>NC_056004.1:67954896-69243463 GCF_018446385.1 Zingiber officinale
AAAAAACAAAAAAAATTTCTTTGCACGGATCCGTTGGCTAGGGAGTTTCGGGGTTTCCGCGACGCGAAAAAGCGGTTTTCGCGGCCCGAAAAACCCAACAGTGGTATCAGAGCCACGTGCGAAGACGAATACGAGTTTATTTTGGTTTTTATGAAAAATAAACATTCTGTGAATTTCTGTAATTTTAAGTTTTTAATGGTTTTTATGAGTATTTTTCTCGTAGAAGCGAAGCACAAGTGTTTCGACACTTGTAGGCTTCGACTACCGAGAAGAATTTTCCAAAACGGTAAAGTTTCACCCCAAAACTTTTTGGGACAGCGAGCTAAGGCTCTCTTGGATCACAAAGGAACCTTCTCGATGGTTAGATCGCGGGTAGGGGCGCTGCCCCTTGTAAAGCCCGAAAAATTCCCAAATTTATTTTAGAATTATTCTATGATTTTTCTAGAATTATTAGATATTTTTCCGGAATTTTCCGAGTAGCGGAAGTAGCAAAAACAAATAGGTCGCAAAATAGCTTAGGCGGGAATCGAACCCGAGACCTATGGTGTAAGGGATAATGTTAGTAACCAGTTGAACCCAGCAGGGCCGTGCTGAAAGGAAGGAGAACCAAATATATTTATATTAGAGTTGGGTTCATTAAACCACTTAATATAAATAATAAACTTAAGTGGGGTTTGGTTTATTTTGGTTCGGCACCTCTTCACCTCACGCCACTTTCTCCTCTCCAAAACCTCACCGCCGCCCCTCTTCTCCTCTTCCTCACGCACGGCACACCAAGGCAAGGGTCCATAGGATCATCTTCCCGACGACTACACTAAAGGGTTCTTCTCCAGAGGAACGCGAGGACGAAGCGGTTCGTTTACGAACCGAGTGAGAAAACCTAGCGGATAAATCAGAAGAAAACCTTGCGATTGAGGTAAGAAACCCTCACCTGAGATAATTGCTCGCTTGTTAGTTTTGGCGTTAGTTCAGAAATTTCATTTCAGTTTTTGGGTGTGCTTTAGCACACCAAGCGCCGATAGAATGCCTCGGAAGGATGCACCAATAGGCCCCCTAACAGCATGTAAAATGAATTAGAAATATTTTTCTCAGTTTATTATCAGATATTACAGCTAATGGATCAGATATCCATTGGGTGGGCTCCCCAGAGCCTCTAGGTTCATAACCTAGCTCTAGGTTCGATAACCTAGAACAAAGAAATAAATAAAGCAAGATTATTTTACTTTTATTCAGTTGGCATCGTGACTTGGATCAGATATCCATGGGGTGACTCCACACCCTAGGTTCGATAACCTAGTAACCCCGCCGGATTCGAACTTGCAATCCCGGTCTCGAGGGATCTGCGCCCTATAAGTAGCTGCTGGTGGCCCAACAAAGATGTTTAGTATTTTCATCTATTATATGTATAGTTTTCAAATTTGAAACCAGTGATGAGAACACTAATTTAGTTCAGGTTCAGTTTACATGATTTGAGTTCATGTACAGATTTAGACATATGCATGACTAGTTCAGTTTCATGCTCAGTTTATATGTTATGCCATGTTTCAGTTCCAGTTTATGCTTTGTTTGATATGCCATGCCATGCTTGCATGTTCAGTATGTTTTTCAAACAACATGATTTAAAATCATATTCGCATCGTATGCATGATTTAGTGAGGTAGATGGTTTCTTACTAAGCTTTAAGCTTACAGGTACTACTTTTCTTATACTGCAGATACAGGTAAAAGAAAAGTGGACTAGCGGAGGCTGGAGGGCGATGCTACGATGATGTGTGTGTGCTATGTTAATGGTACAGCGACCCTTGAGATCTACACGCTTTTATTTCAGTTTTAGTACTTAACATGTCTAGTTTTATGAATTAGTCTTGTTACAGCTTAGTAAACTATATCTTGTTTAGTCATCATGTTTAGAATATTAGTACTTACATGCCGGAATGTATTTCCATTGTTTTAGAACTGTGTAATGTTTGGCACGCAGTGCTGAAATCGAACTCCGAGTGAACAGACGATGCGGTCCTGCACCGATCTGCGGTCGAGTCGATTCGGGCCATCCGATATAAGATGCCAGATTCCCTTCCCGATCCACCACCGATCTAGTTCACATGCCCGGAGGAGATTGATGTTCCGATCGGAGGCCCAACCGACAATGGAGTGAAGTGGTTATGGATCGCCACCGATCGACCAGGACGAGAGGCGACATGTATAGTGTACCGACGATCGCATCGACCGATCGATCCGGATCGGTCCATGCATCCGATTGCGGACAGGCGACGCAGCAGGCATGAGGCTCACCGACGGTCTCTCCGATCGATCAGGTGTGGACGGTAGACGGTATCCATCCGCACGCGCAGGTAAGCTTGTGGACGTGGATCGGTAGCCGATCCACCGTGCATGCGGTGGCCGGCGATCACCGAATCCGTAATCCGTTAGGCGCCTCACCGACTCACCGATCGGTTGAAATGTCTGACATGCCTAAGCGACATCCAAGAGGTATAGATTGTCTCCTAGCATGTGTACAACACTCGTACTCTTAGAATGTCAGTTGAGACTTTACAAGAATGGTAGTTTGCAAATTTGCCCGCTTTTCCGAGTTCCGAGGTAGTTATGTAGCGATCCGGCCACAGTACCTAGTAGCCTCGGGTTAGAGTGGTATCGCAAGGTTTCCATACTACACACACATCAAGATTGTTCCAGCCTTCAAGTAAGAACATCTCTCTCCGTTTTGTTTTCGCCTTTATCATATCGCTTATATGTGCTTTCATGTTTGCTCATGTTGGTAGTTAATTAATTCATGTTTACAAGGATAGTATTTAACATGTTACCGAGAGTTAACTATAACATGATAGCCTAGTTATATATATATAGTTCTCGCTATTTAGAAAATGGCACGAGGACGTCCCGCCTAAGAAAGCAGCAGGCTGAGTGAAAGATGACATGCAGCCTGTCTGCCTCACCTGCTCTAGTGGCTCGGCTCACAACATAAATGCAGCTATATGCTAGTCCGAAGAAAGAATAGCAGGAGATAAGGCAGGCTCCCCAGCCACTCCAAGACTCGACAAGACCGAACTCCGATCTACGAGTCAGAGGTAGACCAATGCAAGAGATAGTAATGAGCGAGGGCTAAGAGAGAGAAGCTTACCTTATCCAGTTGGCAGAGAAGGCGAGAACTTCGCACCACCAAATAACCATGGGATGCTCGTGCATGGTTTAAAACACCGGAAAGCACGATGGAGCTTCTAGATTGGCCAGAGCACGGTGAAGTGTGCCTCGCTTAACAGAGACGACATTTACGGGGGAGCGATTAAACCGGCCAAGAAACCGCGATGATACATGGGCCAAAGAGAAATCTTCGAGGAATCTTCATGCATGCACAGTCATGACACATGACGAGTTTACTGAGTTTCGCTGCAACCTATCGTCAGAGAGGCCGTAAGAAATTCAAAGTTGGCCTGCGCGTCCGTAACTAGTCAGCTCGTAGAAAGGGCAAATGCATGTAGATCGCACTGAATGTGGGTGGTGTTCATAGGCACACAAACCAGCAGAGCCGAGAGTAGTGCCGATCACCGAGCGCCACAGATCAAGACCAGCATCAGGTGTTTCAAGTAACCCAAGGGACAAGCCGCTCATGTACTCGCCAGAAACAACAAGGGCATAGCTCCAATCGAAGGGGAAACGCAAGGCAAGCAGTGACCCAAGGAGGACCACCGAAAACATCCAGACATCCAAGTGTGCTACTTGTGGGAAACATCATCCGTGAGTTTGCCGAAGGGCACGCGAGGTTGTTTTGAATGGATGGAAGGGCATGGCTCAAGCGTTGCAACAAGAACAATTCCCTCCTCACTCGATACAGTATGGAGCTCAACCCCCAAACTACACAGGATATCGCCTTAGATGGTCCATGCATCACCAGATTAGAAGCCCCCACACTACCACGAATGCCGTGGATTTTCTCTCACCACCGGAGGAGGACAAATGCCTCGACATTGTCACAGTCAGATCAAGATTTTCAAAGATAATGCAACTGTTTTATTCGACACCGGGCAACCCACCTCTTGTATCCGTGGCATTTGCCGAGAAACTAGCAACACCTCCGTACTCAATAGTCCTCGACAACGCTACCTCGAGACATTATATACGCCTACGCAGAATCCACAAGGCCGTTAGATGGCGTGAGCTTTGATGATAGTGCTTATCTACGATACGATGTCATCTTTGGAATGGATTTTCGATCGACACGGCGCTCTAGAGTGCCGTAAATGTAAAGTCATATTCCAACCTCAAGCAGGAGTATTTGAGTACACGGGAAGCCAAAGAGGAAAGCTGAAGTTTCTCTCAAAGATTGAAGATGAAAGCACAATTATTGATTTGTGATTAGGATTTTAGCAAATGTAGTCAACACCCGCGGGACAAGAACCAAGCATCACGAGGTTCGAAGTCTTACTGCCAGCCTTCCAAGAGCTCAGCTTAGCACTGCATGTGGAGATTGAATTTGAGATAGAGCTCATTCCCAGAAATCCAATTTCCAAGGCACTGATCGCATGGCTCCAGCACGAAAGGAACGTGATTAGCAATGGAGCTCTTGACAAGGGTTTACGCCTAGTCACTCACCATGGGGAGCACCGTGTTGTTCGTGAAGAAGAAGGATGAAGCATGCGCTATGCATAGACTCACCGAGCCAACCGTCACAATTAAAAATAGGTACCCTTCCTGATAGATGACCCTTTGACCCTAAAGGAGCCACAAAGTTCTCTAAAATCGACTCGGATCAGGATATCACCTGTGTTAAAGTCAAGGAAGGTGATATACCCAAATCGTGACTAGATACGACATTATGAGTTCGTAGTCATGCTTTCTGGCTGCGACAAATGCCCCTACCATATCATGGACCTCATGAACAGTGTATTCAGAGAATACTTAGACAAGTTTGTCATCGTGTTCATCGATGACATTCTTATCTATTCGTGCACACGGAGGACCATGCAGAGATAGATGTCAAGAACAGATCCTCAGAAATCACAACATTAAATGTGAATTGATTACGGGGCACCAGTAGTCTAGGTCACATCATCTCCAAGGATGGTAGATCCCAGCAAGATAGAAGTGTAAGAGAACGGAAGAGACCCTGAACGCGAAATCGAAAGCTCTGGGATTAGAAGCTACACAGAAATTCGTAGAGGACTTCTGATAGCCTGTAGCTCCTCACACCAGAAGAACAAGAAATTTCAAAGGACGATCATGAGATCAGAACAATAAATAATAAAACGGAGATTGACCAGCTCCTATTTTAGCTATACGAAAACATGCACAGCTTGACATCACAATGCCGCCTAAATTGGGATTAGAGACTGATGCGGCAGGGCAAGGTGATCGCCATGCCTCCGCATAACTCAAGGATTATGAGAGGAACTATCCTACTCACGACCTTGAGCAGCAGTGTTCGCACCAAGATTTGGAGACATTATCCAGACGAGCTCAGCCGCAAGAGTGTATGCATCATCAAAGTCCAAGTATTTCTTTACTCGTAGGATCCGAATATGCCACAAGATGGTTAGAATCTGGTCAAGGATTATGACATAGATATCCTCTACCATCCGTGGAAGCTAATAATAGCAGCGCATGACCTTTTCAGAAGTCTAGTGCTACCTTATTATCTTCAAACTATGTCACCACCCTAAGGAAGGAGATTACAACTTTTAGTCTCGAAATTATAGTCGGGCAGCTTTCCACAATATCCTTAGCATCTACCTTGCTTGATGATATCCAGATACTCGGAGCGTGATCCCAAATCCAAAACAAGCAAGGGTTAGGAATCCAGCGGAGAGAGTTCCCAGCCGTAGTGGGTAGTACTTGTGTGCATCTTCCGAGGAACTACGAAAGCATTCTAGACGAGGCTCACAGACTTTATGCGATGCATCCCGGTTCCACCAAAATGTATCGTGATCTAAAGAACGATTTTGGTGGCCGATGAGCGAGATATCAGACACGAAGATCCGCTAACTTCGCACAAAGGGTTAAGGCGCGTAATCGAGGAGTTCTCACGATCCAGATTCAGAATGGAAGTGGGAGGATATCTCTATGGACTTCATAGTAAGTTACCCGTAACCACCAATGGTTTTGATGCCATTTGGGTAATACGACTAAATCACCCACAGCTATCGAATATCCTATTCCATGGAGCAACTAGCTCGCTTGTATCTCAAGGAGATAGTCGCCGCATGGAGTCCCCGAACCATTATATGACATGAGAGCAGATTTACATCACACTTCGAAGTGCGATGGGCACCCGGCAAAATTCAAGACGACCTTCCATCCCCGCATGATGATGGTCGAGCGAGTGAATTGCACTCAAGACATGCTCCGAGCCCTAGATTTCAAGGAAGTTGGTGCAACATCCGAGTCTAGCGGCACTTGCATACAACAAAGCTTATCGTGCCACTATCTGAGATGGCACCTTATGAGGCACTCCATGTGAGGATCACCAACTGTATGAGAGTGGTGAATGTATGAACTAGAGCTCGATGGATCTAGTAGCGATACCAAAATACAGCAGATTCGCCAGAGGATAGAGGACAAGACAGAGGCCGCCAAGAGCTATGCCGACACGACGCAGCAGACCCCCTAGAGTTCTCATTGGGGATACAGCTTTCCTCGAGTAGCCCCATGAAGGGAGTCATGCTTTGGGAAGAAGCAAGCTAGCTCCGCATATGTGGGACCATACCTTATCACAAAGAGAGTGGGCAAGGTAGCATATGAGCTAGAGTTACCTCGGGAGATGTCACCGTCCATAATGTATTTCATGTCTCCATGTTGAAGAAGCATATCCAGACGCCACCTGTGTGATCGAGCCCCCTGGTACAGTCCGTGATGATCTCAGCTATGACAATCGGCCTATTCAGATAATAGACCGAGCAAGAAAGAAGTTACGGAACAAGGAAGTACCATTAGTCAAAGTCATTGGCAAAATCACACACAGGCAGAGGCGATACTGGGGCGAGGAGGACAAGATGAGACGTATACCAGACTGTTTCTGGGAACTTTTTATAAGGTATGGGATTGGAAGTCTGAAAATTCTAATTTATTTTAGAATTATTCTATGATTTTGTGGAATTTTAGATATTTTCCCGAATTTTACGAGTATCTAAGTAGCAAAAGAATTGGAAACTAAGCGAATCGAACCCAGACCTATGGTTTAAGGGATAATGTTAGTAACTAGTGCCATGCTGAGAGAAAGGAGAAACATTTATATTTATATTAGAGTTGGACCGAATTACCACATGATATAAATAGGAGGTTTAAGTGGGTTGGTTTTAATTGGTTCGTGACCTCTCCAAACCCTCACCGAGACCCTCCCTCTCCGTTTTCTCACGCAAAAAAAGCAAGGGAAACCTAGGTTCTTCCCTAGGATCGTGTTCACTTTCCCACGACAACACCCAAGACGAAGTCCCTTCTCCGCGAGAGGAACGCGAGGACGTAAGGTCGTCGAACGAGCGTTTCCAAAACCTAGCGGATAAATCAGAAGAAAACCTTGCGATTGAGGTAAGAAACCCCTCACCTGCATATAATTGCTCGCTTGTTAGTTTTGGCGTTAGTTCAGAAATTTTACAGCCTTTCTGTGTTAGGGTGTGTTTTAGTACACCAAGCATTCCGTAGAATGCCCACTGTATGATGCACCAATAGGGCCCCAAGATGTAAAATATATTAGAAACATTTTATTCAGTTTGTTATCAGTTATCACAGCTATATGGATCAGATATCCATTGGGTAGGCTCCCACAGAGCTCTAGGTTGGATAACCTAGCTCTAGGTTCGAGATAGTTTGAACAAAGAAAGTAAAATAAAACAAGATTCAATTTTACTTTTTATCGTTGGCACCGTACTTGGATCAGATATCCATGGTCGGACTCACCTCCCTAGGTTCGTATAACCTAACTCGCCGATTCGGAACTTGCAATCCCGGTCTCGTAGGGATGCGCGCCGACAAAGAAGTACAATTGCCAGGCCCAACAAAGATGTTTAGTATTTTCATCTATTATATGTATAGTTTTCAAATTTGAAACTGTTGATGAGAACACAAATTTAGCTGTCAGTTCAGTTCAGGTTCAGTTTACATGATTTGAGTTCATATGCATGACTAGTTCTGTTTCATGCTCAGCTTATAAGTATACCATGTTCATTTATATGTTATGCCATGCTTTGTGTGATACCATGCCATGCCATGCTTGCATGCTCGTTTAGTTTCAAATCGCATGTTTTAAAAACATAATCGCATCGTTGCATGTTTTTGTGAGGTAGATGGTTTCACTTAAGCTTATTGGCTTATTGATACTACTTTTCTTATACCGCAGATACCGTAAGAGAAAAGTGGATTAGCGGATATCGGAGGCTATGCTAATGATGATGTGTGTGTGCAAGGGGTCCGGAATAAAGATCCTTGGGATCTATACGTTTTTATTTCAGTTTAGCACTTATCATGTCTAGTTTGATACTTAGTCTTGTTACTAATTGTTCTAGCTTAGTAACTATGTTTTGTTAGCTTATCATGTTTAGAACATTAGTACTTATATGCTAGAATGTATCTTCATTGTCTTAGAACTTTTAGTCTCGAAATTATAGTCGGGCAGCTTTCCACAATATCCTTAGCATCTACCTTGCTTGATGATATCCAGACAGCTCAGGAGCAGGATCCTGAAATCCAGAAAATCAAGCAAGGGTTAGCAGAATCCGAAAGTGGAGAGTTCAGAGTGTCCGCCAAGTAGTGTACCGGTGACGCACTTTGTGTTCCAGATCGAGGAACTACGAAAAGGCATTCTAGACGAGGCTCACAGACTCCTATGCGATGATCCCGTTCCACCAAATGTATCGTGATCTAAAGAAACGATTTTGGCCCGATGAAGCGAGATATCGCCAGACACGCCAAGATCGCTCAACTCACAAAGGGTTAAGCACATCACGCACTGTGAGGAGTTCTCCATCCGTATTCCGTAATGGAAGGGAGGATATCTCATGGACTTCATAGTGGGTTACCCGTAACCACGAATGGTTTTGATGCCATTTGGGTAATAGTCGACAGTTGACTAAATCAGCCCACTTCTTAGCTATCGTAATATCCTATTCCATGGAGCAACTAGCCTGGTTGTATCTCAAGGAGATTGTCAGCTGCATGGAGTCCCACGAACCATTATATCGCACAGAGACAGCAGATTTACATCACTCGAAGTGTATACCGCCTATGGGCACCCTAAAATTCAAGATACCTTCCATCCTCGCATGATGTCGACGGAGAGTGAACTGTGCATCAAGATATGCTCCAGCCAGTGCCCTAGATTTCATGGGAAGTTGCATCCGAGTTCAGCGTAATTTGCATACAACAATGCTATCGTGCCACTATCCTGCATGGCACCTTATGAGGCACTCCATGAGGTGCATCACCAACTGGTACATGAGAGTGGTGAATGTATGAGCCAGAGCCTCATGAGCATCTAGTAGTAGATACCACACCGCCACAAAGCAGATCCACAGAGGATGATAGAGACAAAGACAGAGTCGAAGAGCTTGCCGATACACGAACCCTAGAGTTTTCATGGGGATACATTCCTCGAGTAGCTCCCATGAAGGGAGTCATGGGAAGAAGGGCAAGCTAGCTCCCGATATGGGACCATACCTTATCACGAAGAGAGTGGGCCAGTAGCATATGAGCCAGAGCTACCGAGATGTCACATTCACAACGATTTCATGTTTCCATGTCAAGAAGCATATTCGACGCCCACCCAGTGATCGAGCCCAGCATGCTACAGTCCGTGATGATCTCAATGATGACAATCGCCTATTCGATAAAAGAAAGAAATTACGAACAAGGAAGTACCATTATTAAAGTCACGGCAAAATCACACAAAGAAGCAGCAGAGGCGACTTGGGAGACAGAGGCCAAGCATGGAGATGTATACTCAGACTGTTTTAAGTTCGGACTAACTTTTATAAGGTATGGGATTGTAAAGCCCAAAAATTCCCAAATTTATTTTAGAATTATTCTATGATTTTTCTAGAATTATTAGATATTTTTCCGAATTTTCCGAGTAGCGGAAGTAGCAACAAATAGGTAAAAATAGCTTAAAGTGAATCGAACCGAGACCTATGGTGTAAGGGATAATGTTAGTAACTATTGAACCCAGCAGGGCCGTACGAAAGGAAGGAGAACCAAATATATTTATATTAGAGTTGGGTTCATTAAACCACTTAATATAAATAATAAACTTAAGTGGGGTTTGGTTTATTTTGGTTCGGCACCTCTTCACCTCACGCCACTTTCTCTTCCAAAACCTCACCGCCGCCTCTCCCTTCTTCTCCTCTTCCTCACGCACGGCACACCAAGGCAAGGGTCCATAGGATCATCTTCCGGCGACGACTCCAACACGAAAGGGGTTCTTCTCCGCGAGAGGAACGCGAGGACGTAAGCGGTTCGTCGAACGGAGCAGTTTTCCAGAAAAACCTAGCGGATAAATCGTAAGAAAACCTTGCGATTGAGGTAAGAAACTTTTGGCGTTAGTTCAGAAATTTTACAGTTTTCAGTTTTTGGGTGTGCTTTTAGTGCACACCAAGCGTTCGGTAGAATGCTCAGTTCCGAAGGATGCACCAATAGGCGTCCTAACAGCATGTAAAATGAATTAGAAATATTTTTCTCAGTTTATTATCAGATATTACAGCTAATGGATCAGATATCCATTGGGTGGGCTCCCACAGTAGCCTCTAGGTTCAGATAACCTAGCTCTAGGTTCGATAGCAGCAGCAAAATAAAAAAGATTCAAGATTTTACTTTTATTGGCTGGCACCGCATTGGATCGGACTGGACTCCTCACAGCCCCTAGGTTCAGATAACCTAGTAACCCCGCTGGATTCGAACTTGCAACCGTCTCAGAGGGACGCCCGACAAGAAGTAATGCTTGCCGTGGCCCCAACAGATGTTTAGTATTTTCATCTATTATATGTATAGTTTTGAAACCAAGGATGAGAACACTAATTTAGCTTTCACTAACAGTTGCTTTATATGATTTGAATTCATGTATGATTTAGACATACGGACTAGTCTGTTCATGCTATGGTTATATATGCCATGTTTTCAGCCTGCCAAATATGCTTTGTTTGATATGCCATGCCATGCTTGCATGTTCAGATGTTTTTCAAACAACATGATTTAAAATCATATTCGCATCGTATGCATGATTTAGTGAGGTAGATGGTTTCACTAAGCTTTAAGCTTACTATTTCTTATACTGCATATACAGTGTAAAAGAAAAGTGGACTAGCGGAGGTCGGAGGGCGATGCTACGATGATGTGTGTGCAAGGGGTCTGAATAAAGATCCTTGGGATCTACACGCTTTTATTTCAGTTTTAGTACTTAACATGTCTAGTTTTATGAATTAGTCTTGTTACATTTTAGTAAACTATATCTTGTTTAGTCATCATGTTTAGAATATTAGTACTTACATGCCGGAATGTATTTCATTGTTTTAGAACTGCTGTAATGTTTTGGCACGCCTCAAATCGAACTCGAGTGAATGAATCGAATCGATCGGTCTCCCACCGATCATGGTCCGAGCAATAATCGGCCAGCGACCGATATCCATATGAGATATAAGATGCTACCGATTCTTCCGATCGGCCAACACCGATCGTTTAGTTCATAGGAGGAGATTTAGGGTTCGACCGGACCACCAACCCAGCACGAAACAGAGTTGGCATATGGATCGGCCACCGACCCGATCCGCAGGCTAATGCAAGAAAGTGTGCCGGTCATCGACCGACCGTGGTACTCGATCGGATCTCAGACCGATCCGTAACGCAGCAAGACGAGCGGCCGGACCGTCGATCGATCGTGGACGGATGCCGTCGATCCACCGCGAGGTAAGTTTGTGGATCGGTCACCGACCGATCCAGAGGGACCGCCGTGCAGATCGGTACCGAACGATCCGCCCCTCCACCGACTCACTGGACGGCTGAAATGTCGATTACCTAGCAGACATCCAAGAGGTATAGATTGTCTCTCCTAGCATGTGTACAACACTGTGTACTCTTAGAATGTCGTTGAGACTTTACAAGAATTAGTTTAGCAAATTTCAAATTTGCTCGCCCGCACAGTAGTAAAGAGTTAATGTAGCGATCGGCCTCCACACCTAGTCCGTAGGAGGCGGGTCGTTACTTCCTACACACACATCAAGATTGTACCGCAGCCCAAGTAAGAACATCTCTCACTCCGCTTTGTTTTCAACTTTCATATCGCTTATATGTGCTTTCATGTTTGCTCGCATGTTGGTAGTTAATTAATTCATGTTTACAAAGTGATAGTATTTAACATGTTACCAGTAGTTAACTATAACATGATAGCCTAGTTATATATATATGTTCTCTGCTATTTAGAAAATGCATGCGCCCAACTAAGAAAGCGATAGTGAGCCTGACGAGGCGTGCAGCCTGCCTCCCCTGCACTGACATGGTGTGCTATACAGGCGGTCAAGGAAGCAGAGATAGCCTCCTTAAAGGCTAAGACTACTCCCTACATCCCAAGATCTGAACCTCACGACTCCAAGAATCACAAAGGTAGTACCCGGCAGCAAAAGCCCCGGTCATCTCCGGTCAGGGCTAAGAGAGAAGCTTACCTATCGTCAGAGAATTAAGCCCGAGAACTTCTCACGGTGAACCCATGGGATGCTCTGCATGGTTTAAAACACTGGAAAGCACGACGGAGCTTCTAGATTGGCCAGAGCACGAAGGTGAAGTGTGCCTCTTCTGCTTAAGAGGCACGCATGTGGTGGAGCGATTAAACCGAAGTGCCGTGAAAACCCGTATGACAACAGAGAAAGAATTCTTCGAGGAATTTTTCTTCACACAAGTCACGAACCAATACCTTACGAGTTTACAGAGTTCAGTGGCAACCTATCATCAGGCCCGTAGTGAAGAAATTCAATAAGCTGGCCTCCGCCTGTGGTCCGTAACTAGTCATTGCAGGAGAAAGTGCGCTTGATGTCAAGATGCTCGCACCGAGGATCATGCAATGTGGTGGTGGTGGTGTTCCAACGAGGAGGCCGTGAGTAGTGCTCGATCACCAGCACTATCAAGACAAAGATCACCCAAAGCGGTGTTTCAACCCAAGGCGGACAAGTCGGCATCGTGTACAGAAACAACGCGGGCATAGCCCAAGGGGAAACGCAAGGCAAGCAAAGGACTCAAAGGAGGACCACCGAAAACATTCCGTATATCCCAAGTGTGCTACCAGGGAAACATCATCCAGAGTTTGCCGCAAGGGTACGCGAGGTTGTTTTGAATGTGGATAAAGAAGGGCACATGGCTCAGGTTGTTCCAAGCCAGATTTCTTCCTCGGCGTACCCAGATACGTATGGAGCTCACGGCCCGGCCCGGCTTCTTGGAGGTTTGGTCTCGCCCACTGAGATCGGTCGTGAGATATTAGCAAGCCCCCACGGCACGACAATGTAATGCCGCAGGACCGAGGAAGTAAAATGCCTCTTATCACGGTCTGAGGATGTGTCGATCGATGACTGCTCTCTTATTGTCTTAGTCTTGATCTCGTGCATTTTTCAAAAACTAACATACAACTACAACAGAAGTTGACGAGTTATTCGAACGCGCTACCCCTCGATATCGGGCGTCAGCGCGCAGCTCGCGTTACTCCGTTATAGCGATTACCCAGGGCGTCGTTAGCGGGGAAGAGCGACGATCTGATTCACTGGATGTACGATGTCATCTTTGGAATGGATTTCTGATCAGATCTGGCTCTATAGAGTCTGGTAATGATCGTATTCGACACAGGCGAAATGCGGTTTGGTACGGGGAAGCGAGGAAAGCAGGAAGTTTCTTGACATTGAAAGCACAGCAGCTATTGGATTAGGATGCATAGGATTTTTTAGCAAATGTAGTCAACACCGGCCAGGACAAGAACCAACATTGCTCCAGTTCAAAGTCATTTGCGACCTACCGGTCTTCACACGAAGAGCTGCAGGGCTTAGCACCCGAGGCGGGGAGATTGAATTTGAGATAGAGCTCATTCGGCCTGATCCAATTTCCAGGGCACAGGTAGCATGGCTCGGTAGGAAGGAACCGGAGCAATTACAAGGGAGAAAGCCTTGACAAAGGGTTGTCGCTGGTCACTCACCGTGGGAGCACACCATTTGTTCGTGAAGAGAAGGATGGAAGCATCAAACGCCATAGACTACAGTGGCTGAACCCGGGTCACAATTAAAGCAGTGCCCTCTTCCGGGATAGATGACACCATTTGACCGGCTAAAGAAGTGCAGTCATTCTCTGGAAATGGGCCTCGAGGATCGGGGATGCGGGTTAAAGTCAAGGAGGTGATATAAACAGGGAGGACTGAATACGGACATTATGAGTTCGTAGTCTGCTGCCTTTGCGTGACCGTGCCCCCATGGGAGCGGTGTTTGAGAATAAGAGACAAGTTTGTCATCGTGTTCATCGATGACATTCTTATCTAGAGCCTGCAGGAGGACCATCGGAGCATGCGAAGACAGTTTGCGGATCCTTGGCAAAAACGGTACATCTGTAAATTCGAAATGAAATGAATTACATGATTACTGGGTGAACTTTCTGGGTCTGGGTCACATCATCTCCAGAGATGGTGTTATGGTAGATCGGCCAAAGAGCGGTAGCTGGAAGAGAGACCGGGGATGGGTGGTGAAATCACAGAGTTTAGCTTGATTACTCAGGGCTACTACTGAGTCGTGAGGACTCAGGATAGCCTCCCCAGCGGCTCTCACCGGAAAAGCAGAAATTTGGTGGACGGAGGGCTGAGGCGTGAACTTGAAACTAAGCGGAGATTGACGGTGCTCTCCTATTTAGCTATACCAAACACAGGCAGCTTGACATCGACGCCTCTAAATTGGGATTAGGAGCAGATGCGGCGAGGGCAAGGTGATCTTTATGCCTCCGCACAACTCAAGGATTATGAGAGGAACTATCCTACTCATGACCTTGAGCTTGCAGCAGTGGTGTTCGCACTCAAGATTTGGAGACATTATCTGACGGAGCTCGGTGCGAGTGTATACTGATCATCAAAGTCTGAAGTATTTCTTTACTCGGAAGGATCTGAATATGCGACAGTGAGATGGTTAGAGCTGGTCAAGGATTATGACATAGATATCCTCTACCATCCAGGAAAGCTAATAAGGTAGCAGACGCACTCGGCAAGAAGTCTAGTGCTACCTTATTATCTTTAGCACTATGTCACCACCCCTAAGGAAGGAGATTACAACTTTTAGTCTCAAATTATAGTCGGGCTTTCCACAATATCCTTAGCATCTACCTTGCTTGATGATATCAGGCATCAGTGAGGCGGGATCCTGAAATCCGAAATCAAGCAAGGGTTCGTAGGAGTGTGTGTCCGTGGCCGCCAGTAGTAGTGTCAGTGGTGCAGACTTGTGTTCCATCGAGGAACTGAACGATTCTAGACGAGGCTCAAGGACTTACGCGATGTATCCTGTTCCACCAAAATGTATCGTGATCTAAAGAAACGATTTTGGTGGCCCGATGAAGCGAGATACATGTCGGTCTGTCTAACTCACAAGGGTTAAGGCGTAACATCAGCTGACGAGGAGTTCTGCATGATCCAGATTCCAGAATGGAAGTGGGAGGATATCTCTATGGACTTCATAGTGGGGTTACCCGAACCACGAATGGTTTTGATGCCATTTGGGTAATAGTCGACAGTTGACTAAATCAGCCCACTTCTTAGCTATCGAATATCCTATTCCATGGAGCAACTAGCTCGCTTGTATCTCAAGGAGATAGTCAGGCATGGAGTCCCACGAACCATTATATCATGCGAGATAGCAGATTTACATCACACTACGGAAGTGTGTACGACTATGGGCACAAAATTCGCACTGACTCCATCCTCGATGATGGTCGACTGAGCGAGTGAATCAGTACTCAAGACATGCCCGAGCTTGTGCCCTAGATTTCGGAAGTGCAATATAGGTCTAGCGTAATTTGCATACCATGATTATCGTGCCACTATCGGCATGGCACCTATGAGGCACTCTATGGGGAGGTGCAGATCCAATCACTGGTATGAGAGTGGTGAAATGTAGGAACCAGAGCTTGCGGCATCTAGTAGCGTGATACCACGTAAGCCCATACACAGCAGATCGGTCAGAGGATAGAGCGGCCTGGAAGAGCTATGGACACGACTGGCAACCCCTAGAGTTCTCTTGGGATCAAGGCCTCGAGTAGCTCCCATGAAGGGAGTCATGCTTTGGGAAGAAGGGCAAGCTAGCTCCCGGATATGTGGGACCATACCTTATCACAAAGAGAGTGGGCAAGGTAGCATATGAGCTAGAGTTACCTCAGAGATGTCATCCGTCCATAATGTATTTCATGTCTCCATGTTGAAGAAGCATATTCGGCCCCGTGTGATTGAGCCTCGTCCGTGATGATCTCGCTGATGACCGGCCTATTCGGATAATAGGCGAAGAAGAGAAGTTACTGAACAAGGAAGTACCATTAGTCAAAGTCGTTGGCAAAATCACCGCGGGCGATAGGGACATGACAGGAGGAGGCCGATGAGACGTAGTACCAGACTGTTTTAAGTTCGGGACCTAACTTTTATAAGGTATGGGGATTGTAAAGCCCAAAAATTCCAATTTATTTTAGAATTATTCTATGATTTTGTGGAATTTTAGATATTTTCCTAATTTCGAGTATCGGAAGTAGCAAAAGAATTGAAGCAACGGCCTAAGCGACCTACCGAGACCTATGGTTTAAGGGATAATGTTAGTAACCAGTGAACCCAGCAGGGCCGTGCTGAGAGAAAGGAGAAACATTTATATTTATATTAGAGTTGGACCGGAATTACCACATGATATAAATAGGAGGTTTAAGTGGGTTGGTTTATTTCTAATTGGTTCGTGACCTTCTCCAAACCCTCACCGAGACCCTCTCCCTCTCCCGTTTCTTTCTCTCGGCGCAGCAAAACAAAGCAAGGGAAACCTAGGGTTCCTTCCCTAGGATCGTGTGTTCACTTTCCAGCGACAACACCTGTACGAAGTCGGTTCTTCTCCGCGAGAGGAACGCGAGGACGTGCGATTCGTCGAACGGAGCAGTTTTTCCGGAAAAAAATTACGAATAGATAGGTAAGAAACCCCTCACCTGCAGTATAATTGCTCTCGCTTGTTAGTTTTGGCGTTAGTTCAGAAATTTTACAGTTCTCGGTGTTAGGGTGTGTTTTAGTGCACACCAAGCATTGGTAGAATGCCCATTCGAAGGATGCACCAATAGGCGTCCTAACAGCATGTAAAATATATTAGAAACATTTTATTCAGTTGGTTATCAGTTATCACAGCTATATGGATCAGATATCCATTGGGTAGGCTCCGAGAGCCTCTAGGTTCGAGATAACCTAGCTCTAAGGGTTCAGATAGCTAAACGAAAGTAAAATAACAAGATTCGATTTTACTTTTATCTTGGCCATGTACTTGGATCGATATCCATGGGTTGACTCCCACCGTCCCTAGGTTCGAGATAACCTAGTAACCCTCGCTGGATTCGAACTTGCAATCCCGGTCTCGTAGGGATGCCGCTGACAGTGCCCAACAACATGTTTAGTATTTTCATCTATTATATGTATAGTTTTCAAATTTGAAACTAATGATGAGAACACAAATTTAGCGTTAAGTTCAGTTCAGGTTCAGGTTACATGATTTGAGTTCGTGTACAGATTTGGATATATGCATGACTAGTTCCGTTTCATGCTCGGTTTATAAGTATACCATGTTCAGTTTATATGTTATGCCATGCTTTGTGTGATACCATGCCATGCCATGCTTGCATGCTCAGTTTAGTTTCAAACTGCATGTTTTAAAAACATAATCGCATCGTTGCATGTTTTTGTGAGGTAGATGGTTTCTTACTAAGCTTATTGGCTTACAGATACTACTTTTCTTAGAGAAAAGTGGATTAGCGGAGGCTGGAGGGCGATGCTACGATGATGTGTGTGTGCAAGGGGTCTGGAATAAAGATCCTTGGGATCTATACGTTTTTATTTCAGTTTAGCACTTATCATGTCTAGTTTGATACTTAGTCTTGTTACTAATTGTTCTAGCTTAGTAACTATGTTTTGTTAGCTTATCATGTTTAGAACATTAGTACTTATATGCTAGAATGTATCTTCATTGTCTTAGAACTTTTAGTCTCGAAATTATAGTCGGGCAGCTTTCCACAATATCCTTAGCATCTACCTTGCTTGATGATATCCAGACAGCTCAGGAGCAGGATCCTGAAATCCAGAAAATCAAGCAAGGGTTAGCAGAATCAGAAAGTGGAGAGTTCAGAGTGTCCGCCAGTGGGGTAGTGTACTGTGGTGACAGACTTTGTGTTCCAGATCAGGAGGAACTACGAAAGCAGATTCTAGACGAGGCTCACAGGACTCCCTATGCGATGCATCCTGGTTCCACCAAAATGTATCAGGATCTAAAGAAACGATTTTGGTGGCCTGGGATGAAGCGAGATATCGCCAGATACGTCAGCATCTGTCTAACCTGTCAAAGGGTTAAGGCAAGACCAGGAGAGTTCTGCAGATCCAGATTCCGAATGGAAGTGGGAGGATATCTCTATGGACTTCATAGTGGGGTTACCCAGAACCACGAATGGTTTTGATGCCATTTGGGTAATAGTCGACAGTTGACTAAATCAGCCCACTTCTTAGCTATCGAATATCCTATTCCATGGAGCAACTAGCTCAGTTGTATCTCAAGGAGATTGTCAGTGCATGGAGTCCCACGAACCATTATATCGAGGCAGACAAAGTTTACATCACTACGGAAGTGTGTACTATGGGCACCCAGTAAAATTAAGATGCCTTCCATCCTCGCATGTATGGTCGCACGCAGTGAATCGGTACTCAAGATATGCTCCGAGCTTGTGCCCTAGATTTCAAGGGAAGTTGGTGCAAATATCGAGTCTAGCGAATTTGCATACAACATGATTATCGTGCCACTATCGGCATGGCACCTTATGAGGCACTCTATGGGGAGTGAGGTGCATCACCAATCTGGGTATGAGAGTGGTGAATGTATGAGCTAGAGCTCAGAGCAGATCTAGTAGTAGATACCACGGATTGCCGAGAGGATAGAGAAAGACAGCCGGGAAGAGCTATGCCGATACATACCGCAGACCCCTAGAGTTTTCAATTGGCGAAGGCTTTTCCTCGAGTAGCTCCCATGAAGGAGTCATGCTTTCGGAAGAAGGGCAAGCTAGCTCCCGTATGTGGGACCATACCTTATCACGAAGAGAGTGGGCCGTAGCATATGAGCTAGAGCTACCTCAGGAGATGTCAGATCCACAACGTATTTCATGTTTCCATGTCAAGAAGCATATTCACGCCACCCTGTGATTGAGCCCCGGTAGAGGTCCGTGATGATCTCAGCTATGACAATATTCGGATAATAGACCGAGCAGAAAGAAATTACGGAACAAGGAAGTACCATTAGTTAAAGTCAGGTGGCAAAATCACAGCAGCAGAGGCGACTTGGGAGACAGAGGCCAGCATGAGACAGAAGTACCCAGAGTTTTAAGTTCGGGGACTAACTTTTATAAGGTATGGGGATTGTAAAGCCCAAAAATTCCAAATTTATTTTAGAATTATTCTATGATTTTTCTAGAATTATTAGATATTTTTCCGGAATTTTCCGAGTAGCGGAAGTAGCAAAAACAAATAGGTCGCAAAATAGCTTAGGCGGGAATCGAACCCGAGACCTATGGTGTAAGGGATAATGTTAGTAACCAGTTGAACCCAGTAGGGCCGTGCTGAAAGGAAGGAGAACCAAATATATTTATATTAGAGTTGGGTTCATTAAACCACTTAATATAAATAATAAACTTAAGTGGGTTTGGTTTATTTTGGCACCTCTTCACCTCACGCCACTTTCTCTTCCAAAACCTCACCGCCGCCTCCCTTCTTCTCCTCTTCCTCACGGGCACACCAAGGCAAGGGTCCATAGGATCATCTTCCGGCGACGACTCCAACACGAAGGGGTTCTTCTCCCACGAGAGGAACGCGAGGGACAAGTGGTATTCGTCGAGCAGCTTTTCCAAAACCAGCGGATAAATCAAGAAAACCTTGCGATTGAGGTAAGAAACCCTCACTGCAGATAATTGCTCTCGCTTGTTAGTTTTGGCGTTAGTTCAGAAATTTTACTTAGGGTGTGCTTTTAGTGCACACCAAGCGTTGATAGAATGCTCGGTTCCGAAGGATGCACCAATAGGCGTCCTAACAGCATGTAAAATGAATTAGAAATATTTTTCTCAGTTTATTATCAGATATTACAGCTAATGGATCAGATATCCATTGGGTGGGCTCCCATGGAGCCTCTAGGTTCAGCCTAGCTCTAGGTTCAGATAACCTAGAACATTGAAGTAAAATAAAACAGTATTCAGTATTTTACTTTTATTCAGTTGGCAATGTATTTGGATCAGATATCCATGGGCTGGACTCCCACAGTCGTCCCTAGGTTCAGATAACCTAGTAACCCTGCTGGATTCGGAACTTGCAATCCCGGGTCTCGTAGGGATGCGCGCACAGTAAGTACAGTTGCCAGGGCCCCAACAGCATGTTTAGTATTTTCATCTATTATATGTATAGTTTTCAAATTTGAAACCAGTGATGAGAACACTAATTTAGCTTTCAGTTCAGTTCAGGTTCAGTTTACATGATTTGAATTCATGTACAGATTTAGACATATGCATGACTAGTTCAGTTTCATGCTCAGTTTATATGTTATGCCATGTTTCAGTTCCAGTTTATGCTTTGTTTGATATGCCATGCCATGCTTGCATGTTCAGTATGTTTTTCAAACAACATGATTTAAAATCATATTCGCATCGTATGCATGATTTAGTGAGGTAGATGGTTTCTTACTAAGCTTTAAGCTTACAGGTACTACTTTTCTTATACTGCAGATACAGGTAAAAGAAAAGTGGACTAGCGGAGGCTGGAGGGCGATGCTACGATGATGTGTGTGTGCAAGGGGTCTGGAATAAAGATCCTTGGGATCTACACGCTTTTATTTCAGTTTAGTACTTAACATGTCTAGTTTTATGAATTAGTCTTGTTACAGCTTAGTAAACTATATCTTGTTTAGTCATCATGTTTAGAATATTAGTACTTACATGCTGGAATGTATTTCCATTGTTTTAGAACTGTTGTGTAATGTTTTGCACGCAAGTGCCGAAATCGAACTCTCGAGTGAAATCGAGACATCGATCGTCTCCCGATCGAGTTCTGTTCGACGGATCGGTAGGCCAGAGATCCAATGAGATATAAGATGCCATCCTCCCGGATCGTCGGCCGACCGATCTAGTTCGATCTACAAGAGCCTGAGGAGATTTGAAGTTCTGGATCGGTCAGGCGACCGACCCAAGCACGAGCAGAGTTGGCAGGGTTATGGATCGGTCACCGGACCATCGCAGTAGCGAAGCATAGAAAGTGTTCGATCGGTCTATTGACCGATCAGGTACTCTGGATCGGTCAGACGATCGATCCACCGTGCTGTAACGCAGCAGAAGCACGGAGGCTCACTGATCGGTCTCCCGATCGATCAGGGTGTTCCTGGATCGGTCGGTAGACCGATCCAGCTGCGTACAGAAGCGAGGTAAGCTTGTGGATCGGTCAGCCGACCGATCCAGAGGGTGCCACCGTGCCAGTATCAGCTGGAACGATCTGTGAATCGTTCCGACGCCTCACTCGACTCACGGATCGGTTGAAATGTCTGATTACAGCTAGCAGGACATCCAAGAGGTATAGATTGTCTCTCCTAGCATGTGTACAACACTCAGGTACTCTTAGAATGTCAGGTTGAGACTTTACAGTAATTAGTTTAGCAAATTTCAAATTTGCTCAGTTTTCCGCACAGTAGTTTCAGTAGTTAATGTAGCGATCCGGCTCACAGCCTAGTACCCAGGAGTCGGGTCGTTACACCCCTGGCCCCGCAAGGGGATTCGTTCCGCGATTGCGTCCGAAAACCGCTAAATGGGACCGTCGAAAAATTTTACTCATAAAAATTGTAAAAATTATGAAAAATTACATAAAATTATGAAAATATATAATTTTGAATTATATATTATTTTTGTGATAGTCATGGCCCAAAAAGACCCAATATGATTGTATTTGTGTTGTAATTTATAATACAGCCTGCGTGCCGTCATGTGTTTGTGTGTGTTGTATTTGATACGCGACCTGCGCGTCGTACCTCCCTATTTATATTCTGGTTGTAAATTAGATTTAGACTTGAATGTAACTCGAGTTTCAAAATTGTAATGTAAATTTTGAAGCGGTGGAAGGTCCACTCGAGACGGAGTTACGAGGAGGGCGCGAGCAACACGAGGTGGTCAAAGGAAGGAGCTTAAGAAGCTGTTGACCTTAGGTTGACCATCCGATCTTCTCATTGGCTTGAGAAGATCGTAGTAGGGCCATGACATAATCACAAAATTTAGTTAATTACTTGTGTATGTGATGCATGTTTAATTAAGTAATTAATTAGTGCCTAACGATTAAGATTAGATCTAAACCGTGCACAAGATGCACCCTTACGATTAGATTAGATCTACATCGTGTGCAAGATGCACCCTATCGATTAGATTAGATATATATCGAGTATATGATACAACATTGACGTTTAAATTAGATCTAAATCACGTCAACTCTAATGCCTACTGTGCCGTGATACCAATCACTACCTCGATCACATGTGTTGATGAATCTACCAAAGCAGAGCAACACATATTATCTTGGTAGGGTACGAAGGGACAATCTTGGTCCCGCCTATCAACGCATGGGTGAGTACAACTCAATTAGATTGAGTAACTAGTTAACTTGGTTGGATCGAGTACATAGAACATAAATAACATTTATATTAATTCTTGGGCATATTAGCCAAAGCTAACTCAAGTTTTAATATAACTGCGGATAATGATCCTATAAACAAGAGTTCCATAGAGATGTAATTGGTAATCGTTACCTACCGATCATACTAAATCTTGGGCGTATTAGTCAAAGCTAACTCAAGGGTTAGTATGATGTGGATCTTGTCCCACATGAATTATAGAATTCAGTGGGAGCATCATTTAGTTGAAGGCCTAATTAAATAATTTAAAAGAATATGATATTTATTTTCTGCATTTTTCTATTGTAGAATTGCCATGACGTCAAACACGAACATCGTCTCTCTGCGTTCTGTTCTTAAGAAGGACAAGCTCAACGGAGAAAATTTCCTGGACTGGTATAGGAATCTGAGAAAAGTTCTCACTCAGGAATGTAAACTGTATGTTCTGGAGCAGCCCATTCCGGAGGCACCTCCTACCACTGTCACGCGAGCTGACAAAGATGCTTATAAGAAACATCAAGATGACGCATTAGATGTGTCCTGTCTTATGCTCGCGACCATGAACTCTGAGCTTCAGAAGCAACATGAGTTGATGAGTGCTTATGATATGGTTGAACATCTTTATCACCTATATCAAGGACAAGTAAGGCATTGGAAGAGGAACTCCAAAGAATACCTGGAAGATCTTAAGAAGAAGAGAAATAAGATTTCTACTTCAGGTATACATGTTATAGAAGTCAACCTCTCTATTTCTTCATCGTGGGTATTAGATACCGGATGTGCTTCGCACATTTGTACTAATGTACAAGCGCTGAGAAATAGCAGGGCATTGACGAAGAGTGAGGAACTAGAGACTTTAAACTATCATAAAAGCATAGTCGATCAGGAAATCTCCTGAAGTAACTCAGACGGGTCTTCATGGGAGGAACTTGGGACTCTAAACTATCATAAAAGCATATTTGATCGGGAAATCTCATGAAGTAACTCGGACGGGTCTTCATGGGAGGAACCGGAGACTTTAAACTATTATAAAAGCATATTCGATCTGGAAATCTCATGAAGTAACTCGGACGGGTCTTCATGGGAGAAACCGGGGACTCTAAACTATCATAAAAGCATAATCGATCGGAATTATATTGTCAATGTAAATTCAGTGTTATGCGGATTTCTTCATAAAAATCATTTGGTATTACACTCCAGACCAAGATTCAAGGTTCATGGGGGATTCTGTATATAAATTGTTTGATTTTTCGGGCCACGAAAACTACTTTTTCGCGTCACGGAAACCCCGAAAGCCCCGTCACCGGATCCATGCGAAGTAAAAATAAAATAAAATAAAATTCGAGTACGAGTGTACTAAAGCCTAGATCTACATTAGGAGAAGATCTTTACCCTTGGTGCGAAGCCCTTCGCGTATCCCGCTCTTCCAAGTGATGCCGGATCTCGAGGTTGTCAAGTGTACAAGCCTCTAGAAGTATCCACACGAACAAATAGGTGGAGAAACCTAACACAAAGGTGTGCTAGCACCTTGGTAAGGTTCGGCCAAGAGAGGAGAGGGAGAAAGGTTGAGAGCTTGAGGAAGAAGATGAAGTAAAATGCCTTGAATGAAAAATGAATTCCATTCACTAACAAAAGTGGCCGGCCACCTCTTGGAGTTGTAACCTCCATTCTCTTTAATGTGGCCATTAAAGAGGAAATTTGTAACCTCCATGAGGTGGCACACACATGTGCCAACTATGATGATGTGGCACATCATCCTTAGTCCTCCTAATGCCAACTCACAAATGAGGTGGCAAATAGTCAAATCAGACATGACTCATCCTCTTCCTCTCAAGTCAAGTCAAACTTGACCAAATCTCTCTCATGGTTGATCAAATCCAACCATTTAATTCAAGCAAATTTAATATAATGAATCTAATTCATTTAATTAAATTGATTCAATGAGTCATAATCTAAATTAGACTCATTGAACACATGAATCAACTTGAGTCCAACTCAATTAGCCCAATTAGGATTACTCTTAATCCAATTCGATTCATCAAATGAATCTAATCCTCTTGGTTCATCATATGAACCTAATCTCCATCTAATTGTTCTTAGTGTGTGACCCTATAGGTTCTTGTAACGTTGGCAATGCCCCTAAACCCATTTAGGAGCATAAGTAATGAGCGGTATCTAGCAACACATCATTACTACCCAAGTTACAAGAATGTTGAGATCCAACATCACCTTGTGACTACTAATTGTGACTCCTCACAATATATGACAAGTGTCCTTCTATCCTAGACATCTAGATTGATCAATGTGAGGCATAGACCGTGTCATCCTCTAATCAATCTAAATCTTGAACTCCAAGTAGACTCACTCAATCAAATGAGCTAAATATCTCATATTGACTCATTTGGGCATGGTCATGCACTTCGTGGTCTCACTCTATCAAGAATATCGATGTCGCTCCTGTCATATAGGAGGGATAGATCCCATCTACATCACTCACATCCCTCTGCATAATTCGTTACATACCCGGTAATCGCCTTTATAGTCCACCCAGTTACGGGTGACATTTGACGAAACCAAAGTACATAACTCCTTATGTAGGGATCCAAGGTGACTTCAGGTCCAAGGACTAGTAGTCATACTAATAGCCACATGAGAAAGTATATGACACTCATATAACGATCCATGATACTTTCTCATGGCGGGTCATTCAGTATACATTCTCCAATGCATACCCATGTGTCAACTTGATATCTCTATATCCATGACTTGTGAGATCAAGTCATCGAGTTGACCTACATGCTAGTCTCGTCGCATTAACATTGTCCCTGAATGTTAATACTCGACTAGGAATGATTAAGAGTAGTGTTCCCTATATCATCTCACTATCGGTTCAACTTACCGATTGATGTAAGTAAGAACCTTCTACTCAAGGACGCTATTATACTTAGTTTATTTGGCACCAATACAATAAGTTTAATAACCAAAAACAAATGCCTTTATTTATATAAGAATATGATACAACAAGTCCATAATACAATCATCAAATGATTGGCTCTAGGGCTCTAACTAACATAAATATAGTCTTGCAAAATTACATTCCCTATCTGGAGTTCCGATCATATGAAGCTCTTTATCTAAAATTACTCGAAATGTTATACTCAACTAAAGCACAGAAATTCCATGAAGTTCTTCATATTAAATCGCTCGGAATTTCATGCTCTTCTGAGATATTACCAATGGAGGAATTTATCCAAACAAGATGTAATTCCAAGGAATAAGGGAGGAATTCTTGAACGAGATAGTACTTATTCTTAGTTCTTAGAAGCATTTCAAAGGAAGCAATGTCAAGCTAACACAAACCAGGAAAAATAGGTAAGTACCAAATTTTCTCTTAATGATGAGCTACTTACTTACAGATCTTTTAATTACAAGCCTTTTCATTACAAGCCTTCTAATTACTAGTCTTTTAATTATAAGTCTTTTTAAGTACATAACCATGCTTACTCAAAATGGCTCGTTACATTTTCGGGTAATTCATTGTTGAGTCTGTGACAGTTTATGAATAGAGGAGGAGGTTCCCTAGGTAGATATAACCACCTCTCTCAGTTGTTGAAGAATCCCTGCCATAGAATGATTTAAAGCGCCTATGATTCGACGAACATATTCGTTAACAAACGTCGGAGACCTTAGATAAGTTAGGCGTCTCTCTTCCCATTAGTTTTCCTCATGCTCCATATAACTTTGAAATTCAGCCTGTATTTTAGCAGCTTGATCTTTGAGAGTGTCTTTCTCCAATTTAAGTTCTTCCAGTTCCTTTCAAAGTGAGGATATTTCTTCATCCTGGGCCTTTCTTTGTTCTTGCTCTTCTAGCAAAGAAAAATCTCTTGATGCTGATTCTTGAGCCTGATCAGAAAGACAGATATTATGAAGCCTCTCCACTTTCTCTAAAACAAGGCTTTTATGAGAAACATCTGAGAGGGCTTTGTCCTTCAGAGCAATTTCCATCCGTAGACCAGAATGTAATCGATCCACTTGTAACTCTAAGGTTCTCCTTTCAAGTACTTTGTTTTTCAATGACTGCTGTAACTCCTGTAATTCTTTCTTCATAGCCTCTATTTGTTGATTTTGTGAGGCTACTTTCTTGCGTAATTGAGTGAGCTCAATGTGAGAAGGAGGAAGATTGGCTTGCAATATCTCTACCTGAGCCTTTAACTTGCCATTTTCCCTTTCTAAGGCAATGACTAACTGGCCCAGATGAAGACTTGAGGCAAGGAACTAAAAATAATAATACATTTAGCGAAAGCAATAAGAAGTTAACAATATATAATGAAAAATAATTACAGCAACAGCTTGGCGACTATGATGGTCAGCACCGCTGGAAATACTAGTGTCTTTTAATAATTCTTGGCTATGCAACCAAGACTCAGACAATGGGCCTTGCAGTTGTAAAAAAAACATAACCGGGAGGGTCCGAAGTTTGTCCCATTTGAGAGGGAAGCCCCATAGCTTGTCTAAATAAAGGCGTGGAGGCAGAAGGAGAAGAGGGTCGTGTGGAAGAAGAAGGAAGAGAAATGAGGGGAGTAGTAGAACCGGGAATGATAGAGGATGAGCTAGAAGGGAAAGAAGTAGCGGAAACGAGAGCAACAGAAGAAGAACTAGAGGGGACGGAAGGTGGTAATGCAAGAAGAGTTGATTCAGTTGTTGAAGCACGGATTGCTGATGGCCCTAGACTTGGAAAAGATCTCCGGCAAGGTGTTCGTTTAGTTTATGGCCCAGAAGCCAGAGGAGGCAAGGCTAATGCAAGAGGCTGAGGGGTACAGAGGGAGTAACGACCATCTGAGAAGCATAAGAAGCTGAAACAATAACAGAAGAGGAGGGGATAAGTAGAGTCGGTCTAATCATCCTAAGAGAAAGATTGGAGATAATGTGGGTAGGGGACATTTGTGCCTTACCTCTCTCAAATGAAATAGGAGTCAAAACAAGGGGGGCTTGTACAAAGGTACCAAAGAGGTCGCTAAAACGAACATCCTCAGTAAGCCTGGGTTTCTTGACTAAGGTAATAAAAGATTGTTCCGCTTCCTCTTCCATAGCTGCAACAACTTCTGCTTCTTGCTCTTCTTTAGACTGCAGACCCAGGGTAGAGGAAGTAAGATTAGCTCGACAAGCCTGTAGCCATTTTTCTCCGAGATTATTCAGAAAAGACTTAGTCATAGTAGTGTTCTTATACATGAAAGCCGGTAGAAGAGCATCAGCTGAAACATAAGAAGTAGGCATCATTATAGAGGATGATTAGCAACCAATTGATAAATATAGTTCAAATTGTTTAGACATACCGAAAGAGACATCCAGGGGAGTGTCAATGTTACTTATTCCAAAGGGAAACATCAAGCCCTCCATAATCAAGGATGGTAAGCTAAATTTTGCCCCCTTTAGTTTGAATAAAGTGAAAGAGATAGAAGGATTATTGAGGAGATTGTCGGTACTAGGAACTAGAGGGAAATCATATATCCATTGGATAGGAAAAGGAGGAGAAGAAGGGAGACACATAAAGAAAAATTTATGACGCCATTCCCCTTGAGGAGGAATTCGGTTGAACAAATAGCCTTAGGGCGAGATTGAAATTTGAAGACACCGATATCTACTTGTCGCGGAACGAAGAAGTGATGAAAAAGATGAGGGGACAGAGGAAAATCTAACAGTTTAGACACCCTAATGAAACCCATAAGGATAGAAAAAGACTGAGGAATAAATTGATTAAGGGGAATATTAAAGTAGATACTAATATCAGGAAAAAAGGGATGAAGAGGGAATCAAAAATCTTGTAAAACTTGGTCCCGAAAGATAGATATACCCCAACAGAGGAGGAAGATGTGGGCTATCATGTGGGGTAGGGCGAACTATATAGGAAGGAAAACCATATCTCACTTGTAAATCCACCTCCTCTGGTTCTATAAGGTCAGAAGCGCACGAAATGAACCATGTAGGGGAAGAAGCGGCCATGGTAGAATAACAGAAACAAAGGAGAAGGTAGGGATATTCAAAAAGAAGAAGATAGCGTCTCAAACCTATTTCCCTCTCCCTCAGGGCCTTATACCCAAAAACCCTTAAAAAGGAGAGGAAGGAGAACTGGAAAAAGAAAAAACCCGAAAGCATAAGAGTATATAAAATAGTAATATCAGTGGCAGTTCGCGTAGAACTTGAGTACAAAAGTGGGTATAAAGAGAAAGAGTATGAATCTAATAAGGAAGAATACCCGGAATCGTAACAGTCATAAAGAGGTAATGTCATCAAAGGATAGAATCAAATTCAAAAAGAAGGATGAATCCCAAGAAAAAGGTATTAAGTTTGGTAATCTTCCTCGAAAAACGTGACCAAGTTTTTCTCGATATATGCTTGATTCTTAAAGAATCAAAGAAGTATGGAGAAAATCGGTCGGGTACTAGATTGATAAAATAATTTCAGATTATCTATTTGAGTAAAACAATAAACCTGGATAGTCATACTGGACCGGACGAGATTTAGTTAAGTATAAGGCATCAGTCGATATGTTCTCACCTAAGGGTATATCGACCAGGTATAATAAACCAATTAATATAGAAAATAGCATATTATAAAGTACCATGTTATATCGAACGGGACTCGGTTAGAAACTACCGGACGAGACTTGTAAGCATAAGTATGAATCGGTCAGTTACGATAGATTGGCCGAGATGAATGATATTATAATATATTGATTATGGATTTATAATGGCAAGCTAGGTGGCAGTCACCATAATGAATCAGATGAAATTTAGTTAAGTATAATGCACCAGATGATATTCATAAACACAAGTATAAATCGACCAGTTATAATAAACCGAACGATATTAATAATATTATGACAGGCCGCACTAAGTCGGGCAGGACTTAGTTAACTACAAAGTACCGGACGATATTTGTAAACACAAGTATGAATCGGCCGGTCACGATAGATCGGCCGAGATGGTGGACATTGTAGTATATTAAGTGAGGTTTTATAGTGGCAAGCCCATCAACATTTGACATACTTAGATAAAACAAGCAACCACCGTGAATGAAAAAGAGCAGATTTAGTAATAAGAATAGAAGTTTAACTTTACATAAACAAACCAGATTATCATCACAAATTCTAGTTAACTTTATAATAATCTAGATTCGAGTAAAGAAATTACTCTATAGTTAACTGAGGAAATAGATCAGTGGGCCTATTATCAAGAAGTTTACGTCGGTTCAAGAAGTTAGGAGGGGGATCACGAGATAAGAAGTCTTCTTCTCGCAATTGCTTCACCGCTCCTTCAGCTCCGGCATTGTAGGCTGCCAAAATAGACTTTACAATGGGCCTATTAAACTCAGGAGAGTGGATCAAGACGGTAGCTCGCTCCTTGAAGCGGGTGTCTTCACCAGCCTTGTAGACTACTAAAGCCGTTTGGGAAGTTTTCACCTCAGCATCTTTGGTGGATGCCTCTGCTTTAGCTGTGTCCAAAGAGGTATTCAAAGAAGCTATTTCATCATCTTTCAGTTGCAGAGCCTTGAGTTTATCAGCTAGCGCAGATTCATAATCAGACTTTAGCTTGTTAAGTTCAGTCGTCTGATTATCTAATTTGGAAGTTAATTCCTTGTTGAGATCTGTAGCTGATTTGAATTGCGATTGAAGACTCTCAATTTGAGATTCATATTGTCTCTTGGACTCTTCTGAAACTCTAGCAGAAGACATCTCAGCAACTTGCTGTGTCAATTTCCTGTTCTCATTATACAAGTGATGCATCAGCCGAGACAGACCCATGTTTGCTAGCCATCGCTGGAAACATAATAAAGGGTCACAGAATAATCAGAGATAAATAATAAATAATCATTCATAAACATACCCGGGTTTCCTTGTAAGAGAATCGATTGATTGTCTCAGCGGTGGTAAGCTCCCCAAAGAGAGGATGAATTTCCTCCTAGGCATTAGCAAAAGAACCCCCCAACAAGATAGGGAGGACGGGAATGACAGAGGAACCCACAAAAAAAGAAGAAGTTGGAATAGTAGGGGGAGTGAAAACCATATAAGAAGAAGGTGAGGAAGGTAAAGATCCAGATTATGGAATAGACAGAGGAAAAGTGAAAGAAGTGCCACCAGGAGCAGTGGTACTAGAGGAAGGCGAAGAAGAGAAAACAAGAGAAGGATAAAGGTCAGCCAAAGTGGGCTCAGCAAAGGGAAGATCAGTAGAAGCAAAGTCTTCTGAGAGCAATTCTTCGGCGGAAAGGATGAGTCTCCTTTTGGGAGGAGGAGCCCTAGTAAGATTGCGCCCCTCGAGTTTGCCAAGAGCAACTTCAGCTATTGATTTACCGGAGCTCATAGGAGATGTAAGCTCAATGATAGGAAGGGGAGTGGCTGTTGAAGGAGCAACAACCACTGATGAAGAAATAGTCGACAAAGAAATAGCAGGAGTTTCTGCAGGAAGGCCTTCGGGAACCTCATGAACCACCTGAGAGCTGGATACTTCAACCAGGGGAACCGGATCTTTGACTGGAGGTGGCGGAGTAATGGTAGCAAGAAGCTCTTGCTCTTTTGCGCGAAGTGCATCCTCTTCCAGACGTAGTTCTTCATCGATTAAAGCAGAATAAAAATTGTCCACTATATAGAGGAAAGAAAATGTTTTAGTTAGTAAAAATCAATAAGGAAGAAGCAGAATTTTACCTAAAGAGCCTTGTGTATCGGGCTTGCCAGGGCTTAGACCAAATAAATACAGAAGATCGACCCGTAACTACTTAGGGATAGAAAGCCGGCGACATAGCAATTTTTCACAATAAACAGGAAAAGAAGGATGAAGTGAAACTCCTTGACGTCGGGCAAAGGAGGCAAGGAGAATCTCCAGGCATGGGACCAAGGGATGGGTCCCGGAAATTTTATAAAGAAGAAACGAGATTTCCAAGCTTTGAGAGACGAAGGCATATCCTCAAAAAGGACCATCTTAGTCCGGGATTGGAAAAGGAAAACGCTGGGCTCCGAACATTTTGGGTAAAAAAATATGAAAAAATTTTGGGGAGTAGGAGGAATATCTAACAGACGAAATAGCATGTAGGTTCCACACAAATAACGAAAGGCATTAGGTGCAAATTGTTGCAAGGGAATATCAAAATACTGGCTCACATCAATTAGAAAAGGAGGAATCGGAAATCTCAAACCCCCTATTAGCTGATCCCTGAAAAAAGTCACGCAATTAGCAGGGGGACGGTGAGGATGATCATCTGGTTTAGGGATTAAGATGCTATATTCCCTAGGGATTTCATATTGATGGCGAATAGCAAGCCTAGCATTTTTGTCAAAAGAAGATGAAATTTGGACATACCAAGGAGCAATTATTTCTTCAGCCATAGACAGAAGTAAAGGTTAGCAGAATAGCAAGTTACTTACTGGAGTCAAGAAAAAAGATCGCCGGAAAGCAGTGAGCGCAAGGATTGATCAAAGACTGCAACGAAAGAAGAACACTAAGGCAAGGAAGAAAGGGACAAAGTTGACAAGAAGATAAAGGGTTTAGGGTTTTAGAAGACACACAACAATCGTCAGATCAAAACACTTTTGTTTCAATAGACGCTGTGGATTATAGAAAAAGGGCAAATACTCGTGTTACGCAGCAGAGAGAGAAGACATGTGTTACATAATCATAAATGGGCATTTATGTTGGATGAGACGAATCAAATCATGCGAGGGTTGATAACACCTCGTCATGCGCCTCCAACATTCTCTTACCTTTGAAAAGTCAATCATAATCAAGGAAATTCTGAGAAGAAGACACAATTTACTAGGTGTAATAAAGGGAGAGAGATTGAGTTTGACAAAACCCGGGTCAAGGACAAAAAATAATGAGAGCTATTTAGACGTAAAGCACAGTTCGAACTAATGTTATTATAAAGCACAGACTAATATCGATCGAGGTAATTTTGTTTGTTGTATCGGTCAGAATAACTTTATCTATAATAGATGGCATAGTATCGGTCGGGATAACCTTGTTTGCAATAAACAAGCTAATATCGGTCGAAATGACAATGTTTATGACATATAAGTTAATATTGGTAAAGGTATTACGTTTATTCTTGTGAACTAGAAGGATTCAAGAAAGTCACCCAATTCAATATAAAAGATCAATCGATTTTACACTTTAAAACTGATCAAATACATAACATTACATTTTCCTCTCAAAACATTAAACATGGAAAGGTCAACAAAAGTTACAAACATAAGCTCTCAGAATACTTAGAAGATTTCAATCCTACCGGAGCCGAGCTTGTCAAGGCGCAGAAGTGGAAATATTTTACCTGGCACGAAGGAAGCTTGCTCAGGCTGCAGAAGTGGAATATTTTGCCCGGGACGAAGGAAACTATGAAGCAGAGTGGTCTCATGAACAAGGGGGGCGCAGATTTATTCATGCCCTGGTGGAAAGGTGATTGAAGAGTTCCTTTCCTACTTGAGCCCTTGAGCTCTGCTTCAAAAGTGACCATCCTAGCCCGCGGGTAACATGGGCTACGCCTTTGTAGTGACATCCATGGGCTATTTAGTTGGCCCTCTATGAGTAGTGGGAACCCCTCTGAAACCCGTCGGGTTTGTAGGGCAGTCGTACCTTTGGCTGGAGATTCTAGACCTCGAGAGACTTCATTTCTCAGGATAGTTTCTCGGACCAAAAGGTTAACTAAAGCCAAAACTTGGGCAAATTCATATATAGATCTCGCCTTGTCCAACAAGAATTGCCCCCAGAAAGGGGGATCTGGGGCCATATTCTCAGTAAGAAGAAGTGAACAAGGAAGATAAAGAAATGAGGCAAATGGAGAATGAAGAGAGGGTAATAGCCCTATTTAAAGGATCAAAAGACCCACAGGATCACTGTACTTGAGTTCACGGGATGACTATAGCAAAGGATCACGAGGCCACCACAGTACCTATGGCAGAGTCACGGGTAAAGACAGGCAAAGAAACAAAAATAGACTTGTGTCTAGTCAGTCGGCTACACCTCCTTCGACTAGACTTGAGGGGAAGGATAGTGATATGGGTTAGGTTTAGTAGGTCCCTAGAGAAAAAGGAAAGGAGATAGCAGAATTAAGAAGACATGTCAATATCGACCGAGATATACCTTGATGAAGGAAGATCAATATCGATCGAGATATACCTTGGGAAAGGCATGTCAATATCGACCGATATATACCTTAATTAGAGTGAGCCAATATCGACCAAGATATACCTTAAAGGAAGTAACCTAATATCGACCGATATATACCTCAAGGGAGGAAGACCGATATCGATCGATACATACCTCGAGAAAAGTAGGCCAATATCGGCCGAGATATACCTTAGGGGAAGACAGGTTAATATCGACCGATATATACCTTAAGGAAAGTAAGCTAATACCGATCGAGAAATACCTTGAGAAGAGTAGGCCAATATCGGCCGGGATACATCTTAGGAAGGGTAAATCAATATCGGTCGGGTTTACACGTTTAAGATAAAAATCCAGGATTGTTTAAGGTGGCATATCTAAAATTAATTAAGTATACATGATCGTCCGAAAATGAAAAGATCCAGAGCTCTATAGAATTGGTAATATATTACTGAACGATTAGTTGAATGATAATGATAAACCGACCGAACAATGTCTGGGTTTAATATTCGGTCAATACAAAACATAGTATAATACCCCACTGTCTATAACATAATAAAGACAGGACGAACAAGTAGACTCATAATTAATTTAATAAAGATATTCGTATGTGATTAAATAACAGGATTTACCTATTTGGCGGGAAATGTGTTTCCAGACTTTTCTGCAGGTACTAGACGACAAAGAAGGTACATCTGGGGTACAAAAAAGATTCCTTAAAAGTCATTTACCACAAGTACGTAGCTTACGTCATCTCATAACAAATTCTAACAAACTGGGGTCCAATTCATGACTGCGGAGGTTATATGAAGTGGTATAAAAAGGGAAATCCTCTCTGTTGGCCAGGTAAGTTCAGATTACTGTTCACATTCACAACCCTAGTTTTCAACTACTGTTCATCTTCTTCTTCCTTCTTCCCCACGAGGAGAGATCACTGACTTGAGCGTCGGAGGGCCTAGCCAGGGATTCCCACCCCGGTCTTAGGTCACTGACAATAGTGTTGGTTGGTCTCTTGTGCGCAGGAAGTCTTGGGAGCTCCGAATCTCGATTTTCTTCAGTCAGATTTCCCTCTCGTCAATGAAGCTTCGCACGAGGAGAACATTCTGTGATTTTATTCTCCCCGATCCACTTTAGGTTTCTCAGATCGATATCCAGTCAGGTAGTACTCTTCATCAGCAGTAGGTTTTCTCCCCAGCTTTCCATTTTGTCAAGTTTCTCAGACAGGATTAGCCAGCATCCTCATCTCCACAACTTCTGCTTGCAAAAGAAATTGAAATCATCACAAAAACAACTCTCGACACAGCCAAAAAAAACAACCCCTTCCTGACCATCCAGCATCTGAAACACTCACATGGAGTAAAACTCACTACAACCCACACATCAATTCAAATTTTCCGACAAACTGAAACCAACTCAGAAAAGCAAGCACCCTTCACCACTAAAACCTCAAATCCAAATCTAAACTGAAATCCTAGCCCTTCCAAGAAGCATGAACCCCATTGTACTTATGATAGAAGCTCCTAGATTTGCCCCCAATTCACCATGAGTTTACAAAAACAAATACCACAAGAAATCTGAACCCCTACCATCCATAACCAGATCAGTAAGCAAAGACAGGAATCCCCATGAAGGCGGTGCATGAGAGCAAAACAAACATCTCACTGCAATACCCCAAATCAGTTTCCAATGAACAAAACCCATTACCAGAAAGTCATACAATCATCAAAACCAAGCCACCCTCCTCCTAAAATCGCAATAGAAAGAAAGAAGCAGAAAACCTTGGTTCACGGATACAGAATCAGCACCCAAACGTCACTGCAGCCTTACCCAGTCATATCTACTAGAGGAAGATATTTGTCGGATCAGTTAGGGCATGACTCAGAGGGAAGAGGATCGACGTCGGTGGCTCGAGGGAGATGAGATCGTTGGTTGTGGTCTATGGTGCTCGTGCGAGGGTGCAAGAACGTCGGCTGTGCTCGCGTGAGGGAGAAGAGGTTCGACGAGGGCAGAGGAGGTGGCGCTGCGATGCTCACACGAGGAGGAGAGCAAGCTGCTGTGGCTCGAGGGAGAAGAGACCGACGATGGCTTGGGGAGAAGAGGTCCGGCGAAGGAGGTGGGGGTGGTGTCGCTTGAGGGCTCGGGGAAGAGGGAGGCTCGGTGCTGTGTGGGGAGCTAGGGCACGGGCGAAAGCTTATAACATAGGGATTTTAAAAATTAAACCCTAGATCCTTTCTTCAATCAACTCCCACCTCCGGGTATTTCAAATAGGCTTTTCTCAAGCCAGTAATGCATCCCCTCTGATTACGTCATACGAACTCCTATTAAATCTCAGAAAATTTCTAAAAAATCCTAAAAATTCTGTTAAGGCTAGTCTATTAAACCTTATTATTTAATTATTATTTGGTTCAGTATTTTACAAAAAATAACTTGGAAAAAAAATTTTCACTCCGCATTAATTAATGCCTATAGTCCTAGCATGTATTTAAAGGTAATTATTTTCCTATTTTACCATCTCACCCATTCTAGATTATTAAGCAAGTTCAGCTTATGAGTGAGTGTGAGACAGAGTTGTCTTTGTTTAAATTGTAATTGATATTTAAAATAAGTTTGAGTTTGAATTTCAAATGAGTAAACATTTAAAATTATGAATATTTTGAAAATTGAGTTTGAATTTATAATTTGAACATATCATTTGAAAATTAATTAAGATTTAAAAATTAATTATCATTAAGACTCTGAATATAATTTAAAAATTAATTATTATTAAGATTTTGAATCAAATAAGATTTGAAAATTAATTAAGATTTAAAAATTAATTATCATTAAAACTCTAAATGTAATTTAAAAATTAATTATTATTAAGATTTTGAATCAAATATAATTTAGAAATTAATTAAGATTTAAAAATTAAGTTTCATTAAGACTCTGAATATAATTTTAAAATTAATTATTATATGAAGTGAGATTTTGAATTAATTATGATTTTAAAAATTAATTATGATTAAGATTTTGAAAATGATTTGAAAATTAATTAATATTTATATTTTGAAAATTAATTAAGATTTGAAAATTATAATTTTGTAAATAATGATTTTAAATTTTGAAATTATTATGATTTATACCTTAATAATAATTAACTTTTTAAGAAATAATTTAAAAATCAATTATAATATAAAGTGAGATTCTGAAATTAATTATGATTTTAAAAATAAATTATAATATGAAGTGAGATTTTGAAATTAATTATGTTTCTGAAAATAATTATTATATGAAGTGAGATTCTGAAATTAATTATGATTTTTAAATATTAATTAATAATTATCAAATTAATTATATTTTTAGAAATAATTATTTTAATATTAATTATAAAATTTAAAAAGGATTTTGAAAATTTTAATATTAATTATAGAATTTAAATAGGATTTTGAAAATAATTATTTTAATATAGGATTTTAAAAATAATTATTTTTATTAGAGTGTATACTAAAAGCCTAGCTTTTGGTATAAACATTTATCTAGAAAAAAGAATCACATTGATCAAATGTCTATATTTATGATAAATGTAGTTGTTCAATTAATTAATATTGTAGATAACATAGTGTGTGGTGTCACACACAGAGGGTCATGTTATCAGCACCTTATAAATTATAAACAGTAGCTCACGACCAAGATGGAAAGGAACAAACCATTGGAAGGTCGTAGTGTAATCAGGTATTAGTTTATCTTAACTATATAATTATACTAGTACACTTAGAGTGTATTGAGTAGGACCATTAGAGGTCGTTTCTTTTTATACTGACTTTATAAAGGAACAAAGACCTCAGTTATTATGGAAGTGTGTGCTCTTAATCCTAATATAATAACAAGCACATATATTTGATATTTATTTCTTTAATTTATCAATGGGTGAGATTTAGTTCGATAAATCAATAAGCCCGATAAGTTGGGAAATGATATCACTTATAGTGTGTGTTGTTGATTATAGAAGGAAACTGTGTCCTAGTGATCTAGGTTGATAATGTCCCCAAGAGGAGCTCATAAGGATTGTCATGTTAAACCCTGCAGGTGGACTTAGTCCGACATGACGATAAGGTTGAGTGGTACTACTCTTGGACTAAGATATTAATTAAATGAGTTGTCAGTAACTCACTTAATTAGTGGACATTCGACATGTTAAACACAGGGAGACTAACATACTCATAATAAGAAGGAGCCCAAAAATTTAATTTGGGATTGGTGTGGTAGTTCAATAATAATTCTTTAGTGGTATGAATTATTATTGATGAAGTTAAGTTGTGTGTTCGGGGCGAACAAGGGAAGCTTAATTTCATCGGGATACCAAAACCAATTCCTCCTCTCGGTCCCTATCGTAGCCTCTTGTATATAGAGATTTATACCCACCACATACCCACCTTCTTACCCATCCTAATGGGGTCGGCCAAGCTAGCTTGGAACCCAAGCTAGGGCCGGCCAAGACCAAGTGGATGAGATAAGTTGGTGGCCGGCCAAAGCTTAGGTCCCAAGCTTAGGTGGCCGGCCACTAGAATATTAAAAAGGATTTTTATTAAAATTATTTCTTATGTGGATATCATGGTTTTAAAAGAGAGTTTAAAATTTAAATCTTTCCTTTTATAGCTTTCTACAAAAGATTAAGAAAAGATTTGAATTATTTCCTCATTTGTAGATTAAAAGGTGGATTTTAATTTTTAAGAAAACTTTCCTTTTTAGCCATGTTCATGATTTAGAAGAGAGTTTAAAAATCAAATATTCTCTTTTATAAGTTTCTACAAAAGATTAAGAAAAGATTTGATATCTTTCCATATTTGTAGATTGAAAGAGATTTTAATTTTTAGAGATAACTTTCTTTTTATCTACATGTTTAAAAGAAAGATTTTAATTTATAAAATTTCCTTTTTATAATCCACCATGAAGGGAAAATTATTGGAGAAATTTTTTATAAATTTCCGGAGATAAATTATGAAGTTTTAATTCTTGTGTTAATTAAAACTCTCCTTGTTTTGTTTTTAATAGTGGCCGGCCATTACAAATTGAGAAGAGAAAATTGTTTTTAATTAAATAAATTTCCTTTTCATGGCATAAGAATTAAGGAAGTTTTTATTTAAATTTCCTTATTTGCCGAGACCAAGGATTATAAAAGAGGGGGTAGAGGTGCCTTCATATCTAACGACTCTATTATTTTTCTTCCTCTCTTTTCTTCCTTGGTGGTGGCCAACCCTATTATTTTTCCCTCTTCCTTTTCTTTCTTCTTCATTGGTCGGACCTTCTAATCTCATGGAGCTTGAAGATGGCCGAATTTTAGCATGGAGAAGAAGGAGAGAAAGGAAGTATCCCTTGGAGCTTGGTGGTGGTGACCGAACCACATCTATTCATGGAATATTTGTGGTGGTCGAATCATGCTTGGAGAAGAAGGTGGCTTAGGTGGATTCTCATCTCGGTAGATCGTTGCCCACACAACGTTCGGGATAAGAAGAGGAATACGGTAGAAGATCAAGAGGTCGTTGCATATAAAGGAAGGTATAATTAGTAATTAATTTCTGCATCATACTAGTTGTATTTCTTTTGTATGAATTTCAAAAACAAGAGGCATTAGATTCTAGATGTTCAAATTTGTTTCGAAGATGTGTTTCTTTTTATTTTGTTTTTCGAATTTGTGATTCGATTGTTCTTTTTTGTTAACCTAGAGTTATTTAAGGAAATTAAATATTAGCTTTCCTTAAAAGGCTTTGTCTAGGCGGTGGTGGTTGCTCCCATATCCAAGAAGGTCATGTAGTCCTGGAAGCCAATTTTGGAAATTAATATTTAATAGAATTAATAACATAGGTGTTTTGAATCAATAGTGTTAAGTTTTGCTTGTGATTCAAATCTAAACTATTAAAAACATATAAGTTAAATTTAGAATCAATGATGTTAAGTTCCGTCTGCGATTCCTAATTTAACTTCTAAAGAACACAATAGGTTATTTAAGGAAAGGTTCGACACTTGTACAAAAAATTTTTATACAGTGGAACCGGTACGTTTTCCTAGGACTAATCAACAATTGGTATCAGAGCTAGGGTTTGCCTCTATGTGTTTAGAATTCAAATAGGTTATGCACATGTCATACATAATTTAGGCAGGATAATAGTAGGATGTGCTAACTTTTTGGTTGCAGGCTCCAACTATTATGGCTTATAAATGTTGTGTGTGATTGGACCCTTGGACATGTCAAGGGCATTATTTTGTGTATGCATGATTGTATGTAACTATTACAGCAGGAGTTGTATTAGCCCTAGGTTTTTAGAATTTTATTTTCGATCTAGATTACATGTACATTCCCTCGTGGAATATAGGATCGATATATGTAAAATTCTATTTTTGTCACGGATCGGATTCTTGCGAGGCGTGGTACTTTTGGAGCACCAGAGGCGTAGAAGAATAAGAAGCAAGATGAATGCGACGACTCGACCCGATGGCGGTGGCTAAAGATGGCAACAGCTAGGGTTGGAGCACATGAAGGACAGTAATAGAAAAAGGCCATAATAGTTGGAAAATAATTTCCATATTTATTGCTTTTATTTACTGTGATGTGTGTGTATGCATATGATGTATGCTAGGATAGTTTAAAATTCCTCATTTTAAATAACTAAGTGGGAGAGGGATTTATTTTAATAAATTCCACGGTCTCCATTACTAGTTTGTAAGTGATACAAACAAACTTGCGCGTTGGCTCTGAGTGCCTTCCTCCATATCGAATGAGTTTATTTGCGGATCACTAGATCAAACTTCCATTTAAGATGACTATAGGAAATTAATTAAGAGCGTGTGATCTTCCCCATCGGAAGGGGCATAATCTTTTTAATGGACTTAGTGTCAAGTAATGGTATACACTTAGGCACGTCTAATAGTATCCTCCCCATCGGAGTCACTGCTATTATTTGTGTGACCAAAGGAAAACCAACTATTAATTTGTCAAAAAGATAAGTTAACAAGATAATAAAATTAAAACCCCCTCTTACAAATGTCGAGTTTTTGTATACGTCCACACTATCATGGCATACAAAATTCACGATGCATGAGATAATTTTATTTGTCAGGATGACAAGGAAATAAAATTAATGGGAAAAACCCCTCTTACAAATGTTTGGTTTTGTATACGTCCACACTATTGTGGCATACAAAATTCACGGTGTTTGAGGTAATTTTATTTGTCATAAAGATTAATTGACAAGATAATTAATGGGTAAAACCCTCCTCTTACAAATGTTCAATTTTGTATATGTCCATATTATCGTGGCATGCAAAATTCTCGGTGTTTGAGGTGTTGGTGAATTTAAATAATATTATTTGAGGAATCAATGTTATTTTAAATTCAAAGTTTTGACCAAAATATTTGATCAAAGATAGACCAACTATTAATTTTATTTGTCATAAAGTTAGAATGACGAGATAATAAAATTAATAGACAAAAATCTCTTTTTGTATACGTCCACACTATCGTGGCATACAAAATTCACGGGGATTTTAAAGTGTTGGTCTTGACCAAATATTTTTGTGATTCTTAGGATTTTAAATGTCAAATCCCCTACTTGTTATACTAAAGAAAAGACTTAGTAGTCCTAATTATAATGATTGTAAATAGGACTTGGACATTAAGGTAGACTGTCTTCTTAGAACTGAGAACAATATAGGTGTATTTAAATCATTTGTTGTTGAAACATGTTTAGTGGTATTATCTACCAGTACCTGGAGTGTAGATACAAATACCACTAATCATGTCTGCAATTCATTGTAGGGTTCCAGGAAACCCGACAACTATATGAAAAGGAAAACACCGTCTGTAACGCCCGCCCCTTTATACTACTACCACTCCTGCCTAGTTAGGGCGGGGTTACTTTCTTACCCTTAGACTTAGTAAATTTAAACATTCATACATACATACAGCGGAAGACATACAAAGCATATGAATATGAAATAACATGGTTCAACTTAAATAGTCATAGTATCCATTTCTAGCACATGCATAAGGAATCATAAAAGACATCACATAACATAACATATTATTCTAAGTTCATTTCAGCAGGTCATTTTATTTCTTTAGCCAAGTCACCATCACACATCTCTTGCCCCTTCCCGCTGCTCCTCTAGTTTCTCCATTCTTTACCTTTATCTGTGGTACAAGGAAAAGTATCTGTAAGCACTCAAGGCTTAGTGAGATCCTTTCCTACTCACAAAACCAACGTAATCATGCAACATCATCAAATCATACATTAGAGTAATTGATGCTCATCACATCATGAAATTAAAACATATCATATCATGGCATGAATCTCAATAATAACATAATGTATGGTAGACAACATATTATGGCATAAATCCTATCATAATACATGTAACATCATATCCTAGCATGAATCACATCATAACATAAGAAATCATCATATCATGGTATAGTTCATATCATAGCATGGAGGCACTAACATAACATAAGAAAATCATCATATCATGGTATAGATCATATCATAACATAAGTGTACATCATAGCATGGGTAAATCATCGTATCATGGTATAAATCATATCATAACATAAGTGTACATCATAGCATGAGTAAATCATCATATCATGGTATAGATCATATCATAACATAAGTGTACATCATAACATGAGTAAATCATCATATCATGAGCATGGATCATATCATAACATAAGTGTACATCATAGCATGAGTAAATCATCATATCATGAGCATGGATGCAAGATGTCCTTTAAAACATGAGAAATGTCATGTACGATATGCCTTTCAAAACATGATTTTTGTCATGGGTGGGATGTCTTAAAACAATATCATATAGTACTTGAAAATAATCTCAACATGAAAGGGGCCCTGGATTAGTACCACATACATACATAATGCGCGCATCCTAAGTAGATCCAAGATAGCTAATCTTGAACCTACTAGGAAACTAGGCCCGTAGCTCGACCTAGGGGCACGTAAGGAGCCCACCCTTTACTAGGCCTGTAATTCGACCTAGGGGCGCATGAGGAGCCCACCCTTTTGGTACAAGCCATTCAAAGTAAAAATACATGCCATATCATATCTCTATCATTTAAAAACATAATTATGTCGTTCATAGCATATCTTATTCATGTCATTCATAGCATATCATGTTCATGTCATTCATAGCATATCATGTTCATGTCATTCATAACATATCATATTCATGTCATTCATAGCATATCATAATCATGTCATTCATAAGGTATGCATAAATGGGCACATAGCCATGCATACTTGGGCACACAACCATCATACTTGTCTTGGGCACATAGCCATCATATTTGGGCACATAGCCATTTTTAGATATCATTCTCATGCATGGTTCATAAGCATATTCTGTTAGTTAGAGCCCTAGAGCCAATCATTTGATGATTGTATGGACTCATGTATATCATATTCTTGTATATTAATAAAGGCATTTGTTTGGTTATTATACTTATTTGTATTAGTGCCAAATAGACTAAGTATAATAGCGTCATTGAGTAGAAGGTTCATATCTATATCAATCGATTAGTTGAATCGATAGTGAGATGATGTAGGGAACACTACTCTAAATCATTCCTAGTCGAGTATTAACATTCAGGGACAATGTTAATGCAATAAGACTAGCATGTAGGTCAGCTCGATGACTTGATCTCACAAGTCATGGATATAGAGATATCAAGCTGACACATGGGTATACATTGGAGAATGTATACTGAATGACCCGCCATGAGAAAGTATCATGGATCGTTATATGAGTGTCATATACTTTCTCATGTGGCTATTAGTATGACTATTAGTCCTTAGACCTGAAGTCACCATGGATCCCTACATAAGGAGTTATGTACTTTAGTTTCGTCAAACGTCACCCGTAACTGGGTGGACTATAAAGGCGATTACTGGGTATATAACAAATTATGCAGAGGGGTGTGAGTGATGTAGATGGGATCTATCCCTCCTATATGATGGGAGAGACATCGATATTCTTGATAGAGTGAGACCACGAAGTGTATGGCCATAACCAAATGAGTCAATATGAGATATTGAGTTCATTTGATTGAGTGAGTCTACTCCGAGTTCAAGATTTAGATTGGTTAGAGGATGACATGGTCTATGCCTCACATTGATCAATCTAGATATCTAGGATAGAAGGACACTTGTCACATATTGTGAGTAGTCACAAGGTGATGTTGGATCTCAACATTTCTTGTAACTTGGGTAGCAATGATGTATTGCTAGATGCCGCTCATTGCTTCTGTTTTTAAAGGAGTTTATAACATTGCCAACGTTACAAGAACCTATTGGGTCACACACAAAGAACATGTGCATGGAGATTAGGTTCATATGATGAACCAATAGGATTAGATTCATATGATGAATCAAAGATTGGATTCAAATTAGACTTATTGAGTTAGAATCAATTAGATTCAATTGTTGAATGTGTCTAATTTAAATTTGATTCATGAGTCAATTTATATTAATGAATTGAGATTCATTAAATTAAAATTGACTTGAATCAAAGCTTGGATTTAACTCAACTAGGAAGAGCATTGGTCAAGTTTGACTTGACCAAATAGAGGTTGACACATCAAGTTTTGACTTGATGAATTGACACATCATGAGGATGACTCATCCTACATGGCATGCCACATCATCCCCTTATATAATGGTGTGTCACCTCATGGAGGTTACACACCATTAATCCTCTTAATGTGGCCGGCCACATTAATGTGGGGGTTACACATGTGGTGGCCGGCCACACTAAGTGAGGAGAGGGTTTCATTTGGTGGCAATTGAATGGTGTTCAATGCTTCTTCTTCCTTGGGTGCTTCTCCCTCTCTCTAGCTTGCTGATGGTCGTGGCTTCATGGTGGAGAAGAAGTGAGAGTTGATTCCAAGCAACTAGGTGGTGTGAAGGTCACAAAAGGAGAGTACCTAGAGGAGTGTGTGAGTTCCTTTTTCCCTTCTCTCCTTTCTCACCTTTTAGATCCAATCCGAGAGCCCTAGAAAGTGCTAGCACACTTGTGGGTTCTCCTCTCCATCTTTGAGTGGTAGAAGACCACTCCTTGTTCGTGTGGATACCGCTAGAGGACCGTTCGCTTGACGGTCTCGAGATCCGGCTACCTTTGGACGTTGTGGGATTACGAAGGGCACGCATCAAGGGTAAATGTTTTTCCCTCATAGATCTAAGAGTCGATCGTGTTTTAAACTCGTACTCGTATTTTTTGAAAGTTTTACCTTGCACGAGATCCGTGGCTTGGGCGATTCGGGGTTTCCGCGACGCGAAAAGCTGATTAACCCAACAGTGGTATCAGAGCCACGTGCAAGGCTTGTACGAGTTTGTTTTTATTTTTATGAAAAATAAAACCCTTCTGTGATTTTCTGTTAAAATTAGTTTTTTTATGATTTTATGGGTAATTTTTCCGTAGAAGCGAAGCACAAATGTCTCGGCACTTGTAGGCTTCGGCTACCGGAAAGATCTTTCAAAACCGGCTTCGTTTCGCCCCAAATCCGTTTGGGACAGCGGGCTTGGATGCCATTAGATCGCAAAGGAGCAACTCACGATGGTTAGATCGTGGGTAGGGGTACTGCCCCTAACCCCGCAAGGGGATTTGCTCCGCGATCGCACCCGAAATTGATTAAAACGAACCCGCCGGGAAGATTTTTCCGAAACGGCAATGTCTCGGCCCAAATCGTTTTGGGACAGCGGGTTTAGGCGCTGTTGGATCGCAAACGAACCCTCGCGATGGTTGGATCGCGGGTAGGGGCGCTGCCCCTGGGCCCCGCAAGGTGATCCGTTCCGCGATTGCGCCCGAAACCGCTAAACGGGACCGCCGGGAAATTTTACTCGTAAAATTGTAAAAATTATTTTAAAAATTATAGAAAATTATGAAAATATATATTTTTGAATTATATATTAATTTTGTGATAGTCATGGCCCAAAAACCCAATATGATTGGATTGTGTTGTAATTCATAATACGGCCTGCGTGCCGTGTTGTATTATTTTTCCGCGACCTGCGCGTCGTGCCTTTCTCTTATATTATTGTTGTAAATTAGATTTAGACTCGAATGTAACTCGAGTTTCAAATTGTAATGTACAAATTGGAGCGGTGGAGGGTCCACACGAGACGGAGTTCCGAGGCGGGCACGAGCAACACAAGGTGGTCAAAGGGAGGAGCTTGGAGAAGCTGTTGACCCTAGGTTGACCAATCGATCTTCTCATTGGCTTGAGAAGATCGTAGTAGGGCCATGACTAAATCACAAATAAATTAATTAATTGCTTGTGTATGTGATGCATGTTTAATAAGTAATTAATTCATTAGTGCCTTACGATTAGATTAGATCTAAGTCGTGCACATGATGCACCCTTGCGATTAGATTAGATCTAAGTGTGCACAAGATGCATCCTTTTCGATTAGATTAGATCTCGATCGAACCAACTCTAAATGCCTAACCGTGCCGTGATACCTATCACTACCTCGATCACATGTATTGTTGAATCTGCCAAAGCAGAGCAATACATATTATCTTGGTAGGGTACGGAGGGACAATCTTGGTCCCGCCTATCAATGCATGGATGAATACAAGCTCAATTACATTGAGTATTCCTAGTTACTCGGTTGGATCGAGTCAACTATAGGCATTATTCCAACGATTGGAAAAGATAGATCAAAATCACATCTATATTAACTCTCGGGCGTATTAGCCAAAGCTAACTCGAGTTTTAAGATAAATGCGGATATTGATTTTATAAACAAGAGTTGCATAGAGATGTAATTGGTAATCATTACCTACCGATCATACTAAGCCTTGGGCGTATTAGCCAAAGCTAACTCAAGGGTTAGTATGATGTGGATCTTGTCCCACAAGAATTATAGAATTCAGTGGGAGCATCATTTAATTGATGGCCTAATTAAATGATTTTAAAAGAATATGATATTTATTTCTGCAAATTTTCTGTTGTAGATAACCATGACGTCAAATACGAACATTTTTTCTCTGCGATCTGTCCTTGAGAAGGATAAGCTCAACGGAGCAAATTTCCTGGACTGGTACAGGAACCTGAGAATAGTTCTCACCCAAGAACGTAAACTGTACGTTCTGGAGCAGCCCATTCTGGAGGCTCCTCCTGCCACTGCCACGCGAGCAGACCGAGATGCTTACAAGAAGCATCAAGATGATGCATTAGATGTGTCTTGTCTTATGCTCGCAACCATGAACTCTGAGCTTCAGAAGCAACATGAGTTGATGAGCGCTTACGATATGGTTGAACATCTTTGTCACCTATATCAAGGACAAGCAAGGCACTGGAAGAGGAACTCCAAAGAATACCTGGAAGATCTTAAGAAGAAGAGAAATAAGATTTCTACTTCAGGTATAAATGTTATAGAAGTCAACCTCTCTATTTCTTCATCGTGGGCAGTAGATACCGGATGTGCTTCGGACATTTGTACTAATGTACAAGCGCTGAGCAATAGCAGGGTATTGACGAAGGGTGAGATAGACCTACGAGTAGGCAATGGAGCACGAGTTGCTGCTATTGCTGTAGGAACTTATCATCTATCTCTTCCCTCTGGGCTTGTACTAGAATTAGATGATTGTTGTTATGTGCCTGCCTTGACTAAGAACATAATTTCCGTTTCTTGTTTGGACAAGAAAGGATTTTCGTTTATAATAAAGAACAAATGTTGTTCCGTCTATTTAAACGATATGTTCTATTGTAGTGCACCTCTGATAAACGGACTCTATATTCTAGATCTAGAGAGCCCTATCTATAACGTAAATACCAAGAGGTTCAAGTCAAATGACATGAACCAAACATACCTCTGGCACTGTCGCTTAGGTTATATAAATGACAAGCGCTTATCCCAGCTCCATAAGGATGGTTTGCTGGACTCATTTGATTTTGAATCGTATGAAATATGCGAGTCATGCCTACGAGGCAAGATGACCAAGACTCCCTTTAGTGGGCACAGCGAGAGAGCAACTGATTTGTTAGGACTCATACATAGTGATGCATGTGGCCCTTTCAATGTTGCTGCTAGAGGCGGTTATAGATACTTCATCACATTTACTGATGACTTCAGTAGATATGGTTATGTGTACTTGATGACACATAAGTCTGAATCCTTTGAAAAGTTCAAAGAATTCAAGAATGAAGTACAGAACCAGCTTGGCAAGAGTATTAAGATACTTCGATCAGATCGAGGTGGTGAATACTTAAGCCATGAGTTTCGTGACTATTTAGCTGAGTGTGGGATTCTATCCCAACTCACTCCTCCTGGAACACCACAGTGGAATGGTGTATCCGAAAGGAGGAATCGTACCTTATTAGATAAGGTACGGTCTATGATGAGTCACACAGATCTTCCGACATATCTATGGGGATATGCTCTAGACACGGCAGCTTTCATTCTCAACCGAGTTCCATCTAAGGCCGTGATAAAGACACTATATAGGATATGGACTGGGAGAGATGCCCAGGTGTCTTTCATGAGGATTTGGGGTTGTGAGGCTTACGTACAACGTCAAGTCTCAGACAAATTAGGACCCAAATCCGACAAGTGCTATTTCATCGGATATCCCAAGGAAACTAAGGGATATTACTTCTACATTCCCAGTCAGCACAAGGTAGTTGTGGCAAAGACTGGGGTCTTTCTAGAGAGGGACTTTGTTTCTAGAAAGACTAGTGGGAGCGCGTTCGATCTTGAAGAAGTTCAAGATGCAAACAATAGCACTGATGCCTCGATGGAAGTTGAACTGGAACCACAAAGTGTTGTGGATGATGTTGTTCCACAAAGAGTTGAGGAACAACAACCAGTTCAAGTAGACATACCTCTTCGCAGGTCTGATAGGGTACGTCGTCAGCCTGAGAGATACTCATTTCTCTTGTCTGACTATGATGACATTGTGCTCATAGAAGATGAGCCTACCACCTATCAGGAAGCTGTGATGAGACCAGATTCGGAGAAATGGCTAGAAGCCATGAGATCCGAGATGGAATCCATGTACACCAACTAAGTATGGACTTTGGTTGATCCACCTGAAGGGGTTAAACCCATTGGGTGTAAGTGGGTCTTTAAGAGAAAGACTGACATGGATGGACTTATCTATAAGGGTCGCTTAATAGCTAAAGGTTTCAAGCAGATTCATGGTATTGACTATGATGAAACCTTTTCTCCAGTAGCGATGTTTAAGTCCATTCGGATCATGCTTGCTATTGCAGCCTACCATGACTATGAGATATGGCAGATGGATGTCAAAACCGCGTTTCTGAATGGAAACCTACTCGAGGATGTCTACATGACACAACCTGAGGGTTTTGTAGATCCACAGCATACTAGTAGAGTATGCAAGCTGCATAGGTTCATTTATGGACTAAAGCAAGCTTCTCGGAGCTGGAATCTTCGATTCGATGATGCGATCAAACAGTTTGGGGAACGAAGATGAGCCTTGTGTCTACAAGAAGGTTGTAGGGGACATAGTTATCTTCCTCATATTGTATGTGGATGACATACTACTCATTGGGAAGGACATCCCTATGCTTCAGTCTGTCAAGACCTGGCTAGGGAGTTGCTTCTCAATGAAGGACTTAGGTGAGGCAACCCGCATTCTAGGGATTCAGATCTATAGAGATAGATCTGAGAGATTGCTTGGCCTAAGTCAGAGTACATACATTGACAAGGTACTCCTACGGTTTGCCATGCAGAACTCCAAGAAGGGATTTCTGCCGATGTCACAAGGCGTGAGTCTTTCGAAGACTCAAGGTCCCTCTTCTAGAGAGGAGAGAGACCGCATGGATCAGATCCCTTATGCCTCAGCCATAGGATCGATCATGTACGCCATGCTATGTACTCGACCTGATGTCTCGTATGCTTTGAGCATGACGAGCAGATATCCAGGTGAAAGTCACTGGATAGCGGTCAAGAATATTCTTAAGTACTTAAGAAGGACTAAAGAATATTTCTTGATATATGGAGGCAATGATGAGCTAGCTGTAAAGGGTTACAGTGATGCTAGCTTCCAGACCGACCAGGATGACTATAGATCACAGTCGGGGTTCGTATTTTGCATTAATGGTGGTGCTGTCAGCTGGAAGAGTTCGAACCAGGATACAGTAGCTATTTCTACAATAGAAGCCGAGTACACTGCTGCATCAGAGGCAGCAAAGGAGGCAGTTTGGATCCGCAAGTTCATCACTGAACTTGGGGTGGTTCCTAGCATCGCTGACCCAGTTGAGCTGTATTGTGACAACAATGGAGCTATAGCACAGGCGAAGGAACCTCGCTCACACCAGCGGACCAAGCACATACTACGGCGCTTCCATCTCATTCGAGAGATTATCAATAGAGGAGATGTGAAGATTTGCAGAGTACCTACAGAGGCTAACATCGCAGATCCCTTGACCAAGGCTTTGGCACAGAGGAAGCATGATGGTCACACTAGGTCATTAGGCCTTAAAGCCTATACTGATTGGCACTAGTGCTAGTGGGAGATTGTTAGTTAGAGCCCTAGAGCCAATCATTTGATGATTGTATGGACTCATGTATATCATATTCTTGTATATTAATAAAGGCATTTGTTTGGTTATTATACTTATTTGTATTAGTGCCAAATAGACTAAGTATAATAGCGTCCTTGAGTAGAAGGTTCATACCTATATCAATCGATTAGTTGAATCGATAGTGAGATGATGTAGGGAACACTACTCTAAATCATTCCTAGTCGAGTATTAACATTCAGGGACAATGTTAATGCAATAAGACTAGCATGTAGGTCAGCTCGATGACTTGATCTCAAAAGTCATGGATATAGAGATATCAAGCTGACACATGGGTATACATTGGAGAATGTATACTGAATGACCCGCCATGAGAAAGTATCATGGATCGTTATATGAGTCTCATATACTTTCTCATGTGGCTATTAGTATGACTATTAGTCCTTAGACCTGAAGTCACCATGGATCCCTACATAAGGAGTTATGTACTTTAGTTTCGTCAAACGTCACCCGTAACTGGGTGGACTATAAAGGCGATTACTAGGTATATAACAAATTATGCAGAGAGATGTGAGTGATGTAGATGGGATCTATCCCTCCTATATGATGGGAGAGACATCGATATTTTTGATAGAGTGAGACCACGAAGTGTATGGCCATAACCAAATGAGTCAATATGAGATATTGAGTTCATTTGATTGAGTGAGTCTACTCGGAGTTCAAGATTTAGATTGGTTAGAGGATGACACGGTCTATGCCTCACATTGATCAATCTAGATGTCTAGGATAGAAGGACACTTGTCACATATTGTGAGTAGTCACAAGGTGATGTTGGATCTCAACATTTCTTGTAACTTGGGTAGCAATGATGTATTGCTAGATGCCGCTCATTGCTTCTGTTTTTAAAGGAGTTTATAACATTGCCAACGTTACAAGAACCTATTGGGTCACACACAAAGAACATGTGCATGGAGATTAGGTTCATATGATGAACCAATAGGATTAGATTCATATGATGAATCAAAGATTGGATTCAAATTAGACTTATTGAGTTAGAATCAATTAGATTCAATTGTTGAATGAGTCTAATTTAAATTTGATTCATGAGTCAATTTATATTAATGAATTGAGATTCATTAAATTAAAATTGACTTGAATCAAAGCTTGGATTTAACTCAACTAGGAAGAGCATTGGTCAAGTTTGACTTGACCAAATAGAGGTTGACACATCAAGTTTTGACTTGATGAATTGACACATCATGAGGATGACTCATCCTACATGGCATGCCACATCATCCCCTTATATAATGGTGTGCCACCTCATGGAGGTTACACACCATTAATCCTCTTAATGTGGCCGGCCACATTAATGTGGGGTTACACATGTGGTGGCCGGCCACACTAAGTGAGGAGAGGGTTTCATTTGGTGGCAATTGAATGGTGTTCAATGCTTCTTCTTCCTTGGGTGCTTCTCCCTCTCTCTAGCTTGCTGATGGTCATGGCTTCATGGTGGAGAAGAAGTGAGAGTTGATTCCAAGCAACTAGGTGGTGTGAAGGTCACAAAAGGAGAGTACCTAGAGGAGTGTGTGAGTTCCTTTTTCCCTTCTCTCCTTTCTCACCTTTTAGATCCAATCCGAGAGCCCTAGAAAGTGCTAGCACACTTGTGGGTTCTCCTCTCCATCTTTGAGTGGTAGAAGACCACTCCTTGTTCGTGTGGATACCGCTAGAGGACCGTTCGCTTGACGGTCTCGAGATCCGGCTACCTTTTGGACGTTGCGGGATTACGAAGGGCACGCATCAAGGGTAAATGTTTTTCCCTCGCAGATCTAAGAGTCGATCGTGTTTTAAACTCGTACTCGTATTTTTCGAAAGTTTTACCTTGCACGAGATCCGTTGCTTGGGCGATTCGGGGTTTCCGCGACGCGAAAAGCGGTTTTCGCGGCCCGAAAAACCCAACATATTCAAATGAGCAATATGACACAAAAAGAAAACATAACCAGCATGGTTCACAAGTTAACTTCTTCTAATTCATGTCATGGCAAGGGAAGTACATATTGAGTCATAACTTAGTCTAAATTCTCAACCCACTAAGGGTGGCCGAAACATGCATAGGCTCACTTAGATTTCATGAAATCATACAAGCAAATGAACCCACATTCATTTCCATAACATTTAACATAGGGAACATCATAAGCATATGTGATTTTAAGTTCTATGCTTCCTAGGGTTTTAAACCCACCTTGGCCGAAACATACAAGGTCCCAACTAGGTTACATATAGCATGTAAGCATGTGATTCTAAATAAATTTTTCCATGCATTTATCATAGGCATTCACATTAGCATATTAGGTTAAAGTTCAAGCTTCCTAAGTTCACCAATGTAAGTGGCCGAATGCCACCAAAACATGGATTCTAGACATGTGGGTACTCATAAATTTCATTGCATACATAGAGAGGAACATAAACATGTTAGGGTTGAATTTAGGCTTGCCTAAGCCCTGCATTTCATGGTGGCCGAATGATTAACATGTGAAAAACATAACCCTAAGCAACTTGAAAACTCAAGTGCATAATGTTATCTTCATATCTTTTCATAAGGTACAACATAAGCAAGCTAGATTTGAGGTTGAGCCTCACTAAGGTATTTAAATCCCTACATGGCCGAAACCTTGTGATAGGGTCCTCCTAGTTCTAAGCAACATACAAGTTATAAACAACAAGAGAACATTAACAACATATGGTGGAAAACTTCATACTTAATACCTCTTCTAGAATTTACAAGCATGTGAGTACCTTATGAATTTCATAGCATATCATGGGGAGGAACATAAACATGTTAGGGTTGAATTTAGGCTTGTTTAAGCCTTACATTTCATGTTGGCCGAAAGTTTATCAAGTAAAACCTAACCCTAAACAACATGAATCCTAAGTGCTTTATGTCATTTTTCATATCTTTTCATAAAGAGAAACATAAACAAGCTAAATTTAAGGTTTAACCTCCTTAAGGTATTAAGTCCCTTCATGGCCGAAACCTTAAAGTAGGGGTCTACTAGTTCTAAGCAACATACAAGTACAAACATCAAGAAAACATTCATATAACATCATAGAATAGGTCATAGACATGTTAGTTTTTAACTTGAGCTTTCCTAGGTTTTTAAACCTCTTCATGGCCGAACCCTAAGGTAGGGTATTACCTAACCCTAAGCCTTATACAAGCATGAATTATCAAGGTTATATTCATAACATATCATAAGGAAAACTTAAACTTATGGATTTTGGTTTTTTAAGCTTCCATAACTTCACAAGCATCATAACCGAAATTTCTAAAGGAGAGCTCTAGGTTAAAATTTCATATAAACTCAAACGAAAACCATAGAACCACTTGTACCACAGGTGAGGGGATACTCACATCCTCTTGCTTGGTCTTTTCCTAAGAGAAGGTACCCTTGGTGAAAAGAAAGAAGAGAGCTCCTCCTCCTAGTGCTCCTTTGTGTTTTTCTTGCTTGTGAGAGGTAGATCTTGAGGGTTCCTCCTTGTAGTTTGGTTTTCTTAGGGAGAAAACCTTAGTTAGATTTTTGGGAAAGAAAAGAGGGGGCTCTAGGTCACGGCAAGGTGAGGGAAGGGAAGAAAAAATGAAGTCTCTTCTTGATTTTTCCCTTTATGCTAGGTGGAAGTAAGAAGCAAAAAGAGGCTTTGCTTTCCCCTCTTCTTAACTCATCTTTTAGTCTCTTAATGATGAAGAAATGTCTTCATTCATCCCCCTACTTCGTCTCCTCTCCTTCTCTCTTGTTATCCACGAAAATGAAAAGAAGAAGAAGGAGACAATTTGTCTTTTTCTTGCTTTCTTCTCTTAATCATGGTCTTACCTTTATCTACAATATCCATCCTCTGTTTAACAATAACTCATGATGGTCTAGTGGTAATTCTATAATTCTTAGCTTAAGAAGGTTCAAGGTTCAATCCTTGACTAATTCTTTATATATATATATATATATATATTTCTATCTTATTTTCTTTTATTCTAAAAGAAATCTTCACCTACTTAGCTTAAGAAATTCGTGGGTGTTACACCGTCTGCATGGGCACTACTGCACAAGTAGCAGCTGTTGTAGTGGGAGATGTTTATCCTCTGATAGGAATAAAATATGGATTTTCAGAAATTGTCTTTACGTACTAAGTTTAGAAAGAATCTGATTTCGATTTCTAAGCTATTAAAGAATAGATATTCTGTCTATTTTGATAACAAACTTATTATCAAGAAAAATAGGGAAGTTATCTATTTTGGTACGTTGGTTGACAATTTATAATCCAATAACTCCCACGATGCAATAAATGAAAATTAATAAGAGAAAGTAACCTTCGGAAATGAACCAATCATATTTTTGGCATCTAAGGCTAGGTTATATTAACTTGAGTAGGATTCAAAGGATAATAACCAATGAACTCTTGGGTTTATTGGTAGTGGAAATCTTTCCAACCTGCGAGTCTTACTTGGAAGGAAAAATAACCAAGAAGCTTTTAAGTCTAAGGGGCATGGAGTCAAAGATATGTTGGAATTGGTTCATTCTGATTTGTGTAGACCTTTGACTATCTAGGCAAGAGGTTGTTTCGAATATTTCGTCTCTTTTATAGACGACTGTTTGAGATAAGGATACATTTACTTGATGTGCCACAAGTCAGATGTGGAGTAATGTCAAAGTAAAAGTATCAAGTCACTACGGTGAAATCGTAGTAACGAGTACCTCTTAGGAGAGTTTAGGAGTCACTTATCAGAAGTCGGAATTTAATCCCAACTAACTGCACCTGGTACACCCCAACAGAATGGTGTAGTAGAAAGAAGGTATAAGGCTCTTATGGAATAATTAGATTGAGGATGAGTTATTCAGAAAATTACCAAATTCATTTTAAGGATATACACGGGAAACGGAAGTGAACATAGTACCTTCTAAGTCAGAACTCTATACTCCCATAGAATTATAGATTGGGCGTAAGCCTAGTCTGAAGCATATTCAGATTTGGGTGGTCTAGCACATGAGAGACATTGATAATATTGGACATGAGTTCACTAGTTTGTTAGTTATCCTAGAAAAATGAAAAGAGGTTTTTAGTCCTTAAAATCGGAAGGTCATTGTTGGCACCAATGCCCGATTTTATAAAAGGACTATACTATGAACCACAAGCCCATGAGTAAATTTGTTCTTAAGGAAATAATAAAGGACACGTCTAATCTAGTACCAATTATACAAGATAAAATATCACAAGAAACTGCAACACGTATCACAAATGATACACAATTGCAAAAAATGCCTCATCGTAATGGGAGGGTTGTTAGGCAACCTAAAAGATTCATGTTTTGGGAGAGTCTTTGGACTTTATCCCTGGTGGACATGAACCTGATCCCCGAACATATGACGAAGCACTCCAAGATAAAGATGAAGTATATTTGCAAAGAGCAATAAATACAGAATTAGAATATATGTATTCTAATAGAGTCTGGAAGCCTATAAAATCACCAAATTGTGTAAAAACCATTGGGTGAAAATAAGTCTACAATAGGAAAAGAGGGGTAGACAGGAAGGTGGAAACTTTCAAAGCAAGGCTTGATGAAAAAGGAAACTTTTTCACTGGTAGCCATGCTTAAGTCTATCTGGATTCTTTTATCTATTTGGCAAGTGGATGTCAAGACAACATTCCTTAATGGAAGTCTTGAAGAAAGCATCCATATAAAGCAACCAGAAGGATTCATTGCAAAGGGCAAAGAGCATCTTGTGTGCAAGCTCAATCAGTCTGTGGACTGAAGCAAAGCTTCAAGGTCTTGGATCATCCGGTTTAATAAAGTAATCCAGACCTATGGATTTATTTTATAACCGAATGAGTTTTGTGTATACAAGAAGTATGATGAAAAGATGGTGGTATTTCTTGTACTATACATAGATAACATTTTTGGTGGTTGGAAACAATATCAAAGTGTTGTCAGAAGTAAGGGTATGGTTGTCCAAACAATTCGATATGAAGGACTTGGGAGAATGCATATATTCTTGGGATCAAAGGGATCGCAAGAAAAAAAATATATTTTACTTATCCCAAGCTTCATATATCAAAACAATCCTTGCTCGTTTTCAGCATGCAAAACTCCAAGAAAGGTTTCTTACCTTCTAGGCATGGAATGACTTTATCTAAAGAGATGCCTCCGAAGACATCAAAGGAGATAAAGGACATGAAGGCAGTTCCTTATGTTTCGGCTGTGGGAAGCCTAATGTATGTAATGCTGTGTACGAGACTGGAAATCTATTTTTCCATGAGAATGGTTAGCAAATATCAAAGTAACCCAAGACAGGGACATTGGACTGCTGTGAAAGCATATGTTAAAGTACCTTAGAAGGACTAAAGATTATATGCTAAGTTTACCAGTCAGATGATTTGCTCCCTGTGAGTTACACGGATCCGGATTCCCAATCAGATAGGGATAATAGTAAGTCAACCTCGGGGTTTTGTGTTTACTTTAGGAGGTAAAGCCATAACTATGGAGGAGTGTTAAGCATAGGTGCTTTTCAGACTACTCCACTATGGAAGTTGAGTATGTGGCAGCCTCAGAGGCAGACATAAAAGCTAAATGACTCAATAACCTCAAGATGGACTTAGATATGATTTTTGGTTTGTCCAAAGATTATTACAATTTATTGTAATAATAGTGGTGCAGTAGCAAACTCGAATAAACCATGAGTCTATAAGGCAAGTAAACACAATAGAGCGCAAGTACCACCCAATACGAGAAATCATATAAACGAGGAGAAGTTGTTGCCGCCTAGATTGCATCAGATGATGACCTATAGATCTTTTCACTAAGGCCCTTAAGACAAGAGCTTTTGATGGGCATGTTGAAGGGTTGGGAATCAGATGTATAGCAGCAGATATGACAGCTTAGTCTTTTAGTATAAGTGGGAGATTGTTAGAGTGTATACTAAAAGCCTAGCTTTTGGTATAAACATTTATCTAGAAATAAGAATCACATTGGTCAAATGTCTACATTTATGATAAATGTAGTTGTTCAATTAATTTATATTGTAGATAACATGGTGTGTGGTGTCACACACAGAGGGTCATGTTATCAGCACCTTATAAATTATAAACAGTAGCTCACGACCAAGATGGAAAGAAACAAACCATTGGAAGGTCGTAGTGTAATCAGGTATTAGTTTATCTTAACTATATAATTACACTAGTACACTTAGAGTGTATTGAGTAGGACCATTAGAGGTCGTTTCTTTTTATACTGACTTTATAAAGAAACAAAGACCTCAGTTATTATGGAAGTGTGTGCTCTTAATCATAATATAATAACAAGCACATATATTTGATATTTATTTCTTTAATTTATCAATGGGTGAGATTTAGTTCGATAAATCAATAAGCCCGATAAGTTGGGAAATTATATCACTTATAGTGTGTGTTGTTGATTATAGAAGAAACTGTGTCCTAGTGATCTAGGTTGATAATGTCCCCAAGAGGAGCTCATAAGGATTGTCATGTTAAACCCTGCAGGTGGACTTAGTCCGACATGACGATAACGTTGAGTGGTACTACCCTTGGACTAAGATATTAATTAAATGAGTTGTCAGTAACTCACTTAATTAGTGGCCATTCGACATCTTAAACATAGGGAGACTAACACACTCATAATAATAAGGAGCCCAAAAATGTAATTTGTGATTGGTGCGGTAGTTCAATAATAATTTTTTAGTGGTATGAATTATTATTGATGAAGTTAAGTTGTGTGTTCGGGGCGAACACGGGAAGCTTAATTTCATCGGGAGACCAAAACCAATTCCTCCTCTCGGTCCCTATCGTAGCCTCTTGTATATAGAGATATATACCCACCACATACCCACCTTCTTACCCATCCTAATGGGGCCGGCCAAGCAAGCTTGGAACCCAAGCCAGGGTTGGCCAAGACCAAGTGGATGAGCCAAGTTGGTGGCCGGCCAAAGCTTGGGTCCCAAGCTTAGGTGGCCAGCCACTATAATATTAAAAAGGATTTTTATTAAAATTATTTCTTATGTGGATATCATGGTTTTAAAAGAGAGTTTAAAATTTAAATCTTTCCTTTTATAGCTTTCTACAAAAGATTAAGAAAAGATTTGAAATATTTTCTTATTTGTAGATTAAAAGGTGGATTTTAATTTTTAAGAAAACTTTTCTTTTTAACCATGTTCATGATTTAAAAGAGAGTTTAAAAATTAAATATTCTCTTTTATAAGTTTCTACAAAAGATTAAGAAAAGATTTGATATCTTTCCTTATTTGTAGATTGAAAGAGATTTTAATTTTTAGAGATAACTTTCTTTTTATCCACATGTTTAAAAGAAAGATTTTAATTTATAAAATTTCCTTTTTATAATCCACCATGAAGGGAAAATTATTGGAGAAATTGTTTATAAATTTCCGGACACAAATTAGGAAGTTTTAATTCTAGTGTTAATTAAAACTCTCCTTGTTTTATTTTTAATAGTGGCCGGCCATTACAAATTGAGAAGAGAAAATTGTTTTTAATTAAATAAATTTTCCTTTTCATGGCATAAGAATTAAGGAAGTTTTTATTTAAATTTCCTTATTTGCCGAGACCAAGGATTATAAAAGAGGGGGTAGAGGTGCCTTCATATCTAACGACTCTATTATTTTTCTTCCTTGGTGGTGGCCGACTCTATTATTTTTCCCTCTTCCTTTTCTTTCTTCTTCATTGGCCGGACCTTGTAATCTCATGGAGCTTGAAGATGGCCGGATTTTAGCATGGAGAAGAAGGAGAGAAAGGAAGTATCCCTTGGAGCTCGGTGGTGGTGACCGAACCACATCTATTCATGGAATATTTGTGATGGCTGAATCATGCTTGGAGAAGAAGGTGGCTTAGGTGGATTCTCATCTCGGTAGATCGTTGCCCACACAACGTCCGGGATAAGAAGAGGAATACGGTAGAAGATCAAGAGGTCGTTGCATACAAAGAAAGGTATAATTAGTAATTAATTTCCACATCATACTAGTTGTATTTCTTTTGTATGAATTCCAAACATAAGAGGCATTAGATTTTAGATTTTCGGATTTGTTTCGAAGATGTGTTTCTTTTTGTTTTGTTTTTCGAATTTGTGATTCGATTGTTCTTTTTTGGTTAACCTAGAGTTATTTAAGGAAATTAAATATTAGCTTTTCTTAAAAGGCTTTGTCTAGGTGGTGGTTGCTCTCATATCCAAGAAGGTCATGTGCCTCGCCATGCAGTCCTGGAAGTCAATTTTGGAAATTAATATTTAATGGAATTAATAACATAGGTGGTTTGAATCAATATTGTTAAGTTTTGCTTGCGATTCAAATCTAAACCATTAATAACAGATAAGTTAAATTTGGAATCAATGATGTTAAGTTCAGTCTGCGATTTCTAATTTAACTTCTAAAGAACACAATAAGTTATTTAAAGAAAGGTTCGACACTTGTACAAAAAAATTTTGTACAGTGAAACCGGTACGTTTTCCTTGGACTAACCAACAATTTTATTAAAGGATTTTGAAAATAATTATTTTAATAATAATTATAGAATTTAAATAGGATTTTGAAATTAATTATGATTTTAAAGTTAATTATAAAATTAAATGAGATTTTGAAATTAATTATGATTTTTAAAATAATTTTCAAATTGAGTAAGATTAATTATGGTTCTTAAAATAATTTTTAAATTGAGTGAGATTAATTATGATTTGAAATTATAACTTTGTAAATAATGATTTTGAGTTTTGAAAATTTCAAAAATAATTAATTTTCTTTGATTGAAATCAATTAGACTTTTGAAATAAATTAAAAAATATATATAATTTAATTATGATTTAAACATTAATAATAAAATTAATTAAGTTAATTTAGTTGAATTGATTAAGTATTTTAATCAATTTTTGATTACAATTTGTAAATTAAATTGGTGAATTAAATTGTTAATTAAATTGGTAAATTAATTCTAAATTAATTCTAAATTTTTAACTAGATCCATCTCACCATTTTCTAACTTATCAACCAGGGAACCTTATTGATTTTTGTGAGATGGTTATCTTTAGATTTAGATTATTTCAAAGGATTAATTTACATTTAAGTTAGATTTAGGTTTTCCAATTAGTCAATTAAATACACATTTCAAAGATTAACTCCCAGGTTGTGGCGAGGCACTAAGCTTTCTTGGATATGGGATCATCCACCACTTCTAGACAGAGCCTTTCAAAGAAATCATATATTTAATTTCCTTTTTGAAACCCCTAGGTTTAAGTAAACAAGTGTAAATTATGGCTAGGTCCTTAATCTATCCTAATCTAAACATGCATATTATAAAGAAAAGAAAATAAACAATCATCAAGGAAATTTATCTATTTATCAAGATAGTTTTTCTATTGGCTCCTCCTGGATCATAGCCTCGATATGGTCTATCAAGGTAGTGTATCTGATCCTTGGGGACCCAATAGTGTCCAAGTCTGACTTGATTAGTCAGGTTTGACTTGGGGACCCATGCTTGAAATACTTTTCTATTTGATCGATTTACAAGTGATAAGTATGACTTGTATTTGTGTTTAGCCTTAAATCTAAGTCCGGATTTGTTGTAAACGGTTCTTTGTTTTCCAAGAATCAGATTAAGATTCTTGGAACCCAACGTGAACCTTTCAAGCTTTCAAAATAATATCTAATTTTCTTTCAAAATAGGAACCCCCTGCTTGATTGGTGGTTTCACCAAATCAGAGCGGCCTAGCTCTGATACCAATTGTTGGATCAAAAAGAGCTAGAGGGGGGTGAATAGCGCTCGTGGCTTTCATAATTCATATTTGAAAAACGTACGAGTAAAGCAACAGAATAAGAAAACAACGCACACACAGAGAACTCCAAGATTTACTTGGTTCGGAGCCTAGGGCGACTCCTACTCCAAGGCCAACGCTCGTTGAGCGTTTACTTTGGGCAATCACTATAATATCACAAATATAGTACAATTAATGATTACAAATAAATGCACTTATACCGACAACAAGGAATCGTAAACTCACAGTTCCAAGTCGTCGGGGACTTGTCGTAGCTTCATCGGAACATTTCTTGAGCAGCACACAGGTGAAAGATCACTTTAGAATTGTTGTATGGAGCTGCTGGTCGAGATCTTCATATCATGGCTATTGAAGGCGCCTTAAAGCCCCTTGAGGGAGCCTCCATCACTACCGAGTCAACCGCTGTCACGCCCCAGGTAGTCCCTGCCAGAAGAAATTTCGGCAGCATCTCCCCTGTACGGGTGACAATATGAATCCAGAAATACATATATCTAAACCATCGACCCACACGGCCGGAACAATACACAGAAATAGTAAACAATCCACACAGTTGTATTCAACATTCCACACAGATATAATATAAACAATCCACGCAGTTATATAAAGGAAGACGATATAAAATCATCGTAGATATATGTAAAACCTCTTATTCCACTACAACGAAGAAAACGAAGTCCACGAAGTAATGAAAATATCCACAGCGGAAAACCAAAAGTAGTAAACCCGTGTTCGATATAAAGTCCACAATACAAAACCCACATCACAAGTATATAAGATGCAAAAGCAAAACATATCCCGACAACAGGAAATCCTCGCGATAAAGGGGGCTAGCGATTGGAATATCTCCCGACGGCATCAACCTGAAAGGTAGTAATATAACGGTGTGAGTCCAAAGAACTCAGTAGGTAATCCAATAGATATGTACAGCAACATATAACTACCAGCAACAATCCTACGGTACAGTATGCTAATAGTATAACATATAGTACAGTCTCCTAACAGTATAACAGGTATGCATAACTGAATAAACTGCAGTAACCAACAATAAGCATGTAGTTCAATCTACTGTAAAAATAATAAGAAATGCATAACTGAAATAAACTGTACTCACCTGCGAGGCTTGTGCAACTGACTGTGAACATACACTGATAAAAATAGTCAGAGCAAAAGCATATAACCTGTATGCATGTCAATCATATGCAATCACCAAAATGCATCAATCATAAATAATGCAATCTGTGCATTTGATGCAAATGACATGTCCTGGTCACCCCTACTGCCAGTCAGCCATCTCACACACAATGGTGAGACCGAGTGGGTAGGGTTGTGACAATCATGCACTCTGCCGTCACTACCCCTGATGAGTGACCGAGTGGACGGGATGCTGTCGGAGTACACCTATCCTCCTACCTCAAACATAGTGACGGAGCGCAATGCTCTCATCTCCCGGTACACAATGACGGGGAGGGACCCCGACGTGCTACCACGCTCCTGTCACACTACCCATGAGCGTCCTAGCGGAGCACCACCGGGCAACCTACCATACACACCCTGAGTGCTGTGCCACTACCCATGCAGTGGTCACGTGTGCAGAGGTCCATGTAGTCGGCCGACGAGCTCAACAATAATGGAGTCGTCAATCGCCCAGCATGCAAACATGCGATATGGTGCATGCGGCTACAGCATGTCATACCTGAACATATCCTCCTCCATATATCGGTGCCAGAAAGGTAAACACATATATAACCATGATAACAAACAACAAGAATCCAACATCACATATCCAACATATCTATCAACTAATCCAGTATAGAGGGAAGCACAATAAATACCTCTATCTCTATGAACACAGATAAGCATAGCCAGAAAGAAAAGCATTCTACACTAAGGTATAGCAGCTATCAGTAGAAGCATATATCAGTTATCAACTAAGCTAAACCAGGGGAGTACAAACTACCAACACTAGTAAATATATATAAATTGCACATATCATAAGACACTATCAAGAGATAAGTCAAAGGGTACCCGCCTTAAATAGAAGGTACAATCAAGCAATCCAAGGTCGAGACACCCGTCTCGAATCAAAATCCTGCATCAAACAATATATATATATATATATATATATATATATATATATATATATATATATATATTATTTAGCTAAATTCAAATGAATAGCTAAATAAAATCCCTAAAACTAAATTAGGGCAAAACCCTAATCAAACACAATCACAACCTACCTAATTAAATCTAATGGTTAATTAGGATTAGTTATCTAATCCCTAATCACCAATTAGATTAGATATCTAAACTTAGATTAGATCCAATAGTTGACTAGGGTTAATTGTCTTAACCCTAATCATTCCATTAGATTAAATCTAAGTAAATATATATAATCACAATCAACCACTAATTACAACCTCTAGTCAAACCTACACATGATCATGCAATTAAAATTATACTATAATCTACAACCCGGATCAAATACCTACACATAAGCCTAATTCAATACATTCACATCATGTATCAAAATCCCTACACATACCTCAATTCACAGCCCCTATGGATTGCTAGATCAAGGGATGCTACTAGAAATCACTTCACGATCACCCTTCCAACACCACAGCAGCAGGACCTCGCTGCTTTAATCGAGTTGCTATTGAAACCATATGTTGTTGGATCATAAAGCAATCCACAGCGCACAAATTGAATTCCACAGAACAGGTCCTCACTGGAATCAATCGGATCAAACAATGAATTAAGCTGGAATTCATTGATCATATTATGATTGAAGATCACAGATCAATTAGTAGATCACACCATGGAACCATAGATCAAACAACACCCTAATCTTACCTCAACCGAGTGTCTCCAGAAGGTGTCGCCCGATTCGACTCTACGTTCCAGGGATTCCTCTGACCCTCAATCAACAACAACAAGGAAGGGATCCACGCCCTAACCTGAGATCGCCAACAATGAGTGAGGCAGCGAGAAAGAATCGGAAAAGAAAACTCGAACTAGGGCACAGATCAAAGAATAGAAAAGAGGAAAGATCGGTGGCTTACCCTCAAGGCCCTAATGGTCTCTTCATGCCGGCGATCGGATGGCCAAGACTCGACCCAGTGGCGTCGAATTGGGGAAGAAAGGTCGGCAGTCCGCTAGAGGAGACGCGACGCCGTGTCTATGATCCGGAGAGAAATAGCGCCGCCCGGATCTAAGCTCAACTGCCACCGATGCCGGTAGAGGAAACCGCCGGAGCTGGAAACCCTAATCCCTTCAGTGCCACCTGTCCGCGAGAGAGAACAGAGAAGGAAGGGAGTTCACGTCGGAGCAGAGGGAAAGAAGGAAATGGTTTGGGGTGGATCTGCGTTTGGGAAGGGAAACAAGAGAAAGACAAGGATTTATAATTAAAAACATTTCCTCACCTAAACGGGTATCCCAAACAGGCTTTATCCGAACTCGCCGATCAATCCCCTCAAAACTCTCCGTACGAGCTCCGAAAAATTCCCAAAAAATTTCTAAAATTCCGAAAAAAATTTATAAGGCTATTTCCCAAATAACCTATTTATTTAAATTTTCTGATATCTTAATTCCTGCCCTACTAATAAAATAGCGAACAGCAAACACTGGAATATAACCAAATAGTATAAATGCTGAAAGAAACCCTAACGCACGTACCTCAAGTAAAAGATGAGGGTAACGAGCTCAGATTATATCCTCCAACTCCCAAGTTGCCTCCTCGTCAGAATGATGCTGCCATCCGACTTTAAACAGCCGGATAGTCTTGTTCCGCAACTGACACTCTCTATGGTCCAGAATCCGTACAGGAACCTCCTCGTAAGTAACGTCAGGCTGAATGGGAAGTGATATATCTGACAGAACATGTGCCGGATCGGATACGTATCTCCTCAACATAGATACATGGAATACATCGTGAATGTCAGCTAGAGATGGTGGTAGCGCCAGACGGTAAGCTACTGCTCCAATCCTCTCCAAGATCTAGAATGACCCAATATATCGTGGAGCTAGCTTACCTCGAAGACCAAATCTCTTCACCCCTTTCGTGGGTGATACTCTCAAAAACACATGATCACCAGTAGAGAACTCTAGGGGTCTCTGTCGCCGATCAGCATAACTCTTTTGACGGTCCTGAGCCTCTGACATCCTCCGTCTGATAGTACGAATCAACTCTACCTCCTGCTGAGCTCTCTGAGGTCCTACCAACTGGGCCTCCCCAACCTCTTCCTAGAGGGTGGGTGTCCGACAAGGCCTACCATACAACGCCTCAAACGGTGCCATCTGGATAGCCGAATGATAGCTGTTGTTGTAGGCGAACTCCACTAATGGCAGGTGGTCCTCCCAACTGCCTCCGAAATCCATAACGCAAGACCTCAACAAGTCCTCCAAAGTCTGAATGGTCCGCTCTGACTGTCCATCTATCTGCGAATGGAATGCCGTACTGAAACGGAGCATTGTGCCCAAAGCTTACTGCAGACTCTGCCAGAACCGGGACGTGAATCGTGGGTCTCTATCTGAGATAATACTCAAAGGAACACCATGCAACTTGATAATCTCACGACAGTATAACTCTGCTAATCGATCCAGAGAATCAGTCTTCTGGATCGCTATAAAATGTGTGGATTTCGTTAATCGGTCAATGATTACCCAAATCGCATCATGACCTCGTCGAGTCCTAGGCAATCCTACCACAAAATCCATAGTAATATGCTCCCACTTCTACTCTAGAATAGGGATCTTCTGAAGTAAACTAGCAGGTCTCTGGTGCTCGGCCTTCACCTGCTGACAGACAAGACATCTAGCTACAATATCTGCGATGTCTTTCTTCATACCGATCCACCAATAGGAACGCCTCAAATCACGATACATATGGGTCCCACCTGGGTGGTAGCAAACTGTTGGGTTTTTCGGGCCGCGAAAACCGCTTTTCGCGTCGCGGAAACCCCGAAACCCCCAGCCACGGATCCGTGCGAAGTAAAAACTTTCGAAAACAAAATTACGAGTACGAGTTTACATACCTATAGATCTACACTAGAACTATATGTTAAGAGATTTTTACCCTTGATGCGTGCCTTTCGCGAATCTCGCTCGTCCAAGGTGCCGGATCTCAAGTTGTCAAGGTAGACAACTCTCTATGCGTATCCACACGAACACAATAGGTGGAGAAGCCAAACAAAGGTGTGCTAGCACCTAGAGTGTTCGCCCAAGAAAGGAGGAGAGGGAGAGAAGAATTGGAGCAAGGAAGAAGATGAAGGAATGAATCAGAATAACTCACAAAATGAAACTCATTCATACATTGATGTGGTCGGCCACATTAAGAGATGTAGTAACCTCCATGGAATGCCAAGAGTCACAACTCTTGGTAACTCCCATGAGGTGGCATCTCACTTAAGCAACCATGATGATGTGGAGCATCATCATTGGCTCACTCAATGCCAACTCACCAATGAGGTGGCATAAAGTCAAGTCAAACTTGACTCTTCATCTTCCTCTCAAGTCAAGTCAAACTTGACTTAATCTCTCTCATGGTTGATCTAATCCAACCATTTAATCCAAGCCAATTTAATATAATGAATCTAATTCATTTAATTAAATTGATTCAAAGAGTCATAATCTAAATTAGACTCATTGAACACATGAATCAACTTGAGTCCAACTCAATTAGCCCAATTAGGATTACTCTTAATCCAATTTGATTCATCAAATGAATCTAATCCTCTTGGTTCATCATATGAACCTAATCTCCATCTAATTGTTCTTAGTGTGTGACCCTATAGGTTCTTGTAACATTGGCAATGCCCCTAAACCCATTTAGGAGCATAAGTAATGAGCGGTATCTAGCAACACATCATTACTACCCAAGTTACAAGAATGTTGAGATCCAACATCACCTTGTGACTACTAATTGTGACTCCTCACAATATATGACAAGTGTCATTCTATCCTAGACATCTAGATTGATCAATGTGAGGCATAGACCGTGTCATCCTCTAATCAATCTAAATCTTGAACTCCAAGTAGACTCACTCAATCAAATGAGCTCAATATCTCATATTGACTCATTTGGGCATGGCCATGCACTTCGTGGTCTCACTCTATCAAGAATATCGATGTCGCTCCTGTCATATAGGAGGGATAGATCCCATCTACATCACTCACATCCCTCTGCATAATTCGTTACATACCCGGTAATCGCCTTTATAGTCCACCCAGTTACGGGTGACATTTGACGAAACCAAAGTACATAACTCCTTATGTAGGGATCCAAGGTGACTTCAGGTCTAAGGACTAGTAGTCATACTAATAGCCACATGAGAAAGTATATGACACTCATATAACGATCCATGATACTTTCTCATGACGGGTCATTCAGTATACATTCTCCAATGCATACCCATGTGTCAACTTGATATCTCTATATCCATGACTTGTGAAATCAAGTCATCGAGTTGACCTACATGCTATTCTTATTGCATTAACATTGTCCCTGAATGTTAATACTTGACTAGGAATGATTAAGAATAGTGTTCCCTCACTACAACAAAAACCCTCATAGACATCAGTGGAACAACAACAGTTTTAAGCAAAAACCGATGTCTTTGAGTATTTTACACCGGTTTTTTCAAAAACCGGTGTCTATGAGCGCAGATTTTCTCTCATAGACATCGGTTTTTTAGGCGATGTCTATAAGCGCCCTTTTTTTCGTTAATAGACACCGATTTTAACAGCGGTTTTTAAAACTCGGTGTTAATGAACCAAAATAAAATATTTTAATTTTCCCACCAGCCAAAATTTACAACACTGTGAAGTTCCCTCCAAACCTAAATCTATATCGCGCCCCTTCCTCCGACCATCTCTCTCAACCTCATCTCCCTCTTCCCCCTTCCTAGATTGACGCCCCTTCCTCTTCCAATCAGGATCAACACACGACGACGCCCTTGCTTCTCCGTCCAACCACACAGCATCAACACACGGGCTGCTAAGATGACGCTGCTCTCGTTCGCTACTCATCCAGTCCGCCATTGGATTGGCTTCGTCAACCCTTTATTATCCAACTTTCCCCTCTCCTCCAGTCCTCCCATTCATCCTCCAAACCCTAGCCTCCTCGGATCTCTCCCATTTAGGATATTTTCTCAAAACCCTCGTCGTCCTACTTTCTATTTTTCTCCTGATTTGTTTCTCTTGCAGACTCTATCTAGCTCCACTTTCTAATTTTCGTCTGCCAAGGTGATTCTTTTCATTTTATTTTTAGTTTTTTGGTGTGATTGATGCGTTTTCATTGTATATTTTGATATTATCTTGTCTTGATCTTTTTTTCTCTTGATTTGAGATAGTATGGGGGAAGCCAAGGATAATGATGTTTACGAGAAGGAGCTCCTGGACTACGAAGAGGAGGAAGAGAAAGCTCCAGATTCGGTCGCTGCCAAGGTTTCCGGTGAAGCAGTGAAAAAGTAAGAACGGATTTTTATCAGTCCATACGAAGAAAGACGAGTAAAAGTGCTGCTTTTTACCGTCACATACATCTATGCGGATAGGGAGGTAGGTAGAGGAGGATCGAAGAGGCTACAAATTGTAGAAGTAGTTGCTGCTACTTTTCGCTGTCCTGATCAAACATTCTCCTCTCTCTCTCTATCTCTCGACCTCTGCGGCCACCCTCTATTTTCCAAACCCTAGATTGGTGAGTTGAGAATATGAATTCGCATAAATTGAGTTTATATAATTCTTCACTTAGACCAGAGCTTGTTAGAAAGTTCGATCTCTTATATTGATTGATTGATTGAAGCAGCTAGCGGTGGGTTAATTACGAGATCGATCGATGGGGCGAGGGAAGATTGAGATCAAGCTCATCGAGAACACGATGAACCGGCAGGTTACCTTCTGCAAGCGCCGGAACGACCTCCTCAAGAAGGCTTACGAGTTGTCCGTCTTGTGCGAGGCTGAGGTCGCACTCATCGTCTTCTCCAGCCGCGGACGCCTCTATAAGTACGCCACCAACAGGTGAAAGTGAAACCCTAGTCTTTCTCTTCCCTCCACATTTTCTTTTCTTCTTCTTCTCTTCTTCTTCTTTTAAATCTTGTTGGTTTGCCTCTTTATGCAACTTACAAAGGAATAGGTACTCCATAAGCCGAAGGTGTTTGACATTTTTTCTCACTGAGAGGAAGACTAAATTAGAAATCGTTTCTAAGTTTTTTTCAAAGGAAGATTGGAACCTATCCTCTTAGATCTCAATGTAATTTTTGGCTTTGGCTTTGACTTTGGTTTTAGGAGTTGTGATCCGAATTGGTTATGAGTAGATAGATTTTAGATTTAGTTTTCTGTCAGATGTTTGTACACTCCAATTCACTTAGTAGTTGCATCTAATTCGTTAAAATCAATTTTGGTCTTTAAAGTTTGTTCATAATATAAAATATCTTCTGGTACAAAAGAGAGCATTGTGTTGGCAATAGTTCAATTTCATCTTAGGTGTATGAGGTAATCAGTGAAATTATATGGAAGTGGTTTTTTTCAATTAAAGTACTAGAACTATAGACTTGTCCTCTGCTCATTTTACTGTCTTAATTTGAGAGCAAATCAGGAGAACCCTATTTAAATTTAAATAGATATCTCGTTTCATCATCGAGTGGATAGATGCATAAATCTTTATGGTATTTTGCAGGTAAAGATCACTTGCATGTTTCTCAGTTTGGTGGAGAATAAGGTAAACCTTTCCATTAAAGGATCCAGAAGATTATTTTTTACTTACTGGGGTACTCCTCAATTTTCATCAGTACAACATGAATGTATTCCACAAGCTATTCTGGGAATGGATGTTATTTGTCAAGCAAAGTCTGGAATGGGTAAAACGGCGATTTTTGTACTTTCTACTCTTCAATAAATTGAGCCAACAGCAGGCCAAGTTGCTGCACTTGTGATGTGTCATACAAGAGAATTGGCCTTCCAGGTTTGACTTTATTTTTAAAGAATGATTTATGTTGATTTTGGTGGTTCTAGAATTTTGATTCATATTTATATTTGTGCTGATTTGCCATGAGTTTGAGCGATTCAGCACGTCTTTACCAGACATCAAGATTGCTTATTGTATACTGTACTTGTTTTCCAGTAACTTATCTTTGAACTATTAATATTATATCATGATATAGGTTTTACATCAGAAACCAAAGAAGACACTGAAGGAGATAACCAAAGATTTATGCCCAGTTGAGACCACTTATAAATATTCAAAGTTTCAGTCATTTAGATTGTCAGTAACAAACTGTTTTTTTGGTTTGATTTGGTTTTCAGGTTCTTAGCATACAACAGTTATACAGAATCAGTACTATGTACTGGGATGACAAGTATGGCACGCAGAGTGTTACATCAGAGGTCTGATTTCACTTAGATATGTTCTTAAGTTGCATTCTGTTTATATATATATATATATATATATATCACATGCATAATTTTCATATTCACAATGGAATAGCTAAGTGTGGTACCAACTAAGTTTGTGTGGGGACAAAATAGAGAGCAATTAAGGCACCAAGACGGGGCCAGTCTAGTGAAGCAATAATGGTGCGTTTCTAGCATCTAGTAATATTCTTGTTGACATAACCAACTGATGGAAGACAATTGGGAATAAATATATTGGCCTATACCAAGTCTTCCATGTCATAGCTTGCCTTTGGGACAAATGGTATCAACCTTATTTTGCGATGACTTCAAACTGTTCTGTTGCACTTTTAGGTCTTTCCAAGTAATGACGTAGAGTTTTTTTTTTTCCTTTCCAATTTTATAGATCATTTCAAGTATGAAACTTGTTATGGCCGAGGGCTCAAATAATTCTTCCAATAATTCTTTCTTGTTAGATGATGATTCCAGGTAGGCCTTAAACTTTTTCTTCCTCTGTTCTACATATTAGTTACCATAAAATTAGATTTACATTCTCCTTTGATGCAGCATTCCATTTTTGGTCGATGATATCTCAAAGTCAATGACAGAAATGGATATAGCAGATATCGATCCACCGCCTTTCCTTTGTCAGAGTTCGGGCTTTGCATTTTTGGCACAATGAAAGTAGCAAATGTTACCCTCCTGTTTATCCACTACTAATCCCCCTGTGCCTGTGCATAAATTTCTGCCTTCCATCCTATCCATATCATCAAGTAAACAGGGTAGTATTATAGCAGATATAATATCATTCTTTAATGATATGATCTACACATGCACATTATAAACAATATACAATAAGAATTGATGATATATAGTAAATTTACTTCTTTACTTATTTCTTGTTTTACTTGATGTATTATTGAGCATCCTCATCCATATATTATAGGCCTTGGAAATTATATACAGTTATATATTCACCATAATATTAGTAATTTGATTATCAGGTTGATCTCATAGTTCTGTTGGTTCTAAAGGAAATTTATTCTTTGTCACTTTTTATACGTACAAGTGTTTTAGATTGTTTAGGGGAGAGAATTACAAGTCAGAAAAGCTCAAGTTCTTTAGTGGATATATACAGTTGTTTGTTTCACCTTTCTTGATCTCAATGCACACAAATCCCTTAGTTTAGGGAGGTAGTACATTTTGTTGAGTTGTTGTTACAAATTAATCCCTTATATTTATGTGATAATTGATGAATGTTTCTTTTTTAAAGCATTTCAGTTAGTCATCTTGTTACCTGGTGCCCTTACTGATTTTTCAACTATGATTTTTGGTCTTGGTTTACTAATATATTATTTATGTGTTTTTACAGTTTACAAATCTCAAGTACTCCAGAGTTGAAATTGATGAAGTGCGGATCGAGTGGGCTGAATGCATGCTAGATTACATTTGAAGTGCGGTTCTACCTTGATGTGTTGTTAAAAGAATGTTCTACCTTGATTTTGATATCTATTAGCTAGCTTTTGATGTAAAAAGAATGTTTGGGTATTTGATGGATACTGTTGTAAGAAGATTATTTATATAATTTGTGAATATTTGTGTATTTTATGGATATTGTTGAATGAACAATATTTGTATAATTTGTGAATATTTGTGTAATTTTTTTTTATTATTGTCGGTTTTTCATTGTTTCAGAAATCAAATTGTTAAAAAATATCCATATTACATCGGTTTTCCACCGCTACAAAATCGGTGTTATTAACTAATATTACATCGGTCATTTACCGCTGCCAAAACTGGTGTTATTAACATACAATATTACATCGGTTTTACACCGTTGATGAAACGATGTCGTTAAATGATACTACACCGGTTAATAACAGATTCGAAGACTGGTGTCGTTAAGTGATACTACACTGGTTTTAAACCGATGTCTAAAATGACAGACCTTTTACATCGGCTTTATAGACATCGGTCGAAAATGAAATAGACACCGGTGGAAAACCGATGTCTATGAGGGTTTTTGTTGTAGTGCCTATATCATCTCACTATCGGTTCAACTAACCGATTGATATAGGTGAGAACCTTCTACTCAAGGACGTTATTATACTTAGTTTATTTGGCACCAATACAAGTAAGTATAATAACCAAAAACCAAATGCTTTATTTATATAAGAATATGATACAATAAGTCCATGATACAATAATAAAATGATTGGCTCTAGGGCTCTAAACAATCTCCCACGAGCACTAGTGCCAATCAGTGTAGGCTCTAAGCCCCAATGACCTAGTGTGACCATCATGCTTCCTCTGTGCCAAAGCCTTGGTCAAGGGATCTGCGATGTTATCCTCTGTAGGTACTCTGCAAATCTTCACATCTCCTCTCTCGATAATCTCTCGAATGAGATGGAAGCGCCGTAGTATGTGTTTGGTCCGCTGGTGTGAGCGAGGTTCCTTCGCCTGTGCTATACTTCCATTGATGTCACAATAGAGCTCAATAGGGTCAGCGATACTGGGAACCACCCCAAGTTCAGTGATGAACTTGCGGATCTAATCGCTTCCTTCTTCACGCCTCGATGCAAAGAATGTACCCGTGTAGAATCGCCATCGTATCCGCTCTCTTCGACTCACGGACCACCATTTATGTTAATACGATGCGATCGATAATCATCTCGACGGTCAGAAGCTTGCATCATCGTAACCCTTACGCTAGCTCATCATTACCTCCATATATCAAGAAATATTCTTTAGTCCTTCTTAAGTACTTAAGAATATTCTTGATCGCTATCCATGACTTTTATCATCTCGTCATGCTCAAAGCATACGAGACATCAGGTCGAGTACATAGCATGGCGTACATGATAGATCCTATGGATGAGGCATAATGGATCTGATCCATGCGGTCTCTCTCCTCTCTAGAAGAGGGACCTTAAGTCTTCGAAAGACTCACGCCATGTGACATCGGCAGAAATCCCTTCTTGGAGTTCTGCATGGCAAACCGAAGGAGTACCTTGTCAATATATGTACTCTGACTTAGGCCAAGCAATCTCTTAGATCTATCTCTATAGATCTGTATCCCTAGAATACGGGATACCTCACCTAAGTCCTTCATTGAAAAGCAACTCCCTAGCCAGGTCTTGACAGACTAAAGCAAAGGGATGTCCTTCCTAATGAGTAGTATGTCATCCACATATAATATGAGGAAGACAACTATATCCCCTACAACCTTCTTGTAGACACAAGGCTCATCTTCGTTCTTGATGAAACCAAACTGTTTGATTGCATCATCAAATCGAAGATTCCAGCTCCGAGAAGCTTGCTTTAGTCCATAAATGGACCTATGCAGCTTGCATACTCTGCTAGTATGCTGTGGATCTACAAAACCCTCAGGTTGTGTCATGTACACATCCTCGAGTAGGTTTCCATTCAGAAACACGGTTTTGACATCCATCTGCCATATCTCATAGTCATGGTAAGCTGTAATAGCAAGCATGGCTACTGGAGAAAGGTTTCATCATAGTCAATACCATGAATATGCTTGAAACCTTTAGCTACCAAGCGACCCTTATAGATAAGTCCATCCATGTCTTTCTCTTAAATACCCACTTACACCCTATGGGTTTTACCCCTTGTGGATCAACCAAAGTCCATACTTTGTTGGTGTACATGGATTCCATCTCGAATCTCATGGCCTCTAGCCATTTCTTGGAATTTGATAGGTGGTAGGCTCATCATCTATGAGCACAACGTCATCATGGTCGACAAGAGAAATGAGTATCTCTCGGGCTGACGAGACCTGCCAAGAGGTATGTCTACTTGAATTGGTTGTTGTTTCTCAACCCTTGTGGAACAACATCATCCACAACACTTTGTGGTTCCAGTTCAACTTCCATCGAGGCTTGAGTGCTATTGTTCATCTTGAACTTCTTCAAGATCGAACGTATTCCCACTAGTCTTTCTAGAAACAAAGTCCCTTTCTAGAAAGACCCGATCTTTGCCACAACTACCTTGTGGGTGGAAGTAATATCCCTTAGTTTCCTTGGGATATCCAATAAAGTAGCACTTGTCGATTTTGGTCCTAACTTGTCGATACTTGACGTCGAACGTAAGCCTCACAACCCCAAATCCTCATGAAAGACACCTGGGCCCGGTCCATATCCTATATGGTGTCTTTATCACGCCTTGGATGGAACTCGGTTGAGTATAAAAGCTATCGTGTCTAGCCCCAAAGGTATGTCGGAAGATCTGTGTGACTCATCATAGATCGTACCATATCTAATAGGGTACGATTCCTTCTTTTCGGATACACCATTCCACTGTGGTGTTCCAGGAGGAGTGAGTTGGGATAGAATCCCACACTCAGTTAGGTAGTCACGAAACTCATGGCTAAGGTATTCTCCACCACGATCTGATTGAAGTATCTTAATACTCTTGTCAAGCTGGTTCTGTACTTCATTATTGAATTCTTTGAACTTTTCAAAAGATTCAGACTTATGTGTCATCAAGTACACATAACCATATCTACTGAAGTCATCAGTAAATGTGATAAAGTACCTATAACCGCCTATAGCAGCGACATTGAAAGAGCCACATACATCACTATGTATAAGTCCTAACAAGTCTGTCGCTCTTTCGCTGTGCCCACTAAAGGTAGTCTTGGCCATCTTGCCTAGTAGGCATGACTCGCACGTCTCATAAGATTCAAAATCAAATGAGTCCAGCAAACTATCCTTATGGAGCTGGGATAAGTGCTTGTCATTTATATGACTTAAGCGACAGTGCCAGAGATAGGTTTGGTTCAGGTCATTTGACTTGAACCTCTTGATATTTATGTTATAGATAGGGCTTTCAAGGTCTAGAATGTAGAGTCCGTTCATCAGAGGTGCACTACAATAGAACATATCTTTTAAATAAATAGAACAACATTTGTCCTTTATAATAAAAGAGAAACCTTTCTTATCTAAACAAGAAACTGAAATTATGTTCTTAGTTAATGCAGGCATATAACAACAATCATCCAACTCTAATACAAGCCCAGAGGGTAGAGATAGAAAATAAGTCCCTACAGCAACAGCAGCAACCCGTGCTCCATTGCCTACGCGTAGGTCCACCTCGCCCTTCGCCAATGCCCTACTATTTCTCAGCGCCTGCACATTAGTACAAATGTGAGATGCACATCCGGTATCTAATACCCATGATGTAGAAATAGATAGATTGACTTCTATAACATATATACCTGAAGTGGAAGTCTCACTTCGCTTCTTCTTAAGATCTTCCAGGTATACCTTGCAGTTCCTCTTCCAGTGCCCGGTCTGACCGCAGTGGAAGCAGGTAGCATCCTTGGCGACCCCTCCTTTAGGCTTCAGTGCCTTGTTTTTGCCCTTGGCTTGGGACTTTCTCTTTCCTTTGGGATTTCCCTTGCCCTTGTGTTTCTGAACCATCAGAACAGAGTGGGGCTTAGCCTTCTTAAGGTTCAGCTCAGCAGTTCTTAACGTGCTAAGCAGCTCGGGCAGTGGCTTATCAATTTCGTTCATATTGTAGTTTAGAACAAACTGACTATAGCTATCCGGCAAAGATTGCAAGAGCAGGCCAGTGGCCAGTTCTTGGCTAAGCGGGAATCCCAACCTCTGTAGGTTTTCTATGTACCCAATCATTTTGAGTACATATGGGCCTATAGGAGCCCCATCTAACATCTTGCACTGAAACAGTGCCCTTGAGATCTCAAATCTCTCATGCCTCGCTTGTCCTTGATACAGTTGACGAAGATGTTCAACCATATCGTAAGCGCCCATCAACTTGTGTTGCTTCTGAAGCTCAGAGTTCATGGTCGTGAGCATTAGACAGGACACATCTAATGCGTCATCTTGATGCTTCTTATAAGCATCTTTGTCAGCTCGCGGGGCATTGGCAGGAGGAGCCTCCGGAATGGGCAGCTTCAGAACGTACAGTTTATGTTCCTGGGTGAGAACATTCTCAAGTTCCTGTACCAGTCCAGGAAATTTGCTCCGTTGAGCTTTTCCTTCTCAAGGACAGAACGCAGAGATAAAGTGTTTGTGTTTGATGTCATGGTTATCTACAACAGAAAAATGCAGAAAATAAATATCATATTCTTTTAAATCATTTAATTAGGCATTTAACTAAATAATGTTCCCACTGAATTCTATAATTCATGTGGGACAAGATCCACATCATACTAACCCTTGAGTTAGCTTTGGCTAATACGCCCAAGACTTAGTATGATCGGTAGGTAACAATTTACCAATTACATCTTTATGCAACTCTTGTTTATAGGATTATTATCCGCAGTTATATTAAAACTTGAGTTAGCTTTGGCTAATACGCCCAAGAATTAATATAAAGTGATTTATGTCCTATCTTTCCAACCATTGGAAGAATGCCTATAGTTGTACTCGATCCAACCGAGTTAACTAGGAATACTCAATCTAATTGAGTTTGTATTCGCCCATGCGTTGATAAGCGAGACCAAGATTGTCCCTCCGTACCCTACCAAGATAATATGTGTTGCTCTGCTTTGACAGATTCAAACACACATGTGATCGAGGTAGTGATAAGTATCACGGCACGGTAGGCATTAGAGTTGATGTGATTTAGATCTAATCTAAACAATGATGCGTATCATATACTCGATAGATCTAATCTAATCGTTAGGCACTAATTAATTACTTAATCAAGCATCACATATACACAAGCAATTAATTAAATTAATTTGTGATTTGTCATGGCCCTACTACGATTTTCTCAAGCCAATGAGAAGATCGGATGGTCAACCTACGGTCAATAGCTTCTTAAGCTCCTCCCTTTGACCACCTTGTGTTGCTCACGCCCTCCTCGTAACTCCGTCTCGAGTGGACCTTCCACGGCTCGAATTTTGTACATTACAATTTTGAAACTTGAGTTACATTCGAGTCTAAACTAATTTACAACAAGAATAAATAGAGAAAGGCATGACGCGCAGGTCGCGTATCAAGCAATACAGCACACACAATCACATGACGGCACGCAGGCCGTATTATGAATTACAACACAAAATATACCAATCCAATTGGGTCTTTTTGGGCCATGACTATCACAAATTATACATAATTCTAAATTATGTATTTTCTATAATTTTCTGCAATTTTAATACCAATTTTTACAATTTTTACGAGTAAAAATTTCGGGCGGTCCCGTTTAGCGGTTTTCGGGAGCAATCGTGGAACGAATCCCCTTGCGGGGCCAGGGGCAGCGCCCCTACCCGCGATCTAACCATCACGAGGGTTCCATAGCGATCCTACAGTGCCTTAGTCCGCTGTTCCAAAAAGTTTTGGGGTGAAACCTTGCCGTTTCGGAAAAATCTTCTCGGTAGTCGAAGCCTACAAATGTCGTAACACTTGTGCTTCGCTTCTACGAGAAAAATACCCATAAAAACTCTAAAAATCAGAAATTTACAGAATGTTACAGTACTAAATTTTTTTCATAAAAACAAAAACTAAACTCGTACAAGCTTCGTACGTGGCTCTGATACCACTGTTGGGTTTTCGGGCCGCGAAAACCGCTTTTCGCGTCGCAAAAACCCCGAAACCCCCAGTCACGGATCCGTGCGAAGTAAAAACTTTCGAAAAAAAAATTACGATTATGAGTTTACATACCTATAGATCTAAACTAGAACTATATGTTAAGAGATTTTTACCCTTGATGCGTGCCTTTCGCGAATCCCGCTCGTCCAAGGTGCCGGATCTCAAGTTGTCAAGGTAGACAACTCTCTATGCGTATCCACACGAACACAATAGGTGGAGAAGCCAAACAAAGGTGTGCTAGCACCTAGAGTGTTCGGCCAAGAAAGGAGGAGAGGGAGAGAAGAATTGGAGCAAGGAAGAAGATGAAGGAATGAATGAGAATAACTAACAAAATGAAACTCATTCATACATTGATGTGGTCGGCCACATTAAGAGATGTAGTAACCTCCATGAAATGCCAAGAGTCACAACTCTTGGTAACTCCCATGAGGTGGCATCTCACTTAAGCAACCAAGATGATGTGGAGCATCATCATTGGCTCACTCAATGCCAACTCACCAATGAGGTGGCATAAAGTCAAGTCAAACTTGACTCTTCATCTTCCTCTCAAGTCAAGTCAAACGTGACTTAATCTCTCTCATGGTTGATCTAATCCAACCATTTAAATCAAGCCAATTTAATATAATGAATCTAATTCATTTAATTAAATTGATTCAATAAGTCATAATCTAAATTAGACTCATTGAACACATGAATCAACTTGAGTCCAACTTAATTAGCCCAATTATGATTACTCTTAATCCAATTTGATTCATCAAATGAATCTAATCCTGTTGGTTCATCATATGAACCTAATCTCCATCGAATTGTCCTTAGTGTGTGACCCTATAGGTTCTTGTAACATTGGCAATGCCCCTAACCCCATTTAGGAGCATAAGTAATGAGTGGTATCTAGCAACACATCATTACTACCCAAGTTACAAGAATGTTGAGATCCAACATCACCTTGTGACTACTAATTGTGACTCCTCACAATATATGACAAGTGTCATTCTATCCTAGACATCTAGATTGATCAATGTGAGGCATAGACCGTGTCATCCTATAATCAATCTAAATCTTGAACTCCAAGTAGACTCACTCAATCAAATGAGCTCAATATCTCATATTGACTCATTTGGACATGGCCATGCACTTCGTGGTTTCACTCTATCATGAATATCGATGTCGCTCCTGTCATATAGGAGGGATAGATCCCATCTACATCACTCACATCCCTCTGCATAATTCATTACATACCCGGTAATCGCCTTTATTGTCCACTCAGTTACGGGTGACGCTTGACGAAACCAAAGTACTTAACTCCTTATGTAGGGATCCATGGTGACTTCTAGTCCAAGGACTAGTAGTTATACTAATAGCCACATGAGAAAGTATATGACACTCATATGACGATCCATGATACTTTCTCATGGTGGGTCATTCAGTATGCATTCTCCAATGCATACCCATGTGTCAACTTGATATCTCTATATCCATGACTTGTGAGATCAAGTCATGGAGTTGACCTACATGCTAGTCTTATTGCATTAACATTGTCCCTGAATGTTAATACTCGACTAGGAATGATTAAGAGTAGTGTTCCCTATACCATCTCTCTATCGGTTCAACTAACCGATTGATATAGGTGAGAACCTTCTACTCAAGGACGTTATTATACTTAGTTATTTGGCACCAATACATGTAAGTATAATAACCAAAAACCAAATGCCTTTATTTATATAAGAATATGATACAATAAGTCCATGATACAATCATCAAATGATTTGCTCTAGGACTCTAATTAACACAAACCTAGAACGATGAGCCTCCTGAAGTAACTCCTCCATGACCGGGTGAGACTGAGGTACACATAATCTGCCTCAGAAATAAACAATACCTTCGTCATCTCGGGTAAACTCGGTCTGCTATCCGGAAGCTATCTGGCTGCTAATGAATTGTAAATGTTGATCTCCGGCCTGGGCCTCTCGAATCCTCATCCTGATCGATGACTGAGCAACCATGGTAACAAGACTACCCTGCTCTGTCCGTCCCTGCTCCTCAAGGCCCAACTCGGAGAATCCCTGAATCAAGTCAGTGACTAAAACTCGATGACAAGCTAAAGTCCCTCTGGACTTCCTGCTAAGTGCATCAGCAACCACATTAGCTTTACCCGAATGGTAGCTAATAGTACAATCATAGTCCTTCAGGAACTCCATCCATCTCCTCTGTCGGAGATTGAGTTCTTTCTGTGTGAAAATATATTTGGGACTCTTATGATCAGTAAGAATCTCAAAAGTAATACCATAAAGATGATGTCGCCAAATCTTCAAAGCAAAGATAATAACGACTAGCTCTAAATCATGTACTGGGTAGTTCTTCTCATGCTCCTTCAACTGACGAGAAGCATAGGAGACTACCCTACCGTGCTGCATCAAAACAGCGCCCAAGCCCTGAAGAGATGCGTCTGTGTAAAGTACGAATCCGTCATCACCAAAAGGTAAAACCAAAACTGGTGCTGATACTAATCTCCGCTTCAGCTCTTGGAAGCTGGTCTCGCAAGCCTCTGACCATGTGAACTTCACGCCTTTCCTAGTCAGACGTTTCAACGGCATAGCAATACTGGAGAAACCCTTAACGAATCGTCTGTAATATCCAGCCAGTCCCAAAAACTGTGGATCTCCTAGACTGACTTCGGCTGCTCCTAGCTAGTGATAGCCTCGATCTTCTGAGGATCTACTGAGATACCTCGGCTGGACACCACATGTCCCAGAAAACCAACTGAAGATAGCCAAAATGCACACTTGCTGAACTTCGCATACAGATGATGTCGTCGCAGAGTCTCCAAGACTATGCGAAGATTCTGTGCGTGCTCCTCCTTAGAACATGAATAGATCAATATATCATCGATAAACACAATAACAAACTGATCTTGGTACTCCAGAAAGATACGGTTCATCAGTGTTAGTTAGAGCCCTAGAGCCAATCATTTGATGATTGTATGGACTCATTGTATCATATTCTTGTATATTAATAAAGGCATTTATTTGGCTATTATACTTATTTGTATTAGTGCCAAATAGACTAAGTATAATAGTGTCCTTGAGTAGAAGGTTCATACCTATATCAATCGATTAGTTGAATCGATAGTGAGATGATATAGGGAACACTACTCTAAATCATTCCTAGTCGAGTATTAACATTTAGGGACAATGTTAATGCAATAAGACTAGCATGTAGGTCAGCTCGATGACTTGATCTCACAAGTCATGGATATAGAGATATCAAGCTGACACATGGGTATGCATTAGAGAATGTATACTGAATGACCCGCCATGAGAAAGTATCATGGATCGTTATATGAGTGTCATATACTTTCTCATTTGGCTATTAGTATGACTATTAGTCCTTTGACCTGAAGTCACCATGGATCCCTACATAAGGAGTTATGTACTTTGGTTTAGTCAAACGTCACCCGTAACAGGGTTGACTATAAAGACGATTACTGGGTATGTAACAAATTATGCAGAGGGATGTGAGTGATGTAGATGGGATCTATCCCTCCCATATGACGGGAGCGACATCAATATTCTTGATAGAGTTAGACCACGAAGTGCATGGCCATGCCCAAGTAAGTCAACATGAGATGTTGAGCTCATTTTATTGAGTGAGTCTACTTGGAGTTCAAGATTTAGATTGATTAGAGGATGACACGGTCTATGCCTCACATTGATCAATCTAGATGTCTAGGATAGAAGGACAATGTTACATATTGTGAGGAGTCACAATTAATAGTCACAAGGTGATGTCGGATCTCGACATTCTTGTAACTTGGGTAGTAATGATGTGTTGCTAGATACCGCTCATTACTTATGCTCCTAAATGGGTTTAGGGCATTGCCAACGTTACAAGAACCTATAGGGTCACACACTTAGGACAATTAGATGGAGATTAGGTTCATATGATGAACTAAGAGGATTAGATTCATTTGATGAATCAAATTAGATTAAGAGTAATCCTAATTGGGCTAGCTTGAGTTCGACTCAAGTTGATTCATGTGTTCGATGAGTCTAATTTAGATTTTGACTCATTGAATCAATTTAATTAAATTAATTAGATTCATTATATTAAGTTGGCTTGAATCAAATGGTTAGATTAGATCAACCATGGAAGAGATTGGGTCAAGTTTGACTTGACTTAAGAAGGAAGACCAAAGGTTAATTTTGACTTGACCTTTTGCCACCTCATTGGTGAGTTGGCATTAGGTGGACCAATGATGATACTCCACATCATCATGTGTGCCACTAATGGAAGTTACAAAGTCATTCTCTTTAATGGCTTCATATTAATTGCAATTAATGCAATTAATTTGGGAGTTTTCACCATTGAGAGTGGCCGGCCACTTTGGGTTTGAATGTGAATTCAATTTTTCATTCAAGTGGTGTATCTTCTTCTTCTTCCTCTTGAAGCTCTTCCTCTCCCTCTCCTCCTTGCTTGGCCGAATCTCACCAAGGTGCTAGCACACCTTTGTGTGAGGTTTTCTCCACCTACGTGTCCGTGTGGATACTTCTAGAGGACCGACGCTTGACGGTCTAGAGATCCGGCAACTCCTTGGACGAGCGGGAACGCGAAAGGGCACGCTTCAAGGTATATTCTTAACACATAGATCTAGGAGTAGATCTAGATATTTTGAAACTCATACTCGTAATTTTCGTTCGGTTTTCCTTGCACGGATCTACGGATTTGGGTGATTCGGGGGTTCCGCGACGCGAAAAGCGGTTTTCGCTGCCCGAAAAAGCCAACAGTGGTATCAGAGCCACGTGCAAGGCTTGTACGAGTTTGTTTTTGGTTTTATGAAAACTAAATTTTCTGTAATTTTCTGTAAAATTATGATTTTCGAGTTTTTATGGGTAATTTTTCCGTAGAAGCGAAGCGATGTCTCGACTTGTAGGCTTCCACTCGGAAGATTTTTCCAAAAGCGGCCCGTTTAGCCCCAAAATTTTTGGGGACAGCAGCCTTGGGTGCCATTAGATTGCTTAGGAGCAACTCGCGATGGTTAGATCGTGGTAGGTCGCCCTAACCCATGAGGATTTGCTCACGGTTGCACCCGAGATCGCTAAAACGAACCAGGAAGATTTTTCGAAGCGGCAATGTTTCGCCCAAATCGTTTTGGGACAGCGGGTTTAGGCGCTGTTGGATCACAAAGGAACCCTCGCGATGGTTAGATCGCGTAGGGGCCCGCCCTTCCCGAAAGGGGATCCGCTCCTGATTGCGAAACCGCTAAACGGGTCCGGGAAATTTTACTAAATAAAATTGTAAAAATTAATTTTAAAATTACAGAAAATTATGAAAAATATTTAATTTTGAATTATATATTAATTTTGTGATAGTCATGGCCCAAAAACCCAATATAATTGGATTGTGTTGTAATTCATAATACGGCCTGCGTGCCGTTATGTGTTTGCGAGTGTTGTATTATATTCACGACCTGCGGTCGTGCCTTCTCTTATATTCTTGTTGTAAATTAGATTTAGACTCGAATGTAACTCGAGTTTCAAATTGTAATGTACAAATTGGAGCGGTGGAGGGTCCACACGAGACGGAGTTCCGAGGCGGGCACGAGCAACACAAGGTGGTCAAAGGGAGGAGCTTGGAGAAGATCGATCTTCTCATTGGCTTGAGAAGATCGTAGTAGGTCGTGAAGACCAATCGATCTTCTCATTGGCTTGAGAAGATCGTAGTAGGGTCATGACTAAATCACAAATAGATTAATTAATTGCTTGTGTATGTGATGCATATTTAATAAGTAGTTAATTAATTAGTGCCTTACGATTAGATTAGATCTAAGTCGTGCACATGATGCACCCTTGCGATTAGATTAGATCTAAGTCGTGCACAAGATGCATCCTTTTCGATAAGATTAGATCTCAATCGACTCAACTCTAATGCCTAACCGTGCCGTGATACCTATCGCTACCTCGATCACATGTATTGTTGAATCTGCCAAAGCAGAGCAACACATACTATCTTGGTAGGGTACGGAGGGACAATCTTGGTCCCGCCTATCAACGCATGGGTGAGTACAACTCAATTAGATTGAGTATTCCTAGTTACTCGGCTGGATCGAGTATAACTATAGGCATTTTTCCAACGGTTGGAAAGTTAGGTCAAAATCACATATATATTAACTCTCGGGCGTATTAGCCAAAGCTAACTCGAGTTTTAATATAAATGCAGATTTTGATTCTATAAACAAAAGTTGCATAGAGATGTAATTGGTAATCATTACCTACCGATCATACTAAGTCTTGGGCGTATTAGCCAAAGCTAACTGAAGGGTTAGTATGATGTGGATCTTGTCCCACATGAATTATAGTATTCAGTGGGAGCATCATTTAGTTAAAGGCCTAATTAAATGATTTTAAAAGAATATGATATTTATTTCTGCAAATTTTCTGTTGTAGATAACCATGACGTCGAACACGAATTCCTTCTCCCTGTGATCTGTCCTTGAGAAGGACAAGCTCAACGGAGCGAATTTCCTGGACTGGTACAGGAACTTGAGAATAGTTCTCACCCAAGAGGCTCCTCCTGCCAATGCCCCGCGAGCAGACAAAGATGCTTACAAGAAGCATCAAGACGATGCATTAGATGTGCCCTGTCTAATGCTCGCGACCATGAACTCTAAGCTTCAGAAGCAACACGAGTTGATGGGCGCTTACGATATGGTTGAGCATCTTCGCCAACTATATTAGGGACAAGCGAGGCATGAGAGATTTGAGATCTCTAAGGCACTGTTTCAGTGCAAGATGTCAGACGGGGCTCCTGTAGGTCCTTATGTAGTCAAGATGATTGGGTACATAGAGAACCTACAAAGACTGGGGTTCCCACTTGGCCAAGAGCTGGCCACTGACTTGATCTTGCAGTCCTTGCCGGATAGCTATAGTCAATTCGTTCTCAACAATAACATGAACGAGATTGACAAGCCACTACCTGAGCTACTTAGTATGTTACGAACTGCTGAGATTAACCTTAAGAAGGTTAAGCCCATTCTGATGGTCCAGAAGCACAAGGGCAAGGGCAAGCCCAAAGGTAAGGGAAAGTCCCAAACCAAGGGCAAAGGCAAGGCACTGAAGCCTAAAGGAGGGGTCGCCAAGGATGCTACCTGCTTCCACTGCGGTCAGACCGGGCACTGGAAGAGGAACTGCAAAGTATACTTGGAGGATCTTAAGAAGAAGCGAAGTGAGACTTCCACTTCAGGTATATATGTTATAGAAGTCAATCTATCTATTTCTACATCATGGGTATTAGATACTGGATGTGCTTCTCACATTTGTACTGATGTGCAGGCACTGAGAAATAGCAGAGCATTGGCAAAGGGCGAGGTGGACCTACAAGTAGGCAATGGAGCACGGGTTGCTGCTGTTGCTGTAGGAACTTATCAGCTATCTCTGCCCTCTGGGCTTGTACTAGATTTAGATGATTGTTGTTATGTGCCTGCTCTTACTAAGAACATAGTTTCAGTTTCTTGTTTAGACAAGAAAGGATACTCTTTTATAATAAAAGACAAATGTTGTTCTGTTTATTTAAAAGATATGTTCTATTGTAGTGCACCACTAATAAACGGACTCTATATTCTAGACCTTGAGAGTCTTATCTATAACATTAGTACCAAGAGGTTCAAGTCAAATGACATGAACCAAACTTATCTCTGGCACTGTCGCTTAGGTCATATAAATGACAAGCTCCATATGGATGGTTTGCTGGACTCATTTGATTTTGAATCATATGAGATATGCGAGTCATGCCTACGAGGCAAGATGACCAAGACTCCCTTTAGTGGGCACAGCGAGAGAGCGACTGATTTGTTAGGACTCATACATAGTGATGTATGTGGCCCTTTCAATGTCGCTGCTAGAGGCGGTTATAGGTACTTCATCACATTTACTGATGACTTCAGTAGATATGGTTATGTGTATTTGATGACACATAAATCTGAATCCTTTGAAAAGTTCAAAGAATTCAAGAATGAAGTACAGCACCAGCTTGAAGGTACTTCGATCAGATCGAGGTGGTGAATACTTAAGCCATGAGTTTCGTGACTACTTAGCTGAGTGTGGGATTTTATCTCAACTCACCCCTCCTGGAACACCACAGTGGAATGGTGTATCCGAAAGGAGGAATCGTACCTTATTAAATATGGTACGATCTATGATGAGTCACACAAATCTTCCGACATATCTATGGGGATATGCTCTAGACACGGCAACTTTCATTCTCAACCGAGTTCCGTCCAAAGCCGTGATAAAGACACCATATAAGATATGGACTGGGAGAGATGCCCAGGTGTCTTTCATGAGGATTTGGGGCTGTGAGGCTTACGTACGACGTCAAGTCTCAGACAAATTAGGACCCAAATCCGACAAGTGCTATTTCATCGGATATCCCAAGGAAACTAAGGGATAATACTTCTATATTCCCAGTCAGTGTGGCAAAGACTGGGGTCTTTCTAGAAAGGGACTTTGTTTCTAGAAAGACTAGTGGGAGCACGTTCGATCTTGAAGAAGTTCAAGATGCGAATACTAGCACTGAAGCCTCTATGGAAGTTGAACTGGAACCACAAAGTGTTGTGGATGATGTTCCACAAGGAGTTGAGGAATAACAACCAGTTCAAGTAGACATACCTCTTCGCAGGTCTGATAGGGTACGTCGTCAGCCTGAGAGATACTCATTTCTCTTGTCTGACCATGATGACATTGTGCTCATAGAGGATGAGCCTACCACCTATCAGGAAGCTGTGATGAGACCAGATTCCGAGAAATGGCTAGAGGCCATGAGATCCGAGATGGAATCCATGTACACCAACCAAGTATGGACTTTGGTTGATCCACCTTAAGAGGTAAAACCCATTGGGTGCAAGTGGGTCTTTTAGAGAAAGACTGACATGGATGGACTTATCTATAAGGGTCACTTGGTAGCTAAAGGTTTCAAGCAGATTCATGGTATTGACTATGATGAAACCTTTTCTCCAATAGCGATGTTTAAGTCCATTCGGATCATGCTTGCTATTGCAGCCTACCATGACTATGAGATATGGCAGATGAATGTCAAAACCGTGTTTCTGAATGGAAACCTACTCGAGGATGTGTACATGACACAACCTGAGGGTTTTGTCGATCCACAACATACTAGCAGAGTATGCAAGCTGCATAGGTCCATTTATGGACTAAAGCAAGCTTCTCGGAGCTGGAATCTTCGATTTGATGATGCAATCAAACAGTTTGGTTTCATCAAGAACGAAGATGAACCTTGTGTCTACAAGAAGGTTGTAGGAGACATAGTTGTCTTCCTCATATTGTATGTGGATGACATACTACTCATTGGGAAGGACATCCCTATGCTTGATCTGTCAAGACCTGGCTAGGGACTTAGGTGAGGCATCCCGCATTCTAGGGATACAGATCTATAGAGATAGATCTAAGAGATTGCTTGGCCTAAGTCTCTACATACATTGACAAGGTACTCCTTCGGTTTGCCATGCAGAATTCCAAGAAGGGATTTCTGCCGATGTCACATGGCGTGAGTCTTTCGAAGACTCAAGGTCCTTCTTCTAGAGAGGAGAGAGACCGCATGGATCAGATCCCTTATGCCTCAGCCATAGGATCGATCATGTACGCTATGCTATGTACTCGACCTGATGTCTCGTATGCTTTGAGCATGACGAGTAGATACCAGTCAGATCCAGGTGAAAGTCACTGGATAGCGGTCAAGAATATTCTTAAGTACTTAAGAAGGACTAAAGAATATTTCTTGATATATGGAGGCAATAATGAGCTAGCTGTAAAGGGTTACAGTGATGCTAGCTTCCAGACCGACCAGGATGACTATAGATCGCAGTCGGGGTTCGTATTTTGCATTAATGGTGGTGATGTCAGCTGGAAGAGTTCGAAGCAGGATACAGTAGCTGATTCTACAACAGAAGCCGAGTACATTGCTGCATCAGAGGCAGCAAAGGAGGCCGTTTAGATCCGCAAGTTCATCACTGAACTTGGGGTGGTTCCTATCATTGCTGACCCCATTGAGCTCTATTGTGACAACAATGGAGCTATAGCACAGGCAAAGGAACCTCGCTCACACCAGCGGACCAAGCACATACTACGGCGCTTCCATCTCATTCGAGAGATTATCGATAGAGGAGATGTGAAGATTTGCAGAGTACCTACAGAGGCTAACATCGCAGATCCCTTGACCAAGGCTTTGGCACAGAGAAAGCATGATGGTCATACTAGGTCATTAGGCCTTAGAGCCTATACTGATTGGCACTAGTGCTAGTGGGAGATTGTTAGTTAGAGCCCTAGAACCAATCATTTGATGATTGTATGGACTCATTGTATCATATTCTTGTATATTAATAAAGGCATTTGTTTGGCTATTATACTTATTTGTATTCGTGTCAAATAGACTATGTATAATAGTGTCCTTAAGTAGAAGGTTCATACCTATATCAATCGATTAGTTGAATCGATAGTGAGATGATATAGGGAACACTACTCTAAATCATTCCTAGTCGAGTATTAACATTCAGGGACAATGTTAATGCAATAAGACTAGCATGTAGGTCAGCTCGATGACTTGATCTCACAAGTCATGGATATAGAGATATCAAGCTGACACATGGGTATGCATTAGAGAATGTATACTGAATGACCCGCCATGAGAAAGTATCATGGATCGTTATATGAGTGTCATATACTTTTTCATGTGGCTATTAGTATGACTATTTGTCCTTTGACCTGAAGTCACCATGGATCACTACATAAGGAGTTATGTACTTTGGTTTCGTCAAACGTCACCCGTAACAAGGTTGACTATAAAGACGATTACTGGATATGTAACAAATTATGCAGAGGGATGTGAGTGTTGTAGATGGGATCTATCCCTCCCATATGACGGGAGCGACATCAATATTCTTGATAGAGTTAGACCACGAAGTGCATGGCCATGCCCAAGTAAGTCAACATGAGATATTGAGCTCATTTGATTGAGTGAGTCTACTTGGAGTTCAAGATTTAGATTGATTAGAGGATGACACGGTCTATGCCTCACATTGATCAATCTAGATGTCTAGGATAGAAGTACAATGTTACATATTGTGAGGAGTCACAATTAGTAGTCACAAGGTGATGTCGGATCTCGACATTCTTGTAACTTGGGTAGTAATGATGTGTTGCTAGATACCACTCATTACTTATGCTCCTAAATGGGTTTAGGGCATTGCCAACGTTACAAGAACCTATAGGGTCACACACTTAGGACAATTAGATGGAGATTAGGTTCATATGATGAACCAAGAGGATTAGATTCATTTGATGAATCAAATTGGATTAAGAGTAATCCTAATTGGGCTAGCTTGAGTTCGACTCAAGTTGATTCATGTGTTCGATGAGTCTAATTTAGATTTTGACTCATTGAATCAATTTAATTAAATGAATTAGATTCATTATATTAAGTTGGCTTGAATCAAATGGTTAGATTAGATCAACCATGGAAGAGATTGGGTCAAGTTTGACTTGACTTAAGAAGGAAGACCAAAGGTTAATTTTGACTTGACCTTTTGCCACCTCATTGGTGAGTTGGCATTAGGTGGACCAATGATGATACTCCACATCATCATGGGTGCCACCTCATGGAAGTTACAAAGCCATTCTCTTTAATGGCTTCATATTAATTGCAATTAATGCAATTAATTTGGGAGTTTTCACCATTGAGAGTGGTCGCCCACTTTGGGTTTGAATGTGAATTCAATTTTTCATTCAAGTGGTGTATCTTCTTCTTCTTCCTCTTGAAGCTCTTCCTCTCCCTCTCCTCCTTGCTTGGCCGAATCTCACCAAGGTGCTAGCACCTTTGTGTGAGGTTTTCTCCACCTACGTGTCCGTGTGGATACTTCTAGAGGACCGATGCTTGACGGTCTAGAGATCCGGCAAATCCTTGGACGAGCGGGAACGCGAAAGGGCACGCTTCAAGGTATATTATTAACACATAGATCTAGGAGTAGATCTAGATATTTTGAAACTCGTACTAGTAATTTTTGTTCGGTTTTCCTTGCACGGATCTACGGCTTTGGGTGATTCGGGGTTTCCGCGACAAGAAAAGCGATTTTCGTGGCCCGAAAAACCCAACAATCAGATCTATAAATACTGCAAGAGCATTGGTAAGCCCAAACAACATCACCAAAAACTCATAATGTCCGTATCTAGTGCGAAATGCTGTCTTCTGAATATCAGAATCTTTGACTCTCAGCTGATGATATCCAGACTGCAGTTCAATCTTAGAACACATTGATGTATCTCTAAGCTGATCAAATAAATCCTCAATCTGTGGCAAGGGGTACTTATTTCTGATAGTCACTGCATTCAGCTGCCTATAATCGATGCACAACCTCAGAATACCATCCTTCTTCTTGACGAATAGTACTGGAGAACACTAAGGCGGAATACTGTGGGGTTCTCCATAAGGACATTGGAATGCTCCTGCCCGTGCATGCCATATACAGCTGCTGTAGGGGGAGCTGTCCTCTGTTCACGATGCGAAGATTGGCCTTTCGACCCTCCTCGCTGAGTCTCGGACTGACCAAACTGTCCTCCAAGAACAAAAATTCCGGAAGCTACATGCTGAGCCTTCAGCGAACAGTCTCGGCTCTAGTGCCTAGGGAGTTTGTAATAATAACAAACTGACTTTCCCAGGGTGCATGCAGAGATGATGTGATCTCGGGACCCACATCGGGTGTAGTGAGAGTCACCGGTGGACAGTTTCCGATTCTGCTGAGAAGACCGGGAACGTCCTAATGAAGATCGTCTTGACTTTTGGGGTCGACCAGATGACCCAGAAGTACCCTGACCCGTCTGAGTGTGACTGCTCTGCTGCTGCCCAGTAGTCTGTGTTTGCTGGATCTGTCCGGAAGTCCGATCAGTCTGTTTTCTCTTCTTAACCGCATTCACTCTCTGTTGAGCAGACTCAATCATAAGAGCTCTATCCAGTGCCTCTGTATATGATGCAATACCAAGACCGACAATCTTCACCTGAAGATGACCGTCCAGTCCCTGGACAAACTGAAGCATACGAGATTTGTCAACGGCAACCAACTCATGACAGAATCTGGCCAACCGATTAAATTCGACATTATACTCCATCACTGAGCGATTATTCTGTCGAAGACTCAGAAAATCCTGCCGACGTGTCATCTGATACGCGCGGGGAAAATACTGACTCTCAAATGCCTCCCTAAATCTCTTCTAGGTAATATGCTACTCACCTATAATCGAGCGCTACGTGTCCCACCAGATCTCTGCCTCATCTCGTACCTCAGGTATGCAGTAGTAGGCACGACTAGAGGGGGTGCGGGGTATACTGAAGGTGATACCACTAGTGGTACAGTCGAGGTATGTACCTCTGAAGTCGGAACCGTCGGGGTCTTATAATCCAACGTGCCTATAATATCCTGACGAGTCTATCCCTGATGGACAGGCTCGACCCTAGCAGATCTCTCTGGAGACTATCTACGGAGAATCTATCGCCCTCTTACGTGGTCGCCCACGTCTCGGTACCGGAACACGTGTATGTGTCATATCTGTAACAAAATGTTACCCATATATTACTACAGGTATAAAAACTATAAAATTACCTAATTTACCTATTGTCGTCTGGAGATGTCTTGTCGCTGCTTAGTCCCCCAAATAGAACCAATAAAACCTTGTCAAAATACCTCGGAATTCCGAAATGAAAAAATCGTTGGAATCCGTACAAATCTGAAAATATTCAGATATGCTCGCAAACTCTAGGACACAAAAATCCGAAATCGGAGCCTCGCTCTGATACAAAATAAATTGGTATCAGACTAAGTCAAAATCCAAAACAAAAAGCAAGTATCGTAACCTGCGCTGATACCAAATAAATTGGTATCAGATAAAATCCCGAAAATCCAGAATGCCTAGCAAGTATCGTGTACCTTGCTCTGATACCAAATAAATTGGTATCAGATAAACTCACAAATCACAAACACGGAAGCAGGTATACCTGCTATGATACCAAATAAATTATCATGTCCCAGGTAGTCCCTGCCAGAAGAAATTTCGACAGCATCTCCCCTGTACTGGTGACAATATGAATCCAGAAATACATATATCTAAACCATCGGCCCACACGGCCGGAACAATACACACAAATAGTAAACAATCCATGTAGTTATATTCAACATTCCACACAGATATAATATGAACAATCCACGCAGTTATATAAAAGAAGACGATATAAAATCATCGTAGATATATGTAAAACCTCCTATTCCACTACAACTAAGAAAATGAAGTCCACGAAGTAATGAAAATATCCGCAGCGGAAAACCAAAAGTAGTAAACCCAAGTGTTCGATAAAAAGTCCACAATACAAAACCCACATCACAAGTATATAAGATGCAAAAGCAAAACATATCCCGACAACAGGAAATCGTCGCGATAAAGGGGGCTAGCGACTGGAATATCTCCCGACGGCATCAACCTGAAAGGTAGTAATATAACGATGTGAGTCCAAAGAACTCAGCAGGTAATCCAATAGATATGTACAACAACATATAACTACCAGAAACAATCCTATGGTACAGTATCCTAACAGTATAACATATAGTACAGTCTCCTAACAGTATAACAGGTATGCATAACTGAATAAACTGCAGTAACCAACAATAAGCATGTGTCTACTGCAAAAATAATAAGAACTGCATAACTGAAATAAACTGTACTCACCTGCGAGGCTTGTGCAACTGACTGTGAACATACACAGATAAAAATAGTCAGAGCAAAAGCATATAACCTGTATGCATGTCAATCATATGCAATCACCAAAATGCATCAATCATAAATAATGCAATCTGTACATATGATGCAAATGACATGTCCTGGTCACCCCTACTGCCAGCCAACCATCTCACACACAATGGTGAGACCGAGTGGGTAGGGCTGTGACAACCATGCAATCTACCGTCACTACCCCTGATGAGTGATCGAGTGGACGAGATGCTATCGGAGTACACCTATCCTCCTACCTCAAACATAGTGAGGGAGCGCAATGTTCTCATCTCCCAGTACACAATGACGGGGAGGGACCCCGGCGTGCTACCACGCTACCCATGAGCGTCCTAGCAGAGCACCACCGAGCAACCTACCATACACACTCTGAGTGCTGTGCCACTACCCATGCAGTGGTCACGTGTGCAGAGGTCCATGTAGCCGGCCGACGAGCTCAACAATAATGGAGTCGTCAATCGCCCAGCATGCAAACATGTGATATGGTGCATGCGGCTACAGCATGTCATACCTGAACATATCCTCCTCCATATATCGGTGCCAGAAAGGTAAACACATATATAACCATGATAACAAACAACATGAATCCAACATCACATATCCAACATATCTATCAACTAATCCAGTATAGAGGGAAGCACAATAAATACCTCTATCTCTATGAACACCGATAAACATAGCCAGAAAGAAAAGCATTCTACACTAAGGTATAGCAACTATCAGTAGAAGCATATATCATGTATCAACTAAGCTAAACCAGGGGAGTACAAACTACCAACACTAGTAAATATATATAAACTGCACATATCATAAGACACTATCAAGAGATAAGTCAAAGGGTACCCGCCTCAAATAGAATGTACAATCAAGCAATCCAAGGTCGAGACGCCCGTCTCGAATCAAAATCCTGCATCAAACAATATATATATATATTTTATTTAGCTAAATCTAAATGAATAGCTAAATAAAATCCCTAAAACTAAATTAGGGCAAAACCCTAATCAAACACAATCACAACCTACCTAATTAAATCTAATGGTTAATTATGATTAGTTATCTAATCCCTAATCACCAATTAGATTAGATATCTAAACTTAGATTATATCCAATATTTGACTAGGGTTAATTGTCTTAACCCTAATCATTCCATTTGATTAAATCTAAGTAAATATATCTAATCACAATCAACCACTAATTACAACCTCTAGTCAAACCTACACATGATCATGCAATCAAAATTATACTATAATCTACAACCCGGATCAAATACCTACACATAAGCCTAATTCAATACATTCACATCATGTATCAAAATCCCTACACATACCTCAATTCACAACCCCTATGGATTGCTGGATCAAGGGATGCTACTAGAAATCACTTCACGATCACCCTTCCAACACCACAACAGCAGGACCTCGCTGCTCTAATCGAGTTGCTGTTGAAACCATACGTTGCTGGATCATAAAGCAATCCAATCCACAGCGCACAAATTGAATTCCACAGAACAGGTCCTCACTGGAATCAATCGGATCAAACAATGAATTAAGCTGGAATTCATTGATTAGATTAAGATTGAAGATCACGGATCAATTAGTAGATCACACCATGGAACCATAGATCAAACAACACCCTAATCTTACCACAACCGAGTGTCTCCAGAAGGTGTCGCCCGATTTGACTCTACGTTCCAGGGATTCCTCTGACCCTCAATCAACAACAACAAGGAAGGGATCCACGCCCTAACCTGAGATCGCCAACAATGAGCGAGGGAGCGAGAAAGAATCGGAAAAGAAAGCTGGAACTAGGGCACAGATCAAAGAATAGAAAGTGGAAAGATCAGTCGCTTAGCCTCAAGACCCTAACGGTCTCTTCACGCCGGCGATCGGATGGCCAAGACTCGACCCAGTGGCGTCGAATCGGGGAAGAAAGGTCGACAGTCCGCTAGAGGAGACGCGACGTCGTGTCTATGATCCAGAGAGAAATAGCGCCGCCCGGATCTGAGCTCAATGGCCACCGATGCCGGTAGAGGAAACCGCCGGAGCTGGAAACCCTAATCCCTTCAGCGCCGCCTGTCCGTGAGAGAGAACAGAGAAGGAAGGGAGTTCGCGTCGGAGCAGAGGGAAAGAAGGAAATGGTTTCGCGTGGATCGGTGTTTGGGAAGGGAAACAAGAGAATGACAAGGATTTATAATTAAAAACATTTCCTCACCTAAACGGGTATCCCAAACAGGCTTTATCCGAACCCGCTGATCAATCCCCTCAAAACTCTCCGTACGAGCTCCGAAAAATTCTCAGAAAATTTCTAAAATTCTGGAAAAATTTTATAAGGCTATTTCCCAAATAACCTATTTATTTAAATTTTTCGATATCTTACAGCCGCGCAGATGAGTGTTAAAGAAGTCCTCGCTGATCCTCTTGAAGCCGCCTCCATACCCCTTGAAGGTGCCTTCAAGCCTGTCTGAGGCACCTCAAGCTTCCATGAGGCCGCCTCCAGCCTTGCTGCACGTACATCTTCTCCTCTGCACCCGAGGCACCTCCAAGCTCCATGAGGGTGCCTCGGGTATTGTTCATCCAAGGCACAAAGTGCTCTTTTGTGCCTGTAAGATAGGTTAGTCCACAAAACAACACTATATCCTGCAAAATAAAGTTAGCACATCAATAATAATATAAAAAAGAATATCTAACAGTCACCCGATTGTCCGATTCTGACTTTGGATTTTCGACTGAAAACACTAGGTCGAACCGACACCTACTGTTCCCTCTTTCGGGGAACACGTCCTCACCTATTCCACTTAGGAGAGCATACCTGATGCCAGTCCGGTCCTCCAGACCGACTGAACTTTCTACCTAGGATTACCACCCTTAGGACATAGGGTTACAACACCCTAGGTTTTCTGCCACCTAGGGTTACCACCCCCTAAGACCTAAGGTTACCCCTCCTTAGGATTTTCCTCCACCTAGGGTTACCAACCCCTAGGACCTAAGGTTGCCACCCCTTAGGGGTTTCCTCCACCTAGGGTTACCACCCCCTAGGACCTAAGGTTATTGCCCCTTAGGGTTTTCCACCACCTAGGGTTACCACCCCCTAGAACCTAGGGTTACCACCCTCTAGGGTTTTTCACCTGCCTAACCACAGCTAGGACTTTTGCCTAAGAACAGTTAGGACTTTCCTGCAAAGTTAATTCAAGCACATAAAATAAAAAACAATTTAACTTGAACCCTTTGACATAATCAAAACATAGGTTCAATCGTCGGATGCTTCCTGCACCAACACTTCACAACTAGTAGGGCTTATAGAGTCTTTAACAAAAATACTCTAAAAGTTGAAGAAATAACAAATGTATTTTTTGATGAAGAAAATAACCTACTGAATTTAATCAATGAAAATAGTAATCAAATTATAAGAAATATAGAAGATGATGAAGATAATCAAATTAAACCTAAACCTAGTAAATCAAAAAAACCAATTGTTAACCCTAACATAAGATCATCTAGGGTTAGATCCAACCACCCAACTGACCAAATTCTGGGTGACCCAACTTTAAGAGTACAAACTCGATCATCTTATAGAAACCTAAGTCAAATAGCCCTTATTTCCGAAAAAAACCTAAAACTATAGATGAAGCACTACCTAACCCTGATTGAATAATTGCGATACAAGAAGAACTAGCTCAATTTGAAAGAAACTAAGTCTAGAAACTAATACCTAAACCCACAAATAAATCTATAATTGATACTAAGTGGGTCTTTAGAAATAAACTAGATGATAAAGGTGAAATAGTTTGAAATAAAAGCTAGAATAGTGGTGAAAGGATTCAGTCAAGTAGAAGGGTTAAATTATGATGAAACCTATGCACCTATAGCGAAACTTGAATCCATCAGGATGCTGCTAGCCTATACCGCACATAAAGGATTCAAGTTATACCAAATACATGTAAAGTCCACATTCCTAAATGAGTTCATCAAAGAAGAAGTTAATGTAATCAACCCTCAGGATTTGAAGACTTAGACCACCCAAACGATATCCTTAGGTTAAAGAAAGCTATATATGGACTAAAACAAGTACCAAGGATATCTAAGGGGTTTAATCAAGGATAAATTAACAAAACCTAATTGTTAAAATCTTTGAAAAAGATATTTTTATAGCTCAAATTTATGTAGATGACATAATTTTTTCCTCAACTAATAATAAATTTTTAAAAGAATTTACTAAATTAATGGAAAATGAATTTAAAATGAGCATAGTAGGTGAACTTAATTTTTTTAGGTTTACAAATAAAATAAACAAAATAAGGAATTTATGTTTTTCAAACAAAATATGCTAAAGAATTAATTAAAAAGTTTAGAATGGAAAATTCTAAAAACATAAATACTCCTATGGCAACCAATATTAAAATTGACTCTGATTTAGAAGAAAAATGAATAGACTTAAAATATTATAAAAGTACAATAGGAAGTCTACTATACCTAACTACAAGTCAATCTAATATTTTATTTATAGTAGGTATGTATGCTAGGTACCAATCGTGTGGAAAAGAATCACACTTAACTAATGTAAAAAAAACACTTAGATACATTAAAGGAACCCTAAGTGTAGGACTTTGGTAGCCTAGAACTAGCACATTTGACTTAGTTGGATACTCTGACTCAGACTATGCTAGGTGAAAATTAGATAGAAAAAGTACAAGTAGAAGCTACCAATTTCTAGGTCAGTGCCTAATAAGCTGGTCCAGTAGAAAGCAACATTGTGTTGCTTTATCTACTACTAAAGTAGAGTACATAGCCAGGGGAGAATGTTCATCTCAATTATTATGGATAATGCACACTTTAAAAGATTATCAATTATAATATAAAAATATAAAACTATCAATTAATAACATAAGTTCCATCAATTTAACTAAAAATCCAATCCATCACTCAAGAACAAAATACATAGAGGTTAAGTATCACTTTGTAAGGGATCATGTCACTAGGGGTGATATTGTGCTTGACTATTTTGAGTCCATGTCAAACCTAGCAGATATTTTCACAAAACCCTTACCTGAACTCGAGTTTAGTACACTTAGAAGACAGTTAGGCATGTGCTTAATAGACTAGAATCAAAATATTTTTCAAATTCATTTTTTTATTTTTTTTAAATAATAATAATAATAATCATTTTTTAAAAGTACTTTTCAAAATCAGCTTAATTTTAAAATTTTAAGATAAAATTGTTTTGTTTTCTTCAAAACTCCTAATTTTACTAGTGCTTTCAAATATTTGATTTACCCTAGGTCTTTCCTCTTAGAAAGCATGTACCCAGAGATTTCAGCCAGAGTATCTCACAAGCACACTAGGAATACCTTGCTTGTGTATGGAAAAATACTTGGAATAGTGTGAGATGCATAGGGTATTGCCTAGACTTCACAATGCTTATGTTTGTGCATCAACATAAGTCTGGGCTATAAATACCAATTGAAAATGATCAAGTTGAGTTATCCTCTTTAGTCAAAACTAATTGGATCACATACTTAACTTGACTAACCAAGTGAATGTCACTACCTTATGGTAAACATCTAGTAACTAATGGTTAGACAATTATTCTAAGGAAAGTAGATGAATGTTTTAAAGTTTTCTTTTGAAATTTTTTTACTTTACATGCTTAGACTCTATTATAAGAAGCAGGAACATCCCCCTCAAACTTAAAAGCATTCACCTAAAATTTTGGCATTAAGGGGGAGATTAAAATTTTTTTTCTCTCTAAACTCTGAGATTGTTTTTGAATATGTCAAAGGGGAAGGAATGATAGAATTTAAGTTAAAGTTAAATAAAAACTAAACTAAGTTTTTTTCAAAGCTAATTACTTAACTAAATTATTTTCAAGCTCCTTTTAAATCTAAAGTATAACTAAAGTTTTTTTTTCAAAATCTTTTTAAGATAATTAAATACTTAAAGCTTTTTATCAAAATATTTTTAAGCTAATTAAATACTTAATGTTTTTTATCAAAATATTTTTAAGCTAATTAAATACTTAAAATTTTTTATCAAAATCTTTTTAAGATAATTAAGTTTTAAGATAATTGAGTACTTAAAGTTTTTATAAAAAAAATTTTAAAGCTTAAAGCTTTTATCAAAATCCTTTTAAGCAAATTAAGTACTTAAAGTTTTTATCAAAATCTTCTTAAGCTAATTAAGTACTTAAAGTGTTTATAAAAATCCATTTAAAGCTAAGTACTTAACAAAGTTTATATAAGAATCTTTTTCAAAAGCTTAGTACATAACAAAGGTTCTTAAAATTTAAGAATAGAGCTAAGTTTTTTATTAAACAAAAAACTAAGAAAATGGAATATTTCAGGGGGAGTTTTTTTAACTCTTTAAAGAATTCTTAGTTTTTGAAAAAGTGTTCATAATGCCTTACTATGTTTTTAATTAACTTTTGAACCAAGCTACCATAATCAAAAAGGGGAGATTGTTGGTGCATGTAGCATCAAATGATTGAACCTATGTTTTTATAATGGCAAAGAAGTTCAAAGTTAAGTTGTCTTATGATCTAACAAGTTGAACTAAGTGTGCAGAAAAGTCCTAAGTGATCTTAGGTGAAGGAAAGTCCTAGCTGCAGTTAGACAATGAAGTTCTAATTCGGGAGAATAGATATAGCCTTAGCATGTCAAGGACATCAGGAGAAATCCTAGGACCATGGATTCTAGGTGGAAGTCCTGGGAGGCGCGAACACCAGGCGGAAGACTAGACGGGTCAAGGATCGGGCATCCAGTGGAGAAGTCCTGAAGCCTTAGATGTAGAGAATAAGTCCAAAAGGTCTAGAGGACTGATATGGTAAAAGGTAATTTCTCCTGAGAGGAGTAGGTGAGGAGATGTTTCCTGAAGAGGGAACAGTAGACGTCAGTCTGACCTAGAGTTTCAACAAAATTCAAAGTCAAGACCGGACAGTCAGAGGCTATCAAATTCATACTTTACATATTATTTTCTTTGACTAATCTTATTTTCCAAGAAGAGAAAGTTCATAAAATTAGTGGTCCGAGTGCCTGGAGCCGCTCTGGGCGCCGGGAGTGTAGGATCGAAAAGAATTTAGATATCTTCACAATAGCATGATATTGTCCACTTTGGGCCTAGGCCCTCATGGCTTTTCTCTTGGGCTCTCCCCAAAAGGCCTCATACCAATGGAGATATCTTTTTCTCTTATAAATCCATGATCTTTCTCATGTGTTTTCAATGTGGGACTATGTTTGCATCCTTGCAACCTCAACAATCCCCCCGTCAAACAAAGGACCACAGGCATCCCACATCTGATCCTCGACCCACCAGGTCTTCCTGCCCCTCGATCCACCCGACCTACTAGGACTTCCTTGCCTAGCCGCAACTAGGACTTCCTGCCTGGTGTCTGGTCCTCTTGATCTGAATATAGGAGCCCCTACTTTCTTTGTTCGAGGTCAATATTGTACCCACATGGCTCAATCAGATCATAGCTCCTATGCATAGTCGGCAGTTAAACCTTCTGGCAGTCCGTGCTCTAATACCAATTGTAGGATCGAAATGAATTTAGATATCTCTTCAATAGCATGATATTGTCCACTTTGGGCCTAGGCCCTCATGGCTTTGCTTTTAGCCTCTCCCCAAAAGGTCTCATACCAATGGAGATATCTTTTTCTCTTATAAATCCATGATCTTTCCCATGTGTTTTCAATGTGGGACTATATTTGTAACCTTGCATGTAAGATATCACAAAATTAAATAATAAATATTATTGGACGAAAAATCTTATTGGATTTTTTAGAATTTTTTCTGAAATTAAATGTGGTATGTATGATCCGTTTTGAGGGGATGGATTCGGGGTACACTGGAAGCCTGTTTAGATTACCCAAATTAAGCGGGAGTTGATTAGGATTGAACTTAGGTTTTAGTTAGGCTAAAGGTTAATGCTACAGTAACCTAGTTTTAAAAACACTGATTCTTTTTCATTTTCCTCGACTTCCTCCTCTGTTCCTCTGTTCACTGCGTTCCCCATCCCTGACGATCGGTGATTTTCCCTCTCTCGGTGTCGCCGGCGCAAAGCAACCACTGGAGCTCGGAGGAGGAAGCAAGTTGCCGATCCTTCTTCCTCTCCCCTCATCTTCCTTTCTCTCGATATCTCTGTGTCCTAGACTTGCCGATGCCGAGCCTCACGATCTCTCTCTCTCGAGCGATCTCGTTGCCGTCAGTCACCACGACCAATGCCCCGATCGCCGCCGAAGCTGGCTCGTCGGTCGATCTTGCTGTCTTCAGATTTCTTGATGTCGTTGATCTGGATTCGATGCCACCGCGCTGTCGACTCCGATCAACTCACCGCTGGTAAAAAGGAAGAGGATATGAACCCTAGATTTGGTCCCTTGTTACCTCACCCGTGTGTTGTGGTTTCAACCACTGGTGCCTATGTTCGAGCCGTGTTTTTTGTTGCCGTCTACACTGTCGCTGACCACTTGTTGCAAGAAATGCTTACTAGGCCAGTGAACCATTGGAGAAAGGGTTGTTGCCAAGGAATCAAGGTAGGCTTCATTCAGAATCATAAAGAATCAAAGTTCTTGCCTAATTGGTCTCAATTGTGATGTTCTTCCTGTTTTAGAATAGAGAAAGGCATGGACTCTGGACTTTCCTTGTTGTCGTTCACTATCTCTTCACTTCTTGTAGCTGTTGAGGTCTCGGTTGAAGAGGTGGCGATTGATTTAGGTGAGTACTATTCCTGTTGTTTAGAGTTCAGTAATTCTTTGCTGTATAATTTTGATTATGGGCTGATTCTTGGAAGATTTGGTGTGTGGGATTGATTCATGGTTAGGGAATTGAAATTCGGTTGTGATATGTTGATTTAGTTGAATTTTGGACTTATAGTGGATTTAGAAGGATTTATGATGAAATTTGATTAGTGTTTGATTGATGATGGATTATGTGAATTGAATTGGATTAATTCATGAGGAGATTTGATTGTGGATTATGTTTGGATTTAGAAAGAGTTGGATTAAGGATGATCTTACCATCTACTTTGGTTTAGATATTTAGGTGGAATTAAACAGGGTTACCTAGTCGACGTAGGATTAGGTTATGGGTTTAGCTAGTTGTTGATTATGTGATTAGCTAAATAATATATGTATATATCATGTGATCGCAGGACTTGGATTCGGGACGAGCATCTCGACTCGAGATTATTTTACATGATCTACATTTTGAGGCAGGTATTTCTTCCTTGGCCTCTTTATAGTTTCTTTGAAACTTAGTGCATGGTTATTATTGGATGAATTAGGCTGCTTTATCTTATCTCATGATCGGTTGCTGTTTTTCCTGCATGATACTTATGCTTGACCCTTGTGATGATCTATTTAATTCATATACAGTCTTCACTCTTGATATCTACTCTGTTGTGATTACACGTGTAGAGTATGTCTTATAGGGATTGTCGGGTTGTTGGTATTACCATGCTGATTGGGTATATGATGTGGACTGTACATAGGTGGGTATGTGTTATAGGAGTCATCTTGTTAACCGTGCATTTACATGTGGTGTGTACTTACGTATTTGTCATTTACTTTTGGAGGAGTGGTGTTGATTGTATGTTTGGGGTATATACACCTGTCAATTGTGTTTTTACTGGAGGATACATGTTGATTGTACTTATATTTTTGTGTACATGTGTCTGGTGGGATTATTGGAGATTTTTGGTTGATTATACATATGTAGTGTGCACATATGTTTGGTGGGATATGTGGATGTATCCTGACGATTATACTCTTGTTGGAGGTATTTATGAGGTTTGGGGTGTTGCATGGATGATGATTATATATATATATATCATGTTCATCATTCATTGCATCTGATGACCATTGTCTCCCTTGTGGTTGAGAGAGTCATCGGTTTGGTTTAGCGCCGCACACTCGGCCACTCATGGGTAGTGGTATTTGGAGCAGTTGCTGCTCGTCCTGTCGTGCCACCCGGTCACGAGGTTTAGTGAGATCCGGCGTTGTGAGCAGTCAGGGAGCTGATGCTATGTAGTTAGATAACTACTTAGCATTCTGTCTGCCTTAGCTGCTTTATAGCAGTTTGGAGTTTGGGGCTTGTATGGTTGTCACGGACCCAAGCCTCTCGGCCATACTGGGGTCGTGGTGTCTGGAGAGGTGTCGGGGGTGACCATGGAGCATGCATACGCAGTTATTATTCTTGCATTTGATGCGCGGTGCATCTGCATTTGCATACATGCCTAGTAGATACTAGTTGCATGTGATTGTCATTGTTGCACTTGATTGAGATATGGTTGTTGCATTTGGTTGTCATGCTGCATACATGTCATTTATTTTACATGTATATGCAATCGTATTTATATTGCACAGGTGTCACGGGTATATCTGTTCCAGATCCGGTGAGTTTAATGATCATTGTACCATGTGTCGATTCCAGATTGGGTATGTATCTGTCATTATGTTAGTTGTGGTTTGTACAGTTTATATGTCAGGTTATTATGTCAGATATGTTTAGGTGCATTGATTATGATAGTATGATCATGTTCTTTATTTCCTACCGAGATTGTATACTTGTGATCTCCATGTTTTATTGTAGACCGTGCACTATCTTGTCTATTACCCGCTGAGTTACCTATACTCACCACCGCATGTATACATTTATGTTTTCAGGTAGCTTGTAGATGGTTGGTGTCGCTCGGAGTATCCTGTCTGTCGGGTCCTACGTCACATCCAAAGACGATTTCACCTAGTATTTGTTTTCTTTTGTATATTCTTTTCTTATTTTTGGCATTGTATTTGTGTTTAGCCATGTGGCTATCTTATTCTCTTAGTGTTGTATTTGTGTTTAAGCCGTGCCGGCATGCATTGTATTTATTTGTGTTGTGTGGGCTTTCCTTCATTTTTTCACTGTGTTTTAGTACAGCCGTGTGGGCTATTTTATATATAACTGTGTGGTTGTGATTGTTTCATTCCAGCCGAGTGGGCTGTTATTATAACTGCGTGGTTGTGTATATAAATATTCCAGCCGCATGTGGCTGATGTATTTTGCTTGTATGGATGCTTCAGATTGTCACCGGTACAGGGGAGATGCTACCAGATTTTTGTCTGGCAGAGACTCCTTTGGGGGCGTGACAATTTTTGGTATCAGAGCAGGTATATGGTACTTGCTACGTGTTTTGGATTTTCGAGATTTATCTGATACCAATTTTTGGTTTCAGAGCAGGTTTTCGATGCCTGTTATTCGAGTTTTGGATTTCGTGATTCGGTTTTCTTGATGTGACTTTCGTGTTTTGGGACCAGGCAGCAGCAGGACAGCTCCAGGCTATAGGAGGTATGTTTGCATATTGCTATCATACATTTCCGTTAGTATCTGTATTGTTGTTCTGATAGTGATGACATGTGTTAGTACACTTTTGTAAGTACTTGTCCAGTGGCTTGTAGCATGCATTTCATGTGTTGGGTCAATCACTTATCACGGTTGACCCTACTGGAGATCAAGGATTATAGTCTCAGGAGATTCGTCATATCATACTACCAGTAGTTTTAGTATTTGTGTACTATAGTTGACTCCGTTAGTAGAGTATCGGTTTACTCTTGTTGGCTCAGTCATTCTAGGATTGATTTACCTGGTTGCTGGTATAGTTGGGGTTTGATTTATCTTAGTTGGTTTCGTATTCCTGTTATTTTGATTAGTAGAGTATTGATTTACTCCTGTTGATTAGGTTTGTAGATTACCCTCGTTGACTTGGGTAGTGGTGGATCGATTTTTACCTTAGTTGCTTTTGACGAGGATTGATTTATCCTTTTTAGATCAGTGAGTGGATGATCGATTTATTTTGACAGTTCGATCATGGGGGTACCATCATACTCTATTTTAGAGATTATGATCTTTGGGGTTACTTGTGCTTGGTTAGATATTTTGGGAGACATACCTGAGTACATGACTTGTACAGTCGTGGGAAGGACTGAGTTAGCCGTATACCATTGTCGGCTTGGCCAGTCTATAGAGGATTTTTGTATCTTATTTCATGGGGGCATTGACCATGGACTGTTTGTACCTGATATGATGACCTAGAAGGTACATTCGGATAGGATACCTCCACTGATGTGGGAAAAGTGTAAGGCTATATACTTAACACTTTGAGATACAACTGTTAGTAGGGTATAACTTGGAGAGTACATTCGGATATATGATTTGTACTGATGTGAGAGAGTTGAAATTAGCTGCTTAACCTTTATATGACCCAGTACCACGTGAAGGGAGAAGCAGGGAATGCTTTTTGGAGATCAGGTCATCACTTAGTGATTTCTTTGAGGTGTTTGGAAAGAGAGTAGTTTTCTACTTCTTTCGGTAGCCTGATGGTTTATAAGGCGATGACTAGTAGACTCGCCTAACGTTGTTCCATGGGAGATCCTGACTCATGGAACTATTGGATATGATTAGATATCCATGATGTACTTAGGGATATATACCCCGTAATGGTGCGGATGAAGTGGTATTAGTTGAGTAATACCTAAGAGGTCCGACCGTAACTATGTATAATTTCAGATGATGATCTTCGAGGGGTAGAGCGTCGATTGACGGATATTTTGATCAGCTATTTAGTTGTAACATTCCTCTATCTTTGGGTTCATTGCTCGATACTGGAGGCTGCTGAACCTCAGGGTGGAGCAATCACAGTATGATAGGGTATAAGACAATGGTTAGACGACTCAGCTAACATTGTCTCTATCAGGTGGCTTAAGACCTTGACCACGTGATCATTTTACCAGATCTTGTAGTCTATATCTCATATTAGAGGGTTTGACCTTTTATCGGTATTTGTCGAAGGACATATATAGGATGATTATGAGAGTTGTGGGGATATCTCCTTGAGAGGTGGATTCTCAGTTAGGAGGTTGTGTGAATCTTGGGATTTGAGATTGGCATTCTTATATTGTGGATATTTGAGTATCTAAGAGGATAAGATGATGAGATTTAGCAGACTTTTTTGGATTCAGCTAATTTGTTGGCAGCGAGTGTTGAAGGTTGAATGCTTTCATTTTTCTCAATCATTGTTTAGGAGACTATCTAGTGTGATTGATTGATATTGAGGATGATTTTAATTGATGGATATTGGGAAATCAGGTGTGGTGATATTTTATCTTTTGATGATTTATTAGTGGATATTTGACTTGATGAGATACTATTTGATACTTGAGGTTGATAATGACATAGAGTGTGGTATGTCTGTGATATATATGGATTTGTTGATTTGTAGTGCATGATCAGATCACAGGTTTGTTGAGGATCTTACGGTTGGGTGTGTTTGTTGTACGGATATTATGAGGCTATGGTTTTATCGCTTAGGCTTACAGTACCCTAGACGTTATGTTTTCATGGACTCGATGTATTTGGTATTATTAGGGTGTTTAGATCAGTTTTCATTGTCTCCATTGACAATGTTGTGATATATTCCTAATCCGAGGTGGTTTACGTACACTATCTTAGCATAGATATAGAGATGTTTCGACGGGGACATCTATATGTGAAGTTCAGTAGCGGGTATTGTGATTGTCTTCTGTGAGATTACTAGGACACGTGGTGACCAGTGGGAGTATACCGTAGATCCACAGGAGATAGAGGCTATTATCAGTTGGGAGTAGGCGTAGTCTCTACTGGAGGTTCGCTGTTCCTTTCGTGGTCTGGCTGGATATTATTGGAGATTAGTTGAGGGTTTATTCAGTATTATGCCGTTGACTGGACTGGCTAGGAAGGGAATAAAACTTTCCTGGATGAATGCTTATGAGATCAGTTTTGGGAGTTGGACGAAAAGTTGTTAACTGCACCGTCTTAGTTATGCTTTCTTGTGTAGACGGATTTGTACTCTACACAAATGTATTGTACCTGGAGTTTGGTGTAGTTTCGATATAGCATGAGCGGAGCGGTCCCATACCAATAGTTAGAATTCTCATGAAATGAGAATTTGATTTTTTTTTTATTTTCATGGGAGATTATGTGTGTTTCCGAGTCACTTCTTATCTGAGAGGAGTTACTGTAGGAAACACCTTGATCTGGATTTATGGTACATTCGGGTGACACCCTATAGAGATTTGAAGCATTCTTATTGGTGGAACGATATGAAGAAAGACATCGCGGATTTTGTAGCTTGATGTCTAGCATGTCAGCGAGTGGAAGCTAAACATCGGAGACCAGTAGAATTGTTTCAGTAGACTCATATGTGGGAATGGAGTTGGAAGCATGTTATGACGGACTTTGTTGTGAGATTACCCAGGATATGGAGAGGATATGATGCTTTGGGTAATCATTGTTGAGTTGACGAATTTATTCTTTAGCTATCGATTTGTAGGACAGATTATTTGGATTGAGTAGCAGAGTTATATTGTAGAGAGATTATCGGATTTCGTGGTATATCTCTGAGTGTTACATTAGATGGAGATCAGTGATTTTACCTCATGGTTTTGTCTGTGGATACAACAGATTTTGGATTAGGAGTTTCGCTTTAGTATAGATTTTTACCTCGGACCGATGGATAGTTTGAGCGTCTTATACAGATGTAGGAGGATCTGATGATAGTGGATTTTGGTTTTCGGAGGTAGTTGATTTATCCCGTAGTTGGCTAGATTGTAGGGTGGAGTAGTGGATGAGGATGTTGTTTGGTTATTATACTTGGAGTGAGTGGTATATGAGTATGTGGTTTGGATGTTACCCTTGGATGAGGATCCCTGAGTTAACCAGTAAATTTGGGGACCAAATTTTTATTAGTGGGGGAGAATGTAAGATATCACAAAATTAAATAATAAATATTATTGGACGAAAAAACTTATTGGATTTTTCAGGAATTTTTAGAAATTTTTCTGAAATTAAATGGGGTCCGTATGATCCGTTTTGAGGGGATGGATTCGAGGTACAGTGGAGGCCTGTTTGGATTACCCAAATTAAGCGGGAGTTGATTAGGATTGAACTTAGGTTTTAATTAGGCTAATGGTTAATGCTACAGTAACCTAGTTTTAAAAACGCCGATTCTTTTTCATTTTCCCCGACTTCCTCCTCTGTTCCTCTGTTCACTGCGTTCCCCGTCCCAGACGATCGGCGATTTTCCCTCTCTCGGTGTCGCCAGCGCAAAGCAACCACTGGAGCTCGGAGGAGGAAGCAAGTTGCCGATCCTTCTTCCTCTCCCCTCATCTTCCTTTCTCTCGATATCTCTGTGCCCTAGACTTGCCGATGGCGAGCCTCACGATCTCTCTCTCTCGCGCGATCTCGTTACCGTCAGTTACCACGACCGATGCCCCGATCGCCACCGAAGCTGGCTCGTCGGCCGATCTTGCTGTCTTCGGATTTCTTGATGTCATTGATCTGGATTCGATGCCACCCCGCTGTCGACTCGGATAACTCACCGCTGGTAAAAAGGAAGAGGATATGAACCCTAGATTTGGTCCCTTGTTACCTCACCCGTGTGTTGTGGTTTCAACCACTGGTGCCTATGTTCGAGCCATGTTTTTTGTTGTCGTCTACACTGTCGCCGACCACTTGTTGCAAGAAATGCTTACTAGGCCAGTGAACCATTGGAGAAAGGGTTGTTGCCATGGAATCAAGGTAGGCTTCATTCAGAATCATAAAGAATCAAAGTTCTTGCCTAATTGGTCTCAATTGTGATGTTCTTCCTGCTTTAGAATAGAGAAAGGCATGGACTGTGGACTTTCCTTGTTGTCGTTCACTGTCTCTTCACTTCTTGTAGCTGTTGAGGTCTCGGTTGAAGAGGTGGCGATTGATTTAGGTGAGTACTATTCCTGTTGTTTAGAGTTCAGTAATTCTTTGCTGTATAATTTTGATTATGGGATGATTCTTGGAATATTTGGTATGTGGGATTGATTCATGGTTAGGGAATTGAAATTCGGTTGTGATATGTTGATTTAGTTGAATTTTGGACTTATAGTGGATTTAGAAGGATTTATGATGAGATTTGATTAGTGTTTGATTGATGATGGATTATGTGAATTGAATTGGATTAATTCATGAGGAGATTTGATTGTGGATTGTGTTTGAATTTAGAAAGAGTTGGATTAAGGATAATCTTACCATCTACTTTGGTTTAGATATTTAGGTGGAATTAAACAAGGTTATCTAGTCGACGTAGGATTAGGTTATGGGTTTAGCTAGTTGTTGATTATGTGATTATCTAAATAATATATGTATATATCATGTGATCGCAGGACTTGGATTCGGGACGAGCATCTCGACTCGAGATTACTTGACATGATCTACATTTCGAGGCGAGTATTTCTTCCTTGGCCTCTTTATAGTTTCTTTGAAACTTAGTGCATGGTTATTATTGGATGAATTAGGCTGCTTTATCTTATCTCATGATCGGTTGCTGTTTTTCCTGCATGATACTTATGCTTGACCCTTGTGATGATCTATTTAATTCATATACAGTCTTCACTCTTGATATCTACTCTGTTGTGATTACACGTGTAGAGTATGTCTTATAGGGATTGTCGGGTTGTTGGTATTACCATGCTGATTGGGTATATGATGTGGACTGTACATAGGTGGGTATGTGTTATAGGAGTCATCTTGTTGACCGTGCATTTACATGTGGTGTGTACATACGTATTTCTCATGTACTTTTGGAGGAGTGGTGTTGATTGTATGTTTGGGATATATACACCTGTCTGTTGTGTTTTTACTGGAGGATACATGTTGATTGTACTTATATTTTTATGTACATGTGTCTGGTGGGATTATTGGAGATTTTTGGTTGATTATACATATATAGTGTGTACATATGTTTGGTGGGATATGTGGATGTATCATGACGATTATACTCTTGTTGGAGGTATTTATGAGGTTTGGGGTGTTGCATGGATGATGATTATATATATATATATATCATGTTCATCATTCATTGCATCTGATGACCATAGTTTCCCTTGTGGTTGAGAGAGTCATAGGTTTGGTTTAGCGCCGCACACTCGGCCACTCATGGGTAGTGGTATCTGGAGCAGTTGCCGCTCGTCCTGTCGTGCCACCAGGTCACGAGGTTTAGTGAGATCCGACGTTGTGAGCAGTCAGAGACCCTGATGCTATGTAGTTAGATAACTACTTAGCATTCCGTCTGCCTCAGCTGCTTTATAGCAGTTTAGAGTATGGGGCTTGTACGGTTGTCACGGACCCAAGCCTCTCGGCCATACTGGGGTCGTGGTGTCTGGAGAGGTGTCGGGGGTGACCATGGAGCATGCATACGCAGTTATTATTCTTGCATTTGATGCGCGGTGCATCTGCATTTGCATACATGCCTAGTAGATACTAGTTGCATGTGATTGTCGTTGTTGCACTTGATTGAGATATGGTTGTTGCATTTGGTTGTCATGCTGCATACATGTCATTTATTTTACATGTATATGTAGTCGTATTTATATTGCACAGGTGTCACGGGTATATCTGTTGCAGATCCGGTGAGTTTACTGATCATTGTACCATTTGTGGATTCCAGATTGGGTATTTATATGTCATTATGTTAGTTGTGGTTTGTACAGTTTATATGTCAGGTTATTATGTCAGATATGTTTAGGTGCATTGATTATGATAGTATGATCATGTTCTTTATTCTCTACCGAGACTGTATACTTGTGATCTCCATGTTTTATTGTAGACCATGCACTATCTTGTCTATTATCCGCTGAGTTACCTATACTCACCACCGCATGTATACATTTATGTTTTCAGGTAGCTTGTAGATGGTTGGTGTCGCTTGGAGTATCCTGTCTGTCGGGTCCTACGTCACATCCGAAGACTATTTCACCTAGTGTTTGTTTTCTTTTGTATATTCTTTTCTTATTTTTGGCATTGTATTTGTGTTTAGCCATGTGGCTATCTTATTCTCTTGGTGTTGTATTTGTGTTTAAGCCGTGCCGGCATACATTGTATTTATTTGTGTTGTGTGGGCTTTCCTTCATTTTTCCGCTGTGTTTTAGTACAGCCGTGTGGGTTGTTTTATATATAACTGCGTGGTTGTGATTATTTCATTCCAACCGAGTGGGCTGTTATAATAACTGCGTGGTTGTGTATATAAATATTCCAGCCGCATGTGGCTGATGTATTTTGCTTGTATGGATGCTTCAGATTGTCACCGGTATAGGGGAGATGCTACCGGATTTTTGTCTGGTAGAGACTCCTTTAGGGGCATGACATTGCACCCCCAACAGGGAGTGGCTTCACCGATCAGCAGCACAGGCGAGCCTCGCCCAACCAGGCATCCTCACGGTCTGGCCGCTCGGAGTTGCTCTAGGCGCCTAGACTACAAATGTTCATCTATTGACCGAGCTAGAGTGCAAGGGTTGGTTGCACCTACGTTATAGTCTGGATGCCTAGAGGGGGTCCGGGTGCCCAAACAGGGATAAATTTTAGGGATGAAGTTTCGACGAGAGTTCGACAAGTCAGCACAGTCTAGGTGCCCTGGAGGGGGTTCCAGGAACCCAGAATGGCCTATAAAAGAAGCTTTCAACCGGTGGCTTCACAACATCATTCCAAGCAACTTTTGCTTCTTCGTGCTACTATGAAAATGCCTCCACGATGCTCAAAAGCTGCCATAACGATGACTCCGCTAAAGATTTAATTCTTCAAGTTGTTGGTATTGTTTACTTTTTATATTGCATGTACATAAGTTAAAATTGTATTTGTAATTTTCCGTTTGATTAGTGATTGCCCATTGAAAGCACTCTCACGTGCGGGACTTGGAGTAGGAGTCATCACAGGCTCCGAACCAAGTAAATCTTGGTGTTTTTTTAATTGCTTGTGTTTTTACCTTTCATTTATCTTTATTTTTGCTACATTTTACTCCGATTGTTTTTTAATGAACGTGAAAGCCATGAGCGCTATTCACCCCCCCCCCCTCTAGCGTGCACCGATCTTACATCTTTCACAGTCGACATATATAGATAGAGTGCTAAAATGATTTAACATGTCTGAATCCAAGAAAGGTTCATACTTTTGAGGTATGGAATTCACCTTTCAATGTCTATGTGTTCACACATAGAAGACAAGAGGATTTGCATGGATAAGATACCTTATGCGTCTGCAATAGGATCTATCATGTATGCTATGTTATGTACAAGATCCAATGTATCATATGCTCTCAGTATTACAAACAGATACTAGTCAGATCTAGGAATGGATAATTGGGTGGCTGTCAAGACAATTAAGTACTTGAGAAGAACTAAGGATCTATTCTTGGTATATGGAGATGGTAATATAATCATATACGGGTATACGGATGTCACTTTCCAGATGGATAAGGATGACTCCAAGTCCTAGTTCAGATTCATATTCATATTAAATGGAGGTGTAGTTAGTTGGAAGAGTTCCAAGTAAGACACTGTTGCATATTCTACCTATGAGGCAGAATATATTACAGCTTCATAGCAGCAAAGGAAGTAGTTTGGATCAAAGAGGTCATTACCGAACTTTGTGTAGTTCCATCCACTGTTAAAGCATTACCGATTTACTACAATAACACTGGATTCATTGTGTAAACAAAGGAACATAGGTCTCATCAGCGATCCAAATACGTGCTTTGCCCCTATCATCTGATCAGGGAGATCATTAGTAGGAAAGAAATACAACTCAAGAAAATTTTCACTGAAAGGAACTTAGCTGATACTTTGACAATGGCTCTACCATAAAGCAAGTTTAAGAGTCATGTCCATGCTTATGGTTTAGGACACTGTGGTGATTGACATTAGGCCAAGTGGGAGTCTTAGATTTTGAGGGATGTCCTAAGACAATCACCTTGTGGTTTTACTATTTAGTTGACAAATATATATTCACTATTTGAGTGCATATTATATATTTAAATAGTCTTAAACTTATTTATTCAATGTCTGTAATATAATTCATAGCATAAGAGAATTTGTGATTGGATTACAACTTTTGATTATCTCTACATGTGTAATTATGAATGTATTAGAATTTCCCTAGTCGTCAAATTGGTGCAATCAGACATCATCAATTCTGTAAGATACTGTAAAATTTTATAATAAATATTATTGGATGAAAAATCTTATTGGATTTTTCAGAAATTTTTTGAAATTTTTCGGGATTTAAACGAAGTCCGTATGACCCGTTTTGAGAGGATGAATTCGAGGTACAGAGGAGGCCTGTTTGGAACACCATTTAAGTGGGGGTTGATTAAGGAGAAAACTTAGAGTTTAATTAAATTAAACCTAAGTATTTAATTAAGCCCTAATTCCTTATTCTTTCCTTCATTCTCCGATTTCTTTCCCCTCACGCGAGTTTTTCCTTTCTCCCGAGCCCTCTCTCGCGATTTCTTCTCGCACGATCGCTGGTCGCCATGAACTCACCGCCGGCAACGATCCCCTCCTCCAGTGTGCCTCGGATGAGCTTCCCTCCTCTCTCTCTCCCTCTCGTGCCGCTGTGATCCGCTTCTCTCCGACACTTCTCTTACTCCTCTCTCTCGGTTGCCATCGTGTCTCTGCCAAAATGTCGGCGATTCTCGATCGTGCCAGTGATGTCTAGCCCACCGTCACCGGGCCTTCTTCTCCGTCGATCGCCTGCGCCGTTCAACTGTCCCCTCAGATCGCAGACCCCTCTCCGATCATCACTGCGGCTCTCCCTCCAGTGGCGCCCTAGTGCCGTTGTCTCCATGCCATCGTCATCACTAGAGGTCACGGGGTCAGGTAAGTGATGTCGCCCCATTACCTGTGCCCTAGTTGGATCAGTGTCTCTTCGATCCGGTAGATGCAGCCGTCAGCCGAGCCCTTCTGGTTCCTGATTTCTAGTCGATCTTTGTGGTGGACAGTGCCTACATTTCCCGATCTTTTCCTTGTATAGGGATTCAATTTCGGTGAGTTCTTTAGCTCTACCCAATATTGTTGTTTGACTAGCACTGGCTGATATCATCCGACCACCATGTTTGGTTGTAGATCAAGCTGTGGAGACCAAGTGTTCTATCAGATTCTGGCCAGAATCCCCAAAATTGCCTTGTACCAATCCGGCCAACAGTGAAGGATCGATTGGGGGGTAAGTTGTTAGTTAATGTTATTAATCAAGAATTAGAGTTGAATTCTTGGTTGAGGTTGTATGGATATTGATTTGGGGTGTTTGAATTGAAAGGTGCAGCGGGTTTACTATGGTTTTGGCTATGAGAGTCCAATAGGATACAACTTCAGCTCTTCAATTGTGGGTTAACAACAATATATCCGATTTTAGGTGAGTTTTTGAAGATTAATTACATGTCTATGTTTGATATGATTAGGGTTGTCACGCCCTGGGGGACTTCCTATCCGAAGAAATTTTGGCAGCACCTCCCCTGTACGGGTGACAATTTGAAGGATTTATACAAAGCCCTCAGGGCCACATATACCTCGGCCAACACGACCGGAACAATAACAGTAAAAAAAAATATATAACATAAAGTCATCCACGCAGTTTATATCATCAGCCCACTCGGCTGGAACAAAAATCCAAAACACAGCAAAAACGATAGAAAACCAAAATACATGACATGCTAGCCGGCTAGGCTTACACCACACCACAAAACACCACTACGGAAACAAAACTGAAACACAAGCTAGATACACAAATACCAAAGTACGAATGGACAATAGCGAATACAGATCTTCTGAGGTGACATGGGACCAGCAGGAAGGATACTCTAAGCGACACCATAAACAACCTGGTACCTGAAAAAAATTGTGTCCACGGGGGTGAGTTCAACAACTCAGTGAATACCAATAGACATGCCTAGCAAGGTATATCTAACAGCAATAAACATGGAATACAGCTTCCTAATCATATATAGGAAATATGCAAAACTGAAATGTAACTGAGAAAGCTGTACTCACCGGAAATTCCTATCCAGTACAAAAGGGTCGTCAAACCAGATACACAATATGCCTCCTGTATGCATGTCAAACAAATGCATCCACCAAAATGTAGCATATAAGTACAGCAAACACAAGCAAATAAATGCAATAAATGCATATGATGTCAATGACATGGTCACCCCTGACGCCAGTCAGTCATCTCACACCCAATGGTGAGACTGAGTGGGTAGGGTTGTGACAACCGTGCACTCTGACGTCACTGCTCCTGATGAGTGACTGAATGGACGGGATGCTGTCGGAGTACACACATACTCCTACCCCAAATCATAAATGGGGGAGCACAATGCTCTCATCTCTCGGTACACTATGACGGGGAGGGATCCCTGACGTTCTACCACGCTGCGTCACACTACCCATGAGCGTACCAACGGAGCACCGAACAGAGCAAAACTGACGTGCTACCACGCTGCATCATGCTACCCATGAGCGGACCAACGGAGCACTGAACAGTGATGAAACTGACGATATGCTCTACAATAATGGAGCAGCCTACCACGCAGCATGCAATCATGCGAATGGTGCATGAAACTAAGCATGACAATATCCTGAACCAAATCGACATATATATAAAAATGTGTACCCTAGTACAAGTAAGTCAAATCCACAGATCTAGGGTATACAGGTCTTCTATCGTATAACCACCTAGATCCTGAACATATCCACCTCCATAAAGTATGTACAACAATGTACATGGATCAAAATAAAAGTCTAGGTATATAGATCAGGTATGATATAAAAATATAGATACACATGTCAGATAATAAAAATCCATAGTCTAGTCCTAAACTCTGTATAGCATGGTATGTCACTTACTCTAGGAACTAAAGTACTCATGGTAAGAATCATGAAGTATAAACATGGATATATAACAAGCAACCAAACAGATCATGCTATGGGTATCAAATCGTGACATACCAAAGGCAAACATGATCATTGCTTGCAGCTATAAAATACTATGCATATCCAATTGACAATATCATAAAAAGATAAGTCAAGAGGTACCCGCATCCAAATAGGAAGGTCCAATCCGATCCAAATCTGACGTCGAGATGCTCATCTCGAATCAGAGTCCTACGATCACATAATATATTTAACTAATTACATAGATAGCAAATAGCTAAATAACTCTCCAATCTAATTAGGGAAAAACCTTAATAAAAAAAATTAACCTAATCCCTCACACTAATCATGTGTCAAATAGTCATCCAATTTATCCCTAATTTAATACATATACTTAGGTTAACATTAGTTATTAACCTATCTATCAATCATCAACAACAAGATCAAAACCCTATACCTTACCTCAATTCACAGCCGTTCTTGCTGCTGGTGAAGGGCTGTTTGCTACTGGAATGAAGGCTGCCGGCTACTGCAATTCAAGGTAAGCAGCTGCTAGACCAAGAAACCCTAATCAACCATTTCTCTTCCAAACTAAGTACCCAAATCAGAACTATTACCTCTACGGTGGCAGCAAGTAGTAGAGCACCGCTGTGATCAATGGAAAGGTGTTGCTAGCCGCCTAATCTGCCATCAACAACTAAGATCTAGCATCATGGTGATCGACAACATCACGATGTCCTACCACCTGGATGAAGGAAACCCTATCCTCTGGTGGAAGAAAATGAAGGCATGGCAAAATTAGGGCACGGTAACAAAAAAAAATATAGAACCACAGTGAAGAGAAAACTAGGGCACGAACCAGACACGATCGACTGGAGGGATCTTGGCTGCTGGCGCTAGGGCAGAAACAGGGAAGCAATTGCACTAGATCAGAGGCACGAGGAGGAATGGAAGCTTAGGCTGGCTGTCGACGCTAGGGCAGAGGGGAGTCTCGGCCGCGTCGACTGTGGCGACAACAACAGCGCTAGGGCTTGGATGTCGGCGATCGACTGAGAAGAGGAGGTGAGCAGATCGACGCTGGCGTGATGGGATCTCCGCGGCAAAGGAGCGACCATCGGCTAGTTGCGTGGAGACGCCAAGAACAAAGGAAAGAAAGATCGGAAGGGCTGCTCGGCTGGCGGTGGCTTCGCCGTCGCGGGAATAGGAGGTCGCCGAGAATGGGGCGAAGCTCCACACCTTGAGAGGGAGAGGAAGGATGCTCGGCATCAGTGATCGGAACGAAGGAGTCGCCAGAGAGGGAAGGGGGTCTCGGGCAAAGGAATCGGGGAAAGAAGTTGGGAGAAGAGAAGCGTCGGCCGCTCTTTGGTCCTGGCTCACGCAAGAGGAGAAGGAACTGCCGCAAGCGGCGGTTAGGGCAGATTCGCCGCGAGGGGGAGAAGGCGCGGGGGAAGAAGAAGAAGACTCGGGCGAAGTTCGGGTGAGGACACGGGGAAAAACGGAAAATAAGAAAAAGAAAAAGAATTAGGAAAAGAAAAAGAAAATAAACTTTTCCTTACTTAAATGGGTAGCCTAAACAGGCTTCCCCGAGGCCCTATTTTTATCCTCGTTAACTAGTCCATACGAGCTCCGAAAAATTCCCAGAAAATTTCTAAAAATTCCGAAAAATTCCCTTATTATTATTCGCTATTTTTTGGTATTTTACATTCTCCCCCTTTAATAAAAATTTGGTCCCCAAATTTCATTTTCTACCATCAGCAAATACTATCAACAGGCAAAGAGTATAGATGTTGAACGGTAAATTAAATCATATACCTTAAGTGAAAAGATGGGGATATCGAGCTCGGATCGTATCCTCGAGCTCCCAAGAAGCCTCCTCGTCCGAATGATACTGCCATCGGACTTTAACCAGTCGGTTAGTCTGGTTCCGCAACTGACGCTCTTTCCGGTCTAGATTCCATATCGGAACCTCCTCGTAGGTCACATCAGGTTGTATGCGAACTGAGATATATATCAGCACATGTGTCAGGTCGGGTACGTATCTCCTCAACATAGATATTTGGAATACATCATGAACTCCTGCCAGGAACGGTGGTGGTGCCAACTGGTAAGCTACCGCTCCAATCCTTTCCGAGATCTAGAAAGGTCTAACCAGAATACCCTGCTCTGTCGGTCCCTGCTCCTCAAGGTCTAACCCGGAGAAACCCTGAACCAAGTCTGTAACTGAAATCCAGTGGCAAGCCAAAGTCCCTCTAGACTTCCTGCTGAGTGCATCAGCAACCACATTAGCTTTTCCCCGGGTGATAGCTAATGGTAGAATCAAAATCCTTCAGAAATTCCATCCTTCTCCTCAGTCGGAGATTAAGTTTTCTCCTGGGTGAAATATATTTGAGACTCTTATGATCAGTGAGAATCTTAACTGTAATACCATAAAGGTGATGTCGCCAAATCTTCAAGGCAAAAATAATAGTGGTCAACTACAAATCATGTACTGGGTAGTTCTTCTCAAGCTCCACCAACTGCCGAGAAGCATAGGAGACTACCCTCTCGTGCTGCATCAAAACAGCGCCCAAACCCTGTAGAGATGCGTCGGTATAGAGCACGAATCCGTCCTTTTCAACAGGTAAAACCAAAATCAGAACGGACACCAGTCTCCACTTCGCCTCCTGAAAGCTGGTCTCGAAATCCTCGGACCACGTAAACTTCACGTCATTTCCTGGTCAGGCGTGTCAGTGGCATAGTAACGCGTGGAAAAAACCCCCAATGAGCCTCCGGTAATTCCTAGCTCAACAAAGGGAGTTGCGAGTCTCATGTATAGACTATGGTAACTCCCAACTGGTAACAACCTCTTTCTCCTGTGGATCCCCGGTATACCCCTACTGGTGACCATGTGTCTCAATCATCTCACAGAAGACAATCAAAATACGCACTAACGATCTTCACATATAGACGTTTCCGTCGAAGCATCTCTAGAACTATGCCAAAAGGGTGTACGTGATACACCTCAGACCAGGAATAAAACACCACGTCATCAATAACGATAACGAATTCTGATCCAATATCCTAGGGATACCAAAATCATCGAGTCCATGAAAACATCTAAGGCTCCGCAAGCCCTAATGGTAACAGCAAGACACATAATGTCTGTATCACAGGCATTCCTAACCATAAGATCCCCGACAACAAGTCAGGAATCTGATCACCAACAATATAAATCATCTAAGAATAGATCCTCTAGTGTGAGAGCAACGCTCCATCACAAAATACCACATATATGGGAGCAACGCTCTACCACAAGAAATCCTCCATATGTGGGAGCAACGCTCAACCACAAATAATCTGAAATAGATATCTATAATAAATATGGGAGCAATGCTCCGCTACAAGCAATCCGCAATATGTGGGAGCAACGCTCCACCACAAAACAATCCCTAAATATATGGGAGCTACGCTCTACCACAAACAATACATAAGTGCCCAAGGCACCTAACTATCCAGCTAGAGACTGCACGAGATCACTCAACCACACATCACTGTGGCAGCCAAAGGTATAACAATCCAGCAATCAAATCAAACTCATCGTCAAATCTATCAACATCGTAGTGAGTCACCCACTGATAAGAAAATGGGTTGATAGGGTAATCCAACAAATGACATAATGCAAATACTCCACATCCTGCATTCAACATAAGTAGAATCATCATGCTGCTACCAACAATACACCTGGCACACGTGCTCACACAACATATGTATGGTCACCTTAATCCTCCAATTTGTACACACCACACATACTCACAACGAAGGTGTAAACCATCGTGATACCTCCAACAATGCATACCGAACCCGTGTGCATATAACAATATAGGTATAATCGACAATACACCTCAAACAACATTCACTTGACATATAATCAACATATACTTCCAGTAAAGCATACTAAACTCAGGTGCACGCACAAATCACACAGAATCAACAAGATACTTCAGATACCACACCAAACACATATTTATATATCACAACACCGATGTAGTCGACAAGATACTTCCAATATGACACTCACATACATGTACACATTTCACAACATAGATTTAATCAACAAAATACCTCCAATAAACCAATCAGACCACTCGGGTATAATCTATCAAAAACCCACAACAATTATAATTGGAAAAATATACACTCACTACATGCAATTTGACCATCCATCAAAACACTCCTACCACACATAATAATCATATGTATACGCATCAAAGATAGACATAATCAGCATATTTGACCCAATCAACCTGGCATTCTGAAACTGTAGGGTCACCTTCTAAGTTATCCAACTAGGTGCATACAGTCAAAAATTAAAGTCCACATGGAATAGGATACATTGATCCACTATAGACTGACCCAAATCGACAATGGTATATCGTCAATTCAGTCTTTTTCACGTCAGTACAAAATATGTACTCAAATGTGCTCTAGATACCAAACTAAGCACAAATACCCCAAAGATTCAAACCTCTAAAAATAGAGTATGACTGTCCTCTACTGATCAAACCAACAAAACTAAATCAGTCATCTACTAACTAATCAAGAATACCTTAATCCTCCACAAGCAATTATGGTATATCAATATACGACTACCCAATCAACAAGTGTAAATCGGACTCATACTGACCGATCTAACAAGAGTAAACCAATATTTACTGATGAAATTAACTAAGATAACATGGTATACTACTGGCTAGGTCAACATAAATAGGTAGATACTATCCACTACACAGCTAATAATAACACAGGCTGGTATGTGCCTCGATCTTCTAACCAACTAATAGTAATAGAAGCTAAAACTACTGGGGGTATGACATGTAAAATCACCAAAGCCTATAATCCTTAATCTCTATTAAGGTCCACCACAATCAGTGATTTACCTAACACGTAAAATATATGCTATATCAACTCGACAGGTACTAATAAAGAATGCTAATACATGTCATAAACTGTAATAGTCAACAGTGCATATACTAACAAAAAAGTAGGATAACAGTATACCAACATACCTCCTATAGATTCGAGATGTCCTACTGCTGCCAGGTCCCAAAACCTGAAAAGTCACATCAAGAAGACTAAAACACGAAATCCAAAACACGGGATATAAAACTCGTACCGTACTCTGATACTAAAAAATTTGGTATCAGATAAATCTCAAAAATCCAGAACACATAGCAAGTATCGTATACCTGCTCTGATACCACTAAATTGTCACGCCCCGGGGGACTTCCTGTCCGAAGAAATTTCGGCAACACCTCCCCTGTACGGGTGACAATCTGAAGCATTTATACAAAGCCCTCAGGGCCACATATACCTCGGCCAATACGGCCGGAAAAATAACAGTAATAAAATAATATAACATAAAGTCATCCAGCAGTTTATATCATCAGCCCAATCGGTTGGAACAAAAATCCAAAACACAGCAGAAAACGATAGAAAACCAAAATACATGACATGCTAGCTGGTTAGGCTTACACCACACCAAAAAACACCACTCCGGAAACAAAACTGAAACACAAGCTAGATACACAAATACCAAAGTACGAATGGACAATAGCGAATACAGATCTTCTGAGGTGACATGGGACCAGCAGGAAGGATACTCCAAGCGACACCATAAAAAACCTGGTATCTGAAAAAATTAGTGTCCACGGGGGTGAGTTCAACAACTCAGCGAATACCAATAGACATGCCTAGCAAGGTATATCTAACAGCAATAAACATGGAATATAGCTTCCTAATCATATATAGGAAATATGCAAAACTGAAAGGTAACTGAGGAAGCTGTACTCACCGGGAACTCCTATCCAGTACAAAAGGGTCGTTAAACCAGATACACAATATGCCTCCTGTATGCATGTCAAACAAATGCATCCACCAAAATGCAGCATCTAAGTACAGCAAACACAAGCAAATAAATGCAATAAATGCATATGATGTCAATGACATGGTCACCCCTGACGCAGTAAGTCATCTCACACCCAATGGTGAGACTGAGTGGGTAGGGCTGTGACAACCGTGCACTCTGACGTCACTGCTCCTGATGAGTGACCGAATGGACGGGATGCTATCGGAGTACACACATACTCCTACCCCAAATCATAAATGGGGGAGCGCAATGCTCTCATCTCCCGGTACACTATGACGGGGAGGGATTCCTGACGTGCTACCACGCTGCGTCACACTACCCATGAGCGGACCAACGGAGCACCGAACAGAGCAAAACTAACGTGCTACCACGCTGCATCATGCTACCCATGAGCGGACCAACGGAGCACCGAACAGTGATGAAACTGGCGATATGCTCTACAATAATGGAGCAGCCTACCACGCAGCATGCAATCATGCGAATGGTGCATGAAACTAAGCATGACAATATCCTGAACCAAATCCACATATATATAAAAATGTGTACCCTAGTACAAGTAAGTCAAATCCACAGATCTAGGTTATACAGGTCCTCTATGGTATAACAACCTAGGTCCTGAACATATCCACCTCCATAAAGTATGTACCAACAATGGTCATGGATCAAAACAAAAGTCTAGGTAAACAGATCAGGTATGATATAAAAATATAGATACACATGTCAGATAATAAAAATCCAGAGTCTAGTCCAAAACTCAGTATAGCATGGTATGTCACTTACTCTAGGAACTAAAGTACTCATGGTAAGAATCATGAAGTATAAACATGGATATATAACAAGCGACCAAACAGATCATGCTATGGGTATCAAACCGTGACATACCAAAGGCAAACATGATCATTGCTTGCAGCTATAAAATACTATGCATATCCAATTGACAATATCATAAAAAGATAAGTCAAGAGGTACCCGCCTCCAATAGAAGGTCCAATCCGATCAAAATCTGACGTCGAGATGCTCGTCTCGAATCAGAGTCCTGCGATCACATAATATATTTAGCTAATTACATAGATAGCAAATAGCTAAATAACTCTCCAATCTAATTAGGGAAAAACCTTAATCAAAAAAATTAACCTAATCCCTCACACTAATCATGTGTCAAATAGTCATCCAATTTATCCCTAATTTAATACATATACTTAGGTTAACATTAGTTATTAACCTATCTATCAATCATCAACAACAAGATCAAAACCCTATACCTTACCTCAATTCACAGCCGTTCTTGCTGCTGGTGAAGGGTTGTTTGCTACTAGAATGAAGGCTGCCGGCTACTGCAATTCAAGGTAAGCAGCTGCTAGACCAAGAAACCCTAATCAACCATTTCTCTTCTAAACTAAGTACCCAAATCAGAACTATTACCTCTACGGTGGCAGCAAGTAGAAGAGCACCGCTGTGATCAATGGAAAGGTGTTGCTAGCCGCCAATCTGCCATCAACAACTAAGATCTAGCATCATGGTGATCGACAACATTACGATGTCCTACCACCGGGATGAAGGAAACCCTATCCTCTGGTGGAAGAAAATGAAGGCATGGCAAAATTAGGGCACGGTAAAAAAAAAAAATATAGAACCACGGTGAAGAGAAAACTAGGGCACGGGCCAGACGCGATCGACTGGAGGGATCTTGGCTGCTGGCGCTAGGGCAGAAACAGGGCAGCAATCGCACTAGATCAGAGGCACGAGGAGGAATGGAAGCTTCGGCCGGCTGTCGACGCTAGGGCAGAGGGGAGTCTCGGCCGCGTCGGCTGTGGCGACAACAACAGCGCTAGGGCTTGGACGCCGGCGATCGACTGAGAAGAGGAGGTGGGAAGATCGACGCTGGCGTGATGGGATCTCCGTGGCAAAGGAACGACCATCGGCTGGTTGCGTGGAGACGCCAAGAACAGAGGAAAGAAAGATCGGAAGGGCTGCTTGGCTGGCGGTGGCTTCGGCATCGCGGGAACAGGAGGTCGCTCGAGAATGGGGCGAAGCTCCACACCTTGAGAGGGAGAGGAAGGATGCTCGGCGTCGGTGATCGGAACGAAAGAGTCGCCAGAGAGGGAAGGGGGTCTCGGGCAGAAGGAATCGGGGAAAGAAGTTGGGAGAAGAGAAGCGCCGGCCTCTCTTTTGTCCCGGCTCACGCAAGAGGAGAAGGAACTGCCGCAAGCGGCGGTTAGGGCAGATTCACCGTGAGGGGGAGAAGGCGCAGGGGATGAAGAAGAAGACTCGGGTGAGGTTCGGGTGAGGACACGGGGAAAAACGGAAAATAAGAAAAAGAAAAAGAATTAGGAAAAGAAAAAGAAAATAAACTTTTCCTTACTTAAATGGGTAGCCGAAACAGGCTTCCCCGAGGCCCTGTTTTTATCCCCGTTAACTCGTCCATACGAGCTCCAAAAAATTCCAACAAATTTTTTAAAAATTCTAGAAAATTCCCTTATTATTATTCGCCATTTTTCGGTATTTTACAAGGGTGATGTAGGTTGAATTGATTATGGATTTGGTTTGATCATTGATGGGTAAATTATGTTTAGAAGATTGAAGGATTTAAGGTGCATTGGATTGATTAATAGATTGTGGATTATGTTTGGATCTAAAAGGAGATGAATTAAGAATTATTTGGAGGAACAATCAGAGATCAGATTTGAGTGGAGTTATCCTAATTACGCAGGGATTTTATTTACCTATTTTAATTCTTGTGAATTTAGCTAAATAATATATATATATATATATATATATATATATATATATATATATATATTGATCGCAGGACTTGTATTCGGGACGAGCGTCTCGACACGGGATTACTTGGCACGATCTACGCTTTAAGGTGAGTATTTCTTCCTTGGCCTCTTTATAGTTTCTTTGAAACTTAGTGCATGGTTATTATTGGATGAATTAGGCTACTTTATCTTATATCATGATCGGTTGCTGTTTTTCCTGCACGATACTTATGCTTGACCCTTGTGATGATCTATTTAATTCATATACAGTCTCCACTCTTGATATCTACTATGTTGTGATTACACGTGTAGAGTATGTCTTGTACGAATTGTCTGATTATTGGTATTCCCATGCTGATTGGGTATATGATGTGGACTGTACATAGGTGGGTATATGTTATAGGAGCCATCTTATTGACCGTGCATTTACATGTGGTGTGTACATACGTATTTGTCATGTACTTTTGGAGGAGTTGTGTTGATTGTATGTTTGGGGTATATACACATGTCTATTGTGTTTTTACTGGAGGATACATGTTGATTGTACTTATATTTTTGTGTACATGTGTCTGGTGGGATTATTGGAGATTTTTGGTTGATTATACAGGTGTAGTGTGTAGATATGTTTGGTGGGATACGTGGAGGTATCATGACGATTATACTCTTGTTGGATGTATTTATGAGGTTTGGGGTTGTTGCATTGATGATGATTATATATATATATATCATGTTCATCATTCATTGCATCTGATGATCATTGTCTCCCTTGTGGTTGAGAGAGTCATCAGTTGGTTTGGGAATAGCGCCGCACACTTGGCCACTCAAGGGTAGGGGTAGCTGGAGTAGTTGTCGCTAGTCCTGTCGTGCCATCCGGTCATGAGGTTTTGTGAGATCCGGCGTTGTGAGCAGTCAGGGACCTTGATGCTATGTAGCTAGATAGCTACTAGTGGACTATCTGTCTTGACCACTATATAGTGGGCTGGAGGGTAGTACAGTCGTCACAGACCCAAGCCTCTCGGTCATACGAGGGTCGTGGTGTCTAGAGAGGTGGCGGGGTGACCATAGAGCATGCATGCACTTTTGCATATGATGCACGGTTCATCTGTGGGGATATATCTGCATACATGCCTAGTTGATACTAGTTGCATGTGATTGTGATATGTTGCACTTGTTTGAGATATGGTTGTTGCATTTGGTTGTCATGCTGCATACATGTCATTTATTTTACATGTATATGCAGTTGTATTTATATTGCACAAGTGTCATGGGTATGTCTGTTACAGATCTAGTGAGTGTACCGATCTTTATACCTTGCGTCAATTCCAGATTGGGTATGTATCTGTCATTATGTTAGTTGTGGTTTGTACAGTTTGTGTCAGGTTATTATGTTAGATATGTTTAGGTGCATTGATTATGATAGTATGATCATGTTCTTTATTCCCTACTGAGACTCTATACTTTTGATCTCCATATTTTATTTGTAGACCGTGCACTGTCTTTTCTATTACCCGCTGAGTTACCTATACTCAGCACCGCATGTATATATTTATGTTTTCAGGTAGCTTGTAGATGGTTGGTGTGTCGCTTGGAGTATCCTGTCTGCGGGGTCCTACGTCACATTCAAGGACTGTTTCGAGTTTTGTATATGTTTTTACTTGTATTTGGTAATTGCTGTATTTGATGTGTTGTTGTATTTGTTGTTATGGTTGTTGTATAAAGCCTAACCGGCTAGCAGTGTGTTGATCGTGTTGTATTGGCCTTTCTGTTATCGTTTTTCGGCTGTGTTGGTTTTAATGCAGCCGAGTGAGCTGTTCGTTGTATATATATAACTGTGTGGTTGTTGTTATATTTGTCCAGCCGTGTAGGCTGAGATTATTAACTGCGTGGTTGTGTATATATTCCAGCCGCATGTGGCTGATGTATATTTTGTTTGTAGTGATGCTTCATATTGTAACCGATGCAGGGGAGATGCTGTCGGATTTTGTCTGGCCGGGACTCCTCTAGGGGCGTGACAAATTATGTAAGACTAGAATAGGTTATACTCTTTGGTTCATCCAAGCAGCTATTTCTCACTAGCTGGAGACATTGGGATGATGAGGGTTAAATGTAGATACTAGTTATGGTAACTAGTTTGTTGGAGTGACTTACTATAAGACTTCATATAGTTTTTTACATATATGGATATGTCTATGAAGTTCTTATTAGAGTGTATAATAAAAGTCTAGCTTTTTGTATAAACATTTATTTTGAAATAAGAATCACATTGGTTAAATGTCTACAATTATGTTAAGTGTAGTTATCCATTTAATTTATATTGTAGATAATATGGTGTGAGGAGACACACAAAAGATCATGTTTTCACTTCCTTATAGATTATAAATAGTATCTCACAACCAAGATGGAATGGGGTAAACCATTGGAATGATTGTTGTGTAATTTGGTATTAGTTTATCTTGACTATAAAATTACACTAGTACACTATGAGTGTATTGAGCAGGACCATTTGAGGTAGTTTCCTTTTATACTAACTACATAAAAGAACAAAACCTCTGTTATTATGGAAGTGCATACTCTTAATCATGATATAATAACAAACACGTATACTTAATATTTATTTCTTTAATTTATCAAAGGGTGTGATTTAGTTTGTTAAATCAATAGGCCCGATAAGTTGGGAAATGATATAATTTATATGGTGTGTTGTTGATTTTAGAATGAAACTGTGTCCTAGTAATCTAGGTTGATGATGTCCCCTTGAGGGGCTCATTAGGATTGTTATGTAAACCCTGCAGGTGGACTTAGATTACATGACAATAAGGTTGTGGTACTACTCTTGGAGCTAGATATTAATTAAGTGAGTTGTCAGTAACTCATTTAATTAGTGGGCATTCGATATATTAAATACAGGGAGACTAACGCACTCATGATAAGAAGGAGCCCATATTGTAATATGAGATTGGTATGGTAGTACAATAATAACTATTTAGTGGTATGGGTAGCCCATATTGTCAGTAACTCTTTAATAATAAGACGAACTTGAGTTGGGTGTTCGGGGCAAACACGAGAAGCTCAAGCTCATCGAGAGACCAAAACCAATTCCTCCTCTTAGTCCCTATTGTAGCCTCTTATTTATAAAGCCTTATATCCACTTAAAGCTAAGCTTCTTACCCATCTTGCTGTGGTCAGCCAAGCCAAGCTTGGATCCCAAGCTATGGCCGGCCAAGCCAAAGAGTGGAGCCAAGTTTATGACCGGCCAAGCTTGGAGCCCAAGCTAGGTGGTCGGCCACATTAAAATAAAAGGGTATTTTAAATTTTAAAATCTTTCCTTTTGTGGAAGTCATGGTTTTAAAAGAGAGTTTTTAAATTTTAAAATCTTCCCTTTTATAGCTTTCTACAAAGGATTAAGAGAGAGGTTTGATATCTTTCCTATTTGTAATTAAAAGGAAGATTTTAATTTTTTGATAAAACTTTCCTTTTTTGTAATCATCCAAATGTTTTAAAAGAGAGATTTTAATTTATAAAATTTTCCTTTTATAACCAACAAGGAATTTAAAAGAGAATTTTTTTACTAAATTTTCTTACCGGAAAGAAATAAGGAAGTTTTAATTTTGTATTTAAAACTTTCCATGTTTGGAGCACAAGTATAGGGCCGGCCATGACAAGTTTTAAAGGATGTTTTAATTTTTTTGTTTTAAAACTTTCCTTTTTAGTCACTGGCAAGGAATATAAGGATGTTTTAATTATGTTTAAAACATTCCTTTTTTGCCAAGACCAAGGATTATAAAAGAGATGGAGGGGTGCCTCATGAGATAACATATCTTTTATTCCTCTCTTTCAATCCTTGGTGGTCGACCCTCTTTCTCTTCTCTTCTCCTTTTGTTTTCTTCCTTGGAGGCTGGCGGCATCTAGTGTGGTAATCTCTTGGTGGTCGATTGCTTGAAGGAGAAGAAGAAGAGAAGGAAGCTCTCTTGTCTAGCATCCCTTGGAGGTTAGTTGGTGGCCGGATCTTGGAAGCAAAGGAAGAAGTTTGTGTGGATTTCATCTTGGAAGATCGTCGCTCACATGACGTCCAAGAGAAGGAGAGGAATACAGCAGAAGATCAAGAGGTCTATAAGCTACAAAAGGTATAACTAGTTATTAGTTTCCGCATCATAACTAGTTCATCTTTTGCATAGATCTTGAAAAACCAACACAAGAGGTTATCGCTTTTGTTATCTATTTTATTGTTCGATTTCATGTTTCAATATTGTACTTCTATTGAGGTCTCTATAGTTAAACCTAGTTTACTGTATGAAGTTAAATATTTGATTTCTTTGAAAGGCTTTGTCTAGGAAGTGGTGGATGATCCCATACCCAAGAAGGCCTAGTGTCTCGTCATGTTTAACCTGGAAGCCAATCTTAGAAATAGATATTTGATTAACTTCTGTAATTTGGTTTAACTTAGGAAGATCACATCGATTAAACTTAGAATAAAAATGTTAAGTATCATTTCCAATCCAAGTTTAACTTCTGAAGGATAATTTGGATTAATAATGTTAAGCATCGTTTGCAATCCAAATTTAACTTCAATAGAGCACAAGGGTAGCTAGGATAATTCTATGCTTGTATAAATTTTTGTACAGGGGAACTAGGATGGTATTCCGAGTTGCAACCAACAATTGGTATCAGAGCTAGGTTATACCTCTGTTTGTTTGGTTTTTAGTTTAATTATGCACATGTCATATATATTTTAGGCATGATAATAGTAGGATGTTTAAATAGATTAACTCTGTGGTTGCAGGCTCCAACTATTATGGTCTATTGTGATTGTGTGTGATTGGACCCTAGGACATGTCGAGGGCATTTTATGTGTGTGCATGATTGTATTTATTAAATACAACAGGAGCTGCATTAGTTTTAGGATTTTACATTTTGTTCGATCTAGACTTTATGTACATTCCTTTGTGGAATATAGGATCGATATATGTAAAATTTTATTTTTGTCACGGATCGTATCCTTGCAAGGCGTGGTTCTATTTGAGGACCAGAGGCGCAGCAGAAAAGGAAGCTCGATGGGCGCGATGACATAAGCCCTAGGGCTGGCGGCTAGTTTTGACGACTGCTAGGGCGGCAACACACGGAGGACAATGATGGAAGAGGCCACAATTGTTGGAAAATTGTTTTTCCCATATTTATTGCTTTTATTAGCTGTGATGTGTGTGTGTGCATATTAAAATCCTCATCTTAAATAACTAAGTGGGAGAGGGATTTATAAATAAATTCCACGGTCTCCATTACTGGTTTGTAAGTGATGCAAACAAACTTGCGTGTTGGCTCTGAGTGCCTTCCTCCACATCGGATGAGTTTGTTTATGGACCACTAGATCAAACTTCCTTTATGGATGATTATAGGAAATTATTTAGGAGCGTGTGATCTTCTCCATCTGGAGGGGCACAATCCTATTTAATGAACTAAGTATCGAGTAATGGTATCCACTTAGGCACATTTAATAGTATCATCCCCATCAAAGTCACTACTATTATTTGTGTGATCGAAGGAATACCAACTATTAATTTTGTTTGTCATAAAGTTAGGTTGACAAGAATAAAATTAATGGGTAAAACCTTCTCTTACAAATGTTTGAATTTGTATACATCCACACTATCGTGGCATACAAAATTCACGGTGTTTTGAGGTGTTGGTGAATTTAAATGATATTGTTTGAGAATCAATATTATTCTAAATTCTTAAGTTTTGAACAAATCTTAGTTTGTGATTCTTAGGATGAATTTCAACCCACTTTCTATCATTCTGAAAGAGAACAAACTTACTGGTCCAAATTACATAGATTGGAAAAGAAACCAGGACATTGTCCTAACTGCTGAAGGCTATAAGTTTTTTACTGTTAGAGGTCTGCCCTTATGAGCCTAATAGTGATTTTAGTGAAGAGGAGATTAAGTATCATAAGAAATGGGTTAAGGCAGATGAGATAGTGTGGTATTACATTTTGCTTTCTATGTCAAATATGCTGCAACATCAGCATCAGTCCATGCCTACTACCTATAACATGATGTACAATCTCAAGGAACTCTTCGGATACCAGAATCGGGCTACTAGGCAAGAGGTTATGAGTAACTTAATGACAACCACCATGTCAGAGGGTACACCCGTAGGGGATCATATCCTCAAAATGATGGCCTACTTGAACGAGATACACATCCTTGGAGCTGAAATCGATGGGGAAACCCAGGTCGATATTATTCTCCAAACGCTACCCAAAAGTTTTGAGCAGTTCTGCCTGAACTACAATATGAATAAAAGGATTTATTCATTGGCGGAACTACTGACAGAACTTCAGGTAGCAGAAGGGCTGTTTCATTATAATTCTCAAATTTACTTTACTGAAAATGTTTCTACTTCTAAGTCGAAAGGCAAGAAGAAGAAGAAAAAACAAGTTGGCTCGGCAAAGAAAGTGAATCGATCTCTAGGTACTGGACTAAAAGCAGGAGTGAAGAAGCCGAATGGCAAGTGCTTCATTTACAAGTAGTCTGGACATTGGAAGGCGGACTGCCCTTGTAGGAAAGAAAACAATAAAGGTATATCTTATTATCTAGTAGTTGAAACATGTTTAGCGGTGTTATCTACCAGTACCTGGTGTGTAGATATAGGAGCCACTGATCATGTCTGCAATTCATTGTAGGGGTTCTAGAAAACCTGACAAATATATGAACGAGAGATAACCGTCTACATGGGCAATGCTACAAAAGTGACGACTGTTGCAGTGGGAGATGTTTACTTATCATTTGATAGGAATAGAACTTTGATTTTGAGAAATTATCTTTATGTACCAAGTTTTAGAAAAAATTTAATTTCAGTTTCTAAACTATTTTTGGATGGATATACTATTTCTTTTGATGACAAAGTGGTTATCAAGAAAAATAGGGTAGTTATCTATTCTGGTACATTAGTTGGCAATTTATATACTCTAAATTCAATAACTCCCACAAAGTAACAAATGAAAATTAATAACACATCCTCTAATTCTAATAAGAGAAAGGAACCTTCAAAAATGGACCAAATATATCTTTGTCATCTAAGACTTGGTCATATTAACTTAAGTAGGATTCAAAGGCTAATAGCTGATGGACTCTTTGGTTCATTAGTGTTGGAAAACTTTCCAACCTGCGAATCTTATTTGGAAGGAAAAATGACCAAGAGACCTTTTAAGGCCAAGGGGTATAGAGCAAAAGATGTGTTGGAATTGGTTAATTCTGATTTGTGTGGACCTATAAATATCTAAGCGAGAGGTAGTTTCAAATATTTTGTCTCTTTTATAGATGACTATTCGAGATATGGGTATATTTACTTGATGCGCCGCAAGTCTGAGTGCTTTGATAAGTTCAAAGATTACAAGGCTGATGTGGAGAAACGTCACGGTAAAAGTATCAAGACACTACCGTATGATCATGGTGGCGAGTACCTCTCAGGAAAGTTTAGGAATTACTTATCAGAGGTTGGGATTCAATCCCAATTGTCTGCACCTGATACACCCCAAAAAATGGTGTGCTAGAACGAAGAAATAGGACTCTTATGAAAATGGTTAGATCAATGATGAGTTATTCAGAATTACCAAATTCATTCTGGGGATATGCTTTAGAAACGACTGTGTACATTCTTAACTTGGTACCTTCTAAATGAGTACCCTCTACTCCCACAGAATTATGGAATGGGCGTAAGCCTAGTCTGAGTCATGTTCGGATTTGGGGTAGTCCAGCACATGTGCTGAAGGGAGATACTAATAAGTTGGAATCTCGTATAGAAGTTCGCCTGTTTATAGGTTATTCTAAATGAACGAAAGTTGGTTTATTTTATAGTCCTAAAGATCAGAAGGTCATTGTTAGCACTAATGCCCGATTTTTAGAAGAGGACTATGTAATAAACCACAAGACCATGAGTGAAGAAATGAGAGAGGACACGTCTACTTTAGTACCAATAGTGCAAGATAAAATATCACAAGAAACTACAACACGTATCACAAATGATACATAATTATAGACAGTGCCTCATCGTAGTAGGAGGGTTGTGAGCTAACTTGAAAGATTCATGTTTTTGGGAGAGTCTTTGGACTTGATCCCAGGTAAACATGAACCTGATCCCCGAACATATGACGAAGCACTCCAAGATAAAGATAAAACATCTTGGCAAAGAGCAATGAATTCTGAAATAGAATCTATGTATTCTAACAAAGTCTGGGATCTAGTAGAACCATCAAATGGTGTAAAGCTATTGGATGTAAATGGATCTACAAAAGAAAAAGAGGGACAGACGGGAAGGTGGAAACCTTCAAATCAAGGCTTGTTGCGAAGGGGTATACTTAGAAAGAGGGAATCGATTATGAGGAAACTTTTTCGCCGGTAACTATGCTTAAGTCTATCCGAATACTTTTATCTATTGCTGCTCATATGGATTATGAGGTTTGATAAATGGATGTCAAGACAGCTTTTCTTAATGGAAGTCTTGAAGAAAAATTCTATATGAAGCAACCAGAGGGGTTTATTGCAAAGGGCAAAGAGCATCTTATATGTAAGCTCAATGGACTGTGATATAGGTTAGGTTTCATAGGTCCCCGATAAGGAAACAAAAAGAGAGGATTAAACGAAGAAGATAGGTTAATATTGGCCGGGAGATCCACAAAGGAGGTAGGCTAATATCGGTCGGTATATACCTCAAAGGAGGTAGGTTTGTATCGACCGAAATATACTTCCCAGAAGGAAGTATATTATCAATTAGTATATACCTCAAAGGAGGTAGGCCAATATCGGCCGGGATATACCTCAAAAGGAGGTATCGACCGAAATATACTTCCCAGAAGGAAGATTCGAACCAATTGGTATATACCTCAAAGGAGGTAGGTCAATATCGGCCGGGATATACCTCAAAAGGAGGTATCGACCGAAATATGCTTCCTAGGCGAAAGATTCATATCAATCGACATATACCTCAAAGGAGGTAGGCTAATATCGGCTGACATATACCTCAAAGGAGGTAGGCTAATATCGACCGAAATATACTTCCCAGAAGGAAGATTCATATCAATTGGTATATACCTCAAAGGAGGTAGGCCAATATCGGCCGGGATATACCTCAAAAGGAGGTATCGACCGAAATATACTTCCCAGAAGGAAGATTCGAACAATTGGTATATACCTCAAAGGAGGTAGGCAAATATCGGTCGGAATATACCTCAAAAGGAGGTATCGACCGAAATATGCTTCCTAGGCGAAAGATTCATATCAATCGACATATACCTCAAAGGAGGTAGGCTAATATCGGCCGGCATATACCTCAAAGGAGGTAGGCTAATATCGACCGAAATATACTTCCCAGAAGGAAGATTCATATCAACTGGTATATATCTCAAAGGAGGTAGGCTAATATCGGCCGGGATATACCTCAAAAGGAGGTATCGACCGAAATATACTTCCCAGAAGGAAGATTCGTATCAACTGGTATATACCTCAAAGGAGGTAAGCCAATATCGGCCGGGATATACCTCAAAAGGAGGTATCAGCCGAAATATACTTCCCAGAAGGAAGATTCGTATCAACTGGTATATACCTCAAAGGAGGTAGGCCAATATCGGCCGGGATATACCTCAAAAGGAGGTATCGACCGAAATATGCTTCCTAGGCGAAAGATTCATATCAATCGACATATACCTCAAAGGAGGTAGGCTAATATCGACCGGCATATACCTCAAAGGAGGTAGGCTGATATCGACCGAAATATACTTCCCAGAAGGAAGATTCATATCAATTGGTATATATCTCAAAGGAGGTAGGCCAATATCGGCTGGGATATATTTCAAAAGGAGGTATCGACCGAAATATACTTTCCAGAAGGAAGATTCGTATCAACTGGTATATACCTCAAAGGAGGTAGGCCAATATCGGCCGGGATATACCTCAAAAGGAGGTATCAACCGAAATATACTTCCCAGAAGGAAAGTCGAGACCGGCCGATTGACCAATACCTGGGAAGGTACTTGATAAAATATAGCCAAGGACTAGGAAGAATCAGTGACATAGAAGGTTGCCTCATTAACTAAACCTAATCATGATTAGCTTCTATCGATATAAGGAATATTGATACATTGAGTTATCTACAGCAGGAGGGGTGAAACAATAATTAATAAAGATATCTGCAATATATGACAAGAATTATATATTTTTTGGCGGGAAATGTGTTTTTAGACTGTTTTGCAGGTGCTAAACGACAAAAAAGGTATATCTGGGGTACAAGAAAGATTCCTTAAAAAGTCATTTACCACAAGTACACGGCTTACGCCATCTCATAACAAACTCTAACAAACCGGGGTCCACTTCATGACTACGGAGGTTATATGAAGTGGTATAAAAGGGGAAATCCTCTCCGTTGGTGAGGTAAGTTCACATCATTGTGCACATTCATGACCCTAAGTTTCCAGCTACTGTTCATCTTCTTTTCTTCTTCTTCCACATCGAGAAAGAGATCACTGACTTGAGCGTCGGAGGGCCTAGCCAGGGATTCCCACCCCGGTCTTAGGTCACTGACGGTGGTGTTGGTTGGTCTCTTGTGCGCAGGAAGTCTTGGAAGCTTCGAATCTGGGTTTTCTCTCTTCGGATTTGGATTTCTTCTTCGTCATTGGGTCTTCGTGCGAGGAGGACTTTCGGTGACTCTATTTTTTCCGATCCGCTTTGGGTTTCTCGGATCGGTATTCTGCAGACATTATTCTTCATCGGCGTGGTGGGTTTTCTTCTCCCGGATCTCCGTCCTGCCCAGCTTCTCATACAGGATCAAATTTGGCATCGTCTGTGGGAAATTCACCTGAATATGAGACTACAGGATGGAAGAAGCCGGAAAAACAAACCTACTCACTATCAGTCGTGAGGATTTGAATTTCCTCATCAATTCTCACGTTCAGAAAGCCTTACAACAGCAGCAACAACAACTTCAAGCCCACACCGGAGCTACCCTACCAATAGCTCATAATCCAGCAATATCGACTACCGAGCATCGGAAAGGAAAGGAGCTGGAAGAAGAAGAACATGCGTATTTTCCTCCAGCTGTTGTTTCTCCGACAAGGCGTCCACGAGCCTTTCTTCGCACTCCCATGGATCAAGGGGGCAGGAGGCCCGTGTTCCAAGAGTCCTCTGGTGAAGCACCAGATAGAGAAAAGCGTAAGATCAAAATGGTAACTAGTGATAGCTCACCAGAGAAAATCATCTCCCCATTCTCTCAAAGTGTACTGGATGATCCGCTTCCTAAGCGGTATCAAAATCTTCAGATCGGAGAATACACTGGAACAACAGATCCAGAAGATCATTTGCTGAAATTTGAGAACGTAGCATTATTGCAACAATTCTCTGACGGGGTGAAGTGTCGGATGTTTCTCACTACCCTCGGAGGAGCTGCACAGCGCTGGTTCAAGAGATTACCAAAGAAGTCTATTCGGAAATTTAAGGATTTCAAGAAAATCTTTCTACATCATTTCTCCAGCAACAAAAGGTATCATAAGACTCCTTGGAGCCTGTTTTCAATTAAGCAAGCATCTAAAGAATCCATCCGAGCATACATCAAAAGGTTCAATCAGGTAGCTATTGATGTACCTAATGCTACCACTGAAATATTAGTTAGCGCCTTCTCTCAAGGTTTAAATGATAATGATTTCTTTAAAGATTTAGTAAGGAATCCTCCTGTTAATTTTGATTCCTTGATTGAGCGTGCCACCGAGTTCATTAATGTGGAAGAAGCTCAAGCTGCTCGTAGAAAGGAGGGTGTTACCTCTTCTCTTACCCAGGTTAAGGAGAAAGCTCCGGCCCCTGTACCTCCACCAAGAGGGCCTAGAATAACTCATCCACCCCATCGACAACCAGAGTATCGTCCACAAGCTGTACAACATGTGGAGATACAGCCAGAGGCACCAAGGAGATGGTGCACTTATCATAAAACTAGCAGTCGTCATACTGAAGACTGTTTTGTTTTAAGAAATAAACGAGCTAATAGGGAGCGTTAACAGAAGAAGAACTATTATCGACAGCAGTACCCCAGGCAACAAAGTCCACTCAAACTGGAATATCGTCGGGTCGAGCCTCGACAGGAGGCAATACCAGTCCCGGCCAGTACCAGCCAAGTGTTAGAGAAAGCACCCTCTGAAGCTGTGACGACTCGGCAGGAAGAAAACAGGAGCAATGCTGCTCGGGGCAATATCAATATGATTGCGGGCGGGCCCACTGATGGGGATTCTAATAGAGCCAGAAAAGCACATGCTCGAAGACTGGAAATTCATGCTGTGGGATGTAGCATGGAACGAGCGGCCGGTCCCGAAATAAGTTTTGGCCCAGAGATCTCGAGGGGGTAGAAATACCCCATGACGATGCCCTGATCATCAAAGCTGTGATAGCCAACTACGCCATTGCTCGTACCTTCATAGACACGGGTAGTTTTGTCAATATTATATTCTAGAAGACTTTCGATCAACTACAAATTGATCCGAGTGAACTTCAACAGATCGTTACTCCTCTATATGGATTCACAGGCAACGAAGTACAACCGTTAAGACAAATAAAGTTGGCCATATCTCTGGGAGAAGAGCCTCTGATGAGAACCAGAAGATCTTATTTCATGGTAGTAGATGCTCCATCCTCTTATAACGTGATACTGGGTCGACCCGCCTTAAACGAGTTTAGGGCGGTCGTTTCTACTTTTTGTCAGAAGATTAAATTTCCTATGGATGACCAAGTCGGGGAGGTGCGAGGTGATCAGAAGACAGCCCGAAAATGTTATGTGGAGATAATTTGAACTGAAGCTAACACCGCCCGAAAGATTCAAAGAATGGAGGTTAATGCCATTCAGGAGAAGCAGCCCGTCCTGGTTTATGAAGAGAAGGAAGAAATTCAGATCCAGGCCGGTCGGCCTGAAGCTACTACATATATCGCGGCTGATCTTGAGCTTGCTCTGAAAGCCGAATTGGTGCAATGCCTGAAGAAGAATAATGATGTATTTTCCTGGATGCCCAAAGAAGTCTCGGGCGTTTCTCCTACAGAGCATTCCTTGCATGTCTTCCCAGATGCCCGCCCGATCATGAAAAGAAAAAGGAGTTTTAGCGCGGAACAAAACCAGATCATCAAAGAAGAAATAACTAAACTTATGGAAGCCGGTTACATCAGGAAAGTACAATTTCCAAGCTGGCTAGCTAATGTGGTGTTAGTCTCCAAGCCTGGAAACAAATGGCGAGTATGCATTGATTTCCGGGATCTCAACAGAGCTTGCCCAAAAGACTATTATCCATTACCCAGGATCGATCAATTGGTAGACTCCACTGCAGGATGCGATTACATCTCTATGCTAGACGCTTAACAGGGCTATCATCAGGTTCCCTTAGCTAAAGAAGATCAAGAAAAGGTCAGTTTTATAACATCTGAAGGTACTTATTGTTATAATGTTATGCCTTCCGGACTAAAAAATGCAGGGGCAACCTATCAAAGGCTTATGAATAAGGTCTTCCAGAAGCAGATTGGTAGAAATATGGAAGTATATGTTGATGACATCTTAATTAATTCTCTTCAAGCTACTGATCTATGCAGGGACGTAGAAGAGACCTGCAAGACATTGAGGCAATATGGGCTCAAATTGAATTCGAGCAAATGTTTATTCGGCGTGAAAGGGGGAAAGTTCCTGGGATATATGGTATCCGAACGAGGGATAGAGGCCAACCCGAACAAGGTCAAGGCACTGCAGAACATGGAGCCACCACGCAACATGAGAGATGCTCAGAGACTGATAGGCCGGATTACAGCCTTGTCTAGATTCATTTCTAGGTCGGCCGATCGTAGCTTCCATTTCTTTAGAATACTTAGAAAGGCCAATAAATTTCAGTGGAATGAAGAATGTGATATGGCTTTCCAAGAATTAAAAGATTATTTGTCTACTCTCCCTGTATTGGCTAAACCTATAGTAGGAGAGACTCTTTGGGTATATTTGTCGGCTAATGAGAATGCTGTAGGCTTTGTATTAGTCAGACAAGAAGGAAAGGAATAACAACTTATATACTTTTCTAGCCATTTATTAAAAGGAGCTGAGTGTAGATACACTACACTAGAAAAATTAGCTTATGCCCTGGTATTGACAGCTCGAAGGTTGCGCCCATATTTCTTAGCACATGAGATTATTGTATTAACCAATAGTGCTCTTGGACGGGTGTTACTCAACCCAGAGGCATCAGGTCGGCTGATCAAATGGACAACTGAACTTGGGGAATATGACATTCAATATCAACCTCGCTCGGCTATCAAGGCACAAGCTCTAGCAGACTTCATCATAGAAGTTCAAGGCCCTGAGGAAGAAAACATTTGGAAAGTTTATGTAGATGGCTCTTCAACTAGACAAGGCAGCGGAATTGGTGTTCTTCTTATATCTCCAAGGGAAGACAGACTTCAACTTTCCATTAGATTGAATTATAGAGCTACTAACAATGAAGCAGAATATGAAGCCTTGATAGCAGGATTGCAGGCTGCTCGGCACATAGGGACAGCTCGAGTCCTCATTTATTCGGATTCTCAATTGGCAGCCCAACAACTATTAGGTAATTTTGAAATTAATAATGACAGACTCCGGTTATATGCTGAGGCGTTTGATAAGTTGAAATCTCAGTTTCAAGAAGTAAATATACAAAAAGTTCCTCGATCTGAGAATCAGGTAGCAGATGAATTAGCTAAACTGGCTTCTGCTATAGTGCCATGGAGCCTAGATCGGCCTGTAGAACAAACTCTATTAATATCCTGTATCGAAAGACAAGCTGAAGCAGAAATTCAAGGTGACTGGAGGGCTCAAATTATATTATATTTACAGCAAGGTATTCTTCCCAGTAATTCAGAACAAGCAAAGGTATTTAAGAAGAGAGCTGCTCAGTACACTATAGTAGGAGTGCAGTTATATAAAAGAGCTTTTTCTAGGCCTTTGCTCAAATGTATTGCCACAGAAGATATACAGTTTATTTTATAAGAAGTCTATCAAGGTTCATGTGGTAGTCATATAGGAGGGAGATCTTTGGCTCGTAAAATTCTGCTAGCAGGATATTTCTGGCCTACTCTATATGAAGATGCCAACAAGTTGGTAAGAACTTGTATTTCTTGTCAAAAACATCAAAATATCTTACATCATCCTATACAGTTATTAAGAACTTCTATAGTTTCATGTCCCTTTGATCAATGGGGCATGGACATAGTAGGTCCCTTTCCTATGGCAGCTGCACAGAGAAGGTTCTTATTGGTAGCGGTGGATTATTTTTCTAAATGGGTGGAGGCAGAACCACTTGCTCGGATTACTGAAGATGCAGTTATTAAATTTTTATGGAAAAATATAATCTGCAGATTTGACATTCCTCATAAATTAGTCTCTGATAATGGAAGGCAATTCCAAGGGGATAGGATCTTAGACTGGTGCAACAGTTACGACATTACTCAGGCCTTCACTTCTGTAGCTTATCCGCAAAGTAATGGTCAAGCAGAAGTAACCAATAGGGAAATCATAAGAGGTTTAAAGACCAAACTGGATCATGTCGGAGGTAGCTGGGTAGATGAATTACCCAGCGTTCTTTGGGCATATCGTACTACGCCTCGAGAAGCTACAGGAATCACTCCCTTTCAATTAGTTTACGGAGGAGAAGCAATAATTCCCATCGAGGTGGGAGTAGAATCTGACAGAAGATAATTATATGATGGGGACAATGAAGGTCGACGACTCATGGAGCTAGACTTGATAGAGGAGATTAGAGATAAAGCTGCTACTCGCCTGGCATCATATCGACAACGGATGAGACAAAACTATAACAAAAGAGTCATCCCCAGATTTTTCCAAGTAGGAGACTTGGTATAGAAGAGAATTAAACCTGTCGGAGATGTCAGTAAGTTGGCACTACAATGGGGAGGACCCTACAAAGTGGTAGAAAAACTCACATCAGGTTCATATTATCTCCAAGATACTGAAAGGAGAATTCTAGAGCGTCCCTGGAGTGCAAATCACTTACAGCCTTATCGAACCTAACTACATCATACTACTCAAGAATGCGTCTGGAGAAACAAACCACGATTATTTGAAGTCCTCGGTGACTAAGGACAAGTATACCCACAGTTTATGTACTTTACTTCTTTTAATAAAAGCCAAGCAAAACAAATACCGCCACAGATATAAGTATGGTTCATAAAGATTGATAAATATCGAGAGGACTTTCATTATCTATTTTGAGCAACTTACAGGGGAGGAACCCTGAAGGCCTATTCAGCTCCCCTCAAGAACCCAGAAACTTTAAAAACTGCCACAAGGTTAGTACAAACATCATATTTTTACATAGAATGAAGTCGATCGGGAAATCTCTGTAACGCCCCGCCCCTCCTGCTAAGGCGACGGGGTTACTTGCGACACATACATACTTAACACCGCGGAAGTCTTACTTAGAGAATTTAAAAACCTTTTCTTACTTAAAAATCACCATAGACATCAAAAAACCACATAGCATACCTATCATAATTTTTTTGAGTCTTAATACCCAAACACATACTTAAGGTCATGGAGTTATGAAATAAAAACATCAACATGGAATATTTCTTATTAAACAAAAAGCAGGTCTTTTCCTTTAGCCAGTCCACTACCGCACACATCCTTCTAGCCCCTCCTGCTGCTCCCCTAGTACAACCATTCCTTGACTTTATCTGTGGTAAAAGAAAGTAAGCTGTGAGCACTCATGGCTCAGTAAGTTCCTTTCCAACTCACAAAAACCGTAAAGCATATTAAAATCACAAGTCATAACATAAAGTATCATGGCATAACATAACATGATCATCAAACGTATCATATCATAGCATAACATCATCATAACTATCATGGCATAATCATAAAGTATAAACATGGTAAACTCCTAACATATATCATGCAACATAAGCATCATGTCTTTTGAAAACTTATACAATACATACTTAAACATAATTTTAACATGATTGGGGCCCCGGCTTGTACCACATACATAAATGCGCGCGTCCTATGTAGGTCCAAGGTAGCAAGTCTTGAACCCTACAAGGCATACATACTAGGCCCGTTTCTTAGTCCATCGACCTAGGGGCACTTAGGATTCCATCCCTAACGAGGCTCGTTTCTTAGTCCATCGACCCCGGGGCGCTTATGGAGCCCACTCTTGGTACAAGTCATACATAAAGTAAAGTAGCATGTCATATATATCATAGTTCTTATTCTTTCATGCATATCATATTTCTTGACATATCATAAAACATGCATTTTTTTTTGGGCACACAGCACATGCATGAATCATAGCATACAACATGAACATATCACTTATCATATCATAAAGCATGCATATTTGGGCACACAGCACATGCATGAATCATAAGCTTGCATAATGAACATATCATTTTATCATATCCTAAAGCATGCATGATTGAACACATAGCACATACATGGATCATAAGCATACATAAAAGAGCATATCACTTATCATAAAAAGACATAACCATTCATGGAATCATTAAATAACATCTCTTGATTCATTCATAGCATGTGAGGTACATCTAGGTCACTAAACCCATATGGCCGAAAGTCATGAGTAGAGGCATGATCTCTAGACAACATACAAACATAAAAATCTCCTGCTATCTTCACATACTAGCATAAGAAAGGTCATAAGCATGTTAACCTAAATTTTTAAGCCCTCCTAGGTTTCAAATTCTTCCATGGCCAAAACCTTTCATGAAGAGAAATCAAGTTCTAAGCAACATGCAAACATGTAAACCCTAAACCCATATCATATCATATTTCATAAGGAACTACTTAAGCATATTTAGTTTGGGTTCTAAGTTCCTTAAGCTCGTAATCTTATCATGGCTGAACCCTAGCATGTCTCATTCTAGGTTACAAGTAGCATGGAAGTGTTGAACCTTAGGTCAATATCTTATACATTTTCATGAGGAACAACATAAGCACATTTGTTTTAAATTTCAAACTTCCTAGACCCATTAACTTGTAGTGGCCGAACCATATCTATCATGGAACTAGGTTTTTAGTGGCATAAGAGCATGGAAAACACAACTACATTTCATAGCATACATCACAAGACATCATAAGCATATATAAGTTGGGTTCTAAATTTTCTCTAGGCCTTTAAACTTGTAGTGGCCGAAACACATCAAGCATGAAACTAAGTTTCTAGTGGCATAAGAGCATGGTTACCACAACTACATTTCCTAGTACTTATCACAAGAACCATCATGAACATATGTAAGTTGGTTTCAAAATTTCTCTAGGCCTTTACACTAGTATTGGCCGAAACCTATCAAGCATGAAACTAAGTTTCTAGTGGCATAAGAGCATGGTAACCACAACTACATTTCCTAGTACTTATCACAAGAACCATCATGAACATATGTAAGTTGGTTTCAAAATTTCTCTAGGCCTTTACACTAGTATTGGCCGAAACCTATCAAGCATGAAGCTAAGTTTCTAGTGGCATAAGAGCATGAAAACCACAACTACATTTCATAGTACTTATCACAAGAAACATCATGAACATATATAAGTTGGGTTCTAAGTTTTCCTAGGCCTTTAATCCAAAGGTGGCCGAAACATGTGAGCTTGGTTTTGTTTTTCATATGGCCTAAAAGCATGGAAAACCCTACACAATTTTCATGGCATCATAACAAGGAACAACATGAGTAAACTTAGTTAAAAATCTACACATCCTAGCTTTAAAACTTAGTGTGGCCGAAAGTTACATGTAACCAAAATTCTAAGTAACAAGCAACCATAAAAATATCAACTAGTTTCATATCATTTATCAAGAAGGTCTTGAGCCTCCTAGCCTTGGTTTAAACTTTCCTAGACTTCAAATCTCATCATAACCGAATCTTCATAAGCATGAAATAAGATTCATAACTAACATACAATCATGGCATAACATTTTAGCTTCATGTCTTGTCTTAGGAGAAATCTTAGCATGCTTAGTTTTTAGGTTTAAACTCTCTTAGGCCTTTAGTTCTTCTATGTTCGAACATTCATGAGCATGGAAATGGAGTTTCAAAAAACATACAAGTAAGAGGAAAGGTTAACAACATCATTATCATAGGGTACATAATACAAGAATAAGGAAACATGCTTAGTCGAGTCTTAAGCTTACCAAGTCCTCTTGTTCATGCTTGGCCGAGAGTCTAAGGTTCATGGATCTAAGTTTTCATTATTGACTCTAGTATGTCATAAGAAAAATCATAAGTATAAATAGTTACAAATTTCTTAGACCCTTCTTCTTGTTTTTGGCCGAATTTTCATAAAGCAAGTCCTAAGTTTTTAAGCTATCTCTCTTCATGGAAAACCATATAAACTATTGTACCACAGGTGAGGGGAAGCTTACCTAGTATTCACTTGTTAATCTTTAAAGAATTGGTACCCTTGGTGAAGAGGAAGAAGGGAGCTTCTTCTTCTAGCACTCCTTTTGATTTCTCTTGCTTGGAAGGGTACACCTTGAAGGCTCCTTCTTGTAGTTTAGTTTTCTCTAAGGGAGAAACCTAAACTTGGCTTGTGGAGATGAGGGAGGAGGCTTCTAGTTTCGGCAATGGTGGGGAAGGAAAAAAATGAAATCCTTTAGTTCCTTTCCTTTTTATGCTAAGTGGGTGGAAGTTACAAAGATGAACTTTGCTTCCTTTCCTCCGTAATTCATGCATGTATTTTTCTAATGAGAATATGTTCTCATTCCTTCCCCTTAACTCTTCTCTTCATTTTTCTCTTAAACTCCACGAAAATAGAGAAGAAAAAGGAAGAAAGACAACTTGTCTTTTGCTACTCCTTTTCTTAACCAAGAGGTAAACAAGGGGAAGAAAGTTACTTGATTTTCTCTTGTTCCCTCACTTAATTATATCTTTACTTTTAACTACAATTCCCATCATTTCCTATTCACATGCTATTCATTATCCTAGTGGTTATCATACATAATTTTATTTTCATCCTTTGTGAGAGGTTCAAGGTTCAAACCTTCACCTCTTCTTTTATTTCTCTTATTTCTTTTTCTTTTTGATTCTTCTAACCTTTATGCTCTAAAGCAACTAACACCCATATACTTATCTCATAATTTTGTGGGTGTTACAGTACCCCATACCTCATAGAAAGTTCGTCGTCGAACTTAAAATAGCTCCGGATACTTTTTGTTTCATATCATCTTCTCGTTCCCACGTGGCTTCTTCGTACTGTTGATTTTGCCGTAGGACCTTTACTAAGGGTACTTCTTTGTTCCTTAGTCTTTTGACGTCTCGATCCAATATCTGAATTGGTCGGCTCTCGTAGGTTAGGTCCTCTTTGTAACACCCATAGGTTCCTTAGCAAAATTCTAGAATATTTTATCATGAATAAAGAAAAAAAATATATATGCTTTAGTTAAATTTTGCTCCTAGCCGAACAATTAAACAAATAAAATAGAAATAAAGCAACTAACACCCATATACTTATCTCATAATTTTGTGGGTGTTACAGTACCCCATACCTCATAGAAAGTTCGTCGTCGAACTTAAAATAGCTCCGGATACTTTTTGTTTCATATCATCTTCTCGTTCCCACGTGGCTTCTTCGTACTGTTGATTTTGCCATAGGACCTTTACTAAGGGTACTTCTTTGTTCCTTAGTCTTTTGACGTCTCGATCCAATATCTGAATTGGTCGGCTCTCGTAGGTTAGGTCCTCTTTGTAACACCCATAGGTTCCTTAGCAAAATTCTAGAATATTTTATCATGAATAAAGAAAAAAAATATATATGCTTTAGTTAAATTTTGCTCCTAGCCGAACAATTAAACAAATAAAATAGAAATAAAAATATATATGGTCTAGGACTTGAACTCTAGATCTCTCATTAGATGCCTGAATAAGATAACCACTAGACCAAGAGAAATTATTGTTAGAAAAGAGAGGGAAACCATAATTAAATGTAAGAAGAAAAGGCTCTTCTCTTAGAAGGAGAAGTGAGAGTTGTCTTCTTCCTCTCTAATGAAGAGATGCTCTAGAATATTCTTTTCTTACTCACCAAGAAGGGATGTATCTAGACTTTTCTCTTAATTATGAAGAGAGTAAAAGAAAGGAGGAAGAAAAATATATTTTTCCTTCCTCCTCTCATGATGAATAAAAGGAGGAAATTAAAATGAGTTGGCATTTTTCCTCATTCACCTTCCTACTCCCTCCTCCTCCACCGTGACCTCTTCTTCACCATTTCCTCTTCTTGCCGAGACCAAGGAGCAAGGAAGCTTCCCCTCTCTAGGAAGGATCCACAACAAAGGTTAAATCTCTAAGGAAAACAAGCTCAAGGAAGTGAGTATCCCCTCACTGCAGTACAAGTAGCTTCGGTTTAAAATGTTTTTCGAAACTCTAAAAATTTTCTTGCAAGAATGTGGTCAAGATAAAGAATAGGTAGTCACTTAGGGTTAACAAGTGATAAGAGATGCTTCATGTTATAGAAAAAGAAAAAGAGAAATTTAGAGCCTTATTGCATGTTTCAGCCAAGGATGGAAGAGAGGACCTAGAACAAGTTTTCTTTGATCACATGCTTAATTTTTCTACTCTATGATATATGAATTTCACATATTGTTAGTTAAGTCTTCATTCTTCATGTTGTGAAAAAAAAATGAGATACCTATCTATATGGTTCGGCCAAAATTGATTATAAGGCCTTAGGTCAAGAATTTTAGATAGAAACCATACTAGTTGTACCTCTTTGTGATGTATGAATTTTTACATGTTTATAACCAAGGTTTTTATGCTTCTTATGGAATAAAATGGTATGAAACCCTACTGATATGTTTGGCCAAATTGAAATAAATGGGTTAGGGTTAAAGTTTTGAACTCAAATATGCTTAGATCATGAAGTACAATACCTTGTATGCACTTAGATTAAATGGGCTTGTTATATGTTTAAGTTTTATGCTCCTTATGGAATAAAATGATATGAAACCCTACTGATATGTTTCGGCCAAATGAAAATAAATGGGTTAGGGTTAGAGTTTTGAACTCAAATAGGCTTATTCATGAAGTATAGTGCCTTGTAGGTACTTGTACAATGCTCTATAGGTACTTAGATTAAATGTGCATGTTACATGTTTAAGTCTTATGCTTCTTATGGAATAAAAAGACATGAAACCCTACTGATATGTTTCAGCCAAATGAAAATAAATGGGTTAGGGTTAGAGTTTTGAACTCAAATAGGCTTATTTATGAAGTATAGTGCCTTGTAGGTACTTATACAATGCTCTATAGGTACTTAGACTAAATGTGCATGTTACATGTTTAAGTCTTATGCTTCTTATGGAATAAAATGATATGAAACCCTACTGATATGTTTCGGCCAAATTGAAATAAATGGGTTAGGGTTAGAGTTTTGAACTCAAACATGCTCATTCATGAAGTATAATGCCTTGTATGTGCTTAGATCAATTTTACATGTTATGTGAATAAGTTCTATGCTTCATATGGAACCAAATGATATAAGAACTCTACTGATATGTTTCGACCAAATTTAGATAAATGGGTTAAGGTTAGAGTTTTGAACTCAAACATGCTTATTCATGAAGTATAATGCCTTGTATGTGCTTAGATCAAGTTTACATGTTATGTGGATAAGTTCTATGCTTCTTATGGATTAAAATGATATGAAACCCTACTGATATGTTTCGGCCAAATTGAAATAAATGGGTTAGGGTTAGATTTTTGAACTCAAACATGCTTATTCATGAAGTATAATGCCTTGTATGTGCTTAGATCAAGTTTACATGTTATGTGGATAAGTTCTATGCTTCATATGGAACCAAATGATATAAGAACCCTACTGATATGTTTCGGCCAAATTGAGATAAATGGGTTAAGGTTAGAGTTTTGAACTCAAACATGCTTATTCATGAAATATAATGCCTTGTATGTGCTTAGATCAAGTTTACATGTTATGTGGATAACTTCTATTCTTCATATGGAATGAAATGAGGTTGAAACCTACTGATATGGTTCGGCCAAGATGGATTAATTGGTTTAGGAAAGAGTTTAAACCTAACCAAACATGCTTATGCATTTTCATGATATGTAGCCTTTGATATATAAGTAGATTAAGCTTTCATGCTTTATGATGTGATGAAAATATGCTTTATGATATGTTGCATTTCTATGTCTTATGATAAGATGTGCCATCTTTATGATATGATATGATAGACTTATGACATGATAGGCTATGGTTATGATATGATATGCTAGACTCATGATATGATATGCCATGTTCATGATATGTTATGCTAAGTTCATGAGATGATATGCCAAGTTTGATGATAAGAAAATAATATGTTATACTTTATGTTATGATAAGAACATGTTATATAATGCATGTGTGAATGGCTTATGTAAGAAGAAAAGCCTAAAGAGTTGCTTCCCTTAAGTTGGGACCAAGAGCATTCTTCATGTTATGAAAAAGAGTTGCTTCCCTTAAGTTGGGACCAAGAGCACTCTTCATGTTATGAAAAAGAGTTGCTTCCCTTAAGTTGGGATCAAGAGCACTCTTCATGCTATGGTAAATAGATGCTTCCCTTAAGTTGGGGATCAAGAGCTCTCTTCATGATATGACAAGAATTATGACATGTATGATATGATGAGATATGATATGCATGATATTTTACTTTGTATGGCTTGTACCAAGGGTGGGCTCCATAAGTGGTCGACGGACTATGAACGGACCTCGTTAAGGGATGGGCTCCTCAGTACGCCCCTAGGTCGACGGACTATGAACGGACCTAGATCCCTAGTAGGTTAGGGGCTAGCTACCCTGTCCTAGGGATTGCACGCATTTATGTTTACATGTGGTACAAGTCGGGGCCCTTCTCATGATGATGATATGATATTCAAGTATGTATACTATATGTTTTGAAAGAAGCATGATGCATATGTGCATTCCATGATACATGTTTTAAAAATATACATATTGCATCTACATGAACATATTTATGAAATTATGTTTATGCACCCTTATGAACAGGTATGAGTTATGATACATGTTTACATGATATGATAGGCTTCATGATATGTGCTTACAGAATGTGATATGAATCATGATATACACTCACATGCTATACTCTGATATGTTATGCTCTTTATGTTATATGAATATTATGTTCTGTTTTCCCTCATGTTATGTTAGGAGATGTTATGGTTTTTACATGATAAGATATATTCTATGTTATGATTCTCCATGCTATGTTATGCTATGCTATGGTTTCTACATGTTATGTAATGTTATGTGTTTTTCGGATTTATGGGTAGACAAGGATCTCACTAAGCCTTTGGCTTATAGCTACACGTTTTCCTTGTACTGCAGATAAAGGCAAGGAATGGATTGTTTAAGGGGAGCAGAGCAGGAAAGGCAATGAGGATGTGTGTGGAAGTGCTGGTGGATAGATCTATTTAAGTTTTTGAATTATCTAAGTTATGCATGTGAACAATGTTGGACCTATGCTTATGATAATGTTCAGCTAGTATGATATCCTACTCATGTTATGTTGGTACGTTTGACTTCACATGCCATGTTAAGAGAACTAGATGCATATGGTATATGTTATGATATGAAAAAAAATAATTAATTATATATGTCTTCTGCTGCCATGAATCCATATGCATTAGTATAATTGATGTCTATGTTTTAGTGACGTCCGTCCCTCTGGGGTGGCCTTAGTGCTACCTGGAAGGGCAGGCGTTACACTCTTGCACTTGTACCGTCTGTGGTTCGATCACTTGGCCCTGTTAGCTAGAGTCCTAGAGCCAATCATTTGATGATTGTATTTTGGACTTGTTGTATCATATTCTATATAAATAAAGGCATTTGTTTTTGGTTATTATACTTACTTGTATTGGTGCCAATAAACTAAGTATAATAACGTCCTTGAGTAGACGGTTCTCACCTATATCAATCGGTTAGTTGAACTGATAGTGAGATGATATAGGGAACACTACTCTTAATCATTCCTAGTCGAGTATTAACATTCAGGGACAATGTTAATGCAATAAGACTAGCATGTAGGTCAACTCGATGACTTGATCTCACAAATCATGGATATAGAGATATCAAGTTGACACATGGGTATACATTAGAGAATGTATACTGAATGACCCTCCATGAGAAAGTATCATGGATCGTTATATGAGTGTCATATACTTTCTCATGTGGCTATTAGTATGACTACTAGTCCTTAGACCTGAAGTCACCATAGATCCCTACATAAGGAGTTATGTACTTTGGTTTCGTCAAACGTCACCCGTAACTGGGTGGACTATAAAGGCGATTACTGGGTATATAACAAATTATGCAGAGGGATGTGAGTGATGTAGATGGGATCTATCCCTCCTATATGACGGGAGCGACATCGGTATTCTTGATAGAGTGAGACCATAAAGTGCATGGCCATGCCCAAATGAGTCAATATAGGATATTGAGCTCATTTGATTTAGTGAGTCTACTTGGAGTTCAAGATTTAGATTGGTCAGAGGATGACACGGTCTATGCCTCACATTGATCAATCTAGATGTTTAGGATAGAAGGACACTTGTCATATTTTGTGAGGAGTTACAATTAGTAGTCACAAGGTGATGTCGGATCTCGACATTCTTGTAACTTGGGTAGTAATGATGTGTTGCTAGATACCGCTCATTACTTATACTCCTAAATGGGTTTAGGGCATTGCCAACGTTACAAGAACCTATAGGGTCACACACTTAGGACAATTAGATGGAGATTAGGTTCATATGATGAACAAAGAGGATTAGATTCATTTGATGAATCAAATTGGATTAAGAGTAATCCTAATTGAGCTAACTTGAGTTCGACTCAAGTTGATTCATGTGTTCAATGAGTCTAATTTAGATTTTGACTCATTGAATCAATTTAATTAAATGAATTAGATTCATTATATTAAGTTGGCTTGAATGAAATAGTTGGATTCGATCAACCATGGAAGAGATTTGGTCAAGTTTGACTTGACTTGAGAGGAAGATTAAAAGTCAAGTTTGACTTGACTTTATGGCACCTCATTGGTGAGTTGGCATTGATGTGGACCAATGATGTTACTCCACATCATCATGGGTGCCACCTCATGGAAGTTACAAAGCCATTCTCTTTAATGGCTTCATATTAATTGCAATTAATGCAATTAATTTGGGAGTTTCACAATGGAGAGTGGCCGGCCACTTTTGGTTTGAATGAGAATTCATTTTTCATTCAAGTGGGTATCTTCTACCTTCTTCCTCTCAAGCTCTCCCTCTCCTCCTCAACTTGGCTGAACCATACATAGGTGCTAGCACACCTTTTGTGTGGTTTTCTCCACCTACGTGTTCGTGTGGATACTTCTAGAGGAGTATCTATCTTGATACTCTTGAGATCCGGCACCGTTTGGACGAGCGGGAACGCGAAGGGCTTCGCTTCAAAGGTATAAAAGTTTTTCTTCATGTAGATCTAGGAGTAGATCTAAGTTGTAAACTCGTACTCGTAAATTTTGTTCTATACTCTTCGCACGAGATCCGTTGGCTAGGGTGATTCAGGGTTTTCGCGACGCGAAAAAGCGATTTTCGCGGCCCGAAAAACCCAACAGTGGTATCAGAGCCACGTGAGAAGCTTGTACGAGTTTATTTTTTATTTTTATGAAAAATAAACATTCTGTGAATTTCTGTAAATTTAGGATTTTATGGTTTTTTTTATGGGTATTTTTCTCGTAGAAGCGAAGCACAAAGTGTCTCGGCACTTGTAGGCTTCGGCTACCGGGAATAATTTTCAAAAACGGCTTTGTTTCGACCCAAAACTTTTTGAGACAGCGGGCTAAGGCGCTCTTGGATCGCTTAGGAGAAACTCGCGATGGTTAGATCGCGGGTAGGGGTACTACCCCTAACCCCGCAAGGGGATTTGCTCCGCGATTGCGCCCGAAATCGCTAATCGGGACCGCCGGGAAAAATTTACTCATAAAATCTGTAAAATTATGAAAAATTACAGAAAAATTACAGAAATATATAATTTTGAATTATATATTAATTTTGTGATAGTCATGGCCCAAATACCCAATTTGATTAGACAATATGTGTTGTAATTCATAATACGGCTTGCGCGTCGTGATGTGATGTGCGTGCTTGTATTTTATTTTTATTTTATTTTCGCGACCTGCGCGTCGTGCCTTTCTATTATTCTGATTATAAATTAGATTTAAACTCGAATGTAACTCGAGTTTCAAAATTTATAATGTACAAATTTGGAGCTGTGGAAGGTCCACTCGAGACGGAGTTACGAGGAAGGCGCGAGCAACACAAGGTGGTCAAAAGGAAGGCGCTTGAGAAGTTGACCTTAGGTTGACCATCCGATCTTCTCATTGGCTTGAGAAGATCGTAGTAGGGCCATTACTAATCACAAAACTTAGTTAATTACTTGTGTATATGATGCATGTTTAATTAAGTAATTAATTAGTGCCTAGCGATTAAGATTAGATCTAGATCGTGCACAAGATGCACCCTTACGATTAGATTAGATCTACATCGTGTACAAGATGCACTCTATTGATTAGATTAGATCTATTTCGAGTATATGATACAACATCATTTAGATTAGATCTAAATCACGACAACTCAAAATGCCTACCATGCCGTGATACCCATCACTACCTCGATCGCATGATGTTGTTGAATCTGCCAAAGCAGAGCAACGCATATTATCTTGGTAGGGTGTGGAGGGACAATCTTGGTCCCGCCTATCAACGCATGGGTGAGTACAACTCAATTAGATTGAGTATTCCTAGTTAACTCGGTTGGATCGAGTATAACTATAGGTATTCTTCCAACGGTTGGAAAGTTAGGTCAAAATCACATATATATTAACTCTCGAGCATATTAGCCAAAGCTAATTCGATCTTTAATACAAATGCGGATTTTGATTCTATAAACAAGAGTTGCATAGAGATGTAATTGGTAATCGTTACCTACCGATCATACTAAGTCTTGGGCGTATTAGCCAAAGCTAACTCAAGGGTTAGTATGATGTGGATCTTGTCCCACATGAATTATAGAATTCAGTGGGAGCATCATTTAGTTAAAGGCCTAATTAAATGATTAAGAAAATGATACTTATTTATGCATTTATTTCTGTTGTAGAATTGCCATGACGTCGAACACGAACATCTTCTCTCTGCGTTCTGTCCTTAAGAAGGGCAAGCTCAACGGAGCAAATTTCCTGGACTGGTAAAGGAATCTGAGAATAGTTCTCACTCAGGAACGTAAATTGTACATTCTGGAGCAGCCCATTCCGGAGGCTCCTCCTGCCACTACCACGCGAGCAGACCGTGATGCTTACAAGAAGCATCAAGATGACGCATTAGATGTGTCCTGTCTTATGCTCGCGACCATGAACTCTGAGCTTTAGAAGTAACATGAGTTAATGGGCGCTTACGATATGGTTGAACATCTTTATCACCTATATCAAGGACAAGCAAGGCACTGGAAGAGGAACTCCAAAGAATACCTGGAAGATTTTAAGAAGAAGAGAAATAAGATTTCTACTTCAGGTATACATGTTATAGAAGTCAACCTCTCTATTTCTTCATCATGGGTATTAGATACCGGATGTGCTTCGCACATTTGTACTAATGTACAAGCGCTGAGGAATAGCAGGGCATTGACGAAGGGTGAGATAGACCTACGAGTAGGCAATGGAGCACGGGTTGCTGCTATTGCTGTAGGAACTTACCATCTATCTCTTCCCTCTGGGCTTGTACTAGAATTAGATAATTGTTGTTATGTGCCTGCCTTGACTAAGAACATAATTTCCGTTTCTTGTTTGGACAAGAAAGGATTTTCGTTTATAATAAAGAACAAATGTTGTTCTGTCTATTTAAACGATATGTTCTATTGTAGTGCACCTCTGATAAACGGACTCTATATTCTAGACCTTGAGAGCCTTATCTATAACGTAAATACCAAGAGGTTCAAGTCAAATGACATGAACCAAACCTACCTCTGACACTGTCACTTAGGTCATATAAATGACAAGCGCTTATCCCAGCTCCATAAGGATGGTTTGTTGGACTCATTTGATTTTGAATCATATGAGATATGCGAGTCATGCCTACGAGGCAAGATGACCAAGACTCCCTTTATTGGGCACAGCGAGAGAGCAACTGATTTGTTAGGACTCACACATAGTGATGTATGTGGCCCTTACAATGTTGCTGCTAGAGGCGGTTATAGATACTTCATCACATTTACTGATGACTTCAGTAGATATGGTTATGTGTACTTGATGACACATAAGTCTGAATCCTTTGAAAAGTTCAAAGAATTCAAAAATGAAGTACAGAACCAGCTTGGCAAGAGTATTAAGATACTTCGATCCGATCGAGGTGGAGAATACCTTAGCCATGAGTTTCGTGACTACCTAGCTGAGTGTGGGGTTCTATCCCAACTCACTCCTCCTGGAACACCACAGTGGAATAGTGTATCCGAACGGAAGAATCGTACCTTATTAGATATGATACGATCGATGATGAGTCACACAGATCTTCCAACATACCTTTGGGGCTATGCTCTAGACACAGTAGTTTTCATTCTCAACCGAGTTCCATCCAAGGTCGTGATAAAGACACCATATAGGATATGGACTGGGAGAGATGCCCAGGTGTCTTTCATGAGGATTTGGGGTTGTGAGGCTTACGTTCGACGTCAAGTCTCAGACAAGTTAGGACCCAAATCTGACAAGTTCTACTTTATTGGATATCCCAAGGAAACTAAGGGATATTACTTCTACATTCCCAGTCAGCACAAGGTAGTTGTGGCAAAGACTAGGTCTTTCTAGAAAGGGACTTTGTTTCTAGAAAGACTAGTGGGAGCGTGTTCGATCTTGAAGAAGTTCAAGATGCGAACAATAGCACTGATGCCTCGATGGAAATTGAACTGGAACCACAAAGTGTTATGGATGATGTTCCACAAGGAGTTGAGGAACAACAGCTAGTTCAAGTAGACATTCCGTCGTCAGCCTGAGAGATACTCATTTCTCTTGTCTGACCATGATGACGTTGTGCTCATAGAGGATGAGCCTACCACCTATCAGGAAGCTGTGATGAGACCAGATTCCGAGAAATGGCTAGAGGCCATTAGATCTGAGATGGAATCCATGTACACCAACCAAGTTTGGACTTTGGTTGATCCACCTGAAGGGGTAAAACCCATAGGTTGCAAGTGGGTCTTTAAGAGAAAGACTGACATGGATGGACTTATCTATAAAGGTCGCTTGGTAGCTAAAGGTTTCAAGCAGATTCATGGTATTGACTATGATGAAACCTTTTCTCCAGTAGCGATGTTTAAGTCCATTCGGATCATGCTTGCTATTGCAGCCTATCATGACTATGAGATATGGCAGATGGATGTCAAAACCACGTTTCTGAATGGAAACCTACTCGAGAATGTGTACATGATACAACCTGAGGGTTTTGTAGATCCACAGCATACTAGCAGAGTATGCAAGCTGCATAGGTCTATTTATGGACTAAAGCAAGCTTCTCAGAGCTGGAATCTTCGATTCGATGATGCAATCAAACAGTTTGGTTTCATCAAGAACGAAGATGAACCTTGTGTCTACAAGAAGGTTGTAGGGGACATAGTCGTCTTCCTCATATTGTATGTGGATGACATACTGTTCATTGGGAAGGACATTGTAACGACCCAACTCCTGGGTACTAGGCTGTGAGCCGGATCGCTACATTAACTACTGAAACTACTGTGCCGTACTGTGCGGAAAACTAGGTAAAATAAAATTTTCACTAACTGACTCTATTAATCTGATAACTGATGCACCCATGCGGTTATAAGGAAGGATTCAAGACCCTTTCCGATTGGTGTACATGTGCTAAGGAGAATGCTTGACCTCCCATCTGAGCTAGGAACTCAAACTAACTTCCCCGCTAGCTGCTGATCGATCCACGGATCGATGAATCTTACTGCGATTCTATGCCCTGCTGGATCGGTGTCTGGATCGGTCTGCAGACCTATCCGGGCACCGGAGGCCGAGATGCCCTCACGATCGGATCGGTCCGACCGATCCATGCACCGAAATTTCTCCGAGGCTATCGGTTGGATCGGTCGGTACCGATCCAGAGGATACATATCATGTTTACCGATCGGTCGGTGTGGACCGATCCAGTTGAATAGCTGCACTCGATCGGTCCGGGCACCGATCGCCGATTTCACCGAGGTCTGATTTCAGCACTTGCGTGCCAAAACATCACACAATAGTTCTAAAACAATGAAGATACATTCTAGCATATAAGTACTAATGTTCTAAACATGATAAGCTAACAAAACATAGTTACTAAGCTAGAACAATTAGTAACAAGACTAAGTATCAAACTAGACATGATAAGTGCTAAACTGAAATAAAAACGTATAGATCCCAAGGATCTTTATTCCAGACCCCTTGCACACACACATCATCGTAGCATCGCCCTCCAGCCTCCGCTAATCCACTTTTCTCTTACCGGTATCTGCAGTATAAGAAAAGTAGTATCTGTAAGCCAATAAGCTTAGTAAGAAACCATCTACCTCACAAAAACATGCAACGATGCGATTATGTTTTTAAAACATGCAGTTTGAAACTAAACTGAGCATGCAAGCATGGCATGGCATGGTATCACACAAAGCATGGCATAACATATAAACTGAACATGGTATACTTATAAACTGAGCATGAAACTGAACTAGTCATGCATATATCTAAATCTGTACACGAACTCAAATCATGTAAACTGAACCTGAACTGAACTGAACGCTAAATTTGTGTTCTCATCACTGGTTTCAAATTTGAAAACTATACATATAATAGATGAAAATACTAAACATGCTGTTGGGCCCTGGCAACTGTACTTACTGTGCGCGCATCCCTACGAGACCCAGCAGGGTTACTAGGTTATCTGAACCTAGGGACGACTGTGGGAGTCCAGCCCATGGATATCTGATCCAAGTACAGTGCCAACTGAATAAAAGTAAAATACTGAATACTGTTTTATTTTACTTTGCTGTTCTAGGTTATCTGAACCTAGAGCTAGGTTATCTGAACCTAGAGGCTACTGTGGGAGCCTACCCAATGGATATCTGATCCATATAGCTGTGATAACTGATAACCAACTGAATAAAATGTTTCTAATATATTTTACATGCTGTTAGGACGCCTATTGGTGCATCCTTCTGAACTGGGCATTCTACCGAATGCTTGGTGTGCACTAAAAACACACCCTAACACTGAGAACTGTAAAATTTCTGAACTAACGCCAAAACTAACAAGCGAGAGCAATTATACTGCAGGTGAGGGGTTTCTTACCTCAATCGCAAGGTTTTCTTACGATTCTATTCGCTAGGTTTTCCGGAAAACTGTCCGTTCGACGAACCGCTTCCGTCCTCGCGTTCCTCTCGCGGAGAAGGACCTTTTTTGTGTTGGAGTCGTCGCCGGGAGATGTTCCCTTGGCCCTTGGGGCTTGGTGTACCGTGCGTGAGGGAGAGGAGAAGGAGGAGTCGGCGTGAGGGCTAGGGTGAGGAATAGGTCACGATAAAACCAATATAAAATAACCCAAATCCCAACTTAAGTTTATATTTATATTAAGTGGTTTAATGCACCCAACTCTAATATAAATATATTTGGTTCTCCTTCCTTTCAGCACGGCCCTGCTGAAACTTATCCGTAAACCATAGGTCTCGGGTTCGATTCCCGCCTAAGCTATTTTACGGTTCCAATTTTTTTTGCGGAAAATTCGGAAAAATATCTAAAAATTCCAGAAAAATCATACTATATTTCTAAAACAAATTCGAATTTTTCGCTTTACAATCCCCATACCTTATAAAAGTTAGTCCCAGAACTTAAAACAGTACTTTTATTGTCGGTCGCCTCTGTCAGTGGTTTTGCCAACCGACTTTGACTAATGGCACTTCCTTGTTCCGTAATTTCTTTCTTCCGGTCTATTATCTGAATAGGCCGACCGTCAGATCATCACGGACTGTACCATCCGGGGCTCAATCACCGGTGGCGTCGGAATATGCTTCTTCAAAGATGGAGACATGAAATACGTTGTGGTCTGACATCTCCTGGGGTAGCTCTAGCTCATATGCTACCTTTCCCACTCTCTTCGTGATAAGGTAGGGTCCCACATCTGGGAGCTAGCTTGCCCTTCTTCCCAAAACGCATGACTCCTTCATGGGAGCTACTCGAGGAGATCCCCAATCGAAAACTCTAGTCGCGCTGTATCAAGATAGCTCTTCGACGGCTCTGTCTCTATCCTCTGAATCTGTGGCGTGTGGTATCGCTACTAGATCCGGCTCAAGCTCTAGCTCCCTGCTTCACCACTCATATTGGTGATGCACTCCGCCCATAGAGTGCCTCATAAGGTGCCATGCCGATAGTGGCACGATAACTGTTGTTGTATGCAAATTTAGACTCGATATTTGCACCAACTTCCTTGAAATCTAGGGCACAAGCTCGGAGCATGTCTTCGAGTACCTGATTCACTCGCTCCGTCTGACCATCCGTCTGAGGATGGAAGGTCATCTTGAATTTTAACTGGGTGCCCATAGTCGACTGCACACACTTCCGTGTGATGTAAATCTGCTGTCTCTGTCCGATATAATGGTTCGTGGGACTCCATGCAGACTATCTCCTTGAGATACAACCGAGCTAGTTGCTCCATGGAATAGGATATTCGATAGCTAAGAAGTGGGCTGATTTAGTCGTCGACTATTACCCAAATGGCATCAACACCATTCGTGGTTCGGGAACCCACTATGAAGTCCATAGAGATATCCTCCCACTTCCATTCGGAATCTGGATCGGCTGCAGAACTCCTCCAAGTCTCTGGTGTTCTGCAGATGCTGACGTATCTGGCGATATCTCGCCATCCTGTGCCACCAAAATCGTTTTTAGATCCCGATACATTTTGGTGGAACCGGGATGCATCGCAGGAGTCCTGTGAGCCTCGTCTAGAATCCTTCGTAGTTCCTCCCGATCCGGAACACAAAGTCTGTCACCACAATACACTACCCCACTTTCTGAGACCGCTAACCCTTGCTTGATTTTCTGGATTTCGGGATCCCGCTCCTGAGCTGTCTGGATATCATCAAGCAAGGTAGATGCTAAGGACATTGTGGAAAGCTGCCCGACTATAATTTCGAGACTAAAAGTTGTAATCTCCTTCCTTAGGGGTGGTGACATAGCAAAGATAATAAGGTAGCACTAGACTTCCTGCCGAGTGCGTCTGTACCTTATTAGCTTTCCCTGGATGGTAGAGGATATCTATGTCATAATCCTTGACAGCTTCTAACCATCTCATCACGATATTCAGATCCTTCGAGTAAAGAAATAGACTTTGATGATCTCATACACTCCGAGCTCGATAATGTCTCCAAATCTTGAGAGCGAACACCATTGCAAGCTCAAGGTCGTGAGTAGGATAGTTCCTCTCATAATCCTTGAGTTGTGGAGGCATAGGCGATCACCTTGCCTTTTTGCGTACCGCTCCTAATCCCAATTTAGAGGTTTGTAGATGTGTGTTTTCCGTATAGCTAAAATAGAGCACCGTCAATCTGCTTTAGTTCATTAAAATTCGCTCGCATCCTCTGTCCAAATTTCTTGTTCTTCCCGGTGAGAGCTGGGAGGCTATCCTGGAGAAGTCCTCTACGAATTTCTGTAGTAGCTAATCCCGTAAAGCTTCGATTTCACCGCGCTCTGGGTCTCTTCCAGCTACTTACCGCTTCTATCTTGGGATCTACCATAACACCATCCTTGGAGATGATGTGACCTAGAAAGGCTACTTGGTCCAGAATTCACATTTCGTGAATTTGGCGTATAGCTTACTATCTTCAGATGCTCCGCATGGTCCTCCTGTGTGCTCGAATAGATAAGAATGTCATCGATGAACACGATGACAAACTTGTCTAAGTATTCTCTGAATACTCTGTTCATGAGGTCCATGAATGTAGTTGGGGCATTTGTCACGCCGAAAGGCATGACTAGGAACTCATAATGTCCGTATCTAGTCCTGAAGCTTAGGTATATCACCTTCCTTAACTTTAACCTGGTGATATCCTGATCCGAGGTCGATTTTAGAGAACACTGTGGCTCCCTTTAGTGGTCAAACAGTCATCTATCCGGGAAGAGGGTAACTGCTTTTAATTGTGACCGGTTCAAAGCGGTAGTCTATGCATGCCCATCCTTCTTCTTCACGAACAACACGTGCTCCCCATGGTGAGTGACTAGGGCGTATGAAACCCTTGTCAAGAAGCTCCTGAAGTTGTTCTTGTTTCTTCTGGAGCCATGCGATACGGTGCCTTGGAAATTGGATTTGTGCCGGAATGAGCTCTATCTCAAATTCAATCTCCTTGTCTGGTGCTAGGCCTGCTGGGTAGTCACAAACGACTCGAACCTCGATAGCTGTTGGTTCTTGTCCTGGCTGGTGTTGACTACATTTGCTAAAAATCCCATGCATCCTTAATCCAATAGTTGTTGTGCTTTCAATGCTGAGAGAAACTTCTTGGCTTTCCTCTTGGCTTCCGTGTACTCACTGTACTCAGACCTGAGTTGGAATATGACTTTCTACTGACTCTATAGAAGCGTATCTCGATCGTAAAATCCATTCCAAAGATGACATCGTAGTCGATCATTTCTAGCACTATCGATCACCAAAAGCTCCCCGTCTATAACGATCGGTACCGCTCGAGGCCATAATGTCTCCGAGGGTAGCGTTTAAACCGACTATTGAGTACGGAGGTGTTGCTAGTAAATGCCCGGATACATAAGAGTGGGTTGCCCGATCGAATAAGATGCATTATCGAAAATACATCGACTCGTGACAACCGAGGCATTTGCTACGCCTCCTCCGCGTCGTGAGAAAATCGCATTCGTGGTCGGGCTTCTAATACTCGCCTATCGATCTCGGACCATCTAAGACAAAGATACATCCGGTGTAGCTGGTTGAGCTCCATACCGAGGAAGATCGTTTTGTTCACCTTAGCCATGTGCCCTTCCCACATTCAAAACAACCTCGCGTACCCTTGCAGCAAACTCCTGGATGATGTTTTCCACAAGTAGCACACTTGGGATGTCCGGAATGTTTTCTGGTCCTCCTTTGGGTCACCGCTTTTATGCGTTTCCCTTCCTTGGAGCTATGCCCTTGTTGTTTGCTGAGTACCGAGCCACTTGTCCTTGGGTTCTGTGGAAACCCGTCACTGGTGATGTCCGATAGTGCTCGGTGATCGAGCACTACTCACCGCCTCCTCGTGGTTTGTGGCCTATGAACACCACCACCACATTCATTGCGATCTGCGAGCATCTTCGACATCAGCGACTCTTCCTTCTACGGTGACTAGTTCGGATGTTGAATTTCTTCACGGCGATAGGTTGCCCCGACGAAACTCAGTAAACTCGCCATAGTGTCGGTTCGTGACTTGCATGTGAAAGAATTCCTCAAGAATTCTTTCTCAAGTTGGCCCTGGGCGCTTCGTTCTGATTTATTCCCACCACATGCGTGCGTCTCCTGTTAAACAGAAGGAGGCACACTTCACCTTTTCGTGCTCTGCCAATCTAGAAGCTCCATCGTGCTTTCCAGTGTTTTAAACCATGCCCGAGCATCCCATGGTTCGGTGCCTGAGAAGTTCGGGCTTAATTCTCTGCCACCGGATAAGGTAAGCTTCTCTCTTAGCCTCGCCATCGCTACTGGGCATCGCAGAGCTGGTACTACCGTGATTCCGGAGTCGTGAGGTTCTGGAGTAGTCTAGCCTTTAAGGAGGCTATCTCCGCCGCTCAGCCGCTTAGCTGTTGTAGTGAGCCACTAATGTAAGGTCCGGGAGGCACCGAATCCCTCACGCTTCAGCCGGACGCCCTCGCCATTTTCTAAATAGCGAGAACATATATATATAACTAGGCTATCATGTTATAGTTAACTACTGGTAACATGTTAAATACTATCACTGTAAACATGAATTAATTAACTACCAACATGCGAGCAAACATGAAAGCACATATAACTGATATGAAAGCTGAAAACAAAACTGAGTGAGAGATGTTCTTACTTGGAAGCTGCAGGTACAATGCTGATGTGTGTATTCTGTAACGACCCAACTCCTGGGTACTAGGCTGTGAGCCGGATCGCTACATTAACTACTGAAACTACTGTGCCGTACTGTGCGGAAAACTAGGTAAAATAAAATTTTCACTAACTGACTCTATTAATCTGATAACTGATGCACCCATGCTGTTATAAGGAAGGATTCAAGACCCTTTCCGATTGGTGTACATGTGCTAAGGAGAATGCTTGACCTCCCATCTGAGCTAGGAACTCAAACTAACTTCCCAGCTAGCTGCTGATCGATCCACGGATCGATGAATCTTACTGCGATTCTATGCCCTGCTGGATCGATCTACGATCGAGGTCGATCGGCCGATCGATCGGTATTCGATCGGTTCGCAGACCTATCGTGCACCGGAGGCGCCGAGATGCTCATCGTTGATGGATCGGTGGCCGATCCATGCACCTGAAATTTCCTCCGAGGCTATCAGATCTACCGGATCGGTCGGGACCGATCCAATAGCTGCACTCGATCGGGGCACCGATCATGTCCGATTTCACTCGAGAGTTCGATTTCAAGACTTGCGTACAAAACATCACACACTAGTTCTAACACAATGAAGATACATTCTAGCATATAAGTACTAATGTTCTAAACATGATAAGCTAACAAAACCTAGTTACTAAGCTAGAACAATTAGTAACAAGACTAAGTATCAAACTAGACATGATAAGTGCTAAACTGAAATAAAAACGTATAGATCCCAAGGATCTTTATTCCAGCCCCTTGCACACACACATCATCGTAGCATCGCCCTCCAGCCTCCGCTAATCCACTTTTCTCTTACCGGTATCTGCAGATAAGAAAAGTAGTATCTGTAAGCCAATAAGCTTAGTAAGAAACCATCTACCTCACAAAACATGCAACGATGCGATTATATTTTTAAAACATGCAGTTTGAAACTAAACCGAGCATGCAAGCATGGCATGGCATGGTATCACACAAAGCATGGCATAACATATAAACCGAACATGGTATACTTATAAACTGAGCATGGCATACTTACATATCTAACATGTACACGAACTCAAATCATGTAAACTGAACCTGAACTGAACTGAACGCTAAATTTGTGTTCTCATCACTGGTTTCAAATTTGAAAACTATACATATAATAGATGAAAATACTAAACATGTTGTTGGGCCCTGCAACTGTACTTACTGTGCGCACATCCCTACAAGTTCGAATCCAGCAGGGTTACTAGGTTATCCGAACCTAGGGACGATGTGGGAGTCCAGCCCATGGATATCTGATCCAAGTACAGTGCCAACCGAATAAAAGTAAAATACTGAATACTGTTTTATTTTACTGAACCTAGAGCTAGGTTATCTGAACCTAGAGGCTACTCTGGGAGCCTACCCAATGGATATCTGATCCATATAGCTGTGATAACTGATAACCAACTGAATAAAATGTTTCTAATATATTTTACATGCTGTTAGGACGCCTATTGGTGCATCCTTCGAATCGGCATTCTACCGAATGCTTGACTGTAAAATTTCTGAACTAACGCCAAAACTAACAAGCGAGAGCAATTATACTGCAGGTGAGGGGTTTCTTACCTCAATCGCAAGGTTTTCTTACGATTCTATTCGCTAGGTTTTTCCGGAAAACTGTCCGTTCGACGAACCGCTTCCGTCCTCGCGTTCCTCTCGCGGAGAAGGACCTTTTTTTGTGTTGGAGTCGTCGCCGGGAGATGTTCCCTTGGCCCTTGGGGCTTGGTGTACCGTGCGTGAGGGAGAGGAGAAGGAGGAGTCGGCGTGAGGGCTAGGGTGAGGAATAGGTCACGATAAAACCAATATAAAATAACCCAAATCCCAACTTAAGTTTATATTTATATTAAGTGGTTTAATGCACCCAACTCTAATATAAATATATTTGGTTCTCCTTCCTTTCAGCACGGCCCTGCTGGTTCACCGGTTACTAAACTTATCCGTAAACCATAGGTCTCGGGTTCGATTCCCGCCTAAGCTATTTTACGGTTCCAATTATTTTTGCTGCTTCCGCTACTCGGAAAATTCCGGAAAAATATTTAAAAATTCCAGAAAAATCATACTATATTTCTAAAACAAATTCTGGAATTTTTTTTTCGGGCTTTACAGACATCCCTATGCTTCAGTCTGTCAAGACCTGGCTAGGGAGTTGCTTCTCAATGAAGGACTTAGGTGAGGCATCCCGTATTCTAGGGATACATATCTAGAAAGATAGATCTAAGAGATTGCTTGGCCTAAGTCAGAGTACATACATTGACAAGGTACTCCTTCGGTTTGCCATGCAGAACTCCAAGATGGGATTTCTGCCGATGTCACATGGCGTGAGTCTTTCTAAGACTCAAGGTCCCTCTTCTAGAGAGGAGAGAGACTGCATGGATCTGATCCCTTATGCTTCAGCCATAGGATCGATCATGTACGCCATGCTATGTACTCGACCTGATGTCTCGTATGCTTTGAGCATGACGAGCAGATACCAGTCAGATCCAGGTGAAAGTCACTGGATAGCGGTCAAGAATATTCTTAAGTACTTAAGAAGGACTAAATAATATTTCTTGATATATAGAGGCAATGATGAGCTAGCTTTAAAGGGTTACAGTGATGCTAGCTTCCAGACCGACCAGGATGATTATAGATCGCAGTCAGGGTTCGTGTTTTGCATTAATGGTGGTGCTGTGAGCTGGAAGAGTTCGAAGCAGGACACAGTAGCTGATTCTACGACAGAGGCCGAGTATATTGCTGCATCAGAGGCAACAAAGGAGGCAGTTTGGATTCGCAAGTTCATCACTAAACTTGGGGTGGTTCCTAGCATTGCTGACCCTATTGAGCTCTATTGTGACAACAATGGAGCTATAGCACAGGCGAAGGAACCTCGCTCACACCAGCGGACCAAACACATACTATGTAACGCCCGCCCTTCTTACCCAACCAAAGGCAGCGCTACGTTCTTATACTACTTACGTATATGTTTTACTATAACAGCGGAAGAATAAAAATTTTAAAGAATTTAATTTATTAAGCATAAGACCACATATTCTAATTTGTTCAAATGTGCATATATTGAACTTATAACTAAAAATATTAATTTGTCCGAATCGTCCTAGCCGAGCCACCACCACACACATCACTATCTGCTCCTCCTGCTGCTCCGTTGTTCATCCAACTTTCTCTTTTATCTGCGGTACAAGGAAAGTAAGCTATGAGCACTCATGGCTCAGTAAGTTCCTTTCCTACTCACTAAAACCGAGAATCATCGTATATCAAGAATGGATCAACATATCATCGTCTCAACTAATCATAACATAACATATCATTCTATTCAAACATATCATGCATATTTCTTATTCACATATCATTTCATAGAAGCATGAATATCATATCATAAAACAAATAAATCACAAGCATAAGACATACAAGGGCATCATATTCATATCATAATATCACATGACATTATATCATATCATCATATAATTCAAGCACATATGAATGTAGGCAATGCATCGTGAATTTGAAAACTTATACTTAATAGTACTTGAATTTAATATCATCATCATTTGGGATCCCGGTTTGTACCACATACATAATGCGTAGGTCCAAGGTAGCAAGTCTTGAGCCCTACCATGTATACATACTAGGCCCGAGTCTTACTCCATCGACCTAGGGCACTCAAAGGCCCATTACTGACGAGGCCCGAGTCTTACCCCGGGGCGTTTACGGAGCCCACCCTTGGTACAAACCATAAAAATAACTTATCATGCATAACTATCATATCATGTCCTTAACAATCTTTCATGCATTTATTCTTTTCATTTCTTTTCATTATGTATAGCATTTTCTATACTATCACATATCATAACATGACTTCATTTCTTTTCATTATGTATAGCATTTTCTATGCTATCACATATCATAACATGACTTCATTTCTTTTCATTATGTATAGCATTTTCTATGCTATCACATATCATAACATGACTTCATTTCTTTTCATTATGTATAGCATTTTCTATGCTATAACACATCATGGCATATTTCATAATATAACTTCATTATGCATATCATTTCGTAACTAAAGCAATCATGCATTCTAACTTATTATCATATCATTTTCATACAGCATGGCATAGACATATTTAATTTTTGTTCTAGGGTTTCTAGGGCATCTATCCCTTCATGGCCGAACACATAATGATTCATTTAGGTCATACAAACATGTATCACATTCACACATTATCAAGTTTTAAGAAGTACTTTTAACCCCTTAGGTTTCATTTCCAAGGCCTCTAGGTCCTTTAAACCTTACTTGACCGAAATTCATAAAATATAAACTTCCTTTAAGTGGCCTAAAGCATGGGAAACCTAAGTAAATTTCATAGCAAGATTTACTAAGAACATCATACACAAAGTTGGATCATAAACAAGCTAGGACTCTTGTGATCTTACATGTCATAAATCATGTAACTAATTTTCTACATTCCAATTAAACATGAGAGCATTAATCATCTTTCATAACAAAATATCACAGAGGTCATTGAGCATATTAGAATTTTGTTTAAGCTTCTCTAAACCATCACCTTACCATGGCCGAAATATTAAGAGTAAGGTTCATGAGTTTCTTTCAACATACAAGTATACAACTCTTAAGAACTTTATATCATGTCATATAAGCATAGTTATTTTAAATTCAAGGTCCTCCTAACCCTAAATTCTTTCTTGGCCGAAACATGAGAGTGGGGTTCTTTTGGTTCCAATCAACTTCCAAGCAAGAAAACCATAGGAAGGTCCTTAGCATTTCATAGAGGGAACCTTGCACTAGTTTGGTTAGACAATAATTTTCCTAACCTATTTACAATATTTTTGATTGAAATTCTAGGGTTACATACACCTCTGATCATGCATCATATATGTATAAAAACATAGGGGAAAACTTTCTTTCAAGGCATAGAAAAAGAATCCGAAAATCACATGAAAGCCTTGTACCGCAGGTGAGGGGAAGCTTACCTTCTTTGCTTAAGTTTCCTAGGTTCGAGAACTTGCTTGTGGACCTTTCTTCCTTGCTTGCTTTGCTCGGCACCAATGGAGGAAGAAGGCTAGGTCTTTTGGTGGAGGAGGAGGAAGAAGAGGAGGCTTCTTCCTCTTGTGTTGCTCGGCAACAAAAAGAAAGAAAGAAGGGGGAGAGTTGTTGCTCTCGGCAACAAGAGGAAAGAGGGAGGGAGAGTGCTCGGCACAAATGGAGGAGAGGAGGAGAGTGAGTTGAGGATGAAGCCCCCCCCCTCCATGCCTATTTATACTAAAGTGAGGGGAGGAAAACTTGACTTGATTCATCCTCCTCATTTACTTCTCCTCTTAATGAGAAAGAATATGCTAGAGAAATGCTTCTTGAGTTTCTCTCTTTTCTTTCTCTTAATTTCTCTCCTTTCTTTCCTTTAATTATAATTCCCATCTCTCCTCTTACAATATTCACTCCTATCACACTTGGTTAACACATGCATGCATTCACAAGAGAACCAAGGATCAAATCCTTCTCCTAACATATTTTTGTACAAAATAATTCATGTATATGCATTATGCATAAATATTTCATACATGCATATATAATATCTCATATTTCTTTTGTTTACATTAATTCCTTGCATTATAAATCATGTATAGAACTTTATATTCTCAACTTTATTTTCTTTCATAAAGTTTTTAATCATCTAAATAACATTCAACGTAGACTATCTACACTTACTCTTTCATTACATCTTTATCTATTCCATTCTACTTACTACGGTAGGCTTCCATCCTACCATCTCATTCGAGAGATCATCAAGAGAGGAGATGTGAAGATTTGAAGAGTACCTACAGAGGCTAACATTGCATATCCCTTGACCAAGGCTTTGGCACAGAGGAAGCATGATGGTCACACTAGGTCATTGGGGCTTAGAGCCTACACTGATTGGCACTAGTGCTAGTGGGAGATTGTTAGCTAGAGCCCTAGAGCCAATCATTTGATGATTGTATTTTGGACTTGTTGTATCATATTCTATATAAATAAAGGCATTTGTTTTTGGTTATTATACTTACTTGTATTGGTGCTAGGCCATATATATAACGTCCTTGAGTAGTCTCTCATATATCAATCGGTTAGTTGTGAACCGATAGTGAGATGATATAGGAACACTACTCTTAATCATTCCTAGTAGTATTAACATTCAGGGACAATGTTAATGCAATAAGACTAGTATGTAGTCAACTCGATGACTTGATCTCACAAGTCATGGATATAGAGATATCAAGTTGACACATGGGTATACATTAGAGAATTGAATGACCCGCCATGGGAAAGTATCATGGATCGTTATATGAGTGTCATATACTTTCTCATGTGGCTATTAGTATGACTACTAGTCCTTAGACCTGAAGTCACCATAGATCCCTACATAAGGAGTTATGTACTTTGGTTTCGTCAAACGTCACCCGTAACTGGGTGGACTATAAAGGCGATTACTGGGTATATAACAAATTATGCAGAGGGATGTGAGTGATGTAGATGGGATCTATCCCTCCTATATGACGGGAGAGACATCGGTATTATTGATAGAGTGAGACCACGAAGTACATGGCCATGCCCAAATGAGTCAATATAGGATATTGAGCTCATTTGATTTAGTGAGTCTACTTGGAGTTCAAGATTTAGATTGGTCAGAGGATGACACGGTCTATGCCTCACATTGATTAAGCTAGATGTCTAGGATAGAAGGACGCTCGTCATATTTTGTTAGGAGTCACAATTAGTAGTCACAAGGTGATGTCGGATCTCGACATTCTTGTAACTTGGGTAGTAATGATGTGTTGCTAGATACCGCTCATTACTTATGCTCCTAAATGGGTTTAGGGCATTGCCAACATTACAAGAACCTATAGGGTCACACACTTAGGACAATTAAATGGAGATTAGGTTCATATGATGAACAAAGAGGATTAGATTCATTTGATGAATCAAATTGGATTAAGAGTAATCCTAATTGAGCTAACATGAGTTCGACTCAAGTTGATTCATGTGTTCAATGAGTATAATTTAGATTTTGACTCATTGAATCAATTTAATTAAATGAATTAGATTCATTATATTAAGTTGGCTTGAATGAAATGGTTGGATTCGATCAACCATGGAAGAGATTTGGTCAAGTTTGACTTGACTTGAGAGGAAGATTAAAAGTCAAGTTTGACTTGACTTTATGCCACCTCATTGGTGAGTTGGCATTGATGTGGACCAATGATGTTACTCCACATCATCATGGGTGCCACCTCATGGAAGTTACAAAGCCATTCTCTTTAATGGCTTCATATTAATTGCAATTAATGCAATTAATTTGGGAGTTTCACAATGGAGAGTGGCCGGCCACTTTTGGTTTGAATGAGAATTCATTTTTCATTCAAGTGTGTATCTTCTACCTTCTTCCTCTCAAGCTCTCCCTCTCCTCCTCTACTTGGTCGAACCATACATAGGTGCTAGCACACCTTTTGTGTGATTTTCTCCACCTACGTGTTCGTGTGGATACTTCTAGAGGAGTATCTATCTTCATACTCTTGAGATCTGGCACCGTTTGGACGAGCGAGAATGCGAAGGGCTTCACTTCAAAGGTATAAAAGTTTTTCTTCATGTAGATCTTGGAGTAGATCTAAGTTGTAAACTCGTACTCGTAAATTTTGTTCTATACTCTTCGCACGAGATCCGTTGGCTAGGGTGATTCGGGGTTTCCGCGACGCGAAAAATCGGTTTTCGCCGCCCGAAAAACCCAATAGGCCCGTGTTCGGAATACATTTCTTCGGCATTGAAACGTGTAACACGTTATGAATGGCTGACATCTCTTTTGTATGCTACCTTTCCGATTCTTTTCAGAACCTGGTTTGGTCCCACATAGTGCGGGCTTAGTTTTCCCTTCTTACCGAACCTCATTACTCCCTTCATAGGAGCTACCTTGAGGAATACTGAGTCTCCGACACTGAATTCCAATGGCCTTCGTCGCTTATCCGCATAATTCTTCTGTCGAATTTGAGTAGTTTCTATTCTTTGTCGGATATTCTGTATGACACGGGTGGTGTTATCGATAAGCTCCGTTTGAAATCCCATCTCTTTCTTTTCCCCGCCTTCATACCAACATATAGGTGATCTACATTTCCTACCATACAGAGCCTCGTAAGGTGCCATCCCAATAGTAGCTTGGTTGCTATTGTTATAAGCGAATTCTGCTAAGCATAAATATCGGCACCAGCTTCCTTTGAAGTCCAAGGCACAAGCCCATAGCATGTCTTCTAGCACCTGGTTCACCCTCTCTGTCTGTCCGTCGGTTTGAGGGTGGAAGGCAGTACTGAATAATAGCTTTGTACCAAGAGCCCTCTGAACACATTCCCAAAAGTGAGAAACAAAATGACCATCTCTGTCAGAGATGATGGTCTTAGGGACCCCACGTAATCTAATAATTTCCTTGACATATAATTGAGCCAGCTGCTCAATTGAATGAGTTATCTTAATTGCCAGAAAGTGGGCGGATTTAGTTAGCCTATCCACGATCACCCATATAGCGTCATAGCCGTTTGTTGTCTTGGGTAATCCTGAAATAAAGTCCATAAAGATATCCTCCCATTTCCATTCCGGAATTTGGATAGGCTATAGTAATCCTCCAGGCCTCTGGTGTTCTGCTTTAACCCTCTGACAGGTCAGGCAGGCACTGAAGTACTGAGCCACATCTCTCTTCATACCGGACCACCAGAATTTCTTTTTCAAGTCTTGGTACATTTTAGTGGATCCCGGATGCATTGCATAAGGCGTTGAATGAGCTTCTTCTAATACCTTTCTTCGCAACTCAGGGTCCTCGGGAATACATAATCGATCTCTGAGGTATAATATTCCATTGTCCGCGGTACGAAATCCATCATTCTTTCCCTCTAAGATCTCTTGTTTAATCCTTTGGAGGCTTTGGTCACTGGTTTGCTTCTCTAATATATTGTCGAATAGGGTGGGTGCTATGGTCAGGGTGGAGAGTTGCTCGGACATAGTCTCGACCCCATGACACGAAATGTTTCTCGGTTTCCCGATAGATTCGACCACTGGTCTACCTTCAGTATTTAATAAAACTTTAGTATGTTGGCTAGAGATAAGCGGCTGACCTGTAACAACAGTAGAGGCGTTCGCCACATCTTCATTGGTAAGCGCGAAAACCCTGGCATTCGTCGTCGTTGGCAGGGCTTCCAACCTCCCTTGGCTGATTGATGTCCCTTCTATAGCGGTTTGCATCTGGTGTAGCTGTGAAGGGGCACCCCTGTTCTGGTTGTTCTGCTGGAATGGTGCCTGCATCTGAGTAGGACAGTCTCTGTCCTTCCTGTCCACAATTATAGCACTTTCTTGTACCTTAGTGACACAATCCGAATGCGCTTCCACAAATAGAACAGGGGTATCTCGTTGCTTATTTATCGACCCACTTTTGCATTGTCCCACCGCTTTTTTTTCCAAGAAGTTCCTTTCGACTGACTTGGTACTCGAGATTTCGTCCCTCGGCTCGTGTCGACCTTTATTCTCCTTCATTGCTTTCGATAATGTTCTATGATGAGGGCACTCCTCCGTAGTCTGCGGTCTATTAACTCCCGGCCACATTCAATGCTATCTCGGTCAAGCATCTTGATCGATCGAACCTCTCTCTCAGACGCACTAATTCGGAACAAAGACGCGCGGTTGAAGCGTTTTTTCTTTCCTTCGATAAGTCACCTTGCCAAAACTCGGTGAACTCGTCGTAATGTCGGTTCGTCACTTGCGTATGAAAGAATTCTTCGAAGAACTCTGTCTCGAAGTCCGTCCAATTCATCAGATTAATTTGCCTCTTCGCTTTAACTCTTTCCCACCACATCCTCGCATCTCCGGAGAAGCAGAAAGATACGCATTTGATCTTCTCTGATTCAGGCCAGTCCAAAAGTTCCACTGTGCTTTCTACTGTCTTGAACCAGGCCTGGGCATCCCACGACTCGCAAGTACCCGAGAAGTTTTCCGGCTTCAGTCTCAACCACTGAATCAAATAGGTCTCCTGTCGAACCACTGGGACAGGGGCTACCGGTGGTACTGGTTCAACTATTGGCACAACGGGCACTGCATTCTGAACTACTGGTGGGGTGGTAGGGGTTCCTTGTTGACCAATCAAGGTCGTGATCAACTGTTGTTGTTCCGTGATCTGACATTGAAGGTCGGTGACTACCTGAGTCAGATGTGGTGGAGTGATTGCTTCGTTTGCTCGGGTAGTACGTCTCCTAACCATGCTTATCTTCATTAAACAATAACAATTTATCGTTATCCCTATTCGCTGTCATAAGGTTATTACTATTCCTATCCTACCATCATGCATACCTATCCTAATTCAAGGTATAAGTAAACATGTAGAATATTAGAGCATTAACAAAAGTTAAATTAAACTAAATCAAAGAATAAGAAAACATGCAGAATATTAAAGCATAAAAAAAAAAAAGTAAACGTGCATAAAAGCATCAAAACAAAAATTACATTAAGCATATAAAATCTTACTTGGAGCGGCAGGATGGAGGCTTGACATGTGTGTAGTGGCCCCTCCTGCTAAGGCGACGGGGGTTACTTGCGAGACATACATACTTAACACAGCGGAAGTCTTACTTAGAGAATTTAAAAACCTTTTCTTACTTAAAAATCACCATAGACATCAAAGAACCACATAGCATACCTATCATAATTTTTTTGAGTCTTAATACCCAAATATATACTTAAGGTCATGGAGTTATGAAATAAAAACATCAACATGGCATATTTCTTATTAAACAAAAAGCAGGTCTTTTCCTTTAGTCAGTCCACTACCGCACACATCCTTCTAGCCCCTCCTGCTGCTCCCCTAGTACAACCATTCCTTGCCTTTATCTGTGGTACAAGAAAGTAAGCTGTGAGCACTCATGGCTTAGTAAGTTCCTTTCCTACTCACAAAAACCGTAAAGCATATTAAAATCACAAGTCATAAGGCATAAAGACAAATGTATCATGTCAAAAGCATATCATGACATATCGTAACATAACATAAAGTATCATGGCATAACATAACATGATCATCAAACGTATCCTGTCATAGCATAACATCATCATAACATCATGGCATAATCATAAAGTATAAACATGGTAAACTCCTAACATATATCATGCAACATATGCATCATGTCTTTTGAAAACTTATACAATACATACTTAAACATAATTTCAACATGATTGGGGCCCCGGCTTGTATCACATACATAAATGCGCGCGTCCTATGTAGGTCCAAGGTAGCAAGTCTTGAACCCTACAAGGCATACATACTAGGCTCGTTTCTTAGTCCATCGACCTAGGGGCACTTAGGAGCCCATCCCTAACGAGGCCCGTTTCTTAGTCCATCGACCCCGGGGCGCTTATGGAGCCCACCCTTGGTACAAGCCATACATAAAGTAAAGTAGCATGTCATACATATCATTGTTCTTATTCTTTCATGCATATCATGTTTCTAGACATATCATAAAACTTGTATTTTTTTGGGCACACAGCACATGCATGAATCATAGCATACAACATGAACATATCACTTATCATATCATAAAGCATGCATATTTGGGCACACAGCACATGCATGAATCATAAGCTTGCATAATGAACATATCATTTTATCATATCCTAAAGCATGCATGATTGAACACATAGCACATACATGGATCATAAGCATACATAAAAGAGCATATCACTTATCATAAAAAGACATAACCATTCATGGAATCATTAAATAACATCTCTTGATTCATTCATAGCATGTGGGGTACATCTAGGTCACTAAACTCATATGGCTGAAAGTCATGAGTAGAGGCATGATCTCTAGACAACATACAAACATAAAAATCTCCTGCTATCTTCACATACTAGCATAAGAAAGGTCATAAGCATGTTAACCTAAATTTTTAAGCCCTCCTAGGTTTCCAATTCTTCCATGGCCGAAACCTTTCATGAAGAGAAATCAAGTTCTAAGCAACATGCAAACATGTAAACCCTAAACCCATATCATATCATATTTCATAAGGAACTACTTAACCATATTTAGTTTGGGTTCTAAGTTCCTTAAGCTCCTAATCTTATCATGGCCGAACCCTAGCATGTCTCATTCTAGGTTACAAGTAGCATGGAAGTGTTGAACCTTAGGTCAATATCTTATACATTTTCATGAGGAACAACATAAGCACATTTGTTTTAAATTTCAAACTTCCTAGACCCATTAACTTGTAGTGGCCGAACCATATCTATCATGGAACTAGGTTTTTAGTGGCATAAGAGCATGGAAAACACAATTACATTTCATAGCATACATCACAAGACATCATAAGCATATATAAGTTCGGTTCTAAAATTTTCTCTAGGCCTTTAAACTTGCAGTGACCGAAACACATCAAGCATGAAACTAAGTTTCTAGTGGCATAAGAGCATGGTAACCACAACTACATTTCCTAGTACTTATCACAAGAACCATCATGAACATATGTAAGTTGGTTTCAAAATTTCTCTAGGCCTTTTCACTAGTATTGGCCGAAACCTATCAAGCATGAAACTAAGTTTCTAGTGGCATAAGAGCATGGTAACCACAACTACATTTCCTAATACTTATCACAAGAACCATCATGAACATATGTAAGTTGGTTTCAAAATTTCTCTAGGCCTTTACACTAGTATTGGCCGAAACCTATCAAGCATGAAGCTAAGTTTCTAGTGGCATAAGAGCATTAAAACCACAACTACATTTCATAGTACTTATCACAAGAAACATCATGAACATATATAAGTTGGGTTCTAAGTTTTCCTAGGCCTTTAATCCAAAGGTGGCCGAAACATGTGAGCTTGGTTTTGTTTTTCATATGGCCTAAAAGCATGGAAAACCCTACACAATTTTCATGGCATCATAACAAGGAACAACATGAGTAAACTTAGTTAAAAAGCTACACATCCTAGCTTTAAAACTTAGTGTGGCCGAAAGTTACGTGTAACCAAAATTCTATGTAACAAGCAACCATAAAAATATCAACTAGTTTCATATCATTTATCAAGAAGGTCATGAGCCTCCTAGCCTTGGTTTAAACTTTCCTAGACTTCAAATCTCATCATAACCGAATCTTCATAAGCATGAAATAAGATTCATAACTAACATACAATCATGGCATAACATTTTAGCTTCATGTCTTGTCTTAGGAGAAATCTTTGCATGCTTAGTTTTTAGGTTTAAACACTCTTAGGCCTTTAGTTCTTCTATGGCTGAACATTCATGAGCATGGAAATGGAGTTTCAAATAACATACAAGTAAGAGGAAAGGTTAACAACATCATTATCATAGGGTACATAATACAAGAATAAGGAAACATGCTTAGTCGAGTCTTAAGCTTACCTAGTCCTCTTGTTCATGCTTGGCCGAGAGTCTAAGGTTCTTGGATCTAAGTTTTCATTATTGATTCTAGTATGGAAACCTTAGATTAACCTCTTACATAAAATACATGTCATAAGAAAAATCTTAAGCATAAAGTCCTAAGTTTTTAAGCTATCTCTCTTCATGGAAAACCATATAAACTATTGTACCACAGGTGAGGGGAAGTATACCTAGTGTTCACTTGTTAATCTTTAAAGAATTGGTACCCTTGGTGAAGAGGAAGATGGGAGCTTCTTCTTTTAGCACTCCTTTTGATTTCTCTTGCTTGGAAGGGTACACCTTGAAGGCTCCTTCTTGTAGTTTAGTTTTCTCTAAGGGAGAAACCTAAACTTGGCTTGTGGAGATGAGGGAGGAGGCTTCATGTTTCGGCAATGGGGGGGGGGGGGGGGGGGGGGAAAAAAATGAAATCCTTTAGTTCCTTTCCTTTTTATGCTAAGTGGGTGGAAGTTACAAAGATGAACTTTACTTCCTTTCCTCCTTAATTCATGCATGTATTTTTCTATTGAGAATATGTCCTCATTCCTTCCCCTTAACTCTTCTCTTCATTGTTGTCTTAAACTCCACGAAAATAGAAAAGAAAAAGGAAGAAAGACAACTTGTCTTTTGCTACTCCTTTTCTTAACCAAGATGTAAACAATGGGAAGAAAGTTACTTTATTTTCTCTTGTTCCCTCACTTAATTATATATTTACTTTTAACTACAATTCCCATCATTTCCTATTCACATGTTATTCATTATCCTAGTGGTTATCAAACATAATTTTATTTCCATCCTTTGTGAGAGGTTCAAGATTCAAACCTTCACCTCTTTTTTTATTTCTCTTATTTCTTTTTCTTTTTGATTCTTCTAACCTTTATGCTCTAAAGCAACGAACACCCATATACTTATCTCATAATTTTGTGGGTGTTACAAGCATGTCTCATTCTAGGTTACAAGTAGTATGGAAGTGTTGAACCTTAAGCCAATATCTTATACATTTTCATGAGGAACAACATAAGCACATTTGTTTTAAATTTCAAACCTCCTAGACCCCTTAACTTGTAGTGGCCGAACCATATCTATCATGGAACTAGGTTTTTAGTGGCATAAGAGCATGGAAAACACAACTACATTTCATAGCATAAATCACAAGACATCATAAGCATATATAAGTTGGGTTCTAAAATTTTCTCTAGGCCTTTAAACTTGTAGTGGCCGAAACACATCAAGTATGAAACTAAGTTTCTAGTGGCATAAGAGCAAGGTAACCACAACTACATTTCCTAGTACTTATCACAAGAAACATCATGAACATATATAAGTTGGTTTCAAAATTTCTCTAGGCCTTTACACTAGTATTGGCCGAAACCTATCAAGCATGAAGCTAAGTTTCTAGTGCCATAAGAGCATGGAAACCACAACTACATTTCATAGTACTTATCACGAGAAACATCATGAACATATATAAGTTGGGTTCTAAGTTTTCCTAGGCCTTTAATCCAAAGGTGGCCGAAACATGTGAGCTTGGTTTTGTTTTTCATATGGCCTAAAAGCATGGAAAACCCTACACAATTTTCATGGCATCATAACAAGGAACAACATGAGTAAACTTAGTTAAAAATCTACACATCCTAGCTTTAAAACTTAGTGTGGCCGAAAGTTACATGTAACCAAAATTCTATGTAACAAGCAACCATAAAAATATTAACTAGTTTCATATCATTTATCAAGAAGGTCATGAGCCTCCTAGCCTTGGTTTAAACTTTCCTAGACTTCAAATCTCATCATAACCAAATCTTCATAAGCATGAAATAAGATTCATAACTAACATACAATCATGGCATAACATTTTAGCTTCATGTCTTGTCTTAGGAGAAATCTTAGCATGCTTAGTTTTTAGGTTTAAACTCTCTTAGGCCTTTAGTTCTTCTATGGCCGAACATTCATGAGCATGGAAATGGAGTTTCAAATAACATACAAGTAAAAGGAAAGGTTAACAACATCATTATCATAGGGTACATAATACAAGAATAAGGAAACATGCTTAGTCGAGTCTTAAGCTTACCTAGTCCTCTTGTTCATGCTTGGCCGAGAGTCTAAGGTTCATGGATCTAAGTTTTCATTATTGACTCTAGTATGGAAACCTTAGATTAACCTCTTACATAAAATACATGTCATAAGAAAAATCATAAGCATAAATAGTTACAAATTTCTTAGACTCTTCTTCTTATTTTTGGCCGAATTTTCATAAAGCAAGTCCTAAGTTTTTAAGCTATCTCTCTTCATGGAAAACCATATAAACTATTGTACCACAGGTGAGGGGAAGCTTACCTAGTGTTCACTTGTTAATATTTAAAGAATTGGTACCCTTGGTGAAGAGGAAGAAGGGAGCTTCTTCTTCTAGCACTCCTTTTGATTTCTCTTGCTTGGAAGGGTACACCTTGAAGGCTCCTTCTTGTAGTTTAGTTTTCTCTTAGGTAGAAACCTAAATTTGGCTTGTGGAGATGAGGGAGGACGAAAAAAATGAAATCCTTTAGTTCCTTTCCTTTTTATGCTAAGTGGGTGGAAGTTACAAAGATGAACTTTGCTTCCATTCCTCCTTAATTCATGCATGTATTTTTCTAATGAGAATATGTCCTCATTCCTTCTCCTTAACTCTTCTCTTCATTGTTCTCTTAAACTCCACGAAAATAGGGAAGAAAAAGGAAAAAAGACAACTTGTCTTTTGCTACTCCTTTTCTTAACCAAGAGGTAAACAAGGGGAAGAAAGTTACTTTATTTTCTCTTGTTCCCTCCCTTAATTATATCTTTACTTTTAACTACAATTCCCATCATTTCCTATTCACATGTTATTCATTATCCTAGTGGTTATAATACATAATTTTATTTCCATCCTTTGTGAGAGGTTCAAGGTTCATACCTTCACCTCTTCTTTTGTTTCTCTTATTTCTTTTTTTCTTTTTTTTTATTCTTCTAACCTTTATGCTCTAAAGCAACTAACACCCATATACTTATCTCATAATTTTTTGGGTGTTACAGTGCCCCATACCTCATAGAAAGTTCGTCCTCGAACTTAAAATAGCTTCGTCAGGTAGTGCCGAACTTCCTGCTGAGTGCATCGGCTACCTTGTTTGCTTTACCAGGGTGATAAAAGATCTCGCAATCATAGTCTATGACTAGCTTGAGCCATCTGCATTGTCTCATATTTAGGTCTTTCTGCGTGAAGAAATATTTTAGACTCTGATGGTCTGTATAAATCCTACACTGAGCCCCATATAAGTAATGCCTCCATGTCTTTAGAGCGAAGACCACCGCTGCTAGCTCTAAATCATGAACAGGGTAATTCCTTTCATGTTCTTTGAGTTGTCTAGAGGCATAGGCAATGACTTTGCCATCTTGCATAAGTACAGCACCGAGTCCTAGAAAGGAAGCATCGCTATACATATCAAAATCCTTGTTGCTTTCCGGAAGAGTAAGAATCGGAGCACTGGTCAGTCTCCGTTTCAGCTCCGTAAAACTTCTCTCGCAGTCGTCCGTCCATTCATACTTTTTATTCTTCTTGGTGAGAACGGTCATCGGGGCTGCTAACTTGGAGAAATCCTCTACAAACTTCCTGTAGTAGCCTGCTAGTCCAAGAAAACTTCTGACTTCACTGGCGTTCTTTGGCCTATTCCAGTTGCTTACAGCTTCAATCTTATTCGGATCCACCATTACTCCGTCCTTAGAGATAATATGTCCCAAGAATGATATTCGATCAAGCCAGAACTCACATTTGGAGAATTTTTCATATAGTCATTTTTCTCGAAGGATCTGTAATACCGTATTCAGGTGCTCGGCATGCTCTTCTTGGGTTCTCGAGTAGATGAGAATATCGTCAATGAAGACAATCACAAATTTGTCGAGATCCACCGCAAAGACCCGATTCATCAAATCCATGAACACAGCCGGAGCATTTGTCACTCCGAAGGGCATAACTACAAGCTCATAATGCCCATATCTTGTTCGAAAGGCTGTCTTCGGTATATCTTCTTGTTTCACCTTCACTTGATGATAGCCGTACCTTAAGTCAATCTTTGAAAAGACAGTTGCTCCCTTCAATTGGTCAAACAGATCATCGATCTGCGAAAGGGGGTATCTGCTCTTGATTGTCGCGTTGTTCAGTGCTCGGTAATCTATACACATTCGCATAGACCCATCCTTCTTTTTCACAAACAGTACCGGAGCTCCCCATGGAGAGTGACTAGGACGAATAAATCCTTTGTCGAGTAACTCTCGTAGCTGTTCTTGAAGTTCTTTCAACTCAGTCGGTGCCATTCGGTAAGGTGCTTTGGAAATTGGTTTAGTACCCGGAACTAACTCAATTGTAAATTCTATTTCTCTGTTGGGTGCTAATCCCGGTAGTTCATCAGGAAATACTTCCGGATAATTGCATACCACTCTGACCTCTTCTAGTTTCTGACTTCCGGTTTGTTTTGTGTCAACCACTTGCGTTAGAAATCCATTACCACCTTCGTCTACCATACTTTGTGCCTTTACCGCTGATAAGAATCTTTCAGTTTCTTTCCCAGATTTCCCAATAAATTCAAACATCGGTTCAGCTTCCGGTCGGAAGACTACCTTCTTATTATGGCACTCGATTGAGGCGCCGTACTTGCTCAAGAAGTCCATGCCCAGTATAATGTCAAAATCCCGTATGTCAAGTACTATCAGATTGCAGTAGAGTTCCCTGTCTGCGATTCGGATAGGTACGACCCGCAACATTTGATACGATGGCATAACTTCCCCGGATGGTAGGGTTGTTAAGAATGTACCATTCAGGGTTTGAGGTGGTATGTCTAATTTCTTTGTAAATGGTGTTGAGACGAACAAGTGTGTCGCCCCAGTATCAAATAATACTAAAGCATGCTGATTAAATGTCACGCCCCGGAGGAGTCTCTGTCTGAAGAAATTTCGGCAGCATCTCCCCTGTACGGCGGACAATCTGAAACTTTTCTACAAGCACTATATACCTCAGCCACATGCGGCTGGAATAATAACAATAAAAGAAAACAAACACCACGCAGTTAATATCAAATTCAGCCTCTGGCTGTACCAAAACCAAAACACAACAAAAACTGACAGAAAACAAATACAACCAAACACAAAACTGCTAGCCGGCTATACTTACACAACCAATAACATAAATACAAAATACCACATAACAACATCAACACTCGAAAAACAAAATCGGAGTACAGAGCTAAACAAACTGATACATAAACAAACAAAATATAAGTGAAATCAATAAGTCTTTTGATGTGACGTGGGGACCAGCAGACAGGATACTCCAAGCGACACCATAAACAACCAGGTACCTGAAAAAAAATATAGTGTCCACGGGGGTGAGTTCAACAACTCAGCAGATACCAATAGACATGTCTAGTAAGAAATATCTAACAGCAATAAACATGGAATACAGCTCCCTAATCATATTTAGGAAATATGTAAAACTGAAAGGTAACTGAGGAAGCTGTACTCACCAGGAACTCCTATCCAGACAAAAGGGTTGTCAAACCGAAAGTGTCAATAATCCTGTATGCAGGTCAAAAGTATGTATCCAACCAAAATGCAGCAACCAAATGCAACACAATCATAAAATATAAATGCATCAATGCATATGATGCTAATGATGCGTCCTGGTCACCCCCAGTCAACCATCTCACACAAATGGTGAGACCGAGGGGGTAGGACAACCGTGCACTCTGTCGTCACTACTCCCGATGAGTGACCGAGTGGACGGATGCTGTCGCCTGTCCCGTGACCCCAAATCATAAATGGGGAGCTCAATGCTCTCAACTCCCAGTACACGATAACGGGAGGTATCTCTGCCGACTACGAGTCACCGACCAACGGAGCCAAACAGAGTCCACCGTCACGGCTACTACCGCTACACTAAATGCCGCTGAGCCAAACAGGCTACCACGCTGAGTCCTCGGACCAACGGAGCTAAAAAGCAGAACCGCCACACACCTGTCGATATACCACTAAACCATGAGTGGGGGTGTATGCAACTGGCGATGGGCTCAACCATAGTGGAGCCGACAATCGCACAGATGCAATCATGATGCATGTCACTATGCATAGCAAAAACCGATCAACATAACCATATCCATGCATACAAAATGGGTACTGTAAAAGCGATGGTCACATACCAAGATCTAGAGTACACAGGTCGATAGAATATCAAAAACCTATGTCCCGAACATAATAAGTATGGAATATCCTGATCAGCATAGAAAAATCCATATATACATAATATGGGTACCACAATATCAGTAAGCCAAATCCACGGATCTAGGGTATACAAGTCCTCTAAGGTATAACAACCTAGACCCAAATCATATCCCTCTTCCATAGCATATGTACCAACAATATACACAGATCAAAGAATCAGGGTCTAAACACCCGAATCATATATGATATACAAATAGAGGTACACAAATCTGATATGACACAAAAACCTAAGTATCAGATAATCTAGATACACAGGCCAGAAACAACAATCCAAATCCTAGTCCTAACCTCAGTAAGCATGGTATGTCACTCTAGAAACTAAGATACTCATGGTAACAAGATAATCATGGCAACAAATCACGAGATATAAGCACGGATACATCACAGGTGACAAACCTAACATACTATGGATATCAAACAGTGACATACCAAAGGCAAACATGTTCATTGCATGTAGTTATAAAATACTACGCATATCCAATGACAATATCATAAAAGATAAGTCAAGAGGTACCCGCCTCCAATAGGAAGGTCCAAACCAAATCCGACGCCTCGTCTCAAACCAAAGTCCTGTATAAATCAATGTGTATATTTTATTTAGCTAAATTCAAATAAGTAGCTAAATAAAATCTCTAACACTGAATTAGGGCAAAAACTCTAGTCAACACATAAATATAAACCTAATTCACACTTGACAGCTAATTACAACCTCCAATTCAAAACTTCACATAATCATGTAATTAGATCATACCTAAATCAATCCATTATCCACTACAACATGTAGCCAAACTCCTACAACATACCTCAAACTCACAACCATAAACAAGGTGGGCCGCTGGAAATCCACCTCACTGCTCTAAAGCTTCTATCGGCAACCACCTAAGGAACAACAAAACATCCTTTCAGCTTAGAATCAGTCCAACAACTGAATTGCAACAAGAAGACTTCCGATACCCGAACCTTACCTCAATATACAACCGAGCTTTTGCTGCTGGAACAAGGGGATGCTAGATGGGTTGCTACCAAAACCATGAACTCCCCCACAGTATACCATTCCTGTTGAAATCTTCCCCTACGGCTCAATATAAGGTGATATCAAAATGGAGATCACGAATGCAACAACAACCTAATCATCTTACCTTGCTGTCACACTGCCGAACCACTTCTACTCTGAGGAGGAGGCAAGGTTCGGAGCTAGGGCACGGGAGGCGCGACCACAGTGTGGGAGAAGATGTGGAGGCAGTAGCGAGAGGGAAGGCGATCGGCTCTGGGTTCCTGTAGCCGGTGATCAGCAAAGGCTCGGCCTTCCTCTCCGCGAGCGATTCAACAGAAGAAGGTAGATGAGATGGGTGAAGAAAGAACCGGCAGTAGCAAGCTAGGGCACGGGATACTTGCCGGCGACCGGCGCTCGGGAGAGGAAGAGAAGGAGAGGCCGGCGGTAGACTGAGATCTCTGCGGCGACGAGGCAAAGAAAGAGAGAAGGACTGCTGTTGGCGGAGAACTCATGGTGGCCGGCGGTGAAGAAATAAAAGAAAAAGGAAAAAATAAAACATTTACTCGTTAAATGGGTAGCTTAAACAGACTTTTCCCGACCCTGTTTTTATCCCCGTAAACTGATCCATACGGTCTCCGAAAAATTTCGGAAAAAATTCTAAAAATTTCGAAAAATTCCTTTATCATTATTCGCCATTTTTTCGGTATTTTACATTCTCCCCACTAATAAAAATTTGGTCCCCAAATTTCATTATCTACCATCAGCAAATACTAACAAAAGGTAAAGAGTATAAATGCTGAACAGTAAATTAAATCACATACCTCATGTGAAAAGATGGGGGTTTCGAGCTCGGAAACTATCCTCGAGCTCTCAAGTAGCCTCCTCATCCGAATGATGCTGCTATTCGACTTTAACCAGTCAGATAGTCTTGTTCCGCAACTGACGCTCTTTCCGGTCAAAAATCCGTACCGGAACCTCCTCATAAGTGACGTCAGGCTGAACGGAAACTAATATATCTATCAGCACAGTACATCGGTCGGGTACGTATCTTCTCAGCATAGATACGTGGAATACATAGTACACGCCTACCAAAGACGGTGGCAGTGCTAGCCAGTAAGCTACCGCTCAAATCCTCTCCAAGATATGGAAAGATCCAATGTATCGCGGAGCTGGCTTACCTCTGAGGTCAATCTCTTCACCCCTTTCGAGGGTGAAACTCGCAGAAATACATGGTCGCAAATGGAGAACTCTAAAGGTCTCCGACTCCGATCAGCATAACTCTTCTGGCAGTCCTGTGCCTCTGACACTCTCCGTCTGATAGTACGGACCAACTCCGCCTCATGCTGAGCTCTATGAGGTCCCAACAACTGGGTCTCCCCAACCTCATCCCAGAGGGTGGGTGTCCGACAAGGTTTACCTTACAACGCTTCAAACGGTGTCATCTGGATAGCCAAATGCAAACCGCTGTAGTAGGCGAACTCTACCAATGGCAAGTGGTCCTCCCAACTGCCTCCAAAATCCAATACACATGACCTCAACAAGTCCTCTAAAGTCTGAATGGTCCGCTCCGACTGTCCATCTGTCTGCGGATGGAAAACTGTACTGTAACAGAGCTCAGTGCCTAAAGGCTGCTGTAGGCTCTGCCAGAAACGAGACGTGAAACAGGGACCTCTATCCGAAATAATAGTCAACGGGACACCATGTGATCTGATGATCTCCCGGCAAAACAGATCTACCAATCGATCCAGGAAATCAGTCTTCCGGATCGCTAAAAAGTGCGCGGATTTGGTTAATTGATCAACGATTACCCAAATCGCGTCTTGGTCTCGTCATGTCCTTGACAAACTCACCACAAAGTCCTTAGTAATATGTTCTCATTTCCACTCAAGAATAGAAATCTGCTGAAACAAGCCGGCAGATCTCTAATGCTCTGCTTTCACTTGCTGACAGACGAGACATCTAGCTACAAAATATGCGATGTCTTCCTTCATGTCGTTCCACCAATAGAAACACCTCAAATCTTGGTACACGCGGGTACCGCCTGGGTGGACAGCAAATCGTGAGCGATGCCTCCTGAAGTAACTCCTCCCTGACCGGGTGAAATGGAGATACGCATAAGCGACCTCGGAAATATATAACCACCGCTTCATCTCGGGTAAACTCGGTCTGTTGCCCGGAAACTATCTGGCTGCAAATAACCCGCAAATACAGCCTAGGGCTCTCGGATCCTCGTCCTGATCGACGACTGAGCAACCATGGTAACAAGAATACCCTGCTCTGTCTGTAGCCACAACTCGGTGGCAAGCCAAAGTCACTCTAGACTTCCGGCTAAGTGCGTCGACAACCACATTAGCTTTTCCTTGGTGATAGCTAATGGTACAATCAAAATCCTTTAGGAACACCATCCATCTTCCCTGTCGGAGATTAGATTCCTTTCTAAGTGAACAAATATTTGAGAGTCTTATGGTCCGTGAGAATCTCAAATGTAGCACTGTATAGATAAGGCTGTCAAACCTTCAGGGCACAAAATAATGACGGTCAGCCACAAGTCATATACTGGGTAGTTCTACTCATGCTCCTACAACTGTCGAGAAGCATAGGAGACTACTCTATCGTGCTGCATCAGAACAGTGCTCAAACCCTGAATAGGTGCGTCGGTGTAGAGGACATATCTGTCCTCTCCAGAAAGGAAACCAAAATCGGAGCCGACACTGGTCTCCACTTCACTCCTAGAAACGGTCTTGAAATCCTCAGTCCAGTGAACTTCACGCCTTTCCGATCAGGCGTGTAAGTAGCTATAACTATGCGAGAGAAACCCTGCCAGTCCCAAGGATTGCGGATCTCCTGCATCGATTTCGGCTGCTCCCAACGGTAACAACCTCTATCTCCTGTGGAACCATGGCATACTCCTACCGGTGACCATGTGTCCCAAACATCATCACAAAAGACAATCCAAATCAGCACTACTGATAATCACATATACATGTTCTCGTCGAAACATCTTTAGATCTATGCAAAGGTAGTGTACGTGACTCACCTCGGATCCGAAATAGATCACATCATCGTCAACAAAGACAATGGAATTCGATCCAAACATCCTCGAAATACCAGAATCATCAAGTCTCTGAAAACATCTAAGGCACTGTAAGCCTATATGGCAAAACCAAGACACATAATGTCCGTATCACAGACATTCCTAATCCATAAGATCCTCAACAATAAACAGATCTAATCACCAACGATATATAATCACCAAAGAATAGAACCTCCAGTGTGAGAGCAATGCTCTATCACATGAAATATCACAAATGTGGGAGCAATGCTCTACCACAAGAAATCCTCCCTATGTGGGAGCAACGCTCCACCACAAATAATCCAAAATATGTATCCACAATAAATATGGGAGCAATGCTCCGCTACAAACAATCCGCAATATATAGGAGCAACGCTCCACTACAAAACAATCCCTAAATATGTGGGAATCTAGGATATGTGGAAGCTATGCTCTACCACAAACGATCCATACCATGTGGGAGCTACACTCTACCACAACAATACATAAGTGCCCAAAGCACCTAACTATCTAGCTAGAGACTGCCTGAGGTCACTCTATCACAGATCATTGTGTGCAGTCAAGGGTATCACACCCTAATAAGCAAATCAAATCCATAGTCAAGTGTATCATCATCCTAGTGGGTCGGTCACCCACTAATAGGAGAATAAATTGACAGGGTAATACAACTAATAACATAATGTAGACACTTACACTCTACATTCAACATAGGTAGAATCATCATGATACTACCAACAATGCACCTGGCACACGTGCACACTCAACATAGGTATGATCGACATACACAACATAGGTATGATCGACATAATCATCCAATTAATACACACCAAACACACTCATAGCACAGGTATAAATCAGTGTAATACCTCCAACATTACCTACCGAACTCGTGTGTATATATCAACATAGATATAATCGACAATACACTTCAAACAACCTCACATGGTATATATACACCTATGCCAAAAGTTTAATCAACGTAATACTTCCAAACATGACATTCACACTCATGTGCACATACCACGACACAGATTTAAATCGATAAGATACCTCCAATATGTCAATCAAGCACGTACAACTAACTAAATAGCTATAATCCACAAGGAACCTACAATAACCACATCAAGATGGAAATACTCACCCTATCTGCAAATGAACTATCCATCATAGAACTCCTTCAACTCATAACAATCATATCTACACACCACATAAATATGCATAATCAACATATTTTAAATCCAATCTACCACACAAACCCTACGCCACCTTCTAAGTTATCCAATTAGGTACATGCAGTCTAAAATTAAAGTACCCATACTGACCAAATCATCAATAGTATATGGCTAATTCAATCCTTTCCCACGTCAGTATAAGCTAAGTACTCGATGTGCTCAAGATATCCAACTAAGCACGAATAACCCAAGATTCAAACATCTAAAAGTAAAGTAGGTCAATCCCCTACTGATCGGATCAACAAAACTAATCGGTCATCTACTAGCATCTAAGGTAAATCGATCACGACTACCTAAATCAACATGTGTAAATCAGTTTTCTATTGACCGATCTAACCAGAGTACATTAATCATCTACCGACGAAAACTAATTAAAGTATATCTGTATTCTACTGGATGGGTCATCTAGAATATAAAATTACTAGTCACTACCTAGCTAATAATAGCATAGGCTGGTATGTGCCTCAATCTGCTAACCAACTAGTAATAACAGAAATTAAAACTACTGGTGTATGATATGAAAAATCACCAGAAACTGTAATCCCTCAATCTCTATTAAGGTCAATCAAGATCAGTGGCTAACCCATCACATATAATATATGCTACAACAACCAGACAGGTACTAGTAAATAATGCTAATACAGGTCATAAACTGTAATAGTGAACAAGGCATATACTAACAAAAAGGTAGGACAACAGTATACCAACAAACCTCCTATAGCTTGGAGATGTCCTGCTGCTGCCAGGTCCCAAAATCCGAAAAGTCACATCGAGAACACCAAAACAGAAAAATCCGAAACACCGGGAAAATAAGACTCGTAAGCCGATCTCTGATACCAATAAATTGGTATCAGATAAATCCTAAAAATCCAGAACACATAGCAAGTATCGTAAACTTGGCTCTGATACCACTAAATTGTCACGCCCCGGAGGAGTCTCTGTCCGAAGAAATTTCGGCAGCATCTCCCCTGTACGGCGGACAATCTGAAACTTTTCTACAAGCACTATATACCTCAGCCACATGCGGCTGGAATAATAACAATAAAAGAAAACAAACACCACGCAGTTAATATCAAATTCAACCTCTGGCTGACACAACCACGCAGTTAAAAATAAAGCAGCCCACTCGGCTGTACCAAAACCAAAACACAACGGAAAACGATAGAAACCATATACAAACCAAACACAAAACTGCTAGCCGGCTATACTTACACAACCAATAACATAAATACAAAATACCACATAACAACGTCAACACTCCAAAAATAAAACCAGAGTATAGAGCTAAACAACTGATACATAAAACAAACAAAACATACGTGAAACCGATAAGTCTTCTGATGTGACGTGGGGACCAGCAGACAGGATGCTCCAAGCGACACCATAAATAACCTGGTACCTGAAAAAGATAGTGTCAACGAGGGTGAGTTCAACAACTCAGCGAATACCAATGGACATGAATAGTAAGATATATCTAACAGCAACAAACATGGAGTACAGCTTCCTAATCATATATAGGGAATATGCAAAAACTGAAAGGTAACTGAGGAAGCTGTACTCACCAGGAACTCCTATCCAGACAAAAAGGTGGACAAACCGAAAGTGTCAATAATCCTGTATGCAGGTCAAAAGTATGTATCCAACCAAAATGCAGCAAACACAATCATAAAAATATAAATGCATCAATGCATATGATGCTAATGATGCGTCCTGGTCACCCCTGACGCCAGTCAGTCATCTCACACACAAATGGTGAGACCGAGTGGGTAGGGCTGTGACAACCGTGCACTCTGTCGTCACTACTCCTGATGAGTGACCGAGTGGACGGGATGCTGTCGGAGTACTCCTGTCCTGTGACCCCAAATCATAAATGGGGGAGCTCAATGCTCTCAACTCCCGGTACACGATGACGGGGAGGTATCTCTGCCGGCTACCACGCTGAGTCACCTGACCAACGGAGCCAAACAGAGTCCACCGTCTGCCGGCTACTACGCTACACTAAATGCCAGCGGAGCCAAATAGAGCGGAACTGACTGCCGGCTACCACGCTGAGTCCTCAGACCAACGGAGCCAAACAGCAGAACCGCCACACACCTGCCTGATATACCACTAAACCATGAGTGGGGGTGTGTGCAGTACATGTAACTGGCGATGGGCTCAACCATAGTGGAGCCGACAATCGCACAGCATGCAATCATGATGCATGTCACTATGCATAGCAAAAACTGATCAACATAACCATATCCATATATACAAAATGGGTACTGTAAAAGCGATGGTCACATACCAAAATCTAGAGTACACAGGTCAGATAGAATATCAAAAATCCTATGTCCTGAACATAATAAGTATGGAATATCCTGATCAGCATAGAAAAATCCATATATACATAATATGGGTACCACAGTATCAGTAAGCCAAATCCACGGATCTAGGGTATACAAGTCCTCTAAGGTATAACAACCTAGACCCAAATCATATCCCTCTTTCATAGCATATGTACCAACAATATACACAGATCAAAGAATCAGGGTCTAAACACCCGAATCATATATGATATACAAATAGAGGTACACAAATCTGATATGACACAAAAACCTAAGTATCAGATAATCTAGATACACATGCCAGAAACAAAAATCCAGATCCTAGTCCTAACCTCAGTAAGCATGGTATGTCACTCTAGAAACTAAGATACTCATGGTAACAAATCACGAGATGTAAGCACGGATACATCACAGGTGACAAACCTAACATACTATGGATATCAAACAGTGACATACCAAAGGCAAACATGTTCATTGCATGTAGTTATAAAATACTACGCATATCCAATGACAATATCATAAAAGATAAGTCAAGAGGTACCCGCCTCCAATAGGAAGGTCCAAATCCAGTCCAAATCCGACGTCTCGTCTCAAACCAAAGTCCTGTATAAATCAATGTGTATATTTTATTTAGCTAAATTCAAATAAGTAGCTAAATAAAATCTCTAACACTGAATTAGGGCAAAAACTCTAGTCAACACATAAATATAAACCTAATTCACACTTGACAGCTAATTACAACCTCCAATTCAAAACTTCACATAATCATGTAATTAGATCATACCTAAATCAATCCATTATCCACTACAACATGTAGCCAAACTCCTACAACATACCTCAAACTCACAACCATAAACAAGGTGGGCCGCTGGAAATCCACCTCACTGCTCTAAAGCTTCTATCGGCAACCACCTAAGGAACAACAAAACATCCTTTCAGCTTAGAATCAGTCCAACAACTGAATTGCAACAAGAAGACTTCCGATACCCGAACCTTACCTCAATATACAACCGAGCTTTTGCTGCTGGAACAAGGGGATGCTAGATGGGTTGCTACCAAAACCATGAACTCCCCCACAGTATGCCATTCCTATTGAAATATTCCCCTACGGCTCAATATAAGGTGATATCAAAATGGAGATCACGAATGCAACAACAACCTAATCATCTTACCTTGCTGTCACACTGCCGAACCACTTCTACTCTGAGGAGGAGGCAAGGTTCGGAGCTAGGGCACGGGAGGCGCGACCACAGTGTGGGAGAAGATGTGGAGGCAGTAGCGAGAGGGAAGGCGATCGGCTCTGGGTTCCTGTAGCCGGTGATCAGCAAAGGCTCGGCCTTCCTCTCCGCGAGCGATTCAACAGAAGAAGGTAGATGAGATGGGTGAAGAAAGAACCGGCAGTAGCAAGCTAGGGCACGGGATACTTGCCGGCGACCGGCGCTCGGGAGAGGAAGAGAAGGAGAGGCCGGCAGTAGACTCCTGTGGCCGGCGGTGTCTCGGAAAGAAAGAAAGAAAGAGGCGATCGGAGTTGGCTTGGGAGAAGATAACCGCAAGGGTGCGGCGCAGGTTCGGCGAGGATCGGGAAAAAAAAAACGGGAAAAAGAAATAAAAGAAAAGGAAAAGGAATTAAAAAGGAAAATAAAACATTTCCTCAGTTAAATGGGTAGCCTAAACAGGCTTTCCCTGACCCCGTTTTTATCCCCGTAAACTTGTCCATACGGTCTCCGAAAAATTCCCAGAAAATTTCTAAAAATTTCGAAAAATTCCCTTATCATTATTCGCCATTTTTTTCGGTATTTTACATTAAAAATAGGCAGCTGACCTGTAACGACGGTAGAGGCGTTCGCTGCATCTTCACTAGTAATCGCAAAAACCCTGGCATTCGTCGTCGCTGGCGGGGCTTCCAATCTCCCTTGGCTGATCGAAGTCCCTTCTATAGCGGTTTGCATCTGGTGTAGCTGTGAAGGGGAACCCCTGTTCTGGTTGTTCTGCTAGAATGGTGCCTGCATCTGAGTAGGACAGTCTCTGGCCAAATGTCCTTCCTGTCCACAATTATAGCACTTTCTTGTACCTTTGTGACACAATCCGGAATGCAGCTTCCCACAAATAGAACACTGGGGGTATCTCGTTTGCTTATTTACTGACCCACGTTTTGCATTGTCCCACTGCTTTCTTTTTCCGGTAGAAGTTCCTTTCCAGCCTGACTTGGTACTCTGAGGTTTCTGTCCCTTGGCTCGTGTCTGACCTTTATTCTCCTTCATTGCTTTCTGATAATGTTCCGTAATCAGTGCACTGCTGACTAATTCCTCTGTAGTCTGCGGTCTATTAACTCCGCCGGCCACATTTAGTGCTATCTCGGGTCGAAGCATCTTCAGCATCGGTCTGACCCTTTCTCTCTCGGTACGCACTAATTCGGGACAAAGGCGTGCTAGACGGTTGAAGCATTTTACTGCTTCGTTCACTGATAAGTCACCTTGCCGGAACTCGGTGAACTCGTCGTAATGCCGGTTCGTCACTTGCGTATGAAAGAATTCTTCGAAGAACTCTGTCTCGAAGTCCATCCAATTCATCAGATTAATTTGCCTCTTCGCTTTAACTCTTTCCCACCACATCCTCGCATCTCCGGAGAAGCAGAAAGATACGCATTTGATCTTCTCTAAATCAGGCCAGTCTTGAACCAGGCCAGGGCATCCCACGGCTCGCAAGTACATGAGAAGTTCTCCGGCTTCAGTCTCAACCACTGAATCAACTAGGTCTCCTGTCGAACCACTGGGGCAGGGGCTACCGGTGGTACTGGTGCAACTATTGGCACAACAGGCACTACATTCTAACTATTGGTGGGGTGGTAGGGTTTCCTTGTTGACCCATCAAGGTCGTGATCTACTGTTGTTGTTCCGTGATCTGACGTTGAAGGTCGGTGACTACCTGAGTCAGATCTGGTGGAGTGATTGCCTCGTCTGCTCGGGTAGTACGTCTCCTAGGCATGCTTATCTTCATTAAACAATAACAATTTATCGTTATCCCTATTCGCTGTCATAAGGTTATTACTATTCCTATCCTACCATCATGCATACCTATCCTAATTCAAGGTATAAGTAAACATGTAAAATATTAAAGCATCAAAATTAAATTAACTAAACAAGAATAAGTAAACATGCATAATATTAAAGCATCAAAAATTAAATTAACTAAATCAAGAATAAGTAAACATGCATAATATTAAAGCATTAGAAATTAAATTAACTAAATCAAGAATAAGTAAACATGCATAATATTAAAGCATCAAAAACAAAATTAACTAAATCAAGAATAAGTAACATGCATAATATTAAAGCATCAGAAAAGAATAAGTAAACGTGCATAAAAGCATCAAAACAAAAATTACATTAAGCATATAAAATCTTACTTGGAGCGGCAGGATGGAGGCTTGACATGTGTGTAGTGGAATGGCTAACCTGGCTCTGATACCAAACTGTAACGCCCTGCCCCTCCTGCTAAGGTGACGGGGGTTACTTGCGACACATACATACTTAACACAGCGGAAGTCTTACTTAGAGAATTTCAAAACCTTTTCTTACTTAAAAATCACCATAGACATCAAAGAACCACATAGCATACCTATCATAATTTTTTGAGTCTTAATACCCAAATATATACTTAAGGTCATGGAGTTATGAAATAAAAACATCAACATGGCATATTTCTTATTAAACAAAAAGCAGGTCTTTTCCTTTAGCCAGTCCACTACCGCACACATCCTTCTAGCCCCTCCTGCTGCTCCCCTAGTACAACCATTCCTTGCCTTTATCTGTGGTACAAGAAAGTAAGTTGTGAGCACTCATGGCTCAGTAAGTTCCTTTCCTACTCACAAAAACCGTAAAGCATATTAAAATCACAAGTCATAAGGCATAAAGACAAATGTATCATGTCAAAAGCATATCATGACATATCGTAGCATAACATAAAGTATCATGGCATAACATAACATGATCATCAAACGTATCCTGTCATAGCATAACATCATCATAACATCATGGCATAATCATAAAGTATAAACATGGTAAACTCCTAACATATATCATGCAACAAATGCATCAAGTCTTTTGAAAACTTATACAATACATACTTAAACATAATTTCAACATGATTGGGGCCCCGGCTTGTATCACATACATAAATGCGCACGTCCTATGTAGGTCCAAGGTAGCAAGTCTTGAACCCTACAAGGCATACATACTAGGCTCGTTTCTTAGTCCATCGACCTAGGGGCACTTAGGAGCCCATCCCTAACGAGGCCCGTTTCTTAGTCCATCGACCCCGGGGCGCTTATGGAGCCCACCCTTGGTACAAGCCATACATAAAGTAAAGTAGCATGTCATACATATCATTGTTCTTATTCTTTCATGCATATCATGTTTCTTGACATAACATAAAACTTGTATTTTTTTGGGCACACAGCACATGCATGAATCATAGCATACAACATGAACTATCATATCATAAAGCATGCATATTTGGGCACACAGCACATGCATGAATCATAAGCTTGCATAATGAACATATCATTTTATCATATCCTAAAGCATGCATGATTGAACACATAGCACATACATGGATCATAAGCATACATAAAAGAGCATATCACTTATCATAAAAAGACATAACCATTCATGGAATCATTAAATAACATCTCTTGATTCATTCATAGCATGTGAGGTACATCTAGGTCACTAAACCCATATGGCCGAAAGTCATGAGTAGAGGCATGATCTCTAGACAACATACAAACATAAAAATCTCCTGCTATCTTCACATACTAGCATAAGAAAGGTCATAAGTATGTTAACCTAAATTTTTAAGCCCTCCTAGGTTTCCAATTCTTCCATGGCCGAAACCTTTCATGAAGAGAAATCAAGTTCTAAGCAACATGCAAACATGTAAACCCTAAACCCATATCATATCATATTTCATAAGGAACTACTTAAGCATATTTAGTTTGGGTTCTAAGTTCCTTAAGCTCGTAATCTTATCATGGCTGAACCCTAGCATGTCTCATTCTAGGTTACAAGAAGCATGGAAGTGTTGAACCTTAGGTCAATATCTTATACATTTTCATGAGGAACAACATAAGCACATTTGTTTTAAATTTCAAACTTTCTAGACCCCTTAACTTGTAGTGGCCGAACCATATCTATCATGGAACTAGGTTTTTAGTGCCATAAGAGAATGGAAAACATAACTACATTTCATAGAATACTTCACAAGACATCATAAGCATATATAAGTTGGGTTCTAAAATTTTCTCTAGGCCTTTAAACTTGTAGTGGCCGAAACACATCAAGCATGAAACTAAGTTTCTAGTGGCATAAGAGCATGGTAACCACAACTACATTTCCTAGTACTTATCACAAGAAACATCATGAACATATGTAAGTTGATTTCAAAATTTCTCTAGGCCTTTACACTAGTATTGGCCGAAACCTATCAAGCAAGAAGCTAAGTTTCTAGTGGCATAAGAGCATGGAAACCACAACTACATTTCATAGTACTTATCACAAGAAACATCATGAACATATATAAGTTGGGTTCTAAGTTTTCCTAGGCCTTTAATCCAAAGGTGGCCGAAACATGTGAGCTTGGTTTTGTTTTTCATATGGCCTAAAAGCATGGAAAACCCTACACAATTTTCATGGCATCATAACAAGGAACAACATGAGTAAACTTACTTAAAAATCTACACATCCTAGCTTTAAAACTTAGCGTGGCCGAAAGTTACATGTAACCAAAATTCTATGTAACAAGCAACCATAAAAATATCAACTAGTTTCAAATCATCTATCAAGATGGTCATGAGCCTCCTAGCCTTGGTTTAAACTTTCCTAGACTTCAAATCTCATCATAACCAAATCTTCATAAGCATGAAATAAGATTCATAACTAACATACAATCATGGCATAACATTTTAGCTTCATGTCTTGTCTTAGGAGAAATCTTAGCATGCTTAGTTTTTAGGTTTAAACTCTCTTAGTCCTTTAGTTCTTCTATGGCCGAACATTCATGAGCATGGAAATGGAGTTTCAAATAACATACAAGTGAGAGGAAAGGTTAACAACATCATTATCATAGGGTACATAATACAAGAATAAGGAAACATGCTTAGTCGAGTCTTAAGCTTACCTAGTCCTCTTATTCATGCTTGGCCGAGAGTCTAAGGTTCATGGATCTAAGTTTTCATTATTGACTCTAGTATGGAAACCTTAGATTAACCTCTTACATAAAATACATGTCATAAGAAAAATCATAAGCATAAATAGTTACAAATTTCTTAGACTCTTCTTCTTGTTTTTGGCTGAATTTTCATAAAGCAAGTCCTAAATTTTTAAGCTATCTCTCTTCATGGAAAACCATATAAACTATTGTACCACAGGTGAGGGGAAGCTTACCTAGTGTTCACTTGTTAATCTTTAAAGAATTGGTACCCTTGGTGAAGAGGAAGAAGGGAGCTTCTTTTTCTAGCACTCCTTTTGATTTCTCTTGCTTGGAAGGGTACACCTTGAAGGCTCCTTCTTGTAGTTTAGTTTTCTCTAAGGGAGAAACCTAAACTTGGCTTGTGGAGATGAGGGAGGAGGCTTCTAGTTTGGGCAAGGGGAAGGAAAATGAATAGTTCCTTTCCTTTTTATGCTAAGTGGGTGGAAGTTACAAAGATGAACATTGCTTCCTTTCCTGCTTAATTCATGCATGTATTTTTCTAATGAGAATATGTCCTCATTCCTTCCCCTTAACTCTTCTCTTCATTGTTCTCTTAAACTCTATGAAAATAGAGAAGAAAAAGGAAGAAAGACAACTTGTCTTTTGCTACTCCTTTTCTTAACCAAGAGGTAAACAAGGGGAAGAAAGTTACTTGATTTTCTCTTGTTCCCTCACTTAATTATATCTTTACTTTTAACTACAATTCCCATCATTTCCTATTCACATGTTATTCATTATCCTAGTGGTTATCATACATAATTTTATTTCCATCCTTTGTGAGAGGTTCAAGGTTCAGACCTTCACCTCTTCTTTTGTTTCTCTTATTTCTTTTTTTCTTTTTTTTTTTTATTCTTCTAACCTTTATGCTCTAAAGCAACTAACACCCATATACTTATCTCATAATTTTGTGGGTGTTACAATCTCATGAAGTAACTCGGACGGGGTCTTTATGGGAGGAACCGGAGACTTTAAACCAACACATAACATAGTCGATCGGGAAATCTCATGAAGTAACTCGGACGGGTCTTCATGGGAGGAACCGAAGACTTTAAATCAACACATAACATAGTCGATCGGGAAATCTCATGAAGTAACTCAGACGGATCTTCATGAGAGGAACCGGAGACTTTAAACCAATACATAGTCGATCGGGAAATCTCATGAAGTAACTCGGACGGGTCTTCATGGGAGTCACCGGAGACTTTAAACCAACACATAACATAGTCGATCGGGAAATCTCCTGAAGTAACTCGGACAGGTCTTCAGGGGAGAAACCAGAGACTTTAAACCAACACATAACATAGTCGATCGGGAAATCTCATGAAGTAACTCAGACAGATCTTCATGAGAGGAACCGGAGACTTTAAACCAACACATAACATAGTCGATCGGGAAATCTTATGAAGTAACTCGGACGGGTCTTCATGGGAGGAACCGGAGACTTTAAACCAACACATAACATAGTCGATCAGGAAATCTCATGAAGTAACTCGCTTGGGCCTTCCTGGGAGGAACCGGAAACTTCATAGCCTAGTCAACTGGGATTATATTGGACTGGTAAATACAAAGTTATATGGATTTATTCATGAGATCAGTTGACATTTCACACTGGATCAGAAGCCAGAGTTCAAGGGGAATTCTATACATATGGTGCATTTTCTATCTAGAAGCTTATCCATATGAGAATCTTCCTATAAAATCGCCCGGAATATTATATTCATCTCGGAACTCAGGAGTTTTATATAGTTCTTTATCTAAAATTCACTTGGGGTTATGCATTCTTTTAGAGATATGAAGCACACCAGATGTTATCTGCAAAAAGGATTCATCAAGACGAGGATTAACTTCAAAAGATGAGCAAGGAATTCTCGAATAAAGTTTATACTTAGTGCTCGAAAGTATTTCAAAAGGGGTATTCTCAAATCAGCATAATGAAGAAACAAGTAAGTCTCAAAAATTTCCTATACATCGCAAGTACTTCAATACCAAGCTCTAATTACACTTCTTTTCATTACTAGTTTTTCTATTACAAGTCTTTCATGAACGACCTTTTTATGCATCTAGAAAAGGACCTTTTAAATCGGCGGGTAGTTCTTCATTAAGCCTGCGACGACTTATGAAAGAAGGGGGAGGTTCCTTGAGTAGATAACCACCCTCTCTTAATTGTTGAAGAACTCCCGATACTGAATGATTTAAAGCACCTACTATCCTACGGACAAATTCTTGGGCAAATGCTGAAGACTTTAGATAAGTCAGACTCCACTCTTCCCATCGACTCTTCTCTTGCTCCTTATACCTTTGAAAATCAGCTTGCAGTTTTGTGTTTTGATCCTTTAAAGCATCCTTTTCTGAGTTAAGCTGATCCAATTCCTTCTGGAGCAGTGACAATTCAACATCTTGAGCTTTCCTTTGCTCTTGTTCCTGTAGGATAATGAAATCATGAGAGGCTAGGTCTTGAGCTTGGTCAAAAAGACAGGCATTATGAAGCTTCTCTACTTTCTCTAAAATAAGACTTTTTTGAGAAGCATCTAATAGAGCTTTCTCTTTTAAAGCAATCTCCATTCGAAGACCAGAATGAAGTCGATCCACTTGTAATTCTAGAGTTCTTCTTGCAAGCTCTTTATCTTTCAATAATTGCTGGGACTCCTCCAATTCCTATTTCAAGGTCCCCAATTGTTGATTTTGTAAAGCCACTTTCTCTTGCAACTGAGCCAGATCGCTGTTAGAAGAGGGTGAAGTGGCCTGCAGTGTCTCCAGTTGAGCTTTTAATTTATTGTTCTCATGGTCCTTAGCCGTGAGTAGCTGGTCGATATGCAGACTTGAGGCAAGAAACTAAACAAAAGGATGATGTAAGTTAAAGATGAAGGTACAAAAGTTGATAACATATAACTAGAAATACTTACAGCCACTGCCTGACGACTATGGCGGTCAGCTCGATGTGGAAGACTAAGGCCTCTTAGTTGTTCGTAACCCTGCAGCCAAGATTCAGCTAATAGACCTTGCAGTTGCAAAGAACCATAGCTAGGAGGATCAGAGGGTTGTCCCAATTGAGAAGGTAAACCCGTAGCCTTTTTAAATAAAGGACAGGGAATGGAGGAAGAAGGAGGCAGAGAAGAAGAAGATGCAATAGAAGGAAAAGGAGTAGTAGAAACAAGAGAAGCAAAGGAAGAACTAGATGGAATAGAAGGTGACAGTGTAGGAGAAGCTGATGTAGTTGTGGGAACACTAATAGTCTAGGGAATGGCATTAGGAGAAGATCTCCGGCAAGATGTCTGTTTTGCTCAAGGCCCAGAAGCTAAAGGAGGCAAAGCCAATGCACGAGGCGCAGAAGACACAGAAGGGATAATGGCCATCTCAGAAGAAGAAGCAGAAGGAGCTGAAATAATAGAAGAAGAAGGGATAAGTAGACCGGGTCTCATCAACCTAAGAGAAGGATTGGAGATAATATGGGTAGGAGTTATCGGTGCCTTACCTCTCTTAAGAGAAATGGGTGACGGGACAAGAGGAGCTTGCACGAAGGTACCAAAGAAATCTCTAAAGGGAGAAGCCTCAGTAAGATTTGGCTTTTCAACTAAAGCAACAAAAGATTCTTCTTCTTCCTCTTCCAGGGCTGCGATAGCCTCTGCCTGTCGTTCTTCTGCAGATAGCAAACCCAAGGTGGAAAAATTAGGATTAGATCGACGGTCGCGTAACCATTCTTCTCCAAGAGTATTGACAAAGGACTTAGTCACAGCAGGATTTTTGTACATAAACGCTGGAAGAAGAGCATCAGCTGAAACCCAGGAATTGAACACCGTTATAAAAGAGATGCATTAATCAGTAAATATGGACTAAGATGTTTATACATACCAAAAGATCCATCCAAGGGGGTGTCAATACTGCTTATTCCGAAAGGAAACATTAAACCCTCCACAATTAGATGCGGCGAGCTGAATTTGGCTTCTCTCAGTTTAGGTAGGGCGGAAGCAACAAAGGGATCGTTAAGAAGATCATGGGTACTAGGAAGTGGAGGTAAATCATGTATCCATTGGATAGGAAATGGAGGGGGAGAAGGGAGACGCATATAGAAAAATTTGTGATACCATTCCCCCTGAGGAGGAATTCGGTTGAACAAAATAGCCTTGGGACGAGATTGGAATTTAAAAACACCAACATCTACTCGACGAGGAATGAAGAAGTGGTGAAAAAGACGAGGAGACAAGGGAAAATCTAACAGTTTAGATACCCCAATAAAACCCATAAGAATAGAAAAGGATTGAGGGACAAACTGGTTGAGTGAGATATTAAAATAACGGCTGACATTACAGAAAAAAGGGTGGAGAGGAAATAGAAAACCTTGTAGGACTTGGTCTCGGAAGATAGATATACACCCTAAAGGAGGAAGATGCGAACCCTCATGAGGAGCGGGACGGATTATATAAGAAGGAAAACCATAGGTCGCCTGTAAGTCCACTTCTTCTGTATCTATAAGGTTGGAAACACACGAGAGAAACCATGCAGGAGGAGAAGCTGCCAGAGAGAGATGATAAAAGAAGGAGGAATCAAGGAAGAGGACGAGAGAAGGATGGGGAAAAGCGGAAGAAAACCTCGTAAAACCCTTATTTTTCTCTCAGACCTGTGCTAAAACCCCCAAACAGGAACAGCATAAGAAAATAAGAAAAGAAAAAGTACTCAGATTTTCTATCGTCATAAATGAGTGATAATATCAAGGGATAAAATCAAAAGAAAGTCGTAAAGTTAAGTAATCTTCCTTGAAAAATGTGTAAAGTTTCCTTAGAAATAATTCTTAAGAAAGCCTGACGGATGTAAAGAAAAATTAATCCAGTAATTATAAGTTCAGGTTATAGGTGTAATAAAATAAGGTGCAAGATATTAGCTAGCAGACAAGACTTGGTTATAGGCTACCGGATGACGTCATTAGATATGAATCGGGCGATTCTGATAGATTGGCCGAGACAAAGACCACCCAAACATGTCGACCAAAGGCTCATTATAATAAGTTAAATGATATACACCGTGATAGAACCATAAAAGACTTGATTAATACGTAAAATAACATATGAAGATATAGGTGTAAATCAATCAAGTAAAATAAATCGACCGATATTGAGAATATCATAACACTTTGTGAACAACATCATCCACAACACTTTGTAGTTCCAGTTCAACTTCTATCGAGGTTTTAGTGCTATTGTTCGCATCTTGAACTTCTTCAAGATCGAACGTGCTCCCACTAGTCTTTCTAGAAACAATATCTTTTTCTAGAAATACCCTAGTCTTAGCTACAACTACCTTGTGTTGACTGGGAATGTAGAAGTAATATCCCTTCATTTCCTTGGAATATCCAATGAAATAGCACTTGTCAGATTTGGGTCCCAGTTTGTCCGAGACTTGACGTCTAACGTAAGCTTCACACCCCAAATCCTCATAAAAGACACCTGGGCATCTATCCCAGTCCATATCCTATATGGTGTGTTTATTACAGCCTTAGATGGAACTCGATTGAGAATGAAGGCTGCTGTGTCTAGAGCATATCCCCAAAGATACATAGGAAGATCTGTGCGACTCATCATAGATCGTACCATATCTAATAAGGTACGATTCCTCCTTTCGGATACATCGTTCCACTGTGGTGTTCCAGGAGGAGTGAGTTGGGATAGAATCCCACACTCAGCTAGATAGTCACGAAACTCATGGCTGAGGTATTCTCCACCTCGATCTGATCAAAGTATCTTAATACTCTTGCCAAGCTGGTTTTGTACTTCATTCATGAATTCTTTGAACTTTTCAAAGGATTTTGACTTATGTGTCATCAGGTACACATAACCATATCTACTGAAGTCATCAGTAAATGTAATGAAGTACCGATAACCTGCTAGTTAGAGCCCTAAAGCAATCATTTGATGATTATTGTATGGACTCATTGTATCATATTCTTGTATATAAATAAAGGCATTTGTTTTTGGTTATTATACTTACTTGTATTAGTGTCAAATAACTAAGTATAATAGCGTCCTTGAGTAGAAGGTTCTTACCTATATCAATCGATTGGTTGAATCGATAATGAGATGATATAGGGAGCACTACTCTTAATCATTCCTAGTCGAGTATTAACATTCAGGGACAATGTTAATGCGACGAGACTAGCATGTAGGTCAACTCGATGACTTGATCTCACAAGTCATGGATATGGAGATATCAAGTTGACACATGGGTATGCATTGAAGAATGTATACTGAATGATCCGCCATGAGAAAGTATCATGGATCGTTATATGAGTGTCATATACTTTCTCATGTGGCTATCAGTATGACTACTAGTCCTTGGACCTGAAGTCACCATGGTTCCCTACATAAGGAGTTACGTAATTTGGCTTTGTCAAACGTCACCCGTAACTAGGTGGGCTATAAAGGCGATTACTGGGTATGTAACGAATTATGCAGGGAGATGTGAGTGATGTAGATGGGATCTATCCCTCCTATATGACGGGAGTGACATCAATATTCTTGATAGAGTGAGACCACGAAGTGCATGGCCATGCCAAATGAGTCAATATGAGATATTGAGCTCATTTGATTGAGTGAGTCTACTTGGAGTTCAAGATTTAGATTAATTAGAGGATGACACGGTCTATGCCTCACATTGATCAATCTAGATGTCTAGGATAGAAAGACATTGTTATATATTGTGAAAAGTCACAATTAGTAGTCACAAGGTGATGTTGGATCTCAACATTCTTGTAACTTGGTAGTAATGATGTGTTGCTAGATACCGGTCAATACTTATACTTCTAAATGGGTTTAGTAGCATTGCTAACGTTACAAGAACCTATAGGGTCACACACAAAGGGCAATTAGATGGAGATTAGGTTCATTTGATGAACCTAATGGGTTAGGTTCATGTGGTGAACCAAATTGGATTAAGAGTAATCCAAATTGAGCTAATTGAGTTGGACGCAATTTGGTTCATGTGTTAAGTGAGTCTAATTTGGACTTAGACTCATTCAATTAATTTAATTAAATGAATAGAGATTCATTAAATTAAAATTGACTTGAACCAATGATTAGATTAGATCAACCAAGGGAGAGAAGTGGTCAAGTTTGACTTGACTTGAGAGGAAGATGAAGGGTCAAGTTTGACTTGACCATTTGCTACCTCATTGGTGAGTTGGCAAAGAGTGGGTCAATGATTATGCTCCACATCATCATGTTTGCTTAAGTGGGATGCCACCTCATGGGAGTTACCAAGAGTTGTGACTCTTGGTATCCCATGGAGGTTACAAACCTCATGAAGTGGCCGGCCACTTTTTGTTAGTTAGAGCCCCTAAAGCCAATCATTTGATAATTGTTGTATGGACTCATTGTATCATATTCTTGTATATAAATAAAGGCATTAGTTTTGGTTATTATACTTACTTGTATTGGTGTCAAATAATTAAGTATAATAGCGTCCTTGAGTAGAGCGTTCTTACCTATATCAATCGGTTAGTTGAACCGATAGTGAGATGATATAGGGAACACTACTCTTAATCATTTTTAGTCGAGTATTAACATTCAGGGACAATGTTAATGCGACGAGACTAGCATGTAGGTCAACTAGATGACTTGATCTCACAAGTCATGGATATGGAGATATCAAGTTGACACATGGGTATGCATTGGAGAATGTATACTAAATGACCCACCATGAGAAAGTATCATGGATCGTTATATGAGTGTCATATACTTTCTCATGTGGCTATTAGTATGACTACTAGTCCTTGGACCCGAAGTCACCATGGTTCCCTACATAAGGAGTTACGTACTTTAGCTTCGTCAAACATCACCCGTAACTAGGTGGACTATAAAGGCGATTACTGGGTATGTAACGAATTATGAGAAGGAAGTGAGTGATGTAGATGGGATCTATCCCTCCTATATGACGGAAGTGACATCGATATTCTTGGTAGAGTGAGACCACGAAGTGCATGACTATGACAAATGAGTCAATATGAGATATTGAGCTCATTTGATTGATTGAGTCTACTTGGAGTTCAAGATTTAGTTAGATTAGAGGATGACACGATCTATGCCTCACAATTGATCAATCTAGATGTCAAGGATAGAAGGACACTTGTCATATATTGTGAGGAGTCACAATTAGTAGTCACAAGGTGATGTTGGATCTCAACATTCTTGTAACTTGGGTAGTAATGATGTGTTGCTAGATACCGCTCGTTACTTATACTTCTAAATGGGTTTAGGAGCATTGCCAATGTTATAAGAACCTATAGGGTCACACACAAAGGACAATTAGATGGAGATTAGGTTCATTTGATGAACCTAAAGGATTAGGTTCATGTGATGATCCAAATTGGATTAAGAGTAATCCAAATTGTGCTAATTGAGTTGGACTCAATTTGGTTCATGTATTAAGTGAGTCTAATTTGGACTTAGACTCATTTAATTAATTTTATTCTATGAATAGAGATTCATTAAATTAAAATTGATTTGAACCAATGGTTAGATTAGATCAACCAAGGGAGAGAAGTGGTCAAGTTTGACTTGACTTGAGAGGAAGATGAAGGGTCAAGTTTGACTTGACCATTTGCCACCTCATTGGTGAGTTGGCATTAAGTGGCTAATGGTGATGTGCCACATCATCAAGGCTAGCACATGTGTGTGCCACCTCATGAGGGAGATCAAGAGTTTTTGACTCTTGAAATTCCATGCTCCTCATGAAAAGTGGCCGACCACTTTAGTGTTTGTGAGGAGTTTCATTTTATGTGGTAACTCCATCTTCTTCTTCCTCAAGCTCTTTCTTCTCTCCCTCTCCTCCACCCTTGGCCGAAACTTCATAGAGTGCTAGCACACTCTAAAGTTTCTCCTCCATCGATTTGTTCGTGTGGATAGAGGAGTATCTACCTTGATACTCTCGAGATCCGGCGAACCTAGGACGAGCGGGATTACGCGAAGGGCTTTGCATCAAAGGTATACGCTATGATCTTGTAGATCTAGTGTAGATCTAGGAGTATAAAACATGTATATGAAATTTTATTCTTCGCACGGATCCGGTGGTGGGAATTTCGGGGTTTCCGCAACGCAAAAAGCGGTTTTTGCGGCCCGAAAAACCCAACAGTGGTATCAGAGCCACGTGTGGAGCGTATACATGTTTTATTTTGAATTTTATGAAATTCTACAGATCTGTAAGTTTCTGTATTTTTATGATTTTTATTGATTTTATGGGTAATTTTCTCGTAGAAGCGAAGCACAAGTGTTTAGACACTTGTAGGCTTTGATTACCAAGAAGATATTTCCGAAACGGCAAGGTTTCCCCACAAATCCTTTTGGGATAGCAGACTAAGGCGCTGTAGGATCGCTTAGGAACACTCGCGATGGTTATATCGCGGGTAGGGGCGCTGCCCCTGACCCCGCAAGGGGATTCGTTCCGCGATTACGCCGGAAAATCGCTAAACGGGACCGCCGGGAATTTTTACTCATAAAAATTGTAATAAAATTTACAGAAATTTATAGAAATTATATAATTTAGAATTATATATTATTTTGTGATGGTCATGGCCCAAAAGACCCAATTAGATTGGAAATTCTGTGTTGTAATTAATATTATGGCCTGGTGCCATTTTCTGTGATGTGCGTGTTGTATGTGATACGCGACCTGCGCATCGTGCCTTTCCTATTTTTATTTTCTATTGTAAATTAGTTTAGACTCGAATGTAACTCAAGTTTCACTTTTGTAATGTACAAAATGGAGCGGTGGAAGGTCCACTCGAGACGGAGTTACGAGGAGGGCGCGAGCAACACAAGGTGGCCAAAGGAAGGATCTTGAAAAGCTGTTGACCTTAGGTTGACCATCCGATATTCTCATTGGCTTGAGAAGATCGCAGTAGTGATGGATCGAAAGCGCTAGAGGGGGGGGTGAATAGCGCTCGTGGCTATTTTAACGATTTTAAAACACAGAGTAGAAACGCAGCGGAAAGTAAAAGCAAACACAACAGACGCAGATGTTTTTACTTCGTTCGGAGCCTATGGTGACTCCTACTCGAAGGCCCGCGGTCCTTGACCGCTTTCGGTGGGCAACAACTATAATATCGGAAATATTACAATTTGAATTACAATTAATGCAATAAGTAAACTAATACCGACAACAAAAGATCGAAGAGTCTGAGCTTCGGGTTGTCGACGTCAAGTCGTAGCACTTCAAGGTCGTCTCGTTGGCAGCACTTCACATAAGAAAGTTTAGAATGTCTTGTCTCTCAGCTGCTCCCTCGACCCTCTTTTTATATGACCTTCCGGGCACCTGGATCCCTTCCGGGCGCCTAGAGTGTGACGTGGGCAACCAACCAGGATGCTCCACGTGGCGAAGTCGCGGCAGGGATAAAACTTGGTCCCGAGCGCCCGGACTTGTTCCGGGCGCCTGGACCTCCGGGGGCCCGGATCCATTCCGAGCGCCCGGACCACCTTTTTCCAGCAGGTTCCTCTCCTGCAAAACAAGGTTAGTCCGAGCAAATACCCTGAAAGACAGTGTTAGAATCTGATAAAACATAGTAAAGAAGAACTGACAGTCTTCGGATTGTCCGAGTCTGACTTCGGATTCCCAACAGGAAACCCTAGGTCGACCCGACGCCTACTGTTTCCTCTACGGGGAACGCGTCCTCACCTACTCCCCTCAGGAGAGATTACCTGATGCCAGTCCGGTCCTCCAAACCGACTGGACTTTCCGCCTAGGGTTACCACCCCCTAGGACCTAGGGTTACCGCCCCCTAGGGTTTTTTCCACCTAGGGTTACCACCCCCTAGGACCTAAGGTTGCCGCCCCTTAGGGTTTTCCCTCACCTAGGGTTACCACCCCCTAGGACCTAAGGTTGCCGCCCCTTAGGGTTTCCTCCACCTAGGGTTACCGCCCCCTAGGACCTAAGGTTGCCGCCCCTTAGGGTTTTCCTCCACCTAGGGTTACCGCCCCCTAGGACCTAAGGTTACCACCCCTTAGGATTTTTCCTTTGCCTAACCGCAGCTAGGACTTTCCTGAAACACTTATTCAGCACGTTAGATCACCACAAACCTTAACTTTGAATCCTTTTCCATTATCAAAACTCAGGTTCGATCGTCGGATGCTCCCCGCACCAACAATCTCCCCCTTTTTGATTATGGCAATCGAAATTCAAAGTTAAGTAATAATATGCAGTAAGATGTAAAGAAAGACATGGCATTACAAACTCCCCCTTAATATAACCTCCCATTTGGATTTATTGTTCTCTTTTGAATTTCTCTACTCTCCCCCTTTGCCATATATCAAAAATAAGCTAGTTTTGAAAAAAGACTTAACTTTTCAAGACAAAACTTAGCAGAGTTTGTTTGAAAAACTTAGGTACGAGGCAAAAAAGGGTTAAGAGAAAAGCAACATCTTAGAATTGGTTTTAATAACAACATTTTTGAAAATTTGCTAAGGAAAATAGTTTTTAAAAAAAAACTTTAGACCATTGATTTTGCTTGAGGAGAATATTCTTTGTGCTATGTTAAATAAGAATTCAACTCTTTTTAACTTAGTGAATTTTGAGGAGTTTTCAAAAAAAATTTCAATCAACTTCAGAAATTTTCGGATTTCAAAATTTTTCTAGCTTAAAAATTTTCAAGGAAAAATTTCAACTTAAAGAAGTTAATTGCATCTTAAAGAGAATTTCAACTTAACAAATTTTCGAAAAAGTTTCAACTTAAATAATTTTCTAACAAAATTCCAAAAAGAATTTTCAAATAGAAGAGATTTGAAAGTTTTAAGTTTGAAAAAGTTTTAAGTTTGAAAAACTGCTTAAGAGAAATGAATTTCAAAGATACTTAAGGCAGAGGAGAAGCGTTAACTTTAGTGTTTAATAGTTTACAAATTTTGTTTTAGCAAGGTATCAGAGCCCTAAGGTCCAAGAATGAGTTAAGATTTGTTTTAATCAGTTATCAGATCCCTTAAGTACAAGCATGCTTAATCTTAATATTGCCTCTAGAGAACATCTTGCCAAATAGTTAAGTCTAGAGTGTAATTTAATTGAGTTTAGTTAAAGAGGATTTGATTGGGTACTTAGCTTAAAGGGGTTTTACATAAGGGCTTAGTTTTAAAGGTCAGGTTATAAAGTAATTTTAAAAAAAATAGCTTGAATTTTCGAAATATGTCAAAAATAGTTTTTAATTTTGAGGTCAAGTCAATTTTTTTTTTTTTATAGAAAAACTAATTTTAAGACCGACTCAAAATCACTCCCCCTTAATTAATGCCTTAATAAATTTTTGAGTTCAGGAGTTCAAGCATGAGAGGTTAAAACATTATTTTCCTAACTTTCCATCTCACTCATTCTAGATTAACAAGCATGTTTAGCATATGAGTGAGTGTGAGATGGAGTTTACTTTAATTTACAACATTGAAAATATCAGTTAGAATTTCAAATAGGTGACCATTATTTTGAAAATTTAAAAATTAATTGAGTTTAGAATTTCAAAGAATTTAATAACTTCTGAAAAGGGTATTCAAATTAATTTTTCAGAGGATATTTCAAATGATATTTCAAAAGATTTTGAAATGATCATTTTTCAAATTAAGTTTTAAAATAATTTTGAAATGATTAAGTTTTGAAATAATTTTAAAATGATTTTGAAAAGATTTTTCAAATAATTTTAAAAGAATTTTAAATAATTTTTAAAGATTTTGAACTGATTTTGAAAAGGTTTTTCAAATAATTTTGAAAAGAAGTTTTAGAAGATTTTGAACTGATTTTGAAGAGATTTTTCAAATAATTTTGAAAAGAAGTTTTAAAAATTTTGAACTGATTTTGAGGAGATTTTCAAAATAATTTTGAAAAGAAGTTTTAAAAATTTTGAACTAATTTTGAGGAGATTTTTCAAATAATTTTGAAAAGAAGTTTTAAAAATTTTGAACTTATTTTGAAGAGATTTTTCAAATAATTTTGAAATGAAGTTTTAAAAATTTTGAACTGATTTTGAAGAGATTTTTCAAATAATTTTGAAATGAAGTTTTAGAAGATTTGAACAACTATCAGTTTGAATTTTTAAAATTCCTTAGTCATCTCACCCATCTAAATTTTCAATCAGGGAATCCTATATTTGTTGTGAGATGAATTATGGTTGAATTTAAGGGTCTGGTTTAACTTTTTGTTAGATTCAGGTTTAGCTTTGGGTTCAACAAGTAAGCATTCTTTGGATAAACTTCTGGGCTATGGTGAGTCACAAGGAGCTCATTAAAGTAACCAAGCCTTTGAGGTTTTCCAAATAGTCCTACCCATTGAACTTAATACTAAACCTTGGTCTAACTAGTTAGGATCCATTTAAGGATAACTTCGGTTAGTTCCACTTGGCCAAATGCTCCAGGTCGAAGCCATATCTTCCTAAACATGCGATGCCCAAGTTTTCCCAACGTACTATCATCCAAAAATTTCACCAGTACTGTGCTTCAAGTTAAAATTTAACCCTGTTTAATCTATCCTTATTTACCCATCCAAGTAATCTACTCTTGTTTACCCATTTCGGGTAGATTAAGTTCGGTTACCCTGTCGGGTAAATAGATTTCGGAGTTGCCAGCTATTCTGGACCCTCCTACTATTTGATTAATAATTAATTTGAATTTTAAATTTTAATTACGAATTTTGAGTTTGAATTTTAAATTTTAATTACGAATTTTGAATTTGAATTTTGAGTTTTAATTACGAAATTTGAATATGAATTTTAAGTTTTAATAATTAATTTCGAATTTGAATTTTTGAATTTTAGTTATTAATTTCGAATTTTGAATTTTAGTAACTAATTTCTAATTTTGAATTTTGAATTTTAGTAATTAATTTCGAATTTTGAATTTTAATAATTAATAATTAATAATAAATTTCGAATTTTGAATTTTAATTTTAATAACTAATTTCGAATTTTGAATTTTGAATTTAATTTTGAATATTAATTTGAATTATGTTTTTAATATTGTTTTTCTATTAACTCCCCCTGGATCATAGCCTCGATATGGTCTATCAAGGTAATAGACTTGATCCTTGGGGACCCAATAGAGACCATTTCCAACTTGATTAACCAAGTTGGATTTTGGCACCCATGCTTGGACAATTTTTCTATTATTTCTATTAACTAGCGATAAATATGATATGTATTTTATTTTAGTTTTAAATCCAAGTGCAGTTCTGTTGTAAACGGCTCGCTGTTTTCCAAGAATCAGATCCAGATTCTTGAAGCCCAAGGTGAACCTTTCCAACGTGTCCTTGAGTTCTTTAATTTGAGCTTTCAAATTGGAATTCTCTTCCTCAAGTTGTTGGACTTGAGTCGCTTCCTTAAGGGCTGTTACCTCCTTTTGGAACGACTTAACCCGGACGTTGGATTTAGCCAACTTTTTTACTAAGTAAGGTAATAATTCATGCAAGTTATCTAATTGAAATTCTGCGAGTAGTGAACTTACAGTGGGTTTTGGTCCTTCGGAAACGAATGCGGATTCGTGGCTTTGATCAGACTCTGTCTCGGATTCGCTCTCGGTTTCTGACTCATACTCGGACTCAGTTTCCGCCACGGTTGCTAGTAAGCTCGTCGGTTCTTCTTCGTCGGACCCGGATTCATCTGATGACTCGGACCATGTTGCCTTCAGTGCTTTCTTCGTCTTGCTTGTTCCTGCAAATAACGCAACACCTTCCTCGGCCTGAATAGTATTAGTCTGCTCAAATAATTTAATTATTAAAACATGCTTACCTATTTTCGTATCAAGAATACCTTCGTGTAGCTCAATCAGATTCTCCCACAGCTCCTTAGCGCTTGAAAATGGGCCGGCGCGATTCAACTCCTTATTCGTTAAACCACACTGAAGTGTATACATTGCTTTTGCGTTTGCTTCTACCTTTTTGATAAGGTTTGCGTCCCAGTTCTCGTACGGTAATGGCTTGCCGGCGCTGTCAGTTGGCAGTTGAAGCCCGGTTTTGACGATCATCCAGACTTCAAAGTGAGTCTGGAGATACGCCTCCATCCGACCCTTCCAATCTCCGAAATCATCTCCGGAGAAGAGCGGTGGGTGAGCAGTGTTGTAGCCTTCTTGATGGGCCATTTTTAGAAAGACAATCTTGCAAAATAAACACAATAAAACTTGTTCCAAGACTTAGTCTTGGATTAGTAGTGCGGGAGAGAAAAAATAGTAATTCAGGAATTTCGAGAAAAAATAATAAAATATTATTAAAATAATATTAAAAAATATTACTACAAATTCTTGAAAACGCAATATTTCGCTAATTCCAACCAATGGTGAAAAGAAGAAAATTGATTTTTCAAAAACAGTTTTGGAGAGAAAAAACGAAAGGCGTAAGGTTATATTTTTAACCTATATAAACGACAAAGCCACGAAAAATGCTTGAATGGTGGTTGCACCAATTCGAAGCGACCCCGCTCTGATACCAATTGATGGATCGAAAGCGCTAGAGGGGGGGTGAATAGCGCTCGTGGCTATTTTAACGATTTTAAAACACAGAGTAGAAACGCAGCAGAAAGTAAAAGCAAACACAACAGACGCAGATGTTTTTACTTCGTTCGGAGCCTATGACGACTCCTACTCGAAGGCCCGCCGCGGTCCTTGACCGCTTTCGGTGGGCAACAACTATAATATCGGAAATATTACAATTTGAATTACAATTAATGCAATAAGTAAACTAATACCGACAACAAAAGATCGAAGAGTCTGAGCTTCGGGTTGTCGACGTCAAGTCGTAGCACTTCAAGGTCGTCTCGTTAGCATCACTTCACATAAGAAAGTTTAGAATGTCTTGTCTCTCAGCTTCTCCCTTGACCCTCTTTTTATATGACCTTCCGGGCGCCTGGATCCCTTCCGGGCGCCTGGAGTGTGACGTGGCCAACCAACCAGGATCCTCCACGTGGCGAAGTCGCGGCAGGGATAAAACTTGGTCCCGAGCGCCCGGACCTGTTCCAGGCGCCTGGACCTCCGAGCGCCCGGACCACCTTTTTCCAGCAGGTTCCTCTCCTGCAAAACAAGGTTAGTCCGAGCAAATACCCTGCAAGATAGTGTTAGAATCTGATAAAAAATAGTAAAGAAGAACTGACAGTCTTCGGACTGTCTGAGTCTGACTTCGGATTCCCAACCGGAAACCCTAGGTCGACCCGACGCCTACTGTTCCTTCTACGGGGAACGCGTCCTCACCTACTCCCCTCAGGAGATTTACCTGACTGGACTTTCCGCCTAGGGTTACCACCCCCTAGGACCTAGGGTTACCGCCCCCTAGGGTTTTTCTCCACCTAGGGTTACCACCCCCTAGGACCTAAGGTTGCCGCCCCTTAGGGTTTTCCTTCACCTAGGGTTACCGCCCCCTAGGACCTAAGGTTGCCGCCCCTTAGGTTTTTCCTCCACCTAGGGTTACCGCCCCCTAGGGCCTAAGGTTGCCGCCCCTTAGGGTTTTCCTCCACCTAGGGTTACCGCCCCCTAGGACCTAAGGTTACCACCCCTTAGGATTTTCCCTTTGCCTAACCGCAGCTAGGACTTTCCTGAAACACTTATTCAGCACGTTAGATCACCACAAACCTTAACTTTGAATCCTTTGCCATTATCAAAACTCAGGTTCGATCGTCGGATGCTCCCCGCACCAACAAGTAGGGCCATGACAAATCACAAAATATTTAATTAATTGCTTGTGTGTGTGTATATGTGATGCATACTATAATAGTAATTAATTAGCGCCTCAACGATTAGATTAGATCTAAATCACGTACATGATGCGCCCTAACAATTAGATTAGATCTAAATCGCGTATATGATACACCTCGTCGATTAGATTAGATCTCAATCGCGTCAACTCGAAATGTCTATCATGTCGTGATACCCATCACTACCTCGATCGCATGTTGTTGTTGAATCTGCCAAAGCAGAGCAAAGCATACTATCTTGGTAGGGTGCGGAGGGACAATCTTGGTCCCGCCTATTAACGCATGGGTGATTACAACTCAATTAAATTGAGTAACTAGTTAACTCAATTGGATCGAGTTTAACTATAGGCATTTTCCAATTGTTTGTAGATAGGACAAAATCATGTTTATATTAACTCTTGGGCTTATTAGCCAAAGCTAACTCGAGTTTTAATATAAATACGGATCTTGATCCTATAAACAAGAGTTGCATAGAGATGTAATTGGTAAATTAGTTTCCTACCGATCATACTAAGTATTGGGCGATTTAGCCAAAGCTAACTCAAGGTATAGTATGATGTTGATCTTGTCCCACATGAATTATAGAATTCAGTGGGAGCATCATTTATTTAAAGCCCTAATTAAATGTTTAATAGAATAAGATATTTATTTATTTTTCTGTTGTAGATAACCATGACGTCAAACACGAACACCTTCTCTCTGCGTTTTGTCCTTGACAATGACAAGCTCAACGGAGCAAATTTCCTGGACTGGTACAGGAATCTGAGAATAGTTCTCACCCTAGAACGTAAACTGTACGTTCTAGAGCAGCTCATTCCAGAGGCTCCTCCTGCCAATGCCACGTGAGCAGACAAAGATGCTTACAAGAAGCATCAAGATGACGCATTAGATGTATCATGTCTAATGCTCGCGACCATGAACTCTGAGCTTCAGAAGCAACATGAGTTAATGGGTGCTTATTATATGGTTGAACATCTTCGTCAACTATATCAGGGACAAGCACGGCACGAGAGATTTGATATCTCAAGGGCACTATTTCAGTGCAAGATGTCAGATGGGGCTCCCGTAGGTCCATATGTACTCAAGATGATTGGGTACATAGAGAATCTACAGAGGTTGGGATTCCCACTTGGCCAAGAGCTGGCCACTGACCTGATGTTGCAGTCTTTGCCAGAGAGCTACAGTCAATTTATCATGAACTACAACATGAACGAAATTGACAAGCCACTGCCCGTATGAACTGCTGAGCTCAACCTTAAGAAGGTTAAGCCCAACTCTATTCTGATGGTTCAGAAACACAAGGGCAAGGGCAAGCCTAAAGGCAAGGGAAAGTCCCAAGCAAAGGGCAAAGGCAAGGCACTGAAGCCTAAAGGAGGGGTCGCCAAGGATGCTACCAGCTTCCATTACGGTCAGACCGGGCACTGGAAGAGGAACTGCAAAGTCTACCTGGAAGATCTTAAGAAGAAGAGAAGTGAGACTTCCACTTCAGGTATATATGTTATAGAAGTCAATCTATCTATTTCTTCATCATGGGTATTAGATATCGGATGTGCTTCCCACATTTGTACTAATGTGAATGCACTGAGAAATAGCAGGGCATTGACGAAGGGTGAGGTGGACCTACGCGTAGGCAATGGAGCACGGGTTGCTGCTGTTGCTGTAGGGACTTATTTTTTATCTCTGCCCTCTGGGCTTGTGTTAGAGTTGGATGATTGTTATTATATGCCTACTTTGACTAAGAACATTATATCAGTTTCTTGTTTAGACAAGAAAGGGTTTTCATTTATAATAAAGAACAAATGTTGTTCAGTTTATTTAAATGATATATTCTATTGTAGTGCACCTCTGATGAACGGACTCTATATTCTAGACCTTGAGAGCCCTATCTATAACATAAGTACCAAGAGGTTCAAGTCAAAAGACATGAACCAAACCTATCTCTGGCACTGTCGCTTAGGTCCTATAAATGACAAGCGCTTATCCAAGCTCCATAAAGATGGTTTGCTGGACTCATTTGATTTTGAATCATATGAGACATGCGAGTCATGCCTACTAGGCAAGATGACCAAGACTCCCTTTAGTGGACACAGTGAGAGAGCGACTGACTTGTTAGGTCTTATACATAGTGATGTATGTGGCCCTTTCAATGTCGCTGCTAGAGGTGGTTATAGGTACTTCATTACATTTACTGATGACTTCAGTATATATGACTATGTGTACTTGATGACACATAAGTCTGAATCCTTTGAAAAGTTCAAAGAATTCAAGAATGAAGTATAAAACCAGCTTGGCAAGAGTATTAAGATATTTCGATCAGATTGAGGTGGGGAATACCTTAGCCATGAGTTTCGTGACTATCTAGCTGAGTGTGGGATTCTATCCCAACTCACTTCTCCTGGAACACCACAGTGGATTGGTGTATCCGAAAGGAGGAATCGTACCTTATTAGATATGGTACAGTCTATGATGAGTCACATAGATCTTCCTACATTCCTTTGGGGCTATGCTCTAGACACAACAGCCTTCATTCTCAACCGAGTTCCATCCAAGGCAGTGATAAAGACACCATATAGGATATGGATTAGGAGAGATGCCCAGGTGTCTTTTATGAGCATTTGGGGTTGTGAGGCTTACGTTAGACGTCAAGTATCGGACAAATTGGGACCCAAATCCGACAAGTGCTATTTCATTAGATATCCCAAGGAAACAAAGGGATATTACTTCTACGTTCCCAGTTAACACAAGGTGGTTGTGGCTAAGACTGGGGTACAAGGAAAGTAACTATAAGCACATAGGCTTAGTGAGATCCTTTCCTACTCACAAAAAACATATATCATAGCATAATCACATAAGCGTATAGCATGGAGACATAATCATCTGAACATCATATCATGTAAAAGAGCATCATAACATATCATATCATAAAGTAAAAGAGCATCATGTCATATCATATCATAAAGAAACATCATGCTATATCATCTCATAAAATAAAAGAGCATCATATCATATCATATCATAAAGAAACATCATGTTATATCATCTTATAAAATAAAAGAGCATCATATCATATCATATCATAAAGAAACATCATGCTATATCATCTCATAAAATAAAAGAGCATCATATCATATCATATCATAAAGAAACATCATGCTATATCATCTCATAAAATAAAAGAGCATCATATCATGTCATATCATAAAGAAACATCATGCTTTATCATCTCATAACATATCATATCATCACATATCATATCTTAACTTATCATATCGTATAAGTATATGCAAGATGTCTTTCAAAAACATGCGTCATGTCATGTGCAAGATGTCTTTTAAAGAAAACATATCATATAATACTTAAACATAATCTCAACATGAGGGCCCGGCTTGTACCACATACATACATAAATGTGCGCATCCTAAATAGATCCAAGGTAGCAAATCTTGAACCTACTAGGAACTAGGCCTGTTTCATAGACCATCGACCTAGGGGCACTTAGGAGCCCATCCCTTTTACTAGACCCGTTCATAGACCGTCGGCCTAGGGGCGCTTATGAAGCCCACCCTTGGTACAAACCATACAAAGTAAAATAACATGTCATAGTTACTTATCATATCATGAAGAGTGCTCTTAGTCCCAATTAATAGGGAAGCAACTCTTAGGTCTTTACTTATCATATCATGAAGAGTGCTCTTAGTCCCAACAAAAAGGGAAGCATCTCTTAGGCCTTTACTTGTCATATCATAAAGAGTGCTCTTAGTCCCAACAAAAAGGGAAGCATCTCTTAGGCCTTTACTTGTCATATCATAAAGCATGCATACTTGAGCATATAGCCCATCATAAAAGTCATTATCATACATGATTCATAAGCATACCTAAGTAAGCATAAAACATATCATAGGGAAACATAATCATGCATGGAAAACATTAAATAGCATCTCTTAATTCATATCATAGCATGTGAAACGCATAGTGAATCATGATTGGGTCTCTAACCCTAATTTCATACAATGGCTGAAACATGCAAGGGATTTCCCTAGGTTACAAGCAACATAAAAGCATATAACTCTAAACCAACTTCATAACACTTATCATAAGAACATCATAAGCATGTTTAGTTTAGGGTCTAAGCTTCCTAAGTCCTTTAACTTGTTGTGAATGAAACTTGTTAAGCATGTCTCTAGATTACAAGCAACATAAAAGCATGTAAACCCTAAACCAACTTCATAACACTTATCATAAGAACATCATAAGCATGTTTAGTTTAGGTTCTAAGCTTCCTAGGTCCTTTAATTGGTTGTGGCCGAAACTTTAAGGAGCATGAAACTAAGTCTAAGCAACCTACAAGCATAAGAACATCAAGCTAACTTCATATCATATCATAAGAAAAATCATGAGCATGTTAGATTTGGTTACAAGCTTTCTTAGGCCCTTAAATTCTATCATGGCCGAAACCCTAAGTGAAGGGCATCTAGGTTTTAAGCAACATGCAAGCATAAGAACATCAAGCTAACTTCATATCATATCATAAGGAAAATCATGAACATGTTAGATTTGGTTTCAAGCTTTCTTAAGCCTTTAATCTTACCATGGCCGAAACCCTAAGTGAAGGCATCTAGGTTTTAACAACATGTAAGCATAAGAACTTCATATCATATCATAAGGAAAATCATGAATATGTTAGATTTGGTTTTAAGCTTTCCTAAACCTTTAATCTTGTCTTGGCCGAAACCCTAAGTGAAGGCATCTAGGTTTTAACAACATATAAGCATAAGAACTTCATATCATATCATAAGGAAAATCATGAACATGTTAGATTTGGTTTTAAGCTTTCCTAAACATTTAATCTTGTCTTGGCCGAAACCATAAGTGAAGGCATCTAGGTTTTAACAACATATAAGCATAAGAACTTCATATCATATCATAAGGAAAAACATGACATGTTAGATTTGGTTTTAAGCTTTCCTAAACCTTTAATCTTGTCTTGGCCGAAACCCTAAGTGAAGGCATCTAGGTTTTAACAACATATAAGCATAAGAACTTCATATCATATCATAAGGAAAATCATGAACATGTTAGATTTGGTTTCAAGCTTTCTTAAGCCTTTAATCTAACCTTGGCAGAAACCCTAAGTGAAGGCATCTAGGTTTTAACAACATGTAAGCATAAGAACTTCATATCATATCATAAAGAAAACCATGAGCATATTAGATTTGATTTCATGTTTTTTTTTTCTTAAATTTTCTTTCATGCTTTAGTGGCCGAAAGTTCAAGAAGAAACCTTAGGTTTTTCTTTTACACAATCTAAACTCATGGAAGACATATGAACAACTTGTACCACAAGTGAGGGGATACTCACAATTTCTTGCTTAGTTTTTCTTAAAAGAAGGACTCTTGTGAAGAGGAAGAAGAAGCTTCTCTTCCTAGTTCTCCTGTCACGCCCCAGGTAGTCCCTGTCCGAAGAAATTTCGCCAGTATCTCCCATGTACGGGTGACAATATGAATCCAGAATACATATATCTATACCTCGGCCACACACGGCCGGAACAATACCATACAAATAAGAAACAAACCACGCAGTTTATATCAACATTCCACACAGTTCAACATATAATCAATCCACGCAGTTTAATAAGAAAAGACGATATAGAATCTCGAAGATATATGTAAACATCCTACTCCACTACAACGAGGAAAGACAAAATCCACGAAGTAATGAAAATATATCCGCAGCGGAAAACCAAAAGTAGTAAACCAAGTGTTCGATATAAAGTCCACAATACAAACCCACAATACAAGTATATAAGATGCAAAAGCAAAATATAATCCGATAAAGAAAATCCTCGCGATAATGGGGCTAGCGACTGGAATATCTCCCGACGGCCTCAACCTGAAAAATAGTAACAACGGGGTGAGTCCAAAGAACTCAGCAGGTAATCCAATAGATATGTACAGCAACATATAACTACCAGCAACCATCCTACGGTACAACATCCTAACAGTATACATATATAGTACAGTCTCCTAAGTATAACTGGTATGCATAACTAAATAAACTGCAGTAACCAACAATAAGCATGAAATACAATCTACTGCAAGAATATAAGAAGTGCATAACTGAAATAAACTGTACTCACCTGCGAGGCTCGGGCGAATGACTGTGGACATACACAGATAAAGATAGTCAGAGCAAATACGCATGTATCCTGTATGCATGTCAATCATATGCAGTCACCCAAGTGTACCATCCAATATGCAACATTCACAATAAATGCAATCTGTGCATATGATGCAATATGACATGGTCACCCCTGACGCCAGTCAGCATCTCACATGCAATGGTGAGACCGCGTGGGTAGGGCTGTGACACCGTGCACTCTGCCGTCACTACCCCTGAAGAGTGACCGAGTGGACGGGATACACCGGAGTACACCTATCCTCCAACCTCAAATATAGGAGGAAGCGCAATGCTCTCATCTCCCGGTACACAATGACGGGGAGGGACCCCGGTGTGCTACCACGCTGCCTATCACACTACCCATGAGTGGAGCCTCCAGTGGAGCACCACCGGGCAACCTACACACCCTGTGTGCTGTGCCACTACCCATGCAGTGGTCACGTGGTGCGCAGGTCAATGTAGCCGGCCGACGAGCTCAACAATAATGGAGTCGTCAATCGCCCAGCATGCAATCATGCGATATGGTGCATGCGGCTACAATATGTCATACCTGAACATATCCTCCATATGTGTAGATGCCAAACAGACAAACACATATATAACGATGATAATAAACAGCATAAACCCAACATCACATATCCAGCATGTATAACAACTAATCCAGTATAGTGAAGCACTATAAATATCCATATCCACGAACATATATACACATGGTAAGAAGTAAAGGTATACCAGCCTAATGTATAGTAGATAATAGTAGAAGCATGTATCAGGTATCAACTAAACTAAACCCAGGAAAATACTAACTACCAACACTAGTAAGTATATATAAACTGCACATATCATAAGACACTATCAAAAGATAAGTCAAAGGGTACCCGCCTCAAATAGAAGGTACAATCAAGCGATCCAAAGTCGAGACGCCCGTCTCGAATCAGAGTCCTGTGTCAAACAAACAATATATATACTTTATTTAGCTAAATTCAAATGAATAGCTAAATAAAATCCATAAACCAAATTAGGGCAAAACCCTAATCAAGTCAATCGCATCCTTCCTAAATAAAATCTAACGGTCAATTAGGGTTAGTTACCTAATCCCTAATCACCAGTTAGATTAGAAACATAAACTTAAATTAAATCTAATCACACTATGATCTACAACTAAGATAAAAAATCCAATACCTTACCTAAATTCCTAGCATTGTTCTGTTGATCCACACAAAGAAATGGTGCTGCCAAGAAAGGTAGCTGCTGTCGGAGAGTTGCCGGAACTAGAAATGCTGCTGTAAACCACTTCAATGACCACAATTCCAACATCACAGCAACACAACCTCGCTGCTAAAACCCTTCCTACTGATCGGATGAAGATAACATCTCAGGCGATCAAGAAATCAACACTATAGAAATGGAACAGAACCTCACCTTGCTGCTATCAATCGGATCAAGCAGGAGGTCAAGCGGTGGAGATCACCAATCAAGCAAGAACTCTCCTAACCCTGACCCCACACAGTCGCAAGTAGAGGAGGACCAAGCTTGATCAGGGGAGAACAACAATACAATGATCCGAGACTTTTTCCTAACCCTGACAAGAAGAATCAACACAGAAATAGAACCTTAACCTCCAAGATCAGCGACAACCCGAGAGAGAAAAGAAGGAAATCAGTCGCTTACCTTCGAATCCCTAACTGCCTCTCCACACCAGCGATCGGTGGATCTAGCTCGATCCCACAGCACTGGAACGGAACTAGGGCTTGGCAAGAACCATCGAACAGGATTGGAGAGAATCGGGACGAAGAAAACCAAAGGAGGGGAAAGGGAAGATCGATTGATTGGGAGACGATGCAAATCAAACCTCCCGTCGATGCCCTAGCCGCCGTGCTGTCGACGCTCGCATAGAACCCTCCGAAACATATAGACTCTGCTGGTTTCGGTCGAGCTCCGGCAACTTCCCATGGCAGCCTGCAGCCTACGGTCGGTAATCGTCGGAGAAGAGAAGGCAGAGAATGGAAAGAGAGATCGGCGCTAGAAGAAGAAGGGAGAACTTGGCTTCGAGCAGAGGGGAATTCGGCGTCGGGGAAGGAGAGATCGTGATCGGCAGTGGTTTGGGGGAAACGGCGATTTGGGGAGGAAATAAAAGAAAAAGAATTATATAATAAAAACATTTCCTCCCTTAAACGGGTATCCCAACCAGGCTTTATCTGTACCCGAAATTAATCCCCTCAAAACTCGTCGTACGACCTCCGAAAAATTCCCAGAAAATTTCTAAAAATTCCGGAAAAATTTTATAAGGCTATTTCTCAAATAACCCTATTTATGTTAAATTTTCCGAGACCTCACATCTCCCTTTTCTTCTCTTGCTTGTAAGAAGTAGATCTTGAGGACTCCTTCTTGTGAATTATTTTTCTTAGGGAGAAAACTTAACTTGGATCCGAAAATGGGAGAGGGAGGAGCTCTAGGTCTCGGTGGAGGAATAAGGAAAAATAAGGAGGAGGAAGAAGAAGGAGGAAGAAGTAGCCAACATTTCTTTCCCTTCTCTTCTATTATTCCTATTTATCCTTAATGCGGAAGAAAGAAAAGGAGAATGTCTCAATTCATCCCCTTGACTCCTCTATTCCTTCACCCTCTACATTCCCACGAAAATGGTAAGAGGAAGAAAAAGGCAAATTGTCCTTTTGCTTGCTTCTTCTCTTAACCAAGAAGAAGAGGAGGAAAACTACTTGATTTTCTCTTGCTCCCTTACTTAATCATACTCTTGCTTTTAACTACAATTCCCATTCTTTGCTATTCATATATCATTCATGTCTCTAGTGGTTATCATACACCAATTTAGCCTTATCTATTGTGAGAGATTCAAGGTTCAAACCTTAACTCCTCTCTCTTTTTTATTTCTTTTTGGTTCTATTTCCATTTCCCTTTTATTCTAAAATAGAATACCCATATGTATAGCTTAAATATTTCATGGGTGTTACAATTGCTACATCAGAAGCAGCAAATGAGACAGTTTGGATCCGCAAGTTCATCACTGAACTTGGGGTGGTTCCTAGCATCGCTGACCCCATAGAGCTCTATTGTGACAACAATGGAGAAATAGCACAGGCTAAGGAACCTCACTCACACCAGCGGACCAAACACATACTACGGCGCATCCATCTCATTCAAGAGATTATCGAGAGAGGAGATGTGAAGATTTGTAGAGTACCCACAGAGGCTAACATTGCAGATCCCTTAACCAAGGCTTTGGCACAGAGAAAGCATGATGGTCACACTAGGTCATTAGGCCTTGGAGCCTACAATGATTGGCACTAGTGCTAGTGGGAGATTATTAGTTAGAGCCCTAGAGTCAATCATTTGATGATTGTTGTATGGACTCATTGTATCATATTCTTGTATATAAATAAAGACATTTGTTTTGGTTATTATACTTACTTGTATTGGTGTCAAATAATTAAGTATAATAGCGTCCTTGAGTAGAGCGTTCTTACCTATATCAATCGGTTAGTTGAACCGATAGTGAGATGATATAGGGAACACTACTCTTAATCATTCCTAGTTGAGTATTAACATTTAGGGATAATGTTAATACGACGAGACTAGCATGTAGGTCAACTAGATGACTTGATCTCACAAGTCATGGATATGGAGATATCAAGTTGACATATGGGTGTGCATTGGAGAATGTATACTGAATGACCCGCCATGAGAAAGTATCATGGATCGTTATATGAGTGTAATATACTTTCTTATGTGGCTATTAGTATGACTACTAGTCCTTGGACCTAAAGTCACCATAGTTCCCTACATAAGGAGTTACGCACTTTGGCTTCGTCAAACGTCACCCGTAACTGGGTGGACTATAAAGGCGATTACTGGGTATGTAACGAATTATGCAGAGGGATGTGAGTGATGTAGATGGGATCTATCCCTCCTATATGACGGGAGTGACATCGATATTCTTGATAGAGTGAGACCACGAAGTGCATGGCCATGCCCAAATGAGTCAATATGAGATATTGAGCTCATTTGATTGAGTGAGTCTACTTGGAGTTCAAGATTTAGATTGATTAGAGGATGACACGGTCTATGCCTCACAATTGATCAATCTAGATGTCAAGGATAGAAGGACACTTGTCATATATTGTGAGGAGTCACAATTAGTAGTCACAAGGTGATGTTGGATCTCAACATTCTTGTAACTTGGGTAGTAATGATGTGTTGCTAGATACCGCTCATTGCTTATGCTTCTAAATGGGTTTAGGAGCATTGCCAACGTTACAAGAACCTATAGGGTCACACACAAAGGACAATTAGATGGAGATTAGGTTCATTTGATGAACCTAAAGGATTAGGTTCATGTGACGAACCAAATTGGATTAAGAGTAATCCAAATTGTGCTAATTGAGTTGGACTCAATTTGGTTCATGTATTAAGTGAGTCTAATTTGTACTTAGACACTTTTAATTAATTTAATTCAATGAATAGAGATTCATTAAATTAAAATTGACTTGAACGAATGGTTAGATTAGATCAACCAAGAGAGAGAAGTGGTCAAGTTTGACTTGACTTGAGAGGAAGATGAAGGGTCAAGTTTGACTTGACCATTTGCTACCTCATTGGTGAGTTGGAATTAAGTGGCTAATGGTGATGTGCCACATCATCAAGGCTAGCACATGTGTGTGCCACCTCATGAGGGAGATCAAGAGTTTTTGACTCTTGAAATTCCATGGAGTATATAACTCCTCATGAAAAGTGGTCGGCCACTTTCACTACAACAAAATTGTTAAAAAACAACACCATAAAGACAACGGTTTTAGAAGGAACTGTTGTTAATTTGGTAAAAGACAACGATTTTTGACAAAACCGTTGTCTTTGAGCTCCTGAAAAAAATAAAAGACAATAGTTTTGTAAAAACCGTTGTTGTTGAGCGACTTTTTGTAAAATCAACAACACCTTTTACAACAGTTTTCTAAAACTGTTGTCTTTAAGCACTTTTTTAGGGGTCAAAGACAACAGTTTTAATAAATCGTTGTCTTTGACTTTATTCTTTCGCTGTTTTTCCCCTTCGTTGTTTTTGTAGTAGCAGTTGTTTGCTTCCCTCTCTCTGAAAATTTTTTGGCGCTCTATTTTCCCCCCTTAACCTACCCGAACCCTAAACCTCTCCCCTCATACAATCTTTCTCCTCATACGGCTGCGTGACATGGCGCTGAAACCAAAACTTGATCCCTTCGGGGCCTTCATCAACAATTTGTGACTCCTTCCGCCGCCATCTGCTTCCCCCGATCAACCCCCTCCCCTACTCTGTTGTCGGCGTCATCAAGGACCAGCTTCGTGAGTCTCCTTCTTCTTTCCCTCTTGTAGATCTGAGGTTTTAGGTATGGATGGCGGTAAAACTCAGATCTGAAAGAAAGATCTAGTTTTCCCTTTTTGATCGAGTTGCCCCTCGCTCACGAAGCTTGACGCTCTTCTCTCTCTTGGCTACGTTCTCAGTTCCGTGACCAATTAGGAGCCCCCTCGATCGCCGAGATGGACCATGGATCGGCAGCCAAAAACTCCCGCCTGGTGGAGGAGGTGTTCCGCGACATCAAGGGTCGGCGAGCTGCCATCATCAGGGCGCTCACCACCGGTAACTCCACTCTGCTTCTTTCTTCTTTTCCTTTCTCAACGATGTTATCACCATTGACCTTCTGTTGTTTCCTGGTTATTCGCCTGTGCAGATTTCGAGGACTTCTATCAACAATGCGATCCCGGTTAGTAATTCCACAATCTTAGCTGATGGTAGTCAACTTGGTTTTTGAATTTCAAGTACTTGGGAGTTTTATTTCATGGCTGGAGTAATGAAGCCTTGACATTTAGGTTTTTATTTGTCGGATATTTGCAACTGAGCGAGATAAATGCCTTTATGTACAAGGTTTTGGTACTCTAATTCAGCATTGCGATAGGAGTTAGATTATGTTCAGTTTAGTTGCAATTTTTCTAGGATTCAGATTGTAAGTATCAGAGATCCAATGATCATTAATTCCGAAAACTAGTATTTGATCACTGACGCATTATAAGTTCTTGTTCAGGGTGCTTGATACTGCATAGTTTTGTGTGGCCAAATGAGCAGTATAGGTCTTCTTTTGTGCTTAGTTTAAGTGTAGGCTTACTTGGGCAAGAAGATAGGAGGAAGAGGGAGAGGTAAAGTGACAGAAATGTAACTGAGTGATCATGCTCCACGTGCAATATACATCAGGAACTTCCTAATAAGACATAGTCAATTCCAATAAATGACACACTCATGAGGTCAGAGTTCAAATTCACCAATCAGTTCATGTGTTGAGAGGTCGGTCTTAATCAAGTCAATTACCACACCCGCAATGAAGAGACGATAAAAAGGAGTGTTAATAATATAAATACAAATTGATTCTTTGTTCTAACAATTTAGAGGTTTTTTTGGATAAGTGGTTAGAACAAATGGATTCCATGCACAATTTGTTGAGGGTTTTCTGTGATGTTGTGGATTGTATATTATGTCAGTCTATTAACAATTGAGAACCATTTATTTAAGGCAAATCTACTTGTTGATGCTTAGTGATTATATGTATTGGGTTTATCAGACAAGTAGTTTAATGACTCCATTGTTGATGACAGGAAACATGCAGGGAGCAATTCAAGCACTCCGTTTGCACGGGAATGCCCTTAAGCGAGGTGTTCTCCAACACATGCGTGTGAACCCAGCGATGTTACCTACTGTGTTTTCATGTTTTGAGCCAGTTTCGTCTACACAGTTGGAAGAGCATGGTTTTGAAAGCACGACTATCCAGGATGTTCTTACAGCTAAGGGGAAGAATACTGATGGTTCCTGGCTGTGGTGCACAACTGATGACACTGTTTATGATGCTGTCAAATCTATAAATGGCCATTATGTCAATCTTGTTTGGGATTACCATCCAGCTTTAAATAGTTTTAACTGATGGCTTATGCTCTACTGTTTCTAGATGACACAACACAATGTTGGAGCTTTAGTGGTGGTGAGACCCGGAGAAGAGAAGGCAATTGCTGGAATTGTTACTGAGAGAGGTAATTGGTTGTCCATATTTGTTTTTGTTGGCTATGAAATGGTATTAAATGTGCTCATGGGTGCATGGATAAAGCTAAACATTGATGTGAAATCATAAGATATTTTCAAATTAGTTGGTAAATTTCTCAATTCTATGGCTGCTCCAGTAGATTCAACTAGGTAGATGATTTTCAGATGTTCTTCGGCAGCTTCAATTTTTATGGCAATCATTTTACAACTGAGTGTACGCCAATGTGAAGTTTTAAATTTCAATTAAGTTAAAAATTATCTAATTATCCTGAAAGTTATTTTCATGACATTTTGATAATCACATTGTCTCAAACACAATCATTTACTTGATGCAAATCAATTGTGTGATGGTCCAATGTGTGTGCCAGTTCTCTCTAAGTAGCATATTTGTTCTTCACCTCTTCAGGACATTATGGAAATAAGTTTAAGACAATTTTAACATCCTACAAGAGCAGTTGATTAGCAGATAAATTTGGTCTTCACCTCTGTTCAATATCTTTTTTGAAAACTAAGAACCAGTTTTGATAATGGTTCTTTTATGCAATTATACTTGTCGTGCAAATTACTTGTGTTCTTAATGATTCCTTCTTCAGATTATCTCCGAAAAATGATTGTACAGGGAAGATCTTCCAAGTCAACTAAAGTTGGTGACATCATGACTGAAGAGGTAAATTTCAATCTCTAGTTGTACAGACAATGTCTGAAAATTTTCAATTGAGTAGAAGTATTATTTCAAGATTTTGTTATTTTGCTTCCAATCTGATGTCGATTCTTTTCCTATATCCAGAATAAACTGATCATAGTGACTCCAGATACCATGGTTCTACAGGCAATGCAATTGATGACAGGTCTCTTTAGCAAGATTTTGTCGATAGATTGTCTAAATCAATTCAACTAGTTAATCTTTCAACATGTATTAAACTGCTGGTTTCTTGCGTTTCAGTACAACTTTGTTGGCTGTTTACTATGACCACGTGGGAACTCTTTAAAAAGAGTTGAAGCTTCAACTCAATGCAGGGTTTATATATGAGGTCGAGGTTCAGTGAAGGATTCTATAATGGTATGTGGATATCATGTAATATTTATCTTAATGAAAAATGAGTATATTCCAATCTCCCAAACCTTGATGTATTATCCTCACTATTAACTTTTTAAGGCCTACCAACATAAAAAATAGATCTTTGTCTTTATGTTTGAAGGAAAAATAATCCATGTTTTTGAATGTGATATGCGTTTCTCTTCTCTTGTTTCTGCTAGAGTATGTTGTTCTTTGTACAAGTTACACCGACATTAAGTTAACTGTGCATTTTAGAACTTATGTAATTTTGGATATTAGCATCCTATAATGTCCTAATTAATGGATTGTTATTATCAACTCAAAAGCTAAGGTGCATTATTTCTTATCTTAATACTCAAGTTTTCCTTCCTTTTTTTGAACAGGAAGAAAGCTTATGGGATAAATCTGGATATGAACACTTAAACGAACCACACACATACTATTGGAGGCAGAATTTACACCAGACATAATTGATGCTCGCTTAAACCAAGCTGTTGCCACCCTTGAAGATCTTCTGAAGCCTGTGGCAACAAAAACTTTCACCTAGGTTGCATCCTCCTCATTGTTCTACAAGATGTCGACGCGAATGTTATTATCGAAACATAGTCACTATTCAAACTCCAAATCTTGCAGGACGAGTCAATGGACTACTATAAGAAGCATCAGCTCAGGGAGTTGGCCATACTCAATGGCACGTTTAGGGAAGTGAGTCCACAAATGAGCCCACAAACGTTCAGGGAGTTGCCCCACAGGAAACAGTTGTAAATGGAGTTTATTTGTTTATTTGTATTGGGATAAATTTTATTTGAATATGAGACATGTTTCTTATTTTATGATTATAATTCTTGTATAAGTAACATTTTGAATGACATTGATATGGGGAATATTCTTTCTTTTGTGATTATAAGCTTTTATTATATATTTATATTGAAATATGATATATTGGTATTAAAAGACAATAGTTTAAAAGACAACGATTTAAAATCATTATTATTGTTGTCTATCACCCTAAAAGACAATGGTTAAAAATCGTTGTCGTAGCCCTAAAAACTGTTGTAACTAACAGCAGCGTTATTAAAAGTGCTATAAACAACAACGGTTTTAAACCGTTGTCTTTTCATTCAAAGACAACGGTTTTAAACCGTTGCAAAACTGTTATCGTTTCATTCTACGACAACGATTTTAAACCGTTGTCGTAGCCCCCAGTTTTAACAACACTATCAATTACAACGGTTTTAAAGGGCCTACGACAACGGTTTTTAACCGTTGTCTTTTAATGTTTTTGTTGTTGTGTTTAGTGCTTGTGAGGAGTTTCATTTTGTGTGGTAACTCCATCTTCTTCTTCCTCAAGCTCTTTCTTCTCTCCCTCTCCTCCACCCTTGGCCGAAACTTCATAGAGTGCTAGCACACTCTAAAGTTTCTCCTCCATCGATTTGTTCGTGTGGATACGCATAGAGGAGTATCTACCTTGATACTCTCGAGATCCGGCGAACCTAGGACGAGCGGGATTACGCGAAGGGCTTCGCTTCAAAGGTATACCCTCTGATCTTATAGATCTAGTTTAGATCTAGGAGTAGAAAACATGTATATGAAATTTTATTCTTCGCATGGATCCGGTGGCGAGGATTTCAGGATTTCCGCAACGCAAAAAGCGATTTTTGCGGCCTGAAAAACCCAACACTTTTAGTGTGGAATGAATTGATTTTCATTCAAGTGAATTCATTTCTTCTTATTCCTCTCAAGCTCTCATCTTCTTCTCCCTCTCCTCCACCTCCTTGGCCGAAACATCTAGCACACCTTTTAGTTGTTTTCTCCATCTCTTGCTTGTGTGGATACACATAGATGAGTGTCTATTTTGATACTCTCGAGATCCGGCGAACCTTGGACGAGTGGGATACGCGAAGGGCTTCGGATCAAGGGTAAATTTCTTTTCTTCCTTGTAGATCTAGTGTAGATCTAGGTTAGAAACTCGTACATGAAGTTTTTCAAAATTTTATAAACTTTGCACGGATCTGTGGCATGGGTTTCGGGGTTTCCGCAACGCAAAAAGCGGTTTTTGCGCCCCGAAAAACCCAACAGTGGTATCAGAGCCACGTGCAAAGTGTGTATGAGTTTTGTTTTTGTTTTTATGACAAAAATTCAGATCTGTAAGTTTCTGTATATTTGTGATTTTTATAGATTTTATGGGTATTTTTTTCGTAGAAGCGAAGCACAAGTGTTCAGACACTTGTAGGCTTCGACTACCGAGAAGATCTTTCAGAAACGACAAGGTTTCACCCCAAATCATTTTGGGAAAGCGGGCTAAGGTGCTGTACGATCGCTAAGGAACACTCGTGATGGTTATATCGCGGGTAGGGGTGCTACCCCTGACACCGCAAGGGACTTCGTTTCGCGATTGCGCCCGAAAATCGCTAAACGGGACCGCCGGGATTTTTTACTCATAAAAATTGTAAAAATTATGGAAATTTTACAGAAATTTATAGAAATAACATAATTTAGAATTATGTATTATTTTTTGATAGTCATGGCCCAAAAGACCCAATTAGAGTGAAAAAAATTATGTTGTAATTCATAATATGGCCTGCGTGCCATTTTGTGTTTGTGCGTGTTGTACTTGATTCGCGACCTGCGCGTCGTGCCTTCCTCTATTTTATATTTCTGTTGTAAAATAGTTTTTAGACTCGAATGTAACTCGAGTTTCAAAATTATAATGTACAAAATTGGAGCGGTGGAAGGTCCACTCGAGACGGAGTTACGAGGAGGGCGCGAGGAACAAAAGGTGGTCAATGGAAGGAGCTTGAGAAGCTGTTGACCTTAGGTTGACCATCCGATCTTCTCATTGGCTTGAGAAGATCGTAGTAGGGCCATGACTAATCACAAAAATATTTAATTAATTGCTTGTGTGTGTATATGTGATGCATGCTAGAATAGTAATTAATTAGCGCCTTGACGATTAGATTAGATCTAAATCACGTACATGATGCGCCCTAATGATTAGATTAGATCTAAATCGCGTATATGATGCACCTTGTCGATTAGATTATATCTCAACCGCGTCAACTCGTAATGCCTACCATGCCGTGATACCTATCACTACCTCGATCACATGTTGTTGTTGAATCTGCCAAAACAGAGCAACACATATTATCTTGGTAGGGTACGGAGGGACAATCTTGGTCTCTCCTATCAACGCATGGGTGAGTACAACTCAATTAGATTGAGTAACTAGTTAACTCAATTGGATCAAGTTTAACTATAGGCATTTTCCAATGGTTGGTAGATAGTTCAAAATCACGTTTATATTAACTCTTGGCGTATTAGCCAAAGCTAACTCGAGTTTTAATATAAAACGCAGATCATGATCCTATAAACAAGAGTTGCATAGAGATGTAATTGGTAATATTACCTACCAATCAAACTAAGTCTTGGGCGATTTAGCCAAAGCTAACTCAAGGCGTAGTATGATGTGGATCTCATCCCACATGAATTATAGAATTCAGTGGGAGCATCATTTAATTAAAGGCCTAATTAGATGATTAATAGAATATGACGTCAAATACGAACTCTTTCTCCCTGCGTTTCGTCCTTGAGAAGGACAAGCTCAACTGAGCAAATTTCCTAGATTGGTACAGGAACTTGAGAATCGTTCTCACACAAGAACGTAAACTGTACGTTCTGGAGCAGCCCATTCCGGAGGCACCTCCTGCCACTGCCACGTGAGCTGACCGTGATGCTTACAAGAAGCATCAAGATGACGCATTAGATGTGTCATGTCTTATGCTCGCGACCATGAACTCTAAGCTTCAGAAGCAACACGAGTTGATGGGCGCTTATGATATGGTTGAACATCTTCGTCAACTATATCAAGGACAAGCGAGGCACGAGAGATTCAAGATCTCTAAGGCACTGTTTCAGTGCAAGATGCAAGATGGTACTCCCGTAGGCCCATATGTACTCAAAATGATTGGGTACATAGAAAACCTACAGAGGTTGGGATTCCCACTTGGCCAAGAGCTGGCTACTGATATGATCTTGCAATCCTTTCTAGATATCTATAGTCAATTCATTCTAAATTAAAACATGAACGAAATTGACAAGCCACTGCCCGAGCTGCTTAGCATGTTAAGAACTGCTGAGCTCAACCTTATGAAGGTTAAGCCCAACTCCATTTTGATGGTGCAAAAGAGCAAAGGCAAGGGCAAGCCCAAAGGCAAGGGAAAGTCCCAAGCCAAGGGCAAAGACAAGGCACTAAAACCTAAAGGAGGGGTCGCCAAGGATGCTACCTTCTTCCACTGCGGTCAGACCGGGCACTGGAAGAGGAACTGCAAAGTCTACCTGGAAGATCTTAAGAAGAAGAGAAGTGAGACTTCCACTTCAGGTATCTATGTTATAGAAGTCAATCTATCTATTTCTTCATCATGGGTATTAGATACCGGATGTGCTTCTCACATTTGTACTAATGTGTAGGCGCTGAGAAATAGCAGGGCATTGACAAAGGGCGAAATGGACCTACGCGTAGACAATGGAGCACGGGTTGCTGTTGTTGCTGTAGGAACTTATCATCTATCTCTACCTTCTGGGCTTGTATTATAATTAGATGAATGTTGTTTTGTGCCTGCTTTAACTAAGAACATAATTTCAGTTTCTTGTTTGGACAAGAAAGGTTTTTCATTTATAATAAAGAACAAATGTTGTTCAGTTTATGTAAATGATATGTTCTATTGTAGTGCACCTCTGATGAACGGACTCAATATTCTAGACCTTGAGAACCCTATCTATAACATAAGTACAAAGAGGTTCAAGTCAAATGACATGAACCAAACCTATCTCTGGCACTGTCGCTTAGGTCATATAAATCACAAACGCTTATCCCAGCTCCATAAAGATGGATTGCTGGACTCATTTGATTTTGAATCATATGAGACATGCGAGTCATGCCTTCTAGGCAAGATGACCAAGACTCCCTTTAGTGGACACAGTGAGAGAGCGACTGACTTGTTAGGTCTTATACATAGTGATGTATGTGGCCCTTTCAATGTCACTGCTAGAGGTGGTTATAGGTACTTCATTACATTTACTGATGACTTCAGTAGATATGGTTATGTGTACATGATGACACATAAGTTAGAATCCTTTGAAAAGTTTAAAGAATTCAAGAATGAAGTACAAAACCATCTTAGCAAAGTATTAAGATACTTCGATCAGATCGAGGTGGTGAATACCTTAGCCATGAGTTTCGTGACTATCTAGCTGAGTGTGGGATTCTATCTCAACTCACTCCATCTGGAACACCACAGTGGAATGGTGTATCCGAAAGGAGAAATCATACCTTATTAGATATGGTACGATCTATGATGAGTCACATAGATCTTCCTATGTATCTTTGGGGCTATGCTCTAGACACAGCATCCATCATTCTCAACCGAGTTCTATCTGTTAGTTAGAGCCCTCTAGCCAATCATTTGATAATTGTATTATGGACTTGTTGTATCATATTCTTATATATAAATAAAGGCATTTGTTTTGGTTATTATACTTACTTGTATTGGTTCCAAATAAATTAAGTATAATAGCGTCCTTGAGTAGAAGGTTCTCACCTATATCAATCGGTTAGTTGAACCAATAGTGAAATGATATAGGGAACACTACTCTTAATCATTCCTAGTCGACTATTAACATTCAGGGACAATGTTAATGCAATAAGACTAGCATGTAGGTCAACTCGATGACATGATCTCACAAGTCATGGATATAGAGATATCAAGTTGACACATGGGTATGCATTGGAGAATGTATACTGAATGACCCGCCATGAGAAAGTATCATGGATCGTTATATGAGTGTCATATACTTTCTCATGTGGCTATTAGTATGACTACTAGTCCTTAGACCTGAAGTCACCATGGATCCCTACATAAGGAGTTATGTACTTTGGTTTCGTCAAACGTCACCCGTAACTGGGTGGACTATAAAGGCGATTACTGGGTATGTAACGAATTATGCAGAGGGATGTGAGTGATGTAGATGGGATCTATCCCTCCCATATGACGGGAGCGACATCGATATTCTTGATAGAGTGAGACCACAAAGTGCATGGCCATGCCCAAATGAGTCAATATGAGATATTGAGCTCATTTGATTTAGTGAGTCTACTTGGATTTCAAGATTTAGATTGGTCAGAGGATGACACGGTCTATGCCTCACATTGATCAATCTAGATGTCTAGGATAGAAGGACACTTGTCATATTTTGTGAGAAGTCACAATTAGTAGTCACAAGGTGATGTTGGATCTCAACATTCTTGTAACTTGGGTAGTAATGATGTGTTGCTAGATACCACTCATTACTTATGCTCCTAAATGGGTTTAGGGGCATTGCCAACATTACAAGAACCTATAGGGTCACACACAAAGGATAATTAGATGGAGATTAGGTTCATATGATGAACCAAAAGGATTAGATTCATGTGATGAATCAAATTGGATTAAGAGTAATCCTAATTGGGGTAATTGAGTTAGACTCAAGTTGATTCATGTGTTCAATGAGTCTAATTTAGATTATGACTCATTGAATCAATTTAATTAAATGAATTAAATTCATTATATTAAATTGGCTTGAATTAAATGGTTGGATTAGATCAACCATGAGAGAGATTAAGTCAAGTTTAACTTGACTTGAGAGGAAGAGGAAGAGTCAAGTTTGACTTGACTTTATGCCACATCATTTGTGACTTGGCATTAAGTGGCCAATGATGATGTGCCACATCATCATGTTTAGCACATGTGTGTGCCACCTCATGGAGGTTACATATTCCCTCTTTAATGGCTACTTAATGCAAAAATGGGGGTTACACTTCTTGTATTGGCCGACCACTTTTGTGGTGAATGTGGAATTCATTTTTTCATTCAAGGCTCATTCACATCTTCTTCTTCCTCAAGCTCTCCCTCTCCTCCTCTTGCCGTGACTGATCAAGGGTGCTAGCACACCTTTGTTTAGTTTTTCTCCAGCCATTTGTTCGTGTGGATACTTCTAGAGGATCGTACACTTGACGATCTTGAGATCCGGCAAACCGTTGGACTAGCGGGATAGAGAAGGGCATCGCATCGAGGGTAACGCTCTTATCTAGTGTAGATCTAGACTTTAGAAACTCGTACTCATATTTTGTTTTTATTTTTCTTCGCACGGATCCGGTGGCGGGGGTTTCGGGGTTTCCGCGACGTGAAAAGGCGGTTTTCGTGTCCCGAAAAACCCAACAATGGTATCAGAGCCACGTGCGAAGACTTGTACGAGTTTAGTTTGTATTTTTATGAAAAATATAGATTCTGTAACATTCTGTAATTTTATGATTTTTAGAGTTTTTATGGGTATTTTTCACGTAGAAGAGAAGCACAAGTGTTTCGACACTTGTAGGTTTCGACTACCGAGAAGTTTTTTCCGAAACGGCAAGGTTTCGCCCCAAAACTTTTTGGGATAGAGGGCTAAGGCGCTGTAGGATCGCTAAGGAACCCTCACGATGGTTAGATCGCGGGTAAGGGCGCTTCCCTTGGCCCCACAAGGGGATTCGTTCCGCGATTGCACCCGAAAACCGCTAAACGGGACCGCCGGGAAATTTTACTCGTAAAAATTGGAATTAAAATTATAGAAAATTATAGAAATTACATAATTTAGAATTATGTATAATTTGTGATAGTCATGGCCCAAAAAAGCCCAATTGGATTGGTATATTTGTGTTGTAATTCATATTACGGCCTGCGCGCCGTCATTTGATTGTGTGTGATGTATATTTGATACGCGACTTACGCGTCATGCCTTTCTCCATTTATTCTTGTTGTAAATTAGTTTAGACTCGAATGTAACTCGAGTTTCAAAATTGTAATGTACAAAATTGGAGCGGTGGAAGGTCCACTCAAGACGGAGTTACGATGAGGGCGCGAGCAACACAAGGTGGTCAAATGGAGGAGCTTGAGAAGCTGTTGACCTTAGGTTGACCATCCGATCTTCTCATTGGCTTGAGAAGATCGTAGTAGGGCCATGACTAATCACAAATAAATTTAATTAATTTCTTGTGTGTATATGATGCATGATTAGTAATTAATTAGTGCCTAACGATTAGATTAGATCTAAGTCGTGCACATGATGCACCCCACGATTAGATTAGATCTAAATTGAGTATATGATACGCATCATCGTTTAGATTAGATCTAAATCACGTCAACTCTAATGCCTACCGTGCCGTGATACCTATCACTACCTCGATCACATGTGTTGTTGAATCTACCAAAGCAGAGCAATACATATTATCTTGGTAAGGTACGGAGGGACAATCTTGGTCCCGCTTATCAACGCATGGGCGAGTACAAACTCAATTAGATTGAGTATTCCTAGTTAACTCGGTTGGATCGAGTATAACTATAGGAATTCTTCCAATGGTTGGAAAGATAGGACATAAATCACATTTATATTAATTCTTGGGCATATTAGCCAAAGCTAACTCAAGTTTTAATATAACTGCAGATAATGATCCTATAAACAAGAGTTGCATAGAGATGTAATTGGTAAATCTTTACCTACCGATCATACTAAATCTTGGGCGTATTAGCCAAAGCTAACTCAAGGGTTAGTATGATGTGGATCTTGTCCCACACGAATTATAGAATTCAGTGGGAGCATCATTTAGTTAAAGGCCTAATTAAATGATTTAAAAGAATATGATATTTATTTTCTGCATTTTTCTGTTGTAGATAACCATGACGTCAAACACGAACGCTTTCTCTCTGCGTTCTGTCCTTGAGAAGGACAAGCTCAATGGAGCAAATTTCCTAGATTGGTACAGGAACTTGAGAATGTTCTCACCCAGGAACGTAAATTGTACGTTCTGGAGCAGCCCATTCCGGAGGCTCCTCCTGCCAATGTGGGTCTTTCGGGCCGTGAAAACCGCTTTTCGCATCGCGGAAACCCCGAATCGCCCAAGCCACGGATCTCGTGCAAGGTAAAACCAAACGAAAATACGAGTACGAGTTTGAAAACTTTAATCTACAGTAGATCTACATAAGGATAAACCATTTATACCTTTGTAGCGAAGCCCTTCGCAATCCCGCTTGTCCTTGGTTCGCCGGATCTCAAAAGTGTCAAAGTAGACACTTCTCTATTTGTATCCACACAAGCAAGAGATGGAGAAGAAACCTTAGAGTGTGCTAGCACTCAAGCAAGGTCTCGGCAAGAAGGAGAGGAGGGAGAGAAGAATTGTGAGCAAGAGGAAGAAGATGAAAATCAATTAGCCTTGAATGAAAAATAAAACATTCATTTTTACACTCAAAGTGGCCGGCCACATTAAACCTCGTAACCCCCATGGAATATCAAGAGTCACAACTCTTGGTAACTCCCATGAGGTGGCATTTGGTCAAGTCAAACTTGACCAAATGAAGAGGCCTTGATGATGTGGCATTGGTCAAGTTAAAGTCAAGTCAAAAACATGACTCTTCATCTTCCTACTTAAGTCAAGTCAAACTTGACCACTTCTATCCCTTGGTTGATCTAATCTAACCATTGGTTCAAGCCAATTTTAATTTAATGAATCTCTATTCATTGAATTAAATTAATTAAATGAGTCTAAGTCCAAATTAGACTCACTTAACACATGAACCAACTTGAGTCCAACTCAATTATCCTACTTTGGATTACTCTTAATCCAATTTGGTTCATCATATGAACCTAATCATTTAGGTTCATCAAATGAACCTAGTCTCCATCTATTTGCCCTTAGTGTGTGACCCTATAGGTTCTTGTAACGTTGGCAATGCCCCTAAACCCATTTAGGAGCATAAGTAATGAGCGGTATCTAGCAACACATCATTACTACCCAAGTTACAAGAATGTCAAGATCCGACATCACCTTGTAACTACTAATTGTGACTCCTCACAACATGTGACATTGTCCTTCTATCCTAGACATCTAGACTGATCAATATGAGGCATAGACCATGTCATCCTCTAATCAATCTAAATCTTGAACTCCAAGTAGACTCACTCGATCAAATGAGCTCAACATCTAATGTTGACTCATTTGGGCATGGCCGTGCACTTAGTGGTCTCACTCTATCAAGAATAGCGATGTCGCTCCCGTCATATGGGAGGGATAGATCCCATCTACATCACTCACATCCCTCTGCATAATTCGTTATATACCCAGTAATCGCCTTTATAGTCCACCCTGTTACGGGTGACGTTTGACGAAACCAAAGTACATAACTCCTTATGTAGGGATCCATGGTGACTTGAGGTCAAAGGACTAATAGTCATACTAATAGCCACATGAGAAAGTATATGACACTCATATAACGATCCATGATAATTTCTCATAGCGGGTCATTCAGTATACATTCTCTAATGCATACCCATGTGTCAGCTTGATATCTCTATATCCATGACTTGTGAGATCAAGTCATCGAGCTGACCTACATGCTAGTCTTATTGTATTAACATTGTCCCTGAATGTTAATACTCGACTAGGAATGATTTAGAGTAGTGTTCCCTATATCATCTCACTATCGATTCAACTAATCGATTGATATAGGTATGAACCTTCTACTCAAGGACGCTATTATACTTAGTCTATTTGGCACTAATACAAATAAGTATAATAACCAAACAAATGCCTTTTATTAATATACAAGAATATGATACAATGAGTCCATACAATCATCAAATGATTGGCTCTAGGGCTCTAACTAACAATCTCCCACTAACACTAGTGCCAATCAGTATATGCTCTAAGGCCTAATGACCTAGTGTGACCATCATGCTTCCTCTGTGCCAAAGCCTTGGTCAAGGGATCTGCGATGTTAGTCTCTGTAGGTACTCTGCAAATCTTCACATCTCCTCTATCGATAATCTCTCGAATGAGATGGAAGCGCCGTAGTATGTGCTTGGTCCACTGGTGTGAGCGAGGTTCCTTCGCCTGTGCTATAGCTCCATTGTTGTCACAATAGAGCTCAACTGGGTCAGCGATGCTAGGAACCACCCCAAGTTCAGTGATGAACTTGCGGATCCAAACTGCCTCCATTGCTGCCTCTGATGCAGCAATGTACTCGGCTTCTGTTGTAGAATCAGCTACTGTATCATGCTTTGAACTCTTCCAGCTGACAGCACCACCATTAATGCAAAATACGAACCCCGACTGCGATCTATAGTCATCCTGGTCGGTCTGGAAGCTAGCATCACTGTAACCCTTTACAGCTAGCTCATCATTGCCTCCATATATCAAGAAATATTCTTTAGTTCTTCTTAAGTACTTAAGAATATTCTTGACCGCTATCCAGTGACTTTCACCTGGATCTGACTGGTATCTGCTCGTCATGCTCAAAGCATACGAGACATCTGGTCGAGTACATAGCATGGCGTACATGATCGATCCTATGGCTGAGGCATAAGGGATCTGATCCATGCGGTCTCTCTCCTCTCTAGAAGAGGGACTTTGAGTCTTCGAAAGACTCACGCCATGTGACATCGGCAGAAATCCCTTCTTGGAGTTCTGCATGGCAAACCGAAGGAGTACCTTGTCAATGTATGTACTCTGACTTAGGCCAAGCAATCTCTTAGATCTATCTCTATAGATCTGTATCCCTAGAATGCGGGATGCCTCACCTAAGTCCTTCATTGAGAAGCAACTCCCTAGCCAGGTTTTGACAAACTGAAGCATAGGGATGTCCTTCCCAATGAGTAGTATGTCATCCACATATAATATGAGGAAGACAACTATGTCCCCTACAACCTTCTTGTAGACACAAGGCTCATCTTCATTCTTGATGAAACCAAACTGTTTGATCGCATCATCGAATCGAAGATTCCAGCTCCGAGAAGCTTGCTTTAGTCCATAAATGGACCTATGCAGCTTGCATACTCTACTAATATGCTGTGGATCTACAAAACCCTCAGGTTGTGTCATGTATACATCCTCGAGTAGGTTTCCATTTAGAAACGCGGTTTTGACATCCATCTGCCATATCTCATAGTCATGGTAGGCTGCAATAGCAAGCATGATCCGAATGGACTTAAACATCGCCACTGGAGAAAAGGTTTCATCATAGTCAATACCATGAATCTGCTTGAAACCTTTAGCTACCAAGCGACCCTTATAGATAAGTCCATCCATGTCAGTCTTTCTCTTAAAGACCCACTTGCACCCAATGGGTTTTACCCCTTCAGGTGGATCAACCAAAGTCCATACTTGGTTGGTGTACATGGATTCTATCTCGGATCTCATGGCTTCTAGCCATTTCTCAGAATCTGGTCTCATCACAGCTTCTTGATAGGTGGTAGGCTCATCCTCTATGAGCACAATGTCATCATGGTCAGACAAGAGAAATGAGTATCTCTCAGGCTGACGACGTACCCTATCAGACCTGCGAAGAGGTATGTCTACATGAACCGGTTGTTGTTCCTCAACTCCTTGTGGAACAGCATCATCCACAACACTTTGTGGTCTCAGTTCAATTTCCATCGTGGCATGAGTGCTATTGTTCGCATCTTGAATTTCTTCAAGATCGAACGCGCTCCCACTAGTCTTTCTAGAAACAAAGTCTCTTTCTAGAAAGACCCCAGTCTTTGCCACAACTACCTTGTGCTGACTGGGAATGTAGAAGTAATATCCCTTAGTTTCCTTGGGATATCCGATGAAATAGCACTTGTCGGATTTGGGTCCTAATTTGTCTGAGACTTGACATCGTACGTAAGCCTCACAACCCCAAATCCTCATGAAAGACACCTGGGCATCTCTCCCAGTCCATATCCTATATGGTGTCTTTATCACGGCCTTTGATGGAACTCGGTTGAGTATGAAAGCTGCCGTGTCTAGAGCATATCCCCATAGATATGTCGGAAGATCTGTGTGACTCATCATAGATCGTACCATATCTAATAAGGTACGATTCCTCCTTTCGGATACACCATTCCACTGTGGTGTTCCAGGAGGAGTGAGTTGAAATAAAATCCCACACTCCGGCTAAGTAGTCACGAAACTCATGGCTTAAGTATTCACCACCTCGATCTGATCAAGCATCTTAATACTCTTGCCAAGTTGGTTCCATACTTCATTCTTGAATTATTTGAACTTTTCAAAGGATTCGACTTATGTGTCATCAAGTACACATAACCGTATCTCTGAAATCATCAGAAAATGTGATGAAGTACCTATAACCGCCTCTAGCAAACAACATTGAAAGGGCCACATACATCACTATGTATGAGTCCTAACAAATCGATTGCTCTCTCGCTATGCCTACTAAAGGCGTCTTGGTCATCTTGCCTCGTAGGCATGACTCGCATATCTCATATGATTCAAAATCAAATGAGTCCAAGAAACCATCCTTATGGAGTGGGATAAGCGCTTGTCATTTATATGACCTAAGCGGCCAGAGGTAGGTTTGGTTCATGTCATTTGACTTGAACCTCTTGGTACTAATGTTATAGATGGGGCTCTCAAGGTCTAGAATATAGAGTCCGTTTATTAGAGGTGCACTACAATAGAACATATCTTTTAAATATACAGAACAACATTTGTCTTTTATTATAAAAGAGTATCCTTTCTTGTCTAAACAAGAAACTGAAACTATGTTCTTAGTAAGAGCAGGCACATAACAACAATCATCTAAATCTAGTACAAGCCCAGAGGGCAGAGATAGCTGATAAGTTCCTACAGCAACAGCAGCAACCCGTGCTCCATTGCCTACTCGTAGGTGCACCTCGCCCTTTGCCAATGCTCTGCTATTTCTCAGCGCCTGCACATCAGTACAAATGTGAGAAGCATATCCAGTATCTAATGTTGGAGCAACCTTGCTCAAGACATTACTCATTGTTGATGTTTGGTTAAAATAGTTTAAGCTAGGCATTAATTGTGATCTAACATAAGTATTGAGTGAGCAGATACAAAGAAAAGACCAAGTATGAAGTTTTGGCAAGGAAAGATCCGGAGGTGTGATCTATTGGCAAAAAGGAGACTTAGCATGACGGAGCCAAAGGTAGCCCTTGAAGGCAAGCGCAAGGATGAGGAGTCGTGGAGACAGAAGCATCCTAGGGGCGTAAGGCTGAGGGAAGGTGCTTGGAGGCTTGAAGTCTAAGCTAAGGAAGTAAATTCAAGTGTATAAAATAATGTAAAACTGAGACGGTACAAAATGCTGTAAATTTCAGAAGTATAAGGTACCAGTCGACTGGTACTTACACCAGTCGACTGGTACCAAGGCACAGAATGGACAGAATGTCGCCAGGGTAACTGGAGGCAAGTACCAGTCGACTGGTGATGGTACCAGTCGACTGGTGATGGTACCAGTCGACTGGTAGATGACCGTTATGAAGTGGCGGCTCAAAATCTCGTCAAGTCCTTAGTGCCGTTAAAGCCCATCAGTCGACTGATAGGTATACCAGTCGACTGATGTCGGGAAAACTATAAAAGCAATTCTTAAGAGCTTGGAGAGGATCAACTGTTCTAAAACCGGAAAAGTGCTCATCAAGTGATCCTCAAGCCTACAGACACTCATACTCTTCCTTCTGATCCTAACTTTCACTTTGTAAAAGGAAGAGGAGATTGTGTAAGGGTTTCTCCACCTTCGATTGTCATTCGAGAAGGAGAAGTTTATAGTGGAACTTCATTGTGTGGGTGTGTGCGCCTTGGATTAGTCACCTCAAGGAGGTGGAGACCAAGTAAACAAAGGGAGTTAGCATTGAACTTTTGTTTTCATACTTGTTCATTTGTTTCCTTTATCTTCCACTAACAAGTTGTAGGTGAAAAACGAAAGAAAGGCTATTCACCCCCCCTCTAGCCGAACACAAAGATCCTAACAATTGGTATCAGAGCAAGGAACGCATCGGAAGAACTCATCGTCAACCGAAGCATCGAAATGGCGTTTCAAGAGGGATATAGCACCGCTAGACCACCCTTCTTTGATGGCAATGACTTTGCATATTGGAAAGGTAGAATGGAATACTATTTAATGAATGATATTGAGAATTGGTTTAGTGTTGTAGATGGGTTTGAAAAGCCAAAGGATGGATCGGGAGCACCTCTTCCTACCAAGGAGTGGACAAAGGAGATGGCAAAGAAGGCCCAAGCTAATGCAAAAGCCACAACAACCCTACAATGTGGACTTTCAAAGGAGCAACTAAGCAAAGTAGGACCGTTCGATTCCGCCAAGGAGCTTTGGGAGAAACTCATTGAGTTAAATGAAGGATCAAGCGAGTCAAGAAGGGCCAAGAGAGATCTTTTGTTGGGACAACTTCAAACCTTCACTATGAAGACAAATGAAACCGTAAGTCAAATGCACGGTAGATTCAAGGAAATAGTAAATGGTCTTCATGTTATAGGTGAGAAAATTGACAATAGGGACCTAGTAAGGTATGTTCTTCAATCCTTTCCTAGAACCACCTTATGGGCCTCAATGGTTGATGCGTATAAGGTTTCTAGAGACCTTTCTTTAGTTAAACTTGATGAATTATTTTGCGAATTTGAACTTCATGAGCAAGCTAATGCGGTTTCAAAAGAGAAAGGTATGGCTCTTGTTGTAGAGAAGAAGGAAAAGAAAAAGAAGAAGGAAAAGAAGGTGGAATCCTCATCATCCGAATCCGAGCAAGAATCATCGGATAGTGATGATGAAATGTCGGCAAGTGAAGTGGCTCACTATGTCAAAAAGATGATGGGAAGATCAAGAAAATTCACAAGAAAGGATGTGAAGAAGATGTTTCAACCCTCAAAAGGTAAGAGTAGCCAAAGTTCGAACTTTAATACTAATGTCACTTGTTATGGATGTAACAAGAAAGGACACATCAAGCCGAATTGCCCGGAATTAAAGAAGAAAGAAGAAAAGGAGAAGAAGAAAAAGGAGAAAAAGAAGGAAGCCATGATGGCCCAAGCTACATGGGATACACCAAGCATTGACTCATCGAATGAAGATGAGCTATGCCATGTTACTCGACATATGGCCTTTATGGCTTTTGAAGAGGGCAAAGATGAATCAAGTCAAGAGGAGGTGTCAAGTGAAGAGGAGTCATCAAATGAAGAGGAAGCAAGTGATGAATCATCATCAAGTGATGATGATGAGGTAAAAGAATCTCCCAAAGTAGAATTTCTTTACAAAACTATTGCTCATCTCAAAAATGCTTTTGTTAAATCACAATCTAAGGTAAAAACCTTGAAGGGAAAGCTTAAGCTTATTAAAATTGATGCATGTTCATCTAGTGAGTCAAGCATGCTCAAGGAAGAAAACGAAAAATTGAAGAATGATGTGATTGAGTTAAGAGCATGTCTAGTGAAGTTTACAAATGGATCCAAATACTTAGATATGATCATTAGAGACCAAAGAGCCGTTTACAACAAAGCCGGTATAGGATATAGACCTAAAGAAAAGGAAGTTGCATACATGTCTCTAATTAATGGCACTAGAAGTGATAGAAACAATGTTAAGAAGAATGCTAAAGGAAAGGCAAGACAAGCTTGGGTGCCTAAGAAATATTTGAATGATATTTCCGAATCAAGTGCATGGGTACCAAAGAATTGTGTGTTTTATGTTGTCTAGGTAGAAGAGAAAAAGGATGCAAGTATGTGGATTGTGGATAGCGGTTGCTCAAGACATATGACCGGTGATGTGAGCAAGTTCTCCACAATAAACTATATAAAGAAAGGAACGGTATCATTTGGGAATAGTGGGAAGCTCAAGATTATAGGTAAAGGTACAATTGAGGTATCACCCAAAATTATCATTCATAAAGTCTTGTTGGTTAAAAATATGGGATTTAATTTGCTTAGTGTTAGCCAACTATGTGATGCCGGATATAATGTAGAGTTTCACCCAAATAAGTGTATAGTTAAACACAAGAATCTTGAGAATGTGATGCTAGAAGGATTTAGAAAGGCAAATCTCTATTATGTTGATCTTTCATATGCTTCTAACCCCTCTATTAAGTGTTTGATGTCTAAAGAAGAAGAAGGATGGCTATGGCATAGAAGACTTGGACACATCAACATGAAGAACATAGCCAAGGTAGCCAAGATGGAGCTAGTTAAGGGGCTACCAAAAATCAAGTACATCAAGGATAAACTATGTGATGCATGCCAAGAGGGTAAGCAATCAAGGTCATCACATAAAGGTAAAACCTTAACTAGCACTTCATTACCATTAGAATTATTGCATTTGGATCTTTTCGATTGTCATAGAACACCCTCTTTAACGGGTAACAAATATTGTTTGGTAATAGTAGACGACTACTCTAGATATACTTGGGTTCATTTCTTAAAACACAAAGGGGAAACTTTAGACACTATTATAGGGTTTACCAAGAGGGTAGAAAATGAAAAGAACATCAAAATTGATAGAATTAGGAGTGATCATGGTGGAGAGTTCGAGAACTTGAACTTTTCTAAATTTTGTTTGGATAACGGTTATAAACATGAATTTTCTTGCCTAAGAACACCTCAACAAAATGGTGTAGTGGAGAGGAAAAATAGGGTCTTACAAGAAGCGGCTAGGACCATGCTCAATGCATACTCCCTACCTAGCTATTTGTGGGCCGAAGCGGTTAATACCGCATGTTATATCCAAAATCGTGTTTTGATTCATAAGTTTTTAGGGAAAACACCATTTGAATTATGGAATGGCACAATTCCTACAATTCACTATTTTAAGGTCTTTGGTTGTAAGGTTTATATTCTCAATACCAAAGATGACTTAAGAAAATTTGAGCCCAAGTCTAATGAGGGAATTTTAGTTGGATACTCATCCACTAGTAGAGGATATAGAGTATACAACAAAAGGACTCAAATGGTTGAGGAATCATCTAATGTTGAGTTTGATGAGTCTACTAGGACTTACCCTAGAAAATCCTCTATTGACAAGGATATAATTGAAAATAATCAAAACATCACTCAAGAAATGCAAAATCTACAATTAGGGGGTATTGATCTAGGGGGAGAAAGAAATGGCTCGGATGATGAAAGAAACAATGTAAACAATGATACTTCCAAAAATGATGATTCCATTACCCCAAGGACCTTAAGGCACCATCAAGATCATCCTATTAATCAAGTAGTTGGAGATGTGGCACAAGGGGTAAGGACTAGATCCTACTTTAGGGATCATACTAGTCAAATTGCTCTAATATCACAACTTGAACCAAAAACAATTAATGATGCTTTACTTGATACGGATTGGATTTTAGCAATGCAAGAAGAGTTGAACCAATTTGAAAGGAGTGATGTATGGGAGTTGGTTCCAAGACCTAATGGGAGTACAATCGTCACAACAAAATGGGTTTTTAGAAATAAGTTGGATGATCAAGGGAGAGTCACTAGAAATAAGGCTAGGTTGGTAGCTAGAGGTTTCAATCAAGTGGAAGGACTTGATTATGATGAAACCTATGCTCCGGTAGCTAGGTTAGAGTCCATCCGAATATTATTAGGATATGCCGCTTACATGGGTTTTAAACTCCACCAAATGGATGTAAAATCGGCTTTCTTAAATGGTTTCATTAAGGAAGAGGTTTATGTAGAGCAACCACCCGGATTCGAAAATATAGATTGCCCAAACCATGTTTATAAGCTTAAGAAAGCATTATATGGGTTAAAACAAGCACCTCGGGCTTGGTATGAGAGACTTTCATCCTTCCTAATCTCCAAGGACTTTAGAAGAGGAACAATTGACCCAACATTATTTCTAAAGTCTAAGGATGGGGAAATTTTTGTTGCACAAGTCTATGTTGATGACATCATTTTTGGCTCAACAAATAATGAACTTCTTCATGATTTTATCAAACACATGGAAAGTGAGTTTGAAATGAGTCTTGTTGGAGAATTGAGTTTCTTTTTGGGATTACAAGTCAAGCAAACTAGCGAAGGAACCCATGTTTACCAAACCAAATTTGCTAAAGAACTTATTAAGAAATTTGGGTTGGAAAATGCTAAAGGAGCATCTACTCCTATGGGGACTAATACCAAGATAGATAGTGATCAAGAAGGGAAATTAGTTGATCCAAAACTATATAGGAGCATGATTGGTAGTTTGCTATACCTAACCGCTAGTAGACCGGATATAATATTTGCCGTAGGAATGTGTGCAAGATACCAATCATGTGCCAAAGAATCACACTTAGTAGCGGTAAAGAGAATTTTGAGATACATCAAGAGTACTCTTAATGTAGGTCTTTGGTATCCTCGGACTAGGAATTTTGAGTTGATTGGGTATACCGATTCCGATTATGCGGGTTGCAAATTAGATAGAAAAAGTACTAGCGGTGGTTGTCAATTTCTTGGACCTTCCCTTGTAAGTTGGAGTAGTAGAAAACAACCTTGTGTGGCCTTATCCACAACCGAAGCCGAGTATGTGGCCATGGGTAGTTGTGTAGCTCAATTGCTTTGGATGATGCATACTTTAGAAGATTATGAGTGTCACTATTCTAAAGTTAAGGTGTTGTGTGATAATATTAGCACCATCAACTTAACCAAAAATTCGGTGCATCACTCTAGGACAAAGCACATTGAGGTGAAACATCATTTTATTAGAGATCATGTGGCAAGGGGAGACATTGAACTACTTTATGTTGAATCTCAATCTAATCTTGCCGATATTTTTACCAAGCCTTTGCCCGAAGTAGAGTTCACCTCTATTAGGAGGGAACTTGGTATGTGTTTTGTAGAATAGTGAGTATAGCATCGCATGTTGTTACATCACATTATGTTTTTTTCTTCTCACATAGCCCTAAGGAGCCTTGCTTGTGTATTTCTTCAATTAGATACCATGTGAGATGTTTAGGATGATGTCCTTGGTTCCACATGTTTGTCATGATACATGACTTTGGGCCAATATGACATCTAGTCACATTAATCCTTAAGTGGACCAATCATTGGGAAGGCTTGTGCACAATTAATGTGTACATAGCTCTTTGAACATGATTGGATATTTCTTTCAAATACAAATATCACAACCTATTGTATGAAATTTAAGATGATATGGAAAATACCATATCAAGAAGTGTAAGAAAGAAACCTTGTTCTAATATAGGTACAGCACCTATAGGGAAGTTCAAATTGGGACTTTCACTCACCGATATACTACATAATCCAACTAGTGTTAAAGCATGTGTCAATCTTAGGATCTATGATAGACATATTTTTCTACATATTTTTCCCGAATAGACAAGGTTAAAATATACTTCTTCACCAAATTTGAGAATTTTTGGAGGTTGGTATAATTACCTGTAGGTTTCTGAAATTCGGGCAGAATAAGGCCAGAATTGGTATCAGTCGACTGGTTCAGGTACCAGTCGACTGGTAACAGTGACCTTTGCGAACAGAATGATTCTGTGGGTTTCTGTTTTAGGCACCAGTCGACTGATGAAAGCATCAGTCGACTGGTACTCGCGTTTTGATATATCCTTCCGCGTGCAGTGGCCCGATGGAAACCCTAGTTTCATCTGCCGCCTGGATTCCAGCGCGGCTCGTCGCCGTTTCTTGTCCTCTCCGGCCGTCTAAACCTCCTTCTCTTTCTCGATCTGTCCTCATCTTCCCTCATTGCTCAGTTTGTTTCTCCTGCGGCCTCTCCACACCAGTCGGCTCGTGTCCTCACCACACCTCTTTCTTCCTCGGTTCTGCCTTGGTTTCGTGGCTATGGAACGCAGGTAATCCTTCTCCTTCATCTTTTCTCAAGATCAAGTGTGATTTAACCCTAATACCTTGCTGTTTTTGCTGTTTTTGCTGTGATTCTGTGCTCTTCTCCCTGTTTTGGGGTTATTTTTGGATCATATGCATTGCATTACCATATTTAGGGTTAGGCAAAAACGCAGGGCTGGTGAGGGAACCTCCCGGCAGTCTGCTCCCGTTCCCTCGGGGGATCGATTCCGATCCGAAGCCGCACGACAACAATTTGCGGCTACAGATTTCGCCATGATACCCTGTCGGTATCTGAATCAGACCTATTTTACTACAATTGTGCCAGATGTCATGGAGATCATTGAGTATTTTGGTTTAGATAAGTTAGTGCATTGCACGCATTTAGTCAATCTGGATTTATGTAAGGAATTCTACATCAATTTGCATCCTAGAGGTAGTGGAGGTCATACATGGGTATCTCGTGTAGGTTGTGTCGATATTGAGTTCACTCCCAGCATTCTCCAGTCTTTTCTAGAGTGTCGGGCTTCTGAGAGCTCCTTTACGTGTTTTCCTACTGTTGTTGAGCCATTCACCGATTCACTCTCTCATTTGTCCATTGAAGTGATACATCAGTATTACTTCAATGCCCCCCGAGCTCCTCTGCGACGCATCTTCAATGCTACCCGTATGTCTGCCCGCAGCAACATCCTTTATAAGGTTGTTATTGGGTGTATCTTACCTATAGTCACTCGGGGGCAAGCCAAGATTCGGCTGCCCCATCTGGTCATGATGTATGCTTTGGAGCACCGGCTCGACATCAACATCGCTCTTCACGTCTTTGAGTCCATCGTGCACTTCTCTAGTCCTTCTAATGAGAAGTTGTACATGCCTTACTGTCACATCCTGACGTCTTTCTTTGCTTCTCGGGGTCTCGATGTCATGAGGGGTCAACTGCATCAATTATCTAAGGACTATGATCAGATTGGGGCCCGCCAGATGTCTCTTGCAGGTATTGAGCGACGCCAGGGGGAGATGGTATGGCGTGCTCAGGAGGCGGATGATTCTGACGCTGAGGAGGCTGACGTACCTCCTCCTGCATTGGCACCGCATCCAGTCCCTGTGACTGTCGAGGCTCGATTGACTCAGCTGGAGGAGACAGTACGCCAGGGGTTTCAGGAGTTTCGGGGGTTCCGGCAGGACTGGACTGCTTCTCAGCAGCGTCAGGCGGATATGTATGCGATGCTGCAGCGCTGGGATCTGACATACCAGGCTCCTCCACCTCCTCCCAGTGATGATCACTAGGACTATGCTTCTGGTTTTCTTTGTGTGGTGATGTCGAGATGCGTTTTGGCTTCGAAAGTGCTATATTTTGTTCATCTCGAACATTTAGCTTTCTGACTATGATGTACGCCTGGTGTTCTGACATTATGTGACTCGTGCTTATTTTCTTTCACTGCTGGTTGGTCAGCTCCTTTATATTCGCATATGTCTTCTTTTATTATCTGTCATTTGTGTCTTCCTATCCCTTGCTCTTAGACGATATCATGGATTAAGGGGGAGTTGTAACCTCTTTTGTGTGTGGCAAAAAGGGGGAGATGTGGATATCTTAAGTTAGATATTTCGTATGCTTATGCTTCATTCATGATTCATGTTATATGAAGATATTTTGTATGCTTATACTTTGTATGCTTATGCTTCATTCATGTTATATGAAGATATTTTGTATGCTTATGCTTCGTGAATATCATCATACTTTCTAGATGTTGTATATTTAAAGACCTAACTTAAACACATTTTGCCAAACATCAAAAAGGGGGAGATTGTTGGAGCAATCTTGCTCAAGACATTACTCATTGTTGATGTTTGGTTAAAATAGTTTAAGCTAGGCATTAATTGTGATCTAACATAAGTATTGAGTGAGCAGATACAAAGAAAAGACCAAGTATGAAGTTTTGGCAAGGAAAGATCCGGAGGTGTGATCTATTGGCAAAAAGGAGACTTAGCATGACGGAGCCAAAGGTAGCCCTTGAAGGCAAGCGCAAGGATGAGGAGTCGTGGAGACAGAAGCATCCTAGGGGCGTAAGGCTGAGGGAAGGTGCTTGGAGGCTTGAAGTCTAAGCTAAGGAAGTAAATTCAAGTGTATAAAATAATGTAAAACTGAGACGGTACAAAATGCTGTAAATTTCAGAAGTATAAGGTACCAGTCGACTGGTACTTACACCAGTCGACTGGTACCAAGGCACAGAATGGACAGAATGTCGCCAGGGTAACTGGAGGCAAGTACCAGTCGACTGGTGATGGTACCAGTCGACTGGTAGATGACCGTTATGAAGTGGCGGCTCAAAATCTCGTCAAATCCTTAGTGCCGTTAAAGCCCATCAGTCGACTGATAGGTATACCAGTCGACTGATGTCGGGAAAACTATAAAAGCAATTCTTAAGAGCTTGGAGAGGATCAACTGTTCTAAAACCGGAAAAGTGCTCATCAAGTGATCCTCAAGCCTACAGACACTCATACTCTTCCTTCTGATCCTAACTTTCACTTTGTAAAAGGAAGAGGAGATTGTGTAAGGGTTTCTCCACCTTCGATTGTCATTCAAGAAGGAGAAGTTTATAGTGGAACTTCATTGTGTGGGTGTGTGCGCCTTGGATTAGTCACCTCAAGGAGGTGGAGACCAAGTAAACAAAGGGAGTTAGCATTGAACTTTTGTTTTCATACTTGTTCATTTGTTTCCTTTATCTTCCACTAACAAGTTGTAGGTGAAAAACGAAAGAAAGGCTATTCACCCCCCCTCTAGCCGAACACAAAGATCCTAACATCTAATACCCATGATGTAGAAATAGATAGATTGACTTCTATAACATATATACCTGAAGTGGAAGTCTCACTTTGCTTCTTCTTCAGATCCTCCAAGTATACCTTGCAGTTCCTCTTCCAGTGCCCGGTATGACCGCAATGGAAGTAGGTAGCATCCTTGGCGACCCCTCCTTTAGGCTTCAGTGCCTTGCCTTTGCCCTTGGTTTGGGACTTTCCCTTACCTTTGGGCTTGCCCTTGCCCTTGTGCTTCTGGACCATCAGAATGGGCTTAACCTTCTTAAGGTTAATCTCAGCTTTTCGTAACATACTAAGTAGCTCGGGCAGTGGCTTGTCAATCTCGTTCATGTTATAGTTGAGAACGAATTGACTATAGCTATCCGGCAAGGACTGCAAGATCAAGTCAGTGGCCAGCTCTTGGCCAAGTGGGAACCCCAGTCTTTGTAGGTTCTCTATGTACCCAATCATCTTGAGTACATAAGGACCTACAGGAGCCCCGTCTGACATCTTGCACTGAAACAGTGCCTTCGAGATCTGAAATCTCTCATGCCTCGCTTGTCCCTGATATAGTTGGCGAAGATGCTCAACCATATCAAAAGCGCCCATCAACTCATGTTGCTTCTGAAGCTCTGAGTTCATGGTCACGAGCATTAGACAGGACACATCTAATGCGTCGTCTTGATGCTTCTTGTAAGCATCTTTGTCTGCTCGCGGGGCATTGGCAGGAGGAGCCTCCGGAATGGGCTGCTCCAGAACGTACAGTTTACGTTCCTGGGTGAGAACTATTCTCAAGTTCTTGTACCAGTCCAGGAAATTTGCTCCGTTAAGCTTGTCCTTCTCAAGGACAGAACGCAGAGAGAAGGAATTCGTGTTCGGCGTCATGGTTATCTATAACAGAAAATTTGCGAAATAAATATCATATTCTTTAAAATCATTTAATTAGGCCTTTTAATTAAATGATGCTCCCACTGAATTCTATAATTCTTGTGGGACAAGATCCACATCATACTAACCCTTGAGTTAGCTTTGGCTAATACGCCCAAGGCTTAGTATGATCGGTAGGTAACGATTACCAATTACATCTCTATGCAACTCTTGTTTATAGAATCAATATCCGCATTTATATTAAAACTCGAGTTAGCTTTGGCTAATACGCCCGAGAGTTAATATAGATGTGATATTGATCTATCTTTCCAACTATTGGAAGAATGCCTATAGTTGACTCGATCCAACCGAGTAACTATGAATACTCAATCTAATTGAGTTTGTATTCACCCATGCGTTGATAGACGGGACCAAGATTGTCCCTCCGTATCCTACCAAGATAATATGTATTGCTCTGCTTTGGCAGATTCAACAATACATATGATCGAGGTAGTGATAGGTATCACGGCACGGTTAGGCATTAGAGTTGAGTCGATTGAGATCTAATCTAATCGAGAAGGGATGCATCTTGTGCACGACTTAGATCTAATCTAATCGCAAGGGTGCATCATGTGCACGACTTAGATCTAATATAATCATAAGGCACTAATTAATTAACTACTTATTAAATATGCATCACATACACAAGCAATTAATTAATCTATTTGTGATTTAGTCATGGCCCTACTACGATCTTCTCAAGCCAATGAGAAGATCAATTGGTCAACCTAGGGTCAACAGCTTCTTCAAGCTACTCCCTTTGACCACCTTGTGTTGCTCGTGCCCGCCTCGGAACTCCGTCTCGTGTGGAACCTCCACCGCTCCAATTTGTACATTACAATTTGAAACTCGAGTTACATTCGAGTCTAGATCTAATTTACAACAAGAAAATAAGATAAGGCACGACGCGCAGGTTGCGCAGGCCGTATTATGAATTACAACACAACCAATCATATTGGGCTTTGGGCCATGACTATCACAAATTAATATATAATTCAAAATTATATATTTTTCATAATTTTCTATAATTTTCAAATTAATTTTTACAATTTTACGAATAAAATTTCCCGGCGGTCCCGTTTAGCGGTTTCGGGCGCAATCGCGGAACGGATCCCCTTGCGGGGCCCAGGGGCATCGCCCCTACCCGCGATCTAACCATCGCGAGGGTTCCTTTGCGATCCAACAGCGCCTAAACCCGCTGTCCCAAAACGATTTGGGTCGAGACATTGCCGTTTCGGAAAAATCTTCCCGGTGGGTTCGTTTTTAGCGATTTTGGGTGCGATCGCGGAGCAAATCCCCTTGCGGGGTTAGGGGGAGTACCCCTACCCACGATCTAACCATCGTGAGTTGCTCCTTTGAGATCTAATGGCACCCAAGCCGGCTGTCCCAAATGGATTTGGGGCAAAACGAAGCCGGTTTTGAAAGATCTTTCCGGTAGCCGAAGCCTACAAGTGCCGAGACACTTGTGCTTCGCTTCTACGGAAAAATTACCCATAAAATCATAAAAAAAAACTAATTTTTACAGAAAATCACAGAAGGTTTTATTTTTCATAAAAATAAAAACAAACTCGTACAAGCCTTGCACGTGGCTCTGATACCACTGTTGGGTTTTTCGGGCCGCGAAAACCGCTTTTCGCGTCGCGGAAACCCCGAATCGCCCAAGCCACGGATCTCGTGCAAGGTAAAACCGAACGAAAATATGAGTACGAGTTTGAAAACTTTAATCTACAGTAGATCTACATAAGGATAAACCATTTATACCTTTGTAGCGAAGCCCTTCGCAATCCCGCTTGTCCTTGGTTCGCCGGATCTCAAAAGTGTCAAAGTAGACACTTCTCTATTTGTATCCACACAAGCAAGAGATGGAGAAGAAACCTTAGAGTGTGCTAGCACTCAAGCAAGGTCTCGGCAAGAAGGAGAAGAGGGAGAGAAGAATTGTGAGCAAGAGGAAGAAGATGAAAATCAATTAGCCTTGAATGAAAAATAAAACATTCATTTTTACACTCAAAGTGGCCGGCCACATTAAACCTTGTAACCCCCATGGAATATCAAGAGTCACAACTCTTGGTAACTCCCATGAGGTGGCATTTGGTCAAGTCAAACTTGACCAAATGAAGAGGCCTTGATGATGTGGCATTGGTCAAGTTAAAGTCAAGTCAAAAACATGACTCTTCATCTTCCTACTTAAGTCAAGTCAAACTTGACCACTTCTATCCCTTGGTTGATCTAATCTAACCATTGGTTCAAGCCAATTTTAATTTAATGAATCTCTATTCATTGAATTAAATTAATTAAATGAGTCTAAGTCCAAATTAGACTCACTTAACACATGAACCAACTTGAGTCCAACTCAATTATCCTACTTTGGATTACTCTTAATCCAATTTGGTTTATCATATGAACCTAATCATTTAGGTTCATCAAATGAACCTAGTCTCCATCATTTACCCTTAGTGTGTGACCCTATAGGTTCTTGTAACGTTGGCAATGCCCCTAAACCCATTTAGGAGCATAAGTAATGAGCGGTATCTAGCAACACATCATTACTACCCAAGTTACAAGAATGTCGAGATCCGACATCACCTTGTGACTACTAATTGTGACTCCTCACAACATGTGACATTGTCCTTCTATCCTAGACATCTAGACTGATCAATATGAGGCATAGACCATGTCATCCTCTAATCAATCTAAATCTTGAACTCCAAGTAGACTCACTCGATCAAATGAGCTCAACATCTAATGTTGACTCATTTGGGCATGGCCATGCACTTAGTGGTCTCACTCTATCAAGAATAGCGATGTCGCTCCCGTCATATGGGAGGGATAGATCCCATCTACATCACTCACATCCCTCTGCATAATTCGTTATATACCCAGTAATCGCCTTTATAGTCCACCCAGTTACGGGTGACGTTTGACGAAACCAAAGTACATAACTCCTTATGTAGGGATCCATGGTGACTTCAGGTCAAAGGACTAATAGTCATACTAATAGCCACATGAGAAAGTATATGACACTCATATAACGATCCATGATACTTTCTCATGGCGGGTCATTCAGTATACATTCTCTAATGCATACCCATGTGTCAGCTTGATATCTCTATATCCATGACTTGTGAGATCAAGTCATCGAGCTGACCTACATGCTAGTCTTATTGTATTAACATTGTCCCTGAATGTTAATACTCGACTAGGAATGATTTAGAGTAGTGTTCCCTATATCATCTCACTATCGATTCAACTAATCGATTGATATATGTATGAACCTTCTACTCAAGGACGCTATTATACTTAGTCTATTTGGCACTAATACAAATAAGTATAATAACCAAACAAATACCTTTTATTAATATACAAGAATATGATACAATGAGTCCATACAATCATCAAATGATTGGCTCTAGGACTCTAACTAACAGCCAATGCCACGCGAGCTGACAAAGATGCTTATAAGAAGCATCAAGATGACGCATTAGATGTGTCCTGTCTAATGCTCGCGACCATGAACTCTGAGCTTCAGAAGTAACACGAGTTGATGGGCGCTTACGATATGGTTGAACATCTTCATCAACTGTATCAAGGACAAGCGAGGCATGAGAGATTTGAGATCTCAAGGGCACTATTTCAGTGCAAGATGTCAGATGGGGCTCCCGTAGGCCCATATGTACTCAAAATGATTGAGTACATAGAAAACCTATAGAGGTTGTAGTTCCCGCTTGGCCAAGAGCTGGCCACTGACCTGATCTTGCAATCCTTACCGGATAGCTATAGTCAATTCGTTCTAAACTACAATATGAACGAAATTGACAAGCCACTGCCCGAGCTACTTTGCATGTTGAGAACTGCTGAGCTGAACCTTAAGAAGGCAAAGCCCCACTCTGTTCTTATGGTTCAGAAACACAAGGGCAAGGGCAAGCCCAAAGGCAAAGGAAAGTCCCAAGCCAAGGGCAAAGGTAAGCCACTGAAGCCTAAAGGAGGGGTCGCCAAGGATGCTACCTGCTTCCACTGCGGTCAGACCGGGCACTGGAAGAGGAACTGCAAGGTGTACCAGGAAGATCTTAAGAAGAAGCGAAGTGAGACTTCCACTTTAGGTATATATGTTATAGAAGTCAATCTATCTATTTCTTCATCATGGGTATTAGATACCGGATGTGCTTCTCACATTTGTACTAATGTGCAGGCGTTGAGAAATAGCAGGGCATTGGCGAAGGGCGAGGTGGACCTACGAGTAGGCAATGGAGCATGGGTTGCTGCTGTTGCTGTAGGAAATTATTTTCTATCTCTGCCCTCTGGGCTTGTATTAGAGTTGGATGATTGTTGTTATGTGTCTGCATTAACTAAGAACATAATTTCAGTTTCTTGTTTGGACAAGAAAGGTTTCTCTTTTATAATTAAGGACAAATGTTGTTCTATTTATTTAAAAGATATGTTCTATTGTAGTGCACCTCTGATGAACGGACTCTACATTCTAGACCTTGAAAGCCTTATTTATAACATAAATACCAAGAGGTTCAAGTCAAATGACTTGAATCAAACCTATCTCTGGCACTGTCGCTTAGGTCATATAAATGACAAGCGCTTATCCCAGCTCCATGAGGATGGTTTGCTGGACTCATTTGATTTTGAATTTTATGAGACGTGCGAGTCATGCCTACTAGGCAAGATGACCAAGACTCCCTTTAGTGGGCACAGTGAGAGAGCGACTGACTTGTTAGGTCTTATACATAGTGATGTATGTCGCCCTTTGTAACGACCCAATTTTTCCTATTTCAAGTTCTAAAAGTCCATAAAAATTTTTGAAAATACTTTTAAAATATTCTAGAGATTTTTAGGAATTTTTAGAGTATTTTTATGTAATTTTTGGAGGTCGTTTAGTATGTTTACAAAAAGGAAGACGTTTTGACAAAAAACCATTGAAGGTAAGACTCGAACCCATGACCTCAGGTCGAACCCGACCTAACAGGGCGAAGCCAAAGAGCTGAGCTACGCGGGTTTTGTTAACCAAATAAGTAGAGATAGATATTTAAGGTATAGTTAGTAATAGGAAACCCTAGTTTTAAAAAGACCTAATTCCTTTTCTCCTGAGCCGAAACTCTCTTCTCCTCACGCACGCGCGGCGCGGCGAGTTCTGCTCTCGGGCGAAGAAGCGACGAAGCTAGGGTTCTCTCCCTCCGGCGGACGGCGAGGGCTTTTTCTGGCCGGTCCTCACCCGTACGGGGTCATCTCGACGAAGGGAGCTCAGGAACTCAAAGGAGCCGCCGAGATCGTCAAGCTTCACCTGAAACCCTAGCCGCCCCTCCCTCTCGGTTGTAAGTCCAAGCAATCAAGGGTTGCTCTGAACTTTGGATTTCGTTCCTTGCTTCTGGATCTTGCTGTGCCGAGTAGAAGAGCATGTTAGGGTTGCGTTGCTGAGCTAATTTGCTGTGTTAAAGGTTGTTGTACCAAATTTGCCATGTTAGGGCAATAGAGTTTCAGATTTTTTTCATGCTAGGCCTTCCTTTTCAGTCAATTAGGGTTGTTGTGTGGAAAATTCTATGTGAGTTTCCTTGTAGAAGCTGCTGTGCCAAATTTTACCATGCAAAGTCTTGTGCTGAGAGTTCTCGCTTGGGTTTGCTATTGAACAGGACTATAAGTTAGGGTTTTTCCCTTTTATTCCTTACCTTCTGTAGCATAACTATTAAGCATGCTAGTTTATTGTTCGAGTTTAATTGTGTAGGAGTTTAGCTCTTAAATGTTGTATCCGTGTATGTCTACTTGCTGCTCATAAATTCCAGCAAGTTGCTTTCTTTTGCTCTATTTTATAGCATGATTAGTAAGTTCAAAGTTGCTTTCCTTTGCTCTATTCTATAGCATGATTAGTAAGCTCAAAGTTGCTTTCTTTTGCTCTATTTTACAGCATGATTTGTAAGCTCAAAGTTGCTTTCTTTTGCTCTATTTTATAGCATGATTAGTAAGCTCAAAGTTGCTTTCTTTTGCTCTATTTTATAGCATGATTAGTAAGCTCAAAGTTGCTTTCTTTTGCTCTATTTTATAGCATGATTAGTAAGTTCAGATTTGCTTTCCTTTGCTTTGTTTTATACCATGCTTAGAGAGTTCAGATCTGCTTCCCTTATGCTATTTTTATATAGCATGCTTGGTTAGTTGTAATCTTACACTTGTTAGATATATCTACAGGATTCTAATAAGCTCTAATCAAGGAGTATGAGAAGTATGAGTAAAGAAAAGACTAGAGTTTAGTTAAAAAGAAATAACTAGTAAATTAAAGTAAGAGGCTAGTACCCGACTTCCAAGGTTGTCGTTAAATAAATCCAGGTGACCAATTTCAAGGTCTTGGCCCTAGTAAGACCAAGGTCTTTACCTCATAGGACTAGAGGCTCGCTACCTCAGTCACTATTAGAGAGCACGCAAAACAAAGATGGTACTAAGCCTGGGCCCAAATAAGAAGAAGAAGAAAGAAAAGTAAAAGTAAAAGAAATTAAAAGATTAATTTAAAGTATAAAGCTATAAGTAAATGAAACAAGTACCACCTATGTTTAGAATCAACAGAAGTTTAGTTCCTTTAATTCTAAGCATACAGCATGAGTTTCATTACTTTTCTTATCAGTTTATGTGAGCATGTTTAGTTTTATTTCCAGTATTCATCTTTATTCTGGTATATCATGAGTATGCCGTTTATTTGAGTACTTTGCTATTAGATGAGTACATGTAGCTTTTCTTTTAGCATTTCAGTTTCAGTATCGTTTGCATTTTTATGCACTTCGAGTTTTTGTGAGATAGTTTAGTACTTACTAAGCGTTTCGCTTATAGATTTCTTTTTCCTCCTACTGCAGATAAAGGAAAAGCTAAAGTATGAAAGGAAGGCGACAAGGTAGTGGTGATGAAGGTGTGTGATGACTGGACTATGGAGAGATCCAGAGTTTGCTAGCAAATTTTCAGGACCTACCTGTTTAGAGTTTCAGTTTATGTTTTTAGTTTTCTTCTTATATGCTATTATGAAGTTGAGATTATAATGGAGTTTAATTCGTATTTGTAGCTTGATATGTCCTACTGTTGGAGTTATGTTTGGTTACTATTGATAGAATAGCTTTCTTTTAGTTATAATGTGTATTATTACTGCGTGGTTATGAAAATATATGTTCCAGCCGCCTGTGGCTGAGTATAGATTGTTTGTATTGTTGATTTGGTCACTGGTATAGGGGAGATTCTGCCGAAATATTTCGGTAGAAATTCCTCTAGAGTCGTGATAAATCTAAGTGTTGCTAATAATAGCATAAGTGACACTAGTAAGTAGAGTAGTAATTAGGTAACGGTCGCACTTAGAGAGTAGTAGTAAGAAGGGTGGTCGTTACAGTTGGTATCAGAGCAGTTCCAATTCTCCAGCATCACACACACATCAGCATCATCTTTGCCGTCTTCAAGTAAGAAAGTATTTAAGTTTTTCCTTTTATGCTTTCTTTATTATTTGCAGTATGGAGTAATTGCTTATTTGCGATTTAGTAAGATAGAAGTTTTGTTTCTCTTTATTCATACATAAGTATGTTTAGAAAGGATTATGTTTTTAGAAAGGATAGAGAAGATATCAAAAAAAAATTTTCTCTGCATAACAAGATGTCAAGAAGAGGACGTCCCCGTACCGTTCGTACTGAGAACCAGGATCAGGAGAACGAAGAGCTTAGATTAACTGAGCTCAATCTTTCTGAAGTTGTTGCCCAACTCCAGAGACAAGTAGTAGAGCAGCAACAAGTGATTGCCAACCTGATGGCAAATTAGCAGCCAGCTCCTCCCACTCCCCCAACCATCAATGTGGAGACCCCAGTGGTGACTGAAGTCCCATCAGCTGCCCTGAAAGTCGCCACAACACCTAGAAGACAAGAAGCATACCTCATCTAGTGGCTGAAGCTGAAACCAGAAAGCTTCTTAGGCACGACTGAGCCCTCGGATGCCCAGTCTTGGTTCAAGACACGGGAGAGCACAATGGAGCTTCTTGACTGGCCAGAAGTCGAGAAGGTTAAGTGTGCCTCTTTTTGCCTATCAGGAGATGCTCGTATGTGGTGGGAGCGAGTTAAGAGTAAGAGAACAGTCAACCAGATGAGCTGGGTTGTCTTCGAGACAGAGTTTATGAAGAATTTTTCCGTCAACGGATCACCAATAAACATTATGAGGAGCTTATAGAATTCAGACAAGGTGACCTACCAGTAGAAGAAGTGGTCAAAAGATTTAACAGGCTAACTCGTCTTTGCCTAGAGTTAGTAAGTATAGAGAAAGAACGAGTCAGACTGATGCTCCGAATGCTGAGACCAGAAATAACACTTAATGTGAGTAGTGAAACTCACCGACCACAGATTGGTGAAGAGCTAGTCAGCAGGGCATTAGTGAGCACTATCTGAACAGCATCAAGGCATAACAAACGCAACACAAACTAGTCAAGATAGAAGACAAGACAGTGGGGAAACAGGGACCCAGTCAAGTAATCAGAACTGGAAGGACAAAGATAACAAGAAAGACCCAAGCAGGAAGATGTTCGGGTAGTCTGTGAGTACCCTAAGGTATTTCCAAAAGGGCTACCTGGACTATCTCCCAACAGAGAAGTGGAGGTTGAAATTGAATTGGTTCCTGGTACTGGTCCAATTTCAAAAGCTCTATACCGAATGTTTCCAGCAGAGCTGAAAGAGTTACAAGAACAACTTCAGGAGCTACTCGACAAAGGCTTCATTCGCCCTAGTCACTCACCTTGGGGAGCTCCTGTGTTGTTTGTCAAGAAGAAAGATGGATCTATGCGGATGTGCATAGATTACAGAGCTCTGAATCAAGTGACAAGTACCCCCTTCCCAGGATCGACGACTTATTTGATCAGCTGAGAGGGGCAACAGTATTCTCGAAGATAGACCTGCGTTCTGGGTTCCATCAGCTGAAGGTGAAGGAAAGAGACATACCCAGAACAGCTTTCAGAACCAGATACAGACACTACGAGTTTGTGGTCATGCCTTTTGGTGTGACTAATGCACCAGCAGTCTTCATGGACTTAATGAACAGAGTGTTCAGAGAATACCTTGACAAATTTGTCATCGTATTCATCGACGACATTTTGGTCTATTCAAGGACTCCAGAGGAGCATGACACGCACTTGAGGATAGTACTGCAGACTCTTTAGCAAAAGCAGCTTTATGCTAAATTCTCAAAGTGCGAGTTCTGGTTAGATCATGTGACATTTCTAGGTCACATAATTTCTAAAGAAGGCATCCAAGTGGATCCAGCCAAAATAGAAGCAGTCAACAACTGGAAGAGACCCAAGAACGCCAGGGAGATCAAAAGCTTCCTTGGTTTAGCTGGGTACTACAGGAAATTCGTGGAGGACTTTTCCAGGATAGCCTCTCCACTAACAGCCCTCACCAGGAAAAACAAGAAGTTTGAATGGTCAGATAAATGTGAGCAGAGTTTCCAAGAGCTCAAGAAGAGACTGACCCGTGCTCATATCTTGATAGTTCCAGAGAGTGACAAGAGTTTTGACATCTACAGTGATGCTTCCAAGATGGGCTTAGGAGCTGTACTCATGCAAGAAGGAAAAGTCATAGCCTATGCTTCCAGACAACTCAAAGACTACGAGAAGAACTATCCCACTCACGATCTTGAGCTGGCAACTGTGGTTTTTGCACTGAAACTCTGGCGACATTATTTGTATGGAGTTCAGTGTAGAATCTTCACAGATCATTAGAGTTTTAAGTACTTCTTCACTCAGAAGGACTTAAACATGAGACAGCGCAGGTGGCTGCAGTTGGTCAAAGATTACGACTGTGAAATCCTCTACCACCCAGGCAAAGCTAACAAAGTGGCAGATGCACTAAGCAGAAAGTCCAGTGCATCCCTGATGTCTCTATCATCATTAGCCCTGCCACTGCAGAAGGAGTAGTTAGATTTTGGACTTGAAATTATTGAAGGGCAACTCTCTACATTGACCTTAGAGTCTACATTGCTTGAGGAGATACAGAGAAAGCAAAGTGAAGATCTAGACATCCAGAAGATCAAGCAAGGGATGCAGAAAAAAGACAAGTCAGAGTTTCGAGTGACGGACAGCGGGATTCTTTATCAGGGGAGTCGCATTTGCGTGCCCAATGATGAAGAACTGAGAAAGAAGATTTTAGAAGAAGCTCATAGCACCCCATACTCCATGCATCCTGGTTCTACCAAGATGTACCAAGATGTGAAACAGAGGTTCTGGTGGTTTGGATTCAAAAGAGATGTTGCTAAATATGTCAGTACCTGCCTGACATGCCAGAGAGTCAAAGCAGAACACCAGAGGCCAGGAAGAGTCCTACAGCCTCTTCCAATACCAGAGTGGAAGTGAGAAGATATAACCATGGACTTTATAACAGGTCTTCCAAGAACTACCAATGGATTGATGCGATATGGGTAATAGTGGACCGATTGACCAAGTTTGCTCATTTTCTAACCATCAAGGTATCCCACTCTATAGAGCAGTTGGCCCAGCTATATGTTAAGGAGGTAATTAGGCTTCACGGAGTTCCTAAATCTATCGTTTCTAATAGAGATGGGCGCTTCACCTCACACTTTTGGGAGTGTGTTCAGAATGCACTGGGCACCAAACTCAAATTCAGCACAGCCTTCCATCCTCAGACTGATGGATAGACAGAGCAAGTAAATCAGATTTTAGAAGATATGCTCAGGGCTTGTGCATTAGATTTCAAGGGAAGTTGGTGCAAGTATCTGTGCTTAGCTGAATTTGCCTACAACAATAGTTATCAGGCGACCATCAAGATGGCACCATATGAGGCACTGTATGGCAGGAAGTGCAGATCACCCATTTGCTGGCAAGAAGCAGGTGAGAGAAAAGTAATGGAAGTAGAACTGGGCATTCAGACAGAGCTGATAGATGAGACTACTCAGGCTATCCAGAAGATCAGACAGAGGATTAAGACTGCCCAGAGTAGACAGAAGAGTTATGCTGACACACGTCGTAGGCCACTTGAATTCCAAGTAGGGGATTCAGTCTTTCTCAAGGTCGCTCCTATGAAGGGAGTGATGAGATTTGGCAAGAAGGGCAAATTAAGTCCTCGCTATGTAGGACCTTACCTGATCATAGAGAGGATTGGGAAAGTAGCTTACAAGCTGGACTTACCACAAGACATGTCAGCAATACACAATGTATTTCATGTCTCCATGCTAAAGAAGTATCTCCACGACCCGAGCCAAGTGATTCAGCCTCAGTCAGTGAAGATCCAAGAGGATCTAAGTTATGAGAGCATACCTACACAGATAGTGGACAGAGCAGTTAAGAGACTATGAAATAAAGAAGTACCACTAGTGAAGGTCATCTGGCAGAACCAGAAGCACTAGGAAGTCACTTGGGAGTGGGAGGACAGTATGAGACAGAAGTATCCAGAACTATTCTAAGTTCGAGGATGAACTTTTTATAAGGTATGGGGGATTGTAACGACTCAATTTTTCCTATTTCAAGTTCTAAAAGTCTATAAAAATATTTGAAAATATTTTTAAAATATTTTAAAAATATTCTAGAGATTTTTAGAGTATTTTTACGTAATTTTTGAAGGTCGTTTAGTATGTTTACAAAAAGGAAGAAGTTTTGACAAAAAATCATTGAAGGTGAGACTCGAACCCATGACCTCGGGTCGAACCTGACCTAACCGGGCGCAGCCAACCAGCTGAGTTACGCGGGTTTTGTTAACCAAATAAGTAGAGATAGATATTTAAGGTATAGTTAGTAATAGGAAACCCTAGTTTTAAAAAGACCTAATTCCTTTTCTCCCGAGCCAAAACTCTCTTCTCCTCACACGCACGCGCGACGCGGCGGGTTCTGCTCTCGGGCGAAGAAGCGACGAAGCTAGGGTTCTCTCCCTCCGGCGGCCGGCGAGGGATTTTTCCGGCCGGTCCTCACCCGTACGGGGTCATCTCGACGAAGGGAGCTCGGGAACTCAAAGGAGCCGCCGAGATCGTCAAGCTTCACCCGAAACCCTAGCCGCCCCTCCCTCTCGGTTGTAAGTCCAAGCAATCAAGGGTAAGTACTACTCACCTGTGGTAGGAGTTGTTCCGAACTTTGGATTTCGTTCCTTGCTTCTGGATCTTGCTGTGCCGAGTAGAAGAGCATGTTAGGGTTGCGTTGCTGAGCTAATTTGCTGTGTTAAAGGTTGTTGTACCGAATTTGCCATGTTAGGGCAATAGAGTTTCGGATTTTTTCATGCTAGGCCTTCCTTTTCAGTCAATTAGGGTTGTTGTGTGGAAAATTCTATGTGAGTTTCCTTGTAGAAGCTGCTGTGCCGAATTTTACCGTGCAAAGTGCTGTGCCGAGAGTTCTCGCTTGGGTTTGCTGTTGAACAAGACTATAAGTTAGGGGTTTTCCCTTTTATTCCTTACCTTCTGTAGCATAACTATTAGGCATGCTAGTTTATTGTTCGAGTTTAATTGTGTAGAAGGAGTTTAGCTCTTAAATGTTGTATCCGTGTATGTCTACTTGCTGCTTAAAAATTCCAGCAAGTTGCTTTCTTTTGCTCTATTTTATAGCATGATTAGTAAGTTCAAAGTTGCTTTCTTTTGCTCTATTCTATAGCATGATTAATAAGCTCAAAGTTTCTTTCTTTTGCTCTATTTTATATCATGATTAGTAAGCTCAAAGTTGCTTTCTTTTGCTCTATTTTATAGCATGATAAGTAAGTTCAAATTTGCTTTCCTTTGCTTTGTTTTATAACATGCTTAGAGAGTTCAGATCTGCTTCCCTTATGTTATTTTTATATTGCATGCTTGGTTAGTTGTAATCCTACACTTGTTAGATATATCTACAGGATTCTAATAAGCTCTAATCAAGGAGTATGGGAAGTATGAGTAAAGAGAAGACTAGAGTTTAGTTAAAAAGAAATAACTAGTAAATTAAAGTAATAGGCTAGTACCCGACTTCCAAGGTTGTCGTTAAATAAATTCAGGTGATCAATTCCAAGGTCTTGGCCCTAGTAAGACCAAGGTCTTTACCTCATAGGACTAGAGGCTCGCTACCTCAGTCACTATTAGAGAGCGCGCAAAACAAAGATGGTACTAAGCCTTGGCCCAAAGAAGAAGAAGAAGAAAGAAAAGTAAAAGTAAAAGAAATTAAAAGATTAATTTCAAGTATAAAGCTATAAGTAAATGAAACAAGTACCACCTATGTTTAGAATCAATAGAAGTTTAGTTCCTTTAATTCTAAGCATACAGCATGAGTTTCATTACTTTTCTTATCAGTTTAGTGAGCATGTTAGTTTTATTTCCAGTATTCAGCTTTATTCTGGTATATCATGAGTATGCAGTTTATTTGAGTACTTTGTTATTAGATGAGTACATGTAGCTTTTCTTTTAGCATTTCAGTTTCAGTATCGTTTGCATTTTTATGCACTTCGATTTTTTGTGAGATAGTTTAGTACTTACTAAGCGTTTCGCTTATAGATTTCTTTTTCCTCCTACTGCAGATAAAGGAAAAGCTAAAATATGAAAGGAAGACGACAAGGTGGTGGTGATGAAGGTGTGTGATGACTGGACTATGGAGAGATCCAGAGTTTTCTAGCAAATTTTCAGGACCTACCTGTTTAGAGTTTCAGTTTATGTTTTTAGTTTTCTTCTTAAATGCTATTATGAAGTTGAGATTGTAATGGAGTTTAATTCGTATTTGTAGCTTGATATGTCCTACTGTTGGAGTTATGTTTGGTTACTATTGCTAGAATAGCTTTCTTTTAGTTATAGTGTGTATTATTACTGCGTGGTTGTGAAAATATATGTTCCAGCCGCCTGTGGCTAAGTATAGATTGTTTGTATTGTTGATTTGGTCACCGGTATAGGGGAGATTCTGTCGAAATTTTTCGGTAGGAATTCCTCTAGGGTCGTGATAAATCTAAGTGTTGCTAATAATAGCATAAGTGATACTAGTAAGTAGAGTAGTAGTTAGGTAACGGTCGCTCTTAGAGAGTAGTAGTAAGAAGGGTGGTCGTTACACCCTTTCAATGACGCTGCTAGAGGCGGTTATAGGTACTTCATCACATTTACTGATGATTTCAGTAGATATGGTTATGTGTTCTTGATGACACATAAGTCAGAATCCTTTAAAAAGTTCAAAGAATTCAAGAATGAAGTATAGAACTAGCTTGGCAAGAGTATTAAGATACTTCGATCAGATCGAGGTGGAGAATACCTTAGTCATGAGTTTCGTGACTATCTAGCTGAGTGTGAGATTCTATCCCAACTCACTCCTCCTGGAACACCACAGTGGAATGATGTATTTGAAAGGAGGAATCATACCCTATTAGATATGTTGCGATCTATGATGAGTCACACAGATCTTCCGACATTCCTTTGGGGTTATGATCTAGATACGACAGCTTTTATACTCAACCGAGTTCCATCCAAGGCCGTGATAAAGACACCATATAGGATATGGACGGGGAGAGATGTCCAAGTGTCTTTCATGAAGATTTGGGTTGTGAGGCTTACGTTAGACGTCAAGTCTCAGACAAATTAGGACCTAAATCCGACAAGTGCTACTTTATTGGATATCCCAAGGAAACTAAGGGATATTACTTTTATATTCCCAGTCAGCACAAGGTAATTGTGGCAAAGACTAAGGTCTTTCTAGAAAGGGACTTTGTTTCTAGAAAGACTAGTGGGAGCACGTTCGATCTTGAAGAAGTTCAAGATGCGAACAATAGCACTGAAGCCTCGATGGAAGTTGAACTGGAAACACAAAGTGTTGTGGATGATGTTGTTCCACAAAGAGTTGAGGAACAACATCCAGTTCAAGTAGACATACCTCTTCGCTGGTCTGATAGGGTACGTCGTCAACCTGAGAGATACTCATTTCTCTTGTCTGACCATGATGAAGTTGTGCTCATAGATGATGAGCCTACCACCTATCAGGAAGCTGTGATGAGACCAGATTCTGAGAAATGGCTAGAGGCCATGAGATCCGAGATGGAATCCATGTAAACCAACCAAGTATGGACTTTGGTTGATCCACCTGAAGGAGTAAAACCCATTGGGTGTAAGTGGGTCTTTAAGAAAAAGACTTACATGGATGGACTTATCTACAAGGATCGCTTGGTAGCTAAAGGTTTCAAGCAGATTCATGGTATTGACTATGATGAAACTTTTTCTCCAGTAGCGATGTTTAAGTCCATTCGGATCATACTTGCTATTGCAGCATACCATGACTATGAGATATGGCAGATGGATGTCAAAACCGCGTTTCTGAATGGAAACCTGCTCGAGGATGTGTACATGACACAACCTGAGGGTTTTGTAGATCCACAGCATACTAGCAGAGTATGCAAGCTGCATAGGTCCATTTATGGACTAAAGAAAGCTTCTTAGATGATGCAATCAAACAGTTTAATTTCATCAAGAACGAAGATGAGCCTTGTGTCTACAAAAAGGTTGTAGGGGATATAGTTGTCTTCCTCATATTGTATGTGGATGACATATTACTCATTGGGAAGGACATCCCTTTGCTTCAGTCTGTCAAGACCTGGCTAGGGAGTTGCTTCTCACTGAAGAACTTAGGTGAGACATCCCGCATTCTAGGGATACAGATCTATAGAGATAGATCTAAGAGATTGCTTGGCCTAAGTCAGAGTACATATATTGACAAGGTATTCCTTCGGTTTGCCATGCAGAACTCCAAGAAGGGATTTCTACCGATGTCTCATGGCGTGAGTCTTTCGAATACTCAAGGTCCCTCTTCTAGAGAGGAGAGAGACCGCATGGATCAGATCCCTTATGCCTCAGCCATAGGATCTATCATGTACGCCATGCTATCTACTCGTCATGATGTCTCGTATGCTTTGAGCATGACGAGCAGATACTAGTCAAATCCAGGTAAAAGTCACTAGATAGCGGTCAAGAATATTCTTAAGTACTTGAGAAGGACTAAAGAATATTTATTGATATATGGAGGCGATGACGAGCTAGCTGTAAAGGGTTACAGTGATGCCAGCTTCCAGACCGACCAGGATGATTATCGATCGCAGTGAGGGTTCGTGTTTTACATAAATGGTGGTGCTGTGAGCTGGAATAGTTCGAAGCAGGACACAATCGTTGATTCTACAACAGAGGTCGAATACATTACTGCATCAGAGGTAGCAAAGGAGGTAGTTTAGATCTGCAAGTTCATCACTGAACTTGGGGTGGTTCCCAGTATCGCTGACCCTATTGAGCTCTATTGTGACAACAATGGAGCTATAGCACAGGCGAAGGAACCTCGCTCACACCAGCGGACCAAACACATACTACGGCGCTTCCATCTTATTCGAGAGATTATCGATAGAGGAGATGTGAAGATTTGTAGAGTACCTACAAAGGCTAACATCACAGATCGCTTGACCAAGGCTTTGGCACAGAGGAAGTATGATGGTCACACTAGGTCATTGGGGCTTAGAGCCTACACTGATAGACACTAGTGCTAGTGGGAGATTGTTAGTTAGAGCCCTAGAGCCAATCATTTGATGATTGTATTATGGACTTGTTGTATCATATTCTTATATATAAATAATGGCATTTGTTTTGGTTATTATACATACTTGTATTGGTGCCAAATAAACTAAGTATAATAGCCTCCTTGAGAAGAAGGTTCTCACCTATATCAATCGGTTAGTTGAACCGATAGTGAGATGATATAGGGAACACTACTCTTAATCATTCCTAGTCGAGTATTAACATTCAGGGACAATGTTAATGCGACGAGACTAGCATGTAGGTCAACTCGATGACTTGATCTCACAAGTCATAGATATGGAGATATCAAGTTGGCACATGGGTATGCATTGGAGAATGTATACTGAATGACCTGACATGAGAAAGTATCATGGATCATTATATGAGTGTCATATACTTTCTCATGTGGCTATTAGTATGACTACTAGTCCTTGGACCTGAAGTCACCATGGTTCCCTACATAAGGAGTTACGTACTTTGGCTTCGTCAAACGTCACCCGTAACTGGGTGGACTATAAAGGCGATTACTTGGTATGTAACGAATTAAGCAGAGGGATGTGAGTGATGTAGATGGGATCTATCCCTCCTATATGCCGGGAGCGACATCGATATTTTTGATAGAGTGAGACCATGAAGTGCATGGTCATGCCTAAATGAGTCAATATGGGATATTGAGCTCATTTGATTTAGTGAGTCTACTTGGAGTTCAAGATTTAGATTGGTCAGAGGATGACACGGTCTATGCCTCACATTGATCAATCTAGATGTCTAGGATAGAAGGACACTTGTCATATTTTCTGAGGAGTCACAATTAGTAGTAACAAGGTGATGTTGGATCTCAACATTCTTGTAACTTGGGTAGTAATGATGTGTTGCTAGATACCGCTTATTACTTATGCTCCTAAATGGGTTTAGGGGCATTGCCAACGTTACAAGAACCTATAGGGTCACACACAAAGGACAATTAGATGGAGATTAGGTTCATATGATGAACCAAGAGGATTAGATTCTTGTGATGAATCAAATTGGATTAAGAGTAATCCTAATTGGGGTAATTGAGTTAGACTCAAGTTGATTCATGTGTTCAATGAGTCTAATTTAGATTATGACTCATTGAATCAATTTAATTAAATTAATTAGATTCATTATATTAAATTGGCTTGAATTAAATGGTTGGATTAGATCAACCATGAGAGAGATTAAGTAAAGTTTGATTTGACTTGAGAGGAAGAGGAAGAGTCAAGTTTGACTTGACTTTATGCCACATCATTTGTGACTTGGGATTAAGTGGCCAATGATGATGTGACACATCATCATGTTTAGCACATGTGTGTGCCACCTCATAGAGGTTACATATTCCCTCTTTAATGGCTACTTAATGCAAAAATGGGGGTTACACTTCTTGTATTGGCCGGCCACTTTTGTGGTGAATGTGGAATTCATTTTTTCATTCAAGGCTCATTCACATCTTCTTTTTCCTTAAGCTCTCCCTCTCCTCCTCATACCGTGGCTGATCAAGGGTGCTAGCACACCTTTGTTTAGTTTTTCTCCACCCATTTGTTCATGTGGATACTTATAGAGGATCGTACGCTTGACGATCTTGAGATCCGGCAAACCGTTGGACTAGCGGGATAGCGAAGGGCATCGCATCGAGGGTAACACTCTTATCTAGTGTAGATCTAGACTTTAGAAACTCATACTCATATTTTGTTTTTATTTTTCTTCGCACGGATCTGGTGGCGGGGGTTTCGGGATTTTCGCGACGCGAAAAAGCGGTTTTCGCGGCCCGAAAAACCCAACACTATCCAAGGCTGTAATAAAGACACCATATAGGATATGGACTGGGAGAGATGCCCAGGTGTCTTTTATGAGGATTTGGGGTTGTGAGGCTTACGTTAGACGTCACGTCTTAGACAAATTGGGACCCAAATCCTACAAGTGCTATTTCATTGGATATCCCAAGGAAACGAAGAGATATTACTTCTAAAATCCCAGTCAACACAAGATAGTTGTGGCTAAGACTGGGGTATTTCTAGAAAGGAATTTTGTTTCTAGAAAGACTAGTGGGAGTACGTTCGATCTTGAAGAAGTTCAAGATGTGGACCATAGCACAGAAGCCTCGATGGAAGTTGAACTGGAACCACAAAGTGTTGTGGATGATATTGTTCCACAAGGAGTTTAGGAACAACAACCTGTTCAAGTAGACCTACCTTTTCGCAGGTCTGATAAGGTGCGTCGTCAGCCTGAGAGATATTCATTTCTCTTGTCTGACCATGATGACGTTGTCCTCATTGAGGATGAGCCTACCTCCTATCAGGAAGCTGTGATAAGACCAGATTCCGAGAAATGGCTAAAGGCCATGAGATCCGAGATGGAGCCATGTACACTAACCAAGTATGAATTTTGGTTGATCCACCTGAAGGGGTAAAACCCATAGGGTGTAACTTGGTCATTAAGATAAAGATTGACATGGATGGACTTATCTATAAGGGTCACTTGGTAGCTAAAGGTTTCAAGCAGATTCATGGTATTGACTATGCTGAAACCTTTTCTTCAGTAGCGATGTTTAAGTCCATTCGGATCATGCTTGCTATTGCAGCATACCATGACTATGAGAAATGACAGATGGATGTCAAAACCGTATTTCTGAATGGAAACCTGCTCGAGGATGTGTACATGACACAACCTGAGGGTTTTGTAGATCCACAGTATACTAACAGAGCATGCAAGCTGCATAGATCCATTTATGAACTAAAGCAAGCTTCCCGGAGCTGGAATCTTCGATTCGATGATGCAATCAAACAGTTTGGTTTCATCAATAATGAAGATGAACCTTGTGTCTACAAGAAGGTTGTAGGAAACACAGTTGTCTTCCTTATATTGTATTTGGATGACATACTACTCATTGGGAAAGACATCCCTTTGCTGCAGTCTGTCAAGACTTGGCTAGGGACTTGTTTCTCAATGAAGGACTTAGGTGAAGCATCCCGTATTCTAGGCATACAGATCTATAGAGATAGATCTAAGAGATTGCTTGGCCTAAGTCAGAGTACATATATTGACAAGGTACTCCTACGGTTTGCCATACAGAACTTGAAGAAGGGATTTCGCATGAGTCTTTCGAAGACTCAAGGTCCCTCTTCTAGAGAGGAGAGAGACCGCATGGATCAGATCCCTTATGCCTCAGCCATAGGATCTATCATGTATGCCATGCTATCTACTCGTCATGATGTCTCATATGCTTTGAGCATGACGAGCATACCATCAGATCCAGTAAAAGTCCTTTGGATAGCGGTCAAGAATATTCTTAAGTACTTTAGAAGGACTAAAGAATATTTATTGATATAGGAGGCGATAGGATAGCTAGTGTAGCAAAGGGTTGTGATGCCGCAGTTCCCGACCAGTGATGATTATCGATCGCATCGAGGGTTCGTGGTTTTTGCATAAATGGTGGTGTTGTGAAGTAGTGTAGCGAATAGTTGAGACAGCATCGTGAACAGTATATTCTTGCCGCATAGGTAGCAAAGGAGGTAGTTTGGATCCGCAAGTTCATCACTGAACTTGGGGTGGTTCCTAGCATCGCTAACCCTATTGAGCTCTATTGTGACAACAATGGAGCAATTGCGCAGGCTAAGGAACGTCGCTCACACCAGCGAACCAAACACATACTACGGCGCTTCCATCTCATTCGAGAGATCATCGATATGTTAGTTAGAGCCCTAGAGCCAATCATTTGATGATTGTATGGACTCATGTATATCATATTCTTGTATATTAATAAAGGCATTCCCTGACCTACATGCTAGTCTTATTGTATGAACATTGTCCCTGAATGCTAATACTCAACTAGGAATGATTTAGAGTAGTGTTCCCTATATCATCTCACTATCGATTCAACTAATCGATTGATATAGGTATGAACCTTCTACTCAAGGACGCTATTATACTTAGTCTATTTGGCACTAATATAAATAAGTATAATAACCAAACAAATGCCTTTATTAATATACAAGAATATGATATTGTAACACCCCTAGAAAGCCTAGATAAAGTAAGGGCAATGAGAGTACGAATGTAATGAAAAGAATGTGTAGATAGTCTACGTTGAATGTTACGATGGGAAGGATTTAGATGAATAAAAACTTTATGAAAATAAAGTTGAGAATATAAAGTTCTATACATGATTTATAATGCAAGGAATTAATGTAAACAAAAGAAATATGAGATATTATATATGCATGTATGAAATATTTATGCATAATGCATATACATGAATTATTTTGTACAAAAATATGTTAGGAGAAGGATTTGATCCTTGGTTCTCTTGTGAATGCATGCATGTGTTAACCAAGTGTGATATGAGTGAATATTGTAAGAGGAGAGATGGGAATTATAATTAAAGGAAAGAAAGGAGAGAAATTAAGAGAAAGAAAAGAGAGAAACTCAAGAAGCATTTCTCTAGCATATTCTTTCTCATTAAGAGGAGAAGTAAATGAGGAGGATGAATCAAGTCAAGTTTTCCTCCCCTCACTTTAGTATAAATAGGCATGGAGGGGGCGGGCTTCATCCTCAACTCACTCTCCTCCTCTCCTCCATTTGTGCCGAGCACTCTCCCTCCCTCTTTCCTCTTGTTGCCGAGAGCAACAACTCTCCCCCTTCTTTCTTTCTTTTTGTTGCCGAGCAACACAAGAGGAAGAAGCCTCCTCTTCTTCCTCCTCCTCTCCACCAAAAGACCTAGCCACTTCTTCCTCCATTGGTGCCGAGCAAAGCAAGCAAGGAAGAAAGGTCCACAAGCAAGTTCTCAACTCTAGGAAACTTAAGCAAAGAAAGTAAGCTTCCCCTCACCTGCGGTACAAGGCTTTCATGTGATTTTCGGATTCTTTTTCTATGCCTTGAAAGAAAGTTTTCCCCTATGTTTTTATACATATATGATGCATGATCAGAGGTGTATGTAACCCTAGAATTTCAATCAAAAATATTGTAAATAGGTTAGGAAAATTATTGTCTAACCAAACTAGTGCAAGGTTCCCTCTATGAAATGCTAAGGACCTTCCTATGGTTTTCTTGCTTGGAAGTTGATTGGAACCAAAAGAACCCCACTCTCATGTTTCGGCCAAGAAAGAATTTAGGGTTAGGAGGACCTTGAATTTAAAATAACTATGCTTATATGACATGATATAAAGTTCTTAAGAGTTGTATGCTTGTATGTTGAAAGAAACTCATGAACCTTACTCTTAATATTTCGGCCATGGTAAGGTGATGGTTTAGAGAAGCTTAAACAAAATTCTAATATGCTCAATGACCTCTGTGATATTATGTTATGAAAGATGATTAATGCTCTCATGTTTAATTGGAATGTAGAAAAATTAGTTACATGATTTATGACATGTAAGATCACAAGAGTCCTAGCTTGTTTATGATCCAACTTTGTGTATGATGTTCTTAGTAAATCTTGCTATGAAATTTACTTAGGTTTCCCATGCTTTAGGCCACTTAAAGGAAGTTTATATTCTATGAATTTCGGCCAAGTAAGGTTTAAAGGACCTAGAGGCCTTGGAAATGAAACCTAAGGGGTTAAAAGTACTTCTTATGAAAACTTGATAATGTGTGAATGTGATACATGTTTGTATGACCTAAATGAATCATTATGTGTTCGGCCATGAAGGGATAGATGCCCTAGAAAACCTAGAACAAAAATTAAATATGTCTATGCCATGCTGTATGAATATGATATGATAATAAGTTAGAATGCATGATTGCTTTAGTTACGAAATGATATGCATAATGAAGTTATATTATGAAATATGCCATGATGTGTTATAGCATAGAAAATACTATACATAATGAAAAGAAATGAAGTTATGTTATGATATGTGATAGCATAGAGAATGCTATACATAATGAAAAGAAATGAAAAGAATAAATGCATGAAAGATTGTTAAGGACATGATATGATAGTTATGCATGATAAGTTATTTTTATGGTTTGTACCAAGGGTGGGCTCCGTAAACGCCCCGGGGTCGATGGAGTAAGACTCGGGCCTCGTCAGTAATGGGCCTTTGAGTGCCCTAGGTCGATGGAGTAAGACTCGGGCCTAGTATGTATGCATGGTAGGGCTCAAGACTTGCTATCTTGGACCTACGCATTATGTATGTGGTACAAACCGGGATCCCAAATGATGATGATATTAATTTCAAGTACTATACATAATGAAAAGAAATGAAAAGAATAAATGCATGAAAGATTGTTAAGGACATGATATGATAGTTATGCATGATAAGTTATTTTTATGGTTTGTACCAAGGGTGGGCTCCGTAAACGCCCCGGGGTCGATGGAGTAAGACTCGGGCCTCGTCAGTAATGGGCCTTTGAGTGCCCTAGGTCGATGGAGTAAGACTCGGGCCTAGTATGTATGCATGGTAGGGCTCAAGACTTGCTACCTTGGACCTACGCATTATGTATGTAGTACAAACCGGGATCCCAAATGATGATAATATTAATTTCAAGTACTATTAAGTATAAGTTTTCAAATTCACGATGCATTGCCTACATTCATATGTGCTTGAATTATATGATGATATGATATAATGTCATGTGATATTATGATATGAATATGATGCCCTTGTATGTCTTATGCTTGTGATTTATTTGTTTTATGATATGATATGTTTGAAATGATATGTGAATAAGAAATACGCATGATATGTTTGAATAGAATGATATGTTATGTTATGATTAGTTGAGACGATGATATGTTGATCCATTCTTGATATACGATGATTCTCGGTTTTAGTGAGTAGGAAAGGAACTTACTGAGCCATGAGTGCTCATAGCTTACTTTCCTTGTACCGCAGATAAAAGAGAAAGCTGGATGAACAACGGAGCAGCAGGAGGAGCAGATAGTGATGTGTGTGGTGGTGGCTCGGCTAGGACGATTCAGACAAATTAATATTTTTAGTTATAAGTTCAATATATGCACATTTGAACAAATCAGAATATGTGATATTATGCTTAATAAATTAAATTCTTTAAAGTTTTTATTCTTCCGCTGTTATAGTAAAACATGTACGTAAGTAGTATAAGAACGTAGCGCCGCCTTTGGTTGGGTAAGAAGGGCGATATAAAGGCATTTGTAGCCCAAATAGACAATGCGTTGAGTTGTGAATCGAGAGTGAGATGATATAGGGAGACATCTTTCAATAGTAGGCACAGCATTGCTTAATACTTAGCATGCATCGTCGAATAAAGCGCAGCCATATTGATAAGAGCAAGTACAAATCAATTGTTTAGGTATTTTTCAGATAGACGCAGGTAATTCTGTTAACAGCATATTAATAAAGGCATGTTTGGTTATACATTTATATGGCCAATAGACTAGAGTAATAGCCTCCTTGAGTAGAAGGTTCATACCTATATTAATCGATTAGTTGAATCGATAGTGAGATGATATAAAGGGAACACTACTCTAAATCATTCCTAGTCGAGTATTAGCATTCTGGAGAGACAATGTTAATACAATAAGACTGGCAGCATGAGGTCAGTCGATGCTGCGACATCTTGTGTCATGACGTGATCAGGTCAAGTCAATGTGTTATGGCAGGGATCCGATAGAAGATGATTTATACTCTAACGACAGTAAGTATGGTTAACTCACTATATGGCATCCAGTATTTAACACTGAGTTAACGCATACCATTAGCATATGTACTATATTTATTGGTACAGAGTCCTTGATATACAAAAGGTCACCAATATAGTGCCACCTAGACCCATAGAGGACTTTGAGATCCTCAGATATAGTGACATGGGTATTAGTGGAGTATCTTTGAATGACTCTAATGACCCGTTTGAATGACCATATGGATGTTAGTGTCATTACCAAGTCCTCTATATTAGTCCTTAGAGTTGTCGAGTCACCATGTGTGTGTGATGCCCTTTGTTTAGGTTTCGCCACATACTGTGCGTGTGCCCAAAAGGCGTAAGATCCGTGCGGTGAATATAACGACTTATATAGATAGAAATCTTTCCTCCCATAATAGCCAGACATGAGGTATTCTTGATCGGTGAGTCTACCACTAAGTGTGTCTACGCATGAATCATGCAAATGATTTAGATGTTGAGCTCATTTGATGAAGTGATCTACTTGGGTTCAAGATTTAGATCAATCTAGATGTTCAGGATAGAAGGACACTTGTCATTATTTTGTGAGTAGTCACAATTGGTAGGATAGAAGGACACTTCACAATTGGTATGATGTCGGATCTCGACATTCTTGTAACTTGGTAGTAATGATGTGTTGCTAGATCCGCTCATTACTTATGCTCCTAAATGGGTTTAGGGCATTGCCAACGCTAAGAACCTATAGGGTCACACACTTAGGACAATTAGGTGTAGATTAGGGTCATATGATGAACAAAGAGGATTAGATTCATTTGATGAATCAAATTGGATTAAGAGTAATCCTAATTGGGCTAACTTGAGTTCGACTCATGTTGATTCATGTGTTAAATGAGTCTAATTTAGATTTTGACTCATTGAATCAATTTAATTTAATGAATTAGATTCATTATAAGCTCGAATCAAATGGTTGGATTAGATCCACCATGGTAGAGATTGAGTCAAGTTTGACTTGACTTGAGAAGGAAGACCAAAGGTCAATTTTGACTCCACCTTATTGGTGAGTTGGCATTAGGTGGACCAATAATGATGTTCCACATCATCATGGGTTCCACCTCATGGAAGTGACAAAGCCACTCTCTTAATGGTTTCATATTAATTGCAATTAATGCAATTAATGTGATTTTATGGTTTCATATTAATTGCAATTAATGTGTGGCCGGCCACTTTGTTTTGTGTGAAGAAATTCATTTTTCATTCACTTGTGTGCATCTTCCTCCTTCTCCTCTCAAGCTCTCCTCTCCCTCTCCTCCCTTGGTCGAACCACATAGGTGCTAGCACACCTTGGTTTTGGTCATTTCCATCTAGTGTGTCCGTGTGGATACTTCTACCGGCGCTTGACGGTCTTGAGATCCGGCATCATTTGGACGAGCGGGAACGCGAAGGGCATCGCATCAAAGGTATAAATGGTTTATCCTTATGTAGATCTACTGTAGATTAAAGTTTTTCAAACTCGTACTCGTATTTTCGTTCGGTTTTACCTTGCACGAGATCCGTGGCTTGGGCGATTCGGGGTTTCCGCGACGCGAAAAGCGGTTTTCGCGGCCCGAAAAACCCAACAGTGGTATCAGAGCCACGTGCAAGGCTTGTACGAGTTTGTTTTTATTTTTATGAAAAATAAAACCTTCTGTGATTTTCTGTAAAAATTAGTTTTTTATGATTTTATGGGTAATTTTTCCGTAGAAGCGAAGCACAAGTGTCTCGGCACTTGTAGGCTTCGGCTACCGGAAAGATCTTTCAAAACCGGCTTCGTTTTGCCCCAAATCCTTTTGGGACAGCGAGCTTGGGTGCCATTAGATCGCAAAGGAGCAACTCACGATGGTTAGATCGTGGGTAGGGGAACTTCCCCTAACCCCGCAAGGGGATTTGCTCCGCGATCGCACCCGAAATCGCTAAAAACGAACCCGCTGGGAAGATTTTTCCGAAACGGCAATGTCTCGACCCAAATCGTTTTGGGACAGCGGGTTTAGGCGCTGTTGGATCGCAAAGGAACCCTCGCGATGGTTAGATCGCGGGTAGGGGCGATGCCCCTGGGCCCCGCAAGGGGATCCGTTCCGCGATTGCGCCCGAAACCGCTAAACGGGACCGCAAGAAAATTTTACTCGTAAAATTGTAAAAATTAATTTTAAAATTATAGAAAATTGTAAAAAATATATAATTTTGAATTATATATATTAATTTGTGATAGTGATGGCCCAAAGCCCAATATGATTGGTTGTGTTGTAATTCATAATACGGCCTGCGTGCCGTGATGTGTTTTCGCGTGTTGTATTTATTTTATTATTCGCGACCTGCGCGTCGTGCCTCGTCTTTTATTCTTGTTGTAAATTAGATTTAGACTCGAATGTAACTCAAGTTTCAAATTATAATGTACAAATTGGAGCGGTGGAGGGTCCACACGAGACGGAGTTCCGAGGCGGGCACGAGCAACACAAGGTGGTCAAAGGGAGGCGCTTGGAGAAGCTGTTGACCCTAGGTTGACCAATCGATCTTCTCATTGGCTTGAGAAGATCGTAGTAGGGCCATGACTAAATCACAAATAGATTAATTAATTAATTATTATGTATTTGATGCATGTTTAATAATTAATTAATCAATTAGTGCCTTAACGATTAGATTAGATCTAAGTCGTGCACATGATGCACCCTTGCAATTAGATTAGATCTAAGTCGTGCACAAGATGCATTTTTCTTGATTAGATTAGATCTAGATCGAACCAACTCTAAATGCCTAACCGTGCCGTGATACCTATCACTACCTCGATCACATGTATTGTTGAATCTATCAAAGCAGAGCAATACATATTATCTTGGTAGGGTACGGAGGGACAATTTTGGTCCCTCCTATCAACGCATGGGTGAATACAAACTCAATTAGATTGAGTATTCCTAGTTACTCGGTTGGATCGAGTCAACTATAGGCATTATTCCAACGGTTGGAAAAGATAGGTCAAAATCACATCTATATTAACCCTCGGGCGTATTAGCCGAAGCTAACTCGAGTTTTAATATAAATGCGGATATTGATTCTATAAACAAGAGTTGCATAGAGATGTAATTGGTAATCGTTACCTACCAATCATACTAAGCCTTGGGCGTATTAGCCAAAGCTAACTCAAGGGTTAGTATGATGTGGATCTTGTCCCACAAGAATTATAGAATTCAGTGGGAGCATCATTTAATTAAAGGCCTAATTAAATGATTTTTTAAGAATATGATATTTATTTCTGTAAATTTTCTGTTGTAGATAACCATGACGTCAAACACGAATTCCTTCTCCCTGCGATCTGTCCTTGAGAAGGACAAGCTCAACGGAGCGAATTTCCTGGACTGGTACAAGAACTTGAGAATAGTTCTCACCAGGCGTAAGTGCTCGTCAGCCGGAGCCCATTCGGAGGCTCCTCCGCCAATGCCCCACGAGCCAAAGATGCTTACAAGAAGCATCAAGACGACGCATTAGATGTGTCTGTCTTATGCTCGCAACCCAACTCGAGCTTGAAGCAACATGAGTTGATGAACGCTTCTGATATGGTTGAACATCTTTGTCACCTATATCAAGGACAAGCAAGGCACCGGAAGAGGAACTCCAAAGAATACCGAAGATCTTAAGAAGAAGAGAAATAAGATTTCTACTTGGTATTAATGTTAGAAGTCAATCTCTCTATTTCTTCATCGTGGGTATTCGATAACGGATGTGCTTCACATTTGTACTAATCAAGCGAGGAATAGCGGGCATTGACGAAGGGTGAGATAGACCTACTGAGTAGGCAATGGAGCACGAGTTGTTGCTATTGTGTAGGAACTTATCATCTATCTCTTCCCTCCGGGCTTGTACTAGAATTAGATGATTGTTGTTATGTGCACGCCTTGACTAAGAACATAATTTCTTTCTTGTTTGGACAAGAAAGGATTTTCGTTTATAATAAAGAACAAATGTTGTTCCGCCTATTTAAACGATATGTTCTATTGTAGTGCACCTCGATAAACGGACTCTATATTCTAGATCTAGAGAGCCCTATCTATAACGTAAATACCAAGAGATTCAAGTCAAATGACATGAACCATACCTACAGCATTTGTCACTAGGAAATGACAGGCTTATCGACTCCAATAAGGATGGTTTGCTTGGACTCATTTGATTTTGAATCATATGAGATATGCGAGTCATGCCTACGAGGCCAGATGACCAAGGCATAGCGAGAGAGCAACTGATTTGTTAGGACTCATACATAGTGATGTATGCGGCCCTTTCAATGTGTTAGGCGATTTATGTTATAGGTACTTCATCACATTTATCGATTATCTTGATACATGACTTGATGACACTAAGTCCGAATCCTTTGAAAGTTCAAAGAATTCAAGAATGGAAGTAACCGACGGCAAGAGTATTAAGGTACTTGATCAGATCGAGGTTGTGAATACTTAAGCCATGAGTTTCGTGACTACTTTGCTGAGTGTGGGATTTTATCTCAACTCACTCCTCGGAACACCAGTTGAATGGTGTATCAAAGGAGGAATCGTACCTTATTAGATAGATACGATCTATGATGAGTCACATGATCTTCCACATATCTATGAGATATGCTCTAGACACGCAGCATTCATACTCAGTTCCATCAGTCCGTGATAAAGACAATATAGGATATGGACTAGGAGAGAGATGCCTGTGTCTTTATGAGGATTTGGGGTGTGGAGGCTTCGCATCGTTAAGTCTCGGACAAAAGACTCAAATCGACAAGTGCTATTTCATCGGATATCCCAAGGAAACTAAGGGATATTACTTACCCATACATGGTGGTTGAAGGCAAGATCTTTCTAGAAAGTTTGTTTCTAGAAAGACTTGTAGGAGCACGTTCGATCTTGAAGAAGTTCAAGATGCGAACAATAGCACGATGCCTCGATGGAAATTTGAACCGAACCACAAAGTGTTGTGGATGATGTTGTTCCACAAGGAGTTGAGGAACAACAACCGACCAAGACATACCTCTTGCGATAGGATGCCGTCGTCAGACTGAGATACTAATTTCTTGTCGACCATGATGACATTGTGCTCTAGAGGATGAGCCTACCTATCAAGAAGGCTGTGATGATGAGCAGATTAGAAATGGCTAGAAACCATGAGATCGAGATAGAATCCATGTACACCAACCAAGTATGGACTTTGGTTGATCCACCCGAAGGGTAAAACCCATTGGGTGCAAGTGGGTCTTTAAGAAAGACCGACATGGATGGACTTATCTATAAGGGTTGCTTGGTAGCTAAAGGTTTCAAGCAGATTCATGGTATTGACTATGATGAAACCTTTTCCGGTGGCGATTTTAAGTCCATGATCATTGCTATTGCAACCTACCATGACTATGAGATATGGCGGATGGATGTCAAACGCGTTTCGAATGAAACCTACTCGAGGATGTACATGACAACCCGAGGGGTTTTGTAGATCCACAAAGATACTAGTAGAGTAGCGGTATAGGTCCATTTATGGACTAAAGCAAGCTTGGAGCTGGAATCTTCGATTCGATGATGCGATCAACAGTTTGGTTTCATCAAGAACGATGATGAGCCTTGTGTCAACAAGAAGGTTGTAGGGGACATAGTTGTCTTCCTCATATTATATGTGGATGACATACTACTCATTGGGAAGGACATCCCTATGCTTAATCGTCAAGACCTGGCTAGGGAGTTGCTTCTCAATGAAGGACTTAAGTGAGGCATCCCGCATTCTAGGGATACAGATCTATAGAGATAGATCTAAAGATTGCTTGGCCTAAGTCGGTACATATATTGACAAGGTACTCCTTCGGTTTGCCATGCAGAACTCTAAGAAGGATTTCTGCCGATGTCACATGGCGTGAGTCTTTCGAAGACTCAAGGTCCCTCTTCTAGAGAGGAGAGACCGCATGGATCAGATCCCTTATGCCTCAGCCATAGGATCGATCATGCCTACGCCATCGTTTGTACCTGACTGATGTCTCCGATGAGCATCAGCGAAGCGGATAATCGAGATCGGTGAAAGTCCTGGATATCAAGAATATTCTTAAGTACTTAAGAAGGACTAAAGAATATTTCTTGATATATGGAGGCAATGATGAGCTAGCTGTAAAGGGTTACAGTGATGTTAGCTTCCAGACCGACCAGGATGACTAAAGATCGCAGTCAGGGTTCATATTTTGCATTAATGGTGGTGCTGTGAGCTGGAAGAGTTCGAAGCAGGATACAGTAGCTGATTCTACAACAGAAGCCGAGTATATTGCTGCATCAGAGGCAGCAAAGGAGGCAGTTTGGATCCGCAAGTTCATCACTGAACTTGGGGTGGTTCCTAGCATCGCTGACCTAGTTGAGCTCTATTGTGACAACAATGGAGCTATAGCACAGGCGAAGGAACCTCGCTCACACCAGCGGACCAAGCACATACTACGGCGCTTCCATCTCATTCGAGAGATTATCGATAGAGGAGATGTGAAGATTTGCAGAGTACCTACAGAGGCTAACATCGCAGATCCCTTGACCAAGGCTTTGGCACAGAGGAAGCATGATGGTCACACTAGGTCTTTAGGCCTTAGAGCCTATACTGATTGGCACTAGTGCTAGTGGGAGATTGTTAGTTAGAGCCCTAGAGCCAATCATTTGATGATTGTATGGACTCATGTATATCATATTCTTGTATATTAATAAAGGCATTTGTTTGGTTATTATACTTATTTATATTAGTGCCAAATAGACTAAGTATAATAGCATCCTTGAGTAGAAGGTTTATACCTATATCAATCGATTAGTTGAATCGATAGTGAGATGATATAGGGAACACTACTCTAAATCATTCCTAGTCGAGTATTAGCATTCAGGGATAATGTTAATACAATAAGACTAGCATGTAGGTCAGCTCGATGACTTGATCTCACAAGTCATGGATATAGAGATATCAAGCTGACACATGGGTATGCATTAGAGAATGTATACTGAATGACCCGCCATGAGAAAGTATCATGGATCGTTATATGAGTGTCATATACTTTCTCATGTGGCTATTAGTATGACTATTAGTCCTTAGACCTGAAGTCACCATGGATCCCTACATAAGGAGTTATGTACTTTAGTTTCGTCAAACGTCACCCGTAACTGGGTGGACTATAAAGGCGATTACTGGGTATATAACGAATTATGTAGAGGGATGTGAGTGATGTAGATGGAATCTTTCTCTCCCATATGACGGGAGCGACATCGGTATTCTTGATAGAGTGAGACCACTAAGTGCATGGCCATGTCCAAATGAGTCAACATTAGATGTTGAGCTCATTTGATCGAGTGAGTCTACTTGGAGTTCAAGATTTAGATTGATTAGAGGATGACACGGTCTATGTCTCATATTGATCAATCTAGATGTCTAGGATAGAAGGACACTTGTCATTATTTTGTGAGTAGTCACAATTGGTAGTCACAAGGTGATGTCGGATCTCGACATTCTTATAACTTGGGTAGTAATGATGTGTTGCTAGATACCGCTCATTACTTATGCTCCTTAATGGGTTTAGGGCATTGCCAACGTTACAAGAACCTATAGGGTCACACACTTAGGACAATTAGGTGGAGATTAGGTTCATATGATGAACCAAGAGGATTAGATTCATTTGATGAATCAAATTGGATTAAGAGTAATCCTAATTGGGCTAACTTGAGTTCGACTCAAGTTGATTCATGTGTTAAATGAGTCTAATTTAGATTTTGACTCATTGAATCAATTTAATTTAATGAATTAGATTCATTATATTTATATTAAGTTGGCTCGAATCAAATGGTTGGATTAGATCCACCATGGTAGAGATTGAGTCAAGTTTGACTTGACTTGAGAAGGAAGACCAAAGGTCAATTTTGACTTGACCTTTTGCCACCTTATTGGTGAGTTGGCATTAGGTGGACCAATAATGATGTTCCACATCATCATGGGTTCCACCTCATGGAAGGAAAAACCACTCTTAATGGTTTCATATTAATTGCAATTAATGCAATTAATGTGATTTTATAGTTTATTAATTAATGCAATTAATGCAATTAATGTGAATTTTGAAATGTGGCCGGCCACTTTGTTTTGTGTGAAGAAATTCATTTTTCATTCACTTGTGTGCATCTTCCTCCTTCTCCCTCTCAAGCTCTCCCTCTCCCTCTCCTCCCTTGGCCGAACCACATAGGTGCTAGCACACCTTGGTTTTGGTCATTTCCATCTAGTGTGATGGACTTCTAGAGGACCCGGCGCTTGGCGGTCTTGAGATCGCATCATTTGACGAGAGCCGAGGGCATCGCATCAAAGGTATAAATGGTTTATCCTTATGTAGATCTACTAGATTAAAGTTTTTCAAACCTCGTTTCTAGATTCTCGGTTTTACCTTGCACGAGATCCGTGGCTTGGGCGATTCGGGGTTTCCGCGACGCGAAAAGCGGTTTTCGCGGCCCGAAAAATCCAACACGATAGAGGAGATGTGAAGATTTGCAGAGTACCCACTGAGGCTAACATCGCAGATCGCTTGACCAAGGCTTTGGCACAGAGAAAGCATGATGGTCACACTAGGTCATTGGGCCTTAGAGCCTATACTTATTGACACTAGTGCTAGTGGGAGATTGTTAGTTAGAGCCCTAGAGCCAATTATTTGATGATTATTGTATGGACTCGTTGTATCATATTCTTGTATATAAATAAAGGCATTTGTTTTTGGTTATTATACTTACTTGTATTGGTACCAAATAACTAAGTATAATAGCGTCCTTAAGTAGAAGGCTCTTAACTATATCAATCGATTGGTTGAATCGATAGCGAGATGATATAGGGAACACTACTCTTAATCATTCCTAGTCGAGTATTAACATTCAGGGACAATGTTAATGCGACGAGACTAGCATGTAGGTCAACTCGATGACTTGATCTCACAAGTCATAGATATGGAGATATCAAGTTGACACATGGGTATGCATTGGGAATGTGTATAACGAATGCATGAGATATCATGGATCGTTATATGAGTGTCATATACTTTCTCATGTGACTATTAGACTATGACTACTAGTCCTTGGAATAATTTCTACCATGGTTCATTCCTTACTAGTCACCCGTTACCGGCCGATACCTATTGGTGGCCAATGGGTATGTAATGAATTATGCAGAGGGATGTGAGTGATGTAGATGGGATCTATCCCTCCTATATGACGGGAGTGACATCGATATTCTTGATAGAGTGAGACCACGAAGTGCATGGTCATGCCCAAATGAGTCAATATGAGATATTGAGCTCATTTGTTTGAGTGAGTCTACTTGGTGTTCAAGATTTAGATTGATTAGAGGATGACATGGTCTATGCCTCACATTGATCAATCTAGATGTCTAGGATAGAAGGCCATTGTCATATATTGTGAAGAGTCACAATTAGTAGTCACAAGGTGATGTTGGATCTCAACATTCTTGTAACTTGGGTAGTAATGATGTGTTGATAGATACCGCTCATTATTTATTCTTCTAAATGGGTTTAGGAGCATTGCCAACGTTACAAGAACCTATAGGATCACACATAAAGGGCAATTAGATGGAGATTAGGTTCATTTGATGAACCTAAAGGATTAGGTTCATGTGATGAACCAAATTAGATTAAGAGTAATCCAAATTGAGCTAATTGAGTTGGACTCAATTTGGTTCATGTGTTAAGTGAGTCTAATTTGGACTTAGACTAATTTAATTAATTTAATTCAATGAGTAGAGATTCATTAAATTAAAATTGACTTGAACCAATGATTAGATTAGATCAACCAAGGGAGAGAAGTGGTCAAGTTTAACTTGACTTGAGAGGAAGATGAAGTGTCACGCCCCGGAGGAGTCCATGTCCGAAGAAATTTCGGCAGCATCTCCCCTGTACGGCGGACAATCTGAAACTTTCTACAAACACTATATACCTTAGCCACATGCGGCTGGAATAATAACAATAATAAAACCATCACCACGCAGTTAATATCAATTTCAGCCTCTGGCTGACACAACCACGCAGTTTATATGACAAGTAAATGGAATGAATAATACTCTGACTCTAAATCAACCCTACTTCACTACACTCGTAAAGCTCAAATCCGACAAACTCACCTCTTCTGCCGTCCAGGCAGGCATGTAGTAAAAACACATCGAAATAAAATCCATCGACACATAAAATTCATACTAGATCCATAATATCAAAAATCCATAGTATCCAAAAACAGAATAAGTCTGAACATAGACTAATAAAGAAGAAAACCAAAATATTACTAAGCCCTCGTGGTCAGCAGGGGACTAGCAACTGGAACTCTCTCCTGACAGCATCAACCTGAAAAATAACAACAATGGAGGCGGGGTGAGTCCAACACTCAGCAGGTACAACTGATATACAAAGTAAGGAAATAACACCTAGCACTAATCATGCGTACAGTCTCCTGATGTAATAAAGGTAAATGCAAACTGAAGTAAACAGGAGAATACTATACTAACCAGGACCTGGGTATAAAGACAAGCAGCCCGAGAGATATGGAAATCCTGTATGCATGTCAAACATAGGTATCCAAACAATATGCAGCATATAAATGCAGCAAACACAAACACAAGCAATAAATGCATCATGCATATGATGCCAATGATGCGTCCTGGTCACCCCTGACGCCAGGCGATCATCTCACACAATAGTGAGGCCGAGTGGGTAGGGTTGTGACAACCGTGCACTCTGTCATCACTACTCCTGATGAGTGACCAAGTGGACGGGATGCTGTCGGACTACACCTATTCTCCTACCCCAAATCATAAATGGGGGAGCGCAATGCTCTCAACTCCCGGTACACGATGACGGGGAGGAATCCTTGCCAGATAACACGTTGTGTCACACTACTCATGAGCGGACCAACGGTGCCTAACAGAGTCCCTGCTGCAACACACTCTGCCTGAATCGACCACTAACCCATGAGTGGTGGTGTGTGTAGATCCATGTAACTGGCGATGTGCTTAACAATAATGGAGCGGACTATCGCACAGCATGCAATCATGCAAATGGTGCATGACACTAACCACAAAATATCCTGACCTAACCCATATATATATAAAAGTGCATCATAGGTCAACGAGTCAAATCAAATCAAAGGTACACAGAAGGTAGACAACCTAGGTCCTGAACATGGTGAAGCATGGTATATAACTACCCCTATAAGCATGTATCAACAGGTAAGGAATACATGAGATGCAAAACAAGCAATCAATCAATCATGTAACAAGTATCGGGTAGTGATTAACCGGAACAAATAAAAAACATAATTAATGCAACTTGTTATATTCACTACTATGTATATCAAATGACATAAGTCAAAAGTACCCGCCTCCAATAGAATAAAGGTCCAATCCGATATCGAGATACTCGTCTCGCGTCAAGGTCCTGTAATACCAATCATACATTTTTATTTAGCTACAAATTAAACGAATAGCTAAATAAAAATCCTTAAGAACAATTTTAGGGAAAAAAACCCTAAACCCTAAATCTCAATCTACCAAATTAAATCCAACGGTTAATTAGGGTTAGTTTCCCTTAACCCTAATAATACCATTTAGATTTAATTCTATACTTAAATCAATTCTAATAACAATTCATGTTTCATCCAACTACTTAGACCTAAATCAACATAATTTAAGTCTCTTACCTCAAACGCACAGCCTTGATTGTTGATCCACACAAGGATTATTACTGCTGGTAACCAAAAACAACACACAGTACAATACTACCCTCGTGCTCACTAATCCACCGAACCCTACACCTTCGAATCATATCAGAAGGGAACATCAATTGTGCCACCAACATATATCACGTTAAAAATCACATCCAATAATAGCCAGCATAAGGGGCAACACCAATAAGGAGAATTAAATCGAAACAGAATGACCTCCTCACCCAGGTCAGCAGAGGCACAAGGGAGGAGAGTCGGCGTGCTCCTGTGGTCGGAGTGGCGGCGGTGCTGTCGGGTGGAGAAGGCGCAAAGAGGAGAGGAAGTAGACGGGACCGAGAAGAGGAAAGAAAAGAAATGAGAAGAAGATATGGCCGAGGGTTTTTGTCGCGAGGGGGGGAAAAGGAAAACCGCTTTGGGCGGTTAGGGCAGAAGGTCTTCGGCGCAAGGGAGGAAGAAGATCTCGGGGAAGAGGGAAAACGGCGAAAACAAAAGAAAAAGAAAAGGAAAAGAAATAAATAAATTCAACTTTTCCTCGTTAAAACGGGGTGGCCCAAACATGCTTTTTCCGGGCCCCATTTTTTTCCCCGTTAACTCGTCCGTACGAGCCCCGAAAAATTCCAAAAAAATTCTAAAAATTCCGGAAAATTTCCTTATTAATATTCGCCTATTTCCAGTATTTTACATGAAGGGTCAAGTTTGACTTGACCATTTGCCACCTCATTGGTGAGTTGGCAAAGAGTGGGTCAATGATGATGCTCCACATCATCATGTTTGCTTAAGTGGGATGCCACCTCATGGGAGTTAGCAAGAGTTGTGACTCTTGGTATCCCATGGAGGTTACAAAACTCATGAAGTGGCCGGCCACTTTATGGATCCGTGGCATGTGTTTCGGGGTTTCCGCAATGCAAAAAGCGGTTTTTGCAGCCCGAAAAATCTAACATAACCTCCTCTAGCAGTGACATTGAAAGGGCCACATACATCACTATGTATAAGATCTAACAAGTCAGTCGCTCTCTCAATGTGTCCACTAAAGAGAGTCTTGGTCATCTTGCCTAGAAGGCATGACTCGCATGTCTCATATGATTCAAAACAAATGAGTCCAGCAAACCATTCTTATGGAGCTGGATAAGCGTTTGTCATTTATATGACCTAAGCGACAGTGCCAGAGATAGGTTTGGTTCATGTCTTTTGACTTGAACCTCTTGGTACTTATGTTATAGATAGGGCTCTCAAGGTCTAGAATATAGAGTCCGTTCATCAGAGGTGCACTACAATAGAACATTTCATTTAAATAAACTGAACAACATTTGTTCTTGATAATAAATGAAAAACCTTTCTTGTTCAATCAAGAAATTGAAATTATGTTCTTAGTTAAAGCAGGCACATAACAACATTCATCTAATTCTAATACAAGCCCAAAAGGTAGAGATAGATGATAAGTTCCTACAACAACAGCAGCAACCCGTGCTCCATTGCCTACGGATAGGTCCACCTCGCCCTTCGTCAATGTCATGCTATTTCTCAGCACCTGCACATTAGTACAAATGTGAGAAGCACATCCGGTATCTAATACCCATGATGAAGAAATAGATAGATTGACTTCTATAACATAGATACCTGAAGTGGAAGTCTCACTTCTCTTTTTCTTAAGATCTTCCAGGTACACTTTGTAGTTCCTCTTCCAGTGCCAGGTCAGACCGCAGTGGAAGCAGGTAGGATCCTTGGCGACCCCTCCTTTGGGTTTCAGTGCCTTGCCTTTGCCCTTGGCTTGGGACTTTCCCTTACCTTTAGGCTTGCCCTTGCCTTTGCCCTTTTGCACCATCAAAATGGAGTTAGGATTAACCTTCTTAAGGTTGAGCTCAGCAGCTCGGGCAGTGGCTTGTCAATTTCGTTCATGTTATAATTTAGAACGAATTGACTATAGCTATCTGGCAAGGATTGCAAGATCAGATCAGTGGGCAGCTCTTGGCCAAGTGGGAATTCCAACCTCTGTAGGTTTTCTATGTACCCAATCATTTTGAGTACATATGGGCCTACGGGAGTCCTATCTTGCATCTTGCATTGAAACAGTGCCTTAGAGATCTCGAATCTCTCGTGCCTCGCTTGTCCTTGATATAGTTGACAAAGATGTTCAACCATATCATAAGCGCCCATCAACTCGTGTTGCTTCAGAAGCTCAGAGTTCATGGTCGCGAGCATAAGACATGACACATCTAATGTGTCATCTTGATGCTTCTTGTAAGCATCACGGTCAGCTCGCATGGCAGAGGTAGGAGGTGCCTCCGGAATGGGCTGCTCCAGAACGTACAGTTTACATTTTTGTGTGAGAACGATTCTCAGGTTCCTGTACCAGTCCAGGAAATTTGCTCCGTTGAGCTTGTCCTTCTCAAGGACGGAACGTAGGGAGAAAGAGTTCGTATTTGACGTTATGGTTATCTACAACAGAAAAATATAGAAAATTAAATAAATATCATATTCTATTAATCATTTAATTAGGCCTTTTAATTAAATGATGCTCCCACTGAATTCTATAATTCATGTGGGACAAGATCCACATCATACTACGCCTTGAGTTAGCTTTGGCTAAATCGCCCAAGACTTAGTATGATCGGTAGGTAACTAATTACCAATTACATCTCTATGCAACTCTTGTTTATAGGATCAAGATCCGCATTTATATTAAAACTCGAATTAGCTTTGGCTAATACGCCCAAGAGTGAATATAAACGTGATTTTGTCCTATCTACCAACCATTGGTAAATGCCTATAGTTAAACTTGATCCAATTGAGTTAACTAGTTACTTAATATAATTGAGTTGTACTCACCCATGCGTTGATAGGCGGGACCAAAATTGTCCCTCCGTACCCTACCAAGATAATATGTGTTGCTCTACTTTGGCAGATTCAACAACAACATGTGATCGAGGTAGTGATAGGTATCACGACATGGTAGGCATTACGAGTTGACGCGATTGAGATCTAATCTAATCGACGAGGTGTATCATATACGCGATTTAGATCTAATCTAATCGTTAGGGCACATCATGTACGCGATTTAGATCTAATCTAATCGTTAAGGTGCTAATTAATTATTATTCTAGCATGCATCACATATACACACACAAGCAATTAATTAAATATTTTTGTGATTAGTCATGGCTCTACTACGATCTTCTCAAGCCAATGAGAAGATCGGATGGTCAACCTAAGGCCAACAGCTTCTCAAGCTCCTTCCTTTGACCACCTTGTGTTGCTCACGCCCTCCTCGTAACTCCGTCTCGAGTGGATCTTCCACCGCTCCAATTTGTACATTACAAAGGTGAAACTCGAGTTACATTCGAGTCTAAACTATTTACAACAAGAATATAAAAATAGGAAAGGCACGACGCGCAGGTCGCGTATCATATACAACACGCACATCACAGAAAATGACACGCAGACCATAATATGAATTACAACACAAATTTCCAATCTAATTGGGTCTTTTGGGCCATGACCATCACAAAATAATACATAATTCTAAATTATGTAATTTCTGTAAATTTCTATAATTTTCTTACAATTTTTATGAGTAAAAATTCTCGGCGGTCCCGTTTAGCGATTTTCAGGCGCAATCGCGGAACGAAGCCCCCTTGCGGGGTCAGGGGCAGCACCCCTACCCGTGATATAACCATCGCGAGTATTCCTAAGTGATCCTACAGCGCCTTAGCCCGCTGTCCCAAAATGATTTGGGGCGAAATCTTGCCGTTTCGGAAATATTTTCTCGGTAGTCGAAGCCTACAAGTGTCAAAACACTTGTGCTTCGCTTCTACGAGAAAATTACCCATAAAAACTATAAAAATCACATACTTACAGAAATTCACAGATCTGTAATTTTCATAAAAATACAAATTAAAACCTGTACACGCTTCGCACGTGGCTCTGATACCACTGTTGGGTTTTTCGGGCCGCAAAAACCACTTTTTGCGTTGCGGAAACCCCGAAATTCTCATGCCACGGATCCGTGCGAAGTTTATAAAACAAAAATTTCGTGTACAAGTTTCTCTAACCTAGATCTACACCAGATCTACAAAGGAAAGGAGGTTACCCTTGATGCGAAGCCCTTCGAATAATCCCGCTCGTCCAAAGGTTCGCCGGATCTCGAGAGTATCAAAGTAGATACTCCTCTATGTGTATCCACACAAGCAAGAGATGGAGAAACCTAACACAAAGGTGTGCTAGCACCTTTGTAAGGTTCGGCCAAGGGTGGAGGAGGAGAGGGAGAGAAGAGAGCTTGAGGAAAAGATGAGAGTTACAACTCAAAGCACACAATTGCACTAACTCTCTCATCAAAAGTGGTCGACCACTTTAAGAGGGAATGTAACCTCCATGGAATGCCAAGAGTCACAACTCTTGGTAACTCCCATGAGGTGGCATCCCAGTTAAGCAACCATGATGATGTGGAGCATCATCATTGGCCCACTTCATGCCAACTCACCAATGAGGTGGCACATGGTCAAGTCAAAATTGACCCTTCATCTTCCTCTCAAGTCAAGTCAAACTTGACCACTTCTCTCCCTTGGTTGATCAAATCTAACCATTGGTTCAAGTCAAATTTAATTTAATGAATCTCTATTCATTGAATTAAATTAATTCAATGAGTCTAAGTCCAAATTAGACTCATCTAATACATGAACCAAATTGAGTCCAACTCAATTAGCCTACTTTGGATTACTCTTAATCCAATTTGGTTCATCACATGGACCTAATCCTTTAGGTACATCAAATGAACCTAATCTCCATCTAATTTCCCTTTGTGTGTGACCCTATAGGTTCTTATAACGTTGGCAATGCTCCTAAACTCATTTAGAAGCATAAGTAATGAGCGGTATCTAGCCACACATCATTACTACCCAAGTTACAAGAATGTTGAGATCCAACATCACCTTGTGACTACTAATTGTGACTCCTCAGAATATATGACAAGTGCCCTTCTATCCTAGACACCTAGATTGATCAATGTGAGGCATAGACTGTGTCATCCTCTGACCAATCTAAATCTTGAATCCCAAGTAGACTCACTCAACCAAATGAGCTCAATATCTCATATTGACTCATTTGGGCATGGCTATGCACTTCGTGGTCTCACTCTATCAAGAATATTGATGTCACTCCCGTCATATAGGAGGGATAGATCCCATCTACATCACTCACATCCCTCCGCATAATTTGTTACATACCCAGTAATCGCCTTTATAGTCCACCCAGTTACGGGTGACGTTTGACGAAGCCAAAGTATGTAACTCCTTATGTAGGGAACCATGGTGACTTTAGGTCAGGTCCAAGGACTAGTAGTCATACTAATAGCCACATGAGAAAGTATATGACACTCATATAACGATCCATGATACTTTCTCATGGCGGGTCATTCAGTATACATTCTCCAATGCATACCCATGTGTCAACTTGATATCTCTATATCCATGACTTGTGAGATCAAGTCATCGAGTTGACCTACATGCTAGTCTCATCACATTAACATTGTCCCTGAATGTTAATACTCGACTAGGAATGATTAAGAGTAGTGTTCCCTATATCATCTCACTATCGATTCAACCAATCGATTGATATAGGTAAGAACCTTCTACTCAAGGACGCTATTATACTTAGTTATTTAGCACCAATACAAGTAAGTATATTAACCAAAAACAAATGCCTTTATTTATATACAAGAATATGATACAACGAGTGTAAAATACCGGAAAAAAATGGAGAATAATGATAAGGGAATTTTTCGGAATTTTTAGAAATTTTTCGAGAATTTTTCGGAGCTCGTATGGACGAGTTTACGGGGATAAAAATGGGGCCCGGGGAAAGCCTGTTTGGATTACCCCATTTAAGCGAGGAAAAGTTGGATTTTCTTTTCTTTTTCTTTTATTTTTATTTTTCCTCCATTTCCGCCCTAACCTCCTCGTCGCGAGCCATTTCCCTAAGCCACCGTTTCTTCTCCTCTTTCCTTTTTCTCCCGACGCCGATCCCACCTCTTCCCCTTCCTCTCGGCGTCGACCCCCTATTCCTCTTCTCCCCGAGCATACAAATCTCTGATGCCTTCTTTTCCCGAGTGTATTTCGGGCGATCCACCTTACCTATGCCTAGCTTCCTTCGAGCGTCGACCCTCCACAGATTTTCTTTCCTTGTGCCCTAGATCACCCGTCGACGCTTCCTCTTCGGCGACACCCGAGCATTTTCTGTCGTCCGCGTGCCCTAGCACTATCACCGGCAGAGCCCTCCAAAGGACTACCCCCCTTGCTGTCCCGACCATCGTTTTCCTCTCCGGAGGACAAGTGACGCCGGGAGTAATGGCTGAGAACACTGTCCGAGTCCTTCCTCCGAACCCTGAGCAGTGCCGGTTGCCGCTCCTCCTCAGCCCTAGTGCCGGCACAAGGATTGGGTAAGGCATTTTGATTTTTGATTTATAAGTTTGTTGAGGTTTGAATGCTAAGTGTGTTCATTGATTGAGGATTTAGATTACACTCTAGTAATTGAAAACTAGTGAGAGTAATTGATGTAGAGCGGGAAAGAATAAAGTGATTAAACTTGAAGGAGTAATTTTACAGTTATTGTAGCTGGTTCTGTGATGTATATGTGAAGTATTGAAATAAACTGAGTAAGGGATTTTGGGGACGATGTGTTAAAGTTTGATAAAGTTGTAGAAGTTTGAGATTTAATGTAAAGGTATTACACCGAGTTGATAAATGAGGTTGATTGATCATTATGTTGGCGTGCTGCCACAGATAGGTTTTTTGTTGTAGTAGGTTGATAAATAGGAGGTTAATTAATAGTCGTATTCAATTATGATTATCCTAAATAGGTTTGAGGGTTTAATTTAGCTAATTAATTTATATGTAATTAGCTAAATCTGTATATCATGTATTACAGGACCTTGATGCGAGAAGAGCATCTCGACATTGGATTTGATTGGATTTGGACCTTCCGATAGGAGGCGGGTACCTCTTGACTTATCTTTTATGATATTGTCTTTGGATATGCATAGTATTTTATAACTACAAGCAATGAACATGTTTGTCTTTGGTATGTCACTGTTTGATATCCATAGCATGTTAGGTTTATCGCCTGTGACGTATCCGTGCTTATATCATGTGATTTATTGCCATGAATACTGTATTACCATGAGTATCTTAGTTCCTAGAATAAGTGGCATACCATGTTTTACTGAGGTTAGGATTAGGTTCTGGACTTTTGGTTTCAGTCATGTGTATCGAGACTGTCTGATACTTAGGTTTTATGCCATGACTGGCTTGTGTACCTCTATTTGTATATCATATATGATTCGTGTACCTAGACCTTGATTCTTGATATGTGCATATGATTGGTACATATGTTATGGAAGGAGATATGTTTAGGATCTAGGTTGCTATACCATAGAGGACCTGTATGCCCTAGATCCGTAGATTGACCTACTGATACTGTGGTACCCATATTATGTATATATGGATTTTTCTATACTGATCAGGATATTCCATACTTATTATGTTCAGGACATAGGTTTTGATACGACCTGTGTACTCTAGATTTTTGGTATGTGACCATCGCTTTTACTGGACCCATTTTGTATATATGGATATGGTTATGTTGATCGTTTTGTTATGCATAGTGACATGCATCATGATTGCATCTTTGGCAATTATCGGCTCCACTATGGTTGAGCCCATCGCCGATTATGTACTGCACACACCCCCACTCATGGTTTAGTGGTATATCGGTGTGTGGCGGTTCTGCTGTTTAGCTCCGTTGGTCATATGATGGTAGCCGTGATGCTTCCTTCTGTTTGGCTCACCGGCATTTAGTGTAGCGTAGTAGCCGCAGACAGGGACTCTGTTGGCTCCGTTAGTCGGTGACTCGGTAGCAGAGATACCTCCCCGTCATCGTGTACCGGGAGTTGAGAGCATTGAGCTCCCCCATTTACGATTTGGGGTCACAGGACAGGAGTACTCCGACAGCATCCCGTCCACTCGGTCACTCATCAGGAGCAGTGACGACAGAGTGCACGGTTGTCATAGCCCTACCCACTCGGTCTCGCCATTTGTGTGTGAGAGGACTGATTGGCGTCAGGGGTGATCAGGACGCATCATTAGCATCATATGCATTGATGTATTTATATTATTGTGATTGTGTTTGCTGCATTTAGTTGCTGCATTTTGGTTGGATGCATAACTTTGACCTGCATACATGATTATTGACACTTTCGGTTTGACGACCCTTTTTGTCTGGATAGGAGTTCCTGGTGAGTACAGCTTCCTCAGTTACCTTTCAGTTTTGCATATTCCCTATATATGATTAGGAAGTTGTATTCCATGTTTGTTGCTGTTAGATATATCTTACTACTCATGTCCATTGGTATTCGCTGAGTTGTTGAACTCACCCCCGTTGACACTATCTTTTTCAGGTACCAGGTTATTTATGGTGTCGCTTGGAGCATCCTGTCTACTGGTCCCCACGTCACATCAGAAGACTTATCGGTTTCACGTATGTTTTGTTTGTTTTATGTATCAGTTTGTTTAGCTCTGTACTCTGGTTTTATTTTTGGAGTGTTGATGCAGTTATGTGGTATTTTGTATTTGTTATTGGTTGTGTAAGCCTAGCCGGCTAGCAGTTTTGTGTTTTGGTTTTGGTACAGCCGAGTGGGTTGCTTTATTTTTAACTGCGTGGTTGTGCCAGCCAGAGGCTGAATTTGGTATTAACTGCGTGGTGTTTGTTTTCTTTTATTGTTATTATTCCAGCCGCATGTGGCTGAGGTATATAGTGCTTGTAGAAAAGTTTTAGATTGGGAGATGCTGCCAAAATTTCTTCGGACAGAGACTCCTCCGGGGTGTGACAATTTAGTGGTATCAGAGCAGGTATACGATACTTGCTATGTGTTTTGGATTTTCGAGATTTATCTGATACCAATTTATTTGGTATCAGAGTACGGTACGTGTTTTATAGCCTGTGTTTTGGATTTCGTGTTTTGGTCTTCTCGATGTGACTTTTCGGGTTTTGGGACCTGGCAGCAGCAGGACATCTCCAAGCTATAGGAGATATGTTGGTATACTGTTATCCTATATTTTTGTTAGTATATGCACCGTTGACTATTATAGTTTATGACATGTATTAGCACTCTTTACTAGTACCTGTCTAGTTTGAGATAGTAGATATTTTTTGTATTAGGTAAAACCCTGATGATGATCGACCTTGATAGAGATTAAGGGTTACAGTTTCTGGTGATTTATCATATCATACACCAGTAGTTTTTAGCTTATGTTATTACTAGTTGGTTAGCAGATTGAGGCACATACCAGCCTCTGCTTTTAATAGCTGGGTAGTGGATAGTATTTATATCTTTATGTTGACCTAGCCAGTAGTATACCATGTTATCTTAGTTAATTTCATCAGTAAATTTTGGGTTACTCTTGTGAGATCGGTCAGTAGAAGTTTGATTTACCATAGTTGCTTGAAGGGGATTAATGTAATCTTGATCAGTTGGTAGATGGCCGATTTAGTTTTGTTGGACCGATCAGTAGAGGACCATCATACCCTATTTTATGGAGATGCTGATCTTTGGGTTGTTTGTGCTTAGTTTGATATCTAGAGCACATTTGATTACATGTTTTGTACTGACGTGGAAAAGACTGAGTTGATCGTATAACATTGTCGATTTTGGTCAGTCTTTAGAGGATTGATTTATCCTATTCCGTGGGTACCTTAAATTTAGACTGTATGTACCTTGTAGGATAACTTAGAAGGTGGCGTAGGGTTTGTGTGGTAAATTGGATTTAAAATATGTTGATTATGCATATTTATGTGGTGTGTAGATATGATTGTTATAAGTTGAAGGAATTCTATGATGGATAGTTCATTTGCAGATAGTGTGGGTATTCCCATCTTGATGTGGTTATTGTAGGTTCCTTGTGGATTATAACTATTTAGTTAGTTGTACGTGCCTGATTGACATGTTGGAGGTATCTTATCGATTTAAATCTGTGTCATGATATGTGCACACGGGTTCGGTATACATTTTTGGAGGTATCATGGTGAATTATACCTATGATGTGAGTATTTTTGGTGTGTACTAATTGGAGGATTATGTCGATCATACATATGTTGTGTGTGCACGTGTGTCAGATGTATGGTTGGTAGCATCAAGATGATTCTACCTATGTTTAAAGTAGAATGTAAAATGTCTACATTATGTTATCGGTTGTTTTACCCACTAGGAGGATGATAAAGTTGACTATGGATTTGATTTGCTTACTGGGTGGTTATACCCTAGGCTAACCACATTGATCTGTGGTAGAGAGATCTTGTGCAGTCTCTAGCTAGATAGTTAGGTGCTTGGGCACTTATGTATTGTTGTGGTAGAGCGTAGCTCTCACATGTTATGGATCGTTTGTGGTAGAGCGTAGCTTCCACATATTATGGATTCCCACATATTTAGGGATTGTTTTGTAGTGGAGCGTTGCTCTTACATATTGCGGATTGTTTGTAGCGGAGCATTGCTCCCATATTTATTGTGGATACATATTTCAGATTATCCCACATATGGAGGATTTCTTGTGGTAGAGCGTTGCTCCCACATATGTGGTGTTTCGTGTGATGGAGCATTGCTCTCGCACTAGAGGATCTATTCTTTGGTGATTATATATCGTTGGTGATCAGATCTGTTTATTGTTGAGGATCTTATGGTTAGGAATGTCTGTGATACGGACATTATGTGTCTTGGTTTTACCATTAGTGCTTGCGGTGCCCTAGATATTATCATGGACTCGATGATTTGGGTATCCCTAGGATGTTTGGATTGGTTTCCATTGTCTTTGTTGACGATGTTGTGATCTATTTCGGATCCGCGGTGAGTCATGTTCACCACCTTTGCTTAGATCTAGAGATGTTTCGACGAGAACATCTATATGTGATGATCAATAGTGCTTATTTGGATTGTCTTATGTGATGATGATTAGGACACATGGTCACCAGTAGGAGTATACCGTGGTTCCACAGGAGATCGAGGTTGTTACCGTTGGGAGTAGACGGAGTCGATATAAGAGGCTCGCAACTTCCTTTGTTTGGCTCGATATTTCCGGAGATACGTTGAGGGTTTCTCACGGATTGCTATGCTACTTACAAGCCTGATCAGGAAAGGCGTGAAGTTCACTTGGACTGAGGTTTGCAAGACCAGCTTTTAGGAGCTGAAGCGGAGTTTAGTGTCGGCTCCGATTTTTGGTTTTACCTTCTGGAGAGGACGAATTCGTGCTCTATACCGATGCATCTCTACCGGGTTTGGACGCTGTTTTGATGCAGCACGATAGAGTAGTCTCCTATGCTTCTCGTCGGTTGAAGAAGCATGAGAAGAACTACCCTGTACATGATCTAGAGCTAGTCGCCATTATTTTTGCCATGAAGTTTTGGCGACATTATTTATATGACGTTACATTTGAGATTCTCACTGACCATAAGAGTCTCAAATTTCTGTTTTACTTAGAAGGAATCTAATCTCCGACAGATTGGTATCACCATTATACCATTAACTATCACCTAGGAAAAGCTAATGTGGTTGTCGACACACTTAGTCGGAAATCTAGAGTGACTTTGGCTTGCCACCGAGTTGTGGTCATAGACTGGTTACCATGGTTGGTCAGTCGTCGATCAGGACGAGGATCCGAGAGCCCTAGGCTGTATTTGCGGGTTATTTGCAGCCAGATAGCTTCCGGGTAGCAGACCGAGTTCACACGAGACGAGGAGGGTATTATATACTTCCGAGGTAGATTATGCGTACCTCAGTCTCATCCGGTCTTATAAGAGTTACTGGAGGAGGCTCATCACTCCCGATTGGCTATCCACCCAGGCGGTACCCATATGTACCGAGATTTGAGGCGTTCCTATTGGTGGAATGACATGAAGGAAGACATCGCAGATTTTGTAGCTAGATGTTTTGTCGGTCAGCAAGTGAAGGCCGAGCATCAGAGATCTGCCGGCTTACTTCAGCGGATTTCTATTCCTGAGTGGAAATGGGAACATATTACCATAGACTTTGTGGTGAGTCTATCTAGGACACGACGAGGCCATGACGCGATTTGGGTAATCGTTGATCGATTAACCAAATCCGTGCACTCGTTAGCGATCCGGAAGACTGATTTCCTAGATCGATTGGTGGATCTATTTTGCCGGGAGATCATCAGATCACGTGGTGTCCCGTTGACTATTATTTCGGATAGAGACCCCCGGTTCACGTCTCATTTTGACAGAGTCTGCAGTAGGCCTTGGGCACGCAGCTATGTTTCGGTACAGCTTTCCATCCTCAGACAGATGGATAGTCAAAACGGACCATTCAGACTCTAGAGGACTTGCTGAGATCGTGTGTATTGGATTTTGGAGGCAGTTGGAGGGACCATCTGCCATTGGTAGAGTTCGCCTACAACAACAGCTTTCATTCGCCTGTCTAGATGGCACCGTTTGAGGCGTTGTATGGTAGACCTTGTCGGACACCCAACCTCTAGGATGAGGTTGGGGAGGCCCAGCTGTTGGGACCTCATAGAGCTCAGCAGAACGAAGAGTTGGTCGGTATTATCAGATGGATGATGTTAGAGGCATAGGATCGCCAGAAGTGTTATGCTGATCGAAGATGCAGACCCCTAGCGTTCTCTATTGGCGACCGTGTATTTCTGCAAATTTCACCCACAAAAGGAGCGAAGAGATTTGGCTTCAGAGGTAAGCTAGCTCCGCGATACATTGGACCTTTCCATATCTCGGAAAGGATTGGAGTGGTAGTTTACCGGTTGGCACCACCATCGTTCCTGGCAGGAGTTCATGACGTATTTCAGGTTTCTATGCTGAGGAGATACATACCCGACCCGACACATGTACTGATAGATATCTCAGTTTCCGTTCAGCTTGACGTCACTTATGAGGAGATTCTGGTACGGATGTCGGTTGCGGAACAAGACAATCCGACTGGTTAAAGTTGAATGGCAGTATCTATCCGACGAGGAGGCTACCTAGGAGCTCGAGGATACTATTCGAGCTAGATACCCTCACATTTTCACTTGAGGTATGTAAGTTGTGGTTCCGTTCAGCGTTTATACTATCTACTTGTTGTTAGTGCTTGCTGATGGTAGATGATGAAATTTGGGGACCAAATTTTTATTAGTGGGGGAGAATGTAAAATATCGGAAAAAAATGGAGAATAATGATAAGGGAATTTTCCGGAATTTTTAGAAATTTTTCAAGAATTTTTCGGAGCTCGTATGGACGAGTTTACGGGGATAAAAATGGGGCCCGGGGAAAGCCTGTTTGGATTACCCCATTTAAGCGAGGAAAAGTTGGATTTTCTTTTCTTTTTCTTTTATTTTTATTTTTCCTCCATTTCCGCCCTAACCTCCTCGTCGCGAGCCATTTCCCTAAGCCACCGTTTCTTCTCCTCTTTCCTTTTTCTCCCGACGCCGATCCCACCTCTTCCCCTTCCTCTCGGCGTCGACCCCCTATTCCTCTTCTCCCCGAGCATACAAATCTCTGATGCCTTCTTTTCCCGAGTGTATCTCGGGCGATCCACCTTACCTATGCCTAGCTTCCTTCGAGCGCCGACCCTCTACAGATTTTCTTTCCTTGTGCCCTAGATCTACCATCGACGCTTCCTCTTCGGCGACACCCGAGCATTTTCTGTCGTCCGCATGCCCTAGCACTATCACCGGCCGAGCCCTCCAAAGAAATGCCCCCCTTGCTGTCCCGACCATCGTTTTCCTCTCCGGAGGACAAGTGATGCCGGGAGTAATGGCTGAGAACACTGTCCGAGTCCTTCCTCCGAACCCTGAGCAGTGCCGGTTGCCGCTCCTCCTCAGCCCTAGTGCCGGCACAAGGATTGGGTAAGGCATTTTGATTTTTGATTTATAAGTTTGTTGAGGTTTGAATGCTAAGTGTGTTCATTGATTGAGGATTTAGATTACACTCTAGTAATTGAAAACTAGTGAGAGTAATTGATGTAGAGCGTGAAAGAATAAAGTGATTAAACTTGAAGGAGTAATTTTACAGTTATTGTAGCTGGTTCTGTGATGTATATGTGAAGTATTGAAATAAACTGAGTAAGGGATTTTGGGGACGATGTGTTAAAGTTTGATAAAGTTGTAGAAGTTTGAGATTTAATGTAAAGGTATTACACCGAGTTGATAAATGAGGTTGATTGATCATTATGTTGGCGTGCTGCCACAGATAGGTTTTTTGTTGTAGTAGGTTGATAAATAGGAGGTTAATTAATAGTTGTATTCAATTATGATTATCCTAAAAAGGTTTGAGGGTTTAATTTAGCTAATTAATTTATATGTAATTAGCTAAATCTGTATATCATGTATTACAGGACCTTGATGCGAGAAGAGCATCTCGACATTGGATTTGATTGGATTTGGACCTTCCGATAGGAGGCGGGTACCTCTTGACTTATCTTTTATGATATTGTCTTTGGATATGCATAGTATTTTATAACTACAAGCAATGAACATGTTTGTCTTTGGTATGTCACTGTTTGATATCCATAGCATGTTAGGTTTATCGCCTGTGACGTATCCGTGCTTATATCATGTGATTTATTGCCATGAGTACTGTATTACCATGAGTATCTTAGTTTCTAGAATAAGTGACATACCATGTTTTACTGAGGTTAGGACTAGGTTCTGGACTTTTGGTTTCAGTCATGTGTATCGAGACTGTCTGATACTTAGGTTTTATGCCATGACTGGCTTGTGTACCTCTATTTGTATATCATATATGATTCGTGTACCTAGACCTTGATTCTTGATATGTGCATATGATTGGTACATATGTTATGGAAGGAGATATGTTTAGGATCTAGGTTGCTATACCATAGAGGACCTGTATGCCCTAGATCCGTGGATTGACCTACTGATACTGTGGTACCCATATTATGTATATATGGATTTTTCTATACTGATCAGGATATTCCATACTTATTATGTTCAGGACATAGGTTTTTTTTGATATTCTATCTGACCTGTGTACTCTAGATTTTTAGTATGTGACCATCGCTTTTACAGTACCCATTTTGTATATATGGATATGGTTATGTTGATCAATTTTTGTTATGCATAGTGACATGCATCATGATTGCATGCTGTGCAATTGTCGGCTCCACTATGGTTGAGCCCATCGCCAGTTACATGTACTGCACACATGGTTTAGTGGTATATCAGCAGGTGTGTGGCGGTTCTGTTGTTTGGCTCCGTTGGTCATATGACCCAGCGTGGTAGCCGTGATCGGTTCCGCCTGTTTGGCTCGTGGCATTTAGTGTAGCAACAGAGTAGCCGATGACGGTGGACTCGTTGGCTCCGTTGGTCGTGTGACTCAGCGTGGTAGCCGGACCTCCCCGTCATCGTGTACCGGGAGTTGAGAGCATTGAGCTCCCCCATTTACGATTTGGGGTCACAGGACAGGAGTACTCCGACAGCATCCCGTCCACTCGGTCACTCATCAGGAGCAGTGACGACAGAGTGCACGGTTGTCATAGCCCTACCCACTCGGTCTCGCCATTTGTGTGTGAGAGGACTGATTGGCGTCAGGGGTGACCAGGACGCATCATTAGCATCATATGCATTGCTGTATTTATATTATTGTGATTGTGTTTGCTGCATTTGGTTGCTGCATTTTGGTTGGATGCATACCTTTGACCTGCATACAGGATTATTGACACTTTCGGTTTGACAACCCTTTTTGTCTAGATAGGAGTTCCTGGTGAGTACAGCTTCCTCAGTTACCTTTCAGTTTTGCATATTCCCTATATATGATTAGGAAGTTGTATTCCATGTTTGTTGCTGTTAGATATATCTTACTACTCATGTCCATTGGTATTCGCTGAGTTGTTGAACTCACCCCCGTTGACACTATCTTTTTCAGGTACCAGGTTATTTATGGTGTCGCTTGGAGCATCCTGTCCCCACGTCACATCAGAAGACTTATCGGTTTCACGTATGTTTTGTTTGTTTTATGTATCAGTTTGTTTTGCTCTGTACTCTGGTTTTATTTTTGGAGTGTTGATGCAGTTATGTGGTATTTTTTATTTGTTATTGGTTGTGTAAGCCTAGCCGGCTAGCAGTTTTGTGTTTTGGTTTTGGTACAGCCGAGTGGGCTGCTTTATTTTTAACTGCGTGGTTATGCCAGCCAGAGGCTGAATTTTATATTAACTGCGTGGTGTTTGTTTTCTTTTATTGTTATTATTCCAGCCGCATGTGGCTGAGGTATATAGTGCTTGTAGAAAAGTTTCAGATTGTCCGCCGTACAGGGGAGATGCTGCCGAAATTTCTTCGGACAGAGACTCCTCCGGGGCGTGACAACGAGTCCATACAACAATCATCAAATGATTGGCTCTAGGGCTCTAACTAACACATTGGAGGCGGGTACCTTGACCTATCTTTTTTGATACGTCTTGTTGATATGTTTAGTAGATCTTAACAAGTAGTAATAATTATGATTATATCTGCATTGGCATGCCACTATTTACTTCCGAGCATGCATTGTTTGTTATCTATTTATTACCTTTATGTTATAGAGGTAGTGACATGCCATGCTCTATGATATACTGGACTGGTTTGATACCCTATTTGACATGTGTACCTAGATCATACTATTTGATCCTCATATCTTGGCACATATTGTATGGAGAGGGATAGGATTAGGATATTTCCTGGCTTAGTGACATGCACCATCTTGCTTAATTGCATGCTGAGCGAGTGACAGCTCCATTATTGTTGAGCACATCGCCAGTTACATGGATCTGCACACACAACCACTCATGGGTTAGTGGTTTTTATTCAGGCAGGGTGTGTGCAGCAAGTTGCTCTGTTTGGCTCCGTTGGTCCACTCATGGGTAGTGTGATGCAGCGTGGTAGCCGGCAGGGATCCCTCCCAGTCATCGCATACCGGGAGATGAGAGCATTGCGCTCCCTCACTATGTTTGAGGTAGGAGGATAGGTATACTCCGACAGCATTCCGTCCACTCAGTCACTCATCAGGAGTAGTGACGACAGAGTGCACGATTGTCACAGCCCTACCCACTCGATCTCACCATCGTGTGTGAGATGGTTGACTGGCAGTAGAGGTGACCAGGACATGTTATTGGCATCATATGCATTATTTGCATTTATTGCTTGTGGTTGTTGCACTTTATATGCTGCATATTGGATGGATGCATTGTTTGACATGCATATAGGTTTTATGATACTTTGGGTTTGACAGCCTTGATGCCCTTATACCCAGGTTCTGGTTAGTACAGTTAATCCTTATCTTTCTGTTTTGCATTTTCTATATGTTATATCAGGAGACTGTACACATAGTTATGGCTATTTGTTATAGTTTACTATACATGTCAACTAGGTATTCGCTGAGTGTTGGACTCACACCCCGTTATTATTCTTTTTAGGTTGAGACTGTCCGGAGGAGTTCCAGCTGCTAGTCCCCCACCATTGTGTGTCACGACGAGTTCGCACAGTTTGGGGTTTTACTTATTGTGTTAGATTTTGCTTTTCAGACTTATAGCTTGACATTTAGATCTTGTATGTTTTGTTATCGATGGATTTATATTTGGATGATATCGGTTTTGTGCTTTATGAGTGTAGTTGAATAGGATATCGGTTTTGTACTTTATGGGTGTAGTTGAGTAGGAGTTTTTGCGATGTTTTTCTTATCTGTGCTTATATGTAGTTTCATTATAAACTGCGTGGATGTTTGTTATATTTATACTGTTATTGTTCTAGCCATGTTGACCGATGAATATGTGGCCCTGAGGGCATTGTAGGAAATTTCATATTGTCACCCGTACAGGGGAGATGCTGCCGAAATTTTCTCTGCAGGGACTACCTGGGGGCGTGACAATATATTTCATAGGGGTTTTATTGTGAGATTTGTTAATTAAGATTTTATTTTGTACATAGCATGTTGTGTTAACATAGTCCTAGCGGCTTCTTATAGGGTTCGGTTTTTACGTTCTACTAGCCCATTCTGTTGGGGGGTCCTAGGGCAAGAGTATTCATGTTGATACCCATTAATTTCATAAAATTCAGTAAAGTTATGATTTTCAAATCCCGTGGTCACTTCTAATTCTTTTTATTTGAGTGTCTTTTTCATTTTCTATTAGTTTACAGAAGATTTTAAATACTTCAAAGGTTTCACTTTTATTTTTTATAAATTTTACCCAAGTAAATCTCGAGTAATCGTCGATTATCACTAAGCAATATTGATTTTTACTTAGTGACTTGGCTCCATGTGAATCAAACAAGTCTAGGTGAAGGAGCTCAAGTATTGAGGTTGTTCTATTAAGGTTGGTTAATTTATGGTTTGCCTTAGTTTGTTTACCTTGTTGACAAGCATTACACGTTGAGTTTTCAATAAATTTTAATTTGGGCAAACCTCTAACTAGACCATTTTGACTCATTTTTGCAATGAGTATAGTGTGAGTGTGTCCCAGTCTTCTATGCCACAACTCAGTTTCCTCTTGTTGTGTTAGAAAACACTTTATTGAGGATGTCGGTAGGTTAATGGTGTAGATATTATCTCTCCTAGTGCCCTTAAATATGATTTCAGGATTATCAATATTTTTAACTATACATTCAGATTTTGTAAAGTTAACTGAATAACCACTATCACACAATTGACTTATACAGAGTAAATTAAAGTTAAAGTTTTCAACTAGTAACACTTTTTGAATAATAAAATCGGATTTGAGTTTGATATTACCTCTTCCGATTACCTTAAGTTTGTCGTCGTTGCCGAATGCAACAGATCCTAAATTCTTTAATTTGAGCTTTGTGAACTTTAATTTATCTCCAGTCATATGTCTGGAGCATCTACTATCCAACATCCACTGATCCAATTCTTTATGTTCCTACATATAAAGTGTTTGAATTGGACTCTATTTGATGAAAAGAAAGTGAAGTGATTAAGCTTGAGTTCGTATTAGGATTTTGAAAAAATATTTTAAGTTAATTAAATTTTGAGGGAATATTTTAATTTTGAAAAATTTTTAAGTTAATTTAATTTTTTAAAAAATATTTAAGTTAATTTATTTTTAAAAAATATTTAAGGTAATTAATTTTTGAAAAATATTTAAGTTAATTAATTTTGAAACATATTTAAGTTAATTAATTTAGAAACATATTTAAGTTAATTAATTTAAAAAATATTTAAGTTAATTAATTTAAAAAATATTTAAGTTAATTAATTTAAAAACATATTTAAGTTAATTAATTTAAAAAATATTTAAGTTAATTAATTTTAAAAAAATGTTTTAATGTAAATTTTGAAAAATACTTTAAGTTATTTTTAAATTAATTTTGAAAAATGTTTTAATTTAATTTTAAAAAACTTTAATTCTGGTTTAATTTTGATTTTGATTTATAATTTATTTTAATTTATTTTATTTAATTTTAATTCTTAATTTATTTAATTTTAATTTTAGTTTTAAATTTTAATTTTAAATTTATTTTGATTTGATTTTAATTTGTCCTTAGTCATCTCACCCGATCTAAATTTTCAATCAGGGAATCATATAATATTATAAGATGGATTAGATTCAATTTTAGGGTTTGATTTAACTTTGTGTTAGATTCAGGTTTAGCTTTGGGTTCAACAAGTAGACATTCTTTGGATAAACTTCTGGGCTATGGTGAGTCATAAGGACATCATTAAAGTAATCATGCCTTCGAGGTTTTCCAAATAGTCCTACCCATTGAACTTAGTACAAAACCTTGGTCTAACTGGTTAGGATTCATAAAGGATAGCTTCGGTCAGTTCCACTTAGCCAAATGCATCAGGTCGAAGCCATATCTTCCTAGACATGCGATGACTAAGCTTCCCCAACATACTATCATCCAATACTTCACCAGTACCGTGAGTCAAGTTAACCCTAACCCTTTTTATTCTAACCTTAATTACCCTGCCGGGTAGTCTACTCTTGGTTACCTTTGTCGGGTGGATTAAGTTTGGAGGTGCCAGCTATTCTGGAGCCTTCTCTTGGATTTTTAAGATTTTGTAAGAATTTAATTTCTAAATTTGATTTATATTTTGAATTAATCAGAATTTTTAATTTGAATTTTATTTAATTGAATTTTAATTTTAGATTTAATTTTAATTTTAAATTTGATTTGAATTTTAATTTGAGTTTTAAATTTAAATTTTAATTTGATTTGAATTTGAATTTTTGATTTAATTTTAATTTTAATTTTTATTTAATTTTAATTTTGGATTCTAATTTCATTTTATTTTTATTGTTTTTATTCTAGCTCCTCCTGGATCATAACCTCGGTATAGTCTATCGAGGTAATGTATTTGATTCTTAGGAACCCAATATTGACCAAGTCCAACTTGATTAAACAGGTTGGACTTGGATACCCATGCTTGGACTGATTTACTATTAGGCCTGTTTACTAAGGATAGATAAGATCTATATTTTCTTTGGGTTTTATATCCTAGCCCAGTTTTGTTGTAAACGGCTCTTTGTGTCCCAAGAATTAGGTCAAGTTTCTTGGAGCCTAAAGAAAGCCGTTTTAAAGTTTTATCCAAATCCTTGACCTGATTTTTCATATTGGAATTTTCTTCCTCAAGTTTTTGGACTTGAGTTGAACTTCCAGTCTGAACTGGGTCAGGCAAGGTCTTGGAGTCAATCACTTCTTTAAGGACTGCTACTTCCTTTAGAAGTGACTTGACCCTAAGATTCGATTTTACTAATTTGCGTAATAAATAATTAACTAAATTATTAAGTCGAGGAATACTTACAACGGTGTCAGGCCCTTCGGAAATGGATACGGATCCGTGGCTTCGTTCGGACTCGGCTTCCGATTCGCTCTCGCTCTCGGACACAATGATCTGGTCCCGAGCCATCAGTGCGAGGAGACTCGCCTGATCAAGTTCGTTGTCGGTGTCTTCTTCTGAGGATTCGTCCCATGTTGCCTTCAGCACCTTCTTTTTCCTCTGCTTCTTTGCATCCTTCTGATTTAGGTAGTTGGCCTTGATGTACCCTTTTTGGTTGCACCCGTAGCAAGTTACCTCGAACTTGACTTTTGAGCTTGGTTGACTCTCCTTGGATTGGACTGCTTTCTTTAGGTCTCTCTTGTTAAAGCCCTTCTTCTTCTTGTAGAGCTTCTTCACCAGATTCACGAGTTCGGAGGTCAATTCGTCGTCTTCATCGTCTGAGTCGGGTTCATCTTCCGACTCCAGTTCAGTTCTTCGCCGTGATCTTGGTTCGCGTGTTCGACTGGTACCTGCAACCAAAGCAATACCCTTCTCGGTTGGCTGTGTATTAGTATGTTCATGCAGTTAGAATTCAGAAAATAGTTCATCTAGTCTAATGGAAGATAAATCCTTGGAGACTTTGTAGGCATCTACCATTGATGCCCACAATGTACTCCTTGGAAAAGCATTTAGAGCGTACCTTATAATATCCTGATTTTCGACTCTTTGCCCGATCGCATGGAGGGAGTTGAGAATGTCTTGTATGCGAGCATGGAGTTGACTTGCTTTCTCTCCTTCCTGCATCTTTAGATTATATAATTTATTAAATAGCAAATCTCTCTTACTAACCTTGGTGTCGGAGGTGCCCTCGTGGAGTTCGATCAGCTTCTCCTATAGCTCTTTTGCGCTGGAGAACGGTCCAACTCTGTTGAGCTCTTCCTTGGTCAGTCCGCACTGGAGGGTGCAGGTAGCTCTGGCATCGGCTTCCACTTTCTTGATTAGGGATGGTTCCCATTTTTCACAGGGTGTAGGCTTGCCATCTTCATCAGTTGGAAGTTGCAGTCCAGTCTTGACGATCATCGATGTCTCGAACTAGATTTTGAGGAATGTTTCCATTCGTCCCTTCCAATACCCGAAATCTTCTCCGGTGAAGAGCGGGGGACGAACGGTGCTGAAACCCTCTTGTTGGGCCATTGATAATATGCAAAATAAAAGAAAAACAGAAATGTCCCAAGACTATGTCTTGGATTAGCAGTGCGGGAAATAAAGTTAAGATTACGAGGTCGAGTGGTGTTGCACCAACTTCGAGCTAAAACTGATTCAAAAAAAAATAATTAGAATGTAGCTATTAAGCTAGATTCTAATTGACTCCGTAAAATTGAAAACACCACAAAAAATTTTGCGTGATTGGTGGTTGAACCAAATCAACGCGACCCCACTCTGATACCAATTGTTGGATCGAAAGCGCTAGAGGGGGGTGAATAGCGCTCGTGGCTATTTCGTTCGATTTAACACAGAGTCGAAAATATGCAGCGGAATTAAGTAAAGAAAACAGCACACGCAAACACAAGTAGTTACTTGGTTCGGAGCCTTGAGCGACTCCTACTCCAAGGCCCACGCTCGTTGAGCGTTTAAGTTGGACAACACTTATAATCTCAAAAATATATTACAAGCTAAGTACAAGGAAAAATAGTAATTAACTTAATACCGACAACAAAGAAATTAAAGCTGAAGCTCCAGGTCGTCAGGATGATGTTGCAGCACTTCGGGATCGTCTCGTTAGCAGCTTGTAGCATTAGGATTGCTCGGAAGTTGTTGTTTTGAGCTGCTGCCTCGACCCCCTTTTATACTATGCTGGAGGCGCCTCCAGGCCGCCGAGTCGCACGGGTGGATCAGCGCAAACCTGGTCGCACCTTATCAGGTTTAAGGCGCCTTCAAGCCTCCTCAAGGCGCCTTCAAGCCCTGGTCCAAGGCGCCTCCCGCTCCTCTGGACAGCTGACTTCGGCTTTCACCCGAGGCGCCTCCAAGCCCCATGGAGGCGCCTCGGACACTATTCATCTGAGGCCAAATTTGCTTCTTTGTTCCTGCAAAATGTGTTAGTTCCAAACACATACCCTGCAAAACAAAGTTAGCATAGAAATGGTATAACAAATGATAGTCGACAGTTATCGGACTGCCCGGGTCTGACTTCGGATTTCCAACCGGAAACCCTAGGTCGACCCGATGCCTACTGTTCCCTATACGGGAAACGCGTCCTCACCTACTCCACTCAGGAGATTTACCTGTTTCCAGTGCAATCTTCCAGATCGACTGGACTTTTGCTTAGCGTTCGAAGCTTCCGGACTTTCTGCTGGACTTCCGCTTCCCAGCCCGTCTAGTCTATCACTTGGTTCGTGACACTAGGACTTTCCACCTAGGGTTACCACCCCCTAGGACTTTTGCCTGAAGCTCTCGACCCGCCAAGACTTTCCTCATAGGGTTACCACCCCCTATGACCTAGGGTTACCACCCCCTAGGGTTTTCCTCCTACTATGTGTTCTTTAAAAGTTAAACTTGGATTGTAAATGAAACTTAACATTATTAATCCAAGTTCAACTCATGTGTTCTTCAGAAGTTAAACCATATTATAGAAGTTGATTAAATATCTATTTCAAGGATTGACTTCTAGGTAATTGGCGAGGCACTCGGCCTTCTTGGTTATGGGATCATCCACCACTTCCTTGACAAAGCCTTTCAAAGAAATTGAATATTTAAACTCCTTACAGTAAACCATAGGTTTAACTACAGAGAACTCAATTGAAGCACAAAATCGATAGCCTCTTGTGTTAGTATTTCAGGATCCATACAAAGAAAACTAAACTAGTTTTGCTGCGGAATAAAGAACTAGTTGTACCTTTCTTCGAAGACAAAGACCTCTTGATCTTCTGTTGTATTCCTCTCCTCCTCTTGGACATCGTGTGGGTGACGATCTACCAAGACAAAGCACCCGAACCTTTTCTTCTTTTCCTCCAAGCACCGCCGACCATAAAAATTAAAGCAAGGTGCCGCCGACCTCAAGAGAAAGAAAACAAAAGAAGAGGGCCGACCACACAAGAGAATAAAAGAGAGAGAACTTAGGTTGTCTTTTTGGGCTCCACCCTCCTCCTCTTTTATATTCTTTGCTAGTGGATAAAAAGGAAAGTTTTAACAAAATTTTCCTTTTATTTGCTATTGTGGATGGTTACAAAAAGGAAAGATTTTAACAAAATTAAAATCTCTCTTTTAAACCATTGTAAATAGCTATAAAAGGAAAGATTATAACAAAACTTTGTTTTAACAAAATCTTTCTTTTATTCCTATAATGATTGGTTACAAAAAAGGAAAGATTTTAACAAAATTAAAATCTTTCTTTTAAACCATTGTAGATAACTACAAAAAAAGGAAAGATTTTAACAAAATTAAAATCTCTCATCCTTTGTAGAAAGCTATAAAAGGAAATATTTTAACAAAATTTGTTTTAAATAAAAACTTCCTTTTCTCTTCTATTATGGTCGGCCCCATGCTTGGGCACCAAGCATGGCTTGGCCGGCCCACATCTTGGGCACCAAGCAAGGCTTGGTCGGCCCTTGCTTGGGCACCAAGCAAGGATGTGGCCGGCCCCTCACTTGGGTAGGAAGAAAAATCAAAACAGGTGAATGTGAGGCTTTATAGAGGCTACAGCAGGGACCGAGAGGAGGAATTAGTTTTGGCCTCCTGATGAGCTTGAGCTTCCTATGTTTGACTCGAACACCCAACTCAAGTTCATCAATAATAACTCATATCACTAAAGAATTATTATTAAACTACTCCATCAATCCCATATTACATTATGGGTGCCTTCTTATCATGAGTGCATTAATCTCCCTATGTTTAAAATATCGAATGTCCATTAATTAAATGAGTTACTAATAACTCACTTAATTAATATCTAGCTTCAAGAGTAGTACCACTCAACTTCATTGTCATGTCGAAACTAAGTCCACCTGCAAGGTTTATATGACAATCCTTATGAGCTTCTCAAGGGGACATCATCATCCTAATAAATAGGACATAGTTTCCTTCTATAATCAAGAACACATCATATAAATAATATTATTTCCCAACTTATCGGGCCTATTGATTTAACGAATAAATCTCACTCTTTGATAAATTAAAGAAATAAATACTAAGTACATGTTCTTGTTATTATATCGGGATTAAGAATACGCACATCCATAATAACAGAGATTTTGTTCTTTTATGCAGTCAGTATTAAAGGAACAACCTCAAATGATCCTGCTCAATACACACATAGTGTACTAGTGTAATTTTTTAGTTAAGATAAACTAATATCAAATTACACTACAACCATTCCAATGGTTTGCCCCAATCCATCCTGGTTGTGAGCTACTATTTATAATTTATAAGGAACTGATAACATGATCTTCTGTGTGGCACCACACACCATGTTATCTACAATATAAATTAAATGGACAACTGCATTTAACTAAATGCTGACATTTGACCAATGTGATTCTCATTTCAAAATAAATGTTTATAAAAAAGCTAGGCTTTTAGTATACATTCTAACAGATTCAATGTTAGATCTAAGGGTTTAAGTATGGTGTTGGGTAGCCAAAGGCCCAACAATGATAGATTGGGTCTAGGATACCAATCTAGTGTCTCCAATGCTAAGGAAAAGTCTTATGCTAGGGTTGCATATGACTATAGCAAGGAGAAGTCAATAAATGGCAAGGGAAAGTCATTTAAAGGTAAGAAGAAATTAACCAAGGACAAGGTGTCCAAGGATAAGAAGGTTAGGTTTATAGGCCAAGTGTCACCGAAGGTGCACTGATGTGGCCTAGCTATTATAGATGAGTCACCTAGGGAGGTGACTAAGGTTAAGAGCTCTAGGGGGAGCTCTAAGAGTCAAATTGGGACCCATGGCAAATGGATCTTAGGTGGATTCTACTTGGGAGTCTAGATTGGGTCATGGAATGTGCTAAGTGGTTTGGAGACGGACTTGTGTCTCAAACCTAGGGAATTGGCACAAATGGATTGTGTTTCATGCTTGGAAATATGACATTGGGGTAATATAGCATGATAATTGGTTTTGGATGTATAGATGCCATATAAACCAATGCTAGGGATACATTGTGGGTTAGTATGGGAAAATACATCAAAAGGAAACCAAAACTAGGACTTTACGTCAAGGTTCAATTGAACCATTTAGCTAGTTTTGGGTTTTGTGTCAATCTTGGGATTGGTAAGAGATATATTTTTTAATGTATTTTTCCCAAGTAGACATGGATAAAAAAGACCTCTCCACAAATTTAGGGATTTTTGGATGCTTGTGGAATTATTGGCACATTTCTGAAGTTGGGTCAGAAATGTTGAAAAGGGATGAATACACGAGTTTAAGGTCAATTTGGATGACAAGTTTTCAACAATTGGGATATTGTTGGAGAACTTTTTGGATGTTAGGTAAAGGGGGAGAAGTAAGGTTTAGTTGGGAAAACCTGAAAATACCTTTGCGGTAATGAAAACCCTAACTCAGGAGCTTAGGTGTAGGGGGAGCCTTGCGATAGGTTCTTAAATAGCCCTGTGGTAAAATCCTAGCTCATTGGGGAGCATAAGTGTAGGGGTAGCCTTGTGATAGTTTCTTAAAAAGCCCTATGGGAAAATTCCTAGCTCATTGGGGAGCATAGGTGTAGGGGGAGCCTTGGGATAGGTTCCAATGTATGTTGCATTATTTTGTTGCGGTAGTGTAAGTCCAAGTGTGTAGCCTTAGCAACGTAAGTCCATTCGGCAGTGTAAGTCCAAGTGTGTAGCCTTGGCAACGTAAGTCCATTCGGTGGTGTAAGTCCAAGTGTGTAGCTTTGGCAACGTAAGTCCATTATTTTTAGCATATTGTTTTGCTATATGTTTTCCCTAACTTAAATGTATTGTCAAACATCAAAAAGAGGGAGATTATTGGAGCAATCCCAATGGTCCGTGCGACCATATGTTTTGGTGTTTTTGCAAAGGGTTTAAGTTAGGTTCACCCTTATATTTGATATGTGTATGTGAGTGTACAGGTTTGCAGGATACACATGTGACTCAGGTTGACGGCTTCGGGTCCGGTGAAGGATGGAGCATCCGAGGGACCGTGGATAAGGCAGCAAGGACAAGGGCCAAGGGAAACGACTTCGAGGCATACCCGAAAGATGGCATTGGGGGCAAGCTGTGGGCTTGAATGCATCCGAGGGATGAGAGCCAAAGGAAGTAGGCTTGAAGGCAAGACACCGAGCGAGGCGACTTCGAGGCATATGCGAAGGATTGCATTGGGGATGAGCCGCGGACTTGAATGCATCCGAGGGACAAGAGCCAAAGGAAGTAGGCTTGAAGGCAAGAGGTCGAGGCTATGAAGGAAGCGTCAAATGAGTCGTAAGGGTGAGGGTCCAAGTGTTGAGAGGTTATACTCGAGTACCAGTCGACTGCTAGTTTCACCAGTCGAATGGTACAGTCGACTAGGGTAGTCAGCTGGGAGCGAACAGAATGCTTCTATTCGCTCGACAAGTGTGGAGCAGTCGACTGCTAGTTTTAACAGTCGACTGGTATCGAGCCATTGAGATGTAACGGTCAAATTTTCACAGTGGGCAATCGACTGATGGTTTTGGCAGTCGACTGGTAGGCAGGGTTTTCAACCCGCGGCCTATTTAACCAAGGCTTGGAAGCTTAGTTATCCTTGATAAAATTAGTGGTGGTAAACCCTAATTAGTAGTCTACTAGTTCTCAAGTGTTTGTGAGTTTTGTGGTGAGGTTTCTCTACCCATAAGGAGCGACTTGAGATAGCCAGAGTTTACCGGGGGCTAATCCACTGATGGATAGGGATCGTCCACCTTACAGACAGCCGTGGAGTAGGAGCAAGATATCTCCGAACCACGTTACATCGACGTGTTAATTGGTTTGCTTGTCTTTCTTAGTCTTTGCATTTCTTTTAGTGTTTAGCTTGTTTGTTTTGTTTGTATTCCGCTGCGCAAGCTAACATTATAGGAAGCTATCAATTTGAAGGTGTCATCCATTCACCCCCCCCCCCCCCCCCCCCCTTCTAGCCGACCACCGATCCCCCTACAAAGTTCACCCAATGAGTCTAACTCATTGAACCATCACAAAATAAGTCTAACTCATTGAACCATATCAATCCATAATGGTTCCATGAACACCAATCCAAATTGGCTCCATGAATCTAATTCAAAATAGACTCAATCCAATAATTGGATCCAATTGAGTTTAACTCAATGAGTCTAATTCCGAATAAACTTCTCTTTATTTTCCTCTTAATAGGTTGGATTATTATATTAGATTAACCATTAACCCAATAATCCAATAAGCCTAATCATCTCATAATTGGCTCTTAGGGCTATTACTAACAATCTCCCACTTACACTAGTGCCAATCATTACAAAGATGACACCAACACTTTAGATGTAAAATATGGAAAACTAAATATTAAGGTTGAATAGGCGAATAACCTTATTGAAATTTTTAGAAATTTTTAGAAATTTTCTGGGGATTTTTCGGAGCTCGTATGGCATATGTTAAGGGGATAAATTATTAGGTCAGGGGAAAACCTGTTTAAGCTACCCTATTTGAACAAGGAAATGTTTAATTTCTTTTAATATTTCTATTTCTTTTCCTTTTGTTTTTTCCTCACCTGCGCTCTAAGTTCCCCAAGGTCGACCCCTCGTCGTTTCCTTCTCCTCTTCCCCGAGCTCTTCCTCTTCCCCAACCCGACGTCGCCTCGCATCGCTTCCCCTTCTCCATGAGTACAAAACTCTAGCCCTCTTTCCCTTCTTCGCCCGACTCTTGCCGCCCTTCCCTCACACGATCTTTCTTCCCTGACTCATCATCAACACCGATTGTCGGCTTGTTCTCATGTTCTAGCTTCCCCTGTTGACGCTGACTACTACCTGGCACCGCCGACACCATCCACCATCAGCATGTCATGCCCTAGCACCGGCACAAATCCAACACACTCTTCTTCAGTCATGCCCTAGCAATGTCGTCGCTCTTCTTTTCCCTGGATCAGCATCACAGTAGCCACTATCGATCCTTCCTCTTCCCCCAACTTTCTTCAAGTTGGTGCCCTAGTGTCGTTGCCGCTCCTCTGCCACGGCTCATCAACAATTAGATTTCACCGAGAAGAATCTGTGGATTCAGATTGAGGTAAGGAATGCTTGAGATTTGATTAAACAGAGATCAATTTTCTATTCTTTGTATTGAGATGTGGAGATTTGATGCTTGGCTGGTCTTTGTAGCTTCGACCATCACTATTCACTGGAGAACCACAGTTCCGGTCATCCTGTTCCAATAGTGAACCTCTTCAGCCAGGGGCCATCTAAGGAGTAATCCAATTAGGGTAAGCTGTTAGTTTCAAATAATGGATTGAGGTTTGGGTTGATGCCTTTACGTGGAGGTGTTAATTTTTGATTTAGGGCTTTTGAATTGCAGTGGCGATCTTGCCTCACCTGAGGATTTGGAAGAAGGAGGTTGTTAAGGTTAGTTTTCATGTCAAGCATTGATCCGATCAATGAATGTATTGGAATTAGTTTAGAATGTGTTATGATGCGGGGTTGTGATTCTTTATGGATGCTTAGATTTGCTTAGTAGATGATGGAATTAAACTTGATTGGATTAATTATACGCATGTTGTTATAGGACCTTGATTCATGATGTGAAGTTTATTTCAGATACGATCTCCATTTTTTAGGCGAGTACCTTTGACTTATCTTTTTGATATTGTCATTCTGATATGCTTGGTGAGTTATAACTAGTAGTAGTAGTTATGCTTATATCTTCTTGGTATGTCACTACTTGATTACGTAGTTTTACCATCATGTTATCTGTTATGCATTTATGCTTGTGTCCTCTTGATTCTTGCATTGTGTACTTATGTAGTGACATACAATGCATTACCAGATACAGGTCTAGCTACTAGATTTACTTGACATGTGTACTAGTTTACTACTTGGCATGTGTACCTAGGTTTATTACTTGGCATGTGTACCTAGGTTTATTATCTAGCATGTGTACCTAGATCATTATTATGGACTTGGTTTCCTTTTTGGTACACATTATGAGGAAGCTGGTATTTTCAGGAGTTATATGTTGTAGTGTCATGCACCATGTTGCATGATTGCATGCTGAGTGATTGTCGGCTCCATTGTTGTTGAGCACATCGCCAGTTACATGGATCTACACACACAACCACTGTAACAACCCAAAATTTTCTTGTCTTAAGTTCTTAAAGTCCTTATTAATATTTAGAAATGCTATAGAAATATTCTAGAGAGTTTTAGAAATTTTTAGAGTATTTTTATGTAATTTTTGGAGGTCATTTGGTATTTTTACTAAACAAAAGAAGTTTCGACAAAAATAATGTCCCAGCCGAGATTCGAACCGGCAACCTCCGGCTGAACCAAGTCTTAAGCGAATCCGGCTGACCAAGTGTCCGAGCGGACGATGCTAATCAGATAGGCAGCAAAAAATATTTAAGGTATAGCATTTAAAAAAAAACCCTAGGTATAATAAGAGGGAACTTAAGTGATTTTGGGACAAAATCCTTCTTCTCCTGAAACCTTCTTCCTCTTCTGCGTGTGCCGATTCTGCCCGAGCGAAGAAAAATGAAGCCCTAGCTTCGTCTCCGGCAGCCGGCCAAAGGGGATTTCTGCAAGCCCTTCTCGGATCCGAGCTCCTCTCATCAAGAAGGGACGGTAGACACGAGGAAGGGGTCGAGATCTGCATGCCTCCGAAACCCTAGAAGCATTAGAAGTCTCCTTTCCGGTTGTAAGTTCAAGAACACGTCGATAAGTTGCTACTCACTTGCAGTAGAGTAGTTCCGGATTCCTATTCCTTTTATTTTCAAATTTTCTGTGAAAATTGTTGGTTGTGCTTGCTGCCGTGAGTTTTTATAGGAAGATGAGAAGGGGTTTTAATGGATTTGGCATACAGTTAGGCTTTTAATTACTGGTTTAAAGTTATTCATATTGAGGTTGCTCCACATTTTATTATTTATTTATCCTTAGAAGTTAGAGAATTTTATTAACCAAAATTAATTAAGCAAGTAACGATATGACAATTGTTGTTATTGTTTCTATGTTCAAACAGTAACATTTTGATTTTCATGAAGCAATATGGATGCATGCCTAGGATGACACTTGTACAAAATTGTTAGAAACCTGTATGCACGTTCTATACTTTTTGAGCATTAGTTAATTCATATAATAATGTTTTATGTGGAAACATGGGATGTAAGTACTTTTATGTCGATTATGATCCACGAGTGTGAAAGTATGCTTGAAAGAGTGCTGATTTGAGTTTGCTACCATGTATTTCAAAGGAAGAAAGAGGATGATTTGTATAGCTTGAGCATGTAGTTTGAATCCTTTCACCTTTATGATTAGTACATTAGATTTAGACATGTTTGGATTGGTTTATATTTGAGAACATGGAAGCAAATTAAGTGTGTGGAGTATTTCATTTCTTTTGGTTTCCTGCCGTTCCACTGAACAGGAGTTGTTACCTTTGGCTTTCGGATTTGGTTGTAGAGAATTTGTGATTAGAATAGTATGAAGATTTGTGCTAAGTTAGTATGTAGTTTTTATTAAGTAGTGCAGTGCAGATTTTTATTAAGAAAAGCAGTGCAGAATTTAGATTAAGCTTATAGTGCAGAATTTTGATTAAGTTTGTAGGCAGATTTGATTAAGCTTGTATGCAGATTTAGTTTTAGTGCAGTTTTAATAAATATTTCAGTACAGTTTCATTAAGTATTTTCATGCAATTCTGTTAAGCATTTCAGTGCAATGTTAATAAGCATTTTAGTGCAGTTTTGTATGAGACATCCTTTTATTAGAGGTATTAACAAATATAAGAAAGATAAAGAAAAGAAAGAAAAAGGCCAAGGCCATAAGTAAATCCCAAAGTCAAGACTTTAGGAATTTTGGCACACAAGGTGCTTGTTAAAATGTCAAGACATTTAAAGAAGAAGTAATTAAGATATTTTACTTTGAAGAGGCTAGTACCCAACTTCCAAGGTTGTCGTTAAACAAATCTAGGTGACCAATTCCAAGGTCTTGACCCTGGTAAGACCAAGGTCTTTACCCTCGTAGGACTTGTGACTAGCTACCACAGTCTCTATTAGGGAGCGCGCTTTGGTACTACGCCTGGGCCCAAGAGAAGTTAATTATTATTTTAAAGTATTAAAGTATAAGTTTTCAAACAAGTGAAATAAAAGAATAAGTTTAGAACAAATGAAATAAGTTTCACTTTGTTTTAAAATCAGCAAGTTTTAGTTTTCTTTTATGCTAGCATGTTATTTAGATTAGCTTACTGTTATTTGCTAGTAGATGAGCATGAGCAGCTTTACATGTTTAGCATTTCAGCCTGTTTGATTCCTTACTATTAGATGAGCATGAGTAGTTTTCAGTAAGCATTCAGTTAGTTTATGTTATAGATATATATACATGCATATCGAGATTTTGTGAGTTAGATAGCGCTTACTAAGCAATTTTACTTATAGATTGCATTTCCTCTTACTGCAGATAAAGGAAAGGAAAAGCTATCGCAAAGGAAGGCGACGAGGAGGTGCGGATGGTGTGTGATGCCAGGACTATGGGAGAGACTTGGGATGTTATTGAGTTTTCATGTTTTAGTGGATAAGAAACATTGAGATGCATTTTATATTCCATGTCATTTGAGATTGTATTTTATACTCCATGTCATTTGTGTAGGATCGAAAAGAATTTAGATATCTCCACAATGACATGATATTGTCCACTTTGGGCCTAAACCCTCATGGTTTTGCTCTTGGGCTCTACCCAAAAGGCCTCATGCCAATGGAGATATCTTTTTCTCTTATAAACCCATGATCTTTCCCATGTGTTTCCAATATGGGACTATGTTTGCAACCTTGCAACCCCAACAATCCCCCCCTCAAACAAAGGACCATAGGCTTCACACGTCCGATCCTCGACCCACTAGGTCTTCCTGCCCCTCGGTCCACCCGACCTACTAGGACTGCCTTGCCTAGCCGCAACTAGGACTTCCTGCCCCTCGGTCCACCCGACCTACTAGGACTTCCTTTCCTAGCCGCAACTAGGACTTCTTGCCTTGTGTCTAGTCCTCTTGATCTGAACATAGGAGCCCCTACTTTCTTTGTTCGAGGTCAATATTGTACTCACATGGTTCAATCAGAACATAGCTCTTGTGCACAGTCGGTGGTTAAACCTTCTGGCAGTCCGGGCTCTGATACCAATTGTAGGATTGAAAAGAATTTAGATATCTCCACAATGACATGATATTGTCCACTTTGGGCCTAATCCCTCATGGTTTTGCTCTTGGGCTCTACCCAAAAGGCCTCATGCCAATGGAGATATCTTTTTCTCTTATAAACCCATGATCTTTCCCATGTGTTTCCAATATGGGACTATGTTTGCAACCTTGCAACCCCAACAATTTGAGTTCATTCTTGTTTTAGATTGCATGCTGAGATGAGTTCTGATTAATAAGTAGATACTGTTGTGTTTGCATTGAGATATAGTGTGTATAGTTTATGTTATTATGTGTTATATATGCATGTCAGTATTGTATTGCATTTTAGTCCTGCTGTACTGCATACACTCTGCCGAAATTTTAAGTTTTCTGAAACAAAAAAAAAAGTTAAGTAGAGTTTGTCATACTAGTTAAGTAAGAATTTATAGTAGTTAAGTAACGGTCACCCTTAGAGAGTAGTAGTAAAAAGAGTGGTCGTTACAACCACTCATGGGTTAGTGGTATATCAGGCAGGGTGTGTTGCAACAGGTTGCTCTGTCAGGGCTTCACTGATCCGCTCATGGATAGTGTGATTGCAGCATGGTAGCGGACAGGGATCCCTCCTCTTCACTTTGACCCAAGGAGATGAGTGTTGGTGCGGTTAGCATTAACGGTCTAACTCAGGTTTTGATGAATGACAAAACAGGTTAAGTTAGGTTTGTTGTTATCTAACACTCTGACCGATTGTGCAGACGAAGTCCATACTGTTCGACGGGCTGATCGAATGTCTGGTACGAAGTCCAAGCGGGTCGACGGGCTGACCGGACGCTTGGCGAGAAGTCCAAATGGGTCGACGGGCTGACCGGACATTTGGCATAAAGTCTAAGCGGGTCGATGGGCTGACCGGACGCTTGCCACGAAGTCCAGCTAGGTCGACGGGCTGACCGAATAGCTGACGAGAAGTCCAGACGGGTTGAAGGGTTGACCGGACGTCTGACAGGTGAGTAAAGGTAAGTCACTAGAAGTGAGTGACTATGAGGACGTGTTCCCGGGAAGGGAACATTAGGCGTCGATCCGGCTTAGATCCATTTTGGATATCTAAGTCGAGATCGTGACTAGATTTCGGTCTCGGAAAGACGGAATCTAAGTCATACTCTTGATTTTGAATTTATAAAACTGTGCTAACACTTTGTTTTGCAGGAAACATATTATATATTTGTCTCAGACTAACCATGTCTTGCAGGAGAAGGAATCTCTGGAGAAAGGTGGTCCGGGCGCCCGGGAGGCAGTTTCTATCCTGATCGCGTCATTGCCACGTGGAGCTCGCTGGTTGGACCTGCCACGTCTCACCAGGGTGCCTGAAAGGGATCCGGGGCACCCCGAGCCTCATATAAAAGGAGGGTTAGAGGTGGAGCCTAAAATAACAACTGACAAGAAGATCTTCTACTGCTTGCTCTACTGCTCTGCGCTCCTGCGACTCTAACGAAGTTCCGACAACACACTTTTCCTTTTCGATTTATTCCTTTGTCGGTATTTCTTTTAGTTCCACTAGCATTTTCTGTATGTAGTTTGTAATAAATTTTGAATTGTTAGTGATTGCCCACCAAAAGCACTCAAAGAGTGCGGACCTTAGAGTAGGAGTCGACACAGGCTCCGAATCAAGTAAAATTGGTCTGTGTTAGCATTGCTTAATTTTTCTGCTGCATTTAACTCTTATCGAAGAATTTTTCGTAATCGATATTCACCCCCCCCTATCGAAACATCACGATCCAACAAGTGGTATCAGAGCAGGTACGCCTTTCGTTTTTTCCCTCCAAAACTAGTTTTGAAAAATACATAGTCATCATTTCACCAGTATTTAGTATCGACAAAATATTACATTTTCAAAAATTTGAAATAATATTTTTTATAAATATTTTAATAATATGTTATTATTTTTCTTTTTTAAAAAAATAAAAAATAAATAAATATAGTGAAAAATTATATTTTTTTTCTCCAACATTGCAAATCCAAGACCAAGTCTTGGGACTTTTTCTCTGTTTCCATGTGTGCAAGACCAATGCCTTTTCAAGAAGGATGGAACCCCAACGAACCACCACCGTACGATGAACACTTCAACTACTGGAGGCGAAGAATGGAATGTTTCTTAGGAAGTCTAAACTTTGATTATTGACTTATATTGAGAAAACCTTCTCAGAACTCAGAAATAAACACAAATGTAAGTAAAATTATTTGTAATGTTTTACCTAACAATGTTTTATGCAGACAAGAAAAGTACAAAGATGCACATGAGCTTTGGACCCAGTTGATCAAACTTCACGAGGAGCCGATGGAGCTCGAGAATCAAATAAAAATCTAATCCAAACTCGGGTCAGATCCAATCGAAAAGCCTACTGAATTAGGGGATGCGGTTAAGGTGAGTAATATTTACCAAAATACCCTTGCTAATAGTAGTTTAAAGAATATACATGTTAATTTGGATATTCTTGAAAATATTTGTGAAAATAGTGCAGCTGGGAATACTTGCAAAAATACCCCTAGGATATTTTTTGATAAAATAAATCTAATTAATTTAGAAAATTCAGAAAATCTGAAAATAATTAATAACCCTAAAAATTCAAATTTAAACCTAAACAAATATGAAAGTTCAAATAATAATGATGATAAGGTCAATATTAATCTAGACACAATTAATAAATTGTTTAATAATCTAGACAATATCAATCTGGAAAATCCTATCCAAACCCAAAATAATTTAATTAACAAAAAATTAAATTTTAAGATAAGACTTATTTAATAAATTCCACCCTCCTAGTGCTCTCTAGGGTGAACGGTACTTATCTATGAACTTTACTTAACTAGTGTTGCTTACGCTAATGATAGTAGTACATAAAATTTTCTAAACTTAAATGCAGAACTTTTCCACTAATTTGGTTCTTACGGTGAGCGACATCATAACATGCAGTTAAGTAGCATAAGTACTACTAGCTTCTTAATGCATTCTTACGAAACATGCAACACATAAAGGAACATAAATGATTCATTTCAACACTCAACTCATAATTCTAAAGTAGTTAAAGCATTTCTAACTATAATTGCATGCGAAAGATCATAATGAATTTCTTGCACTCTTTAAAACTAATCTATATACAATGTATCAAATAGTATACTTCGTGTGCCCAAAAACATCCATCTCAAAAAAATATGGAATCATATTATCTAGCAAGCATCCACCAAAACTAGTCTATTCAATCATTAATAACAGAAATACTAGATGACACTCGACACATGTAAAACTAACAATTTATGACATCTTCTTAATAATAATTAGAAAGTAAAATCTCTAAAATTTTAGTAGCAATTTAAAAAGAAATCTTAATATGCTCCCAACAAATTCCCAAGGCTTTCCATAATTCAAGCATCACACACACACCATCACGCATCCCCTTGTCGCCTTCCTTCACTATTGTTTTCCTTTTCCTTTATCTGCAGTAAGAGGAAATGCAAATAGTAAGCAACAAGTCTTAATAAGTACTATCTAGCTCACAAAAATCTCGAAATGTGCAAATGTAATGACCCAACCCTTTGGCCTCTTGGGCGGCCCTTGTGGTGGCCCAACTGGCGACCCTTATGTCGTCGGCCCATTTGACGAGCTCTCATATCGTCGACCGACGACCCTTTGGCCGTGCCATTACTCACTAGGACTTTCCACCCCTGGCAGTGGATTTTTGCCTTCCCCAGGATTCGAACTCTAGACCTCCAGGCTAAGTAGTAGAGTTTATGAATCCTGGTAGCCAAGTGAGTGGCTTTCGGAATTGTTCTTTCCTTGCTTTCGGAATGTTGCAACTTGTAACACCCCACCCTCCTCACTACTAGTCTGTGAGGGTGGAGTGTTACAAGTTGGTATCAGAGCCAAGTTCCTATTCTCCAGCATCACACATCAGCACCAGCCTTGCCGTCTTCAAGTAAGAAAGTATTTAATTTTTTTTTAGTGTGCTTTTCTTATTCTCTACAGTAAAGAGAAATTTTTAGAAGTATTTGATTATATGTGCAGAATAATGAGGTGTTTAGAAGTGCTTACTCATAAATGTTTAAAGTCAAGAATTTTGCTTAGTTTCCTCTTTCTGCATAACTAGATGTAAAGAAGAGGACGTCCCCGTACCGCTCGTACTGAAGATCGAGCACAGGAAAATGAAGAGCCCAGAACAACTGAACCTGATCTCTCTAAAGTTGTTGCTCAACTCCAGAGACAAGTGGCAGAGCAGCAGCAAGTGATCGTCAATCTGATGGCGAATCGGCAGCAAGTCCCTCCCACTCCTCCAACTATCAATGTGGAGACTCCAGTGGTGACTGAGGTTCCACCAGCCGCCATGGAAGTCCCCATAGCACCTAGAAGACAGGAAGCATACCTGATACAGTGGTTGAAGCTGAAGCCAGAAAGTTTCTCAGGCACGACTGAGCCCTGGGATGCCCAGGCTTGGTTTAAGACACTGGAGAGCACCATGGAGCTCCTTGACTGGCCAGAAGTCGAGAAGGTCAAGTGTGCCTCTTTCTGCCTATCAGGAGATGCTCGTATGTGGTGGGAGAGAGTTAAGAGCACGAGAGTAGTCAATCAGATGAGCTGGGCTGACTTCGAGACAGAGTTTTACGAAGAATTCTTCCGCCAACGGATCACCAATAAACATTATGAGGAGTTTATAGAATTCCGACAAGGTGACCTGTCAGTGGAAGAAGCAGTAAAGAGATTCAATAGACTAGCTCGTCTCTGCCCAGAGCTAGTAAGTACAGAGAAAGAACGAGTTAGATTGATGCTCCGAATGTTGAGACCAGAGATAGCACTTAATGTGAGTAGTGGAACTCACCGACCGTAGACTGGTGAAGAACTGGTCAGTAGTGCATTAATCGCTGAGCACTATCTGAACAGCATCAAGGCACAACAAATGCAACACAAACCAATCAAGATAGAAGACAAGGCAGTGGGGAATCAGAGACCCCAGTCAAGTGATCAGAATTGGAAGGGCAAGGGTAACAAAAGGGAACAATGGAATTTAGGGGGTAGCCAAGAGGGAGGTCCAACAAACAAGCAGACCAAGTTTCCTCCCTGTCCTAGGTGTGGGAGAGCACATCCAGGAACCTGTCTTTTGGGTACAACCAGATGTTATTCATGTGGCCAAGAAGGACATCTAGCTAAAGCATGTCCTAACAATTTTAAGGCACCTTAGCAACGGTCAGTGCAATATGGAGGCAAGCCTGCACAGTTACACCACATGACAACATCACTAGAGGGACGCTATCTCAGTTAGGGAAGGTTGGAATGTAACGCCCACCCTTCTTACCCTAGGGCGGCGCTACGTTCTTATACTACTTACGTACATGCTTCAGTTATACTATGGCAGCGGAAGAACAAAATTTTTTTCTTTTTAAACATTCATTTTATAAGCATGATATCACAGATTAAATGTGCATATGTTGATTCTATAACTAATCATATTAATTTGTCCGGATCGTTCTTTGCCGAGCCACCATCACACACATCACTATCTGCTCCTCCTGTTGCTCCTCTAGCTCATCCAGCTTCTTTATCTGCGGTACAAGGAAAGTAAGCTGTGAGCACTCATGGCTCAGTAAGTTCCTTTCCTACTCACTAAAACCGAAAATCATCGTATATTAATATCATGCGTAGTATCATAAGCATACGACATACAAGGGTATCATATTCATATCATGACATTATATCTAATCATCAGATAATTCAAGCACATATGTAGGCAATGCATCATGAATTTGAAAGCTTATACTTATAAGTACTTGAAATTCATATCATCATTAGAGGGGATCCCGGTTTGTACCACATACATAATGCGCGTGCTTCTTAAGTAGGTCCAAGGTAGCAAGTCTTGAACCCTACCATACATACATACTAGGTCCAAGTCTTACTCCATCGACCTAGGGCATTCAGAAGCCCATTTCTGACGAGGCCCGAGTCTTATTCCATCGACCCCGAGGCGTTTACGGAGCCCACCCTTGGTACAAACCATACAAAAATAACTTATCATGCATAACTATCATATCATGTCCCTAACAATCTTTCATGCATTTCTTTTTTTCATTTCTTTTCATTATGTATAGCATTTCCTATGCTATAACATATCATTACGTAACATAATTTCATTTCTTCTCATTATGTATAGCATTTCCTATGCTATAACATATCATGGCATATTACGTAACATAATTTCATTTCTTCTCATTATGTATAGCATTTCCTATGCTATAACATATCATGGCATATTACGTAACATAATTTCATTTCTTCTCATTATGTATAGCATTTCCTATGCTATAACATATCATGGCATGTTACGTAACATAATTTCATTTCTTCTCATTATGTATAGCATTTCCTATGCTATAACATATCATGGCATGTTACATAACATAATTTCATTTCTTCTCATTATGTATAGCATTTCCTAGGTTTCTTTCCCTTTTTCTTTTATTTTCCTTCATGGCCGAAACCTACCAGTCCTTAAGCTAGGTTTCTTAAGTGGCCTAAAGCATGGAAAGCCTAAGTAAATATCATGGCAAAAGTTACTAAGAACATCATACACAAAATTGGATCATAAACAAGCTAGGACTCTTGTGATCTTACATGTCTTGTATCATGTAACTAATTTTCTACATTCCAATTAAACATGAGAGCATTAATCAACTTTCATATCATAATATCACAGAGGTCTTGAGCATATTAATATTTTTGTTTAGGCTAATCTAAGCTATCCCTTTTATCATAGCCGAAAAACCCTAAAAAGAGTTCATGAGTTTCTAGCAATGTGAACACCCTTTAAGAAACTTTATATCCTATCATAGGAGCATGTTTATTTAAATTTTTGAAGGTCTTTCTAACCCTTAACCTTTCTGGTCCGGAGCATACAAGTGAGTTTTCTTTTGGTTCCAATTAATTTCCAAGCAAGAAAACCATAGAAAGGTCCTTAGCATTTCATAGAAGGAACCTTGCACTAGTTTGGTTAGACAATAATCTTCCTAACCTCTTTAAAATATTTTTGGTTGAATCCTAGGGTTAGATACTCCTCTGATCATACATCATATCAGTATAAAATCATGGAAAAGAATCCTTCTACATAGCATAGAAAATCTTATCATGAAATGAGGTCTTGTTTAAATCATCCTAGATTTGAATACCTTTTCTTTAGCCGAATTTTCTTAAATTCTTTCCTAGGTTTTCCAATCCTTATAAATCCGAAAATCTCATAAAAGCCTTGTACCACAGGTGAGGGGAAGCTTACCTTCTTCGCTTAAGTTTCCTAGAGTTGAGAACTTGCTTGGACCTTTCTTCCTTGCTTGCTTTGCTCGGCACCAATGGAGGAGAGGAGTGGCTAGGTCTTTTGGTGGAGAGGAGGAGGAAGAAGAGGCTTCTCTTTCCTCTTGTGTTGCTCGGCAACAACAAGAGAGAAAGAGGGAGAGAGTGAAGAGGAAGAAGAGGTTCTTCCTCTTGTGTTGCTCGGCAACAAGAAGAAGAAGAGAGGGAGAGGTGAGTCTCGGCACAAAAGGGAGGAGAGGAGGAGAATGAGTGGGGGATGAAGTTGAAGTCACCCCTCCATGCCTATTTATACTAAAATGAGGGGAGGAACTTGACTTGATTCATCCTCCCTATTCATTTCTCCCCTTAAATGACAAGAATATTCTAGAGAAATGCCTTTTGAGTTCTCTCTTTTCTTTCCCTTAATTTCTCTCTTTTCTCTCCTTTAATTAAAATTCCTATCTCTCCTCTTACAATATCCTCTCCTATCCCACTTGGTTAACACATGCATGCATCCACAAGAGAACCAATGATCAAAACTTATTTATGTATATTTTTATTTCTTTTTACTTCCTTTTCTTTTTAAGTAGAAAGAATCCTTTCTTATCTTTAACTACTTAATCCTTTCTCTCCTTATCAATAATTCTCCTATCCCCTTTGGTATCCTATACATGTTCCTTACAAGAGATCCAAGGTTCAATCTCCCTTCTAACATTTTATTTTCTTTTGTACATAATAACTCATATATTACAATATTATGCATTATGCATAAATATTTCATACATATATATGTATGAAATATTTCTTCCTTTTGTCTACATTAATTCCATCCATTATAAATCATGCATAGATGATTTATATTCTCAACTTTATTTTCTTTCATAAAGTTTTACTCATCTAAATCCTTCCCATCTTAATATTCAACTTAGACTATCTACACATTCTTTTCATTACATTCGTACTCTCATTGCCCTTACTTTATCTAGGCTTTCTAGGGGTGTTACATGGAAGCCCCACCCGTTCCAACCGATGCCAGAGTATTTTCTCTCACTAAGGAAGAAGCTGCCGGTGCTTCCACGGTAGTCACAGGTCAAATAGCTATTCTTTAGCATTTAGCTACCGTCTTATTTGATACTCGGGCTACCCACTCTTTTGTGTCAATTTCTTTTGCCAAACTTAACGAGTACCCACTGCCCAGAATTATTCTAAGTTCGAGAATGAACTTTTTATAAGGTATGGGGAATTGTAACAACCCAAATTTCCTCATTACGAGTCCTCATAGTGTTTAAAAATATTTAGAAATGATTTAGAAATATTTTAGAGATTTTTAGAGTATTTTTATACAATTTTTGGAGTTCGTTTGGTATTTTTACCAAAAGGAAGAAGTTTCAAAAAAATAGATAGGTTCGGCCGAGGTTCGAACCCGTGACCTCCGACCCAACCCGAGTCTTAAGCGAAGCGGGATAGCCAAGTGCCCAAGCGGGTGTGCTGATTAAGGAAGGAGCGACTTTTATTTAAGTAGTAGTTGGTAATAGAATACTTGAGTGATAAATAGAGGAACTTAGGAAATTTGGCCGTCACCTAAACTTTTTCCCCTTCTTCCTCTCGCGTGTGCGGCGCCTCTGCTCGGGTCTCCGGCGGCCGGCCAAGGAACGATCCAAGGGATTCTCTACACCATCGTGATCCTCTCGTCGAGGAGAACTTGTTGGAACAAAGAAGGGGTCGAGATTTCAAGTTTCTCCAAAGCCCTAGTAGCCGTTCGTTCGGTGGAGAGTCCAAGAAACCAAGGTAGGTGCTTCCTCACCTGCAGTAGAGTAGTTTCGAGCTCCGTTTTCTCCTTCCTTATTTTGGAACATGCTGTACAGAAATTTGAGTTTGCTAGGGGCTTTTGTTTCTTTTCTTTGCTTCCGGAATGCTGTAGAGAATCGGGATCTCTAGGGGTTTAAGAGTAGTTTCAAGGTTTACCTTCTCCTTCGCATTCCTGTCGAAGCATACTGCAAAAAGGTTTCTTGTAACACCCCACCCTCCTCACTACTAGACTGTGAGGAGGGTGGGGTGTTACAAGTTGGTATCAGAGCAGTTCCTATTCTCCAGCATCACACATCAGCACTAACCTTGCCGTCTTCAAGTAAGAAATTATTTAATTTTTTTTTAGTATGCTTTTCTTCTTCTCTACAGTAAAGAGAAATTTTTAGAAGAATTTGTTTATATGTGCTTAAGCTAGATAAAAGTTCTTGATTGTCTTTCTATGTTTTTTTTAATATGTCTAGAGAGTATAGAGACAATTTTAGATTTTCTCTCTCTACATAATTAGATGTTAAGAAGAAAGGCGGGTTTATGCGGATGTGCATAGATTTTAGAGCATTGAGCAAAGTAACGGTTAAAGATAAGTACCCTCTTCCCAGAATAGATGATCTATTAAAAGGGGGCAACAATGTTCTCTAAAATAGACCTGCGTTCTGGGGACCATAAGTTGAAAGTGAAAGGAAGTGATACACCCAGAACAGTTCCCAGGGCCAGATATGGACACTACGAATTCATAGTCAAGCCATTTTGTGTAACGCCCGAAAATTCTCAAAACTATTTTAGAAATATTCTATGATTTTTCTGGAATTTTAGGATATTTTTACAGAATTTTTAGAGTAACGGAAGTAGCAAAAACAAATAGAAAACGAAAATGGCCTAAGCGGGAATTGAACCCGAGACCTACGGTTTACGGATAATGTTAGTAACCAGTTGAACCCAGCAGGGCCGTCCTGAAAGGAAAGGGGGGCAATTAAATTTATATTAGAGTTGGGCTGAAGTTACCCACTTAATATAAATAGAAAATTTAAGTGGGGTTTGGTTTATTTTTAATTGGTTCGGCAATTTCTCCTCCTCACCCTAACCTCACGCCGCACCTCTCCCTCTTCTTCTTCCTCTCGGCGCCAATCCTAGGGTTCCTTCCCTAGGGCCCCAAGGTCATCTTCCGGTGACAACTCCAGCACGAGGACGCTCTTCTTCGCGAGAGGAACGCATAGACGTGGGAAGATTGTCGAAGGGGTCGTCTCCACCGGAATTCTAGCGAATAGAATTGTAAGGAAATTAGCATATGAGGTAAGAAACCCCTCACCTGCAGTATAAGTAGCTTTTCGTACGATTCTATGTTTTTAAATTAGTTATATGCAGACTTTTCGACGCATAGGGTGTATTTAACCCTTCTCACAGGTTTAGGGATTTAGTTGAGCACCTCTATATGGACCAGACACGTTTCCTCCTTTCAGTTGGAGATTCCAGACGTCGTCGGGTGCCTAGAGGTGGTCTCCCTAATAGAGAGGAGAGTTGGAGCACACTAAGTGTTCGATAAAATGCTTAGCTCAATAAAATGCTACAGTAGACATTTTTAATAGATCAGTAAATGCAATAGAAGCATTTAAATAGTTTAGTTAGTCTTGCTACAGCTTATATGGGGCTACGGTCCAATGGGTGGGCACCCACAGTCACCTCTAGGTTCAGATAACCTAGTAAAAGAAAGATAAATTGATTAGCTATGATTCAGTATTTTATTTTCAGTAGGGGCACTGTACAGGATTAGATATCCATTGGGCTGGGCTCCCATAGTCGGTCCCTAGGTTTAGATAACCTAGTAAACCTTACTAAATTCGAGATTTGCAACCCCGGGTCAAGTTAAGGATGCGCGCATAGCATGTACAGTTGCCGGGCCCGTTAGCAGTATGATTATGTACTTTAATCTATTACATTATTAGTTTTTTTTAAAACTCACAAAGATTAGTTATGTTAGTTGAGTTTGAATTCAGCTCCAGTCTAGCTCAGTTTATGTTCAGTTCAGTTCTTTTTATTGATACATGTGATAGTTATGGTTAGCTTTGTATGCCATGCTTTGGTGTTCATGTTCAGCTTTTATTACACATGTTTAGATGATAGTATGTCATGATTAGCTTTGATTTCTATGTATGATAACATGCCATGTTTCAGTTTAATCAGTACACATTTCAAATAGCATGTTTTAAAGGCATATCGCATCGAATGCATGTTTTAGTGAGGTAGATGGTTTCTTACTAAGCGAAAGCTTATAGATACTTTCTTCTCCTTATACTGCAGATAAAGGTAAAGGAAAGATGGACTAGCGGAGGCTGGAGGGCAATGCTACGAAGATGTGTGTGGGCAGGAACTTGGAAAGAAGATCTTAGGGAACTCTAGCAAGCTTTGTTTAAACATTAGTACTTTTTAGTGTTTTAGCAATTTGCATTTTAGTATGTTGATACCTATGAATTAGTTAACCATGCACTCTATTATGCTTAGAACATTGTTCTTTATGATGTTAGAATGTTAGTTGTGGTTGTTAGAGTGTTTCCTAGCCATCTTAGAACATGTAATGTGATTGAGGCACGAAATAGTGCTGAAATCAGGGGTTCTGGTTCGAAATCAGAAACCCAGATCGATCTACAGATCGATCAGAATTGGGTTGTGCCACTGGATCGGTCAGCTGACCGATCCAGTCGCGAACAGAGAGTACAGAAGCTCACTGATCGGTCAGCCGATCGATCAGTGTACTCCTGGATCGGTCGGTAGACCGATCCAACCGCACACAGAAGCGATGTAACTTATGGATCGGTCAGCCGACCGATCCAGAGTTTTTCTCCGTGCCAGTATCAAGATGGATCGATCACTGGATCGATCTAACAGCCCAATCGATTCATGGATCGATTGAAATGCCTGATTACAGCTAGCAGGACATCCGAGAGGCATAGATTATCTTCCCTAGTATGTGTACAACTCCTAGGTACACCTAGAATATTAAGTTCAGATTTTACAGTAATCAGTTTAGTAAAATTTTAATCAATCCAGATTTCCGCAATAGTAATTTAGCACAGCATAATGTAGCGATTGGCCTTACAGCCTAGTCAGTAGAAGGCGGGTCGTTACATTTGGTGTGACTAATGCACCTAGGGTCTCCAGGGACTTTATAACAAGTCTTCCAAGTACCACTAATGGGTACAATGCGATAAAGGTGATAATTGTAATGACCCGACCCTCTTGGCCCATTTGGCGGCCCATTTGGCGACCTCTCATGTCGTCGACCGTTGGCCCTTATGTCATCGGCCCATTTGGCGACCTCTAATGTCATCGGCCGAAAACCCTTGGCCGTGTCGTTACTCACTAGGACTTTCCACCCCTGATCAGTGGATTTTTGCCTCCCCCAGAATTCGAACTCTAAACCTCCAGGCTTAAGTATTAGAGTTTATGAATCCTGGTAACCAAGTGAGATCATGGCACGGCCAAGGGTCATCGGCCGACGACATTAGTGGTCGCCAAATGGGCCGACGACATAAGGGCCGACAGTGAGGTCGCCACAAGGGTCGCCCAAGAGGCCAGTGGTTAAAATAAAAGGCGCCTTTTTATTGTAACGACCCCCTCGGCCCATTTGGCGGCCCATTTGGCGACCCTCGGGTTGTCGACCGTCGGCCTTATGTCGTCGGCCCATTTGGCGACCTCTCATGTCGTCGGCCGACGACCTGGCCGTGCAGTTACTCACTAGGACTTTCCACCTGGCGGTATTTTTGCCTCCCAGTTGAACTCTAGACCTCCAGTGTTAGAGTTTATAAATCCGGCAACCAGATGATCTGGTTGCAGTGATTCATAAACTCTAACATCCCGGAAGAGTCTGGGAGGCAAAATCCAACGCCAAAGGGTCTTTCGATTAGAGGTCGCCAAATGGGCCGACGTTCTAAGAGCCACCGATGGGCGGCGCCGCAAGGTCGCAAGAGGGTCGGTCATTACAATAAAAGCGCCTTTTATTGTAACGACCCGCCCTCTTGGCCCATTTGGCGACCCTCGGGTCGTCGTCGACCCTTATGTCGTCGGCCCATTTGGCGACCTCTTATGTCGTCGATGCGACCCTTGGCCGACTCAGGACTTTCCACCTGGGTGAATTTTGCCTCCCGAGTTGAACTCTAAACCTCCAGGCTTAAGTATTAGAGTTTATGAATTCTGGTAACCAAGTGAGATCATCACACTTGGTTACCAGGATTCATAAACTCTAATACTTAAGTCTGGAGGTTTAGAGTTCGAATCCTGGGGGAGGCAAATATTCACTGCCAGGGGTGGAAAGTCCTAGTGAGTAACGACACAGCCAAGATGTTGGTTGCTACTCGGAAAACCTAGAGGTTCCACTGTACAAAAATTTTGTACAAAGGTCTGAACCTTTTCCTAGCTACCATGTGTTCTTTTAAATTAAATTTTGGATCGCCTGCGGAACTTAACACGTTTGATCCAAAACTTAATCTATTTGTTCTTTTAGGTTTTGACTTGGATCTCCTGCGGAACTTAACACGTTCGACCCAAATCACCTTAAGTTATTAATTCCATTAAATATTAATTTCCATAATTGGTTCCCAGTACTGACGTGGCGAGGCACATGGCCTTCTTGGATATGGGAGCAACCACCACCGACTAGACAAAACCTTTTATAGAAATCTAATATTTAATTTCCTAAAATAACTTTAGGTTAACCGAAAAGAACAATCAAATCACAAGGAAAAATAAAACAAAAGAACACAACTTCGAAAAACATATTCGAAATACTAGAATCGTAAGACTCTTGTATTTGGTATTATTTCCATAAATAACTAGCATGATGCGGAAAGGAAAATTACTAGTTATACCTTTTAGAAAGACCTCTTGATCTTCTACCGTATTCCTCTTCTAACCTCGGACGTTGTGTGGGCAACGATCTTCCGAGATGAGAAACCACCAAGAACCTTCTTCTCCTCCTAGCTAGGTTCGGCCAACACAAAGAAGCTTCACCAAGGACGAAGAACAAAACACCATCCAAGCTCCAAGGGATACAAGCTTTCTCTCCTTCTTCTTCTTCTTCTCCAAGTAGTATCCGGCCACCACAAGAGCTCCAAGCCAATAGAGAAGGTTCGGCCACCACCAAGAGGAAGAGAGGTTGGCCGGCCACAACACCAAGGAAAAGAGGGAGAGAAATAATAGAGGTTGTTCCCCATGAAGCCTTCTCTACCCCCTCTTTTATAATCCTTGGTCTTGGCAAATAAGGAAATTTAATTAAAAACTTCCTTAATTCTTTTGCCATGAAAAGGAAAAATTTATTTAATTAAAAAAAATTTCCTTTTCTCAATTTACATGGCCGGCCACACCAAAGCTACAAACAAGGAGAGTTTTAATTAATTAAAACTTCCTAATTTGTCTCCAGAAATTTATAAAATTTCTTCAATAATTTAATCCCTTCATGATTGGTTTATAAAAAGGAAATTTAATAAATTAAAATCTTTCTTTTAAACATGTGGATAAAAAGAAAGTTATCTCTAAAAATTAAAATCTCTTTTAATCTACAAATAAGGAAAGATATCAAATCTTTTCTCAATCTTTTGTAGAAACTAATAAAAGAGAATTATTAATTTTTAAACTTTCTTTTAAATCATGAACGTGGTTAAAAAGGAAAGTTTTCTTAAAATTTAAAATCCTCCTTTAATTAACAAATAAGGAAAGATTTCAAATTTTAAACTCTCTTTAAACATGTAGATGATTTACAAATAAGGAAAGTTTTACCAAAATTAAAACCATCCTTTTAATCTACAAATAAGGAAAGAGATTAATCTCTTCTCTTAATCTTTGTAGAAAGTTATAAAAGGAAATTTTTAATTTTTAAACTCTCTTTAAAATCATGATATCCACATAAGAAATAATTTTAATAAAAATCCTTTTAATATTCTAGTGGCCGGCTAAGCTTGGGACCCAAGCTTTGACCAACATGACTCATCCACTTGGTCTTGGCGGCCCTAGCTTGGGTTCCAAGCTAGCTTGGCCGGCCCATTGGATGGGTAAGAAGGTGGGTATCGGTGGGTATAAATCTCTATATACTAGAGGCTACGATAGGGACCGAGAGGAGGAATTGGTTTTGGTCTCCGATGAAATTAAGCATCCCGTGTCTGAACACACAACTTAATTTCATCAATAATAATTCATTCCACTAAAGAACTATTATTGAACTATCGCACCAATCCCAAATTACATTTTGGGCTCCTTCTTATTATGAGTGTGTTAGTCTCCCTGTGTTTAAGATAACAAATGTCCACTAATTAAGTAAGTTACTGACAACTCACTTAATTAATATCTAGCTCCAAGAGTAGTACCACTCAACTTCATCGTCATGTCGGACTATGTCCACCTGCAGGGTTTAACATGACAATCCTTATGAGCTCCTCTTGGGGACATTCTCAACCTAGATCACTAGGACACAGTTTCCTTCTATAATCAACAACACACACTATAAGTGATATCATTTCCCAACTTATCGGGCTTATTGATTCATCGAACTAAATCTCACCCATTGATAAATTAAAGAAATAAATATCAAATATATGTGCTTGTTATTATATTAGGATTAAGAGCACACACTTCCATAATAACTGAGGTCTTTGTTTCTTTATAAAGTCAGTATAAAAGAAACGACCTCTAATGGTCCTACTCAATACACTCTTAGTGTACTAGTGTAATTATATAGTTAAGATAAACTAATACCTAATTACACTACGACCTTCCAATGGTTTGTTCCTTTCCATTATGGTCGTGAGCTACTGTTTATAATTTATAAGGTACTGATAACATGATCCTCTGTGTGTGACACCACACACCATGTTATTTACAATATAAATTAATTGAACAACTTCATTTATCATAAATGTAGACATTTGATCAATGTGATTCTTATTTCTAGATAAATGTTTATACCAAAAGCTAGGCTTTTAGTATACACTCTAACAATCTCCCACTTATACTAAAAGACTAAGCTGCCATATCTGCTGCCATACATCTGATTCCCAACCCTTCAACATGTCCATCAAAAGCTCTCGCCTTAAGTACCTTAGTGAAAAGATCTATAGGTCATCATCTGATGCATTCTAGGCAGCAACAACTTCTCCTCGTTTATACGATTTCTCGTATTAGGTGGTACTTGCGCTCTATTGTGTTTACTTGCCTTTATAGACTTATGGTTTCTTCGAGTTTGCTACTGCACCAATATTATTACAATAAATTGTAATAATCTTTGGACAAACCAGAAATCATATCTAAGTCTATCTTGAGGTTATTGAGTCATTTAGCTTTTATGGGTACCTTAGAGGCTTTCCATATACTAAACTTCTATGGTGGAGTCCAGAAAACACCTATGCTTATCACTCTTCCATAGTTATGACTTTACCTCCTAAAGTAAACACAAAACCCCGAGGTTGACTTATTATTGTCCCTATCCGATTGGAAGTCAAAATCCATGCAACCCACAAGGACCAAATTAACTGCCTTGTAAGCTAGCATATATTCTCTAGTGCCTCTAAGGTACTTTAATATATGCTTTATCGCAATCCATTGTCCTTGGGTTACTTTGATATCCGCTAACTATGCCCTTGGCAAAACAGATTTCGATCGTGCATAGCATACATTAGGCTTCCGAAGCATAAAGAACTGCCTTTATTTCCTTTATCTCCTTTGATGTCTATAGAGACATATCTTTAGATAAAGTTACTCCATCCTGAAAAGGTAAGAAACCTTTCTTGGAGTTTTGCATGCTTAAAACGAGCAAGGATTTTTCTGATATATGAAGCTTGGGATAAGTAAAATATTCTTTTCTTGCGATCACTTATTACTTTGATCTTAAGAATATATACATTCTCCCAAGTCCTTTATATCGAATTGTTTGAACAACCATACCCTTACTTCTGACAACATTTTGATATTGTTTCCAACTACCAAAAATGTTATCTACGTATAGTACAAGAAATACCACCACGCTTCCATCACACCTTTTGTATACACAAGACTTATCCGGTTACTAAATCCATAGATCTGGATTACTTTGATAAACCGGATGTTCCAAGACCTTGAAGCTTTGCCTCAGTCCATAGATTGAGCTTGCACACAAGATGCTCTTAGCCCTTTGTAATGAACCCTTCTGGTTGCTTTATATGGATGCTTTCTTCAAGACTTCCATTAAGGAATGCTGTCTTGACATCCACTTGCCAAATAGATAAAAGAATCCGGATAGACTTAAGCATGGCTACCAGTGAAAAAGTTTCCTTTTTCATCAAGTCTTGCTTTGAAAGTTACTACCTTCCTGTCTATCCCTCTTTTCCTATTATAGACCTTTTTACACCCAACGGCTTTTACACCATTTGGTGATTCTACAAGCTTCCAGATTTTATTAGAATACATATATTATAATTCTATTATTCATTACTCTTTGCCAAGATGCTGCATCTTTATCTTGGAGTGCTTCATCATATGACCGGAGATCAGGTTCATGTCCTCCAGGGATCGAGTCCAAAAACTCTCCCAAAACATGAATCTTTTTAGGTTGCCTAACAACCCTCCCACTACGACAAGGCACTTATTGCAATTGTGTATCATTTGTGATACGTGTTGCAGTTTTCTTGTGGTATCTCATCTTGTACAGTTGGTACTAGGTTAGGCATGTCCTTTATTATTTCCTTAAGAACAAATTTAGTTATGAGCATGTGGTTCATTATATAGTCCTTTTCTAAAAAAATCAGTCATTGATGCTAACAATGACCTTCTAATTTTTAATACTATAAACCTACTTTTGTTTATCTAGGATAGCTTACAAACAAGTGAACTCCTATCCAACTTATCATTGTCTCTCTTTAACATATGTGCTGGATCACCCGAATCCGAATATGCTTCAAAATAGGTTTTCACCTATTCAGCAATTCTATATGAGTAGAGAGTTCTAACTTGGAAGGTACTATGTTCACTTTCGTTTTCAGAGTTTATCCTTAAAACAAATTTGGTAATTTTCTGAATAACTCATCATCTATCTAATTATTCCATAAGAGTCCTTTACCTTATTTCTACTACACCATTCTGTTGGGGTGTACCAGATGCAGTTAGTTGGGATTGAAATCCAACTTCTGATAAGTGACTCCTAAAATCTCTCAAGAGGTACTTGCCACTACGATCTTCCATAGTGACTTTTTACTTTAACATTTCTCCGTATCAACCTTGTACTCTTTGAACTAATCAAAGTACTTAGTCTTGCGGTACATTAAGTAAATTTATTTGTATCTTAAATAGTTGTCTATAAAATAGACAAAATATTCAATACTACCTCTTGTCTGGATAGTCATAGGATCACACAAATCAGAATAAATCATTTTCAACATATCTTTGACTTCATACCCCTTGGACTTAAAAGCTTCTTCGGTTATTTTCCTTCCAAGTAAGACTCGTAGGTTGGAAAGATTCCCACTACTAATGAACCCAAAAGTTCATCAGCTACCAATGAATCCTACTCAAGTATAACCTAGCTTTAGATGCCAAAGATATAATTGGTTCATTTCCGAAGGTTGCTTTCTCTTAAAATTAGAAGATGTGTTACTAATTTCCATTTGTTGCATCGTGGGAGTTATTGGATTATAAATTGTCAACCATCATACCAGAATAGATAACTTCCCTATTTTTCTTGATAACAACTTTGTTATCAAAATAGACACTATATCTATAATAGTTTAGAAACTGAAATCAGGTTCTTTCTAAACTTGGTACGTAAAGACAATTACTTAAAATCCATATTTTATTCTTATCAAAGGATAAACATCTCCCACTGCAACAGCTACCACTTTTACAGTAGTGCCCATGTGGACGGTGATTTACCTTTCATTTAGTTGTCGGGTTTCCTGGAACCCTGCAATGTATTGCAGACATGATTAATGGCATCTTGTATCTACACTCCAGGTTCTGGTAGATAACACCACTAGACATGTTTCAACTAATGAATTAAATACACCTAAATTGTTCTTAGTTCTTAGAAGACAGTCTACCTTAATGTCCAAGTCCTATTTCCAATCATTACAATTGGGACTACTAAGTCTTTTCTATAGTATGACTACTAGGGAATTGACAAATATTTAAATCCTAAGAATCACAAAAAAATATTTGGTCAAGATCAACTCCTTAAAAATCCCCATGAATTTTGTATGCCACGTTAGTGTGGACGTATACAAAATCAAAGAGGAGATTTTATCCATTAATTTTATTATCTTGTCAACTTTACTTTATGACGAATAAAATTAATAGTTGATCTGTCTTTGATCAAATATTTGGTCAAAAACTTTTGAATTTTTTTTAAAAAATATTGATTCCTCAAACAATATTATTTAAATTCACCAACACCTCAAACACCGTGAATTTTGCATGCCACGTTAGTGTGGACGTATACAAATTCAACATTTGTAAAAGGAGGGTTTTAACCCATTAATTTTATTATCTTGTCAACCTAACTTTTTGACAAATAAAATTAATAGTTGGTATCATTTGGTCACACAAATAATAGCAGTGACTCCGATGGGGAGGATACTATTAAATGTGTCTAAGTGTATACCATTACTTGACACTAAGTCCATTAATAAGATTATGCCCCTTCCGTTGGGGAAGATCACACGCTCTTAATTAACTTCCTATAGTCATCCAAAATGGAAGTCTGTTCTAGTGATCCACAAACAAGCTCATCCGTTATGGAGGAAGGCAACGCGCAAGCTTGTTTGCATCACTTACAAACCAGTAATGGAGACCATGGGATTTACTTAAAATCCCTCTCCCACTTAGTTATTTATAAATGAGGAATTTTAACTATGCTAGCCTACTAAATATGTGAACCAACATGCACACACAATATAAAAGCAATAAATAGAAAATCTAATTTTCAACTATTATGGCTTTTATCTCTAGTTGTCTTCCGTGTGTTGTCATCCCAAGCTGCTGCCATATTTGGCCACCGCCATCGGGTCTAGCTGTCCATCTTGCTCCTAGTTCCACTGCGCCTCGGTCCTTCGAAGGTTCCACGCTTTGCAAGATTCGATCCATGACATAAATAGAATTTTACATTTTGATCCTATATTCCATAAAAGGAATGTACATGTATCTAGATCAAAAATAAAATCCTAATAAAACTAAATACAACTCCTGCCTGTATTTTATAATACAATCATGCACATACAATAAAATGCCCTTGACATGTCCAAGGGTCCAATCACACACATAATAACTATAAGCCATAATAGTTGGATCTGCATCCACAAAGTTAGCACATCCTACTATTATCTGCCTAAATTATGTATGACATGTGCATAATTAAACTAATACCAAATACGCAGAGGCCCTAGCTCCGATACCAATTGTTGGTTGCTACTCGGAAAGCCTAGAGGTTCCACCGCAAAAATTTTGTACAAAGGTCTGAACCTTTCCTAGCTACCATGTGTTCTTTTAAATTAAATTTTGGATCGCCTGCTGAACTTAACACGTTTGATCCAAAACTTAATCTATTTGTTCTTTAGGTTTTGACTTGGATCTCCTGCGGAACTTAACACGTTCGACCTAAATCACCTTAAGTTATTAATTCCATTAAATATTAATTTCCATAATTGGTTCCCAAGATTGACGTGGCGAGGCACATGGCCTTCTTGGATATGGGAGCAACCACCACCGACTAGACAAAACCTTTTATAGAAATCTAATATTTAATTTCCTAAAATAACTTTAGGTTAACCGAAAAGAACAATCAAATCACAAGGAAAAATAAAACAAAAGAACACAACTTCGAAAAACATATTCGAAATACTAGAATCGTAAGCCTCTTGTATTTGGTATTATTTCCATAAATAACTAGCATGATGCGGAAAGAAAAATTACTAGTTATACCTTTTAGAAAGACCTCTTGATCTTCTACCGTATTCCTCTTCTAACCTCGGACGTTGTGTGGGCAACGATCTTCCGAGATGAGAAACCACCAAGAACCTTCTTCTCCTCCTAGCTAGGTTCGGCCAACACAAAGAAGCTTCACCAAGGACGAAGAACAAAACACCATCCAAGCTCCAAGGGATACAAGCTTTCTCTCCTTCTTCTTCTTCTTCTCCAAGTAGTATCCGGCCACCACAAGAGCTCCAAGCCAATAGAGAAGGTTCGGCCACCACCAAGAGGAAGAGAGGAAGAGAGGTTGGCCGACCACAACACCAAGGAAAAGAGGGAGAGAAATAATAGAGGTTGTTCCCCATGAAGCCTTCTCTCCCACCTCTTTTATAACCCTCCGTCTTGGCAAATAAGGAAATTTAATTAAAAACTTCCTTAATTCTTTTGCCATAAAAAGGAAAAATTTATTTAATTAAAACAATTTTCCTTTTCTCAATTTACATGGCCGGCCACACCAAAGCTACAAACAAGGAGAGTTTTAATTAATTAAAACTTCCTAATTTGTCTCAGAAATTTATAAAATTTCTTCAATAATTTAATCCCTTCATGATTGGTTTATAAAAGGAAATTTAATAAATTAAAATCTTTCTTTAAACATGTGGATAAAAGAAAGTTATCTCTAAAAATTAAAATCTCTTTTAATCTACAAATAAGGAAAGATATCAAATCTTTTCTCAATCTTTTGTAGAAACTAATAAAAGAGAATTATTAATTTTAAACTTTCTTTAAATCATGAACGTGGTTAAAAGGAAAGTTTTCTTAAAATTTAAAATCCTCCTTTAATCAACAAATAAGGAAAGATTTCAAATTTTAAACTCTCTTTTAAACATGTAGATGATTTACAAATAAGGAAAGTTTTACCAAAATTAAAACCATCCTTTTAATCTACAAATAAGGAAAGAGATTAATCTCTTCTCTTAATTTTTGTAGAAAGTTATAAAAGGAAATTTTAATTTTAAACTCTCTTTTAAAATCATGATATCCACATAAGAAATAATTTTAATAAAATCCTTTTAATATTCTAGTGGTCGGCCACCTAAGCTTGGGACCCAAGCTTTGGCCGACCACCTGGCTGACCCTAGCTTGGGTTCCAAGCTAGCTTGGCCGGCCCCATTGATGGGTAAGAAGGTGGGTATGCGGTGGGTATAAATCTCTATATACTAGAGGCTACGATAGGGACCGAGAGGAGGAATTGGTTTGTCTCCCGATGAAATTACATCCCGTGTTCGCCCCGAACACACAACTTAATTTCATCAATTCCACTAAAGAACTATTATTGAACTACCGCACCAATCCCAAATTACATTTTGGGCTCCTTCTTATTATGAGTGTGTTAGTCTCCTGTGTTTAAGATAACAATGTCCACTAATTAAGTAAGTTACCGACAACTCACTTAATTAATATCTAGCTCAAGAGTAGTACCACTCAACTTCATCGTCATGTCGGACTATGTCCACTGCAGGGTTTAACATGACAATCCTTATGAGCTCCTCTTGGGGACATTCTCAACCTAGATCACTAGGACACGCTTCCTTCTATAATCAACAACACACTATAAGTGATATCATTTCCCAACTTATCGGGCTTATTGATTCATCGAACTAAATCTCACCCATTGATAAATTAAAGAAATAAATATCAAATATATGTGCTTGTTATTATATTAGGATTAAGAGCACACACTTCCATAATAACTGAGGTCTTTGTTTCTTTATAAAGTCAGTATAAAAGAAACGACCTCTAATGGTCCTACTCAATACACTCTTAGTGTACTAGTGTAATTATATAGTTAAGATAAACTAATACCTAATTACACTACGACCTTCCAATGGTTTGTTCCTTTCCATTATGGTCGTGAGCTACTGTTTATAATTTATAAGGTACTGATAACATGATCCTCTGTGTGTGACACCACACACCATGTTATCTACAATATAAATTAATTGAATAACTTCATTTATCATAAATGTAGACATTTGACCAATGTGATTCTTATTTCTAGATAAATGTTTATACCAAAAGCTAGGCTTTTAGTATACACTCTAACACAAGGGTCGTCGGTCGACGATATGAGAGGTCACCAAATGGGCCGACGACATAAGGGCCGACAGTCGACGACCCGACGGTCACCAAATGGGCCGTCAAATGGGGCAAGAGGGTCGGGTCGTTACACCCATACCCACCTTCTTACCCACCTTAAGGTGGCCGGCCAAGCCTAACTTGGAGCCCAACTAGGGCCGGCCAAACCAAGGTGAGTTGGTTTCATTAGGTGGTTGACCCTAGCTTAAACCCAAGCTTGGTGTGGTCGGCCACAATAAATTAAAAGGTTTTTATTTTTTTTAAAATCTTTTTTATGTGGAAGCCATGATTTTAAAAGAGAGTTTAAAATTTAAATCTTTCCTTTTTCTACAAAAGATTAAGTGAAATGTTTGATATCTTTCCTTATTTGTACTTAAAAGAAATATTTTAATTTTTGAAAAAACTTTCCTTTTTTGTAACCATCCTCATGATTTAAAAGATATTTTTAAATTAAATCTTTCCTTTTATAGTTTCTACAAAAGATTAAGAAAAGATTTTGATATCTTTCCTTATTTGTATATTGAAAGAAAGATTTTAATTTTAATAGAAAACTTTCCTTTTTGTAAATCATCCACATGTTTTAATAGAGAGATTTTAATTTTTAAAAGTTTCCTTTTATAACCAACCATGAAGGGAATTTTTAAAGAGAAATTTTTATTTAAAAATTTCTGGAAACAAATTAGGAAGTTTTAATTTTGTGTTTAAAATTTCCTTGTTTAGAGGGATTAGGGTTGCCGGTCATATATAGTTTGAAAGGGAAATTTTATTAAACTTTCCTTTCATTGGCAAAGAGAATAAGGAAGTTTTAATAAAACTTTCCTTATTTGCCAAGACTAAGGAATATAAAAGAGAGGGTAGAGGTGCCTCACCTTATACCAAGATATCTTCTTTGGTTCCTCTCTTCCTTGGTTGGTGGTCGGCCCCTCTCTTCCTCTCCATCTCCTATTCTTTTTCCTTGGCCGGCGACATCTTCATCTCAAGGATTTTTTTAGTGGCTGGATTTTGTTAGAGGAAGAAGGAGAGATAGGAGGTTTTATTTCTAGCATCCCTTGGAGCTTGGTGGTGGTGGCCAAACCTCATCTTCTCTTGGAGTTCTTGTGGTGGCCGAAACTTGTTTGGAGAAGAAGGAATCTTGGGTGGTTTGTTGGGTTTTTCGGGCCGCGAAAACCGCTTTTCGCGTCGCGGAAACCCCGAATCACCCAAAGCCGTAGATCCGTGCAAAGAAAAATTTCGAAAAACACAAATACGAGTTTTATACTACGATCTACAGTAGATCTACAAAGGAAAAACCATTTTACCATCGATGCGTGCCCTTCGTTTAGTCCCGCACGTCCAAGGAAGCGTTGGATCTCGAGAGTGTCAATGTAGACACTCCTCTAGTGATATCCACACGAACAAGGAGTGGTCTTCTACCACTCAAAGATGGAGAAGAGAGCCCCAAGTGTGCTACCACTTTTCTAGAGCTCTCGGATGGGAACAAAAAGGGAGAAAAGAGAGAAATAGAAGAGAGAATCACATACACTCCTTTAGTACCCTCCTTTGTGACCTTCACTTTCCCTTGTGCTCTTGGAAACAACTCAACATCTTCTCCTCACCATGATAGCCACGACCACAACAACTCAAGAGGAGAGAGGAACCCAATGAGGAAGAAGGAATAATAACACCACATCAATTCCCAAAACAAAAACCTCCACACCATCTAATGTGTGGCCGGCCACACTATAAAGCCCCTCATTAATGTGGTCGGCCACATTAAAACCAATTGGATGTGTAACCTCCAATGAGGTGGCATACCATTATGAGGTGGTGATGTGGCTAATGATGTGGCTAGGTTGGTCATGCCAAGTAGGATGAGTCAACCTTCATGATGATGTGGTAAGACATCAAGTCAAACTTGATGTTTCAACTTCCATTTGGTCAAGTCAAACTTGACCAATTCTCTTCCTTGTTGAGTTAAATTCAACCTTTGATTCAAGTCAATTTTAATTTAATGAATCTAATTCATTAATATAAATTGACCCAATGAATCAAATTTAAATTAGACTCATTCAACATTTGAATCTAATTGAGTCTAACTCAATAAGTCTAATTTTGAATCCAATCTTTGGTGCATCATATGAACCTAATCCAATTGGTTCATCATATGAACCTAATCTCCATCCACATGTTCTTTGTGTGTGACCCAATAGGTTCTTGTAACGTTGGCAATGTTTCTAAACTCTTTTAGAAACATAAGCAATGAGCGGCATCTAGCAATACATCATTGCTACCCAAGTTACAAGAAATGTTAAGATCCAACATCACCTTGTGACTACTAATTGTGACTCCTCACAATATGTGACATTGTCCTTCTATCCTAGACATCTAGATTGATCAATATGAGGCATAGACCGTGTCATCCTCTAATCAATCTAAATCTTGAACTCCAAGTAGACTCACTCGATCAAATGAGCTCAACATCTAATGTTGACTCATTTGGGCATGGCCATGCACTTCGTGGTCTAACTCTATCAAGAATATTGATGTCGCTCCCGTCATATGGGAGGGATAGATTCCATCTACATCACTCACATCCCTCTGCATAATTTGTTACATACCCAGTAATCGCCTTTATAGTCCACCCTGTTACGGGTGACGTTTGACGAAACCAAAGTACATAACTCCTTATGTAGGGATCCATGGTGACTTCAGGTCTAAGGACTAATAGTCATACTAATAGCCACATGAGAAAGTATATGACACTCATATAATGATCCATGATACTTTCTCATGGCGGGTCATTCAGTATACATTCTCTAATGCATACCCATGTGTCAGCTTGATATCTCTATATCCATGACTTGTGAGATCAAGTCATCGAGCTGACTTACATGCTAGTCTTATTGTATTAACATTGTCCCTGAATGTTAATACTCGACTAGGAATAAATTAGAGTAGTGTTCCCTATATCATCTCACTATCGATTCAACTAATCGATTGATATAGGTATGAACATTCTACTCAAGGATGCTACTATACTTATTTTATCTGGCACTAATACCAATAAGCATAATAACCAAAAACCAAATGCCTTAATATATATATAAGAATATGATATACATGAGTCCATACAACCATCAAATGATTGGATCTAGGGCTCTAACTAACAATCTCCCACTAGCACTAGTGCCAATCAGTATAGGCTCTAAGGCCTAATGACCTAGTGTGACCATCATGCTTCCTCTGTGCCAAAGCCTTGGTCAAGGGATCTGCGATGTTAGCCTCTGTAGGTACTCTGCAAATCTTCACATCTCCTCTATCGATAATCTCTCGAATGAGATGGAAGCGCCGTAGTATATGCTTGGTCCGCTGGTGTGAGCGAGGTTCCTTCGCCTGTGCTATAGCTCCATTGTTGTCACAATAGAGCTCAACTGGTTCGCGATGTTAGGAACCACCCCAAGTTCGATGATGAACTTGCGGATCCAACGCCTCCTTTGCGCCTCGATGCGAATGTACTCGCCTTGTAGAATCAGCTACTATATCCTGCTTCGAACTCCAGGTGACGGCACCACCATTAATGCAAAATACGAACCCGATTGCGATCTATAGTCGTCGGTCTGGAAGCTAGCATCACGTAACCCTACGCCTAGCTCATCATTGCCTCCATATATCAAGAAATATTCTTTAGTCCTTCTTAAGTACTTAAAATATTCTTGACCACTATCCAGTGACCTGGATCTGATTGTATCTGCTCGTCATGCTCAAAGCATACGAGACATCGATCGAGTACATAACATGGCGTACATGATCGATCCTATGGCTGAGGCATAAGGGATCTGATCCATGCGGTCTCTCTCTCTAGAAGAGGGACCTTGAGTCTTCGAAAGACTCACGCCATGTGACATCGGCAAATCCCTTCTTGGAGTTCTGCATGGCAAACCGAAGGAGTACCTTGTCAATATATGTACTCGACTTAGGCCAAGCAATCTCTTAGATCTATCTCTATAGATCTGTATCCCTAGAATGCGGGATGCCTCACCTAAGTCCTTCATTGAGAAGCAACTCCCTAGCCAGGTCTTGACAGATGAAGCATAGGGATGTCCTTCCCAATGAGTAGTATGTCATCCACATACAATATGAGGAAGACAACTATATCCCCTACAACCTTCTTGTAGACACAAGGTTCATCTTCGTTCTTGATGAAACCAAACTGCTTGATTGCATCATCGAATCGAAGATTCCAGCTCCAGAAGCTTGCTTTAGTCCATAAGTGGATCTACAAAACCCTCAGGTTGTGTCATGTACACATCCTCGAGTAGGTTTCCATTCGAAACGCTTTTGACATCCATCTGCCATATCTCATAGTCATGGTAGGCTGCAATAGCAAGCATGATCCAAATAGACTTAAACATCGCTTGGAGAAAAGTTTCATCATAGTCAATACCATGAATTTGCTTGAAACCTTTAGCTACCAAGCGACCCTTATAGATAAGTCCATCCATGTCGGTCTTTCTCTTAAAGACCCACTTACACCCAATGGGTTTTACCCTTGGTGGATCAACCAAAGTCCATACTTGGTTGGTGTACATGGAGTCCATTTGATCTCATGGCTTCTAGCCATTTCTCGAATCTGGTCTCATCACAGCTTCCGATAGGTGGTAGGCTCATCCTCTATGAGCACAACGTCATCATGGTCGACAAGAGAAATGTGTATCTCTCAGGCTGACGATCCTATCAGACCTACGAAGAGGTATGTCTACTTGAATGGTTGTTGTTCCTCAACTCTTTGTGGAAAAACATCATCCACAACACTTTGTGGTTCGAGTTCAACTTCCATCGAGGCATCACTATTGTTCGCATCTTGAACTTCTTCAAGATCGAGCAGCACTAGTCTTTCTAGAAACAAAATCCCTTTCTAGAAAGACCCCGGTCTTTGACTACTGACTGGGAATGTAGAAGTAATATCCCTTAGTTTCCTTGGGATATCCGATGAAATAGCACTTGTCGATTTGGGTCCTAATTTGTCCGAGACTTGACGTCGACGTAAGCCTCACAACCCCAAATCCTCATGAAAGACACCAGGCATCTCTCAGTCCATATCTTATATGGTGTCTTTATCACGGCCTTAGATGGAACTCGGTTGAGAATGAAAGCTCGTGTCTAGAGCATATCCCCATAGATATGTCGGAAGATCTGTGTGACTCATCATAGATCGTATCATATCTAATAAGGCGATTCCTCCTTTGGATACACCATTCCACCGTGGTGTTCGGGAGGAGTGAGTTGAGATAAAATCCCACACTCAAGTAGTCACGAAACTCATGGCTTAAGTATTCACCACCTCGATCCGATCAAGTACCTTAATACTCTTGCCAAGTTCTGTACTTCATTCTTGAATTCTTTGAACTTTTCAAAGGATTCAGATTTATGTCATCAAATACACATAACCATATCTCCTGAAGTCATCAATAAATGTGATGAAGTACCTATAACCACCTCTAGCATCAACATTGAAAGGGCCACATACATCACTATGTATGAGTCCTAACAAATCAGTTGCTCTCTCGCTATGCCCACTAAAGGGGGTCTTGGTCATCTTGCCTCGTAGGCATGACTCGCATATCTCATATGATTCAAAATCAAATGAGTCCAGAAAACCATCCTTATGGAGTGGATAAGCGCTTATGACCTAAGCGACAGTGCCAGAGATAGGTGTGGTTCATATCGTTCAATTTGAACCTCTTGGTACTAACGTTATAGATAGGGCTCTCAAGGTCTAGAATATAGAGTCCGTTCATCAGAGGTGCATTACAATAGAACATATCGTTTAAATAGACAGAACAACATTTGTTCTTTATTATAAACGAAAATCCTTTCTTGTCCAAACAAGAAACCGATATAATGTTCTTAGTCAATGCACACATAACAACAATCGTCTAACTCTAGTACAAGCCGAGGGTAGAGATAGAAAATAAGTCCCTGCAACAACAACCCATGCTCCATTGCCTACGTAGGTCTATCTCGCCCTTTGTCAATGCTCGCTATTTCTCGGTGCTTGTACATTTACAAATGTCACATATTATCTAATACCCACGACGAAGAAATAGAGAGGTTGACTTCTATAACATTTATACCTGAAGTAGAAATCTTATTTCTCTTCTTGTTAAGATCTTCCTCTTCCAGTGCCCTCCTTGTCCTTGATATAGTTGACGAAGATGTGCAACCATATCGTAAGCACCCATCAACTCATGTTGCTTCAAGCTCGAGTTCATGGTTGCGAGCATTAGACAGGACACATCGAATGTGTCATCTTGATGCTTCTTGTAAGCATCACGGTCAGCTCGTGGGGGTGCTCCGAACGTACAGTTTACGTTCTTGGGTGAGAACTATTCTCAAGTTCCCGCAAGAAATTTACTCCGTTGAGCTTGTCCTTCTTAAGGGCAGAGCGCAGAAGAAGTTCGTATTCGACGTCATGGTTATCTACAATAAAATTTGCGAAATAAATATCATATTCTTTTAAATCATCTAATTAGGCCTTTAATTAAATGATGCTCCCACTGAATTCTATAATTCTTGTGGGACAAGATCCACATCATACTAACCCTTGAGTTAGCTTTGGCTAATACGCCCAAGGCTTAGTATGATCGGTAGGTAACGATTACCAATTACATCTCTATGCAACTCTTGTTTATAGAATCAATATCTGCATATTAAAACTCGAGTTAGCTTTGGCTAATACGCCCGAGAGTTAATATAGATGTGATTTTGACCTATCTTTTCCAACCGTTGGAATAATGCCTATAGTTGACTCGATCCAACCGAGTAACTAGGAATACTCAATCTAATTGAGTTTGTATTCACCCATGCGTTGATAGGCGGGACCAATATTGTCCCTCCGTACCCTACCAAGATAATATGTATTGCTCTGCTTTGGCAGATTCAACAATACATGTGATCGAGGTAGTGATAGGTATCACGGCATGGTTAGGCATTTAGAGTTGGTTCGATCTAGATCTAATCTAATCGAGAAGGATGCATCTTGTGCATGACTTAGATCTAATCTAATCGCAAGGGTGCATCATGTGCACGACTTAGATCTAATCTAATCGTTAAGGCACTAATTAATTAATTAACTATTAAACATGCATCATATACATAACAATTAATTAATTTATTTATTTGTGATTTAGTCATGGCCCTACTACGATCTTCTCAAGCCAATGAGAAGATCGAATGGTCAACCTAGGGTCAACAGCTTCTCCAAGCTCCTCCCTTTGACCACCTTGTGTTGCTCGTGCCCTCCTCGGAACTCCGTCTCGTGTGGACCCTCCACCGCTCCAATTTGTACATTACAATTTGAAACTCGAGTTACATTCGAGTCTAAATCTAATTTACAACAAGAATATAAGAGAAGGCACGACGCGCAGGTCGCGAATATAAAACAACACTCGCAAACACGTAACGGCACGCAGGCCGTATTATGAATTACAACACAACCAATCTTATTGGGTTTTGGGCCATGACTATCAAAAAATTAATATATAATTCAAAATTATATATTTTCATAATTTTCTATAATTTTAAAATTAATTTTTACAATTTTTACGAGTAAAATTTCCCAACGGTCCCGTTCAGCGGTTTCGGGCGCAATCGCGGAACGGATCCCCTTGCGGGGCCCAGGGGCAGCACCCCTACCCGCGATCTAACCATCGCGAGGGTTCCTTTGCGATCCAACATCGCCTAGGCGCTGTCCCAAAACGATTTGGGCCGAGACATTGCCGTTACGAAAAAATCTTCCCGGCGGGTTCGTTTTTAGCGATTTCGGGTGCAATCGCGGAGCAAATCCCCTTGCGGGGTTAGGGGCAGTACCCCTACCCACGATCTAACCATCGTGAGTTGCTCCTTTGCGATCTAATGGCACCCAAGCCCGCTGTCCCAAAAGGATTTGGGGCAAAACGAAGCCGTTTTGGAAAAATCTTTCCGGTAGCCGAAGCCTACAAGTGCCGAGACACTTTTGCTTCGCTTCTACGGAAAAATTACCCATAAAAACTATAAAATCATAATTTTACAGAAAATTACAGAAACTTTAGTTTTCATAAAACCAAAAAACAAACTCGTATTCGCCTTGCACGTGGCTCTGATACCACTGTTGGGTTTTTCGGGCCGCGAAAACCGCTTTTCGCGTCGCGGAAACCCCGAATCACCCAAAGCCGTAGATCCGTGCAAAGAAAATTTTCGAAAAACACAAATACGAGTTTTAAACTACGATCTACAAAGGAAAAACCATTTTACCTTCGATGCGTGCCCTTCGTTTAGTCCCGCTCGTCCAAGGAAGCGTTGGATCTCGAGAGTGTCAATGTAGACACTCCTCTAGTGATATCCACACGAACAAGGAGTGGTCTTCTACCACTCAAAGATGGAGAAGAGAGCCCCAAGTGTGCTACCACTTTTCTAGAGCTCTCGGATGGGAACAAAAAGGGAGAAAAGAGAGAAATAGAAGAGAGAATCACATACACTCCTTTAGTACCCTCCTTTGTGACCTTCACTTTCCCTTGTGCTCTTGGAAACAACTCAACATCTTCTCCTCACCATGATAGCCACGACCACAGCAACTCAAGAGGAGAGAGGAACCCAAGGAGGAAGAAGGAATAATAACACCACATCAATTCCCAAAACAAAAACCTCCACACCATCTAATGTGTGGCTGGCCACACCATAAAGCCCCTCATTAATGTGGACGGCCACATTAAAACCAATTGGATGTGTAACCTCCAATGAGGTGGCATACCATTATGAGGTGGTGATGTGGCTAATGATGTGGCTAGGTTGGTCATGCCAAGTAGGATGAGTCAACCTTCAAGATGATGTGGCAAGACATCAAGTCAAACTTGATGTTTCAACTTCCATTTGGTCAAGTCAAACTTGACCAATTCTCTTCCTTGTTGAGTTAAATCCAACCTTTGATTCAAGTCAATTTTAATTTAATGAATCTAATTCATTAATATAAATTGACCCAATGAATCAAATTTAAATTAGACTCATTCAACATTTGAATCTAATTGAGTCTAACTCAATTAGTCTAATTTTGAATCCAATCTTTGGTGCATCATATGAACCTAATCCAATTGGTTCATCATATGAACCTAATCTCCATCCACATGTTCTTTGTGTGTGACCCAATAGGTTCTTGTAACGTTGGCAATGTTTCTAAACTCTTTTAGAAACATAAGCAATGAGCGGCATCTAGCAATACATCATTGCTACCCAAGTTACAAGAAATGTTGAGATCCAACATCACCTTGTGACTACTAATTGTGACTCCTCACAATATGTGACATTGTCCTTCTATCCTAGACATCTAGATTGATCAATATGAGGCATAGACCGTGTCATCCTCTAATCAATCTAAATCTTGAACTCCAAGTAGACTCACTCGATCAAATGAGCTCAACATCTAATGTTGACTCATTTGGGCATGGCCATGCACTTCGTGGTCTAACTCTATCAAGAATATTGATGTCGCTCCCGTCATATGGGAGGGATAGATCCCATCTACATCACTCACATCCCTCTGCATAATTTGTTACATACCCAGTAATCGCCTTTATAGTCCACCCAGTTACGGGTGACGTTTGACGAAACCAAAGTACATAACTCCTTATGTAGGGATCCATGGTGACTTCAGGTCTAAGGACTAATAGTCATACTAATAGCCACATGAGAAAGTATATGACACTCATATAATGATCCATGATACTTTCTCATGGCGGGTCATTCAGTATACATTCTCTAATGCATACCCATGTGTCAGCTTGATATCTCTATATCCATGACTTGTGAGATCAAGTCATCGAGCTGACCTACATGCTAGTCTTATTGTATTAACATTGTCCCTGAATGTTAATACTCGACTAGGAATAAATTAGAGTAGTGTTCCCTATATCATCTCACTATCGATTCAACTAATCGATTGATATAGGTATGAACCTTCTACTCAAGGACGCTACTATACTTATTTTATCTGGCACTAATACAAATAAGCATAATAACCAAAAACCAAATGCCTTAATATATATATAAGAATATGATATACATGAGTCCATACAATCATCAAATGATTGGCTCTAGGGCTCTAACTAACATGGTTCTCGTCACGGTAGATCGTCGCCCACACGACGTCCGAGATAAGAAGAGGAATATGATAGAAGATCAAGAGATGTTGCTTACAAAGAAAGGTATAACTAGTAATTATATTCCCAATCATACTAATTTTCTTTGTATAGATTTTGAAATACCTGTAACGACCCGACCCTTTGGACTTTTGGGTGGCCCTTGTGGCAGCCCAACTGGCGGCCCTTATGTCATCGGCCCATTTGGCGACCTCTCATGTCGTCGACCGACGACCCTTGGCCGTACCGTTACTCACTAAGACTTTCCACCCCTGCCAGTGGATTTTTGCCTCCCCTAGGATTCGAACTCTAGACCTCCAGGCTTAAGTACTAGAGTTTATGAATCCTGGTAGCCAAGTGAGCGCACTTGGCTACCAGGATTCATAAACTCTAGGTCGAGGTCTGGGAGGCAAATTAAGTCGGTAGGAAACAGTGAGAACGCGACTGTCATCTCGACGACATGAGGTCGCCAAATGGGTCGACAGGCCGCCCAAGACGCCAAAGGGCCGGGTCGTTACAAAAAAAAGGCGCCTTTTTATTGTAACGACTGACCCTTTGGCCTCTTGGGCGGCCCTTCGGCCCTTTATGTCGTCGGCCCATTTGGCGAAGTCTCATGTCATCGACCGACGACCCTTTTGGCTGTGCCGTTACTCACTAGGACTTTCCACCCCTGCCAATGGATTTTTGCCTCCCCCAGGATTCGAACTCTAGACCTCTAGGCTTAAGTACTAGAGTTTATAAATTCTGGTAGCCAAGTGCGCTCACTTGGCTACCAGGATTCATAAACTCTAGTGCTCGAGGTCAGAGTTCGATCTGGGAGGCAAAACCATACCATTAACGACACGGCCAAGGGTCGTCAGTCGACGACATGAGAGGTCGCCAAATGGGTCGATGACATAAGGGCCGCCACAAGGGCTGCCCAAAAGGCCAAAGGGCTGGGTTGCTACAATAAAAAGGCGCCTTTTTATTGTAATGACCCAAACCTTTGGCCTCTTGGGAGGCCCTTGCGGCGGCCAAACTAGCGACCCTTATGTCGTCGGCCCATTTGGCGAAGTCTCATGTCGTCGACCAACGACCCTTGCCCGTGTCGTTACTCACTAGAACTTTCCACCCCTGGCAGTGGATTTTTGCCTCCCCCAGGATTCGAACTCTAAACCTCCAGGCTTAAGTATTAGAGTTTATGAATCCTGGTAGCCCTTATGTCGTCGGCCCATTTGGCGACCTCTAATGTCGTCGACCGACGACTCTTTGGCCGTGCTGTTACTCACTAGGACTTTCCACCCCTGGCCAGTGGATTTTTGCCTTCCCCAGGATTCGAACTCTAGACCTCCAGGCTTATGTACTAGAGTTTATGAATCCTGGTAGCCAACTGAGCGACACAAGGACGGCCAGTTGGGCCGCCACAAGGGCCACCCAAGAGGCCAAAGGGTCGGGTCGTTACAATAAAAGACGCCTTTTTATTGTAACGACTCGGCCCTTTGGCCTCTTGGACGACCCTTATAGCGGCCCAACTGGCGACCCTTATGTCGTCGGCTCATTTGGCGACCTCTCATGTCGTCGACCGATGACCTTTGGTCGTGCCGTTACTCACTAGGACTTTCCACCCCTGGCAATGGATTTTTGCCTCCTCCAGGATTCGAACTTTAGACCTCCAGGCTTAAGTACTAGAGTTTATGATGCTCACTTGGCTACCAGGATTCATAAACTCTACTACTTAGCCTGGAGGTCTAGAGTTCGAATCCTGGGGAAGACAAAAATCCACCTCCAGGGGAGGAAAGTCCTAGTGAGTAACGGCACGACCAAGGGTCGTCGGTCACCGACATTATAGGTCGCCAAATGGGCCGACGACATAAGGGCCGCCAGTTGGGCCGCCACAAGGGCCGCCAATTGGGCCGCCCTTTTATTGTAACGACCCGACCCTTTTGGCCTCTTGGGCGGCCCTTGTGGCGGCCCAACTGGCGGCCCTTATGTCGTCGGCCCATTTGGAGACCTCTCATGTCGTCGACCGACGACCCTTTGACTGTGCCGTTATTCACTAGGACTTTCCACTCCTGGCAGTGGATTTTTTCCTCCCCCAGGATTCGAACTCTAAACCTCCAGGCTTAAGTATTAGAGTTTATGAATCCTAGTAGCCAAGTGAGCAGCACTCACTTAGCTACCAGGATTCATAAACTCTAATACTTAAGCCTGGACGTTTAGAGTTCGAATCCTGGGGGAGGCAAAAATCCACTCGGTCGATGACATGAGAGGTCGCCAAATGGGCCGATGACATAAGGGCCACCAGTTGGGCCGCCACAACGGCCGGCCAAGAGGCCAAAATGGCTGGGTCGTTACAATACCAATCACAAGAGGCATATGATTCTAGGTTTCGAATTTGTGATTCGAGTTTGTGTTCTTTTGGTTTTTTTTTTATCTTGTGATTCGATTGTTCTTTTTGGTTAAACCTAGGGTTACTATAAGGAATTTAAATATTAAATTTCATTGAAAGGCTTTGTCTATGAAGTGGTGGATGCTCCCATACCCAAGAAGGCCTAGTGCCTCGTAATGTTTAACCTAGAAGTCAATCTCTGAAATTAATATTTAATTGAATTTGTAACATAGGTGGGTTTGGATCAATAATGTTAAGCATCGTTTGCGATCCAAGTCTAAACTACAAAGAACAGATAAGTTGAATTTGGAATCAATAATGTTAAGTTTCGTTTGCGATTCTAAATTTAATTTCTAAAGAACACAATAGGTTGTTAGGAAAGGTTCAGGACTTGTACAAAATGTTTGTACAGGGGAACCGGTACGATATTCCTAGTAGCAACCAACATTAGTATCTGGCACCGCCTTAGTGGTAGGCTCAGGCTCAGGTGCAGCAGCCTTTGGCAGTGCTAACACTCTGACTGAGTGTGCAGGAGAAGCCTAGACAGGTTGATGGGCTGACCTGATGTCTGGCACGAAGCCCAGCTAGGTCGATGGGTCGACCGTATAGCCAGCACGAAGTCCAAATGGGTAGATGGGCTGACCGGACGTTTGGCACGAAGTCCAGCTAGGTCGACGGGCTGACCGGATAGCTGGCACGAAGTCTAGACGGGTCGAAGGGTCGACAGGACATCTGGCAGGTAAGTGAAGGTAAGTCACTAGAGGAGAGTGACAGTGAGGACGCGTTCCCGGGAAGGGAACATTAGGCGTCGATCTGACTTAGACCCATTTCGGATACCTAAGTCGAGATCATGACAAGATTCCAGTCTCGAGGAGACGAAATCTAATTACTATTCTGCTTATCTATAAATTGTGCTAACATTCTGTTTTGCAGGATAATATTATTTTCATTTTACCTCGGAATAACTCTTTCTTGCAGAAGAAGGATTTTCTGGAGAAGAGTGGTCCGAGCGCCCGGAATGCAAACTTTATCCCCAACGCGCGTCGACACGTGGAGCTTCATGATTGGCTGGGCTACGTCACATTCAGGGCGCCCTGATGGTATTCGGGCGCCCCGAACCTCCTATATAAGGAGGGTGAAGGCTGGAGCAAGAAGAATAATGACAAGATCCATCAACGCTAGCCTTAGTGCTCTGCTGTGCTCCTGCGACTCAACAACCGACTGAGTGCTTTTCCGTTTCCTTATATACATTATCAGTATTATTATTTTTAGCATTCCTGTAATTCAATTTTTAATCAATCTTCCGAATTGCTAGTTAATTGCCCAATGAAAGCACTCGACGAGTGCAGGCCTTGGAGTAGGTGTCGCTGAAGGCTCCGAACCAAGTATTTTTCCCTCCAAAAATATTTTTGAAAAGTTCATTTTCATTTTTTCACCATTGGCCAATATTAGTGAAATATCATATTTTCCAAAATTTGAAATAATATTTTTTTTAATATTTTATTATTTAAAAAAAAATTGTGAAATATTATATTTTTTCTCCAGCACTGCTAATCCAAGACCAAGTCTTGGGATCTTTCTTTTGTTTCCTTGTGTGCAAGACCAATGTCTCTTCTTGAAAGACAGAACATCAACGAACCACCTCCATATGAGATGTACGAGAAACATGAATTCAATTTGTGGAGGATGCAGATGGAAAGCTTCATTTTCATGAACGACTTTGATAGTAGCTTGGCACTGAGAAGATCAATACAAAACTCAGAAGCAAACCGAAAGGTAATAAAGTTAGTTTCAAATTTATTATCTAACAAATATAATTGCAAGATAGGAAAAGTCAAAGATGCCCACGAGTTTTGGACTTGTCTGACCAAGCTTCATAAGGAGCCGTTGGAGTTAAACGATCAAGTCAAAATTGAATCCGGACTCAAGTCAGATCCAATGAAAAAACCTTCTGAATTAGGGGTTGCACTCAATGTTATTTATATTTACCAAAATACCCCTGCTAATAGTAGTTTAAATAATATGCATGTTAATTTGTATATTTCTGAAAATTTATATGAAAATAGTATAGTTGTCAATACTTGCAAAAATACCCCTAAGATATTTTCTCATAAAACAAATCTAATTAATTTAGAGAATACAGAAAATCTGAAAATAATTAATAAACCTAAAAATTCAAATTTAAACTTAAACAAATCAGAAAATTCAAATGATAAAGATGACAAGGTCAATATTGATCAAGATAAAATTAATAAATTATTTAATAATCTAAACAATATCAATCTAGAAAATCCTATCCAAACCAAAGATAATTTAATTAACGAAAAAATTAAATTTTAATAATAAGGTTAATCTAATAAATTCCACTAATCATATCAACTTAAAAGACAAAGAAAATATAAGGATAAAATCAAATACTTTGACAAAATCAAAACTAAATTTAATAAACTTAAAATTAAATGTTAAAAATAACATATTAAACAAAGATATTCTAGAAAATTCAAAATTAACAAATTAATAAAAGGTTAAAAGATAAACCCTTAAAGAAATATAATTCAATCAATTTAATTAATTCAAATTTAAAAATTAATAAAAATTTAAACTTTAAAAATAAGCTATTAAAGAAAGATAATTCAATTAACTCAATAAAATTAAAATTGAATGAAAATTTAAACTTTAAATACACTCTTTTAAAGAAGGACGATTTGACTCATCTAATTAATTCAAAATTAAAAACTTAAATTTAATTTACAAATTAAATAAAAATATAAAAAGAAAATCTATAATTTAGGGAGAGGCTCCAAACTAGTTGGCACCTTCAAAAATAATCTACCCAACAGGGTAACCAAAAGTAATATACCCGACAAGGTAACCGAAACTAACCTACCCGACAGGGTAATTAGGAATTAAAATAAAAAGGGACAAAGTTTAACTTGATCTACAGTACTGGTGAAGTTTTGGATTATAATATATTAGGGAAGCTTAGTCTATTCATGTCTAGGAAGATATGGCTTCTACCTGGTGCATTTGGCTAAGTGGAACTAACCGAAGCTACCTTTGAGGATCCTAACTAGTTAGACCAAGGTTGTGTATTAAGTTCAGTGGATAGGACTATTTGGAAAACCTCGAAGGCATGGTTAATCTAATGATGTCCAAGTGACTCACCATAACCCAGAAGTTTATCCAAATAATGTCTATTTGTTGAGCTCAAAGATAAACCTGAATCTAACACAAAGTTAAACCAAATCCAAAAACTAAACTTAACTCATCTCAGAATATTATAGGATTCCCTGATTGAAAATTTAGATCGGGTGAGATAACTGAGGACTAAACATAAAATCAAATTAAATTAAATTAAAATAAATAAATTCTAATAAATTAAATTAAATTAAATTAAATTAAAATTAAATTAAATTAAATTAAATTAAATTAAATTAAATTAAATTAAATTTACATAAATTATATTATATTATATTATATTATATTATATTAATATAAATTAAACTAAAATTAAATTAAATTAAATTAAAATAAATTAAATTAAGATAAATTAAATTCAAATTAAATTAAATTAACCTATATTAAATTAAATTAAATAATTTTTTTTTAAAAAAATTCATTTAAAAATTATTTTAAAAATCATTTTAAAAATTATTTAAAAAACTTTTTAAAAATTATTTTAAAAATCCATTAAAAATTCTTATAAAAATTATTTTAAAAACCTTGCAAAAATTATTTAAAAATCCTTTTAAAAATCCTTTGAAAATTCCATTAAAAATTATTTTAAAAACAATTTAAATATTGTTGGGTTTTTCGGGCCGCAAAAATAGCTTTTTGCGTTGCGGAAACCCCGAAATTCTCATGCCACGGATCCGTGCGAAGATTAAAATTTCGTAAAACTTTAAGTATGAGTTTTCTAACCTAGATCTACTTTAGATCTACAAGATTAAGAGGTTACCCTTGATGCGAAGCCCTTCGCTTAATCCCGCTCGTCCTAGGTTCGCCGGATCTCGAGAGTATCAAATTAGATACTCATCTATGTATATCCACACAAGCAAGAGATGGAGAAAACTAACAAAAGGTGTGCTAGTACCCTTTGAAAGATTCGGCCAAGAGGAGGAGAGGGAGAGAATAAAGAGCTTGAGAGGAGGAAGATGACTTGAATGAAAATCAATTCAAGCTTGTAACTCCACAAAAGTGGCCGGCCACCTTCAAGTGAGTGGTTATATACTCCATGGAATTTCAAGAGTCAAAAACTCTTGATCTCCCTCATGAGGTGGCACACCATGAAGTGGTCTTGATGATGTGGTACATCATCATAAGCCGACTTAATGCCAACGCACCAATGAGGTGGCAAATGGTCAAGTCAAACTTGACCCTTCATCTTCCTCTCAAGTCAAGTCAAACTTGACCACTTCTCTCCCTTGGTTGATCTAATCTAACCATTGGTTCAAGTCAATTTTAATTTAATGAATCTCTATTCATTGAATTAAATTAATTAAATGAGTCTAAGTCTAAATTAGACTCACTTAACACATGAACCAAATTGAGTCCAACTCAATTAGCTCAATTTGGATTACTCTTAATCCAATTTGGTTCATCACATGAGCCTAATCCTTTAGGTTCATCAAATGAACCTAATCTCCATCTAATTGCCCTTTGTGTGTGACCCTATAGGTTCTTGTAACGTTGGCAATGCTCCTAAACTCATTTATAAGCATAAGTAATGAGCGGTATCTAGCAACATATCATTACTACCCAAGTTACAAGAATGTTGAGATTCAACATCACCTTGTGACTACTAATTGTGACTCCTCACAATATATGACAAGTGTCCTTCTATCGTTGGCATCTAGATTGATCAATATAAGGCATAGACCGTGTCATCCTCTAATCAATCTAAATCTTGAATCCCAAGTAGACTCACTCAATCAAATGAGCTCAATATCTCATATTGACTCATTTGGGCATAGCCATGCACTTAGTGGTCTCACTCTATCAAGAATATCGATGTCACTCCCATCATATAGGAGGGATAGATCCCATCTACATCACTCACATCCCTCCGCATAATTTACCCAGTAATCGCCTTTATAGTCCACTTAGTTACGGGTGACGTTTGATGAAGTCAAAGTACGTAACTCCTTATGTAGGGAACCATGGTGACTTCAGGTCCAAGGACTAGTAGTCATACTAATAGCCACATGAGAAAGTATATGACACTCATATAACGATCCATGATACTTTCTTATGGCGGGTCATTCAGTATACATTCTCCAATGCATACCCATGTGTCAACTTGATATCTCTATATCCATGACTTGTGAGATCAAATCATCGAATTGACCTGCATGCTAGTCTCGTCGCATTAACATTGTCCCTGAATGTTAATACTCGACTAGGAATGATTAAGAGTAGTGTTCTCTATATCATCTCACTATCGATTCAACCAATCGATTGATATAGGTAAGAACCTTCTACTCAAGGACGCTATTATACTTAGTTATTTGACACCAATACAAGTAAGTATAATAGCAAAAATAAATGCCTTTATTTATATACAAGAATATGATACAACGAGTCCATACAACAATCATCAAATGATTGGCTCTAGGGCTCTAACTAACAATATTATTTAAAAATCCTTTTAAAATCCTTTGAAAAATTATTTTAAAAATCCTTTAAAAATCCTTTTAGAAATTATTTTAATAATCATTTTAAAATTTACTTAAAATCATTCCAAAAATATTTTAAAAATCCTTTTAAAAATTATCTAAAAATCCATCAAAAAATATTTTAAAAATCATTTAAAAATTATTTAAAAAATCCTTTTAAAAATTATTTAAAATTCCTTTGAAAAATTAATTCAAAATCACTTTAAATATTATCTAAAATTATTTTAAAAATATTTTAGAAATTATTTAAAAATCATTTTCAAAAACTAAAAATTTTTTTAAAATTTTTTTAAAAATTCTTTTAAAAATTCCTTTAAAAATATTTTAAAAATTCTTTTCTAAATCCTTTTAAAAAAACTATTTAAAATTTATTATAAAAATTCTCTTAAACATTATTTAAAAATCATTTTCAAAAATTAAAAATTATTTTGAAAATTCTTTTAAAATTATTTTAAAAATACTTTTAAATAATTATTTAAAAATATTTTTAAAATCATTTTAAAAATTATTTTAAAAGTTATTTTAAAAATCTTTTAGAGGGAAACTGTGTCCTAGTAATCTTGGTTGATGATGTCACCAAGAGGAGCTCATAAGGTTTGTCATGTAAAACCTGCAGGTGCACTTAGTTCGACATGATGATAAGGTTGAGTGGTACTACTCTTGGAACTTGATATTAATTAAGTGAGTTGTCAGTAACTCATTTAATTAGTGGGCATTCTATAACTTAAACACAGGGAGACTAACACACTCATGATAAGAAGGAGCCCAAAATGTAATTTGGGATTGATGCAGTAGTTCAATAATAATTCATTAGTGGTATGAATTATTATTGATAAAATTAAGTTGCGTGTTCGGGGCGAACATGGGAAGCTTAATTTCATCGGAAGACTAAAACCAATTCCTCCTCTCAGTCCCTATCGTAGCCTCTTATTTATAAAGTATTATACCCACCCATATCCACCTTCTTACCCACCTTAAGGTGGCCGGCCAAGCCTAACTTGGAGCCCAAGCTAGGGCCTGCCAAACCAAGGTGAGTTGGTTTCATTAGGTGGCCGGCCCTAGCTTAAACCCAAGCTTGGTGTGGCCGGCCACAATAAATTAAGTGAAATGTTTGATATCTTTCCTTATTTGTAGTTAAAAGGAAGATTTTAATTTTTGATAAAACTTTCCTTTTTTGTAACCATCCTCATGATTTAAAAGAGAGTTTTAAAATTAAATCTTTCCTTTTATAGTTTCTACAAAAGATTAAGAAAAGATTTGATATCTTTCCTTATTTGTAGATTGAAAGAAAGATTTTAATTTTAATAGAAAACTTTCCTTTTTGTAAATCATCCATATGTTTTAATAGAGAGATTTTAATTTATAAAAGTTTCCTTTTATAACCAACCATGAAGGGAATTTTTAAAGAGAAATTTTTATTTAAAAATTTCCGGAAACAAATTATGAAGTTTTAATTTTGTGTTTAAAACTTTCCTTGTTTAGAGGGATTAAGGTGGTCGACCATATATAGTTTGAAAGGGAAATTTTATTAAACTTTCCTTTCATTGGCAAAGAGAATAAGGAAGTTTTAATAAAACTTTCCTTATTTACCAAGACCAAGGAATATATGTAACGACCCCACCCTCCTCTCTACTAGTCTGTGAGGGTGTTGCCGTTACTTGACTATTAACTTTTCTTAACTAGTGTTGCTCACATGTAAATATCAATACTTAAAACTCTCAAAAACTCAAAGGATACAATAAGTAACAGCTGGAAACATAAATAACTCATCTAATACATTCTACTCAATTATTTGTTCCCAACTAAAACTATATATATATTAATCTGAACATGAATGCAACAATAACACAACTCAGATAGCGGAACTAATGTGCATAGCAAATAGAAGGAAGAATTCTAAAACTTAAAATATTCAATGAACAAATTGAGCAACATGAAAGAATAATCCCAACAGTCTAAATAGAAAATCTTAATGAATTCTTAAACAAGATCCCAAGGCTTCCATAGTCCAGACATCACACATCCATCTCACACCTCCTTGTCGCCTTCCTTCACTATAGCTTTCCTTTTCCTTTATTTGCAGTAAGAGGAAAATGCAACTATAAGCAAAATGCTTAGTAAGTGCTATCTAACTCACAAAACTCGAAAAAGCATATGAATAGGAAAAATCGAAGAACTGAATGCTTTATAAGAAATACTACTCATGCTCATCTAATAGCAAGGAAATCAAAACAGACTGAAATGCTAAACATGTAAAGCTGCTCATGCTCATCTAATAGCAATAAGAAAATCTAAACATGTAAGAATAGAAGAACTAAGCTTGCTGATTTTTAAACTTATGGGAAGCTTATTACATTTGTTCAAAACTTATACTTTTATACTTCAAGATAATAATCTCTTGGGCCCAGGCTTAGTACCATTGCGCGCTCCCTAATAGAAACTGAGGTAGCGAGCCACCAGTCCTACGAGGGTAAAGACCTTGGTCTTACCAGGGCTGAGACCTCAGAAACGGTCACCTGGATTTGTTTAACGACAACCTCGGAAGTCGGGTACTAGCCTTCTCAAGTAAAATACTAATACTTGTTAATACTTCTAATAAAAGGATGCCTCATACAAAACTGAATCTGTAGTGCTGAAACAAATCTAAAACTGAAATGCTGGAATAAAATCTAAAACATGCAGTGCTTAAACGGATTTAGAAAACTAAAATGCTTGAATAAAATCCAAGACTGCAGTACTCGAATAGAAAATCTAAAACTGCAAGGGAAAAACCTAGTAACCAAAATAAAACTACTGATTACTCCCAAAACTAAGGTCGTTCATGTCAAAAGCATTGCACAATCAAAACTAAAACCTGCTGAAACTCAGAATCCATGTAAACTTATTCAAAGCTCATACTTTTACAAAGCAACAGAAATCAAATTCTGTTGAAGCTATCTACAGTACCACGGCAAGGAAGCAAAAGAAACCAAAATGCTACACATAGCCATTCAAAACTAAACAATTTGTTCATCTGCAAATCTAAACATTCTGAATTAAGTTTCATGGCAGCAAGTTTCAAAAACAAACCAAAACCACAACCATTCCTCTTGTTCTGTACCACAGCAAGGATACCAAAAGGGACCAAAAATGCAACTAGTAAGGAAAATTGCAACTGAAAACCTAAAACCATATTTGTTCTTCATGTTCAATGCCACGACAACAAAATCGAAAATTGCTAGGTTTCATATGTACCGATCTTGCTCATCAAGGTCACAAATAGCTAATCTAACTCAAAAACTGAAATACTAAATTCAAAGCCAGAAGAAACAATCACAAACAAATCGATTTTCTTTCTTTGAGATTCATGGCAGCAACATCTAATACATTGCTCCCTACATCATGCTTTGGACAAACAAGAAGAAACAACTTCCAAAAGCTACTCCTACCGCAGGTGAGAAGCACTTACCTTCGTTCTTGGACTTACAACCGAAGAAGAAGGCTTCTAGGGTTTCAGATAACTAGAAATCTCGGCCCCTTCCTCGTGCCAATAGGTTCTCCTCGACGAGAGGATCGTGATGGCGTGGAAGACTCTCGGATTTGGGTCCTTGGCCGGCCGCCGGAGAGAAGCCCTAGCTCCTTCTCTGTTTCCACCCAAGAGAAGCCGCCGTGTGCGCAAGAGAGGGATGAGGAAGAGGTTTAGGTCACGGCCAAAATTAATCTCATTCCACTCTTAACTCATCCCTTTTAATACCTAATATTTCTGTTAACTACTATTGCTTAAATTAATTTCGCTATCTATTTGATCAGCAAGGCCCTGCTGGGTTCTTGGTTATCCGAAACAACTTAAGGCTTTGCTTAACCAGAGGTCTCCGGTTCGAACCTCGGCTCAACCTCTTTATTTTTTTGCAACTTGTTTCTTTTGATAAAAATACCAAACGAACTCCAAAAATTACACAAAAATACTCTAAAAATTTCTAAAATTCTCTAGAATATTTATAAAGCATTTCTAAATATTTTCAAGTACTATTAGGACTCGAAATGAGGAAATTTGGGTTGTTACAATTCCCCATACCTTATAAAAAGTTCATCCTCGAACATAGAATAATTCTGGATATTTCTAATCATACTGTCCTCACGCTCCCAAGTAACCTCCTCGTCCTTCTGGGTCTGCCAGATGACCTTCACTAGTGGTACTTCTTTGTTCCTTAGTCTCTTAACTTCTATGTCCACTATCTGTGTAGGTCTGCTCTCATAGCTAAGATCCTCCTGGATCTGCACTGACTGAGGCTGAATCACTTGGCTAGGGTCATGAAGACACCTCTTTAGCATGGAGACATGAAATACATTATGTATGGCTGACATGTCTTGAGGTAAGTCTATCTTGTAAGCTACTTTCCCAATCCTCTCTGTGATCGGATAGGGTCCTACATAGCGGGGACTTAACTTACCCTTTTTGCCAAATCTCATCACTCCCTTCATAGGAGAAACTTTGAGAAAAACTGCATCTCCTACGTGGAATTCATGTGACCTACGTCGTGTGTCAGCATAACTTTTCTGTCTACTCTGGGCAGTCTCAATTCTCTGTGTAATCTTCTGGATAGCCTGAGTGGTTTCATCTATCATCTCGGTCTGCCTGCCCAATTATGATTCCATCTCCTTTCTTTCTCCAGTCTCCAGCCAGCATATGGGTGATCTGCACTTCCGGCCATACAATGCCTCGTAAGGTGCCATCTTGATAGTGGCCTGGTAGCTATTGTTGTAGGCGAATTCAGCTAAATACAGATACCTGCACCAACTACCCTTAAAATCTAATGCACAAGCCCTGAGCATGTCTTCTAAAATCTTATTTACTCGTTCTGTCTGTCCATCAGTCTGGGGATGGAAGGCTGTGCTGAACTTGAGTTTGGTGCCTAATGCATTCTGAATACACTCCCAAAAATGAGAGGAGAAGCGCCCATCTCTATCAGAAATAATCAACTTCGGGACTCCATGAAGTCTGATCACTTCCTTAACATATAGCTGTGCCAACTGCTCTATAGAGTGAGACACCTTGATAGCTAGAAAATGGGCAGACTTGGTCAATCTGTTCACTATCACCCATATCGCATCATATCCATTAGTAGTTCTTGGAAGACCTGTTATAAAGTCCATGGATATTTCTTCCCACTTCCACTCTGGTATTGGGAGAGGCTGTAGGACTCCACCTAGTCTCTGGTGTTCTTGTTTGACTCTCTGGCATGTCAGGCAGGTGCTGACATATTTTGCAACATCTCTCTTGAGTCCAGACCACCAGAATCTCTGCTTCAAATCTTGATACATCTTAGTGGAACTAGGATGCATGGAGTATGGTGTACTATGAACTTCTTCTAGAATCTTCTTTCTCAATTCCTCATCATTGGGGACACAAAGGCGACTCTCCTGATAGAGGATTCCATTGTCTGATACCCGAAACTCTGAATTTTCTTCTTTTTGTATCCCTTGCTTGATCTTCTGGATATCTGGATCTTCACTTTGCTTTCTCCTTATATCCTCAAGCAGGGTTGACTCTAAGGTCAATGCAGAGAGTTGCCCATCAATAATTTCAACTCCAAAGTCTGACAATTCCTTCTACAGTGGCAGTGCTAATGATGACAAGGACATCAGAGTTGCACTGGATTTTCGGCTTAGTGCATCTGCCACTTTGTTAGCTTTACCTGGGTGGTAGAGGATTTCACAATCATAATCTTTAACCAACTCTAGCCACCTGCACTGTCTCATGTTTAAGCCCTTCTGGGTAAAGAAATACTTCAAGCTTTGATGGTTGGTGAATATTCTGCACTGGACTCCATACAAATAATGTCGCCAAAGTTTTAGTGCAAAGACCACAGCTGCCAGCTCAAGATCATGAGTGGGGTAATTCTTCTCATAGTCTTTGAGTTGTCTGGAGGCATAAGCTATAACCTTCCACTCTTGCATGAGAACAGCTCCAAGGCCCATCTTGGAAGCATCACTGTATATGTCAAAACTCTTGTCACTCTCTGGAACAGTCAGAATGGGAGCACTGGTCAGTCTTTTCTTCAATGCTTGGAAACTTTGCTCTCATTTGTCTGACCATTCAAACTTCTTGTTCTTCTAAGTTAGGGCTGTTAGTGGAGAGGCTATCCTGAAAAGTCCTCCATGAACTTTCTGTAATATCCAGCTAAACCAAGGAATCTCCTGATCTCCCTGGCGTTCTTGGGTCTACACCAGTTGTTGACCGCTTCTATTTTGGTAGGATCCACTTGGATACCTTCTTTAGAAATGATGTGACCAAGAAACGTCACCTGCTCTAACCAGAACTCACACTTCGAGAATTTGGCATAAAGCTACTTTTGCTGAAGGGTCTGCAGTACTATTCTCAAGTGCGTGTCATGCTCCTCTGGGGTTTTTGAATAGATCAGAATGTCGTCGATGAACACGATGACAAATTTGTCAAGGTATTCTCTGAACACTTTGTTCATTAAGTCCATGAAGATCGCCGGTGCATTAGTCACTCCAAAAGGCATGACCACAAACTCGTAGTGTCCATATCTGGTCCTGAAAGCTATTCTGGGTATATCACTTTCTTTCACTTTCAACTGATGGTATCCAGAGCGCAGGTCTATCTTAGAGAACACTGTTGCCCCCCTTAACTGATCAAATAGATCATCTATTCTAGGAAGATGGTACTTGTTCTTAATTGTCACTTTGTTCAGCGCTCTATCATCTATGCACATCTGCATAGATCCATCTTTCTTTTTAATGAACAACACTGGAGCTCCCCATGGTGAATAACTAGGGCTCATGGAGTTTTTCTTGTAGCTCTTTCAGCTCTGCTAAGGACATCCGGTATGGAGCTTTTGAAATTGGACCGGTACCAGGAACCAACTTAATTTCAAACTCCACTTTTCTGTTGGGAGGTAGTCTAGGTAGCTCTTCTGGAAATACCTCCGGATACTCACAGACTACCCGAACATCTTCCTGCTTGGGTCTTTCTTATTCTTCTGCATTCACAATGTACGCAAGAAAACTAGTACACCCTTTAGCTAACATTTGCTGAGCTGTTAGGGAAGAGAGTAATTTCTGGGTCTTCCTCTTTGGCACTCCCGTAAACTCAAAGGATGGTTCACCTTCTGGGCTGAAAATCACTTTCCTTCTGCGACAGTCCACCGAAGTGTTGTACTTACTGAGAAAATCCATTCCCAGAATAACGTCAAAATCTTGCATCGCTAGGACTACTAAATTAACATATAGATCTAGGTCTGAAATTCTGACTGGTATAGCCCGAAGCCACTGGTTGGACTCCATGACTTCCCCAGAAGGTAGGGTTGTCAAGAACTTAGATTTCATGCTCTTTGTAGGCACCTGAAATTCCTTAGTAAAGGGTATTGATACAAAAGAATGGGTCGCCCCAGTATCAAATAGTACAGTAGCTATATGCTGAAAAATAACTACTTGACCTGTTACGACCGTGGAGGCACTAGCAGCTTCCTCTTTAGTGAGGGAGAATACTCTGGCACTGGATGAAACTGGTGGGGCCTCCAACCTTCCTTGACTGAGCTGAGGTCCGTCCAAAGTTGCAGGCATGTAGTGTAGCTGAGGCTTGTTCCCGTATTGTGCTGTCTGTTGCTGAGGTGCTTTGAGCTTGTTAGGACATGCCTTAGCCATATGCCCTTCTTGACCACATGAATAACATCTAGTTATACCCAAAAGATAGTCTCCTGGATGTACTCTCCCACATTTAGGACAGGGAGGGAACTTAGCCTGCTTGTTTATTGAACCTCCCTTCTGGTTGCCTCCGGTATTCCATCGTTTCCTTTTGTTATCTTTGCCCTTCCAGTTCTACTTGCTTGTCTGAGGTTTCTGACTCCCTGCTGTCTTGTCCTCTATCTTGACTGACTTGAATTACATTTGTTGTGCCTTGATGCTATTCAGATAGTGCTCAGCGACTAATGCCCTGCTGACCAGCTCTTCACGGAAATAGGTATATGTATATATAAAAACTGATTTGAGAGGTAAACTCTCAAACCGATATCAAACCATACAGCATATCAAGGAGCTTATCCTCATAGGTGAGGGAACTCCTTTCTCATCACTCAAGTCACTTACATATTTCTCCTCACTACATCATGCATGCATAATTCAAAGTCAACACAATCTCCAATCACACTCACACACCTCACACTTACACAATTATATGTGCTACAATTGATGAAATGTAAGAAACGTAAGAGTGAAATGAAAAGCACCAACAATAATCAATATGTGAAGCATTTGTCATCAAGGATGAAGACCCACGGTCACCATGAACAACTCTTCACCAGTCTGTGGTCGGTGAGTTTCACTACTCACGTTAAGTGCTATTTCTGGCCTCAGCATTCGAAGCATTAGTCTGACTCGTTCTTTCTCTGTACTTACTAGCTCTGGGCAGAGACGAGCTAGTCTGTTGAATCTCTTTACTGCTTCTTCTACTGGCAGGTCACCTTATCTGAATTCTATAAATTCCTCATAATGTTTATTGGTGATCCGTTGGCGGAAGAATTCTTCGAGAAACTCTGTCTCGAAGTTAGCCCAGCTCATCTGATTGACTGCTCTCTTGCTCTTAACTGTCTCCCACCACATACGAGCATCTCCAGATAGGCAGAAGGAGGCACACTTAACCTTCTTGACTTCTAGCCAGTCAAGAAGCTTCATTGTGCTCTCTAGTGTCTTGAACCAAGCCTGGGCATCCCAGGGCTCAATCATGCCTGAGAAACTTTCTGGCTTCAGCTTCAGCCACTGTATCAAATATGCTTCTTGTCTTTTAGGTGTTGTGGCGACTTCCAAGGCAGCCGGTGGAACTTCAGTCACCACAGGGGTCTCCACATTGATAGTTGGGGGAGTGGGAGGGACTGGCTGCCGATTAGCCATCAGATTGACGATCACTTGTTGCTGCTCTGCCACTTGTCTCTGGAGTTGAGCAATAACTTCAGAGAGATTTGGTTCAGTTGCTCTTGGCTTTTCGTTTTCCTATGCTTGGTCCTCAATACGAGCGGTATGGGGACGTCCTCTTCTTGACATCTAGTCATGTAGAGAGAGAAAACCTGAAACCTTCTCTATACTATCTAGACATATATGTATATAAACATAGAAAAACAAACAAGAACTTTTATCTAGCTTAAGCACATATAAGAAAATATTTCTAAGGATTTCTCTATACTACAAAAAATAAGGAAAGACATACTAAAAGGAATTTAAGTACTTTCTTACTTGAAGACGGCAAGGCTGATGCTGATGCGTGTGTGATGCTGGAGAATGGAGACTGCTCTGATAACAACTTGTAACGACCCCACCCTCCTCTCTACTAGTCTGTGAGGGTGTTGTCGTTACTTGACTATTAACTTTTCATAACTAGTGTTGCTCACATGTAAATATCAATACTTAAAACTCTCAAAAGCTTAAAGGATACAATAAGTAATAGCTGGAAACATAAATAACTCATCTAATACATTCTAATCAATTATTTGTTCCCAACAAAAACTATATATATATTAATCTGAACATGCATGCAACAATAACACAACTCAGATAACCGAACTAATGTGCATAGCAAATAGAAGGAAGAATTCTAAAACTTAAAATATTCAATGAACAAATTCAGCAACATGAAAGAATAATCCCAACAGTCTAAATAGAAAATCTAATGAATTCTTAAACAAGATCCCAAGGCTTCCATAGTCCAAACATCACACATCCATCTCACACCTCCTTGTCGCCTTCCTTCACTATAGCTTTCCTTTTCCTTTATCTGCAGTAAGAGGAAAATGCAACTATAAGCAAAATGCTTAGTAAGCGCTATCTAACTCACAAAACTCGAATAAGCATATGAACAAGAAGAAATCTAAGAACTGAATGCTTTACAAGAAATACTACTCATGCTCATCTAATAGCAAGGAAATCAAAATAGACTGAAATGCTAAACATGTAAAGCTGCTCATGCTCATCTAATAGCAATAAGAAAATCTAAACATGTAAGAATAAAAGAACTAAGCTTGCTAATTTTTAAACTTATGGGAAGCTTATTCCATTTGTTCAAAACTTATACTTTTATACTTCAAAATAATAATCTCTTAGGCCCAGGCTTAGTACCATTGTGCGCTCCCTAATAGAAACTGAGGTAGCGAGCCACCAGTCCTACGAGGGTAAAGACCTTGGTCTTACTAGGGCCGAGACCTCGGAAATGGTCACCTGGATTTGTTTAACGACAATCTCGGAAGTTGGGTATTAGCCTTCTCAAGTAAAATACTTATACTTATTAATACTTCTAATAAAAGGATGTCTCATACAAAACTAAATCTGTAGTGCTGAAACAAATCTAAAACTGAAATGCTGGAATAAAATCTAAAACATGCAGCGCTTAAACAGATTTAGAAAACTAAAATGCTTGAATAAAATCCAAGACTGCAGTGCTCGAATAGAAAATCTAAAACTGCAAGGGAAAAACCTAGTAACCAAAATAAAACTACTGATTACTCCCAAAACTAAGGTCGTTCATGTCAAAAACATAGCACAATCAAAACTAAAACCTCCTGAAACTCAGAATCCATGTAAACCTGTTCAAAGCTCATACTTTTACAGAGCAACAGAAATCAAATTCTGTTGAAGCTATTTGCAGTACCACAGAACGGAAGCAAAAGAAACCAAAATGCTACACATAGCCATTCAAAATTAAACAATTTGTTCATCTCCAAATCTAAACATTCTGAATTTAGTTTCATGGCAGCAAGTTTCAAAAACAAACCAAAACCACAACCATTCCTCCTGTTTTGTACCACGGCAAGGAAACCAAAAGGGACCAAAAATGCAACTAGTAAGGAAAATTGCTACAGAAAACCTAAAACCATAATTGTTCTTCATGTTCAGTGCCATGGCAACAAAAATGAAAATTGCTAGATTTCATATGTACCGATCCTGCTCATCAAGGTCACGAACAGCTAATCTAACTCAAAAACTGAAATACTAAATTCAAAGCCTGAAGAAACAACCACAAATAAATCTATTTCCTTTCTTTGAGATTCACGGCAGCAACATCAAATACATTGCTCCCTACATCATGCTTTGGACAAACAAGAAGAAACAACCTCCAAAACCTACTCCTACCGCAGGTGAGAAGCACTTACCTTCGTTCTTGGACTTACAACCGAAGAAGAAGGCTTCTAGGGTTTCAGATAACTTGAAATCTCGGCCCCTTCCTCGTGCCAACAGGTTCTCCTCGACAAGAGGATCGTGATGGCGTGGAAGACTCTCAGATTTGGGTCCTTGGCCGGTTGCCGGAGAGAAGCCCTAGCTCCTTCTCCGTTTCCGCCCAAGAGAAGCCGCCGCGGTGCAAGAGAGGGATGAGGAAGAGGTTTTGGTCATGACCAAAATTAATCTCATTCCTCTCTTAACTTATCCCTTTCAATACCTAATATTTCTGTTAACTACTATTGCTTAAATTAATTTCGCTATCTAGTTGGTCAACACGACCCTACTGGGTTCTTGGTCATCCGAAACAACTTAAGGCTTTGCTTAACCAGAGGTCTCCGGTTCAAACCTCGGCTCAACCTCTTTATTTTTTTGCAACTTGTTACTTTTGATAAAAATACCAAACGAACTTTGAAAATTACACAAAAATATTCTAAAAATTTCTAAAATTCTCTAGAATATTTATAAAGCATTTCTAAATATTTTCAAGCATTATTAGGATTCGAAATGAGGAAATTTGGGTTGTTACAATATAAAAGAGAGGGTAGAGGTGCCTCACCTTATAACAAGATATCTTCTTTGGTTCCTCTCTTCCTTGGTTGGTGGTCGGCCCCTCTCTTCCTCTCCATCTCCTATTCTTTTTCCTTGGCCGACGACATCTTCATCTCAAGGGTTTTGGTAGTGGTCGGATTTTGTTAGAGGAAGAAGGAGAGATAGGAGGTTTTGTTTCTAGCATCCCTTGAAGCTTGGTGGTGGTGGCCGAACCTCATCTTCTCTTGGAGTTCTTGTGGTGGCCGAAACTTGTTTGGAGAAGAAGGAAGCTTGGGTGGTTCTCATCTCGGTAGATCGTCGCCCACACGATGCCCGAGATAAGAAGAGGAATACGATAGAAAATCAAGAGGTTGTTGCTTACAAAGAAATGTATAACTAGTAATTCTATTCTGCATCATACTAGTTTTCTTTGTATAGATTTTGAAATACCAATCACAAGAGGCATATGATTCTAGGTTTCGAATTTGTGATTCGAGTTTGTGTTCTTTTGGTTTTTTTTCGATCTTGTGATTCGATTGTTCTTTTTGGTTAAACCTAGGGTTACTATAAGGAATTTAAATATTAAATTTCGTTAAAAGGCTTTGTCTAGGAAGTGGTGGATGCTCCCATACCCAAGAAGGCCTAGTGCCTCGCCATGTTTAACCTAGAAGCCAATCTCTAAAATTAATATTTAATTGAATTTGTAACATAGGTGGGTTTGGATCAATAAAGTTAAGCATCGTTTGCGATCCAAGTCTATACCACTAAGAACAGATAAGTTGAATTTGGAATCAATAATGTTAAGTTCCGTTTGCGATTCCAAATTTAATTTCTAAAGAACACAATAGGTTGTTAGGAAAGGTTCAGGACTTGTACAAAATTTTTGTACCGGAGAACCGGTACGATATTCCTAGTAGCAACCAACATTAGTATCTGGCACCACCTTTGTGGTTGGCTCAGGCTCAGGTGCAGCAGCCTTTGGCAGTGCTAACACTCTGACTGAGTGTGCAGGAGAAGCCCAGACAGGTTGACGGGCTGACTTGATGTCTGGCACGAAGCCTAGCTAGGTCGATGGGTCGACCGGATAGCCAGCACGAAGTCCATATGGGTAGATGGGTTGGCCGAACGTTTGGAACGAAGTCCAGCTAGGTCGACGGGCTGACCGGATAGCTGGTACGAAGTCTAGACGGGTCGAAGGGTCGACCGAACATCTGGCAGGTAAGTGAAGGTAAATCACTGGAGGAGAGTGACTGTGAGGACACGTTCCCGGGAAGGGAACATTAGGCGTCGATCTGACTTAGACCTATTTCGGATACCTAAGTCGAGATCGAGACTAGATTCCGGTCTCGAGGAGACGAAATCTAATTACTATTATGCTTATCTATAAATTGTGCTAATATTCTGTTTTGCAGGATAATATTATTTTCATTTTACCTCGGACTAACTCTTTCTTGTAGCGGAAGGATATTTTGGAGAAGAGTGGTCCGAGCGCCCGGAATGCAAACTTTATCCCCAACGCACGTCGACACGTGGAGTTTCATGATTGGCTTGGCTACGTCACATTCAGGGCGCCCTGAAGGTATTCGGGCGCCCCGAACCTCCTATATAAGGAGGGTGAAGGCTGGAGCAAGAAGAACAATGACAAGATCCATCAACGCTAGCCTTAGTGCTCCGTTGTGCTCCTGCGACTCAACGACTGATAGAGTGCTTTTCTGTTTCCTTATTTACATTATCAGTATTATTATTTTTAGGATTCCTGTAATTCAATTTGTAATCAATCTTCCGAATTGCTAGTTAATTGCCCAATGAAAGCACTCGACGAGTGCAGATCTTGGAGTAGTAGTCGCTGAAGACTCCGAACCAAGTATTTTTCCCTCCAAAAATATTTTTGAAAAGTTCATTTTCATTTTTTCACCATTGGTCAATATTAGTGAAATATCATATTTTCCAAAATTTGAAATAATATTTTTTTTAATATTTTATTATTTAAAAAAAAATTGTGAAATATTATATTTTTTCTCCTGCACTGCTAATCCAAGACCAAGTCTTGGGATCTTTCTTTTGTTTCCTTGTGTGCAAGACCAATGTCTCTTCTAGAAGGACAGAACATCAACGAACCACCTCCATATGAGATGTACGAGAAACATGAATTCAATTTGTGGACGATGCAGATGGAAAGCTTCATTTTCATGAACGACTTTGATAGTAGCTTGGCACTGAGAAGATCAACACAAAACTCAGAAGCAAACCAAAAGGTAATAAAGTTAGTTTCAGATTTATTATCTAACAAAGTTAATTGTAAGATAGGAAAAGTCAAAGATGCCCACGAGTTTTGGACTTGTCTGACCAAGCTTCACAAGGAGCCATTGGAGTTAAACGATCAAGTCAAAATTGAATCCGGACTCAAGTCAGATCCAATGAAAAAACCTACTGAATTAGGGGTTGCGCTCAAGGTTAGTTATATTTACCAAAATACCCCTGCTAATAGTAGTTTAAATAATATGCATGTTAATTTGTATATTTCTGAAAATTTTTGTGAAAATAGTATAGTTGACAATACTTGCAAAAATACCCTAAGATATTTTCTGATAAAACAAATCTAATTAATTTAGAGAATACAGAAAATTTGAAAATAAACCTAAAAATTCAAATTTAAACCTAAACAAATCTGAAAATTCAAATGATAAAGATGACAAGGTCAATATTGATCTAGATAAAATTAATAAATTTCTTAATAAATTATTTAATAATCTAGACAATATCAATCTAGAAAATCATATCTAAACCCAAGATAATTTAATTAACAAAAAATTAAATTTTAATAATAAGGTTAATCTAATAAATTCCACTAATCATATCAACTTAAAAGGCAAAGAAAATATAAGGATAAAATCAAACACTGTGACAAAATCAAAACTAAATTTAACAAACTTAAATTAAATGTTAAAAATAACATATTAAACAAAGATAATCTAGAAAATTTAAAATTAACAAATTAATAAAAGGTTAAAAGATAAACCTTTAAAGAAATATAGTTCAATCAATTTAATTAATTCAAATTTAAAAATTAATAAAAATTTAAACTTTAAAAATAAGCTATTAAAGAAAGATAATTCAATTAACTCAATAAAATTAAAATTGAATGAAAATTTAAACTTTAAATACACTCTTTTAAAGAAGGACGATTTGACTCATCTAATTAATTCAAAATTAAAAACTTAAATTTAATTTACAAATTAAAAAAAATATATAAAAAGAAAATCAATAATTTAGGGAGAGACTCCAAACTAGTTGGCACCTTCAAAAATAATCTACCCAATAGGGTAACCAAAAGTAATATACCCGACAAGGTAATTGAAACTAACCTACCCGGCAGTGTAATTAGGAATTAAAATAAAAAGGGACAAAGTTTAACTTGGTGTACAATACTGGTGAAGTTTTGGATGATAATATATTAGGGAAGCTTAGTCTATGCATGTCTAGGAAGATATGGCTTCGACCTGGTGCATTTGGCTAAGTGGAACTAACCGAAGCTACCTTTGCGGATCCTAACTAGTTAGACCAAGGTTGTGTATTAAGTTCAGTGGATAGGACTATTTGGAAAACCTCGAAGGCATGGTTACTCTGATGTCCAGGTGACTCACCATAACCAGAAGTTTATCCAAATAATGTCTATTTGTTGAGCTCAAAGATAAACCTGAATCTAACACAAAGTTAAACCTGTTGGGTTCGTCGGGCCGCGAAAACCGCTTTTTCGCGTCGCGGAAACCCCGAGTCACCCAAAGCCATGGATCTCGTGCAAAGATTCGGAAACAAAAACTTTTCAAAAAACCTTTTTCTTGTACAAGTTTGTAAAAACTTAAGATCTACACTAAAGTTAAGATCATTACCCTTGATGCGCGCCCTACGCGAGTCCCGCTCGTACAAATGGTGCCAGATCTCAAGACCGTCAAGTGTACGGTCCTCTAGAAGTATCCACACGGACACACTAGATGGAGGTGACCAAAAAACCAAGGTGTGCTAGCACCTATGTGGTTCGGCCAAGGAAGGAGGAGAGGGAGAGAGCAAGAAGAACTCTAGGAGGAAGAAGAAGAATGAATGATAGAATAATTTTCAAAATGAAAATCCTTCTCCACATTCAAGTGGCCGGCCACCTTCACATGTGTAACTCCCATTTCCACATTAATTCCAATTAATGTGGAGACCATTAAGAGTTGTAACCCCCATGAGGTGGCACTCTAGAATGATGTGGATCAACACTATTGGTCCACATTTTGCCACCTCACTAAATGACATGGCAACAAGTGTAACCTCCTCATTTAATGTGGGCCGGCCACATTAAATGCTATAGAGGCTTGTAACCTCCATGAGGTGGCACACATTGATGATGTGGAGCAATCCTATTGGTCCACATCTTGCCAACTCACTAGTGATGTGGCAAAAAGTCAAGTCAAACATGACTTTTTCTCTTCCTCTCAAATCAAGTCAAACTTGATCAAATCTCTCTCATGGTTGATCTAATCCAACCACATGATTCAAGCCAACTTAATATAATGAATCTAATTCATTAAATTAAGTTGATTTAATGAGTCATAATCTAAATTAGACTCATTGAATATATGAATCAACTTGAGTCCAACTCAATTAGCCCAATTTGGATTACTCTTAATCCAATATGATTCATCAAATGAATCTAATCCTCTTAGTTCATCATATGAACCAAAACTCCATCTAATTGTCCTTAGTGTGTGACCCTATAGGTTCTTGTAACGTTGGCAATGCCCTAAACCTATTTAGGAGCATAAGTAATGAGCGGTATCTAGCAACACATCATTACTACCCAAGTTACAAGAATGTCGAGATCCGACATCACCTTGTGACTACTAATTGTGACTCCTCACAATATATGTCATTGTCCTTCTATCCTAGACATCTAGATTGATCAATATGAGGCATAGATCGTGTCATCCTCTAATCAATCTAAATCTTGAACTCCAAGTAGACTCACTCGATCAAATGAGCTCAACATCTAATGTTGACTCATTTGGGCATGGCCATGCACTTCGTGGTCTAACTCTATCAAGAATATTGATGTCGCTCCCGTCATATGGGAGGGATAGATCCCATCTACATCACTCACATCCCTCTGCATAATTTGTTACATACCCAGTAATCGCCTTTATAGTCCACCCTGTTACGGGTGACGTTTGACGAAACCAAAGTACATAACTCCTTATGTAGGGATCCATGGTGACTTCAGGTCTAAGGACTAATAGTCATACTAATAGCCACATGAGAAAGTATATGACACTCATATAACGATCCATGATACTTTCTCATGGCGGGTCATTCAGTATGCATTCTCCAATGTATACCCATGTGTCAGCTTGATATCTCTATATCCATGACTGTGAGATCAAGTCATCGAGCTGACCTACTGTTAGTTAGAGCCCTAGAGCCAATCATTTTGATGATTGTATGGACTCATGTATATCATATTCTTGTATATTAATAAAGGCATTTGTTTGGTTATTATACATATTTGTATTAGTGCCAAATAGACTAAGTATAATAGCGTCCTTGAGTAGAAGGTTCATACCTATATCGATCGATTAGTTGAATCGATAGTGAGATGATATATGGAGCACTACTCTAAATCATTCCTAGTCGAGTATTAACATTCAGGGACAATGTTAATGCAATAAGACTAGCATGTAGGTCAGTTCGATGACTTGATCTCACAAGTCATGGATATAGAGATATCAAGTTGACACATGGGTATACATTGGAGAATGTATACTGAATGACCCGCCATGAGAAAGTATCATGGATCGTTATATGAGTGTCATATACTTTCTCATGTGGCTATTAGTATGACTATTAGTCCTTGGACCTGAAGTCACCATGGATCCCTACATAAGGAGTTATGTACTTTGGTTTAGTCAAACGTCACCCGTAACTGGGTGGACTATAAAGGCGATTACTGGGTATGTAACGAATTATGCAGAGGGATGTGAGTGATGTAGATGGGATCTATCCCTCCCATATGACGGGAGCGACATCGCTATTCTTGATAGAGTGAGTCCACTAAGTGCATGGCCATGCCCAAATGAGTCAACATTAGATGTTGAGCTCATTTGATCGAGTGAGTCTACTTGGAGTTCAAGATTTAGATTGATTAGAGGATGACACGGTCTATACCTCACATTGATCAATCTAGATGTCTAGGATAGAAGTACAATGTCATATATTTTGTGAGGAGTCACAATTGGTAGTCACAAGGTGATGTCGGATCTCGACATTCTTGTAACTTGGGTAGTAATGATGTGTCGCTAGATACCGCTCATTACTTATGCTCCTAAATGGGTTTAGGGCGTTACCAACGTTACAAGAACCTATAGGGTCACACACTAAGGACAATTAGATGGAGATTTGGTTCATATGATGAACCAAGAGGATTAGATTCATTTGATGAATCATATTGGATTAAGAGTAATCCAAATTGGGCTAATTGAGTTAGACTCAAGTTGATTCATGTATTCAATGAGTCTAATTTAGATTATGACTCATTAAATCAACTTAATTTAATAAATTAGATTCATTATATTAAGTTGGCTTGAATCATATGGTTGGATTAGATCAACCATGAGAGAGATTTGATCAAGTTTGACTTGATTTTAGAGGAAGAGAAAAAGTCATGTTTGACTTGACTTTTTGCCACATCACTAGTGGGTTGGCAAGATGTGGACCAATAGGATTGCTCCACATCATCAATGTGTGCCACCTCATGGAGGTTACAAGCCTCCATAGCATTTAATGTGGCCGGCCCACATTAAATAAGGAGGTTACACTTGTTGCCATGTCATTTAGTGAGGTGGCAAGATGTGGACCAATAGTGTTGATCCACATCATCCTAGAGTGCCACCTCATGGGGGTTACAACTCTTAATGGTCTCCACATTAATTGGAATTAATGTGGGGAGTTACACCTCCAAGATGTGGCCGGCCACTCTAGTGGGGAATGAAAATATTCATTTTTCATTCAAGTGTGATTAAGTCATCTTCTTCCTCTAGAGCTCTCTCTTCTCCCTCTCCTCCTCTCTTGGCCGAACAAGACAAGGTGCTAGCACACCTTTGTTTGGTCTTCTCCATCAAGGATTGTTCGTGTGGATACTTCTAGAGGACCGTACACTTGACGGTCTAGAGATCCGGCACCTTGGACGAGCGGGAACGCGAAGGGCTTCGCTACAAGGGTAATGACCTTAACTTTAGTGTAGATCTAAAGTTTTTACAAACTCGTACAAGAAAAAGGTTTTTCAAAAAGTTTTGTTTACGAATCTTTGCACGAGATCCATGGCTTTGGGTGACTCGGGGTTTCCGCGACGCGAAAAAGCGGTTTTCACGGCCCGACGAACCCAACAGTGGTATCAGAGCCACGTGCAAAGACTTGTACGAGTTCGTTTGTATTTTTATGAAAAATATATCTTCTGTGATTTTCTGTAAAAATTGAGTTTTTTGAGTTTTTATGAGTAATTTTTCCGTAGAAGCGAAGCACAAGTGTCTCGGCACTTGTAGGCTTCGGCTACCGGAAAGTTTTCTTTTAAACGGCTTCGTTTTGCCCCAAATTCATTTGGGACAGCGGGGTCGGGTGCCATTAGATCGCAAAGGAGCAACTCACGATGGTTAGATCATGGGTAGGGGCATTGCCCCTAACCCCGCAAGGGAATTTGCTCCGCGATTGCACCCGAAATCGCTAAAAACGAACCCGCCGGGAAGATTTTTCCGAAACGGCAATGTATCGACCCAAATCGTTTTGGGAAAGCGGGTTTAGGCACTGTTGGATCGCAAAGGAACTCTCGTGATGGTTAGATCGCGGGTAGGGGCGTTGCCCCTGGGCCCCGCAAGGGGATCCGTTCCTCGATTGCGCCCGAAACCGCTAAACGGGACCGCCGGGAAATTTTACTTATAAAAATTGTAAAAAATTATTTTTAAAATTACAGAAAAATTATAAAAGTATATAATTTTGAATTATATATTAATTTGTGATAGTCATGGCCCAAAATACCCAATAATATTGGATTTGTGTTGTAATTCATAATACGACCTCCGTGCCGTCATATGATTGTGTGTGCTGTATTTTTATTTTTTTTTCCACGGCCTGCGCGTCGTGCCTTTCTCTTATTCTGGTTGTAAATTATATTTAGACTCGAATGTAACTCGAGTTTCAAATTGTAATGTACAAATTGGAGCGGTGGAGGGTCCACACGAGACGGAGTTCCGAGGCGGGCACGAGCAACACAAGGTGGTCAAAGGGAGGAGCTTGGAGAAGCTGTTGACCCTAGGTTGACCATTCGATCTTCTCATTGGCTTGAGAAGATCGTAGTAGGGCCATGACTAAATCACAAATAGATTAATTAATTAATTGTTATGTATTTGATGTATGTTTAATAATTAATTAATTAATTAGTGCCTTAACGATTAGATTAGATCTAAGTCGTGCACATGATGCACCCTTGCGATTAGATTAGATCTAAGTCATGCACAAGATGCATCCTTCTCGATTAGATTAGATCTAGATCGAACCAACTCTAAATGCCTAACCGTGCCGTGATACCTATCACTACCTCGATCACATGTATTGTTGAATCTGTCAAAGCAGAGCAATACATATTATCTTGGTAGGGTACGGAGGGACAATCTTGGTCCCGCCTATCAACACATGGATGAATACAAACTTAATTAGATTGAGTATTCCTAGTTACTCGGTTGGATCGAGTCAACTATAGGCATTCTTCCAATAGTTGGAAAGGTAGGACAAAATCACGTTTATATTAACTCTCGGGCGTATTAGCCAAAGCTAACTCGAGTTTTAATATAAATGCAGATATTGATTCTATAAACAAGAGTTGCATAGAGATGTAATTGGTAATCGTTACCTACCGATCATACTAAGCCTTGGGTGTATTAGCCAAAGCTAACTCAAGGGTTAGTATGATGTGGATCTTGTCCCACATGAATTATAGTATTCAGTGGGAGCATCTTTTAATTAAAGGCCTAATTAAATGATTTTTAAAAGAATATGATATTTATTTCTGTAAATTTTCTGTTGTAGATAACCATGACGTCAAACACGAATTCCTTCTCCCTGCGATCTGTCCTTGAGAAGGACAAGCTCAACGGAGCGAATTTCCTGGACTGGTACAGGAATTTGAGAATAGTTCTCACCCAGGAACGTAAACTGTACGTTCTGGAGCAGCCCATTCCGGAGGCTCCTCCTGCCACTGCCACGCGAGCTGACCGGGATGCTTACAAGAAGCATCAAGATGACGCATTAGATGTGTCCTGTCTAATGCTCGCAACCATGAACTCTGAGCTTCAGAAGCAACATGAGTTGATGAGTGCTTACGATATGGTTGAACATCTTTGTCAACTATATCAAGGACAAGCAAGGCACTGGAAGAGGAACTTCATAGGATACCTGGAAGATCTTAACATGAAGATAAATAAGATTTCTACTTCAGGTATAAATGTTATAGAAGTCAACCTCTCTATTTCTTTGTCGTGGGTATTAGATACCGGATGTGCTTCGCACATTTGTACTAGTGTACAAGCACTGAGAAATAGAAGAGCATTGACAAAGGGCGAGATAGACCTACGAGTAGGCAATGGAGCACGGGTTGCTGCCATTGCTGTAGGAACTTATCATCTATCTCTGCCCTCTGGGCTTATACTAGAATTAGATGATTGTTGTTATGTGCCTGCCTTGACTAAGAACATTATATCAGTTTCTTGTTTGGACAAGAAAGGATTCTCGTTTATAATAAAGAACAAATGTTGTTCTGTCTATTTAAACGATATGTTCTATTGTAGTGCACCTCTGATAAACGGACTCTATATTCTAGATCTAGAGAGCCCTATCTATAACGTTAGTACCAAGAGGTTCAAATCGAACGATATGAACCACACCTATCTCTGGCACTGTCGCTTAGGTCATATAAATGACAAGCGCTTATCCCAGCTCCATAAGGATGGTTTGCTGGACTCATTTGATTTTGAATCATATGAGATATGCGAGTCATGCCTACGAGGCAAGATGACCAAGACTCCCTTTAGTGGGCACAGCGAGAGAGCGACTGATTTGTTAGAACTCATACATAGTGATGTATGTGGCCCTTTCAATGTCGCTGCTAGAGGCGATTATAGGTACTTCATCACATTTACTGATGACTTCAGTAGATACGGTTATGTGTACTTAATGACACATAAGTCTGAATCCTTTGAAAAGTTCAAAGAATTCAAGAATGAAGTACAGAACCAGCTTGGCAAGAGTATTAAGATACTTCGATCCGATCGAGGTGGAGAATACCTTAGCCATGAGTTCCGTGACTATCTAGCTGAGTGTGGGATTCTATCCCAACTCACTCCTCCTGGAGCACCACAGTGGAATGGTTTGTCCGAAAGGAGAAATCGTACCTTATTAGATATGGTACGATCTATGATGAGTCACACAGATCTTCCGACATATCTATGGGGATATGCTCTAGACACGGTAGCTTTCATACTCAACCGAGTTCCATCAAAGGCCGTGATAAAGACACCATATAGGATATGGACTGGGAGAGATGCCCAGGTCTCTTTCATGAGGATTTGGGGTTGTGAGGCTTACGTACGACGTCAAGTCTCAGATAAATTAGGACCCAAATCCGACAAGTGCTATTTCATCGGATATCCCAAGGAAACTAAGGGATATTACTTCTACATTCCCAGTCAGCACAAGGTAGTTGTGGCAAAGACTGGGGTCTTTCTAGAAAGGGACTTTGTTTCTAGAAAGACTAGTGGGAGCGCGTTCGATCTTGAAGAAGTTCAAGATGCGAACAATAGCACTGATGCCTCGATGGAAGTTGAACTGGAACCACAAAGTGTTGTGGATGATGTTGTTCCACAAAGAGTTGAGGAACAACAACCAGTTCAAGTAGACTTCGCAGGTCTGATAGGGTACGTCGTCAGCCTGAGAGATACTCATTTCTCTTGTCTGACCATGATTACGTTGTGCTCATAGAGGATGAGCCTACCACCTATCAGGAAGCTGTGATGAGACCAGATTCCGAGAAATGGCTAGAAGACATGAGATCCGAAATGGATTCCATGTACACCAACCAAGTATGGACTTTGGTTGATCCACCTGAAGGGGTAAAACCCATTGGGTGTAAGTGGGTCTTTAAGAGAAAGACTGACATGGATGGACTTATCTATAAGGGTCGCTTGGTAGCTAAAGGTTTCAAGCAAATTCATGGTATTGACTATGATGAAACCTTTTCTCCAGTAGCGATGTTTAAGTCTATTCGGATCATGCTTGCTATTGCAGCCTACCATGACTATGAGATATGGCAGATGGATGTCAAAATCGCGTTTCTGAATGGAAACCTACTCGAGCATGTGTACATGACACAACCTGAGGGTTTTGTAGATCCACAGCATACTAGCAGAGTATGCAAGCTGCATAGGTCCATTTATGGACTAAAGCAAGCTTCTCGAAGCTGGAATCTTCGATTCGATGATGCAATCAAACAGTTTGGTTTCATCAAGAACGAAGATGAGCCTTGTGTCTACAAGAAGGTTGTAAGGGATATAGTTGTCTTCCTCATATTGTATGTGGATGACATACTACTCATTGGGAAGGACATCCCTATGCTTCAGTCTGTCAAGACCTGGCTAGAGAGTTGCTTCTCAATGAAGGACTTAGGTGAGGCATCCCGCATTCTAGGGATTCAGATCTATAGAGATAGATCTAAGAGATTGCTTGGCCTAAGTTAGAGTACATACATTGACAAGGTACTCCTTCGGTTTGCCATGCAGAACTCCAAGAAGGGATTTCTGCCGATGTCACATGGCGTGAGTCTTTCGAAGACTCAAGGTCCCTCTTCTAGAGAGGAGAGAGACCGCATGGATCAGATCCCTTATGCCTCAGCTATAGGATCGATGTACGCCATGCTATGTACTCGACCCGATGTCTCGTATGCTTTGAGCATGACGAGTAGATACTAGTCAGTGAAAGTCATCGATAGCGGTCAAGAATATTCTTAAGTACTAAGAAGGACTAAAGAATATTTCTTGATATATAGGCAATGATGAGCTAACCGTAGGGTTACAATGATACTAGCTTTCGCACGATCGTGATGATTACCGATCGCAATCGTGGTTCGTGGTTTTGCTTAAATGGTGGTGCTGGAGTGGAAGAGTTCAAGCAGACACGAGTGGTGATTCTACAATGAGGTCGAGTATATTCCGCATCGAGGCGCAAAGGAGGCAGTTTGGATCCGCAAGTTCATCACTAACTTGGGGTGGTTCCTAGCATCGCTGACCCATTTGAGCTCTATTGTGACAACAATGGAGCTATAGCACAGGCAAAGGAACCTCGCTCACACCAGCGGGCCAAGCAGATACTACGGCGCTTCCATCTCATTCGAGAGATTATCGATAGAGGAGATGTGAAGATTTGCAGAGTACCTGCAGAGGCTAACATCGCAGATCCCTTAACCAAGGCTTTGGCACAGAGGAAGCATGATGGTCACACTAGGTCATTAGGCCTTAGAGCCTATACTGATTGGCACTAGTGCTAGTGGGAGATTGTTCGTTAGAGCCCTAGAGCCAATCATTTGATGATTGTATGGACTCATTGTATCATATTCTTGTATATTAATAAAGGCATTTGTTTGGTTATTATACTTATTTGTATTAGTGCCAAATAGACTAAGTATAATAGCGTCCTTGAGTGGAAGGTTCATACCTATATCAATCGATTAGTTGAATCGATAGTGAGATGATATAGGGAACACTACTCTAAATCATTCTTAGTCGAGTATTAACATTCAGGGACAATGTTAATACAATAAGACTAGCATGTAGGTCAACTCGATGACTTGATCTCACAAGTCATGGATATAGAGATATCAAGCTGACACATGGGTATACATTGGAGAATGTATACTGAATGACCCGCCATGAGAAAGTATCATGGATCGTTATATGAGTGTCATATACTTTCTCATGTGGCTATTAGTATGACTATTAGTCCTTGGACCTGAAGTCACCATGGATCCCTACATAAGGAGTTATGTACTTTGGTTTCGTCAAACGTCACCCGTAACTGGGTGGACTATAAAGGCGATTACTGGGTATGTAACGAATTATGCAGAGGGATGTGAGTGATGTAGATGGGATCTATCCCTCCCATATGACGGGAGCGACATCGCTATTCTTGATAGAGTGAGACCACTAAGTGCATGACCATGCCCAAATGAGTCAACATTAGATGTTGAGCTCATTTGATCGAGTGAGTCTACTTGGAGTTCAAGATTTAGATTGATTAGAGGATGACACGGTCTATGCCTCACATTGATCAATCTAGATGTCTAGGATAGAAGGACAATGTCATATATTTTGTGAGGAGTCACAATTGGTAGTCACAAGGTGATGTCGGATCTCGACATTCTTGTAACTTGGGTAATAATGATGTGTTGCTAGATACCGCTCATTACTTATGCTCCTAAATGGGTTTAGGGCATTGCCAACGTTACAAGAACCTATAGGGTCACACACTAAGGACAATTAGATGAAGATTTGGTTCATATGATGAACCAAGAGGATTAGATTCATTTGATGAATCATATTGGATTAAGAGTAATCCAAATTGGGCTAATTGAGTTAGACTCAAGTTGATTCATGTATTTAATGAGTCTAATTTAGATTATGACTCATTAAATCAACTTAATTTAATAAATTAGATTCATTATATTAAGTTGGCTTGAATCATATGGTTGGATTAGATCAACCATGAGAGAGATTTGATCAAGTTTGACTTGATTTGAGAGGAAGAGAAAAAGTCATGTTAGACTTGACTTTTTGCCACATCACTAGTGAGTTGGCAAGATGTGGACCAATAGGATTGCTCCACATCATAAATGTGTGCCACCTCATGGAGGTTACAAGCCTCCATAGCATTTAATGTGGCCGGCCCACATTAAATAAGGAGGTTACACTTGTTGCCATGTCATTTAGTGAGGTGGCAAGATGTGGACCAATAGTGTTGATCCACATCATCCTAGAGTGCCACCTCATGGGGGTTACAACTCTTAATGGTCTCCACATTAATTGGAATTAATGTGGAGAGTTACACCTCCAAGATGTGGCCGGCCACTCTAGTGGGAATGAAAATATTCATTTTTCATTCAAGTGTGATTAAGTCATCTTCTTCCTCTAGAGCTCTCTCTTCTCCCTCTCCTCCTCTCTTGGCCGAACAAGACAAGGTGCTAGCACAATTTTGTTTGGTCTTCTCCATCAAGGATTGTTCGTGTGGATACTTCTAGAGGACCGTACACTTGACGGTCTAGAGATCCGGCACCTTGGACGAGTGGGAACGCGAAGGGCTTCGCTACAAGGGTAATGATCTTAACTTTAGTGTAGATCTAAAGTTTTTACAAACTCGTACAAGAAAAAGGTTTTTTGAAAAGTTTTGTTTACGAATCTTTGCACGAGATCCATGGCTTTGGGTGACTCGGGGTTTTCGCGACGCGAAAAAGCGGTTTTCGCGGCCCGACGAACCCAACACCTACATGCTAGTCTTATTGCATTAACATTGTCCCTGAATGTTAATACTCGACTAGGAATGATTTAGAGTAGTGTTCCCTATATCATCTCACTATCGATTCAACTAATCGATTGATATAGTTATGAACCTTCTACTCAAGGACGCTATTATACTTAGTCTATTTGGCACTAATACAAATAAGTATAATAACCAAACAAATGTCTTTATTAATATACAAGAATATGATACAATGAGTCCATACAATCATCAAATGATTGGCTCTAGGGCTCTAACTAACAATCTCCCACTAGCACAAGTGCCAATCAGTATAGGCTCTAAGGCCTAATGACCTAGTGTGACCATCATGCTTTCTCTGTGCCAAAGCCTTGGTCAAGGGATCTGCGATGTTAGCTTCTATAGATACTCTGCAAATCTTCACATCTCCTCTATTGATAATCTCTCGAATAAGATGGAAACATTGTAGAACTGCTGTGAACTCTGCCAGCTCATAGCACTACCATTCAAGTAGAATACGAACCCTGACTGCGATCTATAGTCATCCTGGTCGGTCTGGAAGCTAGCATCACTGTAACCCTTTACAGCTAGCTAATCATTGCCTCCATATATCAAGAAATATTCTTTAGTCCTTCTCAAGTACTTAAGAATATTCTTGACCGCTATCCAGTGACTTTCACCCGGATCTGACTGGTATCTGCTCATCATGCTCAAAGCATACGAGACATCAGGTCGAGTACATAGCATGGCGTACATGATCGATCCTATAGCTGAGGCATAAGGGATCTGATCCATGAGGTCTCTCTCCTCTCCAGAAGAGGGACCTTGAGTCTTCAAAAGACTCACGCCATGTGACATCGGCAGAAATCCCTTCTTGGAGTTCTGCATGGCAAACCGTAGGAGTACCTCGTCAATGTATGTACTCTGACTTAGGCCAAGCAATCTCTTAGATCTATCTCTATAGATCTGTATCCCTAGAATGTGGGATGCCTCACCTAAGTCCTTCATTGATAAGCAACTCCCTAGTCAGGTCTTGACAGACTGAAGCATAGGGATGTCCTTCCCAATGAGTAGTTTGTCATCCACATACAATATGAGGAAGACAACTATGTTTTCTACAACCTTCTTGTAGACACAAGGCTCATCTTCGTTCTTGATGAAACCAAACTGTTTGATCGCATCATCGAATCGAAGATTCCAGCTCCGAGAATGGCCTCTAGCCATTTCTCGGAATCTGGTCTCATCACAGCTTTCTGATAGGTGGTGGGCTCATCCTCTATGAGCACAATGTCATCATGGTCAGACAAGAGAAATGAGTATCTCTCAGGCTGACGACGTACCCTATCAGACCTGCGAAGAGGTATGTCTACTTGAACTGGTTGTTGTTCCTCAACTCTTTGTGGAACAACATCATCCACAACACTTTGTGGTTCCAGTTCAACTTCCATCGAGGCATCAGTGCTATTGTTCGCATCTTGAACTTCTTCAAGATCGAACGCGCTCCCACTAGTCTTTCTAGAAACAAAGTCCCTTTCTAGAAAGACCCCAGTCTTTGCCACAACTACCTTGTGCTGACTGGGAATGTAGAAGTAATATCCCTTAGTTTCCTTGGGATATCCGATAAAGTAGCACTTGTCGGATTTGGGTCCTAACTTGTCTGAGACTTGACGTCGAACGTAAGCCTCACAACCCCAAATCCTCATGAAAGACACCTGGGCATCTCTCCCAGTCCATATCCTATATGGTGTCTTTATCACGACCTTGGATGGAACTCGGTTGAGTATAAAAGCTACCGTATCTAGAGCATAACCCCAATGGTATGTCGAAAGATCAGTGTGACTCATCATAGATCGTACCATATCTAATAAGGTACGATTCCTCCTTTCGGATATACCATTCCACTGTGGTGTTCGAGGAGGAGTGAGTTGAGATAAAATCCCACACTCAGCTAAGTAGTCACGAAACTCATGGCTTAAGTATTCACCACCTAGATCTGATCGAAGTATTTTAAACTCTTGCCAAGCTGGTTCTGTATTTCATTCTTGAATTCTTTGAACTTTTCAAAGGATTCCGACTTATGTGTCATCAAGTACACATAACCGTATCTACTGAAATCATCAGTAAATGTGATGAAGTACCTATAACCGCCTCTAGCAGCGGCATTGAAAGGGCCACATACATCACTATATATGAGTCCTAACAGATTAGTCGCTCTCTCGCTGTGCCCACTTAAGGGAGTCTTGGTCATCTTGCCTCGTAGGCATGACTCGCATATCTCATATGATTCTAAATCAAATGAGTCCAGCAAACCATCCTCATGGAGCTGGGATAAGCGCTTGTCATTTATATGACCTAAGCGACAGTGCCAGAGATAGGTTTGGTTCAAGTCAGTCGACTTGATCCTTTTGGTATTTATGTTATAGATAGGGCTCTCAAGGTCTAGAATGTAGAGTCCGTTTATCAGAGGTGCACTACAATAGAACATATCTTTTAAATAAACAGAACAACATTTGTTTTATTATAAAAGAGTATCCTTTCTTGTCTAAACAAGAAACTGAAACTATGTTCTTAGTTAATGCAGGCACATAACAACAATCGACTAACTCTAGTACAAGCCCAGAGGGCAGAGATAGAAAGTAAATCCCTACAGCAACAGCAGCAACCCGTGCTCCATTGCCTACTCGTAGGTCCACCTCGCCCTTTGTCAATGTCCTGCTATTTCTCAGCGCCTGCACATCAATACAAATGTGAGAAGCACATCCAGTATCTAATACCCAAGATGTAGAAATAGATAGATTGACTTCTATAACATATATACCTGAAGTGGAAGTCTCACTTCGCTTCTTCTTAAGATCCTCCAAGTATACCTTGCAGTTCCTCTTCCAGTGCCTGGTCTGACCGCAGTGGAAGCAGGTAGCATCCTTGGCGACCCCTCCTTTAGGCTTCAGTGCCTTGCCTTTGCCCTTGGTTTGGGACTTTCCCTTACCTTTGGGCTTGCCCTTGCCTTTGTGCTTCTGTACCATCAGAATGGGCTTAACCTTCTTAAGGTTAATCTCAGCAGTTCGTAACATACTAAGTAGCTCGGGCAGTGGCTTGTCAATCTCGTTCATGTTATAGTTGAGAAAAAATTGACTATAGCTATCAGGCAAGGACTGCAAGATCAAGTCAGTGGCCAGCTCTTGGCCAAGTGGGAACCCCAGTCTTTGTAGGTTCTCTATGTACCCAATCATCTTGAGTACATAAGGACCTACGGGAGCCCCGTCTGACATCTTGCACTGAAACAGTGCCTTAGAGATCTCAAATCTCTCATGCCTCGCTTGTCCCTGATATAGTTGGCGAAGATGCTCAACCATATCGTATGCGCCCATCAACTCGTGTTGCTTCTGAAGCTCAGAGTTCATGGTCACGAGAATTAGACAGGACACATCTAATGCGTCATCTTGATGCTTCTTGTAAGCATCATTGTCAGCTCGCGGGGCATTGGCAGGAGGAGCCTCCGGAATGGGCTGCTCCAGAACGTACAGTTTACGTTCCTGGGTGAGAACTATTCTCAAGTTCCTGTACCAGTCCAGGAAATTCGCTCCGTTGAGCTTGTCCTTCTCAAGGACAGATCGCAGGGAGAAGGAATTCGTGTTCGACGTCATGGTTATCTACAACATAAAATTTGCAGAAATAAATATCATATTCTTTTTAAATCATTTAATTAGGCCTTTAACTAAATGATGCTCCCAATGAATACTATAATTCTTGTGGGACAAGATCCACATCATACTAACCCTTGAGTTAGCTTTGGCTAATACACCCAAAGCTTAGTATGATCGGTAGGTAACGATTACCAATTACATCTCTATGCAACTCTTGTTTATAGGATCAAGATCCATATTTATATTAAAACTCGAGTTAGCTTTGGCTAATACGCCCGAGAGTTAATATAAACGTGATTTTGTCCTACCTTTCCAACTATTGGAAGAATGCCTATAGTTGACTCGATCCAACCGAGTAACTAGGAATACTCAATCTAATTAAGTTTGTATTCACCCATGCGTTGATAGGCGGGACCAAGATTGTCCCTCTGTACCCTACCAAGATAATATGTATTGCTCTGCTTTGGCAGATTCAACAATACATGTGATCGAGGTAGTGATAGGTATCACGGCACGGTTAGGCATTTAGAGTTGGTTCGATCTAGATCTAATCTAATCGAGAAGGATGCATCTTGTGCATGACTTAGATCTAATCTAATCGCAAGGGTGCATCATGTGCACGACTTAGATCTAATCTAATAGTTAAGGCACTAATTAATTAATTAATTATTAAACATGCATCAGATACATAACAATTAATTAATTAATCTATTTGTGAATTAGTCATGGCCCTACTACGATCTTCTCAAGCCAATGAGAAGATCGAATGGTCAACCTAGGGTCAACAGCTTCTCCAAGCTCCTCCCTTTGACCACCTTGTGTTGCTCGTGCCCGCCTCGGAACTCCGTCTCGTGTGGACCCTCCACCGCTCCAATTTGTACATTACAATTTGAAACTCGAGTTACATTCGAGTCTAAATCTAATTTACAACAAGAATATAAGAGAAGGCACGACGCGCAGGTCGCGAATAAATAAAACATACAACACGCGCAAACACATAACGGCATGCAGGCCGTATTATGAATTACAACACAACCAATCATATTGGGTTTTTGGGCCATGACTATCACAAAATTAATATATAATTCAAAATTATATATTTTCATAATTTTCTATAATTTTAAAATTAATTTTTTTAAATTTTTACGAGTAAAATTTCCCGGCGGTCCCGTTTAGCGGTTTCGGGCGCAATCGCGGAACGGATCCCCTTGCGGGGCCCAGGGGCAGCGCCCCTACCCGCGATCTAACAATCGCGAGGGTTCCTTTGCGATCCAACAACGCCTAAACCCACTGTCCCAAAACGATTTGGGCCGAGACATTGTCGTTTCGGAAAAATCTTCCCGGCGGGTTCGTTTTTAGCGATTTCGGGTGCAATCGCGGAGCAAATCCCCTTGCGGGGTTAGGGGCTGTACCCCTACCCACGATCTAACCATCGTGAGTTGCTCCTTTGCGATCTAATGGCACCCGACCCCGCTGCCCCAAACGGATTTGGGGCAAAACGAAGCCGTTTAAAAGAAAACTTTCCGGTAGCCGAAGCCTACAAGTGCCGAGACACTTGTGCTTCGCTTCTACGGAAAAATTACTCATAAAAACTCTAAAAACTCAATTTTCACAGAAAATCATAGAAGGTATATTTTTCATATTTTTCATAGAAATACAAACGAACTCGTACAAGTCTTTGCACGTGGCTCTGATACCACTGTTGGGTTCGTCGGGTCACCCAAAGACATGGATCTCGTGCAAAGATTCGGAAACAAAAACTTTTCAAAAAACCTTTTTCTTGTACGAGTTTGTAAAAACTTTAGATCTACACTAAAGTTAAGATCATTACCCTTGATGCGCGCCCTATGCGAATCCCGCTCGTCCAAATGGTGCCGGATCTCAAGACCGTCAAGTGTACGGTCCTCTAGAAGTATCCACACGGACACACTAGATGGAGGTGACCAAAAAACCAAGGTGTGCTAGCACCTATGTGGTTCGGCCAAGGAAGGAGGAGAGGGAGAGAGCAAGAAGAACTCTAGGAGGAAGAAGAAGAATGAATGATAGAATAATTTTCAAAATGAAAATCCTTCTCCACATTCAAGTGGCCGGCCACCTTCAAGGAGGTGTAACCTCCACATTAATTCCAATTAATGTGGAGACCATTAAGAGTTGTAACCCCCATGAGGTGGCACTCTAGAATGATGTGGATCAACACTATTGGTCCACATTTTGCCACCTCACTAAATGACATGGCAACAGGTGTAACCTCCTCATTTAATGTGGGCCGACCACATTAAATGCTATAGAGGCTTGTAACCTCCATGAGGTGGCACACATTGATGATGTGGAGCAATCCTATTGGTCCACATCTTGCCAACTCACTAGTGATGTGGCAAAAAGTCAAGTCAAACATGACTTTTTCTCTTCCTCTCAAATCAAGTCAAACTTGATCAAATCTCTCTCATGGTTGATCTAATCCAACCATATGATTCAAGCCAACTTAATATAATGAATCTAATTCATTAAATTAAGTTGATTTAATGAATCATAATCTAAATTAGACTCATTGAATACATGAATCAACTTGAGTCCAACTCAATTAGCCCAATTTGGATTACTCTTAATCCAATATGATTCATCAAATGAATCTAATCCTCTTAGTTCATCATATGAACCAAAACTCCATCTAATTGTCCTTAGTGTGTGACCCTATAGGTTCTTGTAACGTTGGCAATGCCCTAAACCTATTTAGGAGCATAAGTAATGAGCGGTATCTAGCAACACATCATTACTACCCAAGTTACAAGAATGTCGAGATCCGACATCACCTTGTGACTACTAATTGTGACTCCTCACAATATATGTCATTGTCCTTCTATCCTAGACATCTAGATTGATCAATATGAGGCATAGACCGTGTCATCCTCTAATCAATCTAAATCTTGAACTCCAAGTAGACTCACTCGATCAAATGAACTCAACATCTAATGTTGACTCATTTGGGCATGGCCATGCACTTCGTGGTCTAACTCTATCAAGAATATTGATGTCGCTCCCGTCATATGGGAGGGATAGATCCCATATACATCACTCACATCCCTCTGCATAATTTGTTACATACCTAGTAATCGCCTTTATAGTCCACCCTGTTACGGGTGACGTTTGACGAAACCAAAGTACATAACTCCTTATGTAGGGATCCATGGTGACTTCAGGTCTAAGGACTAATAGTCATACTAATAGCCACATGAGAAAGTATATGACACTCATATAACGATCCATGATACTTTCTCATGGTGGGTCATTCAGTATGCATTCTCCAATGTATACCCATGTGTCAGCTTGATATCTCTATATCCATGACTTGTGAGATCAAGTCATCGAGCTGACCTACATGCTAGTCTTATTGCATTAACATTGTCCCTGAATGTTAATACTCGACTAGGAATGATTTAGAGTAGTGTTCCCTATATCATCTCACTATCGATTCAACTAATCGATTGATATAGTTATGAACCTTCTACTCAAGGACGCTATTATACTTAGTCTATTTGGCACTAATACAAATAAGTATAATAACCAAACAAATGCCTTTATTAATATACAAGAATATAATACAATGAGTCCATACAATCATCAAATGATTGGCTCTAGGGCTCTAACTAACAAAACCAAACCCAAAAACAAAACTTAACTCATCTCACAAAATTACAGAATTCCCTGATTGAAAATTTAGATCGGGTGAGAAAACTAAGGATTAAACAAAAAATAATATTAAATTAAAATAAATTAAATTAAAATAAATTAAATTCCAATAAATTAAATTACATTAAATTAAATTAAAATTATATTAAATTTAAATTAAATTAAAAAAAATTAAATTAAAATTAAATTTAAATAAATTAAATTAAAATTAAATTTAAATAAATATATATAAATTAAATTTACATAAATTATATTATATTATATTATATTATATTAATATAAATTAAATTAAAATTAAAATTAAATTAAATTAAAATAAATTAAATTAAATTAAATCAAAATATAATTAAACTATATTAAATTAAATTAAAATTAAATATATTTTAAAAAAAAAAATCATTTAAAAATTATTTTAAAAATTCTTTTAAAAATTATTAAAAATTCTTTTTAAAAATTATTTTAAAAATCCATTAAAAATTCTTATAAAAATTATTGTAAAAACCTTGCAAAAATTATTTAAGATTCCTTTTAAAAATCCTTTGAAAATTCCTTTGAAAATTATTTTAAAAACAATTTAAATATTATTTAAATATCCTTCAAAAAATCCTTTTAAAAATATTTTAAAATCCTTTGAAAATTATTTTAAAAATCCTTTAAAAAATCCTTTTAGAAATTATTTTAATAATAATTTTAAAAATTACTTAAAAATCCTTCCAAAATTATTTTAAAAATCGTTTTAAAAATTTTCTAAAAATCCATCCAAAAATATTTTAAAAATCATTTAAAAAGTATTTTTAAAATCCTTTGAAAAATCATTTTAAAAATTATTTAAAAATCCTTTGAAAAATTAATTTAAAATCACTTTAAATATTATCGAAAATTATTTTAAAAATATTTTAGAAATTATTTAAAAATCATTTTCAAAAACTTAAAATTATTTTAAAAATTCCTTTAAAAATCTTTTTAAAATTCTTTTCAAAATCCTTTTAAAAAAACAATTTAAAATTTATTTTTAAAATTCTCTTAAACATTATTTTAAACTTTATTTAATAATCATTTTCAAAAATTAAAAATTATTTTTAAAATTATTTTAAAAATACTTTTAAAAAATTATTTAAAAATATTTTTTAAATCATTTTAAAAATTATTTTAAAAATCTTTTAAAAATAGTTTTTAAAATTATTTAAAAATATTTTAAAGATTATTGGAAAAAATTTTAAAAAAATATTTTAAATATTGTTTAAAAATCTTTTTAAAATTATTTATAAATTATTGGAAAATTCTTTTAAAAATTATTTAAATATTTAGAAACTATTTAAAAATTCTTTTGAAAATATTTTAAAAATTATTTTAAAATCATTTTAAAAATTCATTTTAAAAATTCTTTAAAAATTCTTTTAAAAGTTATTTAAAAGTGCCTTTAAAAATATTTTAAAAATCTCTTAAAAATTATTTTAAAATCATTTTAAATTCATTTTAAAAATTATTTAAAAAACCATTTTAAAAATTCTCCTAAACTTATTGATTTTAGCTCTTGGATTGTAGATTTTTTCAATTATGGAGTAGATTTTTATTATTCTAGGACGTAGAAAGTAATTGTTGTGTGGATGTTGTAAACTCTTTTGAATTGCCAATTTCTTTGTTTGATGATGCTTGTATGGTACTTGTTCTATTTGATGAAATGCTAGCAAATAGGCTTCCCTTATGAATATGAATTTATCTATCTAGATTATATTTCTATATGCATAGATGTAATTTCTGCGTTGCTGTGTGTCTATGTCTAGGTGTGAACCTAAATTTTCATTGATCAAATGTATAAATTGTTGTCTCTTTTGAGTGTACATTCCGATATAGCTCGGCATGGCCTTAGGATACTTGTTTAACGTTGAGTATCTAAGGTAACTATCCTTCTATATGGAACGTAACCTCCTAAGAGTGAACAATTCTATGTATGGACAAGTCTATCACTTGACCTAATGGGCTTTCTCTAATCATATGCTATACAAGTGACCTATGTAATCTAGAGACGTACACCCGGGGGAGGCCTTATGACAGGAGGTACTCTATTGAAAACCCAGACTCTCTAAGTTACTTCTTCACTTGATGACATACTTAGTTACTGGCAAGGGAAGTACTTTGATACACCATTGTGGGGTGGTATTCGGTAGTAATTTAGACTGTCCTGCAAACATACAAGTGGATAACTAGAAAATACGAATTCATAGCACAACATTCACCATTACAATGAAACCCTCGGCCTAGAATATTTTCTAAACTAAGGACTTCCTCAGTTATCTTTCTTTTATTTTTCACATCTTAGTTTTAAAACCTAAAACAATAGTTATCGATTGCTATCTAGCTAAATTTGAAGTGTAAAAACCAATTAGCATTTAATCCTCAGTCCTCATAGGATCGACTTTTATAAATTTTATTACTTAATGACAATCGTGTGCTTGCAGTCACACATCAAGTTTTTGTCACCGTTGCAAGGGAAATAATTTTCAATTTATCCCAACTTCACCATATCCTTCTTTTGAAATAATTTCAAATTCTCCTCCAAGTACTTTGATGTTAATTGAAGATGGTTGTAGGTTTGGAGAAGAAAAGCAAGAAAATTTTTTGTATTATCTGACTCAACCTCCGGACATAACAGTTAATTCGGGGAAACAAGATGTTGTATTGGTAGGGAACCATCATGTTTGGCTTCACCATGCTTCTGACACAGTTGGCTGTGGAGGGGAGTATCTCCCTTTCAAGGCTAAGGCTCCTAGTTGAGTCGTGTCAAAGGTCGAGCTTTGGATCTAAACAATCACTCCTTGAGAGGCACCCCAAGAGTTTTTTTTCTTGTACTTTATTTCCTTATTTTCTATTTTATGGAGCTTAATACTTCTATCTTTTTTCTTTTCAAGTAATTATTCCATTTTAGCCCTGGCCGTGTAAAAGGACACGACCTAAATTAGTTCTCATGCCCTAAGGAATGGGCTTGGGAAGCAAAACAGAGCCATCTCGGCTCTGCCCATACCATTCGGCACAGGAACAAGGCAATAAGAGAGCTAATCGTTTCAAAAGACATGACCATTGAATAAAAGCAGAGCCATTTTCACTCTGCTCATGTGAAAAGACACGACCACATAAAGGGTGATGGCAAAGACACATGGCTGGGTTATAAACCCGGTCGTGGTCGTGCTCGTGCCCTAGGGCACGACGGTGCCTCATCCTCATCTCCCTTCCTCTACTATTCATCTCCCATCTTCTAAACTCCATCCCTTCTCAAAACCTCTTCTTCTTACACGAGATCTACTCCTCCAACTCTCAAAATTTCCTTTTCTTTCTCCCAAATAAAAGTGGATCTTAAATAAATTCTTCCTTTCTTCTCTCAAGATCTAGATCTCTATCCTTTTCCCTCTTCTTCTTGCCCTTTTCTCATCTAGATCTGATTTCATTAATTGTAAATAAATCCTCCCATCTTGGATATATTTTAATATGTCTAATGTCATAAAACAACTTCACAGGTTGGGTGGATCTAGTAGAGGGGGTGATTCGAAGAAGGATAAAGGATAGGGCAAAGCACCCATAAAGGAGAAAGCGCCAACAAAAGGAAAAGGGAAGCGTCTTGTTCAAGACGAAGGTAAAACTATTGAATTCAGCATTGTTCTTAGAAATGAAGATCAGAAATTTAGATTTGATAACTTGTCCATCCATAAGTTAGTTTGTACATCTTATATGGACAGGACAACCATGGAGTGCTTGGGAATATTAGATAATGTGGAATGGCTGATTAGCAATTTAGATTGGAATGACATGATGTACACTAGATAACCGACCCATCCACGCCTTGTTCTAGAATTTTTTAATTCTTTAGAGTCTAACTTCACTTCTGATGATGATCATGATGGACAAATTAGTTTTAGGTTAATGAATTGTTGACCTCCGCAAGTGTACAGAAATGTCGTAAATAATAATAAAAGATATCGTATCAACAGGAACTGGAATAAGTACTAAAGATGTCTTAACGCGAGTTAGCTAAACAACAAATCAATTGATTTTCAAAAGCTAAGTGTGTCACGCCCCCAAAGGAGTCTCTGCCAGACAAAAACCCGGCAGCATCTCCCCTGTACCGGTGACAATCTGAAGCATCAATACAAACAAAATACATCAGCCACATGCGGCTGGAATATTTATATACACAACCACGCAGTTATAATAACAGCCCACACGGCTGGAATGAAATAATTTCAACCACGCAGTTATATATAAAAACAGCCCACACGGCTGTACTAAAAACCAACACAGCGGAAAAACGAAAACGGAAAGCCCAATACAACACAATCAACACACTGCTAGCCGGCTAGGCTTTATATAACAAATACAACACCAAAACCATAAGATAGCCACATGGCTATACACAAATACAATGCCAGAAATAAGAAAAGAATATACAAAAGAAAACAATCACGATCTTCGGATGTGACGTAGGACCCGGCAGACAGGATACTCCGAGCGACACTCCAACCATATACCTGAAAACATAAAGATATACATGCGGTGGTGAGTATAGGTAACTCAGCGGGTAATAGAAAAGATAGTGCATGGTCTATACATAAACATAGAGATCAAAGGTATACAGTCTCAGTAGGGAAATAAAGAACATGATCCTACTATCATAATTAATGCATCTGAACATATTAGACTATTAACCTGACATACATACCGTACAAACTACAACCGACATAATGATAGATACATACCCAATCTGGAATCAACACCTGGTACAATGGTCAGTAAACTCACCAGATATGCAACAGACCTACTCGTGACACCTGTGCAATATAAATACGACTGCAAATAGATGTAAAATAAATGACATGTATGCAGCATGACAACCATATGCAACAATCATATCACAAACAAATGCAACATACCACAAACACATGCAACTAGTATCTACTAGGCATGTATGCAAATATATCTCCAACGATGCACCGCGCATCAAATGCAAATGTGCATGCATGCTCCATGGTCACCCCCGCCACCTCTCTAGACACCACGACCCCTGTATGGCCGAGAGGCTTGGGTCCGTGACAAACCATACTAGCCTCCAGTACATGCACCGCTATAGGCGGCCGAAGCGGACGGTCAGCTAAGTAGTTATATAACTACATAGCTAAGGGTCCCTGACCACTCATAACTCAAACCCTCTGACTACTGTACCCTCAAGACACACTACTCCAGAGTGGTCGAGGCTGACAGAACACTAAGCGGCTGAATGAGCGCGACAGGACTAGCTCGACTCCTAGATACCACTCTCCATCAGTGGTCGAAAGGATAGCTATAAATGACTGACGACTCTCTCCACCACAAGGAAGACAATAGTCGTCAGCAATGCAATGAATGATGAACATGATATATATATAATCATGATACGAACACCGTCATCATCCATGCAACTCTAAATCCACCTAAGTACCCCACAACATGAGTATGATCATCAAGATACCTTCACATATCTCACCAAACACATATACACCACTACATATGCATAGTCAACCAAGAATCTCCGATAATCCCCCTAACACATGTACACCGAACAAAGGTACAATCAACATATATCCTCTAGTAAAAACACATCAAACACATGTATATACAACAAATATACAATCAACACAACTCCTCCAATCATCACACCGGACAAATGTATACACATCATACAAATGGACAGTCATCATATGAACACTGCCAACGAACCATACACTACCATACACACTCTACATGTGCACAAATACCATGGAGTATAGATAATCCAAAGTATAGACTGTATAAGAGTTAAATAGATCATCACAAGGGTCAAGCATAAGTATCATGCAGGAAAAACAACAACCGATCATGGTATAAGATAAAGCAGCCTAATACATCCAATAATAACCATGCACTAAGTACAAGAAAATCTACATAGAGGCCAAGGAAGAAATACCCGCCTTTATCTGTCGACCGTATCAGATAAACCAATCCACGTCAAGACGCTCGTCTCGAATCAAAGTCCTGCGATCACATAATATTTTAGCTAATTACATACGAAGTAAATAACTAAGCAACTTCCCCCACCTAATTAGAATAACCCTAATCAAACATGATTAAGGATTAATCCTCCAACTAACCTTAATCATAATACAACCTAATTAAATTAGGTTATACATGATACATCTCCAAAACTCCCCCAAAACAACACATTTAATCCAATAATAAATCTATTCTCTTAATTACCAACCCACCACATAATGATATCAACCATAAAACCTATCATAAGCTCAAATCTCCATCATAGATCCACATCAACCAAACAACCAAATCATCAACCTACCTCATCTGATAATCCAATCAACAACCAATCCAATGATCCTAAAAATGATCACATAATAATTTATATCAACCAAAATAATACTTACCACTAGAGGCAAAACCTTAATCCTTAATCCACAATAATTCATCCAATCCACATCCCAGCACTCATAAATCTAAGCAATACAAAACCCCACACAATCCATAGAAAACCTAATTATGTAATACACTACTGATACCAATAGAAATACCCTACTGGAAGAACATCTCTTACCTTAATATATGGCAGTCAATCCAAACTCACAGCTCCACAAGAACCCCTGCCAACAGCCACCAAGAGCCTCCCCTACACCAATTCTTTCCAAGATTAACCCAGAACCTAGATGTAGAGTATCTATTTTGCTGTAACTCTAACAAATATAGACCTTACTCACCTCCATTGATCCCTAATCCTCCCACCGAGAACTCAACAGCTACAAGAAGTGAAGGGGCAGTGATATGCTCACGAAGAACCCACCAAGAAGCTGATCTGATGCCTCCTACAAGTCCAGCATCAGGAAGAACATCACAAACAAACCCAAGTACATAAGAATCCTTGAATTCACAGCACTTCCCTACACTTCCTTACCTTAACCAATTGCCTCCAAATGGTGTCGCATGATCCATTCCAACCGATGACGATCCGGAACATACTCCATTGAACCGATCGAGGAGGAGAACCGAAAGGGGCTCAATCAGCCAGAATCCCACCGTGCCCTAGCTCTGCCGGATCACCATCGATCGCCCGCAAGAGGCATCCACCAGAACGCCTTCTCAGCCGGAGATGGCCGGTACCCTTCGATATCCAGCAGCTCTTCCTCAGGCGACTCAGCGAGATTGCAATCGCGGTGGAGAACGCGCACCGTCGGTGTCGGGCGTTTGCGCGAGAGAGGAAAGGGAGAAAGGCTCCATGCATCGAGAGGGAGAGGGAGGAGGGAGGCTCGGCCGAGGGTACGCCGACGGAGGAGATCGACCAGTAGCCGGCGATCGCGAGCTCAGCGTTCAGTGAGGTAGAAAATCGTCGGAGAAGAAAAGGGTTTTCGGGGAGAAGGAATCGAGAGAAAGAATAAGAATCAGGATTTAAACCTAGGTTAGAATAATTAAAGTCTAAGTCCATTCCCAAATCAACTCCCACTTAAATGGGTAACCTAAATAGGCCTCCACTGTACCCCGAATCCATCCCCTCAAAACGGGTCATACGGACTCCGTTTAAATCCCAAAAAATTTCTAAAAATCCCCGAAAAATCCAATAAGATTTTTCGTCCAATAACATTTATTATTTTAATTTTGTGATATTTTACAAAGTGTAACTATGAAAAGTAAACAAAGAAATGAAAGAATAAGAAACAAGAATAAGGGCAATGATAAGGGTATGTTCTAGGAGTTTTGGTTTCTTTGTAATGTTATTCAATGTAATGATCTACCAAATCTTATTCCTCAATTGTCTGTCATTTGTAGAAGGATGTCGGTTCTCTCTTGCAATAGACAACCGGCCTAGGACTAAAATATATCTAAATGTGATCAATTAGGAATGAACCCTATGTTGTCCTTACATGGGCTTGCCTGTCACGTGCGCCCCTCGGATAATCAACATAGAAATCCATACTTCTCAACCTCATTAAGATATAAAGATTAATGCATCCAAACCATCCTACCCTCTTGAAATACCTAATTTCCCTTTCAAGATTACCCCTCAAATGTCCTTACATGGGCATGTTCCTGTCATGAACGTCCCTCAGAAAATCGAATGAGAAACAATTCATACAAGATCCACGAGATATTCAAATATTCAATCAAGCATGGTAATTAAACCCTAATCACAACAATCCACACAAGAAAGAATAGATACAAACAGGGTAAAATCATAGAAATAGGAATTTTAGCAAATCCACAAGAGTTTACATCAAATCTCCATTACAAATACTCCCTCCATCCTAGAACAAGAGATCTAATCCATGGAACAAGGAAAGAATCCCAAAGACAAGGAAAAGACAAGCATCTTGATCCCAAATCCAAGAAAGAAAGGGAAGAAAAGTTTATCTACGATGAAGAACCATCTTCGGATCCTATCCTCCTTCCCCGGAGTCGAAACGTTGAAGATCCACCCTTGATTCGCCGAAAATCCCTCCAAGAAGGTGGGAGGAGTGCCCAAATCTTGAATTCCCCCCAAAAGGGAGAAGATCCCCTTTGAAATGAAGAAGAAACCTTTATATAGAGGGGGAAATTCGGGCGCCACACGGCCCTGGGACCTGGCCGTGTGTGGGACACGGCCTGGCTCACTCCCCTCTCTGCCTGTCTCACACGGCCGTGTGTGAGACACTGTCGTGGCTTGCTTCTGCCAATGTTCCCCTTGTACGGCCGTGTAGATCTACACTGTCTGCACTGCCTCCGCCTTTGGAAACCTAGCACGGCCATGTGGTGTACACGGCCAGAACCTTCAATAGAAACCCTGCACGGTCGTGTGGTGTACACAGCCAGGGCCTCCCTGGTCTCTGGAAATCATACATGGCCGTGTGGCGTACACGGCCTGGCTCCATTTGGCTTCAAATCTTGGCACGACCCTGTGAGGTTCACACAGCCGAGGCATCTTCCTTTCCGACTGCAGTTACACGGCCAAGGATCTCCACACGGCCTGGCAACCCCCCATAGCAGGGTCATGTGAGGTACAAGAATGGTGCCTCCCTCCTTTGCTTCGCTTGCAGATTTGGCCTTGAACATGAAACCTTCACCAAATTCGACTCCTGTGTACAGAAAATACACAAAAGCAGATCTCCGAATAGAAGAAGTAAATATGCTAAAAGAAAAGCTGGAAGTACGAAAATACGTAGACAAAGCATGTACAAAGTATGTGAATGTGCGTCAAAACATGCTAAACAAGTGTATACAATCTCCGCACATCACACCCCCAGACTTAAACCTTTGCTTGTCCTCAAGCAAAATGCTGCAATCTAAACTCATATGTTCTAAAACGCTCTCATATCCCTAATGTATTCTCCTAACTCTATCAAAAAGTTTCATTAACAAGCATGATCATGGAAACAAGCTAAGTATGACTCAAGCATAAGTCTCTAGAGCATAGTGCAAATAAAATAACTCAAAACTCTTCAAGTTTCAATCTATGTCCTAGTTAAGTCGTCATCAAGTTTGAATTCCTAATGTTTCCAGTGATAGACAAGTTGTTAGACCCCGTGGTTATTTTGATGTGATCAACCAAGTTTAGGTTAGGTCCTGTATGTTTGATCCCTGCGTCTAAGTGTACAAGAGCTTAGGAGCGCATGAAGTCGAGCGGAAGACGCAGCTAGCGAGAAGGACGGTACGGGAAGGGAGCCGACATGCTCAGTGCGTCCGAAGGACGAGACAGCTGCGGAAGAGTACACCGGTGGGCATGAAGAACGTGCGCAGCGTTTGAGGGACGTAAAGCCGGGATGAAAGACTACTCGAGGAGAAGGCCGGGAATTGGGTTCGGGTGAGCCCTATTCCGGTTGGCAAAATCACCCAAGCAAACTGAACCAGAGCAAGTCAACCGTGAGTTGACTTGACAAGTGTTTGATCGACCGAACCCTATGATCGGTCGACCGAACCCCTATCTTCAAAAGCCATCCATTCCAGCCATGTTAGCAACCAACAGTTGGCTGATCGGTCAACCGAATCTTCTGATCGGTCCACCGAACTGAAGATAATCAAAGACTTGGTCGAGCGATTTGATCGGGTCAGATCGAGTGGAGACTGTTGGCTGATCGATCGACCGAACACGAGGATCGGTTGACCAAACCTAAGCTCAACCCAGAGAAGACTGCACCTGGATGGAAGACTGGGCAGGTACAGCAGGTTTGGTCGACCGAACCTAGGGATCGGTCGACCGATCCCTCTCGAAGTCAAAACCTGATCCCGAAGATCAGGTAATCTGATAAGTCTTGGAACCCCTATATAAACGAGTCTCGAACAGCTAAACAGAACAACTCTTGTACTCTCATTTTTCCAAGCAATAGCTCTGTGCTCTCCAAGTGTAAAAGGCTTCTTCGCCTTTAGAGAAGGAGACTTTGTTAGTGTGCTTTCTAACCGCCTTGGATTAACAACAGTCTCGGTTGTAACCAAGTCAATCGCTGAGTCTGCTTTTTCTATTTTATTTTAGTTCTATTCAATTTCTTAATCATTGCTTATATTTGAGTTGAAAGTTCTTGAGGAGGGTAAAATTTTTGTTTGCAGGTAATTCACCCCCCTCTTGCCGGTCCCGCCTCACCAACAAGTGGCATCAGAGCCCAACAACCTCAGAAGGACTAACATCCATCTGAAGCACAAAGATCAGGACAATGGTCGGCGCGAACATTCTGTTGGTGCAACCTTAGGTCAAGGTTGACCTGGTTGACCCAACTCGAGTTGACCTGACTCGAGCTGTATTTTGATGTTTGACGAGAATAGAAAAGTTGTATCTTGATGTTTGACAAGAATACAAACCTGGGAGATTGTGGGTGCAACCTTCGGTCAAGGTTGACCTGGTTGACCCGACTTGAGTTGACTTGATTCGGAAAAGTCCAAGTATGGAGACTTGGCACGGAAAAGTCCAAGCAAGGAGCTTGGCACGAGGAAAGTCCAAGTATGGAGACTTAGCACGGAAAAGTCCAAGCAGGGAGCTTGGCACGGGAAAAGACCAAGCCGGGAGCTTGGCAAGGGAAAAGTCCAAAGTATGGAAGCTTGGCATGGGAAGTCGGAGAGGGCTCGGCAGCTCGTTCTCTGGACCAGGTCAGAGAGGGCTCGGGAGCTCGTTCTCTGGACCAGACGAAGTCGGAGAGGACTCGCACTGCTCTCCGAACCAGGCGAGAGGGCTTGGGAGCCTGCTCTCCGACCAGATGAGGAAGTCGGAGAGGGCCGTAGCTCATTTTCCTGACTAGGTCGAGAGGGCTCGGAGATCGCTCCGGACCGAGGAAGTCGAGAGGGCTCGAGCTGCCTCCTGACTAGGCCTGAGAGGGCCTGAGCTTGTTTTCGGACCGGATGAAGTCGGAGAGGGCTCGGTAGCTCGCTCTCTCGACTAAGTCGGAGAGGGCTCGGTAGCTCGCTCTCCGGACCGAACGTGAAGTTGGAGAGGCTGTAGCTCGTTATTCGGACTAGGTCGAGAGGGCCTGTAGCTCGCTTTCTAGACCGGAAGGCTTTAAGGTTTAGGGCCGAAGTTTAAGGCATTGGATCGTCCGTGATCGATCCAGGATACCGATTGTTTGGATCACCGTGATCGATCAAGAACCAAATGTAATGTTTCAGGTTAATCGACGGTCCAGACCAACCGTAGCGATGGACTTCAGAGAGCGATAGAGGGATCGATTTGGACCGATCCATTTATAGTCTGATCGGTCCACGCATCGATCAGATTCGCCAACTCTCTGAGAGTTGGTTGATCGGTCCGGGACCGATCGCCTAGGGCCTTATCGGTCCACGCATCGATCAGAGTCTCCTGCACCGATCGTGTTGGAGCCGATCGGTCAGCCCAGCCGCTGAGTCACAACGGCAGATTTCGTGTCTCCTTTCTTCGCAGTTCAGGTTATAAAAGAGGTTGAGGGCTACTGTCTTCTTCTTCTTCTTGTTCCTCACTCCGCGATCCGAGCTCCTCTTCTTGAAGCTTCGTGTGAGCTTCCCTCGACTGGTTGATCAGCTGCTGTTGGCATCATCCGTGAAGTTGCTGCTTCATCAACGGACTCCAGTCGACGAGAAGAAGGCAAGCAAACTTGGTAGAGTGTATTTACATTCATATTATCCATTGTTTCTTGTTTTATTTCTTGTACTCCTTTATTACTGTTGCAAAAGAGATTGTGGCGAGGCTTCTCCACCTAGAAGGAGTTCTTATTAGCCGGTTTTCCGGGGTCTCATCCACCGACGGATTGATAGGCTTCGTCCACCTTACGGACACGCCGAGGAGTAGGAGTATCATCTCCGAACCTCGTTACATCATCCTGTTTGAGGTTTGATCTTCTCCACTTTCGTTTCTACATTGTATTTCCGCTGCGCTAACCTAAATTTTAGGAAGAAACGAAAATTTGGGGTCGGCTATTCACACGCCCCCTCTCTAGCCGCATCCGAAGGTCCTAACAAGTGGTATCAGAGCGAGGTCGCTCTTCGTCGGATTAACACCCGAGGGAGCACGAGCTAGAGAATGGATCAACTTGGAGAAGACATCACGATTCCACCCTTCTACGATCGCGACGACTTCGCGTATTGGAAGGTAAGAATGAAGTATTTTCTTATGACTAACCTAGCAAATTGAAATTGTGTACAAGTAGGTTTTATTCCTCCGGTGGATAAAGAAGGAGAACCTCTTGAGAAGAAGAAGTGGACGAAGGAACAAATCCTCCGATCCATGATCAACGACGAGGTAACGAAAATCTTTGAATTTTCATTACCTAATGATGTCTTGCATAAGATAGGTGGATACAACGATGCCAAGGAGTTATGGAACAACTTGGCTAAGTTCCATGAGGAGGGCTCCAATTCAAGTCATGAAAAGGAGTCAAGTGAGCCAAGTAGCTCACATCATGGAGGTATGAAATTTGAAGTTGAGGGCTACTCAACATCTAAGGAAGAAAAGGAGGAGAGTTCTTCATCAAGATTGGTGCAAGAAGAATCCTCTACCTCCGGAAGGGATGAAGAAGAGAGTTTATGTTCATTCCCAACCCTAGGTAACTCAAGCAACTTAATTTCAAGTAAATTACATATAATGTGCTTTGAGTGTAGGGAATATGGGCATTACAAGAGTAAATGTCCAAAGAGGATTAGGAAGACTCCACCGACACCAAAAGTCAAGGAAGCCGGAGTCCCGATACGCAAGGGCAAGGAGCACGTGGTGTGCTTCCAATGCAAGCGAAGGGGACATTATAGGAGCCAATGTCCGAGGGGGAGGCAACCTCACAAGGACAAGAGACCAAGCACATCTATGGGGGGAGCTAAGGCAAACCCTAAGGTATCTTTTAAGGCACATTATTGCAATTCTAATAAGAAACATGCTAGTAGCTTTATTGCAATTGCCAATGATGATAAGCATGATAACAATAGAAACCGATACATGTGCTTAGGTGCCAAACATGTTAGTCTAGGTAAGGATGATACTAGAAATGCCAACCCTAGAATTAACTCATCTATGGTTAAGGAAAACCTAGATAGGAATCCCAAAACAACAAGACATATGCCTAGGAATACCTCAAAGAAAAATGACAAATTAAAACTTGAGGTATTAGAGAAGGAAAATCAAGTCTTGAGGTCAAGACTTGACACCTTAGAAAAGGCCCTTAAGAATTTGGAGAAGCCAACTCTAGGGTCTAAGGGTCAAAAATCAAAGCCCAAGGACATGAGAGGTTTGGGTCACAAACCTAAGTCTCAAGTGGTCAAGCCCACTTATCATAATGTTCCATTCGATTATGGAACAAGATCTAGGGCTAGGAAGACCATCACCAAGGTCACAAGGGGAGTCACCCCTAGAGTTGATCTTGATGAGTCCCAAATGACCAAGGCTTTAAAGCCTAGGAGGGTCATTAGGAGGGTTGCTAGGGAAGTCATCCCTAGTGAATATTTAGTGAACCCAATGAGCTCAAATAGGTATTGGGTTCCTAGGAGCGTGATTCCATCACGCTAGATGGGTTAGAGTGTGCCAATCTTAATTGGATAGGTAGTTAACCTAATCATGGCAAAAGGTGGCATTTTAGGAAGTTTCAAGGAATAACCAAGCCTTGAAAATGAAATTAAAAATTATTCCTAAGGTGATTAGGATGTGCCAACCACATTTGAGGAGTTTTCTAAGATCAAGCTAATTGGCACATAGTGATCTAAAAGTCTTTAGTATATGATTTTAGGTCTATTACACTTAGGAATATAGAATTTATGGCAAAATGATCAAAATTATCAAAAATGGCAACTAAACCTAGAATTAGGTATTTTCTATACCTTTATATGTTATTTTCCATATATTGTTTGCCATATGCCATGTCATGACATCATATTTAATTTATTATCATTTGAAATGTCATGATAATGCTTAGGTTAGTTATGTGTCATGCCTTATTTAAGTTTCATACTTATGCCATGACATCATGACATTGGCACTTATTTCCACTTATGATATTATTTTATATCATGTCATCATCTCTTGCATGTATGATCAATTAAATTGATTTAAGGATAAAAACACAATTTGATATGGAGATCAAATTGTTGTTTAGAAAATGCATGAGAACTTAGCTTAAGATGACCTAAACCCATATCTCACATCAAAATTGACTTGGATGTGTTTGATACACCTTAGATGTGTGTGAGATATTAGGATTATGAGTTAGGATCAAGGTGCATAGCTCTTGTACCTAGATGAGCCTAATTCTAAATTGAGGATCATAGGGAAAGCTTGTGTACAAGTCATGTACATTTAGCGCTAAGATTGTGGTCCTAAATTGAATGATTTAAAATCATTTAAAAATTGATTTGAAAAACCTTGATGAAGCTTTTCTAGTGAGAGCATTCATCATTGAGCAAGTTGATACAAAGATGGATTAACCTTGAGCTATTTCAAAGTTTTTTGAACTTTGTATCAAGATTTGAAAATGGAAGTTATTTTCATAGAAAACTATTTTTCCATGATAATATATGTTATGAGGAATGTATCCTCAAAATTTTACAATTTTTGGAATTTTTTATGAATTTTAGGGTTTCAATTTCGGGAGAAAATCGTAAATTCTATAAGAGCTTTTGTGGACCGATCGAGGGATGCCGATCGGTCCAGAGGTCTGGATCGTCACCGGACCGATCCAGAAGTGTGGATCGGTCCGTGACCGATCCAAAAGGGTCGATCAAAATGCCGATTTTCAATCGATTGTCTCAAATTTCACCGAAGTTGGTATTTTAGATTTCTAAAGGATTGAAACTCCAAGACATTGTTGGTGCAATGGTCAAGGGGAGTTGACCTTAGGGGAGTTTTACCTATTGGTCAAGCCGGAGTTGACCTTCAGGCGGAGTTTTTACTCGATTTTGAGGATGAGTGATATGAGATTATCACTAAGTTGATTATTGTCTTTAGTATCAAGGGGGAAATTAAGGGTTTCAATGAAAGGTATGGGACTTTCATTAGGAAGAAACTCTTAACCTTGATTCACTCTTTTTGATGTGTGTCAAAAAGGGGGAGAAATATCTAGAGAATGTTCAAGGAAAAACATTGGAGTTTGGGGAGAATGTTCAAGAAAGAACATTGATTGGAGAACTATTGGAAAACCTAAGTTAGGTTATCGGGTTAACCTAACTTGATTATGGTTTTTGTCAAACATCAAAAAGGGGGAGATTGTTGGTGCAACCTTAGGTCAAGGTTGACCTGGTTGACCCAACTCGAGTTGACCTGACTCGAGGTGTATTTTGATGTTTGGCGAGAATAGAAAAGTTGTATCTTGATGTTTGACAAGAATACAAACCTGGGAGATTGTGGGTGCAACCTTCGGTCAAGGTTGACCTGGTTGACCCGACTTGAGTTGACTTGATTCGGAAAAGTCCAAGTATGGAGACTTGGCACGGAAAAGTCCAAGCAGGGAGCTTGGCACGAGAAAAGTCAAAGTATGGAGACTTGGCACGGAAAAGTCCAAGCAGGGAGCTTGGCACGGGAAAAGACCAAGCAGGGAGCTTGGCACGGGAAAAGTCCAAAGTATGGAAGCTTGGCATGGGAAGTCGGAGAGGGCTCTGCACTGTCTCCGACCAGTCGAGAGGGCTCAGAGCTCGTTCTCCGACCGCACAAAGTCGGAGAGGGCTCGGCACTGTTCTCCGAACTAGGCCGAGAGGGCCTGTGAGCCTGCCTCGGACCGATGAGGAAGTCGGAGAGGGCTCAGAGCCTGCTCTCCGGACTAGGTCGAGAGGGCCGGAGCCTGCTCTAGACCGAGGAAGTCGGAGAGGCCTGAGCTCGTTCTCTAGACCGGAGGAAGTCGGAGAGGGCTCAGCTCGCCTCCTGACTAGGCCTCGAGAGGCCGGAGCTCGCTCGGACCGGATGAAGCGGAGGGCTCCTGTAGCTCGCTCGACTAAGTCGAATGGGCGGTAGCTCATTCTCGACCGAACGTGAAGTTGGAGTGACCTCGGTAGCTCGTTTCTTCTGACTAGGTCGAGAGGCTCGTGAGCTCGCCTTCAGACCGAAGGCTTTAGGTTTAGGGCCGAAGTCTAAGGCATTGGATCGGTCCGTGATCGATCCAGGATACTGATTGTCGGATCTTTCGTGACCGATCAAGAACCAAATGTAATGTTTCGTGGGTTAACCGATCACCAGAGACCGATCGAAGCGATGGACTTTAGAGAGCGATAGAGGGGATCGGCCGTGGACCGATCATATAGTCCGATCGGTCCACGCACCGATCAGATTAAGCCAACTCTCTGTGAGAGTTGGTTGATCGGTCTGGGGACCGATCAGCCTAGGGCCTGATCGGTCCACAGACCGATCAGGAGTCTCCCAGACCGATCAGGTTGGAGCCTGATCGGTCCAGGCCTAGCCGTTGAGTCACAACGGCTAGATTTCTGTGTCTCCTTTCTTCGCAGGTTCAGGTTATAAAAGAGGTTGGAGGGCCTCTACAGTATCTTCTTCTTCTTGTTCCTCACTACTGCGATCTGAGCTTTGCTGAGCTCCTCTTTGCTGAAGCTTCGTGTGAGCTTCCCTCGACTGGTTGATCAGCTGCTGTTGGCATCATCCGTGAAGTTGCTGCTTCATCAACGGACTCCAGTCGACGAGAAGAAGGCAAGCAAACTTGGTAGAGTGTATTTACATTCATATTATCCATTGTTTCTTGTTTTATTTCTTGTACTCCTTTATTGCTGTTGCAAAAGAGATTGTGGCGAGGTTTCTCCACCCAGAAGGAGTTCTTATTAGCCGATTTTCTGGGGTCTCATCCACCGACGGATTGATAGGCTTCGTCCACCTTACGGACACGCCGAGGAGTAGGAGTATCATCTCCGAACCTCGTTACATCATCGTGTTTGAGGTTTGATCTTCTCCACTTTCGTTTCTACATTGTATTTCCACTGCGCTAACCTAAATTGTAGGAAGAAACGAAAATTTGGGGTCGGCTATTCACACCCCCCCCTCTCTAGCCGCATCCGAAGTCCTAACACATTCATCCCCCAAAGTTCGACGGAGATTTCGCTACATGGAAGCAAAAAATGGAGGTATTCTTTAAAACTGAATTTGATATACTTTTAATAATGAAGTATGGATATACAGCGCCAAAAGATAAAGAAGAGCGCAACTAGAAGAAGGAGCAGGCTGATTGCGTGGCCAACGGAAAGGCTGAATTTCACCTGCTCAGTGTTCTACCGCCCCAGGAGGTTAGTCGGATCGGAAGCTATGACTCCACCAAAGACCTCTGGGATAAATTCTTGGAGCTCCACGAGGGCACCTCAGAAGCGAAGCTAGCAAGGCGCGACGTCCTCCGGACACAACTAACAAATCTTCGGATGAACAACGGCGAGAAGATTGCGCAACTCTAAGCGAGGATCAGAGAGCTGATAACGCAACTAACAAATCTCGGCAAAACGGTAACAAACCGAGATTCCATCCGATATGAGCTCAACACCTTCCCAAGAACTCCAGAGTGGGCGTCCTTAGTAGATGCATACTACATCTCTAAGGACCTTGAGGTAAGTAGTTTAGAAAACTTATTTTCTACCTTCGAACTTCGGACGTTGATGCTTTCTCGACTCTGAAGCATCGATCGATGAAAATGAAGCAACATTATTGGTAAAAAAGCTAAATAAATTTGTTAAAACTAATAAATTTAAATCACAGTCGAGAAAGCATCAACGCAATAGAAGGATGGTCCGATGTTACAACTACAACGAGGAAGGGCACATCAAGGATGATTGCCCCAAACTGAAGAAAAAGAACAAAGAGAAGCCTAAAAAATCGACGTCCTCTACACGCAAGAGCCTGAAGGCTACATGGGATGATTCTTCATGTAACGACCCGGCCCCTTGGGCGGCCTAACTGGCTACCCAAATGGTGACCCTTTATGTCGTCGACCGACGACTCTCAGCCATGCCGTTACTCACTAGGACTTCCGACCCCTGGCCAGTGGAGTTTTGCCTTCCCCAGGATTTGAACTCCAGACCTCCAGGATAAGTACTAGAGTTTATGAATCCTAGTAGCCAAGTGAGCGGCTCTCACTTGGCTACCAGGATTCATAAACTCTAGTACTTATCCTGGAGGTCTGGAGTTTGAATCCTAGGGAAGGCAAAAATCCACTGGCCAGGGGTGGGAAGTCCTAGTGAGTAACGGCACGGCCGAGGGTCGTTGGTCGACGACATAAGGGGTCGCCATTTGTGCTGCCAGTTGGGCCTCCCAAGGGACCGCCAAGGGGCCGCCAAATGGGCCGCCAGTTGGGCCGTCCAAGGGGCCGAGTGGACGGGTTGTTACAATAAAAAGGCTCCTTTTTATTGTAACGACTCGGCCCCTCGGCCCCTTGGGCAGCCCAACTGGCGGCCCATTTGGCGGCCCCTTAGCGGATTCGAACTCTAGACCTCCAGGATAAGTACTAGAGTTTATGAATCCTGGTAGCCAAGTGAGCGGCTACCAGGATTCATAAACTCTAGTACTTATCCTGGAGGTCTAGAGTTCGAATCCTGGGGAAGGTAAAAATCCACTGGCCAGAGGTGGGAAGACATTGTGAGTAACGACACACGACCGAGGGTCGTTGGTTGACGACATAAGGGGTCGCCAGTTGGGCCGCCATTGTGGCCGCCCAAGGGACCGCCAAGGGGCCACCAAATGGGCCGCCAGTTGGGCTGCCTAAGGGGCGGAGGGGCCGAGTCGTTACAATAAAAAATTCTCATGATGGCAACACCTTATGCACTAGCCACTAGACCCATCCGAGGGGACGTCCCAAAAAATATTGTCACGCCCCAGGTAGTCCCTGCCAAAAGAAATTTCAGTAGCATCTCCCCAGTACGGGTGACAATATGAATCTCAGAATACATATATCAATCCATCGGCTCACACGACCGGAATAATACAATACAAACACTATAACAATCCACCGAGTTTATATAACAATCCACGCATTTTAATATACAGCCTCTGGCTGTCAACAAAATTTACTAAAAGAAAAGAGGATATAGAAATCATCGCAGATATATATAAGTTTACTCCACTACAACGAAGAAAGGAAATCCACGAAGTAATGCAAATATCTGTAGTGGAAAACAAAAGTAGCAAACCCAAAGGTTCAACATAAAGTCCACAATACAAAACCCACATCACAAGTGAAAAAAAATATAGTAACGAAAATAGAGATCGACTACAAAAAATCCTCGCGACAAGGGGGCTAGCGACTGAAATCTCTCCTAATGGTCTCAACTTGAAAAATAGTAATATAACGGTGTGAGTCCAAAGAACTCAGCAGGTAATCCAATAGATATGTACAACAACATATAACTACCAGCAATAATCCTACGGTACAGTATCCTAACAGTAGAACATATAGTACAGTCTCCTAACAGTAAACAGGTATGCATAACTAAATAAACTGCAGTAACTAACAATAGGCATGTCATACAGTCTACTACAAGAATAATAAGAAATGCAATACTAAAATAAACTGTACTCACCTGCGAGGCTTGGGCAAATGACTGTGGACATACACAGATAAAGATAGTCAGAGCAAATAAGCATGTATCCTGTATGCATGTCAATCATATGAAGTCACCCAAGTGCACCATCCAATATGCAACAATCACAAAAAATGCAATCTGTGCATATGATGCAATATGACATGGTCACCCCTGACGCCAGTCAGCCATCTCACACACAATGGTGAGACCGAGTGGGTAAGGCTGTGACACCGTGCACTCTGCTGTCACTATCCCTAAAGAGTGACCGAGTGGACGGGATGCGCCAGAATACACCTATCCTCCAACCTAAACCATAGAGAGGGAGCGCAATGCTCTCATCTCCCGGTACACAATGACGGGGAGGGACCCCGTCGTGCTACCACGCTGCCTATCACTCTACCCATGAGTGGAGCCTCCAGCAGAGCATCACCGAGCAACCTACACACCCTGTGTGTTGTCCCACTACCCATGCAGTGGTCACGTAGTGTGCAGGTCCCATGTAGCCGGACTACGACCTCAACAATAATGGGGTCGTCAATCGCCCAGCATGCAATCATGCAATATGGTGCATGCGGCTACAGTATGTCATACCTAAACATATCCTCCTCCATATGTGTAGGTGCCAAAAAGATATACACATATATAACAAGGATAACAAACAACATGAATCCAACATCACATATCCAAAATATCTATCAACTAATCTAGTATAGAGGAAAACACAAAAAATACCTCTATCTCTATGAATACAGATAAACATAGCCAGAAAGAAAAGCATTCTAGAATAAGGTATAGCAGCAATCAGTAGAAGCATATATCATGTATCAACTAAATTAAACCAGGGAAGTACTAACTACCAACACTAGTAAGTATATATAAACTGCACATATCATAAGACACTATCAAGCGATAAGTCAAAGGGTACCCGCCTCAAATAGAAGATACAATCACGCCAAATCCAACCTCGAGACGCCTGTCTCAAACAAGAGTCTTGTGTCAAATTATATATATATATATATATATATATATATATATATATATATATATATATATATATATTATTTAGCTAAATCCAAAAGAATAGCTAAATAAAATCCCTAATACTAAATTAGGGCAAAACCCTAATCACACAACCTCAATCTACCCAATTAAATCTAACAGTCCATTAGGATTAATTATCTAATCCCTAATCTCCCATTAGATTAGAAATCCAATGGTTGACTAGGGTTAATTACCTTAACTCTAATCATTCCATTAGACTAATTCTAAACAATTAAATCTAATCACACTAATCATGTATCAACTAGTAATCAATTTATTCCTAGTTCAATACATACCTAATTCATCAACAATATAAATTAATTACCCTACACCTTACCTCGATCAAGCTGCTGTAAAACAAGGTGATCTGCTGGACCAGACAAGAACCCTCAATGAACAGCCACTGTTGATTATGGAAACCAGGGGAGCTACTGGTTGGATGGTTGTCGGAATAGGAACACCCCACAGAATAGAGCAGAACCTCACCTCACTGCTATCAATCGGATCAAGCAGGAAGACTACTGATCAAGCACAAACCACATCTTAAGAAACACCTCCTCTTCAACCGAATCCCCACAGAACAGAACCTCACTCTTCTTCTTCTCCAATCCCGTGACCTCAATCTGTAGTAAAGAAGAGAAGATGCAAGATCTAATCAAGAGGAAAAGAAATGGAGTAATCCGACTATTCCCTTAGACCAAACAAGAAGGATTAACCAGAACAAAGCTCCAATCCGTGAATCAACTAGAATCTAACAATGAATCAAGAGGAAAGAAGGGTTACGGTTGCTTACCCTCGAAACCCTAGGGCATCTTCAAGCCGGCGATTGGATTGGGGAAGAAAGGATCGGAAGAACCAGGAGGAAAGATTGGGGAAGGGTTGAGAAGAGGAAATCAAGATGATTCGTGCCTCCTTGTTTGATCTCGGGCAAGCTTCGAGGATAGATCTACACCGGCGATCATCGGTGTCGTGTCGTCCAAGCGAGAGAGGACCGGCTCGTTGGCTGGCATCTGATATCGGCCATAGCAACCGAGGGCAACTCGAGGGAACGACCGACGCTTGAGTTCGACGGAGCTTGGAAGAGGAAGATTACTGCCGGCGATGAGCTTGTGGCGATCGACACGAGGGTAAACCATGAGGGAGAGAAGAGATCGGGCTCGGGAGGAAAGGGTTGGGAACGCGATGGCTTGGGGGGAAGAAAAAGATCGGGATCGGCGTTTGGGAAAGAATAAGAAAAGAATTTATAATTAAAACTTTTCCTCACTTAAACGGGTATCCCCAAACAGGCTTTATCCGTGCTCGCCGATCGATCCCCTTAAAACCCTCCGTACGAGCTCCGAAAAATTCCCAGAAAATTTCAAAAAATTTTGAAAAAAATTTATAAGGCTATTTCTCAAATAACCTTATTATTTAAATTTTTCGATATCTTACATTCTCCCCTACTAATAAAAATTTGGTCTCCAAATTTCGCTATAACCAACAGTAAACACTAGAATATAAATAAACAATATAAATGCTGAAAGAAACTCTAACCCATGTACCTCAATTAAACAGATGGGGGTATCGAGCTCGGATCGTATCCTCCAACTCCCAAGTAGCCTCCTCATCAAAATGATGCTATCATCCGACTCTGACCAGTCAGACAATCTTGTTCCGCAGCTGACGCTCTCTATGGTCCAGAATCCATACTGGAACCTCCTCGTAAGTGACATCAGGCTGAATAGGAACTGATTTATCTGACAGAACATGTACTGGGTCGGATACGCATCTCCTCATCATAGATACATGGAATACATCGTGAATGCCTGCTAGAGATAGTGGTAGCGCTAGACGGTAAGCTACTGCTCCAATCCTCTCCAAGATCTGGAATGACCCAATATATCGTGGAGCTAACTTACCTCGAAGACCAAATCTCTTCACCCATTTCGTAGGTGAAACTCTCAAAAATACATGATCACCAATAGAGAATTCCAGGGGTCTCTGTCGCCGATCAGCTTAACACTTCTGACGGTCTTGAGCCTCTGACATCCTCCATCGGATAGTACGAACCAACTCTGCCGCCTGCTGAGCTCTCTGAGGTCATAGTAGCTGGGCCTCCCCAACCTCCTCCCAGAGGGTGGGTGTCCGACAAGGTCTACCATACAACGCCTCAAACGGTGCTATCTGGATAGCTGAATGATAACTGTTGTTGTAGGCGAACTCTACCAATGGCAGGTGATCCTCCCAACTGCTTCCGAAATCCATAGCGCAAGACCTCAGCAAGTCCTCCAAAGTCTGAATGGTCCGCTCTGACTGTCCATCTGTCTGCGGATGGAATGCCGTACTGAAACGGAGCTGTGTGCCCAAAGCCTACTGCAGACTCTGCCAGAACCGGGACGTGAATCGTGGGTCTCTATATGATATAATACTCAAAGGAACACCATGCAACCTGATAATCTCACGATAGTATAACTCTGCTAATCGATCCAGAGAATCAGTCTTCCGGATCGCTATAAAATGTGCGGATTTGGTTAAACGGTCAACGATTACCCAAATCGCATCATGGCCTCGTCAAGTCCTAGGCAATCCTACCACAAAATCCATAGTAATATGCTCCCACTTCCACTCTGGAATAGGGATCCTCTGAAGTGAACCAGCAGGTCTCTAGTGCTCAGCCTTCACCTACTGACAGACAAGACATCTAGCTACAAAATCTATGATGTCTTTCTTTATACCGTTCCACTAATAGGAATGCTTCAAATCATGATACATACGGGTCCCACCTTGGTGGATAGCAAATCTAGAACGATGAGCCTCCTAAAGTAACTCCTCCATAACAGGGTGAGAATGAGGTACACATAATCTACCTCGGAAATAAACAATACCCTCGTCATCTCGTGTAAACTCGGTCTGCTGTCCGGAAGCTATCTGGCTGCCAATGAATTGTAAATGTTGATCTCCGGCTTGGGCCTCTTGAATCCTCATCCTGATCGATGACTGAGCTACCATGGTAACAAGAATACCCTGCTCTGTCTGTCCCTGCTCCTCAAGGCCCAACTCAGAGAATCCCTGAATCAAGTCCATGACTAAAACTCGGTGACAAGCTAAAGTCCCTCTGGACTTCCTGCTAAGTGCATCAACAACCATATTAGCTTTACTCGGATGGTAGCTAATAGTACAATCATAATCCTTCAGGAGCTCCATCCATCTCCTCTGTTGGATATTGAGTTCCTTCTGTGTGAAAATATATTTGAGACTCTTATGATCAGTAAGAATCTCAAAAGTAATACCATAAAAATGATGTCGCCAAATATTCAAAGCAAAGATAATAGCGGCTAGCTCTAAATCATGTACTGGGTAGTTCTTCTCATGCTCCTTCAACTGACGAGAAGCATAGGAGAGTACCCTACCGTGCTGCATCAACACAGCACCCAAGCCCTGAAAAGATGTGTCTGTGTAAAGTATGAATCTGCCATCACCAGAAGGTAAAACCAAAACTAGTGCTGATACTAGTCTCCGCTTCAGCTCCTGGAAGCTGGTCTCACAAGCCTCTGACCACGTGAACTTCACGCCTTTCCTAGTTAGACGTGTCAACGACATAGCAATACTGGAAAAACCCTCAACAAATCATTTATAATATCCAGCTAATCCTAAGAAACTACGGATCTTCTGGACTGACATAGGCTGCTCCCAGCTGGTAATAGCCTCGATCTTCTGAGGATCTACTGAAATACCTCGGCTAGACACCACATGTCCTAGAAAACCAACTAAGGATAGCCAAAATGCACACTTGCTGAACTTCGCATACAAATGATGTCGTCGTAGAGTCTCCAAGACTATGCGAAGATACTGCGCGTGCTCCTCCTCAGAACGCGAATAGATCAATATATCATCGATAAACACAATAACAAACTGATCTAGGTACTCTAGAAATATACGGTTCATCAGATCCATAAATACTGCAGGAGCATTGGTAAGCCTAAATGGCATTACCAAAAACTCATAATGTCTGTATCTGGTGCGAATACTGTCTTCTGAATATCAGAATCTTTGACTCTCAGCTAATGATATCCGGACCGCAGATCAATCTTAGAATACACTGATGTATCCCTGAGCTGATCAAATAAATCTTCAATCTGTGGAAAGGGTACTTATTTCTAATAGTCACTGCATTCAACTGCCTATAATCGATGCACAACCTCAGGGTACCATCCTTCTTCTTGACGAATAGTACTGGAGAAAACTAGGGTGGAATACCATGGGGTTCTCCACAAGGACACCGGAATGCTCCTGTCCGTGCATGCCATATGCAGCTGCAGCAGGGGGAGTTGTCCGCTGCTGACGATGTGAAGATTGGGCTTTCGGCTCGCCTCGCTGAATCCCGGACTGACCAAACTGTCCTCCCGGAATAGAAATCCTGGAAGCTACATGCTAAGTCTTCAGCGAACAGTCTCGGCTCAAATGTCCAGGCAGTTTATAATAATAGCAAACTGACTATCCCAGGGTGCATGCAGAGGTGATGTGATCTCGGGACCCAGATCGGGTGCAGTGGGAGTCACCGGTGGACAGTTTCTGGTTCTGCTGAGAAGACCGGGAACGTCCTGATGAAGATCATCCTGACTTCTGGGGTCGGCCAGATAACCTAGAAGTACCCTGACCCGTCTGAGTACGAATGCTCTGTTGTTGTCCCGTAGTCTGTGGCTGCTAGATCTGTCCGGAAGTCCATCAGTCTGCTTCCTCTTCTTCTCTGCATTCACTCTCTGATGAGCAGACTCAATCATAAGAGCTCTATCTAGTGCTTCTGTGTATGATGAGCTACCAAAACCGGCAATCTTCACCTGAAGATGCCCGTCTAGTCCCTGGACAAACTGAAGCATACGAGATCTATCCTCGGCAACCAACTCAGGACAGAATCTGGCCAACCGATTAAATTCGACATTATATTCCATAATTGAGCGGTTATTTTGCCGAAGACTCAGAAAATCTTGCCGACATGTCATCTGATACGTCCGGGGAACATACTGACTCTCGAATGCCTCTCTAAATCTCGCCCAGGTAATATGCTGCTCGCCTATAATCGAGCGCTGTGTGTCCCACCATATCTCTACCTTATTTTGTACCTCAAGTACGCAGTAGTAGGCACAACTGGAGGGGCTTCCGGGTATACTGAAGGTGATACCACTAGTGGTACAGTCGAGGTATGTACCTCTGAAGTCGGAACCGTCGAGGTCTTATAATCTGATGTGCCTATAATATCCTGACGAGTCTGTCCCTAACGGATATGCTCGACCCTAGCAGATCTCTTTGGAGACTCTGTCTCCGGAGAATCTATCGCCCTCTTACGGGGGCGATCACGTATCGGTACCGGAACACGTGTATGTGTCATATGTGTAAACAAAATGTTACCTAGATATCACTACAGGTATAAGAACTATAAAATTACCTAATTTACCTATTTGTCGTCTGGAGATGTCCTGTCACTGCTTAGTCCCCCAAATAGAACCTCCTCAAATATACCTCGGAATTCCAAAATGAGAAAATCGACGGAAATCCGAACAATCCGAAAATATCCAGATAAGCTCGCAAAACTCATAAGAACTAGTATCAGAAAACTTGGCTCTGATACCAAAAATATTATCACGCCCTAGGTAGTCCCTGCCAGAAGAAATTTAGGCAGCATCTCCCCTGTACGGGTGACAATATGAATCTTAGAATACATATATCAATCCATCGGCCCACACGACCGGAATAATAAAATACAAACACTATAACAATCCACGCAGTTTAATATACAGCCTCCGGCTGTCAACAAAATTTACTAAAAGAATAGACGATATAGAAATCATCGCAGATATATGTAAGTCTACTCCACTACAACGAAGAAAGGAAATCCACGAAGTAATGCAAATATCCACAGCAGAAAACAAAAGTAGCAAACCCAAAGGTTCAACATAAAGTCCACAATACAAAACCCACATCACAAGTGAAAAAAAAATGTAGTAACGAAAATAGAGATCGACTACATAAAATCCTCGCGACAAGGGGGCTAGCAACAGGAATCTCTCCTAATAGCCTCAACCTGAAAAATAGTAATATAACGGTGTGAGTCCAAAGAACTCAGTAGGTAATCCAATAGATATGTACAACAACATATAACTACCAGCAATAATCCTACGGTATAGTATCCTAACAGTACAACATATAGTACAGTCTCCTAACAGTAAACAGGTATGCATAACTGAATAAACTACAGTAACCAACAATAGGCATGTCATACAGTCTACTGCAAGAATAATAAGAAATGCAATACTGAAATAAACTGTACTCACCTGCGAGGCTTGGGCAAATGACTATGGACATACACAGATAAAGATAGTCAGAGCAAATAAGCATGTATCCTGTATGCATGTCAATCATATGAAGTCACCCAAGTGCACCATCCAATATGCAACAATCACAAAAAATGCAATCTGTGCATATGATGCAATATGACATGGTCACCCCTGATTCCAGTCAGCCATCTCACACACAATGGTGAGACCGAGTGGGTAGGGCTGTGACACCGTGTACTCTGCCGTCACTACCCTTGAAGAGTTACCGAGTAGACGGGATGCACCGGAGTACACCTATCCTCCAACCTCAACCATAGTGAGGGAGCGCAATGCTCTCATCTCCCGGTACACAATGACGGGGAGGGACCCCCGTGCTACCACGCTGCCTATCACACTACCCATGAGTGGAGCCTCCAGCGGAGCATCACCCAGCAACCTACACACCCTGTGTGCTGTGCCACTACCCATGCAGTGGTCACGTAGTGTGCAGGTCCCATGTAGCCGGGCGACGAGCTCAACAATAATGGAGTCGTTAATCGCCCAGCATGCAATCATGCAATATGGTGCATGCGGCTATAGTATGTCATACCTGAACATATCCTCATCCATATGTGTAGGTGCCAAAAAGATAAACACATATATAACAAGGATAACAAACAACATGAATCCAACATCACATATCCAACATATCTATCAACTAATCCAGTATAGAGGAAAGCACAAAAAATACCTCTATCTCAATGAACACAGATAAACATAGCCAGAAAGAAAAGCATTCTAGAATAAGGTATAGCAGCTATCAGTAGAAGCATATATCATGTATCAACTAAACTAAACCAGGGAAGTACTAACTACCAACACTAGTAAGTATATATAAACTGCACATATCATAAGACACTATCAAGAGATAAGTTAAAGGGTACCCGCCTCAAATAGAAGGTACAATCACGCCAAATCCAACCTCGAGACGCCTGTCTCGAACCAAAGTCCTGTGTCAAATAATATAATATATATATATATATATATATATATATATATATATATTATTTAGCTAAATTCAAAAGAATAGCTAAATAAAATCCCTAATACTAAATTAGGGCAAAACCCTAATCACACAACCTCAATCTACCCAATTAAATCTAACAGTCAATTAGGATTAATTATCTAATCCCTAATCTCCCATTAGATTAGAAATCCAATGGTTGACTAGGGTTAATTACCTTAACTCTAATCATTCTATTAGACTAATTCTAAACAATTAAATCTAATCACACTAATCATGTATCAACTAGTAATCAATTTATTCCAAGTTCAATACATACCTAATTCATCAACAATATAAATTAATTACCATACACCTTACCTCAATCAAGCTGCTGTAAAACAAGGTGATCTGCTGGACCAGACAAGAACCCTCAATGAACAGTCACTATTGATTATGGAAACTAGGGGAGCTACTGGTTGGAGGGTTGTCAGAATAGGAACACCCCACAGAACCGAGCAGAACCTCACCTCAATGCTATCTATCGGATCAAGCAGGAAGACTACTGATCAAGAATAAACCACAACTCAAGAAACACCTCCTCTTCAACCGAATCCCCACAGAACAGAACCTCACTCTTCTTCTTCTCTAATCCCGTGACCTCACTCTGTAGTAAAGAAGAGAAGATGCAAGATCTGATCAAGAGGAAAAGAAATGCAGTAATCCGACTATTCCCTTAGACCAAACAAGAAGGATTAACCAAAATAAAGCCCCAATCTGTGAATCAACAAGAATCTAACAATGAATCAAAAGGAAAGAAGGGTTTCGGTTGCTTACCCTCGAAACCCTAGGGCATCTTAAAGTCAGCGATCGGATCGGGGAAGAAAGGATCGGCAGAACCAGGAGGAAAGATCGGGGAAGGGTTGAGAAGAGGAATTCAAGATGATCCGTGCCTCCTTGATTGATCTCTGGCAAGCTCCGAGTATAGATCTACACCGGCGATCGTTGGTGTCGTGTCGTCCAAGCGAGAGAGGATCGGCTCGTTGGCTAGCATCTGATGTCAGCCATAGCAACCGAGGGAAACTCGAGGGAATGATCGGCGCTTGAGTTCGACGGAGCTCGGAAGAGGAAGATTGCTGTTGGCGATGAGCTTGTGGCGATCGACGCGAGGGGAAACCATGAGGGAGAGAAGAGATCGGGCTCGGGAGGAAAGGGTTGGGAATGCGTTGGTTTAGAGGAAGAAAAAGATCGGGATCGGCTTTTGGGAAAGAATAAGAAAAGAATTTGTAATGAAAACTTTTCCTCACTTAAACGGGTATCCCCAAATAGGCTTTATTCGTGCTCGCCGATCGATCCCCTCAAAACCCTCTGTACGAGCTTTGAAAAATTTCCGGAAAATTTCTAAAAATTCCCAAAAAATTTTATAAGGATATTTCTCAAATTACCTTATTATTTAAGTTTTCTGATATCTTAAACTTCTTCCTCCGAGTCAGAAGCCGAAGCTTTCTCAGGACTAGCACTGGTGGCCAACCATCTCTTCGAAGATGACTCGGACTCAGAGATGAGCGTTGATCAAGGGGGAGAATCAGAAGAAGAAAGCTACGATGAAGGGGGAGCAACACCAAATGAGGTAAGTAAGGTACATGACCTCACTCCTTCTCAGTCTTTTAAGTTTATCAAAGTACTTACTAAAGACTTAGTCAAATCAGAAAAAGAAATTGCAATTTAAAAACAGTGTTAGAAAATAAGAAATTAAATTATTCTTTTAATTAAAAGCTTACAGTGCGAAAATTAAACAATGAGTTTATTTATAGAAGCTTTGTCTAAGGAAGTGGTTGTTGCTCCAATAACCAAGAAGGCCTAGTGCCTAGCCACGACCTGGAAGCCGAAATATCGAAATAAAATGTTTAATTAACTTTCTGATAAAAGCATTAAAATTAGAATTAAATAATGCTTTGAAAAGTTTTTAAACATTTTCTTAAAAATTCTTCAATTATTTTTAAAGTTTTACTTAGAAAAATTCTTATTTTTTCTTTAATTAAGATTTTTTTTTACAAATTAGATTTATCTAAGCGAAGTTTTTCTAAAAATAATATTAAATTTTCACTTAGCAATTTTTTTCAAAATGACTTCGAAAATTATTTTCACCCCGTTTTTTGCTGTGATCAAAGGGGGAGAATCAAGTAACAAGTTTAGGGGAGTTAGGAAAATTATTTTTTTTTTCTCTCTCCTATGTTGCAAACTTTATTTTTGTGCTTAAAATGTTAGTTTAGTGATTTTCTTAAACTTACTATTTGCATATTTTACCCTAACTTAAACTTGGGATGATGCACATTAAAAAGGGGGAGATTGTTGGACCTCGTGGTTATTTTGATGTGATCAATTAAGTTTAGGTTAGGTCCTGTATGTCTAATCCCTGCGTCTAAGTGTACAGGAGTTTAGGAGCGCAGGAAGTCGAGCGGAAGACGTAGCTAGCGAGAAGGACGACACGGGAAGGGAGCCGATGAGCTCGGTGCGTCCGAAGGATGAGACAACTGCGGAAGAGTACACCGGTGGGCGTGAAGAATGTGCGCGGCGTTCAAGGGACGTAAAGCTGGGACGGAAGACTACTCGAGGAGAAGGCCGGGAATTGGGTTCGGGTGAGCCCTATTCCGGTTGGCAAAATCACCCAAGCAAACCGAACCAGAGCAAGTCAACCGAGAGTTGACTTGACAAGTGTTCGGTCGACCGAACCCCATGATCGGTCGACCGAACCCCTATCTTCAGAAGTCAGTCATTCCAGCCATGTCAACAGCCGGCAGTTGGTTGATCGGTCAACCAAACCTTCTGATCGGTCGACCGAACCGAAGATAATCAAAGACTTGGTCGAGTGATTTGATCGGGTCAAATTGAGTGGAGATCGTTGGCTGATCGGTCGACCGAACGCGACGATCGGTCGACCGAACCTAAGCTTGATCTAGAGAAGACTACACCTGGATGGAAGACTGGGTAGGTACAGCAGGTTCGGTCGACCGAACCTGGGGATCGTTCGACTGATCCCTCTCGAAGTCAAAACCTGATCCCGAAGATCAGGTGATCTGATAAGTCTTGGATTCCCTTTATAAACGGGTCTCGAATAGCTAAACAGAACAACTCTTGTACTCTCATTTTTCCAAGCAATAGCTCTGTGCTCTCCAAGTGTAAAAGGCTTTTCCGCCTCCAAAGAAGGAGACTTTGTTAGTGTGCTTTCCAATCGCCTTAGATTAACAACCGTCTTGGTTGTAACCAAGTCAATCGCTGAATCTGCTTTTTTTGTTCTATTTTAGTTCTGTTCAATTTCTTAATCATTGCTTATATTTGAGTTGAAAGTTCTTGAGGAGGGTATAATTTTTGTTTGCAGGCAATTCACCCCCCTCTTGGCAGTCCCGCTGCACCAACACAAGTAACCAGTGATAGGCACTTACTTTCCACACACTTGGTTCATATTTCTCAATCAACCCAAGGTCTCAAAGGCGTGCTTAATCTCAAGGGAAACTAAGCCGTCATTTCCCTAATAACCTAACTCGGTCTCAAAGGGGTGACTTACTAGATTCCACTCATGACAACTATTTTTTATATCCCTTATTCACTTTTTTTCTACTTTTTTCACACTTTTTTTTCCATAAGTATTTGCATTGTACAAATTTTATTCACAAATGTACTTTTAGCACAAATGTTGGGATATTTTGATTTTTCCAAATGAGCTTACATGAGTTGAGCCTCATCTAGTAACCAAAATGAAGTTTGAGAAATCACCATGGAAACCAAGTATTAAACAAACAAGATGAATCATGACTATTTCAATGATATCAATCATTTAAGCATCAATTATAGGTGTAGAGAAGATAAGATCCTTAAGGTCAAGCCAAAACTAAAACTCATCTCCATAAGATACTTAGCTTATGTCATGCTACCCAAGATAGAGAAAAGAGGTGCATTAAACATACAACTAGCATCACTTAAAACATCATGAATCTAGATAATAAACGTGCTAACATTTTGTAACGCCCGCCCTCCCTGCTAACTCTAAGGGACAGGGCTAAGATACTCCATGTACAAATTTTTCTTTTTAAAACAGCGGAAGACTTAAAATAATTTTATTAGTTTAATAAAAACTTTTCTTTTGTTTTTCTTTTCATCAAATCTGAACTACACTAGCATGGCATGTTGGGTTCGTCGGGCCGCGAAAACCACTTTTTCGCGTCGCGGAAACCCCGAGTCACCCAAAGCCATGGATCTCGTGCAAAGATTCGTAAACAAAACTTTTCGAAAAACCTTTTTCTTGTACGAGTTTGTAAAAACTTTAGATCTACACTAAAGTTAAGATCATTACCCTTGTAGCGAAGCCCTTCGCGTTCCCGCTCGTCCAAGGTGCCGGATCTCTAGACCGTCAAGTGTACGGTCCTCTAGAAGTATCCACACGAACAATCCTTGATGGAGAAGACCAAACAAAGGTGTGCTAGCACCTTGTCTTGTTCGGCCAAGAGAGGAGGAGAGGGAGAAGAGAGAGCTCTAGAGGAAGAAGATGACTTAATCACACTTGAATGAAAAATGAATATTTTCATTCCCACTAGAGTGGCCGGCCACATCTTGGAGGTGTAACTCCCCACATTAATTCCAATTAATGTGGAGACCATTAAGAGTTGTAACCCCCATGAGGTGGCACTCTAGGATGATGTGGATCAACACTATTGGTCCACATCTTGCCACCTCACTAAATGACATGGAAACAAGTGTAACCTCCTCATTTAATGTGGGCCGGCCACATTAAATGCTATGGAGGCTTGTAACCTCCATGAGGTGGCACACATTGATGATGTGGAGCAATCCTATTGGTCCACATCTTGCCAACTCACTAGTGATGTGGCAAAAAGTCAAGTCAAACATGACTTTTTCTCTTCCTCTCAAATCTAGTCAAACTTGATTAAATCTCTCTCATGGTTGATCTAATCCAACCATATGATTCAAGCCAACTTAATATAATGAATCTAATTCATTAAATTAAGTTGATTTAATGAGTCATAATCTAAATTAGACTCATTGAATACATGAATCAACTTGAGTCCAACTCAATTAGCCCAATTTGGATTACTCTTAATCCAATATGATTCATCAAATAAATCTAATCCACTTGGTTCATCATATGAACCAAATCTCCATCTAATTGTCCTTAGTGTGTGACCCTATAGGTTCTTGTAACATTGGCAATGCCTTAAACCTATTTAGGAGCATAAGTAATGAGCGGTATCTAGCAACACATCATTACTACCCAAGTTACAAGAATGTCGAGATCCGACATCACCTTGTGACTACTAATTGTGACTCCTCACAATATATGACAAGTGTCCTTCTATCCTAGACATCTAGATTGATCAATATGAGGCATAGACCGTGTCATCCTCTAATCAATCTAAATCTTGAACTCCAAGTAGACTCACTCGATCAAATGAGCTCAACATCTAATGTTGACTCATTTGGGCATGGCCATGCACTTAGTGGTCTCACTCTATCAAGAATACCGATGTCGCTCCCGTCATATGGGAGGGATAGATCCCATCTACATCACTCACATCCCTCTACATAATTCGTTATATACCCAGTAATCGCCTTTATAGTCCACCCAGTTACGGGTGACGTTTGACGAAACCAAAGTACATAACTCCTTATGTAGGGATCCATGGTGACTTCAGGTCTAAGGACTAATAGTCATACTAATAGCCACATGAGAAAGTATATGACACTCATATAACGATCCATGATACTTTCTCATGGTGGGTCATTCAGTTTACATTCTCTAATGCATACCCATGTGTCATCTTGATATCTCTATATCCATGACTTGTGAGATCAAGTCATCGAGCTAACCTACATGCTAGTCTTATTGTATTAACATTGTCCCTGAATGTTAATACTCGACTAGGAATGATTTAGAGTAGTGTTCCCTATATCATCTCACTATCGATTCAACCAATCGATTGATATAGGTAAGAACCTTCTACTCAAGGACGCTATTATACTTAGTCTATTTGGCACTAATATAAATAAGTATAATAACCAAACAAATGCCTTTATTAATATACAAGAATATGATATACATGAGTCCATACAATCATCAAATGATTGGCTCTAGGGCTCTAACTAACAGGCATCAATAACATGATATCAAAATTAGTAGAAACATAACATCAAGTCACACATACGGTACTACAATTCATGATACCAAAGCATAGTTCTTTAAAAGTTTTTAAAGCAGGTTCTTATTTGGTTGCTTAGCCACTGCCACACACATCTCCTTGCCTCTCTTGCTGCTCCTTTAGCTCATCCAGCTTTTTCCTTTATCTGTGGTACAAGGAAAGTAAGCTATGAGCACTCATGGCTCAATAAGTTCCTTTCCTACTCACTAAAACCAAAAAATCATCACATGATTAAAGAATGTCTCAACATAACATGATCTCAACTAGTCATGGCATAACATATCATACTCTTTAAGCATATCATGCAACATAACAAAATCATAACTAGTCATGGCATATCATCTCTTAAAGCATAGCATGAAACATAACATAATCATATCTAATCATGGCATATCATAGTATCATCATAAGGTGGCATGGCATATCAAGCTCTTAAAGCATAGCATGCAACATAACATAATCGTATCTAATCATGGCATATCATAAATCATAGCATCATCACAACATGATCATAAGGTATATGCAATATGATTTTGAAAACATGTATCCGAAAAAATATGTGTATGTCTCATGATCTTTAAAACCATTTCTTCTTACATATATACTTGAACATAATATCAACATAATCAGGGCCCCGGCTTGTACCACACATAGATAAATCACGTAGATATGCGCGCTTCCTAAGTATATCCAAGGTAGCAAGTCTTGAATCATACTAGGAACCAGGTCCGGATCACACAGACATAGACCTAGGGGCGTACTAAGGAGCCCATCCCTTTGTTTTTACTAGCCTGGATCACACAGCCAAAGGCCTAGGGACTGATTAGGAGCCCACCCTTGGTACAAGCCTTTCAAAGTAAAGTAGCATGTATAAAAATGCATCATTTAGTCACATAGCATATCATAGAAGTATGCATCACTTAGGCATACGTTATGTCATAAAAAGTATGCATCACTTAGGCATACATCATGTCATAAAAAGTATGCATCACTTAGGCATACATCATGTCATAAAAGCATGCATATTTTCACCACATAGCATATCATGAGAGCATGCATATTTTAGGCACATAGCATATCATCAAAGCATGCATATTTCTATCCACATAGCATATCATGAAAGCATGCATATTTTAAGCACATAGCATATCATCCAAGCATGCATATTTCTATCCACCTAGCATATCATGAAAGCATGCATATTTTAAGCACATAGCATATCATCAAAGCATGCATATTTCTATCCACATAGCATATCATGAAAGCATGCATATTTTAAGCACATAGCATATCATCCAAGCATGCATATTTCTATCCACCTAGCATATCATGAAAGCATGCATATTTTAAGCACATAGCATATCATCCAAGCATGCATATTTCTATCCACCTAGCATATCATGAAAGCATGTATATTTTAAGCACATAACATATCATCAAAGCATGCATATTTCTATTCACATAGCATATCATGAAAAGTATAAATCACAAGCATACATGTTTAAGCATAAGGGTGTATCATGTGATTATACTATCATAAGAAACATGGTAACATAGTTAGCTTGGGTTCTAAGCTTCCTAATCCCTTGGGTTCTTATCATGGCCGAACCCCCCTTAGATCTCAATTTAGGTAAAAACAACCTCCAAGCATGAGGAACCTAAATTATCATCACATCAATTTCATAGGAAGCATTATAAGCATGATTAACTTGGTTTCTAAGTTCTCCAAGTCCCTAAACTTCATGTGGCCAAACCCTATCAGGTGTGAAACAAGGTCCCAAATGTCATGAAAGCATGGAAACCTTCAACCATATTTATAGCATTTTTTTCCAAGTAACATAGTAAGCATATTTGAGCTAGTTCCTAAGTTCTTCAAGCCCTTAACATATGTCATGGCCGAAATTTAACAAGTATTCATTAGGGCTAAAAGCAAGCATACAAGCATGCGAACTTGAACTAACATCATGTATAAATTCATAATAAGGCATCATACAATGGGTATGGCCGAAACTTACCCTAGCCTCATTTTAGGTCATTAAACCACATATAGCATGAGAACTTTGGCTTTCTACTTATCATATTTCATGTAGAGTGACATGAGCATATTTAATTTTTGTTCTAGGGTTTCTAGGGCATCTATCCCTTCATGGCCGAAACATACAATGGTCCATTTAGGTCATGGAAAAATTATACAAGCATGTGACTCAATCAACATATTATCATATTTCCATAAGAAGCATTTTTAACACAATTGGTTTCAATTCTAAGGCCTCTAGGTCATTTAAACCCTACTTGGCCGAGACTCATCGGTGTTTAAACTTGCTTCAAATAGCCTAAAAGTATAGGAAGTCATACAAGTTTCATAGCATGTATAAACACAAGCATAATAAACATACATGTGAATTGTGTCTTAGGCTTCCTAGGTTTCTTTCCTTTTTCTTTTATTTTTCCTCATGGCCGAAACCTACCAATCTCTAAACTAGGTTTTAAGTGGCCTAAAGCATGGGAAACTTAAGTAAGTTTCATGGCAAAAATTACTAAGAACATCATATACAAATTTGGTTCATAAACAAGCTAGGACCCTTGTGATCTTACATGTCATATATCATGTAACTAAATTCTCTATACCCTAATTAAGCATGAGAGCATTAAACAACTTTCTTATCTTAATATCACAGAGGTCTTGAGCATGTTAAAATTTTGTTTAAGCTTTTCTAAGCTATCCATCTTATCATGGCCGAAAATCTTAATGAAGAGTTCATGAATTTCTAGCAATATTCAACATGCAATTCTTTAAGAGAACTCTATATTCTATCATATAAACATGGTTACTTAAATTTAAAGGTCTTCCTAACTCTAAGCTCTTTTCTTGGCCAAAACATATGAGTGGATTTTCTTTTGGTTCCAAGTAACTTTTAAGCAAGAAAAACCAACAAAAGACCCTTAGTAATTCATGGAGGGAATCTTGTACTAGTTTGGTTAAACAATGATTTCCCTAACCTCTTTAAAATATTTTTGGCCGAAATTATAGGGTTAGGTACTCCTCTGACCAAGCATCATATAGGTATAAAAACATGAAGGAAAACATTCCTACATAGCATAGAAAAATATCATGAAATGAGGACTTGTTTAAACCTTCCTAGATTTGAAAACTCTTCTTTGGCCGAATTTTCTTAAATTCTATTCTAGGTTTTCTAATCCTCATAAAATCCAAAAAGCACATAAAACGCCTTGTACCACAGGTGAGGGGAAGCTTACATCCTTTTCGCTTGTGGTTCTAAATTGTGGTGATGGAAGAAGAGGTCTCTTCTTCTTGTTCTCCTCCTTTGATTTCCTTTGGTAGCCCTCCTTTGTATCCTAGGAGGAACTTTGTTTTGGGGCCGAAAATGGAGGAGAGGGGGCTGAGGTTCTCGGTGAGGGAGAGGGGATAATGAGAGAAATGAGAGAAAAATAAAATCTTCTCTTTACATACTCTCTTTTATGTTAAGGGGGAAGAGGTAGCAAACTTGGTTTTTGCTTTCCTTCTCCCTTAGCCCCTTTTTTTATTTTTTTCTTTTTATTTTATTTATTTATTTGTTCTCATCATTAATGATGAAACAAAGGGGGAATGAATCCCCTTAATTCCCTCCTTTAAGTCACGACAAAAGAAGAAGAAGAGGAAGAGAAAAGAAGGAAGGCAAGTTGCCTTTCTCTTGTTCTTTTCTTGTTTTCTTTTGGCTACCTTTTACTCTCATCCTTATCATGAGTTTCCCTCCTTTGCTATCAATATATCATTCCTATCCCAACTGGTTACTATCCATTAATCCTATCATTTACATCATGAGAGGTTCAAGGTTCAATCCTTGACAACTCCCTATTTTTATTTCTTTTTGGTTCAACTTTCTACTAATATTTTTCTAAGACAAATTCATCATTCTCTTATTTTATCTTAAAAGCTTAGTGGGTGTTACACATTTAATCTTGAAGACAAGAAAGCATATAAGTGAAGTTTTGATATTCTCAAGATGTATGCCACAAAATTTTCAAAAGATAGTCAAGTGACTATCAAAACTCAAGTAATCAAAGCAATACAAATGCAAAGCAAAAACTGAAAACTAAAATGCATAAAGATAAATCAGGAAAAATCAAGTTCGACACCCCCCAGACTTAAACTTTTCATCGTCCTGATGAAATCAATATAGTGGTGGAGGTGGAGGTGGACAAGGGAAAGGATGCCTACGACGTGGTTGGCCAATGGGAAAACTAGTAAAACCTGGAGTTTCGCTTAGGATTATATGATACTCAAACAAAGCATCTACTTGTTGGCTAGTGATACTCATGCTTTGCATAAAATCTCTCCTTCTAGCTTGATCCGTATCATAATCCTGGACAAATTCAGCCACTTGACCTTGAAAATTTCTCGTGAACTGAAAGTGATTTTGTACCTCTCTAAACTAGTAATTTGATAAAGAGAAGCGACCCTCCAACATTTCTCGTTGGACATCATGCTTCTGATGAAGTGATTCTAGAGAAGTACAAAAATCAGAAAAGTCAAATCTGGAGGGACCCATACCATAGGCAAAAGAATGCCTAGCTGGATCCGGATGATCGAAAGGTTGCGGGTGTCCAGATGTCGAGGGCTCAATGTGTGGCTCTATGTCTCCGGATATGGAAGGGATATATTCGGGGTCTAAATCAACGATTACCCAATTAGCTGGGTTGCGAATTAAAGTTCGAGAAGGACAAGGAAGAGGTAAAGGAAAATCATTCCTCCTAGGAAATGCAAAACTATTCTCATCCCGAACAATCATTTTCATAGCAAGACATGCATCCATGTCGATCATATCATTTCCATGTATAACTTCTAACCCATCTAAATCAAGTTCCAAGTTAATGGCTACTTGAGTAATCAAACCACCAAGAACTATTGATCCCGAAGATGCCCTCGCAGCTCTCACTAAGGTTTGCAAAAAATGGAAGTCGGAATCAAAATCAACCTTATGTAACATAGCCCATAGAGAATAAAGTTCTACTTTCTTAACGACTCCATCACTTTCCCCTCTACCAAAAATAGTTTTGCTCATAACTCGATGTAAATATCTAAAAACAGGGTTTTGCATGTGAGAATCCTTGGCTCTAGAGGGCTCATAGGGATCATCTAATCCGGTGATCGAATTCCAAAAACTGTTCCAATTAAACCTAAAGTCAAACCTCCGAGAGCTACCGGAAGACAATCCAAAACAAGTGTTGAAGTCACTAAATGTCCATTAAAATTCTTGATTCATTAATCTAAAAGTTATCTTGCCAACATAATCATCCTCATTGGTAAAATGGACATCTAGTGAACTTAGAAACTCCAAAACAAGGTGAGGATAAGTAGGTAGATGTGTGTACAACATATCACTCCAATCCAAAAACCCAATCATCCCATCTATATCATCTCTAATTCCCATCATATCTAAAATAGTTGGGTCCATATACCTAGTACACACGATCTTTCTATTGATAAGAATTACAAATCTAGTTATTTGATCATCATTTCTAAACATGATATTGAATTCGTTGTCATTACCTTCGTCGCGTGAGGTCCTCTTTCCTTTACCCTTCACTGGTTGTTTCCCTTTGTCTTTGGTTGGCTCTTTCCCTTTGTCTCCACCACTAGATCCACCACCTCCCTTGCGAAGTCTCTTCAAAAGGTTGGACATTTTGTCAAGTTAGAGTAGGGAAGGGTATTGTTTGTGATTGGAGAGGCTAGATCTTGAAGAAATAGATCATAGGGTTATGAAAGTGGAGATCTTTGAGTCTAGGAGAAGAGAATAATCTAGATCTAGATTAAGTTTGTGGAGAATAAAGAGTTTTAGACCTAGATCAGAGAAGATTTGGAGAGAGGGTTGAAGAAGAAAGGAGTTTTAGAGAGAAGATGGTGTTGAGATGAGGAGGGTGTGTGGGGGACACAGCTTGAATCTAGCCGTGTATAGGAGACACGACCTGATCAGATTTCTCCACACGGGTCGTGTAGATCTACACAGCCCCTGCCTTCTCCCTCTTGGGTTGACTCACACGGTCGTGCCAATTGGCACAGCCATATCCTTCTCCTCCTCAGCTATCCTTGAACGGTCGTGTCTGGGACACGGCCTCACCAGCTTCCTTCTCTGGAATCAGCACACGGCCGTGTCGAATGACATGGCCAGTGCATGCTTATATGCTGGTTTCTTCACACGACCGTGTGTGAGACACGGCCATGAAGCTCTCCTCCTCTGGATTCTTCACACGGCCGTGTCTAGGACACGACCACACACCTTTTCTTCTTTGGAGACTCCACACGGCCGTGTCATGTAAACACGGCCCAAGCATCTCCCTTTTCTACAGTATATGCCTGGTCGTGTACAGCACACGGCCATTCTATGTTTTGCTCCAATTAATGATTCTTCTCTGTTCTTGCTTCTCCAATACTTCCATGCCCATGATGAAATCATGGCCAGCTCATGGAAGTGAAATTTCAACCTAAAAAAAAAGCAAAAATAAAGTAAAAACACTACTAATGAAAAATAGAAACATGGAATGAAACTAACTAAAAAGAACCCTTGGGTTGCCTCCCAAGAAGCACTTGTTTAAGGTCTTTAGCTCGACCAATCTAATCACTCTTCTCTTTTTCTAGCCCTTGGAGGGCAGACATATTTTTCATTCTTGTTGGGAGGCCTCCTCCCAACGTCTTCCACCACATTATTTTCTTCATTTGGTGGCCTCCCATGAGGATGGAAGTTCCATTCCTTAAGTTTTTAAACGCTTGTCCTGCAACAACCATTCAAAAGAGAAGAAACATGGTTAGAGGCATTAGATAAATCATATTCCAACCGTTCCTTACCAATTACCAAAGAATGTTTATGATTTTTAACATCTATGATAGCTCCAACTGTAGCAAGGAATGGTCTTCCCAATATGATAGGAATTTTTGGATCCTCCTCCATGTCTAATACCACAAAATCGGTGGGAATTATACTCCCACCTACTTCTACTGGCACATCTTCTACAATACCCATAGGGTACCTGCAGGAATGATCAACAAGTTGTAGTTCCATAGTAGTAAGTTTAAAGTTTTTGAGACCTAATTTATTACAAATAGAATAAGGAATGAGGCTAACACTTGCCCCCAAATCACAAAATGCTTTATCGATAAATTCAATTCCTATATTGCAAGGAATATAGAAGCTTCCAAGATCTTTCAACTTTGGGGAAATGTTCTTTTCCAAAAGAGCGTTGCATTCCTCTGTAAGTGCAATGGTCTCTATGTCTCCTTTCCTTTTTTTGTTTGACATGATGTCCTTCAAGAATTTGGCAAACTTGGGCATTTGAAGAATTGCATCAATAAGAGGTACCTCAACACATATTTCTTTCACCTTCTCCAAAAATTTGCCAAACTCTTCATCCTTCTTTAACATAATAAGTCTTTGAGGAAAAGGGACTGCTATACTTTGATGGTTGAGTGGAAGAGTCTCTTCAACCTTAGTGGTACTTTCCTCATTATCTTGAATATGATTTGGTGTTGTAGGAGAGAGCTCTTCTTTAGTGAGCATCCCTTTTGGAGCAGTAACATGGGAATCTCCCAAGGTCCCGCTCCTAAGCTCAATTCTATTGCAGTGCTCCATAGAATTGACAACAGGCTTGTCAAGTAGTTGTCCTGGTGCTCTAGAAGATGAGGAAGCTAGTTGGGCAATCTGACTATCCAGAATCTTTTGATGATTATCAGAATTATCCATTCTCTGTATAAGTTTCAAAATGCCCTGCTTTATTTCATTCTGATTAGAGATAATTTCTTCAAATATCTTTTCAATTTTAGACATAGGAAAACCTTGAGAAGATTGTTGCTGAAAATTCTGCTGCCCAGGCTGAAAATTAGGTCTTTTCCCCATGGATGGTCCTTGATCTTGGTTATTTCTATAAGAGAAATTAGGATGACTCTTCCATCCAGGGTTGTAGGTATTGTTCTATTTTTGATTAAAACCCATGATTACATCACATTATTCCAATTGATTAATTTGTGCAGTGATAGCTCCCAATGGACATGAGTCATTTGAATGTTCAGAACTTCCACATACTTCACAAGAAGAAACAATGACATTGACCCTACTTGAGCTAGCTCCCATGATCCGGTGGTAAGAACGGGGGACCCTCGTTGGCGGGAGGTCAACGACACGTGGAGGGCAGTGGTCAAGAGGGTCAACCCCAAGGTCGTGCCGAGCGGGCAGAGGTCGTGCCGAGCGGGCAGAGGTCATGCCGAGCGGACTAGAGGGCTGACCAAACATCCGGCCGGCCGAACATCCAGCCATGGGTCTCCACGGCCGGACGAAAGACAGCTAGACCAGGGGTCGGGTTTCCGATGCTCAGGGTAAAAGAGTCTCTGTGCCGAGCAGACAGGCCGCTCGGCCGAGCCACAAGACAATAGGGCGCAATCCCATCCGAGCACATGAGCGGGGCTCCCCCGCCCAATCCGAGATACCGGAGCATGCTCGAGGCCATGAGCGCTGAGCGGTGGGTCCGCTTGGCACGGGAACAGGCAAGTGGCACAAAGGGACAAAAGGGACAACTGGTAACATCATCCTCGAGACACCTGCCGCCGACAAACAGCACGGTCGGCGCCCGGAGCGGACAGAGTATCGTACGATGGAAGTTTCCACTGTCACGTCAGAGATATGCTCGGATGATTGCAGAATGGAGTTAGGCATACTTTTCTGACACAACCCTACTGAGGTATGATTGGGGAAGCGTGCACGCATCGAGAAGCGTGCCCGTATCTCCCCGGGGTCCTATATAAGGACCCCCAGACTTCGACGAAGGTATGCGATTCTCATCACTGTAGCCACAGTAACGTTACTCTGCTTCTTCATTGCCTGACTTGAGTGTCGGAGGGTCGTCGCCGGGAAACCCCTCCCGGCTCGGCTTCTTTGCAGGTTCGCCGGAGGCCCACCTCAACACCAAAGGACAGCGGAGAGCGCCACGTCCCCAGCGCCCGTCGACTCAGAGCTCGGACAGGATCAGATTGGAGCCGTCTGTGGGAACGCACCTAAATCCGAGCAAGGAAGATGGAAGAAGTTGGACGCCAACTCATGGTGACGCTCTCCCCCGAAGAGCTCAACGCACTCATCCAAGCGCGAGCAGCCAAGATAGTCGAGCAACAACAAAAGGCTCAAGCCGATCGGATAGCTCAACAGGCAACATCGACATCAGGCGGTCGGGCGCCACCAGATGACCGGCCGGAGCAGCTCTCAATATGGGGCCAAAACAAAGGGCCGACCGGCACTCAGGTGGAAGCCCAGCCCGCCCCGATACCGTTCCATCGGGCTTTGTTCCAAACTCCCTTAGAAGTCGCGCAGGCCAACCTTGACCGGGGCTCTTCGTTCGATGAGGCGCCCATCCGCGATGCAAGGAAGGACAAGGCGCCATGGACAGACGCGTCCCCCGAGCGGATCAATAGAAAATTCTCCGAGGCAATCCTACGCGACCCCCTACCACGACATTACGCACCCTCGGCGATCGGAGAATACAATGGGACCACCGACCCAGACGACCATCTGAGTAAGTTCGACAACATAGCTACATTGCATCAATATACAGATGGTGTGAAGTGCCGGGTGTTCCTCACCACCCTCTCGGGATCAGCGCAACGATGGTTCCAGAGGTTGTCGGACGGATCGATCACCAGCTTCAAAGAGTTCCGCACGGCATTCCTCCATCACTTCGTGAGCAGCAGACGCTACCAGAAGATCAGCGTCAGTCTGTTCGCCATCAAGCAAGGCGTGAAGGAGTCGCTCCGAGCTTATATCCAACGCTTCAACCAAGTGGCCATGGACATCCCAACGGTCACCTCGGAAACCATGATGAACGCGTTCACACAGGGGCTTGTGGACGATGAATTCTTCCGATCGCTTATCCGAAAGCCGCCTCGCAGCTACGACCACATGCTGAACAAAGCCAACAAGTACATCAACGTGGAAGAAGCTCAGATGGCGAGAAAAAAAGGAAGCACCAACCGAGCCACCAGCTCACGCCGAGCGGAAGCCTCCTTCCAATTATCAACCACCAAGAGGACCCCGAGTAGAGATAGCTCGTCCTCACCAGCAAGCAAGGCCGCACGATGTTCAACAAGTAGCGACCAATCGACCTAAGCCCAGGGGGAAGGTATGGACTCCCATGTTTTGTTAACTCCATCAGTCAGTGACTCACAACACCCGCGACTGTCGGAGCCTCCCCCCAATCACTCATCCTATGCCAAGGAGATATCGCCGTCAATCGCCTTCGCCGGACAGGCGACATCAACACCAGAGCACTGGTCGGTGTGTAGAAAGAAAATCCCCCGAGCGGCAACATAACCAGGAGCACAGGGCCATTCCTCGGGCCTCGCATGAACGACCCCGACCATCCGCTCGGAAGGAGGAAAATCGAGGCAATACGTCGAGGGGTGAAATCAACATCATTGTCGGAGGCCCGACCGGAGGCGACTCCAACAGGGCACAGAAGGCGCATGCAAGGAAACTCACGATTCATGCGGTCGGCTGCAGTCAAGAGCGGGCGAACGGGCCTGATATCAGCTTTGGGCCTAGGGACCTCGAAGGAGTCGAAGTCCCGCATGATGACGCCCTCATCATCCGAGCGGTAATAGCTAACTACACTATTCACCGCATCTTTATTGATACAGGCAGCTCGGTCAACATAATCTTCCGGAAGGCATTTGACCAATTGCAAATCGACCGAGCCGAGTTGCTGCCGATGACAACCCCCCTCTACGGATTCACCAGTAACGAAGTTTTGCCGGTCGGACAAGTCCGACTGGCTATCTCGCTGGGGGAGGAGCCACTCAGAAGAACACGGACCGCCAACTTCATCGTGGTTGACGCTCCCTCCACGTACAATGTTATCCTGGGGCGACCAGCTCTCAACGAGTTCTGAGCGGTCGTCTCCACCTTTTTCTAGAAGATCAAGTTTCCAGTGGAAGATCAAGTTGGGGTGGTCCGAGGAGATCAGCTTGTAGCCCGAAGATGCTACGTAGAGATGGTCCGAGCTGAGGCTAAATCCGCTCGGAAAGTGCCACGAGTCGAGGTAAACGCTATAACCGAAAAGCCGCATTCTCTGGTTTATGAAGAAAAGGAGGAGGTACAGATCCACCCTGCCCAACCAGAGGTCACGACTTTCATAGCATCCGACCTGAAAGCAAGTCAGAAAGAGAAGCTGATCGGATGCCTCCAGAAAAATTGCGATGTTTTCGCTTGGTCGACCCACGAGCTGCCAGGAGTCTCGCCGAGCATAGTGCAGCACGAGCTCACGTCCGACCGGATGCCCGACCGGTAAAGCAAAGGAAGAGGGACTTCAGTGCCGAACAGAATATCATCATCCGGGGGGAGGTGGAGAAGCTCTTGGAGGCCAGCCACATAAGGGAGGTGCAGTTCTCGAGCTGGCTCACAAACGTGGTGCTGGTCTCCAAACCAGGCAACAAATGGAGAGTCTCCATTGACTTCCGAGATCTGAACAAGGCCTGCCCGAAGGATTTCTACCCTTTGCCCCGGATCGAACAACTAGTAGACTCCACAACCGGGTGCGAGCTGATATGCATGTTGGATGCTTATCAGGGCTACCATCAAGTGTCGCTCGCCCGAGAAGACCAAGAGAAGGTCAGTTTCGTCACTGCAGACTACACTTACTGTTACAACGTAATGCCGTTCGGGCTGAAGAATGAGGAGCCACCTACCAACGGCTGATGAATAAGGTATTCCGGGAGCAGATCGGGCGTAACTTGGAAGTGTATTTAGATGATATACTCATCAAATCCATCCGAGAGGCGGACCTTTATGCGGATTTGGAAGAAATTTTCCAGACACTGAGGAGATACGGGGTTAAGCTGAACCCCTAGAAGTTCTTGTTTGGAGCAAAAGGCGGGCATTTCTTGGGCTATATCGTGACCGAGCGGGGCAGAGAGGTGAACCCTAGCAAGGTGAAAGCATTGCAAGATATGCCTCCTCCCAGAAATCTTCGAGAAGTACAGCGTCTCACCGGTTGGATAATGGCGCTATCACGATTCATCTCCTGAACTCCCGACCGAAGCTTCCCTTTTTTCAAAATTCTGCGCAAGGCTACCAAGTTTCAATGGGACGAGGAATGCGATCGGGCGTTCGAGGAGCTAAAGACTTATCTCAATTCTTTGCCCGTGCTGGCCAAACCGGCTGTAGGAGAGCCACTCCGTATTTACTTGTCTTCAACCGAGCATGCTATGGGCTCAGCATTAGTGAGGACGACCAGCGAAGTGTTGGGTTTTTCGGGCCGCGAAAACCGCGTTTTTGCATCGCGGAAACCCCGAATCACCCATGCCACTGGATCTCGTGCGAAGAATATATTACAAAATAATTTCTTGTACGAGTTTCTACTTAGATCTACTCCTAGATCTACATGAAGAAAAGGGTTATACCTTTGAAGCGTGCCTTTCGCGTATCCCGCTCGTCCAAAATGCCGGATCTCGAGAGTATCAAGATAGATACTCCTCTAGAAGTATCCACACGGACACGTAGGTGGAGAAAAACACACAAAGAGGTGTGCTAGCACCTATGTGTGGTTCTGCCAAGTTGAGGAGGAGAGGGAGAGGGATAGCTTGAGAGGAAGAAGATGGAATGAATGAGATTGATTCACAAAATGAAAAACATAACATCTCATTCATGTGGCCGGCCACATTAAGATGGTGAGTAACTCCCATGGAATGTCAAGAGTCACAACTCTTGGTAACTCCCATGAGGTGGCATCCCACTTAAGCAACCATGATGATGTGGAGCATCATCATTGGCCCACTCAATGCCAACTCACCAATGAGGTGGCATAAAGTCAAGTCAAACTTGACTCTTCATCTTCCTCTCAAGTCAAGTCAAACTTGACTTAATCTCTCTCATGGTTGATCTAATCCAACCATTTAATTCAAGCCAATTTAATATAATGAATCTAATTCATTTAATTAAATTGATTTAAAGAGTCATAATCCAAATTAGACTCATTAAACACATGAATCAACTTGAGTCAAACTCAATTAGCCCAATTAGGATTACTCTTAATCCAATTTGATTCATCAAATGAATCTAATCCTCTTGGTTCATCATATGAACCTAATCTCCATCTAATTGTCCTTTGTGTGTGACCCTATAGGTTCTTGTAACGTTAGAAATGCCCCTAAACTCATTTAGGAGCATAAGTAATGAGCGGTATCTAGCAACACATCATTACTACCCAATGTTACAAGAACGTTGAGATCCAACATCACCTTTGTGACTACTAATTGTGACTCTTCACAAAATATGACAAGTGTCCTTCTATCCTAGACATCTAGATTGGTCAATGTGAGGCATAGACTGTGTCATCCTCTGACCAATCTAAATCTTGAACTCCAAGTAGACTCACAAAATCAAATGAGCTCAATATCCTATATTGACTCATTTGGGCATGGCCATGCACTTCGTGGTCTCACTCTATCAGGAATACCGATGTCTCTCCCGTCATATGGGAGGGATAGATCCCATCTACATCACTCACATCCCTCTGCATAATTCGTTATATACCCAGTAATCGCCTTTATAGTCCACCCAGTTACGGGTGACGTTTGACGAAACCAAAGTACATAACTCCTTATGTAGGGATCTATGGTGACTTCAGGTATAAGGACTAGTAGTCATACTAATAGTCACATGAGAAAGTATATGACACTCATATAACGATCCATGATACTTTCTCATGGCGGGTCATTCAGTATACATTCTCTAATGCATACCCATGTGTCAACTTGATATCTCTATATCCATGACTTATGAGATCAAGTCATCGAGTTGACCTACATGCTAGTCTTATTGCATTAACATTGTCCCTGAATGTTAATACTCGACTAGGAATGATTAAGAGTAGTGTTCCCTATATCATCTCACTATCAGTTCAACTAACCGATTGATATAGGTGAGAACCGTCTACTCAAGGACATTATTATACTTAGTTTATTTGGCACCAATACAAGTAAGTATAATAACCAAAATCCAAATGCCTTTATTTATATAGATAGAATATGATACAACAAGTCCAAAATACAATCATCAAATGATTGCCTCTAGGGCTCTAGCTAACACGAAGTGCAGCCCGTGTACTTTTTAAGCCATATTCTAAAGGATGCTGAATCTCGCTACACTGGTCTCGAGAAATTGGCTTTTGCCTTGATCCTCGCCGTGCGGAGATTGCGCCCTTATTTTTTGGCGCATACAATCATCGTTATGACGAACAGCCCGCTGGGAAGGGTACTCCTGAATCTAGAAGCGTCCGGGCTGCTCATCAAGTGGACAACCGAGCTGAGTGAATTTGACATTCAGTATCAACCCCGCTCGGCGATTAAGGCACAGTCCTTGGCAGATTTTGTGACCGAGGTGCAAAATCCTGAGCCCGAAGCTATGTGGAAAGTATTTGTGGACGGATCGGCCACTCGGCTCGGAAGCGGAATTGATTGGTATCCTGCTACTGTCCCCTCAAGAAGAGCGGATGCACCTGTCCGTCCGGCTCGATTACCGAGCGACCAATAATGAAGCGGAGTACGAAGCCCTATTAGCCGGCCTGCAGGCTGCGCGACACGTGGGAGCCAGCCGGGTGACGCTATTCTCAGACTCCCAGTTGGCCGCTCAACAACTCTCAGGGTCCTTCGAGATAAACAACACGAGGCTCAGGCTCTATGCGGAGGCCTTTGAAAAGCTCAGGACCAACTTCGTAGAAGTTGTCATACAGAAGATCCCTCGAGCCAAGAACCAGTCTGCGGACGAGCTAGCCAAGCTCGCCAGTTCGATATCGCCGGTCGTCATCCAACAACTAATCGTGCAAGTGTCCCTGGTGGCGCACATCGACAGGATGGAATATTCCCGAGCGATTGGAGGGCATCTATAATAGAATTTTTGCGATCGGAGTCCACACCGTCCAATCGGGAGGAAGCCCAACTATTGAGGAGGAGAGTCGGTCGGTTCACGCTCATCGGGGACCAACTCTACAAGAAGGCATTCTCCCGACCGCTACTAAAGTGCGTCAACTCAGAGGACGCAAAGTACATTCTCCAAGAGGTACACCAAGGATCTTGCGGAAGTCATTCGGGCGGCCGATCTTTGGCTAGGAAGATCCTGCTGGCCGGATACTTCTGGCCAACTCTACAGGAAGACGCCGCTCGGACCGTCGCTACCTGTCTTTCTTGTCAGAAGTTCCACAACTTCTCCCATAGGACAACGGAGGAGATGAAGGCATCCGTTGTGTCCTGCCCGTTCGACCAGTGGGTATGGATATAGTGGGACCTTTCCCTATGGCGACCGGGCAACGGAAGTTTTTATTGGTGGCGGTCGACTATTTCTCCAAGTGGGTCAATGCTGAACCACTGCCCAAAATAACCGAGCGGAAGGTCAAAAAGTTCATCTGGCAGCATATAATCTGTCGGTTCGGCATCCCTCGTCGGCTCATTTCGGATAACGGGCGGCAATTCGTTGGTCAGGAGCTCAGAGAATGGTGCAAAGGATACGACATCGAACAACACTTCACTTCCGTAGCGTATCCTCGGAGCAACGGTCAAGCCGAAGTAGCCAATCAGGAGATCTTGCGAATACTTCGGGTTCGGCTCGATCACATGGGAGGAAGTTGGGTGAACGAGCTGCCGAGCGTGCTATGGGTCATCCGCACAACCCCAAAGGAGGGAACGGGGGTAACACCATTCCACTTGGTGTACGGAGGCGAGGCAATCATCCCAGTCGAGGTCGGAGTAGAGTCCGATCGGATTCAAAGCTACGATGGGGACAATGCCGAGCAGAGGCAGCTGGAGTTAGACCTGGTGGACGAAGCAAGAGCTAAAGCAGCCGTCCGGCTGATGGCGTAGATGCACAGAATGAAGCAGAATTACTACAGGTGTGTAATTCCCAGAACATTCCAGGTCGGTGATCTTGTGTGGAAAAAGGTGAAGCCGGTCGATAATGTAAGCAAGATGGCAGCTCCTTGGGAGGGGCCCTTCAGAGTCTTCTAGAAGCTCCGATCGGGTGCATACTACCTGGAAGATGAAGACGGACGGCAGCTAGATCGACCATGGAGCACAAACCACCTCCAGTCGTACCGTGCTGGATAAAAGGTGCACCAGTGTAATTCATTTCATGTATGTCCCGTTCGTCTGTACCCTTTGGCTGCAGGTTTAAAGATAAGAAAATTGCAAGAATCTGAGCGTCATTCGCCGAACGATAAAATACTTGAAGACCGTCGAGCGGCGACGTTAAACTCTAGAGTCGGACCGGTGACTATAAACCCCCCGGCTTGAAGACCGTCGAGCGGCGACGTTAAACTCTAGAGTCGGACCGGCGACTATAAACCCCCTGACTTGAAGACCATCGAGCAGCGACGTTAAACTCTAGAGTCGGACCGGCGACAATAAACCCCTCGGCTTGAAGACCGTCGAGCGGCGACGTTAAACTCTAGAGTCGGACCGACGACTATAAACCCCCCTGGCTTGAAGACCGTCGAGCGGCGATGTTAAACTTTAGAGTCGGATCGGCGACTATAAACCCCACGAACGGGATAGCACCGCACAGATATACTAAGGCCCAACATCTAGGGCCGATGATCAGCATGCCTTGATCCTAAGAACAGGGAGAAAGCAATGGCGTACGCTTACCAGCGCCGATCAACGAAAAACTAACGGAAATTCCATACGGAGGGAAGGCCGATGGACCGAGCGGCGCGGTTGAAAAGGACACGAACAAAAAACTAACGGGAGTCCAGTGCGGGATAAAGGTCATTTGACTGGGCGAGGAAGTTAAGAAATTACATAGCGGGAAAAGGGTCGAGCGATCGGTCGGCATAGTTACAGGAAGCACTCAAACGAAAGGCTAACAGAGCAAAAGTTAACATTCCAAAATTACATTTAAAAGCTCGCCGACCAAGGGAAAAGTTACAGATGCCATTCATTAAATCAAGGTTGTTTCAACCGACTGGGAGAAGTACAGAAAATACTTTCATTAAAGGTAAGGTTGTAGGAGCCGACCGGGAGAATTACAGAAAATACTTTCACTCAAGAACGTCAAAGTACGTAGTTGTGGCTTGGATGGCTTCTTCAAAGGCAAGGACCAGTCGATCGCTGAATTTGTTACCAAAGTCATCCGACCGGAAGTAGTTGTGCCTCATCGCCGCGAAGCGCACTGGTTCGCCATCTTGGTATTCTTTGAAGGTGGCTCGGGCGGCTTCTAAGGCGTCTTGGAGATCTTTCGTGTCTCCTCGAAGTTTAGCCTTAGTTGTCGATCGGCCCTTTTGCTCAGCGGAAAGCAAATCGACTAACCCCTGGACACACTGCTCAAGCGCTCGGGCCTACAGCAGATGGCTGTATTTTTTCTATTGATCGCTAGCTTCATCTCCCGTTCGTGAGACTTGACCTGGGCTTCAAGGCCAGCTACCCTGGTCTCCAAGCCAGAGGACTTGTGCCGCTCGACCTCCAGTAATTTCTCCGATTTGCTCAATTCGGCTCGGAGCGTGGCATATGATGGCCCCTAAGCTGGTGCCCCTCCAGAAATTTGAAGCTTTTTTAATTCTTCCTCCAGGGTAGCCAGGCGATTGCTGACCGCAATGTTCTCCACCCAGTACTGTTCGGACGGAATAATGTCAAGAACCAAGATTAAGTATACAGTAGGTTAAAGAGCATACCCTCGTTGCTTGTTGTAGATGGCTATCGCCGAGCTGCCCGGGGGTCATCAGGGCAACGCGAGCCCTCGCATCTTCCTATACATTGGCGAGCGGTCCTCGGATGGTGATCTGATGCTCTGGTGTAGTAGGCCTATCAGCGGCCAAAAGAAACTCTTCAGTGGGGAGATGGAGGACGGCCTTGATCGTTCGATGCCCGCTCGGATCAGACTGAGAAGAGATGGATCAACCGGATGACTCGTCGAGCGGAGCAGGAACTATTCCTGAGCGCCTGAGCCGAAGACGAACCCGGGGCAGGGAACTAACGGGTCGCGCTTCGAGGGAGGCCGCTGGTTGGTCGAGCTGGGAAGGAGTTCGGTCCGAAGAGATGGTCTCGGTTGAAGTAGGGACTGGGTTGACCGCTTCAGAGGGGGCGTCAACTGGCTCGGTCATTGGTTCCACAAATGTGAGATCCGTTTGGCGCCGTTTGCGTATTATCAAGGGGGAGTCGCAGGCCGACTGCCTCACGTCTTAAGAGGTAGGCTGACCAGCTGACGAGATAGCATCACCGATCGCTTTAGTTGTAGGGATCCGACCGGTAGACTCTCGGGCCTCTGTTGGAGCTTCTTCGCTCTCGCCCTCATGCGAGCCGACCGGTGCAATCCCCAGATTGGCCATCTCCTTAGTCGTTGCTGCTTCTATTTCAGCGACCTTCAATTTCATCCGCTCGGTGGCCTTGGCGCGCCACATGATGTCAGCTACATAAAAGAAGAATAAATCAGTTAGACCAAAAGGAGCGGGGACAGGGAAAGCGCTTACCCATGCTGCTTGGAAGCTTTGTTCGGATCGGGCTCAATCCGAATATGTACAACACCCCCTCGTGAAGTAGCTTATTGATATTGAACCTCTGGCCGGCTAATAGATTGGCTGCGTGAAGATAATCCGACTGACTCTTGTATTTACCGAGGTCCGGTGGGCTCGGCACAGTGGTCTGCCATTTGGTGCGAAAGGATGGCCGTTCGGGAAAGCGAAGGTAAAAATAATTTTCCTTCCAATGCTTGTTCGAGGTCGGCATTTTGTCGAAAAGGACAAGACCGATCCGCGATTGGAAGAGGAAACTACCCCATTCGGACTATTTGGGATAGTAAAAATAATGGAAAACTCTTGAAAAGGACCACTACGCCGCACAGCAACCTAAAAGAGTTGGGGACAAGTTGGCTGAGCGGGAGGCGGAAATAATTACAAACCTCATGGATAAAAGGATGTATAGGGAAGCGTAGATCGGCCACAAATTGGTCGCGAAAGAAACAAACAGTGTCGGTCGGCGGATTGTGGGTCTGATCGAAAGAGGTGGCCAAAATTAATCTATGGTCAGGAGGAAGTTCGAATTCGCGAAGGAAGAGTACTGCGTCACCCTCGTCAAACCGGCTTACCATGGTCATATACCATAGGCCAGGAGAAGGATCAGAAGATTGTGAGGTGCTAGCCATCGCCGGGACAATACCGAGGAAGAAAGGACCGAGGGAAGAATGAAAGGGTCGACGGAGGAGGTTGGAACTGTATTGAACGGGCGCAAAGGCCACCGGAATGGAGAACACAAAAGAAGGTAAAGATAGGAGAAGGCTTACTGGGAGGTGAAGCGTGAAGAAGAGGGAGGTCGAAAGTTCGTCAGGGCGCCGAGGAAGTGAACGTCGGGAAGCTGGAAACGAGAGGAATCGCCAAAAGCACGAAGGCAAGAACGATAGAAGGAAGATCAGCGTCGGCGCTTCATAAACCCGGGGCTCAGTCCACAGCAACCGTTCCATCCAGGTCATCGAAAGGAACGTTGGCATCGGACCATCGGATTCGAACCGACGTCTCTCCCATCGAAGCTGACGCCCTCACCGTACGATGACGGCGGACTTGCTAAGTGGCGATCAGTGATTGGGCAGCATTTAATGAACATCATTACTCGTGCGTGGGAAACTTAATGAGGATTGGCACGGACTCCGAGGAGACCCAACGACTCCGACCGTCCTTAAAGCGGTAGCGCGACAAGCGGCGAATAGAAATCGAAACTACTAAAGGCATAGCCATCAACTCGTCGGTCAGCCGAATGGGCCTCCCTAGAGCTGAGCGGAGTTACACTTTCAGGAGCGGCATAGTGGATGTCGCTCTACCAAACTCATAGTCCAGTCAGTCGGACATAGAGCCTCCTTCGACTAGACTTGAGGGGGAAGCATGTTATCCGGTTGTAAGAACGGGGGACCCTCGTTAGCGGGAGGTCAACGACACGTGGAGGGCAATGGTCAAGAGGGTCAACCCCAAGGTCGTGACGAGCGGACAGAGGTCATGCCGAGCTGACTGGAGGGTCGACCAAACATCCGGCCAGCCGAACATCCAGCAATGGGTCTCCACGGTCGGACGAAAGACAGCTCGACCAGGGGTTGGGTTTCCAATACTCAGGGTAAAAGAGTCTCTGTGCCGAGCGGACAGGCCGCTCGGCCGAGCCACAAGACAATAGGGTGCAATCCCATCCGAGCACATGAGCGGGGCTCCCTCGCCCGATCCGAGGTACCGGAGCATGCCCGGAGGCCATGAGCGCCGAGCGGCGGGTCCGCTCGGCACTGGAACAGGCAAGTGGCGCAAAGGGACAACTGGTAACATCATGCTCGAGACACCTGCCGCCGACAAACAGCACGGTCGGTGGCCGGAGCGGACAGAGTATCGTACGGTGGAAGTTTCCACTGTCACGTCAGAGATATGCTCGGACGATTGTGGAATGGAGTCAGGCATACTTTTCTGACACAACCCTACTCAGGTATGTTTGGGGAAGCATGCACGCATCAAGAAGCATGCCCGCATCTCCTCGGGGTCCTATATAAGGACCCCCAGACTTCGACGAAGGTATGCGATTCTCATCACTGTAGCCACAGTAACATTACTCTGCTTCTTCATTGCCTGACTTGAGCATCGAAGGGTCGTCGCCGGGAAACCCCTCTGTTACGCTCCGCAAGTGTACAGAAATGTCGCAAGTAATATAAAAGATTATCGTATCCACAGGGACTGGAATAAGCACTAGAAATGCCTCAATGCGAATTAGCTAAACAACTATCCAATTGTTTCAAATGCAAAGTGAAGGTAAACAAATCTAATATTAAAGATCAACAAACAAGAGTTTAGTGTTTTTGGGTTATGATAAGGGGAGATTCTAGGAGTTTCGGTTTCTTTGTAAGATTTCTTGAATGTAAATGGTTCACCAATTCTTATCCCTCAATTGCCAAACACTTGTACAAAGTTGTCGGTTCTCTCTTGCAATAGATAACCGGCTAAGGACTGAAAAATGTATCTAAATATGATCAATTAGATGTGAACCTACGTTGTCCTTACACAGAAGCGCACCTATTACTATGCCTTCCTCGGATATCAACATAGAAGCCCACAACTTATTAATCTATCAAGATACAAGAAACTAATCACAAAATCCATCCTACTCTCTTGAATATTCCTATTTCCTCTTCAAGATTATCTCTCAAACGTCCTTACACGGGCTTGCACCTGTCACGTGGATCCCTCGGATGATCGAGTGAGAGTTTATCTTTACTAAGTCCACAAGAAATCCAAACAATCAATCAAGAATGAGAATTAAGCACAAATCACCATTAATCATTCAAGATCTAATTGATACAAGCAAGACAATGTCATTGAAACAAGAAATTGGCAAATCCATAAGAGATTACATCAATCCATCATACAAATACTCCCTTAATCCTAGAATACAAGATCTACTCCATGAATCGAGGAAGAATACCCGAAGAAATAAAGATTACAAGCATTTCTTAAATCCCCAATCCAAGAAACCAAAAAAAGGGGGAAAGAGAAAACTTATCTACGAAGAAGCCTCGTCTTCGGATCCAATCCTTGCTCCGGAGTCGAAATCGTCAAGAACTCCCCTCGAATCGCCCATAAATTCTCCCAAGAATGGGAGGATACCACCAAATCTTGCCTTCTCCCAAAGGGGAAGAGATCCCCTTTCAATTCATGAAGGAGGGTTTAAATAGAGGAGGAAATCGGGCGCCACACGACCCGGACACGGCGGTGAGATTCACACGCCATGTCAAGTTCCTTCTCCGCTGCTGCAGTGTGACTCACACGCCAGACCTCTTTTCTCTGAATGCACACGGCCGTGGTGCACACGCCAGACCCTTCTTTTCTCTCGAATACTACACGGCAGTGTGGTGCACACGCCAGACCCTTCTTTTCTCTCGAATGCTACACTACTGCAGGTGGTGCACACGGCCACCACCTACTTGGCTCGAAATCACACGCTGTAGATCTACACGCCATGTAAGGCATCCGCCTAATTTCTTCAATCAAGACACGCCGTGTGAGATTCACACGGCCATTTCCTCTTCCTTCCTGTTAAAACTACACGTCGTGTGTGGTACACGACCTAATGCTCTCTCCTTCAATTCCTTCCAAGCTTGTCCGAGGACGCATAATCTTCACTAATTTCGACTCCTCTGTACAGAAAATGCACAAAAAGCGGATCTCGAACCAAAAGAGTAAATATCCGAAAAAAGCTGGAAGTATAAAAGTGCATAGATCAAGCATGCTCAAAGTATGTAAATGTGTGTAAAAACATGCATAAAAGAGTATATAATCTACGCACATCACACCCCCAGACTTAAACCTTTGCTTCTCCTCAAGCAAAATGCTGCAGTCTAAATTCATATGTTCTACAACACATTCATAAAACTAGTGCACTTTCCTAACTCTATCAAAAAGTTTCATTAACAAGCGTGATCATGGAAACAAGTAAAGTATGGTTCAAGCATAAGAATCTTGTGCACAGTGTAAAAGTAACTCAACACCCTTCAAGTTTCAATCCATGTCCTAGTCAAGTCGTCATCAAATTTGAATTCCTAGTGTTTCCAGTGAAAGACAAGTAACCAGTGATAGGCACTTACTCACCATTCACTTGGTTCATATTTCTCAACTAACCCAAGGTCTCAAAGGTGTGCTCAATCTCAAGGGTGTTGGTTGCTACTCGGAAAACCTAGAGGTTCCACTGTACAAAAATTTTGTACAAAGGTCTAAATCTTTACCTAGCTACCATGTGTTCTTTTAAATTAAATTTTGGATCGCCTGCGGAACTTAACACGTTTCATCCAAAACTTAATCTATTTGTTCTTTTAGGTTTTGACTTGGATCTCCTGCAGAACTTAACACGTTCGACCCAAATCTCCTTAAGTTATTAATTCCATTAAATATTAATTTCCATAATTGGTTCCCAGTACTGACGTGGCGAGGCACATGGCCTTCTTGGATATGGGAGCAACCACCACCGACTAGACAAAACCTTTTATAGAAATCTAATATTTAATTTCCTAAAATAACTTTAGGTTAACCGAAAAGAACAATCAAATCACAAGGAAAAGAAAAACAAAAGAACACTATATCGAAAACAAATTCGAAACACTAGAATCGTATGCCTCTTGTATTTAGTATTATTTCCAAAAATAACTAATATGATGCGGAAAGAAAAATACTAGTTATACCTTTTAGAAAAACCTCTTGATCTTCTACCGTATTCCTCTTCTAACCTCGGACGTTGTGTGGGCAACGATCTTCCGAGATGAGAAACCACCAATCACCTTCTTCTTCCTTGCAAGTTTCAGCCATCAAAACATCTTCTAGGATGAAGAGGTTCGGCCACCACCACCATGCTCCAAGGGATGCTAGAAAAGAGGCTTCTTTTCTCTCCTTCTTCTCCTTCTTAGATCCGGCCACCAAAGCTAACTCCACCATGAGAAAGTTTCGGCCACACAAAGGAGAGGAGAAAATAGAAAGGGCCGGCCAGACCCAAAGAAGAAAAGAGGGAGAAAAATAAAATAGAGACCTTCACCTTGAAGCCTCTTCTACCCCCTCTTTTATAATCCTTGGTCTTGGCAAATAAGGAAAATTTAATAAAAACTTCCTTAATTCTTTTGCCATTAAAAAGGAAAATTTATTTAATTAAAAATAATTTTTCTTTTCTATTTGTTAATGGCCGGCCACCTTAATCCCTTTAATCAAGGAAATTTTAATTCACACAAGAATTAAAACTTCCTAATTTGCTTCCAGAAATTTATAAAAATTTCTCAAATAATTTTTCCCTTCATGGTGGTTAATAAAAAGGAAATTTTATAAATTAAAATATTTCTTTTAAACATCTGGATAAAAAGAAAGTTATCTCTAAAAATTAAAATCTCTTTTAATCTACAAATAAGGAAAGATATCAAATCTTTTCTTAATCTTTTGTAGAAACTTATAAAAGAGAATATTTAATTTTAAACTCTCTTTTAAATCATGAACATGATTAAAAAGGAAAGTTTTCTTAAAATTTAAAATCCACCTTTAATCAACAAATAAGGTAAGATTTCAAATTTTAAACTCTCTTTTAAACATGTAGATGATTTACAAATAAGGAAAGTTTTTACCAAAAATTAAAATCATCCTTTTAAACTACAAATAAAGAAAGAGATTAATCTATTCTCTTAATCTTTTGTAGAAAGTTATAAAAGGAAATTTTTAATTTTTAAACTCTCTTTTAAAATCATGATATCCACATAAGAAATAATTTTAATAAAAATCCTTTTTAATATTCTAGTGGCCGGCCACCTAAGCTTGGGACCCAAGCTTTGGCCGGCCACCTACATGGCTCATCCATTTGGTCTTGGCCGGCCCTAGCTTGGGTTCCAAGCTAGCTTGGCCGGCCCCATTGGATGAGTAAGAAAGTGGGTATGCGGTGGGTATAAATCTCTATATACTAGAGGCTACGATAGGGACCGAGAGGAGGAATTGATTTTGGTCTCCCGATGAAATTAAGCATCCCGTGTTCGCCCCGAGCACACAACTTAATTTCATCAATAATAATTCATTCCACTAAAGAACTATTATTGAACTACCGCACCAATCCCAAATTACATTTTGGGCTCCTTCTTATTATGAGTGTGTTAGTCTCCCTGTGTTTAAGATAACAAATGTCCACTAATTAAGTAAGTTACTGACAACTCACTTAATTAATATCTAGCTCCAAGAGTAGTACCACTCAACTTCATCGTCATGTCGGACTAAGTCCACCTGCAGGGTTTAACATGACAATCCTTATGAGCTCCTCTTGGGGACATTCTCAACCTAAATCACTAGGACACAGTTTCCTTCTATAATCAACAACACACACTATAAGTGATATCATTTCCCAACTTATCAGGCTTATTGATTTATCGAACTAAATCTCACCCATTGATAAATTAAAGAAATAAATATCAAATATATGTACTTGTTATTATATTAGGATTAAGAGTACACACTTCCATAATAACTGAGGTCTTTGTTTCTTTATAAAGTCAGTATAAAAGAAACAACCTCTAATGATCCTACTCAATACACTCTAAGTGTACTAGTGTAATTATATAGTTAAGATAAACTAATACCTAATTACACTACGACCTTCCAATGGTTTGTTCCTTTCCATTATGGTCGTGAGCTACTGTTTATAATTTATAAGGTACCGATAACATGATCCTCTGTGTGTGACACCACACACTATGTTATCTACAATATAAATTAATTGAACAACTACATTTATCATAAATGTAGACATTTGACCAATGTGATTCTTATTTCTAGATAAATGTTTATACCAAAAGCTAGGCTTTTAGTATACACTCTAACAAAGGGAAGCTAGGCAGTCATTTCCCCAGTAACCTAACTCGGTCTCAAAGGGGTGACTTGCTAGATTCCACTCATGACAACTGTTTTTTATATCCCTAATTTTTTTTTTTATAAGTGTTTGCATTGTGCAAAACTTATTCACAAATGTACTTTTAGCACACATATTGGGATATTTTGATTTTTCCAAATGAGCTTTAATGATTTGAGCCTCATCCAGTAACCAAAATGAAAGTTGAGAAATCACCATGGAAACCAAGTACTAAGCAAACAAGATGAATCATGACTATTTCAATGACATCAACTATTCAAGCATCAAGCACAAGTGTAGTGAAGATAAAATCCTTAAGGTTGAACCAAAACTAAAACTCATCACCATAAGATTCTTAGCTTATTAATGCTTCCCAAGATAGAAAAAAGAACTACACAAAGTTTACTACTAGCATCATTCGAACATCATGAATCAAGACAATAATCGTGCTAACATTTCACTTGAATCCAAGAAAGCATATAAGTGAAGATTTGATGTTCTCAAAATTGCCATGATTATTTCAAAAACAAGCAAAAATAAAGCAACAAGCAATGAAAATAAGAACCAACATGAAAAACTAACAAAAACTAAAACCTACATGACACCCCCCCAGACTTAAACTTTTCATCGTCCCAATGAAATCAATATGGTGGAGGAGGTGGAAAATCAGGGAAGAAAGATGCAAAATCTTCAACAAACCATTTAACTTCGTTTCTGAAAAAATTATGATACTCAAACAATTTATCAATATCATCCTGCACAAATCTCATAAAACCTCTAAGATCTTCATGAAATTCCATTTTAGCCTTATAAGTATTCATCATTTTAGAAATCTTATCACACAATTCTCTCTCACTCTTAAAACAATCTTGTAGCTTTTTAAATAGTTCCTCCTCCATAAGCTTCTTATTCTCAAGAAATTCATTAGTTGAATCTAAATCACTATGAATATTCTTTAAAGCAGAATTAAGTTCTTGAAACATAAAACTATGAATCTCTTGGTTACCCTTAGAAACATTTCTTGGAGTAAAAGATGACAAAGCTCTAGATTGTTGCCTAGATAACTTTAAACACCAATTCTCTTTATTATGAATTGTAGTAAAATCATGATTCAGCAATTTTAAAGGGAAACCATTTTTAATGAATAAACTAAATCCATGCTCTTCATGCTTAATCATTTTCATTGCTAAACATGAATTCAAATCCAATGTACGAGAACTCTCCACCACCTCTAATTCACTCAAATCACATCCTAATACTAAGGCCAATTGAGTAAGTAATCTCCCTAAAATAATAGGTGTGGTAGAATTCGATTTCCCTAATTTTGCCAAATGTCTAAGAAAGAAATAACCAGAATTAATTTGAACATTTTCGACCATTGCCCACAAACAATACAAATCTATAAGTCTTACTGATCCCTCTTTGTCCTCCCTTCCAATAGCAGTTTTTCATGAATAAGTAAGCATATTTAAAGATAGGATTGATAATTTGGAAAACTCTAGAATTATGAGGATCAAATAGCGGTTGTTCAGAAATTTATCGCCAAAAATATGAATTCTCAAATTGGGGTAAAATCACACACAGCTCATTCTTTGGCAATTCATAACAAGTATTAAAATCTCCCAACGTCCATTCATAACTTTCATTAAACAAACGAAATTTAAACTTCCCCCCACCTTGAACATTATCAACCTCTATTGAGCTTAAAAATTCAAAAACAATTCTAGGATAAGTAGGATATTTTATGTTCACTAAACCACTCCATCCTATCCTTTCAAATAACCAAACCAAATCATCCTTAAACCCCAAAATTTCTAAAGTTTCAACATCAAGAAACCTAGTGCTTAAAAGAGGTCGTTTACATAAAGAAGAATATCTATACCGTTGCTCATCACTAGAGAAAACAATACCAAAGTCATTAGAAATACCTTTAAAGCAAACATTCCTCTCCTTTCTTGCAACCACATTCTCCTTCCCTTTTCTTGTGGCTGAAATATCCTCAATCACGTTTTCCATGGAAGAAAAATCAAATCTCCTTAAGAAGAATGAGAAAGAAAAATTAGAAGAAGTAGTTTAAATCTTTAGAAATGGGAAAATAGGAAAGAGGAACGAGCGGCGGTACACGGCCGTGTGCCGCCCACACCCCGTGCCCTAATTCCCTAAAAAGATGTGTATCAGGCCGTGTGATATCACACGGCCATATTCATTTCTCATCGCACGGCCGTGTCTGTGACACGGCCCCCTTCTCTTTCTTCTCTGGATTCCAGACACGGGCCGTGCAGATCCACACGGCCTCCCCCTCTTCCTTCTCTGGATTCTTCGCACGGCCGTGTCTGGGACACGACCTCTTCATCTTTCTTCTCGGGAGATCCTACACGGCCGTGTCTGGATGACACGGCCCAAGCACTTCCCTTCTCTGCAACCTTTGCTTGGCCGTGTATAGCACACGGCCGGGCTCTGTTTTGCACCTAACCTGAAAACAAAATTAAAAACAAGTAAAAACCAACAAAATGAATTTATACTAGCTAAAAGAATTCAATCTGGAGGGCGAGGTTCAGAAAAATACAACCTTTGTACCTCTTCTATTTTCGCACCATGAATATATTTTTTCAAACATTGACCATTTACCTTAATTATCCCAAAATCTTTGTTCCAAATATCTACAGCTCTAAAAGGATAAACCTTCTTTACCTCATATGGACCCGTCCACCTTGACTTAAGCTTCCCAGGAAAAAGTTTTAATTTTGAATTGAACAACAAAACCAAATCTCCTACATTAAAGTGTTTACGAAGAATGTGCTGATCGTGCCATTTCTTCGTCCTTTCTTTGTAAGATTTAGCATGCTCATATGCATCCATCCTTAATTCATCAAGTTCGTTCAACTGAAGCTTCCTTTTCTCCCCTACTTCCTTTAAATCCATATTCAAATTTGCGATTGCCCAATAAGCCTTATGTTCTAGTTCAACTGGAAGATGGCAAGGCTTACCATAGACTAATCGAAATGGGGTCATCCCAATAGGAGTTTTATAAGCAGTTCGATATGCCCATAAAGCATCATCTAATTTCAATGCCCAATCCTTTCTTGAAGTGGATACAGTCTTTTCCAATATGGACTTAATTTCCCGGTTAGATATCTCAGCTTGCCCATTAGTTTGAGGATGATAAGGTGTTGCTACTTTATGCTTCACTCCATATCTTCTAAGTAAGTTTTCAAACTGTTTCTCTATAAAATGTGATCCTCCATCACTAATGACTACCTTTGGCACCCCAAATCTTGGAAAGATAATACTCCTAAATAATTTGATAACTGTTTTCGCATCGCACGTAGGAGATGCCACAGCTTCTACCCATTTGGACACATAATCTACCGCCACAAGAATATACCTATTCCCATATGAAAGAGGGAAAGGTCCAATGAAATCAATTCCCCAAACATCAAATAACTCAACCTCAAGAATGTAATTTAACATCGTTTCATTTCTTTTAGTTATATTCCCAGTTCTTTGACATTGATCACAAGACTGAACAAACAACTTAGCATCCCTAAATAAGGTTGGCCAATAAAATCCTGCTTGAAGAATTTTCGTAATCGTTTTTGAACTACCCAAATGTCCTCCATAGGACGAAGAATGGCAATGAAACAAGATATCTCTAACTTCTTCTTCAGGTATACATCTTCGATAAATCACATCATTGCACTTCTTATACAAGAGAGGTTCATCCCAAACATAATTCTTAACTTCTGAAAAAAACTTTTTCCTTTGTTGATGAGAAAAATCTGGAGGTAACACTCCACTAGCAAGGAAATTCACAAAATCTGCGTACCAAGGAGTTTTCACACTTGATAAAGCTAATAAGTGTTCATCCGGGAATGTGTCATCAATAGGTAAATCAAAATCCACCTCATTTTTTGACTTTTGAGATATTCTAGACAAATGATCTGCTACTACATTTTCAGCTCCTTTCTTATCCCTAATCTCAAGGTTGAACTCTTGCAAAAGTAAAATCCACCTGATTAACCTAGGTTTAGCGTCTTTCTTTCCAAGTAGATACCGAATAGCTGCATGATCAGTATATACTATTACTCTTGATCCTACTAGATAGGATCTAAATTTATCAATAACAAATACCACTGCCAATAATTCTTTTTCTGTAGTAGAATAGTTTACTTGGGCTACATCAAGTGTTTTACTTGCATAATGGATCGCATGTAAAATCTTATTTCTTCGTTGTCCCAAAACTGCTCCTACAGCAAAATCACTAGCATCACACATTATTTCAAAAGGAAGATCCCAATCAGGTGCTTGAATGACTGGAGCTGTTGTAAGAGCACTCTTGATTTTATTGAAGGCTTCAATACATTCGCTATCAAAACAAAACTCAACATCTTTAATCAACAGATTAGTTAATGGCTTGGAAATCTTTGAAAAGTCCTTAATAAAACGTCTATAGAAACCAGCATGTCCTAAAAAACTCCTAACTCCTTTTACATTGATGGGTGGGGGTAATTTGTCTATTACTTCCGCTTTTGCTTGATCTACCTCAATACCACGCTCTGAGATTTTATGCCCCAAAACTATTCCTTCCTTAACCATAAAATGACATTTTTCCCAGTTCAACACTAGGTTTGTATCTTCACACCTTTTTAGAACAGTAGAAAGATTTGACAAACAAGAATCAAAGTCATTTCCATAAATTGAGAAGTCATCCATGAAAACCTCTATAATTTTTTCTATTAAATCTGAAAAAATTGCCATCATGCATCTCTGAAAAGTGGCTGGAGCATTACAAAGCCCAAATGACATCCGACGATAAGCAAAGGTACCATAAGGACAAGTAAAAGTAGTCTTCTCCTGGTCTTGAGGATGAATTAGAATCTGAAAAAATCTAGAATATCCGTCCAAGTAACAAAAGTAGGAATGTTTAGCTAATCTTTCAAGCATTTCATCAATAAATGGTAAAGGGAAATGATCCTTCCTTGTTTCTTTATTCAACTTCCGATAATCAATGCACATTCGCCACCCCGTCACTGTTCGTGTTGAAATTAGCTTATCTTCTTCATTCTTGATAACAGTCATTCCTCCTTTCTTTGGAACCACGTGGACTGGACTCACCCATTCACTATCCGAAATTGGGTAAATAATCCCTGCATCAAGAAGTTTAATCACTTCCTTCTTTACTACCTCTTTTAAATTTGGATTTAGTCTCCTTTGATGCTCAATTGAGTTCTTGTACCCCTCTTCAAGTAAAATTCTATGCATACAGAGAGATGGACTAATCCCTTTTATATCATCAATTGTATATCCAATGGCCTTTCTATGCAACCTTAACTCATCCAACAGTCTCTTTGTTTCAAACTCATTTAACTGAGCATTAATTATAACTGGATAAGTAGAATTCGGCCCAAGAAATTCATATTTAAGATTTGGTGGTAATGGTTTAAGTTCAAGTTGAGGTGGTACTATTTCTGGTAAAACTGGCTCTTGTTCTATCAACATAGTCTCCTCCTTAGCCAAGCTTTCTTCTAAAAACTCTTCATTATTTAAAGACAGATTGTCCTCCTTATGATCACCAAGACATACCCCCTTTTCTGTTGAAAATGCTTTTTCACCAAACATTTTTGATAATGATTCACAGCACCAAGGAAATAATGTTTGGAAATCGTTTTGATTCAAGATAAGCCCTTTTTCAACATCATCCTTTTCTCTAATGATATCCATTGTTAAGAATGAGCTATCTTGCTCTGCCCAATCATTGAAATTTTGCATAATTCTGCCAACTATCTCAAAAGTTTCTTCTAGACTTTTTTTCAAAAATGATCCTCCAGATGCTAAATCCAGTTGATTCTTATTTGAGAAAGAAAGCCCAACATAGAACAAATGCATAATTAACCATTTCTCAATTCCATGATGTGGACATAACTGCAGAAGAGAAGAATATCTTTTCCAGGCTTGGTATAATTTTTCTCCATCCAATTGCTTGAAATTTAAAATTTGACTTCTCAAATAAGTAGTTTTCTTTGGAGGGAAATATTGGTCAAGGAATTTTTGCTCTAACTCATCCCATGTTTTGATACTTTGAGACTTTAGAGAATTATACCATCTTTTTGCATCACCCTTCAGACTAAAGGGAAAAGCAAGCAGCTGAACAATATCAGATGAAACTTCTTCATATTTCAAAGTATAACAATATCTATAAAACTCCATCAAATGGGAATAAGGGTTCTCAATCTCCAATCCTCCAAACTGAGTTTTCTGAAACATGGAAACAAAAGATGGTTTGAGTATAAAATTTCTTGCTTGTATGTTAGGGTAAACAATTGCTCCCATTTGTTTTGCAGACTTCGGAGCTCCATAATCTCCTAGTGACTTGCACACCATGTTTAGATATTCTTGTTCTTCTATTTGCCTTTGCAGAATTCTTCTTTTATGGAAAGTTCTGTCAATCTTAGGGTCAAAAGGAAAGAATTCCCCTGCAAAGTTAGATCTTCGCATACACAAGAACAAGATAGCAAATGACAATTCAATAGAAAAAGAAAAATAAAAGAATCAAAAATGCAGAATTGAATTTGTACAAAAAGAATTAACAAGAAGTAAAAGTTATACAAGAAAGTAAAAACAGAAATCTAATGATTAGTTACAACTATGCAATATGAAAGGAAAACAAATGTTATGTTTAGTCTAACTCAATTGATAATTCCTAATGTTATAGCGCAGTCCCCGGCAACGGCGCCAAAAACTTGTTACGCTCCGCAAGTGTACGGAAATGTCGCAAGTAATATAAAAGATTATCGTATCCACAGGGACTGGAATAAGCACTAGGAAATGCCTCAATGCGAATTAGCTAAACAACTATCCAATTGTTTCAAATGCAAAGTGAAGGTAAACAAATCTAATATTAAAGATCAACAAACAAGAGTTTAGTGTTTTTGGGTTATGATAAGGGGAGATTCTAGGAGTTTCGGTTTCTTTGTAAGATTTCTTGAATGTAAATGGTTCACCAATTCTTATCCTTCAATTGCCAAACACTTGTAGAAAGTTGTCAATTCTCTCTTGCAATAGATAACCGGCTAAGGACTGAAAAATGTATCTAAATATGATCAATTAGACGTGAACCTACGTTGTCCTTACACAGAAGCGCACCTATTACTATGTCTTCCTCGGATATCAACATAGAAGCCCACAACTTATTAATCTATCAAGATACAAGAAACTAATCACAAAATCCATCCTACTCTCTTGAATATTCCTATTTCCTCTTCAAGATTATCTCTCAAACGTCCTTACACGGGCTTGCACCTGTCACGTGGATCCCTCGGATGATCGAGTGAGAGTTTATCTTTACTAAGTCTACAAGAAATCCAAACAATCAATCAAGAATGAGAATTAAGCACAAATCACCATTAATCATTCAAGATCGAATTGATACAAGCAAGACAATGTCATTGAAACAAGAAATTGGCAAATCCATAAGAGATTACATCAATCCATCATACAAATACTCCCTTAATCCTAGAATACAAGATCTACTCCATGAATCGAGGAAGAATACCCGAAGAAATAGAGATTACAAGCATTTCTTAAATCCCCAATCCAAGAAACCAAGAAAAGGGGGAAAGAGAAAACTTATCTACGAAGAAGCCTCGTCTTCGGATCCAATCCTCGCTCCGGAGTCGAAATCGTCAAGAACTCCCCTCAAATCGCCCAGAAATCCTCCCAAGAATGGGAGGAAACCACCAAATCTTGCCTTCTCCCAAAGGGGGAGAGATCCCCTTTCAATTCATGAAAGAGGGTTTAAATAGAGGAGGAAATCGGGCGCCACACGACCCCGTGACATGGCCGTGTGAGATTCACACGGCCATGTCCAGTTCCTTCTCTGCCAAAACTGCACCGCCGTGTGACTCACACGGCCAGGACCCTTCTTTTCTATGGAAATGCTACACGGCCGTGTGGTGCACACGGCCAGGACCCTTCTTTTCTCTGGAAATGCTACACGGCCGTGTGGTGCACACGGCCACCACCTGCTTGGCCTCTGGAAACCTCACACGGCCATGTAATGCATCTGCTCTAATTTCTTCAAATCAAGACACGGCCATGTGAGATTCACACGGCCATGTCCTCTTCCCTTCCTATTAAAACTACACGGCCGTGTGTGGTACACGGCCTGATGCTCTCTCCCTTCAATTCCTTCCAAGCTTGTCCGAGGACGCATAATCTTCACCAATTTCAACTCCTGTGTACAGAAAATGCACAAAAAGCAGATCTCCGAACCAAAAGAGTAAATATGCTGAAAGGAAAGCTGGAAGTATAAAAGTGCATAGATCAAGCATGCTCAAAGTATGTAAATGTGCGTAAAAATATGCATAAAAGAGTATATAATCTACGCACATCACCCTCCAGACTCAGCTTCTTTGCAGGTTCGCCGGAGGCCCACCTCAACACCAAAGGACAGCGGAGAGCGCCACGTCCCCAGTGTCCGTCGACTCAGAGCTCGGACAGGATCATCCCATATTCTCAAACCTTTTTGTGAGAGCATCCAGTTTTGCAGCCAATAAAGTAACTGCATCGACATCAAACTTCCCTGATGCCTTTGTTGTTGGGTTTACACAAGAATAGCCACCACTTATTTCTTTATCCCATTGATGGTGATTTTGTTCTACGCTTTCAATTATTTCTTCGGCTTCATCCCAACTCTTATTCATAAGTCCCCTCCAGCAGTTGAATCAAGGGATACCTTTGTATAATAATTGATGCCGTTATAAAATGTATGTAGCACTAACCACCTTTCCAAACCATAGTGTGGGCATTGTCTGAGCATACTATTATATCTATCCCAAGCTTCAAATAAAGATTCAGAGTTCGCTTGCTTGAAGCTTGCAATGAGATTCCTCATATGAGTCGTTTTACTTGGAGGATAGAATTTGTCAAGGAATTGTTGCTCACATTGCTCCCATGTGGTGATGCTATTCGGAGCCAAAGAGTTTAACCATTGCTTGGCTCTATCTCTCAAAGAAAACCCAAATAATAATAAGTGCACTGCCTCAGAAGGAACACCATTCATCTTCATGGTGTCGCATATCTCATAGAAGACCTCTAAATGTTGGTTGGGGTCTTCATGTGGTCCTCCACCAAACTGATTTTGTTGCACCATAGATATAATTGCAGGTTTGATCTCAAAATTGTTTGCTTCAACTGAAGGCCTTGAAATACTAGATCGAAAACATCTAGCGTAAGGTGCTGCATAATCCTTTAGTGGTCTATTAGCCATGATAGAATGTTCTTGTTCTTCTTGTTGTCTTTGCAGAATTTTTCTTCTATGAAATGTTCTGTCTATCTCAGGGTCTAGAGGAAGAAGTTCTCCTGCAAAGTTAGATCTTCGCATACACAAGAACAAGATAGCAAGATAGGTTTACAAAAGAAAAAGAAGAAAGAAACTAAATCCAAAGAAAAACAGAGAAAAGTTAGACAAAAAATGTTAGAATAAAAAATGTAGAATTAGAATTACAACAAAAAGAATTGACAAGAATGTTATACAAGAAAGGGAAAACTTATGAAAACAGAATTCTAACAATTAGATTCAACTATGCAAATGAAAAGAAAAGTTATGTTTAGTCTAACTCAATGGATAATCCATAATGTTATAGCGAAGTCCCTAGCAACGGCGCCAAAAACTTGTTGACCTCCGCAAGTGTACGGAAATGTCATAAGTAATAATAAAAGATATCGTATCCACAGGGACTAGAATAAGCACTAAAGATGTCTCAACGTGAGTTAGCTAAACAACAAATCAATTGGTTCTCAAAAGCTAAGTGTAACTATGAAAAGTAAACAAAGAAATGAAAGAATAAGAAACAAGAATAAGGGCAATGATAAGGGTATGTTCTAGGAGTTTTGGTTTCTTTGTAATATTATTCAATGTAATGATCTACCAAATCTTATTCCTTAATTGTCCATCATTTGTAGAAGGATGTCGGTTCTCTCTTGTAATAGACAACCGACCTAGGACTAAAATATATCTAAATGTGATCAATTAGGAATGAACCCTATGTTGTCCTTACACGGGCTTGCCTGTCACGTGCGCCCCTCGGATAATCAACATAAAAATCCAATACTTCTCAACCTCATTAAGATATAAAGATGAATGCATCCAATCCATCCTACCCTCTTGAAATACCTAATTTTCTTTTCAAGATTACCCCTCAAACGTCCTTACATGGGCATATTCCTGTCACAAACGTCCATCAGAAAATCGAAGGAGAAACAATCCATACAAGATCCACAAGATATTCAAACATTCAATCAAGCATGGTAATTAAGCCATAATCACAACAATCCACACAAGAAAGAATAGATACAAACAGGGCAAAATCATAGAAATAGGAATTTTAGCAAATCCACAAGAGTTTACATCAAATCTCCATTACAAATACTCCCTCCATCCTAGAACAAGAGATCTAATCCATGGAACAAGGAAAGAATCCCAAAGACAAGCATCTTGATCCCAAATCCAAGAAAGAAAGGGAAGAAAAAGCTTATCTATGATGAAGAGTCATCTTCAGATCCAATCTTCCTTCCCCGGAGTCGAAACATTGAAGATCTGCCCTTGATTCGCTGGAAATCCCTCCAAGAAAGTGGAGGAACACCCAAATCTTGAATTCCCCCCAAAAGGGAAAAGATCCCCTTTGAAATGAAGAAGAAACCATTATATAGATGGGGAAATTCGGGTGCCACACGGCCCCAGGTCCTGGCCGTGTGTGGGACACGGCCTGGCTCACTCCCCTCTCTGCCTGTCTCACATGGTCGTGTGTGAGACACGGCCGTGGGTTGCTTCTGCCAATGCTCCCCTTGCACGGCCGTGTAGATCTACACGGCCTGCACTACCTCCGCCTCTGGAAACCTGGCACGACCACGTGGTGTACACGGCCAGAACCTTCTTGCTCACTGGAAACCCTGCATGGTCGTGTGGTGTACACGGCCAGGGCCTCCATGGTCTCTGAAAATCTTACATAGTCATGTGGCATACACAGCTTGGCTCCATTTGGCTTCAAAACTTACCATGGTCGTGTGAGGTTCACACGGTCGAGCCATCTTCCTTTCCTGCTGTAGCTACACAGCCAAGGATCTCCACACAGCTTGGGCAACCCCCCATGGCAGGGTCGTGTGAGGTACAAGAATGGTGCCTCCCTCCTTTGCTTCGCTTGCAGATTTGGCCTTGAACATGAAACCTTCACAAAATTCGAATCCTGTGTACAGAAAATGCACAAAAGTAGATCTTCGAACAGAAAGAGTAAATATGCTAAAAGGAAAGCTGGAAGTATGAAAATACGTAGACAAAGCATGTATAAAGTATGTGAATGTGTGTCAAAACATGCTAAACAAGTGTATACAATCTACGCACATCATGAATCATGATTTCCTTTGGACTCTTTATGAATTCAATACCTATTTTGGATTACCCACAGGGGTACCTCGCAAGTTTGATTATAGATATAATGCAAATTCCTTTTGGAGTTTCATCACTGGTTTAAGTGGCCCTATGACCCATCTAGATCTAAAGCTTCCCATATGCACCATCTTTCGATACCTTCACCATGTTATGAGCAAGACTATCTATGGTAGGGGTGAGAGTGATGGAGTGGTAAGAAAAGTGGAGCTTTACTCTATATGGGCCATGATTCACAAAGTTGAATTTGATGGAGGGTTCCATTTTTTACAAACTATGTAGAGGGCGGGGAAGGCAAATTTGGGAACAATTATATTTGGTGGGTTAATTACAACCATTGCTAGGAAACTTAAACTACATGTCTCGAGTCTAGAAGCTATTCATGGAAATATCAAAATAGATATAGACACATTCCTAGCAATGAGAATGATATGTCGGGATGAAAACAGTTTCAGTTTTCCTAGAAGGGATGGGCTCCCTGTCCCTTTACCAAATCCTGAGTGCACAACAATTCATAACCCCAATAATTGGATTATTAAGTATCCAATTTCCCGCACCTCTGCATCCCCTAGAGAGCATCATGAGTATCCTTCACCAAGAGCCCCATCGCCAGTTGGATTTTTTTATCCGACTAGACATTCATTTGCTTATGGTAGTGTGGGGCCTTCTATCTTTGATTTCTCTACTTTCCGTACATCTTTGGATTCTCTTCATGAGAAGCAAGATATTTCTCTTAAGATTTTGGAAAACCATTGTGACTTTACTCATGATCAATTCCAATATGTATAGGATTAATTTCAAAAGAGGAATGGTTTTTACAGTAGAGTATCCAATTTTATGGGAGAATACTACAATCACCAAGGGAGAATGAATGAGTTTATGGACTCCATAGATATCACCAGTCAGTAGGTGTCCACACTATACCAATACTATGAAAATATGGGCCACCTTCCTTGAGTCTCTAGATTTCTCCCTGGGCCACGATCTCCACCGGGGAATAGACCTCCTACGGATGGTCCATCTTTAGTGAGTGGTAGACCTACCCATTTTCCACCCCTTTCCCTTGCCCACCCCCATAAGTTTAGTTTCATTGAGGACAATGAAATGTCCAAGTCTGGGGGGTAGTTTTTATGTACAGTTGCATTTTGTTTTTTTAGTCATGTCGCACTTTGTTTTCTTAGATTTATTTTCTCTCATGGTTTGAGGTATTTTGAGTTACATTAATCACACTATTACTGCTGACTTGTCTAAGAGTAAACTTCTAACATGATCATTATCTAGAGATCATGAGTTACACTTCATATGCCAGTATATTTAGTGAATTATTTTTTACTATCTTCGGTGAAACAAAATGGACATACCATTTGTTTGATAGAATTTTTTTTCTGCACGTTTATTGTTTAGATTCATTTTGATAGGTTATTAGTGCTAGTATGTTTGGTGATCTACTATTCTCTATCATCAATAATAGGATGTGAGTATTGTTTTTCATTGAAATAATTTGATTCTAGTCTAACTTGGGGATCTCTATACACTTGCCTTATTTTGATAGTTGAAGGTTCTAAAAATAGTCATGATTCATTAGATTTGATGAGTAATTGAATTCCCATGGTGATTTCTTAACTACATCTTGGTTATTAGATTGATGCTCAAAACATTAAAGCTTATTTGGAAAAATAGAAATTTCACTAATTGCATCGTTATTAATGTGCAATTGAAAAAAAAAGAAATAAGGGATCGAAAAAAAATTATTGTCATGAGTGAAAATTAGTTGTTTGCCCATTTTAGATCGAGTTCGGTTACTGGAGAAATAAATACTAGATTTCTCTTATTATCAAGCACATTACTTAGACCTTGGTTAGATCTAAGATAGATAAACCAAATAGTATTTGCTGCTAGGAATAAAAAGAAACGATGGTTCAATGACGACTTGATAAAGACTAAGAATTTATACTTAAAAAATTTAGGCCACGATTTGCACTGAGCATGGAGAACACATTCTTATGCTAATTAAATCCATTTTTTATCATGCTCATTATTGAAATTATTTGATAGAGTTTAATTGACTCACCAAGGATTATGACACACTTACTTCTACATATGCTTCTAGACTGTAGAATTTTACTTGATAGCAATCAAGGGATTTATTATTGATCATTCTTGATTATGCTCATTAGTTTCACTAGCATGATAAAAATGAATAAAATTACTAAGGATACACATTTTTAGTTCATGAATCTAGATTGCAAAGTTTACTTGAGGACAAGAAAAATGTTAAGTCTGCGTGTGTGATGTGCATATATTATATATGTTATTTGTATTATTTAACGCACCTCTTTCTGTATTCATTGCCTATGATCTATTCTTTTTCACTCTTTATCATGATAATTTTAGCATAATTACTATTTTACATTCAGAGATCTGCTAGGTATTTGTTTCACTTTTAGGAGTAGTTTGGAGTGGAAAAGGATGCTAAAGACACAAAAGAAGTTCAATTGAGAAGACCATGACACAACCTTGTTTACTCCAAGGAGATAAAAACAAGGATTAGAGTGCCCAAGTCATTTCAGATGCAAATTTGGCTTGGCCATGCCTTAAAGGATGGCCAAAGAAGGAATGAAGGAAGAGGCCATGCCAAATGGCACGGCCAAGGAGAAGATCAGTGTAGAAATGGTCCTGGCCTCTGCTCATTTCATCTTTTGATTGACAAGATGCAAATTGAAGTGAAAATGGAGCAAAGATGCACATGGGAGAAACTCCAGAAGAAATCAGCAACCTGGTCGTACCCTAGAGGCACGATCGTGTGTCGGCCCAAGGGTTGGTCATGCCCCATAGGCACGGTCATGCCCCCCACCAAAGATGAAGCAGGCTCTGGTCGTGCCTGCTACCAGAGGCCAATCAGGCTCTGGTCGTGTGCTTCTTTCAGAGTCACTTTAAGGCATGACCATGTCATTTGGCTTAGTCGTGCCATATTTTAGTGACTAATTAAAGAGGGGCATGCCTCGCTAGGCTGTGTGGCATGGAGTCAGGTCGTGTCGTGCGAAAATAGGATTGTGTTGAATTTGAAAATACTATAAACTAATTTTGAAAAGGTCATAACTTTGTGCTTGGTTAGAGTTACAAGTTATTCTTTATACCAAAATATAATTAATTTCAAGATCTACAACTTTTCTTTAGGATTCAATAGAGAATAACATGGTCTAGCTGTTATAAAAGGCATGGCCATTCCTCCCAGCCATGGTCGCATCACACCCTCCATCCAAACTACAGACCAAACTTTGAACCACCATAACTTTCGGCTCAGTTGGAGTTATGAGATGTTCTTTATAAAAAAAAATGTATATAATTTCAAGGGTTGTAATTTTAGTTTAGGGTGGAATATGAAAAAACTAGGTTTAAGAGGTGAAAACCCTATTTTGGAAGAGCCCTGTAAACTTGACAAATCTGGGCAGTTTAGAGGAGGTATAAAAGGGTCAAGAAACCCATTCTTTAACTCATATTGGGTTTGGGACTTTGTCCGTCTCCTTGGGGAAGGGTTATCCCCTTAGGGGAAACCCTAGAGCTTCCATCTTCACTGATATGCATGATTTGTCCACCTCTAGAGCAAGAAGTCCAACTTAGAAGACCAACAATGCATTGCTAAGCATTTCTCTTCTCCTTTCTCTTTGATTTGAGTTGTAGAATGCTATTCTTCACATCTCTAGTTTGTTTCTTCTTTTCTATGGAGTAGATTTCTTATTCTTAAAATGTAGGGAGTATTTGTGATGCGATGTTGATGTATGAACTATGTATATATCATTCCTTGTTCAATGAAGTGCTTATGTCATGTTCTACATGTATTGTGTCTTCTAATTGTTTAATGAAATATGTGAATGGTGTAAACATGTAGATGTGTATTGATTGTTCATCCTGTAGAGAGGATACTCTAAATTGTATGATAAAGGGGTCCTAGTGGCAAGGGTATCTTTTTAACCAAACATCTAGAGCATCTCCTAAAAGGGAGGACAATTCTCCACAAGGAAGCATCTAATTAGGCTTAATGGGTTATCTCTAATCCTATGTTAATAAGTGTCTTGTTTAATATAGCTATTGTATGTCTGGGGGATCCATAGTAACAAGGGTATCCCTTTAACCAGACTTGCAATGCTTAGTGGTATTGGATACCAATAGGGATAGCACTCTGACATGATCGTCGCGGGATAGTGTCAGTATTTAGTTAGATTTCCTACATGTACATAAGGATGGATGTAAGAAGATGAACAATGCATATGGACATTAACTAGCAGCATAATGAAATTAAACTCCTAAAATCATTCCTCCAACCACTCTTCCCCTCTCTCTACTCTCTTTTTCCTCACTCTCTTCCCTCTCTCTCCCAACTCTCTCTCTTAATCTCTTGCCTTCAAGCTCTTAACTATCCTTCAATTGTCTAGATAATTTACTGTGCGAAGTTAAATAATATTTAATCAACAGTCCTTGGAGGATCGATATTTTTATTACTAACGACATAGTCGTGCACTTGCAGCTTCCTAACAAGTTTTTGACACTGTTGCTGGGGATTGTTTTAGATTAACATTATTTGATTAGCATATGAGTTATTCTAGACTTGTTAATAGATTTTTTATTTTATTATTTATTTTTATTTCTATATTTATTTTTCTTGTCATAGTTTATATTTCAATTTTTCCTTTCCTTAATTTCTACATTTTCTTTCTTATTCTTAATTCTATATTTTTATTTTCTTTTATTTAATCTTTACACTTTTGTTTATCCATGAGCATTAACATATCAAGCAGACCTTTAAGAGAATTTTTTTAAACTCATTTTTGTAAGATAGTCTCTCATTGTGTAACCTCATATCGAAGTAAAAAGTTTCTAACTAGTCCCAAAGTTAATTACCATGATACAAGGTTATAAATTTGAAGGAGAAGTATCAGAAAACCCATATCTACACCTTGAGGCATTTCTAGAATATTGCAACATGGTAAACTATGAAGGAGTGTCAGCGGATACAATTTGGTTGATGGAATTCCCTTTCAGTAACAAGGATAGAGAAAAGACTTGGTTTTATTCTCTCCTTTCTCAAAGCATTACAAATTGGGAACAATCGAAGTAACAATTCTGAATCATTTTTTCCTCCAAGTAGAACTATGTACATGAGAAATTGCATTATAAACTTTGCTTAAGCAGATGAAGAAATAATATTTGAAGCATGGGATAGATTCAAAACTTTGCTAAAATAGTCTCCTTGTCATGGCTTAGATAAATGGTTGACAGTGCACCTATTCTACATTGGAATTACATTTTTGAATAAGAGATTATTGGATTCAACTGCAGGAGGTTCTTTGATGAACAAAAGTTTAGATGAGACATACAAATTAATTGATCAAGTGACACTAAACCTCTAAGAGTGGGCAACTAAAAATGTGACGACATCTTCCTCAAAAATTCTAGAAGTGCGAGCCAAGAATATAAGTGTGTCTATTAAACAAGGCCTTTTACAACCATCTAGGAATGTTGAAAATCATGAAGAAATCATCATAAAGCCACAGGATGAGAGGTTCAAATAGTTGGAGGCTAAGATAGATAGCTTGACTTCAAAATGGTTCAAACAACACCTCCCTCCCACCCAAATAAGGTCTAGTGAACATTGTAATGATATCAATTGGAGAAGTACTTGTATATCAACGAAATTCAGGAGAAAGATGGGTATGGATATGAGGAAAGGAACACAAGAAAACCATAAAGACTCACCTCCATCACTCAACCAGTCCCATTTCTTCAATGGTTGATGCAGCCACCTCCATGAATTTGAACCTCCACCTCAGACTCCACAACTAATGCTTCCACCGAGAACATATGCACCACTGATTCCTTCTCCACAACAGTAGGTGACAATGGTGAGCAAAGAGGAGTTCAACAAATTCTATAATGATAATTCAGCTGCATGTAAATTTGTTTATTTAATTCAAGATGATGAATTTTTTGATGATAATGAAGTAGCCACTTGTAAATTTGTTGGAATAATTAACAATGAAGATTTTTCTAATGAGGATGATTAGTTTAAAATTTTTGATAAAGTTGTCAATTCTCCATCTGTTGATATTGATGTTGGTATATTTTTTTATGTTTTCGATAATGATGAAGTTGTAAAAGGAAGTGTAGGGAGTTGTGTTGTGGAAGAAGTATCTTGAGAATCACATCCTATGTTCCCACAACTACTTGATATTATGAGAGTTGTAAGAACTAAACATGTTGTGGATTAATGTGTAGGAACTTGTGCAAAGATAGTAGAGCCCCAAGAATCACTACTTTAGTTGTATTACCACCTGAGTCAAAGTTAAAACCATCATTTGATCCCAAAGAAGTTACATCCACATATTTAGTACTTCTAGGTACCTCTCAGTAATGTAAGGTTAGTATTTTTAGTGATCTTTTAGAAAATTTCATAGAAGTACCTATTATCGATTTTGTAGGATGTCATTCATGTTTCATTCATGCTCCATCATATTTAATATGGTTCTAGTTCTTTCTTATATTACATGCTTGTGGGAGGTATTCTTTTCTTTTGGATATGCAAATTTCACTTGGGCTGAAAATTGGAAGCTCAATCTGAACCATCTCTGCCCTCCGAAAAGAATTCGCAAGGAGATGAAGATGGAGAGAACAGTGATATGCCATAGTGTTTGTATGACGACAGTTCTCTCCATAATAAAATGGGTTGTTGGAAGAAAAGTCTAGAAGTTTCTCACTCTGACTAGAGTGCAATTTTGAAAAACCCAATAAGGGATGGAGCTAATGACCTAAAACAAGCGCTTCTTGGAAGGCAACCGAAGTTTAATCTTATTTTCATTTAAGTTTTAGTTTCTTGATAGTTTCTTTACTTTGTTCAAAGCAATCCTAATCTCTCTATTTAATTTTTCTTGACTATTTTTTTATGTAGGATTCACTGTTGTGGAGGAACGTAAATATCAGATAGAGGAGTATTTTTAGCACATAAATATCTCAATCATTCAGAACTCATCACTTGGTAACTTCTCCAACTTTATAAGCTCTTCCAAATTACATTTCTAATTTTCATTGAGATAATGAAAAGTTTAAGTCCGGGGGATGTGTTGAGTTGTAGTTTAGTTTTTACACATTACTTTTTACATAAGCTCCTGCACACTTAGACACAAGGTTTAAAACACACAAGACCTAACTTAACTTGTTGATTACACTAAAATATCCTTGGGGTTCTAACAATCTCTCCCTTTTTGATATGAGCAACCCAAGTTAACCTAGAGTAAATAGACATAAAAAAATAAACTAACTAAATTTGTAATAAAGTAAAAAAAGATAGAAAATTTAAATTTTGGTCTACCTCCCCCTAGACTTATACTTTTCCTTCTCCCCCTTTGATCACATAAAAATTGGGGTTCAAAGAAAAACTCTAAGGGAAAAAAAATTTGAAACTTTGAAAAGTTTTGCAATAATTTTCAATGAAGGAAAAAAATGTTCTTAGAAAAACTTTAACTAAGAAAACTTTCTAAGCAAAAACTCTAAGTAAGAAAATTTTCTAAGTAGAGCTAAAAAAAAAAATTCTAACTCAGGAAATTTTACAAACATATTTTTAAAAAAATTTCTAAGTAAAGAGTTAAGCAGAAATTTCTAATTTCAGAAGAACTTTTAACTTATGCAATTTTAGTTTTACGCAAAAAAAAAATTCTAAGTCAAAAAATTTTGAAAAAAATATTAAAAAAAACTTTTTAAAGCATTATTAAATTTCAACCTTAATGCTTTATCAGAAAGTTAATTAAATATTTTATTTCAATGTTTTGGCTTTCAGGTCGTGGTGAGGTACTAGGTCTTCTTGGTTATTGGAGCAACAACCACTTCCTTAGACAAAGCCTCATAAAGAAATTTTAATGTCTAATTTTCTCGCTGAAAGCTCTAAATCTAATTAGTTCAAGTTCAAGTCAGACAGGACTTTGGAACCCAATATAGGTTCCAGCCTACTAGATTGACTAAAAATTTCTTAGGGGCATATCTTTTTGAAATATTCCTAATTTATCCCTTATGATATCTAAAATACCAATTTAAATTGTTAAATTTTCTAACATTGGTCTTAGATGAACATGCATGGTTTTTCAAATTATTTACTTGTACTTTTAAATTATCATTTTCTACTTTTAATTTTTCATTTTCTAATTTAATTCTGTTGGCAAGATTTACATAATATTATTTTTAAATTCTTAATTTCTTTTTCTAATTTACAGCAATCCTTAGTTAATAATTTAATGAACTTAAACAATTTGTCGGGAAGAAGATTTTGTACCTGACTTACCTTATCGATCTCGTTGTCCGTGTCTCCCCCTGAACTGCTGCTTTCTTCCGACGTAGCTCCCCCTTCATCAATGCTCTCGATGCTCATTTCGGAAGAGCTTGACTCGCAGTCGTCATCTTGATGACTTGCCATTAGTGCAAGTTCGGAGAAGGCTTCGACTTCTGATTCGGACGACGTATTGTCCCACGTCGCTTTTAATACCTTGCGCTTTTGGATAGGATTCTTGATTTTATCCTTGTCCTTGTTCTTTTTACCCTACGGATTGTTAATTTTTCTAGTCTTACAAAGATTCTTGAATTGTCTTACCATCATTACCATTTCCTCGTCATCGAGAGAAGACTTCGACTCAGGTTCGTCTCTCGATGCTTTGAGGGCGACGTTGTTCTTGGGCTCCTTCGTACCTACACATCTTGATTCGTGCACTTCAAATGTGGAAAAGAATTCTTCTAATGTAATTTTTTCTAAGTCTTTTGAAATATAAAAAGCATCTACTAGTGATGCCCATTTTGAATTTCTAGGAAAGGAATTTATTGCGTACCTTAGCGAATCTTGGTTACTTACCATCTCTCTGAGATTTGAAAGTCCGGTGATGATTTCGTTTATTCTTGAGTGCAGATGCGTAACTGTCTCATCTTCCCCAAGTTGCAGGCTGGTGAGCTGATTGCGAAATTGATCCCGTCTAGCGAGCTTGGCTTCAGGCGTTCCTTCATGCAACTCAAGGAACTTCTCCCATAGTTCCTTTGCGGAGTCGTAGTTGCCGATTCAGTTGACTTATTGTGGCGGGAGAATACTTAGCAGATGGTACTCTGCTTTGTCGTTTGCCACGTAGTCGGCCTGCTCCCTTTTCATCTAGTGGTATTTCTCCTTACCTTCCGGTGCTGTAAACCGAACTCCATAATTAACATTAAATCAAAATCGGTTTTAAAGAATACCTGCATTCGCTTTTTCCAGCTAGCGAATTCCCCTTCGAACTTCGGCAGATAAATGTTTGGTCCGCCATTATTTCGTTGCTTAATTCGGCGGTTAGTCCTCCTGAAGCACCTTGGCTCTGATACCACTTGTTGGACCGCTGGGGCCGGCTAGAAGGGGGGTTTAATAGCCTACAAAAATAAAAACATGAAAACTCTTCCCAACTTTTCTTAAACTAACACTTGCATAAAATAAATAAGCAGAAAGTAAAAGATGAGGCTCAGAAAGATTTGACTTGGTTATAACCGGGGAGGTTGCTAATCCAAGAAAAATATCACACTAGTACTCCTTCAGGCGGAGAAGCCTCTTACAGCAATAACGCACAGAGAAATAGAAGCTAAACTACAATTGGGAGAGCATAAGTGTTGGAATACACAATGTCTAAGTTGATATCAAGCTTCTGGACCAAGGCTATATTTATAGCCTTGGTCGGGGCGCCCCGAAGGGGTTCCGGGCGCCCTGGGGGGGATAAAACTTTATCCCCAATGCATAGATCTCGGTTTGACCGAGATCTGGATATATTTTTAGTCTGGGCGCCCGGCGGGGTTACGGGCGCCCCAAACTATTCCGGGTGCCCCGGCTGGAAAAGTCAACCCTGTTGACTTTTTTCAACCGGGGTCTTCTGCTCCGGCTCCATTCCCCTTAGACCGAGTCTTCTACTTGCTTAGGTGATCTCTACCATCCGGAATAGGGCTCACCCAAACCCAACTTCCGGTCTTCTCGAGCAGGCTTTCACTCGGGCTTCTCGTCCCTCGGAATCATCACGTGCTTCCTTCTCGTCTGCCAGCGTACTCATCCGTAGCCTTTGTCCCTCAGTCGCACCCTGTGTCGACCTTCTCGCTAGCTACTTTTCTTGCTCCCCGAGCAGTCTTCCGCTCTGACTTCTCGTCCCTCGGAACCACTGCACGCTTCCTTCTCGTCTGCCGGTGTACTCTTCTGCAGTGCCTCATCCCTTGGATGCACCACGTGCCATCCTTCTCGCTAGTTGCGTCTTCCGCTCGACTACTTGTGCTCCTAAGCTCCTGCACACTTAGACACAAGGTTAAAAACACACAGGACCTAACTTAACTTGATGATCACACCAAAACAACCTTAGGGTTCCAACACTATCTTTCCTATTTATGTTACTAAAGTGGCAATGGTTTTACTGTAGAAGTTTGAGTGTTGGCCTTTGATCCTGTCCAGAATCTGAGTCAGATCGACCGCCAGGTGAGGTGGATGGAATGTTGACAGAGTCGCAACATCCCAGAGGGGGGTATTCTGAGATGGCTTCTATGTTGACCAAGTCGTCAGAAGTCCTCTAGTCAACACTACCTACAGCCAGCGATCAGGTTGTCCCGGTCTCTGGTACCTCGAGGCTCGAGTTAGATCCAATGAATATATAAGTAATAGACTAATATATATAATAATGAAATATGCATAGAACATGAATAGAGAACGTACCCTAGCCTAAGGGGTGCCCTCGGATGGGACGCTGCTAGAGTTGTCATGACCCGAAAATGACCTAGAACAGCAGGTTAACGGGAGTCGGATGTGGAACTGTGTCTGGTAACACGGAGCCAAATGTGACTTGGATTCAGAAGATGACACGTAGACCGAGAGATAATAATGACACGTAGGTCGGAAGATAATAGTGGCACATAGGCCAGTATAAGACACCAGCACACAGGCTGGGATAAGATATCGGTACATAGGCTAGTATAAGACACCAACACATAGGCTAGGATAAGACATCGGGACACAGGCCGGGAGATAATAGCGGTATACAAGCTGAGATAAGATGTCTGCATGCAGGCCGGGATAAGACATCGGTACTTAGCCTGGGACATAAAATATCACACAAGTCATGTTAAAACATAATGACAGCGAGGGCTCGAAGGCCCGATCAACATCAGAATCATACGACAATAGCAAATTAGATATCAGACCCACATTGGAAGTGTATGATAGTGTGTATCAGATGTCGGATCGACTTCGGATGCGTACCACAGGGTGGATTAGAAGCCGACCGCAATGATGAGGGTCGACAGCAAGCGACAATAAGCATAGGGCATCAGAGACACCGCTAAATAGAGGAGGCACCGCCAATCTCGGCAGGAGAGGACGACGTGCGATGTGGGCGCTGTGGGCAACAACGGGAGAGGAGAGGGGAGGCCACGCTCCAGTAAGAGACAACGGCGCGGAAGGAGGGGGCAACGCTGGTCGATGATGGTGGCAAGGGGATGGCCAACGAAGAGTTGTGCCCCTAATGCTGGAGAGGGCAGGTAGTGATCGAGGTGGTGATGGCTGGTCGTTGCGACGAGGAAGAAAGTGGGGTCGGTGTCGGAGAGCGACGTTGAGGAAGTTGGCGTTGATCCCTCATTGCGGCGGTGTACTCTGTTGGGTTTTTCGGGCCGCGAAAACCGCTTTTTGCGTCGCGGAAACCCCGAATCGCCCAAGCCACGGATCTCGTGCAAGGTAAAACCGAACGAAAATACGAGTACGAGTTTGAAAACTTTAATCTACAGTAGATCTACATAAGGATAAACCATTTATACCTTTGATGCGATGCCCTTCGCGTTCCCGTTCGTCCAAATGATGCCGGATCTCAAGACCGTCAAGCGCCGGGCCTCTAGAAGTATCCACACGGACACACTAGATGGAGATGACCAAAAAACCAAGGTGTGCTAGCACCTATGTGGTTCGGCCAAGGGAGGAGAGGGAGAGGGAGAGCTTGAGAGGGAGAAGGAGGAAGATACACACAAGTGAATGAAAAATGAATTTCTTCACCCAAAAACCAAGTGGCCGGCCACTTTTCAAAATTCACATTAATTGCATTAATTGCAATTAATATGAAACCATTAAGAGAGTGGCTTTGTCACTTCCATGAGGTGGCACCCATGATGATGTGGAACATCATTATTGGTCCACCTAATGTCAACTCACCAATGAGGTGGCAAAAGGTCAAGTCAAAATTGACCTTTGGTCTTCCTTCTCATGTCAAGTCAAACTTGACTCAATCTCTACCATGGTGGATCTAATCCAACCATTTGATTCGAGCCAACTTAATATAATGAATCTAATTCATTAAATTAAATTGATTCAATGAGTCAAAATCTAAATTAGACTCATTTAACACATGAATCAACTTGAGTCGAACTCAAGTTAGCCCAATTAGGATTACTCTTAATCCAATTTGATTCATCAAATGAATCTAATCCTCTTGGTCCATCATATGAACCTAATCTCCACCTAATTGTCCTAAGTGTGTGACCCTATAGGTTCTTGTAACGTTGGCAATGCCCTAAACCCATTTAGGAGCATAAGTAATGAGCGGTATCTAGCAACACATCATTACTACCCAAGTTACAAGAATGTCGAGATCCGACATCACCTCGTGACTACCAATTGTGACTACTCACAAAATAATGACAATTGTCCTTCTATCCTAGACATCTAGATTGATCAATGTGAGGCATAGACCGTGTCATCCTCTAATCAATCTAAATCTTGAACTCCAAGTAGACTCACTCGATCAAATGAGCTCAACATCTAATGTTGACTCATTTGGGCATGGCCATGCACTTAGTGGTCTCACTCTATCAAAATACCGATGTCGCTCCCGTCATATGGGAGGGATAGATCCCATCTACATCACTCACATCCCTCTACATAATTCGTTATATACCCAGTAATCGCCTTTATAGTCCACCCAGTTACGGGTGACGTTTGACGAAACTAAAGTACATAACTCCTTATGTAGGGATCCATGGTGACTTCAGGTCTAAGGACTAATAGTCATACTAATAGCCACATGAGAAAGTATATGACACTCATATAACGATCCATGATACTTTCTCATGGCGGGTCATTCAGTATACATTCTCTAATGCATACCCATGTGTCAGCTTGATATCTCTATATCCATGACTTGAGATCAAGTCATCGAGCTGACCTACATGCTAGTCTTATTGTATTAACATTGTCCCAGAATGCTAATACTCGACGAGGAATGATTTAGAGTAGTGTTCTCTATATCATCTCACTATCGATTCAACTAATCGATTGATATAGGTATGAACCTTCTACTCAAGGACGCTATTATACTTAGTCTATTTGGCACTAATATAAATAAGTATAATAACCAAACAAATGCCTTTATTAATATACAAGAATATGATATACATGAGTCCATACAATCATCAAATGATTGGCTCTAGGGCTCTAACTAACAATCTCCCACTAGCACTAGTGCCAATCAGTATAGGCTCTAAGGCCTAAAGACCTAGTGTGACCATCATGCTTCCTCTGTGCCAAAGCCTTGGTCAAGGGATCTGCGATGTTAGCCTCTGTAGGTACTCTGCAAATCTTCACATCTCCTCTATCGATAATCTCTCGAATGAGATGGAAGCGCCGTAGTATGTGCTTGGTCCGCTGGTGTGAGCGAGGTTCCTTCGCCTGTGCTATAGCTCCATTGTTGTCACAATAGAACTCAACTGGTCGATGCTAGGAACCACCCCAAGTTCGGTGATGAACTTGTGGATCCAAACCGCCTCCTTTGTTGCCTCCGATGCAGCAATATACTCGCTTCTATTGTAGAATCGCCATCGTATTCCTGCTTGAACTCTTCCAGGTGACAGCACCACCATTAATGCAAAATACGAACCTCGATCGCGATCGGTAATCATCATGATCGATCTGGAAGCTCGCATCACTGTAACCCTTTACAGTTAGCTCATCATTGCCTCCATATATCAAGAAATATTCTTTAGTCCTTCGTAAGTACTTAAGAATATTCTTGACCGCTATCCAGTGACTTTCACCTGGATCTGACTGGTATCTGCTCGTCATGCTCAAAGCATACGAGACATCAGGTCGAGTACACAGCATGGCGTACATGATCGATCCTATGGCTGAGGCATAAGGGATCTGATCCATGCGGTCTCTCTCCTCTCTAGAAGAGGGACCTTGAGTCTTTGAAAGACTCACGCCATGTGACATCGGCAGAAATCCCTTCTTGGAGTTCTGCATGGCAAACCGAAGAAGTACCTTGTCAATATATGTACTCTGACTTAGGCCAAGCAATCTCTTAGATCTATCTCTATAGATCTGTATCCCAAGAATGCGAGTTGCCTCACCTAAGTCCTTCATTGAGAAGCAACTCCCTAGCCATGTCTTGACAGACTGAAGCATAGGGACGTCCTTCCCAATGAGTAGTATGTCATCCACATACAGTATGAGGAAGACAACTATGTCCCCTACAACCTTCTTGTAGACACAAGGCTCATCTTCGTTCTTGATGAAACCAAACTGTTTGATCGCATCATCGAATCGAAGATTCCAGCTCCGAGAAGCTTTCTTTAGTCCATAAATGGACCTATGCAGCTTGCATACTCTACTAGTATGCTGTGGATCTACAAAACCCTCAGGTTGTGTCATGTACATATCTTCGAGTAGGTTTCCATTCAGAAACGCGGTTTTGACATCCATCTGTCATATCTCATAGTCATGGTAGGCTGCAATAGCAAGCATGATCCGAATGGACTTAAACATCGCCACTGGAGAAAAGGTTTCATCATAGTCAATACCATGAATCTGCTTGAAACCTTTAGCTACCAAGCAACCCTTATAGATAAGTCCATCCATGTCAGTCTTTCTCTTAAAGACCCACTTGTACCCAATGGGTTTTACCCCTTCAGGTGGATCAACCAAAGTCCATACTTGGTTGGTGTACATGGATTCTATCTCGGATCTCATGGCTTCTAGCCATTTCTCAGAATCTGGTCTCATCACAGCTTCTTGATAGGTGGTAGGCTCATCCTCTATGAGCACAATGTCATCATGGTCAGACAAGAGAAATGAGTATCTCTCAGGCTGACGACGTACCCTATCAGACCTGCGAAGAGGTATGTCTACTTGAACTGGTTGTTGTTCCTCAACTCCTTGTGGAACAACATCATCCACAACACTTTGTGGTTCCAGTTCAATTTCCATCGAGGCATCAGTGTTATTGTTCGCATCTTGAACTTCTTCAAGATCGAACGTGCTCCCACTAGTCTTTCTAGAAACAAAATCCCTTTCTAGAAAGACCCCAGTCTTTGCCACAACTACCTTGTGTTGAATGTAGAAGTAATATCCCTTAGTTTCCTTGGGATATCCGATGAAATAGCACTTGTCGAATTTGGGTCCTAATTTGTCTGAGACTTGACATCGTACGTAAGCCTCACAACCCCAAATCCTCATGAAAGACACCTGGGCATCTCTCCCAGTCCATATCCTATATGGTGTCTTTATCACGGCCTTGGATGGAACTCGGTTGAGAATGAAAGCTGCCGTGTCTAGAGCATATCCCCATAGATATGTCGGAAGATCTGTGTGACTCATCATAGATCGTACCATATCTAATAGGGTACGATTCCTCCTTTCGGATACACCATTCCACTGTGGTGTTCCAGGAGGAGTGAGTTGGGATAGAATCCCACACTCAGCTAAATAGTCACAAAACTCATGGCTTAAGTATTCTCCACCTCGATCGGATCGAAGTATTTTAATACTCTTGCCAAGCTGGTTCTGTACTTCATTCTTCAATTCTTTGAACTTTTCAAAAGATTCAGATTTATGTGTCATCAGGTACACATAACCGTATCTACTGAAGTCATCAGTAAATGTGATGAAGTATCTATAACCGCCTCTAGCAGCGACATTGAAAGGGCCACATACATCACTATGTATGAGTCCTAACAAATCAGTCGTTCTCTCGCCGTGCCCACTAAAGGGAGTCTTGGTCATCTTGCCTCGTAGGCATGACTCGCATATCTCATATGATTCAAAATCAAATGAGTCCAGCAAACCATCCTTATGGAGCTGGGATAAGCGCTTGTCATTTATATGACCTAAGCGACAGTGCCAGAGGTAAGTTTGGTTCAAGTCATTCGACTTGATCCTCTTGGTATTTATGTTATAGGCAGGGCTCTCTAGTACTAGAATGTAGAGTCCGTTTATCAGAGGTGCACTACAATAGAACATATCGTTTAAAAAGACGGAACAACATTTGTTCTTTATTATAAACGAGTATCTGATATTATGTTCTTTGTCAAGGCAGGCACATAACAACAATCGTCTAATTCTAGTACTAGCCCAGAGGGCAGAGATAGATGATAAGTTCCTACAGCAATAGCAGCAACTCGTGCTCCATTGCCTACTCGTAGGTCTATCTCACCCTTCGTCAATGCTCTGCTATTCCTCAGCGCTTGTACATTAGTACAAATGTGCGAAGCACATCCGGTATCTAATACCCACGATGAAGAAATAGAGAGGTTGACTTCTATAACATTTATACCTGAAGTAGAAATCTTATTTCTCTTCTTCTTAAGATCTTCCAGGTATTCTTTGGAGTTCCTCTTCCAGTGCCTTGCTTGTCCTTGATATAGGTGACAAAGATGTTCAACCATATCGTAAGCGCTCATAAACTCATGTTGCTTCTGAAGCTCAAAGTTCATGGTTGCGAGCATAAGACAAGACACATCTAATGCATCATCTTGATGCTTCTTGTAAGCATCTCGGTCTGCTCGCGTGGCAGTGGCAGGAGGGGCCTCCGGAATGGGCTGCTCCAGAACGTACAGTTTACGTTCTTGGGTGAGAACTATTCTCAGATTCCTGTACCAGTCCAGGAAATTTGCTCCGTTGAGCTTGTCCTTCTTAAGGACAGATCGCAGAGAGAAAATGTTCGTATTTGACGTCATGGTTATCTACAACAAAAATTTGCAGAAATAAATATCATAATCTTAAAAATCATTTAATTAGGCATTTAATTAAATGATGCTCCCACTGAATTCTATAATTCTTGTGGGACAAGATCCACATCATACTAACCCTTGAGTTAGCTTTGGCTAATACGCTCAAGGCTTAGTATGATCGGTAGGTAACGATTACCAATTACATCTCTATGCAAATCTTGTTTATAGAATCAATATCCGCATTTATATTAAAACTGGCTAATACGCCCGAGAGTTAATATAGATGTGATTTTGACCTATCTTTTCCAACCGTTGGAATAATGCCTATAGTTGACTCGATCCAACCGAGTAACTAGGAATACTCAATCTAATTGAGTTTGTATTCACCCATGCGTTGATAGGCGGGACCAAGATTGTCCCTCCGTACCCTACCAAGATAATATGTATTGCTCTGCTTTGGCAGATTCAACAATACATGTGATCGAGGTAGTGATAGGTATCACGGCACGGTTAGGCATTTAGAGTTGGTTCGATCTAGATCTAATCTAATCGAGAAGAATGCATCTTGTGCACGACTTAGATCTAATCTAATTGCAAGGGTGCATCATGTGCACGACTTAGATCTAATCTAATCGTTAAGGCACTAATTGATTAATTAATTATTAAACATGCATCAAATACATAATAATTAATTAATTAATCTATTTGTGATTTAGTCATGGCCCTACTACGATCTTCTCAAGCCAATGAGAAGATCGATTGGTCAACCTAGGGTCAACAGCTTCTCCAAGCGCCTCCCTTTGACCACCTTGTGTTGCTCGTGCCCGCCTCGGAACTCCGTCTCGTGTGGACCCTCCACCGCTCCAATTTGTACATTACAATTTGAAACTCGAGTTACATTCGAGTCTAAATCTAATTTACAACAAGAATAAAAGACGAGGCACGACGCGCAGGTCGCGAATAATAAAATAAATACAACACGCGAAAACACATCACGGCACGCAGGCCGTATTATGAATTAAAACACAACCAATCATATTGGGATTTGGGCCATGACTATCACAAATTAATATATATAATTCAAAATTATATATTTTTCACAATTTTCTATAATTTTAAAATTAATTTTTACAATTTTACGAGTAAAATTTCCCGGCGGTCCCGTTTAGCGGTTTCGGGCGCAATCGCGGAACGGATCCCCTTGCGGGGCCCAGGGGCATCTCCCCTACCCGTGATCTAACCATCGCGAGGGTTCCTTTGCGATCCAACAGCGCCTAAACCCGCTGTCCCAAAACGATTCGGGTCGAGACATTGCCGTTTCAGAAAAATCTTCCCGGCGGGTTCGTTTTTAGCGATTTCGGGTGCGATCGCGGAGCAAATCCCCTTGCGGGGTTAGGGGAAGTTCCCCTACCCACGATCTAACCATTGTGAGTTTCTCCTTTGCAATCTAATGGCACCCAAGCTCGCTGTCCCAAAAGGATTTGGGGCAAAACGAAGCCGGTTTTGAAAGATCTTTCCGGTAGCCGAAGCCTACAAGTGCCGAGACACTTGTGCTTCGCTTCTACGGAAAAATTACCCATAAAATCATAAAAAACTAATTTTTACAGAAAATCACAGAAGGTTTTATTTTTCATAAAAATAAAAACAAACTCGTACAAGCCTTGCACGTGGCTCTGATACCACTATTGGGTTTTTCGGGCCGCGAAAACCGCTTTTCGCGTCGCGGAAACCCCGAATCGCCCAAGCCACGGATCTCGTGCAAGGTAAAACCGAACGAAAATACGAGTATGAGTTTGAAAACTTTAATCTACAGTAGATCTACATAAGGATAAACCATTTATACCTTTGATGCGATGCCCTTCGCGTTCCCGCTCGTCCAAATGATGCCGGATCTCAAGACCGTCAAGCGCCGGTCCTCTAGAAGTATCCACACGGACACACTAGATGGAGATGACCAAAAAACCAATGTGTGCTAGCACCTATGTGGTTCGGCCAAGGGAGGAGAGGGAGAGGGAGAGCTTGAGAGGGAGAAGGAGGAAGATACACACAAGTGAATGAAAAATGAATTTCTTCACCCAAAAACCAAGTGGTCGGCCACTTTTCAAAATTCACATTAATTGCATTAATTGCAATTAATATGAAACCATTAAGAGAGTGGCTTTGTCACTTCCATGAGGTGGCACCCATGATGATGTGGAACATCATTATTGGTCCACCTAATGCCAACTCACCAATGAGGTGGCAAAAGGTCAAGTCAAAATTGACCTTTGGTCTTCCTTCTCAAGTCAAGTCAAACTTGACTCAATCTCTACCATGGTGGATCTAATCCAACCATTTGATTCGAGCCAACTTAATACAATGAATCTAATTCATTAAATTAAATTGATTCAATGAGTCAAAATCTAAATTAGACTCATTTAACACATGAATCAACTTGAGTCGAACTCAAGTTAGCCCAATTAGGATTACTCTTAATCCAATTTGATTCATCAAATGAATTTAATCCTCTTGGTTCATCATATGAACCTAATCTCCACCTAATTGTCCTAAGTGTGTGACCCTATAGGTTCTTGTAACGTTGGCAATGCCCTAAAACCATTTAGGAGCATAAGTAATGAGCGGTATCTAGCAACACATCATTACTATCCAAGTTACAAGAATGTCGAGATTCGACATCACCTCGTGACTACCAATTGTGACTACTCACAAAATAATGACAAGTGTCCTTCTATCCTAGACATCTAGATTGATCAATGTGAGGCATAGACCGTGTCATCCTCTAATCAATCTAAATCTTGAACTCCAAGTAGACTCACTCGATCAAATGAGCTCAACATCTAATGTTGACTCATTTGGGCATGGCCATGCACTTAGTGGTCTCACTCTATCAAGAATACCGATGTCGCTCCCGTCATATGGGAGGGATAGATCCCATCTACATCACTCACATCCCTCTACATAATTCGTTATATACCCAGTAATCGCCTTTATAGTCCACCCAGTTACGGGTGATGTTTGACGAAACTAAAGTACATAACTCCTTATGTAGGGATCCATGGTGACTTCAGGTCTAAGGACTAATAGTCATACTAATAGCCACATGAGAAAGTATATGACACTCATATAACGATCCATGATACTTTCTCATGGCGGGTCATTCAGTATACATTCTCTAATGCATACCCATGTGTCAGCTTGATATCTCTATATCCATGACTTGTGAGATCAAGTCATCGAGCTGACCTACATGCTAGTCTTATTGTATTAACATTGTCCCTGAATGCTAATACTCGACCAGGAATGATTTTAGAGTAGTGTTCCCTATATCATCTCACTATCGATTCAGCTAATCGATTGATATAGGTATGAACCTTCTACTCAAGGACGCTATTATACTTAGTCTATTTGGCACTAATATAAATAAGTATAATAACCAAACAAATGCCTTTATTAATATACAAGAATATGATATACATGAGTCCATACAATCATCAAATGATTGGCTCTAGGGCTCTAACTAACATACTCCCGTGTAGCGCCAGTGACATGCTCCCATGAGGTGGCGGCAGCGCATGAGGTGGAGAGAAGGGAAGGCCGACAGCGAAGGTGGGAGAGGGAGGCGACAACCTCCTCCCTTGGGTGGCGTGTGGTCGTCGGTGGTGGTTGCCGGCGGTGAGAACTTGAGAGAGGGAGAAGATGAGGGGACAAGGATTGTGAGGCTGCTAGTGTGTGTTCGATGAGAGGAGCTAATAGATGACCGGTGGCGATGCTGGCCGCGGGAAGAGAGGAGGAGGAGGAGAGGAATGGCTTCGGCGTGTAGGAGGGAGGAGGTGGCGACTGGCATCGTTGATGTGGGAAAGGAAAGAGGCAGTTGTTCCCGGCGGCCCTCGCTCAAGGGTGGCGGTGAGAGAGGGAGAAGAAGCTACCCTCTTCGTTCCTATTGGCGTCGGAGAAATTCCACGAAGAAGGAAAAAATGCAGCCCCCCTTCATTTTCGCATAAATAGTGCCCTAAAAGGACTACAGTCGAATGACCAAAACACCCTCCTTCTCCCTCCTAATTCCTCCTCTGCCATCCAATATATCCACATCACAAGCCTCCCCTTCAAGTTTAGTCAAAGGAGCCCAAGTCCGATTAACTAGACCCAACCAAATGAAAAGAAAAATTCGTCCTGAATGCAGAGTTCGATTGTTGGGCTTGTTGTAAGACATCAAATGAATAGAGACGAACGGCAAGCACCTAGCAGAGCGAGTAAGATGCGAATGATGAGTGTCGGGCAGAGTGACGAAATGAGGTGTAAGCGATGAATGAGGCGAATGTCTACCTGGCCATAGGGAGAATGTCGAACAAGTCGAAAGATGACGAGCAAAGGGTTCCGAGGGCACGACCAAAAAATTACCGACCGAGTGATAGTAAATCGCAATCAGAAAAAATGCCAACCAAGCGACAGTAAATCGCGACCGGATAATCGAATAATGCCAACCTGGCAATTGAAAAATACTGACCAGGTAATCAAAAAATGTTGAACGGGTCAAAAGACTATGGGTGAGTGGTATCAAACGCGCGACCGAGAAAATATCAACCAAGCAATAGAGGTAATGCTGATCGGGTGGAATAAGAATGAGCGAGCGATGTCGAGGGCGTGATCAAGCGATAATAAATCCCGACCGAGTGATCGAAAAGTGTCAACCGAGTGATCGAGAATACCGAGCGGGTCGAGAGACGATGGACGAGCTGAAGGAGATCCCGTGAGCGAAGCGAGCGTAAAGCCTATGAAATTGAAGGCAGGTGGGAGTAGAGCCCTTTAGCTAAACAGGCACAGAACTCGTGAATCGAGCAGGAGCGGATCCCGAGAGATCGAAAGGCATAACGTTGATACCCCAAGTGGGCACAAATCCCATCAAAGGAAAATGCAAGAGGGGGCACAGCCAGGGATCCGAGTGGCGCAAAGCCAGTGGGCGTGACTGAGAAAAATGTCGACCAAGGGATAATAAATCATGATCGGGTAATCGAACAATCATGACCAGGCAATAGAGAGAATGATGGACGAGCAAAGCCATGAGCGTGATCGGGAAAAATGTCGATCGGGTGACAGTAAATCGTGATCGGGCAATAGAGAGAATGATGGATGAGCAAAGTTGTGAGCGCGACCAAGAAAAATACAGATCGAGCGACGGTAAATTGCGACTGGCCAATAGAGAGAATGATGTACGAGCAAAGCTGTGTGTGTGACCGGGAGCGAGCGTAAAGCCTATGAAATTGAAGGTGATCGGGAGCAATGCCTTTGAGCCGAGCAGCAAGTGAGACGTGAGTGTCAAGAAATGCGAGTGAGATGAGTGTTAGGCAGACCAGCAAGTGAGCGATGAGTGTCGACCGAGCAATAGCGATGAGCGAAACGTGAACGGTGAGTGCCAGTAGAGAGGCGAATGAAGTGAGTGTGATGAGTGCCAGGCAGAGCAGCGAGTGAGCGGTGAGGGCCGACCGAGCAACAACGATGAGCGAAATGCGAATGGTGAGTGCAGGGCAGAGTGATGAGTGAAGCGAGTGTGATGAGTGTCAGGCAAAGCAGCGAGTGAGCGGTGAGTGCCGACCAAGCAACAGTGATGAGCGAAACACGAATGGTGAGTGTCGAGCAGAGCGACGAGTGAAGCGAGTGTATTTAATGTCAAGCAGAGCAGCAAGTGAGTGGTGAGTGCCGAACGAGCAACAGCGATGAGCGAAACGCGAACGGTGAGTGTCGGCAGAGTGGCGAGTGAAGTGAGCCCCTAACTAGGGAGTAACCCAACTGACTAATAGTTGATAGTGAGAGCCTGACCGGGAGGTCGTTGGTCGTGAGAGCATGCTCACTTATAACTCACGATGGGGTGAGAGTCAGGAGCTTGACCGAGAGGTCATTGGTCATGAGAGCATGCACACTTATAACTCGCACTGGGGCGAGAGTCTGGAGATGTAAGAGCATGCTCATTTATAACTCGCACTGGGGCGAGAGTCTGGAGACGTAAGAGCATGCTCACTTATAACTCGCACTGGGGCGAGAGTCTGGAGGCGTGAGAGCATACTCACTTATAACTCGCGCTGGGGCAAGAGTTTGGGGTGAGAGTCTGGAAGCGTGAGAGCATGCTCACTTATAACTCGCGCTGCGGTGAGAGTCTGGAGGCGTGAGAGCATGCTCACTTATAACTCGCGCTGCAGCGAGAGTCTGGAGGCGTGAGAGCATGCTCACTTATAACTCACGTTGGGGCGAGAGTCGGGAGCCCGACCGGGAGATCATTGGTCGCAAGAGCATGCTCGCTTATAACTCGTGCTGGGGTGAGAGTCTAGAGCTCGTCCAAGAGGTCGTTGGTCGTGAGAGCATGCTCACTTATAACTCACGCTGGGAAGAGAGTTTGGAGCCCGACCGGGAGGTCGTTGGTCATAAGAGTAAGCTCACTTATAACTCACGCTGGGGCAAGAGTCTGGAGGTGAGAGAAGATGCTCGCTTATAACTCGCACTGGGGCGAGAGTCTGGAGCCTGATCGAGAGGTTGTTGGTCACGAGAGCATGCTCGCTTATAACTCACGCTGGGTTGAGAGTCTGGAGCCCGACCGTGAGGTCGTTCGTCGCAAGAGCATGCTCGCTTATAACTCGCACTGGGGCAAGAGTCTGGAGCCCGACCGGGAGGTCGTTGGTCACGAGAGCATGCTCGCTTATAACTGGCATTGGGGTGAGAGTCTGGAGCCCGATCGGGAAGTCATTGGTCGCGAGAGCATACTCTCTTATAACTCGTACTACGACGAGAGTTTGGAGCCTGATTGGGAGGTCATTGGTCACGAGAGCATGCTCGCTTATAACTCGCACTGGGGTGAGAGTCTGGCGCCCGACTGGGAGGTCATTGGTGATACTTCGGTCCGAGATCGGTGGCGATACTATGATCCGAGATCAGTAGTGATACTTCGATCCGAGACCGGTGGCGATACTCTGGTCTGAAACTAGTGTCGATATTCCGGTCCGAGACCGGTGGTGATACTGTGGTCCAAGACCAGTGGCGATACTCTGGTCCGAGACTAGTGGCGATACTCCGATTCGATACCGGTGGTAATAGCTCAACCCCGAACGGGGAAGATAAGAGAACCGATAAGCTGGTCCAAGACTAGTGAAGACCGCTTGACCCCGAATGGGAGAGATAACAGATCCGATAGGCTGGTCTGAGACCAGTAAAGACCGCTCGACTCCGAACAAGGGAGATAAGGGATCTGATAGGCTGGTCCGAGACCAGTGAAGACTGCTCGACCATGAACGGGGGAGGTTAAGCCCTGAAGACCATAGAAGCGGAGCCTATAGAAATATGAGGGAGCAGAGCCTTTGTCATACCTAATCACAAAGTGGTGTCGACCGACCGAGGATATGTCTCGGTCCCTCAACTCTTGAATACCCTTGGAGCGAGGGGAGAAGATAATAATCTGAGCCTTGATCGTCAAAGGGAGTGAAGCCCATTGGAATATAAGGGAGCAGAGTCCGTATCAGCAGAAGGAAGCAGAGCACCGTGGGTAAAGGGAGTAGGGACTATAGACATAAGAGGATGCAAAACATGGGTAGGATGCAAAGCATATAGTAGTAATAGAATGCATCGCCTATAGCAGTAAGAGGATGCAGAGCCCCATGGTGAAGGGTGCAGAGCCTGTAGCAGTAAGAGGATGCAGAGCCCCATGGTGAAGGGTGCAGAGCCTATAGCAGTAAGCAAATGCAGAGCCCCATGGTGAAGGGTACAGAGCCTATAACACACCTAACTGGGGAGCTAGGCCCCCAATCCCTAATTGGAGAGTAAGGCCCCTAGCTTGTAATCAATGAGCGAGGCCCCTAGATCCTGATCGAGAAGCTGTACTATGAGTCACTGATTGGGAAGTTGTGTCCCTAGTGTCAAATCAGGGAGCTGGGACCCTAATGTACGATCGGGGAGCTGGGCCCCTAGTATCCGATCAAAGATCGAAGGCCCTAGTCTTTGATCAAGGAACTAGGGTCTTACTCTCTTATCAGGGAGCTATAGTATACGATAGTGTGTATCGGATGTCGGATCAACTTCGGATGTGTACCACTGGGTGGATTAGAAGTCGACCACAACAATGAGGGTCCACAGCAAGCAATAGTAAGCATAGGATGTCGAAGATAGCCCTGAATGGATGAGGCGCTGCCAATCTTGACAGGAGAGGGTGATGTGCGCTGTGGGGCACTATGGGCGACAATGGGAGAGGAGAGGGGAGGCCACGCTCTAATCGGAGACCAACGGCGTGGAAGGAGGGGGCGACGCTGGTCAATGATAGTGGCAAGGGGCAAGCCAACGAAGAGTTGTGCTCTTAATGCTGGAGAGGGCAAGCAGTGATCGCGGCGATGATGGCTGGTCACTGCGACGAGGAAGAAAGTGGGGGCGGTGTCGGAGAGCAGCGTTGTGGATGTTGGCGTCGATCCCTCACTATGGCGATCCACATCAGCCTTGTTTTAGGATCTCTTTACACCTTGCCTAATTTTAATGGTAGATAACTCTAAAAGTAGTCATAATTTATAGAATTAGACTTGTACTTTGTTTCTAAGGTGGCCGCTCAATTACATTTTAGTTATTGGATGATCTCGAATCATGGTAACTCACTTGGAAAAATTAAAATCTTTGTATTTACATTTATATATTTACATTTGTGTTAGTGCTACACATTTAAAGCACCAAAAAAAGAGAAAAAATCATATGAATAAGGGATATAAAATAGTTGTCGTGAGTGGAAACTAACAATTTACCCCTTTGAGACCGAGTTAGGCTACTAGGAAAATAAATATTAGGTTTCACTTGACTTTGAGTAATCCTTTGAGACCTTGTATAGTTTGAGAGATATAAACCATGTGTGTGGTAAGTGTCTATCGCTAGAAGCATAAGGAACACGATCCTATGACGACTTGACAAGACTTGAGGATTGAAACTTAAAAAATGTAGGTCATATTCAAACAACTTTCGTATCTTGCTCACTAATGAAATCATTTGATAGGATTAGATCAAATTGCTAGAGATTATGATTCATTATTTAGCCACTGGAGTCTAGATTGTAGTTTTTGCTTGAGGAAAAGTAAAGGTTTAAGTCTAGGGGTGTGATGTGTGTAGCTTATATATATTTCTAGGCATTATTTAATGTACATCTACCTGATTTCATGAATATAATCTATGTTTGTTGCACTTCATTTCATTATTATGTCATACTTTCATCCTATTTTGTTTGGAGATCTATTTTTTTTGCATGTTTTGATTGACATAATGCAAATTAAAATGGAAATGGAGTAAAGAGGCACATTAGAGCAACTCAAAAAAAAAATCAACAACCTAGTTGTGCCCAAGAGGCACGACCATGTGCCAGCTCAAGGGCAGGTCGTGCCCCATATGCACGATCATGCCCCCCACCAAAGATGAAGCAGGATCTGGTCGTGCCTTTAGGCACGGCTGTGCCTATTAGGATGTATACTAAAAGCCTAGCTTTTTGTATGAACATTTATTTTGAAATGAGAATCACATTGGTCAAATGTCTGCATTTAGTAAAATGCAGTTGTTCATTTAATTTATATTGTAGCTATCATGCTGTGTGGTGTCACATAGAATATCATGTTATCAATTCCTTATAAATTATAAATAGTAGCTCACAACCAAGATGGATTGGGACAAACCATTAAATGGTTATAGTGTAATTTGGTATTAGTTTATCTTGACTATAAAATTACACTAGTACATTATGCGTGTATTGAGTAGGACCATTTGAGGTTGTTCCTTTTATATTGATTGCATAAAAGAGCATAACCTCTGTTATTATGGATGTGTGTACTCTTAATCCCGATATAATAACAAGCACATATACTTAGTATTTATTTCTTTAATTTATCAATGGGTGAGATTTATTTGTTAAATCAATAGGCCCGATAAGTTGAAAAATAATATTATTTATATGGTGTGTTATTGATTATAGAAGGAAACTGTGTCCTAGTTATCTAGGTTGATGATGTCCCCTTGAGGAGCTCATAAGGATTGTCATGTAAACCCTGCAGGTGGACTTAGTCTGACATGACAATGAAGTTGAGTGGTACTACTCTTGGAGCTAGATATTAATTAAATGAGTTGTCAGTAACTCATTTAATTAATGGACATTCGATATCTTAAACACAGGGAGACTAATGCACTCATGATAAGAAGGAGTCCATAATGTAATATGGGATTGGTGCGGTAGTTCAATAATAACTCTTTAGTGGTATGAGTTATTATTGATGAACTTGAGTTGGGTGTTCGGGGCAAACACAAGAAGCTCAAGCTCATCGGGAGACCAAAATAAATTCCTCCTCTCGGTCCCTATTGTAGCCTCTATAAAGCCTTATATCCACCAAGTCTACTTCTTACCCAAGTAATGGGCCGGACACATCCTTGCTTGGTGCAAGGGGGCCGGTAAAGCATTAGCTTGGAGCCCAAGAAGTGGCCGGCCAAAGCATGGCTTGGTGCCCAAGCTAGGGACCGACCACTAGGATTAAAAGGGGATTTTATTTTTAAAATATTTCCTTTTATAGCCATCCACATGGTTTTAAAAGAAAGTTTTAAATTTTAAAAGCTTTCCTTTTATAGCTATCTACAAAGGATTAAAAAGAGAGATTTTAATTTTGTTAAAATCTTTCCTTATTTGTAGTGTTTAAAAGAGAGATTTTAATTTTAATAAAACTTTCCTTTTTTGTAACCATGATTTAAAAGAAAAGTTTTAATTTTAATCTTTCTTTTTTCGTAGTCATCTACAATGTATAAAAGAGAGAGATTAATTTTAAAACTTTCCTTTTGTAACCATCACAATAGGAAATTTAAAAAAAAAAGATTTTAATTGTTATTAAAATTTCCTTTTTTACCATGACCAAGGATTATAAAAGAGAGGTAGATGGTGCCTTATGGAGAACTGATGTGCGTATATCTTATGATCATTTATACATATTTTGACTCACATTCACTTACTTTATTCACGTATATTCTATGCATGTTCACCTCTTTTAGTACATATTCATCATAAATACTCTTTTGTTTGGAGATCTGCTATTTTGTGTGTTTTCTGATTGATAGGACGTGATTTGGAGTAAAAACGAAGCCTACATGAAGTCTAGAGCTTCCAGAGTGTCACGGGCAGGCGAAGACTAAGTTTTCTTCATGTTCTGGCTGTGTAGAACCCACACGGCTGTGTGGAGGCCGTGTGGGGGGGGGGGGAGGCGTGTGAGGCTGTGTGGAATTTCTAACACTGCAGACTAAACGTAAAATGAGCATAACTTTCTGTTCGGTTGGAGTTATGAGCCGTTACAAATATCAAAATGTAGATAACTTCAAGATCTACAACTCTTATGAAGACTACATCTCAAGAATACCATGCTAAGAGGCACTAAAATGGATTACAAGAAGAGGCATGACCTTGATACATAACCAGAGCAGCGGAAGAGCATGGCCATGCGGAATTGCACGGCCATGCCACTTAACCAGAGCAGCGGAAGAGCATGGCCGTACGGAACCGCATGGTCGTGCCACTTGACTAGTGCAGCGGAAGAGCATGGTCGTGCAGAATCACACGACCGTGCCACTTGACCAGTGCAGAAGGAAGACACGGTCGTGCGGTTTCCACGGCCGTGCAGCTTCGCCAGAAGAGAGGATGGGCGTGGTCATGCCAACCTTGCATGGTCGTGCAGCTCCCATACCCTAGCTTATAAAACGTTCAAGAAACCTATTTTTGGGTATCTTAGGTTCGGGACTTCATCCCTCCCCTCGGGGAAAGAAGTCGAGCTTCATCCACCGCCGTCTTTTCACGATCTGTCCATCTCCAGAGCAATGAAGCATCCCCAAGACACAGGAATCATCAAGCATCTCTTCTTCCTTTTCTTCTAGGGTTGTAAGTATGTTTGTCTTTATGTTCTAGGGTTGTTCTTCCCCCACAATGGAGTAGACGCCCTCTTCTAGGATTAGGGAGTATTTGTAATGCGATGGAGATGTAGAACTATGTAGATTCACCTTGTTTCTATTCGATGACTTGTCAATGTCTTGTTTATGCTTGTGTGACATATTTATATTTCTATGCTTTGATTTATTGATGTGGAGGATTATTGATCCCGTAAAGGGGATATCTTAGAGCGTATTGACCAAGGTACCCTAATGACAGGGGTAACCCTTTCCGGACGTCTAAGACGTTTCCTCAAAAGGAAAAACAATCCTTTAGGAACTGCTGCTCTCGTAAAGAGAGTACTCTAGATCGTATACCCGAGGGGCCCTAGTGACAAGGGTAACCCGTTCATGGACGTCAAGGACATTCTCTTGAAAGGAGAGGCAATTCCTCCATAAGGAAATAGGTAACTGTACCGAACCTCTACCCTTATCCTTATTGTTCTTTACTAGATATGTATCCCAGTGATCTACCGAGGCGCCCTCGTGAAACAGGGGTTAACCGTTACAGGATTTCACAGGGAACGTCTCTATGTGATACTTAGGGATACTGGCCAATCTAACTTCCTACAATAACATTGACATAGAGGATGGAAACTAAGCAATCTATGTAGTATCTCCTAGTATTATAATGAAACTGAAATCCTAGAATCCATCTCCCGAAGCTCATTCCCTCCAAGATCGGTTCTCTCTTCTCACTTTCCTCTTCTCTCTCTCTTACTCTCCTTTCTCACCAATATTAGGTTTGTCTAGATAACTTACTTTCCGATATATGTAGTGCTTAATCAACAGTCCCTGTGGGATCGATATTTTTATTACTGACGACGAATCTGTGCACTTACGGAAGCGTAACAAGAACACACAACCTAAGTCTCCTCTTCTATTCCTTGGTGGTCGGCCCTTCTTTTCCCTTTCTCCCTTGAGGCCGGCGGCACCTCTCTTCATCCTTGATGGCCGGTTGTTTGGTGGAGAAGAAGAAGAAGGAGGAGGCCTCTTCACCTTATTTTCTTCCTTAGGGTCAGCGACACATCAAGTCGCATCTTCTTGTGGCCGGTTGCTTGGAGAGGAAGAAGAAGAGTAGGAAGTTTCCTATTTTGGTTTCCCTTGGTTGCCGAATTTCTTGGAGAAGAAGAAGTTGTTTGGGTGGATTTTATCTTGGTAGATCGTCGCCCACACGACATCTAAGAGAAGGAGAGGAATACAATAGAAGATCAAGAGATCTTTAGCTACAAAGAAAGGTATAACTAATTAATTGTTTCTGCTTCAAATTAATTAGTTTGTGTTCTTTGTATGGATCCTGAAATACCAACACAAGAGGCTAGCGATTTCGTATTTCAATTTTGAGTTTCGATTTAGTGTTTTGATCTTGTGCTTCTATTGAAGTCTCTGTAGTTAAACCTAGGGTTACTGTAAGAAGTTTAAATATCCAATTTCTTTGAAATGCTTTGTCTAGAAAGTGGTGGATGATCCCATACCCAAGAAGGTCAAGTGTCTCATCATGTTTAACCTGGAAGCCAATCCTTGAAATAGATGATTAATCAACTTCTGTAACATGGGATGAACTTGGATTAATAATGTTAAGTATCATTTGCATACCAAGTTTTAACTACTGAAGAACACATGAGTTGAACTTGAAGTAAAAATGTTCAGTTTGTTTCCAATTCAAGTTTAACTCATGAGGAACACATAGGTTGTTAGGAAAGTTCTGTGCTTGTACAAATTTTTGTATAGGGGAAGCAGAACAGAATTTTGAGTAGCATCCAACAGCGATTCTATTTCTTAAGGTCTGTCCTAGCATGCCTAATAGCGATTCTAGTGAAGAGGAGATGACAGGCATAGGAAATGGGTTAAGGCAGATGAGATGGCGCAGTGTTACATTTTGGCTTCTATGTCAAATGCACTGCTACATCAGCATCAGGCCCTACCCACTACCTATGACATGATGCTCAATCTCAAGGAACTCTTCAAACACCAGAATTGGGCTGCCAGGCAAGAGGCCATGAGAAACTTAATGACGACCACCATGACTGAGGGGACACCCATAAGGGATCATATCCTCAAGATGATGGCTCATTTAACGGACTGTCCTCGCAGAAACAAGAACAATGAAGGTGTATCTTATTCATTAGTTGTCGAAACATGTTTAGCGATATTATCTACTGGTACCTAGTCTGTAGATACAGGAGCCACTGATCATGTCTGCAATTCATTGCAGACGTTCCAGGAACCCCGATGACTACATGAAGGGGAGATTACTATCTACATGGGCAATGCTACAAAAGTGGTGGTTGTTACAGTGGGAGATGTTTATTTATCTTTTGATAGGACTAAAATATTGATTTTGAGCAATTGTCTTTATGTACCAAGTTTTAGAAAGAACTTAATTTCAGTTTCTAAACTCTTTATGGATGGATATTCTATTTCTTTTGATGATAAAATAGTTGTCAAGAAAAATAGGGAAGTTATCTGTTCTGGTACATTGGTTGACAATTTGTATACTCTAAATCCAATAACTCCCACGCTGCAACAAATGGAAATTAATAATTGGTCGCTCCCCGCAAGTGTACGGAAATGTCGCAAGTAATATAAAAGATTATCGTATCCACAGGGACTGGAATAAGCACTAGAAATGTCTCAATGCGAATTAGCCAAACAACTATCCAATCGTTTCAAAAGCAAAGTAAGGTAAACAAATCTAATCTTAAAGATCAACAAACAAAATTTAGTGTTTTGGGTTATGATAAAGGGAGATTCTAGGAGTTTCGGTTTCTTTGTAGGATTTCTCGAATGTAAATGGTTCACCAATTCTTATCTCTCAATTGCCAAACATGTAGAAAGTTGCCGGTTCTCTCTTGCAATAGACAACCGGCTAAGGACTGAGAAATGTATCTAAATAGGATTAATTAGACATGAACCTATGTTGTCCTTACACAGAAGTGCACCTATTACTATGCCTTCCTCGGATATCAACGTAGAAGCCCACGACTTATCAATCTATCAAGATACAAGAAACTAATCACAAAATCCATCCTACTCTCTTGAATATTCCTATTTCCTCTTCAAGATTGTCTCTCAAGCGTCCTTACACGGGCTTGCACCTGTCACGTGGATCCCTCGGATGATCGAGTGAGAGTTTATCTTTACCAAGTCCATAAGAAATTCAAACAATTAATCAAGAATGAGAATTAAGCACGAATCATCCTTAATCATTCAAGATCTAATTGATACAAGCAAGATAATGTCATTGAAACAAGAGAATGGAAAATCCATAAGAGATTACATCAATCCATCATACAAATACTCCCTTCATCCTAGAATACAAGATCTACTCCATGAATCGAGGAAGAAAACCCGAAGAAATAGAGAATACAAGCATTCCTTAAATCCCCAATCCAAGAAACCAAGAAAAGGGGGAAAGAGAAAACTTATCTACGAAGAAACTTCGTCTTCGGATCCAATCCTCGCTCCGGAGCCGGAATCGCCAAGAACTCCCCTTGAATCGCCCAGAAATCCTCCCAAGAATGGGAGGAAACCACCAAATCTTACCTTCTCCCAAAGGGGGAGAGATCCCCTTTCAATTCATGAAGGAGGGTTTAAATAGAGGAGGGAATCGGGCGCCACACGGCCCCGTGACACGGCCGTGTGAGATTCACACGGCCATGTCCAGTTCCTTCTCTGCCAAAACTGCACGGCCGTGTGGTTCACACGGCCACAACCTGCTTAGTCTCTGGAAATGCTACACGGCCGTGTGGTGCACACGGCCACAGCCTGCTTAGTCTCTGGAAACCTCACACGGCCGTGTAGATCCACACGGCCATGTAAGGCTTCTGCTCTGGTTGGCTTCAAATCTTGACACGGCCGTGTGAAGTTCACACGGCCATGTCATTCTCCACTTCTGTTGGTGCCAAACTCCACACGGCCCGAGCTCCATACCAGTGCAGGGCCGTGTGAGGTACACGGCCCGGTGCTTTCTCCCTTTGTTTCCTCCAATGCTTGCCCAAGGATGTAGATTCTTCACCAAATCGACTCCTGTGTACAGAAAATGCACAAAAAGCAGATCTCCGAACCAAAAGAGTAAATATGCTAAAAGGAAAGCTAGAAGTATAAAAATGCATAGATTAAGCATGCTCAAAGTATGTAAATGTGCGTAAAAACATGCATAAAAGAGTATATAATCTACGCACATCACACCCCCAGACTTAAACCTTTGCTTGTCCTCAAGCAAAATGCCGCAGTCTAAATTCATAGGTTCTACAACACATTCATAAAACCTAGTGCACTTTCCTAACTCTATCAAAAAGTTTCATTAGAAAGCATGATCATAGAAACAAGTAAAGTATGGTTCAAGCATAAGAATCTTGTGCACAGTGTAAAAGTAACTCAACACTCTTCGAGTTTCAATCCATGTCCTAGTCAAGTCGTCATCAAATTTGAATTCCTAGTGTTTCCAGTGAAAGACAAGTAACCAGTGATAGGCACTTACTCACCATTCACTTGGTTCATATTTCTCAACTAACCCAAGGTCTCAAAGGTGTGCTCAATCTCAAGAGAAGCTAAACAGTCATTTCCCCAGTAACCTAACTCGGTCTCAAAGGGGTGACTTGCTAGATTCCACTCATGACAACTGTTTTTTATATCCCTTATTTTTTATTTTTATTTTTAAGTGTTTGCATTGTGCAAAACTTATTCACAAATGTAATTTTTAGCACACATGTTGGGATATTTTGATTTTTCCAAATGAGCTTTAATGATTTGAGCCTCATCCAGTAACCAAAATGAAAGTTGAGAAATCACCATGGAAACCAAGTACTAAGCAAACAAGATGAATCATGACTATTTCAATGACATCAACTATTCAAGCATCTAGCACAAGTGTAGTGAAGATAAAATCCTTAAGGTTGAACCAAAACTAAAACTCATCACCATAAGATTCTTAGCTTGTTTCATGCTACCCAAGATAGAGAAAAGAAGTACATAAAGTTTACTACTAGCATCATTCGAACATCATGAATCAAGACAATAATCGTGCTAACATTTCACTTGAATCCAAGAAAGCATATAAGTGAAGATTTGATGTTCTCAACATTTTTTTTGCCATGATTATTTCAAAAACAAGCAAAATAAAGCAACAAGCAATGAAAATAAGAACCAACATGAAAAACTAACAAAAACAAAAAGAAACTGAAAACCAAACTAAACAATACATAACACCCACCCAGACTTAAACTTTTCATCGTCCCGATGAAATCAATATGGTGGAGGAGGTGGAAAATCAGGAAAGTCAGGGAAGAGAAATGCAAAATCTTCAACAAACCATCTAACTTCATTTCTGAAAAAATTATGATACTCAAGCAATTTATCAATATCATCCTGCACAAATCTCATAAAACCTCTAAGATCTTCATGAAATTCCATTTTAGCCTTATAAGCATTCATCATTTTAGAAATCTTATCACACAATTCCCTCTCACTCTTAAAACAATCTTGTAACTTTTTAAATAGTTCCTCCTCCATAAACTTCTTATTCTCAAGAAATTCATAAGTTGAATCTAAATCACTATGAATATTCTTTAAAGCAGAATTAAGTTCTTGAAACATAAAACTATGAATCTCTTGGTTACCCCTAGGAACATTTCTTGGAGTAAAAGATGACAAAGCTCTAGATTGTTGCCTAGCCAACTTCAAACACCAATTCTCTTTATTATGAATTGTAGTAAAATCATGATTTGGCAATTTTAAAGGGAAACCATTTTTAATGACTAAACTAAATCCATGCTCTTCATGCTTAATCATTTTCATTGCTAAACATGAATTCAAATCCAATGTACAAGAACTCTCCACCACCTCTAATTCACTCAAATCACATCCTAATACTAAGGCCAATTGAGTAAGTAATCCCCCTAAAATAATAGGTGTGGTAGAATTCGATTTCCCTAATTTTGTCAAATGTTTAAGAAAGAAATAACCAGAATTAATTTGAACATTTCTGACCATTGCCCACAAACAATACAAATCTACGAGTCTTACTGATCCCTCTTTGTCCTCCCTTCCAAATACAGTGTTTTTCATGAATAAGTAAGCATATTTAAAAATAGGATTGATAATTTGGGAAACTCTAGAATTATGAGGATCAAATAGCGGTTGTTCAGAAATTTGTTGCCAAAAATGTGAATTCTCAAATTGGGGCAAAATCACACACAGCTCATTCTTTGGCAATTCAAAACAAGTATTAAAATCTTCCAACGTCCATTCATAACTTTCATTAAACAAACGAAATTTACACTTCCCCCCACCTTGAACATTATCAACCTCTATTGAGCTTAAAAATTCAAAAACAATTCTAGGATAAGTAGGATATTTCATATTCACTAAACCACTCCATCCTATCCTTTCAAATAACCAAACTAAATCATCCTTAAACCCCAAAGTTTCTAAAGTTTCAACATCAAGAAACCTAGTGCCTAAAAGAGGTCGTTTACATAAAGAAGAATATCTATACCGTTGCTCATCACTAGAGAAAACAATACCAAAGTCATTAGAAATACCTTTAAAACAAATATTCCTCTCCTTTCTTGCAACCACCTTCTCCTTCCCTTTTCTTTTGGCCGAAGTCTCCTCAATCACGTTTTCCATGGAAGAAAATCAAATCTCCTAAAGAAGAATGAGAAGGAAAAATTGGAAGAAGTAATTCAATCCTTTAGAAATGGGGAGATAGGGAAAAGGAGCAAGCGGCGGTACACGGCCGTGTGCCGCCCCCACCCCGTGCCCTAATTCTTTAAGAAGATGTGGATCAGGCCGTGTGATATCACACGGCCATGGTCATTTCTCATCGCACGGTCGTGTCTGTGACACGCCCCCCTTCCCTTTCTTCTCTGGATTCCAGACACGGGCCGTGTCTGAGACACGGCCTAAACCTCTTTTTTCACGGGTTTCTTCGCACGGCCGTGTCTGGGACACGACCTCTTCATCTTTCCTCTCGGGATTCTTTACACGGCCGTGTCTAGGACACGGCCTATACCTTTTTCTCCTCGGGAGATCCCACACGGCCGTGTCTGGATGACACGGCCCAAGCACTTCCCTTCTCTGCAACCTTTGCCTGGCCGTGTATAGCACACGGCCTGACTTTGTTTTGCACCTAACCTGAAAACAAAATCAAAAACAAGTAAAAACCAACAAAATGAATTTATACTAGCTAAAAGAATTCAATCTGGAGGGCGAGGTTCAGAAAAATACAACCTTTGTACCTCTTCTATTTTCGTGCCGTGAATATATTTTTTCAGTCGTTGACCATTTACCTTAATTATCCCAAAATCTTTGTTCCAAATATCTACAGCTCCAAAAGGATAAACCTTCTTTACCTCATATGGACCCGTCCACCTTGACTTAAGCTTCCCAGGAAAAAGTTTTAATTTTGAATTGAACAACAAAACCAAATCTCCCACATTAAAGTCTTTACGAAGAATGTGTTGATCGTGCCATTTCTTTGTCCTTTCTTTGTAAGATTTAGCATGCTCATATGCATCCATCCTTAATTCATCAAGTTCGTTCAACTGAAGCTTCCTTTTCTCCCCTGCTTCTTTTAAATGCATATTCAAATTTGCAATTGCCCAATAAGCCTTATGTTCTAGTTCAACTGGAAGATGGCAGGGCTTACCATAAACTAATCGAAATGGGGTCATCCCAATAGGAGTTTTATAAGCAGTTCGATATGCCCATAAAGCATCATCTAGTTTCAACGCCCAATCCTTCCTTGAAGTAGATACAGTCTTTTCCAATATGGACTTAATTTCCTGATTAGATATCTCAGCTTGCCCATTAGTTTGAGGATGATAAGGTGTTGCTACTTTATGCTTCACTACATATCTTCTAAGTAAGTTTTCAAACTGTTTCTCTATAAAATGTGATCCTCCATCACTAATGACTGCCCTCGGCACCCCAAATCTTGGAAAGATAATACTCCTAAATAATTTGATAACTGTTCTTGCATCGCACATAGGAGATGCCACAGCTTCTACCCTTTGGACACATAATCTACCGCCACAAGAATATACCTATTCCCATATGAAAGAGGGAAAGGTCCCATGAAATCAATTCCCCAAACATCAAATAACTCAACCTCAAGAATGTAATTTAACATCGTTTGATTTCTTCTAGTTATATTCCCAGTTCTCTGACATTGGTCACAAGATTGAACAAACAACTTAGCATCCTTGAATAAGGTTGGCCAATAAAATCCTGCTTGAAGAATTTTCGTAATCGTCTTTGAACTACCCAAATGTCCTCCATAGGACGAAGAATGGCAATGGAACAAGATATCTCTAACCTCTTCTTCAGGTATACATCTTCGATAAATCACATCATTGCATTTCTTGTACAGGAGAGGTTCATCCCAAACATAGTTCTTAACTTCTGAAAAAAACTTTTTCCTTTGTTGATGAGAAAAATCCGGAGGTAACACTCCACTAGCAAGGAAATTCACAAAATCTGCGTACCAAGGAGTTTTCACACTTGATAAGGCTAGTAAGTGTTCATCCGGGAATATGTCATCAATAGGCAAATCAACATCCACCTCATTTTCTGACTTTTGAGATATTCTAGACAAATGATCCGCTACTACATTTTCAGCTCCTTTCTTATCCCTAATCTCAAGGTTGAACTCTTGCAAAAGTAAAATCCACCTGATTAACCTAGGTTTAGCGTCCTTCTTTCCAAGTAGATACCGGATAGCTGCATGATCAGTATATACTATTACTCTTGATCCCACTAGATAAGATCTAAATTTATCAATAGCAAATACCATTGCCAATAATTCTTTTTCTGTAGTAGAATAGTTTACTTGGGCTGCATCAAGTGTTTTACTTGCATAATGGATCGCGTGCAAAATCTTATTTCTTCGCTGTCCCAAAAATGCTCCTACAGCAAAATCACTAGCATCACACATTATTTCAAAAGGAAGATCCCAATCAGGTGCTTGAATGACTGGAGCTGTTGTAAGAACACTCTTGATTTTATTAAAGGCTTTAATACATTCGCTATCAAAACAAAACTCAACATCTTTAATCAACAGATTAGTTAATGGCTTGGAAATCTTTGAAAAGTCCTTAATAAAGCGTCTATAGAAGCCAGCATGTCCTAAAAAACTCCTAACTCCTTTTATATTGATGGGTGTGTTGACGAGTGGCTCATATTTGAATGAAGGGATGTCATGGAAGAAAAATCTGTTAAGATTTTTCGTAATAAAATTCTGTTAAGATTTTATATAACAGAATTTTGTTATGTTTTTCATAACAAATTCTGTTACGTTTTTACCGGGTCTGGGGGGTTTAGCAGTATTTATAGGGATCATTGTAAACCCATTGGAGATCAGAAAACACAAGAATCATTAGATGTGATTCTCTTGTGTAGAAGAGAATTCTAATAAAGCTTCGGCCGTTTTGTGGAGTAGGCAAGTCGCCGAACCACGGTAACTCTTTTCTTTCTCTTCTTCTTCTCCTTCCTGGTGTTTGCTCTCTTTTGTGCGTCTTTGTTGTTGTTCCACGCGATCTCTTTTCTCTCTTCCTCTTCTTCCGCGGTTCAGAAAGGTTGAGAGGTATTGCCCCCTCTTTGCACAACAATTGGTATCAGAGCTCCAGGTTTTTGGCAGATTTCTTCAACATGTCGGGGACGACTTCTGCGAAGTTTGATATGGTGAAGTTTGACGGAACCGGAAACTTTGGATTATGGCAGAGAAGGGTCAAGGACTTGTTGGTGCAACAAGGCATGGCGAAGGCGCTAGAAAGAAACCGAAAAGCATGGAGAAATCAGATTGGGAAGAACTTCAGGTGAAGGCAATGCAACAATCAGGCTTTGTCTTACGGATGACGTGATGTACCATGTCATGGACGAGGAGTCACCGGTGACAGTTTGGCAAAAGTCGGAAAGCCGGTACATGTCAAAATCATTGACAAACAAGTCGTATCTCAAGCAGAAATTATTCGGGCTGAAGATGACAGAAGGAACCGATCTGAGCCAGCACATCAACGTATTCAACCAGATTGTAAGTGATCTGAAGCGGATTGATGTGAAGATCGAAGACGAAGACAAGGCGCTGATGTTGTTGAATTCTCTACCTTCATCTCCTACGTACGAGAATTTGGTTACTACTTTGATGTGGGGTAAGGAAACTCTCAAATTGGAGGAGATCACAAGTGCATTGCTAGGTTTTCACCAAAGGAAGAAAACAAGCGATGAAATTTCTCAAGGAGAAGGACTTGTGGTAAATAGCAACCAAGAGCGTGGTAGGAGCAAATCTCGATATGGATATGACAACAACAACAAGACTCGTTCTAAGTCGAGAAGGAAGAAGGTGATCACGTGCTACAAATGTGGAGGTAAAGGTCATATCAAGAGAAATTGTCCAGAGATAAAGAAATATGTTGCAGAGAACAAAAGTAGTTCGACAAAGTCTGCAAACATAGTTGAAGAAGAAAATTCAGAAAGCGGTGATGGAGATATGCTATCAGTTATGTCAAGTTCGGAACAGCTGACGGATGCATGGATTTTAGACTCTGCATGTTCATATCACATGACTCCAAACAAGGATTGGTTTGACACCTATAGGGCAGTGGATTCTGGTTCAGTGTTGATGGGAAACGATGCATCATGCAAGGTTATCGGCATAGGGAATGTCAGAATCAAGATGTTTGATGGTGTGATCAGAACTTTATGTGATGTCAGATATATACCAGAGCTAAGGAAGAACTTGATCTCACTAGGCACACTGGATGGTATTGGTTGTAATTACAAATCAGTGAGCGGGGTGATGAAAGTCAGCAAGGGAGCTCTGACGGTAATGAAAGGACAAAAGGTAGCAGGAAACATCTACAAGTTGATAGGGACTACAGTTGTAGGTGGAGTCGCCTCGGTGGAGTCTGAATCAGATAGTACTGTCTTGTGGCATATGCGGCTAGGGCATATGGGTGAACGTGGGATGCTAGAACTTCACAAGAGAGATTTGTTGAAGGGTGTCAAAACGTGCAAGCTTGAATTCTGCAAATTTTGTGTTCTTGGGAAACAGAGCAAAGTGCAATTTAAGATGGCAACAAACAAGACGGAGGGGATTCTGGACTACGTACATACGGATCTCTGGGGACCGGCCAGTGTAGCATCACGTGGAGGGCACTTGTATTTTGTGAGTTTTACTGATGATTTCTCACAAAAGGTATGGGTATACTTTATGCGTCACAAGTCAGAAACTTTTGCAAAGTTTAAATTGTGGAAAACTGAAGTAGAGAACCAGACCGGAAGGAAGATCAAATGCCTTAGGTCAGATAATGGGACTGAGTACACAGATTCAAAGTTTCAGGAATTCTGTGAGCAGCATGGGATAATGAGGCACTTCTCGGTTCGCAGGACACCTCAGCAGAATGGGGTAGCGGAAAGGTTGAACAGGACAATCATTGAGAAGGCAAGATGTCTCAGGCTGAATGCAAGGCTTGCAAAGAATTTCTGGGCGGAAGCAGTTAACATGGCATGTTATCTCATTAATAGATCACCAAGGGCAGCACTAGAAGGCAAAGTATCAGAGGAAGTATGGACAGGGAATCAAGTAGATTACTCTCATCTTCGAGTTTTTGGATGTCCAGCCTATATGCATATATCTAGTGAGGAAAGATCAAAGCTGGATGCAAAGTCAAAGCAATGCATTTTTCTGGGCTATCAGAAAGGAGTTAAAGGCTTCAAGCTTTGGGATCCTAAGGCAAACAAGGTGGTGATCAGCAGAGATGTGGTGTTTGATGAGAAAGCTATGTTACAACGTACTCAGGAAGAAGGAAAGGAAACACCACAAAGCAACAAAGAGAAAGATATTGTGCAAGTGGAGCTAGAGACTCATGACTTCGATGATTCTAGCTCAGAGCACATGGAGCATCGCACTATAGCTAGTGGTAGAACGAGACGAGTCGTAAAACCACCCACTAGATACGGATTCGAAGACTTGGTATCTTATGCACTTACCACTAGTAGCGGAGACCCTACATCTTTTCAGGAGGCAATACATAGCTCTGAGAAGGACAGGTGGACGGGTGCTATGGCAGAGGAGATGGAGTCGTTGCATAAAAACCAAACGTGGGATCTAGTGGAACTTCCTGAAGGAGAGAAAGCAATAGGGTGCAAGTGGATATTCAAGAAGAAAGAAGCAATGTCAGAGGGAGAAGAAGTGAAGTTTAAGGCTCGGTTGGTAGCAAAGGGGTATTCACAAAGAAAGGGGATTGACTATAAAGAAATTTTCTCTCCAGTGGTAAGACATACGTCAATTAGAGCGATATTAGCTTTGGTGGCACATCACGATTTGTATTTGGAGCAAATGGATGTGAAGACGGCATTTCTTCATGGAACTTTGGAGGAGCAGATTTTTATGTCACAACCTGAGGGATTTAGTCAGTCCGGACAAGAGCAGTTGGTTTGTAAGTTGAAGAAATCGCTCTATGGACTGAAACAATCTCCTAGGCAATGGTACAAATGTTTTGATTCATACATGATTCAAAACGGATATAGGAGATGCGAGTATGACTGCTGCATATATGTGAAGGGCCTTGAAGATGAATCACTGATTTTCTTACTACTATACGTAGATGACATGCTCATTGTTGCGAAGAAGATGAGAGAGGTTGACAAATTGAAGAGGCTACTGAGCAAGGAATTTGACATGAAAGATTTGGGAGAGGCCAAGAAGATTCTTGGGATGGAGATTCACAGGAATAGAGTTGCAGGGAGATTATGGTTGTCTCAACGTAGCTATGTGGAGAAGGTGTTGGATAGGTTCAACATGAAGAATGCAAAGTCGGTGAGCACACCCCTGGCGCATCACTTCAAGTTATCCAGTACACAGTGTCCAAAGACGGATGACGAGATCCAAGAGATGTCAAAGGTTCCTTATGCCGGTGCAGTTGGTAGGCTGATGTATGCCATGGTTTGCACACGACCAGACTTGGTGCACGCAGTTAGTATGGTAAGCAAGTTTCTCTCCAATCCTGGTCGACCACATTGGGATGCCGTGAAATGGGTTTTCAGATACTTGAGAAATACAACTAATTATGGCATCATGTTCAGTAGACAACCGGAAGATCCTTTAGTTGCTGGGTACGTAGATGCAGACTATGCAGGAGATTTAGATAATAGGGGTCTACTACAGGATACGTATTCACTGTGGCAGGAGGACCTATTTGTTGGAAATCTATGATACAATCTAGTGTTTCATTGTCTACTACGAATCGAGTACATGGCAGCGTTGAAGCAGCGAAGGAAGCTTTATGGCTTACAGGGTTGGTCAGAGAACTGGGTGTTCAGCAAGGTGGAGTCAAGTTGTTATGCGATAGTCAGAGTGCTATCTATTTGGCGAAGAATCAGGTGTATCATGCGAGAACCAAACACATTGATGTGAGGTTTCACAAGATCAGAGAGTTGATTGCTTCCGGGGAAATTCAACTTGAGAAGGTTCACACTGCAAACAATGCTGCAGATATGCTGACAAAGCCAGTGACCACAGAGAAGTTTAAGCATTGCTTGAACTTGATCCATATCTCTAGATGCTAGAGGAAGGAAGCCCAGACCCAGAGATCCAGATGGAGTTTTGTCCAGATATTCGTATTCTTCGAAGGGGTGAATATTCGCCAAGGTGGAGATTGTTGACGAGTGGCTCATATTTGGATGAAGGGATGTCATGGAAGAAAAATCTGTTAAGATTTTTCGTAATAAAATTCTGTTAAGATTTTATATAATAGAATTTTGTTATGTTTTTCATAACAAATTCTGTTACGTTTTTACCGGGTCTGGGGGGTTTAACAGTATTTATAGGGATCATTGTAAACCCATTGGAGATCAGAAAACACAAGAATCATTAGATGTGATTCTCTTGTGTAGAAGAGAATTCTAATAAAGCTTCGGCCGTTTTGTGGAGTAGGCAAGTTGCCGAACCACGGTAACTCTTTTCTTTCTCTTCTTCTTCTCCTTCCTGGTGTTTGCTCTCTTTTGTGCGTCTTTGTCTTGTTATTCCGCGCGATCTCTTTTCTCTCTTCCTCTTCTTCCGCGGTTCAGAAAGGTTGAGAGGTATTGCCCCCTCTTTGCACAACAGGGTGGGAGTAATTTGTCTATTACTTCCACTTTTGCTGGATCTACCTCAATACCACGCTCTGAAATTTTATGCCCCAAAACTATTCCTTCCTTAACCATAAAATGACATTTTTCCTAGTTCAACACTAAGTTTGTATCTTCACACCCTTTTTAAAACAGTAGAAAGATTTGACAAACAAGAATCAAAGTCATTCCCATAAACTGAGAAGTCATCCATGAAAACCTCCATAATTTTTTCTATTAAATCTGAAAAAACTGCCATCATGCACCTCTGAAAAGTGGCTGGAGCATTACAAAGCCCAAATGGCATCCGACGATAGGCAAAGGTACCATAAGGACAAGTAAAAGTAGTCTTCTCTTGGTCTTGAGGATGAATCAGAATTTGAAAAAATCCAGAATATCCGTCCAAGTAACAAAAGTAAGAATGTTTAGCCAATCTTTCAAGCATTTCATCAATAAATGGTAAAGGGAAATGATCCTTCCTTGTTTCTTTATTCAACTTCCGATAATCAATGCACATTCGCCACCCCGTCACTGTTCGTGTTGAAATTAGCTTATCTCCTTCATTCTTGATAACAGTCATTCCTCCTTTTTTTGGAACCACGTGGACAGGACTCACCCATTCACTATCCGAAATTGGGTAAATAATCCCTGCATCAAGTAGTTTAATCACTTCCTTCTTTACTACCTCTTTTAAATTTGGATTTAGTCTCCTTTGATGCTCAATTGAGTTCTTGTACCCCTCTTCAAGTAAAATTCTATGCATACAGAGAGATGGACTAATCCCTTTTATATCATCCCAATGGCCTTTCTATGCAACCTTAACTCATCCAACAGTCTCTTTGTTTCAAACTCATTTAACTGAGCATTAATTATAACTGGATAAGTAGAATTCGGCCCAAGAAATTCATACTTAAGATTTGGGGGTAGTGGTTTAAGTTCAAGTTGAGGTGGTACTATTTCTGGAAAAACTGGCTCTTGTTCTATCAACATAGTTTCCTCCTCAGCCAAGCTTTCTTCTAACAACTCTTCATTGTGTAAAGACAGATCTTCCTCCTTATGATCACCAAGACATACCCCCTTTTTTGTTGAAAATGCTTTTTCGCCAAACATTTCTAATAATGATGCACAACACCAAGGAAATAATGTTTGGAAATCACTTTGATTCAAGATAAGCCCTTTTTCAACATCATCCTTTTCTCTAATGATATCCATTGTCAAGAATGAACTATCTTGCTCTGCCCAATCATTGGAATTTTGCGTAATTCTGCCAACTATCTCAAAAGTTTCTTCTAGATTTTTTTTCAAAAATGATCCTCCAGATGCTAAATCCAGTTGATTCTTATTTGAGAAAGAAATCCCAACATAAAACAAATGCATAATTAACCATTTCTCAATTCCATGATGTGGACATAACTGCAGAAGAGAAGAATATCTTTCCCAAGCTTGGTACAATTTTTCTCCGTCCATTTGCTTAAAATTTAAAATTTGACTTCTCAAATAAGTAGTTTTCCTTGGAGGGAAATATTGGTCAAGGAATTTTTGCTTTAACTCATCCCATGTTCTGATACTTTGAGACTTTAGAGAATTGTACCATCTTTTTGCAGCACCCTTCAGACTAAAAGAAAAAGCAAGCAGCTGAATAATATCAGATGAAACTTCTTCATATTTCAAAGTACAATAATATCTGTAAAACTCCATCAAATGGGAATAAGGATTTTCAATCTCCAATCCTCCAAACTGAGTTTTCTGAACCATGGAAACAAAAGATGGTTTGAGTATAAAATTTCTTGCTTGTATGTTAGGGTAAACAATTGCTCCCATTTGCTTTGCAGACTTCGGAGCTCCATAATCTCCTAGTGACTTGCACACCATGTTTAGATATTCTTGTTCTTCGATTCGCCTTTGCAGAATTCTTCTTTTATAGAAAGTTCTATCAATTTCAGGGTCAAAAGGAAAGAATTCCCCAAAAAATTAGATCTTCGCATACACAAGAACAAGATAGCAAATGACAATTCAACAAAAAAAGAAAAATAAAAGAATCAAAAATGCAGAATTGAATTTGTACAAAAAGAACTAACAAGAAGTGAAAGTTATACAAGAAGGTAAAAACAGAAATCTAATGATTAGTTACAACTATGCAATATGAAAGGAAAACAAATGTTATGTTTAGTCTAACTCAATTGATAATTCCTAATGTTATAGCGCAGTCCCCGGCAGCGACTTGGTCGCTCTCCGCAAGTGTACGGAAATGTCGCAAGTAATATAAAAGATTATCATATCCACAGGGACTGGAATAAGCACTAGAAATGTCTCAATACGAATTAGCCAAACAACTATCCAATCATTTCAAAAGCAAAGTAAGGTAAACAAATCTAATCTTAAAGATCAACAAACAAGAGTTTAGTGTTTTGGGTTATGATAAAGGGAGATTCTAGGAGTTTCGGTTTCTTTGTAGGATTTCTCGAATGTAAATGGTTCACCAATTCTTATCCCTCAATTGCCAAACATGTAGAAAGTTGTCGGTTCTCTCTTGCAATAGACAACCGGCTAAGGACTGAGAAATGTATCTAAATAGGATTAATTAGACATGAACCTATGTTGTCCTTACACAGAAGTGCACCTATTACTATGCCTTCCTCGGATATCAACGTAGAAGCCCACGACTTATCAATCTATCAAGATACAAGAAACTAATCACAAAATCCATCCTACTCTCTTGAATATTCCTATTTCCTCTTCAAGATTGTCTCTCAAACGTCCTTACACGGGCTTGCACCTGTCACGTGGATCCCTCGGATGATCGAGTGAGAGTTTATCTTTACCAAGTCCATAAGAAATTCAAACAATTTATCAAGAATGAGAATTAAGCACAAATCATCCTTAATCATTCAAGATCTAATTGATACAAGCAAGATAATGTCATTGAAACAAGAGAATGGCAAATCCATAAGAGATTACATCAATCCATCATACAAATACTCCCTTCATCCTAGAATACAAGATCTACTCCATGAATCGAGGAAGAAAACCCGAAGAAATAGAGAATACAAGCATTCCTTAAATCCCCAATCCAAGAAACCAAGAAAAGGGGGAAAGAGAAAACTTATCTACGAAGAAACTTCGTCTTCGGACCCAATCCTCGCTCCGGAGCCGGAATCGCCAAGAACTCCCCTTGAATCGCCCAGAAATCCTCCCAAGAATGGGAGGAAACCACCAAATCTTGCCTTCTCCCAAGGGGGAGAGATCCCCTTTCAATTCATGAAGGAGGGTTTAAATAGAGGAGGGAATCGGGCGCCACACGGCCCCGTGACACGGCCGTGTGAGATTCACACGGCCATATCCAGTTCCTTCTCTGCCAAAACTGCACGACCGTGTGGTTCACACGGCCACAGCCTGCTTAGTCTCTGAAAATGCTACACGGCCGTGTGGTGCACACGGCCACAGCCTGCTTAGTCTCTGGAAACCTGTAACGCCCACCCTTCTTACCCAAGGGCGGCGCTACGTTCTTATACTACTTACGTACATGTTTTACTATAACAGCGGAAGAATAAAAACTTTAAATAATTTAATTTATTAAGCATAATATCACATATTCTGATTTGTTCAAATGTGCATATATTGAACTTATAACTAAAAATATTAATTTGTCTGAATCGTCCTAGCCGAGCCACCACCACACACATCACTATCTGCTCCTCCTGCTGCTCCGTTGTTCATCCAGCTTTCTCTTTTATCTGCGGTACAAGGAAAGTAAGCTATGAGCACTCATGGCTCAGTAAGTTCCTTTCCTACTCACTAAAACCGAGAATCATCGTATATCAAGAATGGATCAACATATCATCGTCTCAACTAATCATAACATAACATATCATTCTATTCAAACATATCATGCATATTTCTTATTCACATATCATTTCATAGAAGCATGAATATCATATCATAAAACAAATAAATCACAAGCATAAGACATACAAGGGCATCATATTCATATCATAATATCACATGACATTATATCATATCATCATATAATTCAAGCACATATGAATGTAGGCAATGCATCGTGAATTTGAAAACTTATACTTAATAGTACTTGAAATTAATATCATCATCATTTGGGATCCCGGTTTGTACCACATACATAATGCGTAGGTCCAAGGTAGCAAGTCTTGAGCCCTACCATGCATACATACTAGGCCCGAGTCTTACTCCATCGACCTAGGGCACTCAAAGGCCCATTACTGACGAGGCCCGAGTCTTACTCCATCGACCCCGGGGCGTTTACGGAGCCCACCCTTGGTACAAACCATAAAAATAACTTATCATGCATAACTATCATATCATGTCCTTAACAATCTTTCATGCATTTATTCTTTTCATTTCTTTTCATTATGTATAGTACTTGAAATTAATATCATCATCATTTGGGATCCCGGTTTGTACCACATACATAATGCGTAGGTCCAAGGTAGCAAGTCTTGAGCCCTACCATGCATACATACTAGGCCCGAGTCTTACTCCATCGACCTAGGGCACTCAAAGGCCCATTACTGACGAGGCCCGAGTCTTACTCCATCGACCCCGGGGCGTTTACGGAGCCCACCCTTGGTACAAACCATAAAAATAACTTATCATGCATAACTATCATATCATGTCCTTAACAATCTTTCATGCATTTATTCTTTTCATTTCTTTTCATTATGTATAGCATTTTCTATGCTATCACATATCATAACATAACTTCATTTCTTTTCATTATGTATAGCATTTTCTATGCTATAACACATCATGGCATATTTCATAATATAACTTCATTATGCATATCATTTCGTAACTAAAGCAATCATGCATTCTAACTTATTATCATATCATTTTCATACAACATGGCATAGACATATTTAATTTTTGTTCTAGGGTTTCTAGGGCATCTATCCCTTCATGGCCGAACACATAATGATTCATTTAGGTCATACAAACATGTATCACATTCACACATTATCAAGTTTTCATAAGAAGTACTTTTAACCCCTTAGGTTTCATTTCCAAGGCCTCTAGGTCCTTTAAACCTTACTTGGCCGAAATTCATAGAATATAAACTTCCTTTAAGTGGTCTAAAGCATGGGAAACCTAAGTAAATTTCATAGCAAGATTTACTAAGAACATCATACACAAAGTTGGATCATAAACAAGCTAGGACTCTTGTGATCTTACATGTCATAAATCATGTAACTAATTTTCTACATTCCAATTAAACATGAGAGCATTAATCATCTTTCATAACATAATATCACAGAGGTCATTGAGCATATTAGAATTTTGTTTAAGCTTCTCTAAACCATCACCTTACCATGGCCGAAATATTAAGAGTAAGGTTCATGAGTTTCTTTCAACATACAAGCATACAACTCTTAAGAACTTTATATCATATAAGCATAGTTATTTTAAATTCAAGGTCCTCCTAACCCTAAATTCTTTCTTGGCCGAAACATGAGAGTGGGGTTCTTTTGGTTCCAATCAACTTCCAAGCAAGAAAACCGTAGGAAGGTCCCTAGCATTTCATAGAGGGAACCTTGCACTAGTTTGGTTAGACAATAATTTTCCTAACCTATTTACAATATTTTTGATTGAAATTCTAGGGTTACATACACCTCTGATCATGCATCATATATGTATAAAAACATAGGGGAAAACTTTCTTTCAAGGCATAGAAAAAGAATCCGAAAATCACATGAAAGCCTTGTACTGCAGGTGAGGAAGCTTACCTTCATTGCTTAAGTTTCCTAGAGTTGAGAACTTGCTTGTGGACCTTTCTTCCTTGCTTGCTTTGCTCGGCACCAATGGAGGAAGAAGTGGCTAGGTCTTTTGGTGGAGAGGAGGAGGAAGAAGAGGAGGCTTCTTCCTCTTGTGTTGCTCGGCAACAAAAAGAAAGAAAGAAGTGGGAGAGGTGTTGCTCTCGGCAACAAGAGGAAAGAGGGAGGGAGTGCTCGGCACAAATGGAGGAGAGGAGGAGAGTGAGTTGAGGATGAAGCCCCCCCCTCCATGCCTATTTATACTAAAGTGAGGGGAGGAAAACTTGACTTGATTCATCCTCCTCATTTACTTCTCCTCTTAATGAGAAAGAATATGCTAGAGAAATGCTTCTTGAGTTTCTCTCTTTTCTTTCTCTTAATTTCTCTCCTTTCTTTCCTTTAATTATAATTCCCATCTCTCCTCTTACAATATTCACTCCTATCACACTTGGTTAACACATGCATGCATCCATAAGAGAACCAAGGATCAAATCCTTCTCCTAACATATTTTTGTACAAAATAATTCATGTATATGCATTATGCATAAATATTTCATACATGCATATATAATATCTCATATTTCTTTTGTTTACATTAATTCCTTGCATTATAAATCATGTATAGAACTTTATATTCTCAACTTTATTTTCTTTCATAAAGTTTTTAATCATCTAAATCCTTCCCATCGTAACATTCAATGTAGACTATCTACACATTCTTTTCATTACATTCGTACTCTCATTGCCCTTACTTTATCTAGGCTTTCTAGGGGTGTTACAAAACCTCACACGGCCGTGTAGATCCACACGGCCATGTAAGGCTTCTGCTCTGGTTGGCTTCAAATCTTGACACGACCGTGTGAAGTTCACACGGCCATGTCATTCTTCACTTCTGTTGGTGCCAAACTCCACACGGCCCGAGCTCCATACCAGTGCCGGGCCGTGTGAGGTACACGGCCCGGTGTTTTCTCCCTTTGTTTCCTCCAATGCTTGCCCAAGGATGAAGATTCTTCACCAAATCGACTCCTGTGTACAGAAAATGCACAAAAAGCAGATCTCCAAACCAAAAGAGTAAATATGCTAAAAGGAAAGCTGGAAGTATAAAAATGCATAGATCAAGCATGCTCAAAGTATGTAAATGTGCGTAAAAACATGCATAAAAGAGTATATAATCTACGCACATCAATATCACATCTTCTAATAAGAGGAAACAACCTTCGGAAAAGAACCAAACATATCTTTGGCATCTAAGGCTAGGTCATATTAACTTAAGTAGGATTCAAAGGTTAATAGATGATGGTGTTGGATCGATGAGTTTCGCTAGAGAGGGGGAGGGGGTGAATAGCGATAAAAAAAAAATGTAGAGCGTACAACGTAAAAGTAAAGGCAAAAGAATAAGGCAACGCTAACAAGAGTCATTTTCTATTTTGTTCGAAGCCTTTGTCGACTCCTGCTCCAAGGCCCGCACTCGTTGAGTACTTTTGTTGGGCAATCCACTAGCAATTCGAATATTTGATTACAAAACGTGTACAGAAATGCTAGAAAAAAAATACCGACAATAGACAAAAAGATAGAAAAACAGAGCTTTGCCGGAGAGCCTTCGCAATGTCGCAGAAACACAGAAGAGCGTGAGTTGCTTCGTTGTTGTGTTGTGACTCCAGCCTTTACCCTCCTTATATAGGAGGTTTGGGGCGCCTGGATCCCTTCGGACGCCCTGAATATGACGTAGCCAAGCCAACCAAGGATCTCCATGTATAATATTTCACTAATTAAAAAAATAATAAAATATTAATAAAAAAATATTATTTTAAATTTTGGTAAATGCGATATTTTATTAATATTAGCCAACAGTGAAAAAATGAAAATGAATTTTTTAAAAATATTTTTTGAGGAAAAAAATAAAAGGCGTAAGAATATATTTTAAGAACAAACGATATCTAATTTTTCTTTAAAAAGACCCCCCTTTGCCTGATTGGTGGTTGCACCAAATCAGAGCAGTACCTGCTCTAATGCCACTTGTTGGATCGATGAGTTTCACTAGAGGAGGGGGGGTGAATAGCGATAAAAAAAAAACGTAGAGCGCACAACGTAAAAGTAAAGGCAAAAGAATAAGGCAACACTAACAAGAGTCGTTTTCTATTTTGTTCGGAGCCTTTGTCGACTCCTACTCCAAGGCCCGCACTCATTGAGTGCTTTCATTGGGAAATCTACTAGCAATTCGAATATTTGATTACAAAATGTTAGGTACAGAAATGCTAGAAAGAAAATACCGACAATAAACAATAAGATAGAAAAACAGAGCTTTGTCGGAGAGCCTTCGCAACGTCGCCGAAGAACAGAAGAGCGTGAGTTGTTTCGTTGTTGTGTTGTGACTCCAGCCTTTACCCTCCTTATATAGGAGGTTCAGGGCACCTAAATCCCCTTCGGGCACCCTAAATATGACGTAGCTGAGCCAACCAGGGATCTCCACATAACGAAGTGACGTTGTGGATAAAATTTGCCTTCAGGCACTCGGACCCTTGTTTTCCAGCATTCTCCTTCCTATAAGAAAATGTTAGTCTGAGGTAATGTAAATTATATTTCCTGCAACACAGAGTGTTAGCACAGTTTATAATAAAATAGGATAGTAATTAGATTCTATCTCCTCGAGACCAAAATCTAGTCACGATCTCGACTTAGATATCCGAAATGGATCTAAGTCGGATCGATGCCTAATGTTCCCTTCCTGGGAGCGCATCCTCATAGTCACTCCCCTCCAGTGACTTACCTTACCTGCCAGACGTCTGGTCAGCCCTTCGACCCATCTAGGCTTTGTGTCAGCTACCTGGTCAGCCCGTCGATCTAGTTGAGCTTCCCTGCAACACTGAGTTAGCATAGTATTAACAGAATTCAAGTATAACATAGGGTAACCTCCAAGGGTTGCCTAGCTTCACTCACTGGGACTTCCATTACCTAGCTTCACTCTCTAGGACTTCCATTGCATGGCTTCACTCACGAAGATTTCCTCCACCTAACTTCACTCACTAGGGCCTGGCTTCACTCACTGGGACTTGCACCACCTAGCTTCACTCACTAGGGCCCGACTTCACTCACCGGGACTTCCACCACCTAGCTTCACTCACTAGGGTTTGACTTCACTCACCGAAACTTCCACCACCGAGCTTCACTCACTAGGGCCCGGCTTCACTCACCGGGACTTCCACTTTGTCTAACCTTTGGTTAGGACTTACCTTTGATAGTCATCTAGTCCTGACTTCACTCACTAGGGCCCGACTTCACTCACCGGGACTTCCACCACCTAGCTTCACTCACTAGGGTTTGACTTCACTCACCGGGACTTCCACTTTGTCTAACCTTTGGTTAGGACTTACCTTTGATAGTCATCTAGTCCTGACTTCACTCACTAGGGCCTGACTTCACTCACCGGGACTTCCACCGCCTAGCTTCACTCACTAGGGTTTGACTTCACTCACCGAAACTTCCACCACCGAGATTCACTCACTAGGGCCCGGCTTCACTCACCGGGACTTCCACTTTGTCTAACCTTTGGTTAGGACTTACCTTTGATAGTCATCTAGTCCTGACTAGACTTCTCTCTCCCAAACATCAGGTCCTGTTTGGGTCAACCCTTGGTCATATTGTCAAACATCAAAATCCTAGAGGTCGATTACACCAACAGATGGAGCTTTGGGTTCATTAGTGGTGGAAAATTTTCCATCCTGTGAATCTACCTTGGAAGGAAAAATAACCAAGAGACCTTTTAAGGCCAAGGGTATAGAGCCAAAATATGTTGGAATTGGTTCATTCTGATTTGTGTGGACCTATGACTATCCAGGCAAAAGGTGTTTTGAATATTTTGTCTCTTTTATAGATGACTATTCGAGATACGGGTACATTTACTTGATGCTTCGCAAGTCTGAGTACTTTGATAAGTTCAAAGAGTACAAGGATGATGTGGAGAAATGTCATGGTAAAAGTATCAAGACACTACGGTCTGATCGTGGTGGCGAGTACCTCTTAGGAGAGTTTAGGAGTTACTTATCAGAGGTCGGGATTCAATCCCAACTGTCTGCACCTAGTACACCCCAACAGAATGGTGTGGCAGAACGAAAGAATAGAACTCTTATGGAAATTGTTAGATCAATAATGAGTTATTCAGAATTACCAAATTCATTTTGGGAATATGCTCTAGAAACGGCAGTGTGCATTCTAAACTTGGTTAGTACCCTCTACTCTCACAGAATTATGGAATAGATGTAAGCCTAGTCTGAAGCATATTCAAATTTGGGGTAGTCCAACATATGTGCTAAAGGGAGACATTGATAAGTTGGAATTACGTACAGAAGTTCGCTTGTTTATGGGTTATCCTAAAGGAACGAAAGGTAGTTTATTTTATAGTCCTAAAGATTAGAAGGTCATTGTTAGCACCAATGCCCGATTTTTAGAAGAGGACTATGTAATGAACCACAAGCCCATGAGTAAAATTATTCTTGAAGAAATAAGAGAAGACACATCTACCTTAGTACCAACGGTACAAGATGAGATACCACAAGAAACTGCAACACGTGTCACAAATGATGCACAATTATAAGCAGTGACATGTCATAGTGGGAGGGTTGTTCGGTAACCTGATAGATTCATGTTTTTGGGAGAGTCTTCAGACTTGATCCCTGGTAAACATGAACCTGATCCCTGTATATATGATGAAGCACTTCAAGATAAAGATGCAGCATCTTGGCAAAGTGCAATGAACTCTGAAATATAATATATGTATTCTAATCAAGTCTGGGAGCTTGTAGAACCACCAAATGGTGTAAAAGCCATTGGGTGTAAATGGGTCTACAAAAGAAAAAGAGGGGCAAACGAGAAGGTGGAAACCTTCAAAGCAAGGCTTATTGCAAAAGGGTATACTCAGAAAGAGAGAATCGATTATGAGGAAACCTTTTAGACGATAGTCATGCTTAAGTCTATCCAGATTCTTTTATCAATTATCGCTCATATGGATTATGAGATTTGGCAAATGGATGTCAAGACAACTTTGCTTAATGGAAGTCTTGAAGAAAGCATCCATATGAAGCAACTAGAGGGATTCATTGCGAAGGGCAAAGAGCATCTTGTATGTAAGCTCAATCGGTATATTTATGGACTGAAGCAAGCTTCGAGATCTTGGAACATCCGGTTTAATGAAGTGATCCACTCTTATGAATTCATTCAGTGTCCGGATGAGTCTTGTGTATACAAGAAGAGTGATGGAAACGTGATAGTATTTCTTGTACAATATGTAGATGACATTTTGATCATTGGCAACAATGTCAAAGTGTTGTCAGACGTAAGGATATGGTTGTCCAAACAGTTTGATATGAAGGACTTGGGAGAATGTGGGCATATTCATGGGATCAAAGTAATAAGGGATCGCAAGAAAAGAATGTTGTGCTTATCCCAAGCTTCATGCATCGATACTATCCTAGCTCATTTTAGCATGCAAAACTCCAAGAAAGGTTTTCTACCTTTTCGACATGGAGTACCTTTATCTAAAGAAATGTGCCCTAAAACATCAAAGGAGATAGAGGACATGAAGGCAGTTCCTTATGCTTCTGCTGTAGGAAGCCTAATGTATGCAATGCTATGTACGAGATCGGATATCTATTTTGCCGTGGGCATGGTTAGCAGATATCAAAGTAATCCAAGACAAGGACATTGTGTTGGGTTTTTCGGGCCGCGAAAACCGCTTTTCGCGTCGCGGAAACCCCGAATCGCCCAAGCCACGGATCTCGTGCAAGGTAAAACCGAACGAAAATACGAGTACGAGTTTGAAAAACTTTAATCTACAGTAGATCTACATAAGGATAAACCATTTATACCTTTGATGCAATGCCCTTCGCGTTCCCGCTCGTCCAAATGATGCCGGATCTCAAGACCGTCAAGCGCCGGTCCTCTAGAAGTATCCACACGGACACACTAGATGGAAATGACCAAAAACCAAGGTGTGCTAGCACCTATGTGGTTCGGCCAAGGGAGGAGAGGGAGAGGGAGAGCTTGAGAGGGAGAAGGAGGAAGATGCACACAAGTGAATGAAAAATGAATTTCTTCATCCAAAACAAAGTGGCCGGCCACATTTCAAAATTCACATTAATTGCATTAATTGCAATTAAAATGAAACCATAAAATCACATTAATTGCATTAATTACAATTAATATGAAACCATTAAGAGAGTGGCTTTGTCACTTCCATGAGGTGGCACCCATGATGATGTGGAACATCATTATTGGTCCACCTAATGCCAACTCACCAATGAGGTGGCAAAAGGTCAAGTCAAAATTGACCTTTGGTCTTCCTTCTCAAGTCAAGTCAAACTTGACTCAATCTCTACCATGGTGGATCTAATCCAACCATTTGATTCGAGCCAACTTAATATAATGAATCTAATTCATTAAATTAAATTGATTCAATGAGTCAAAATCTAAATTAGACTCATTTAACACATGAATCAACTTGAGTCGAACTCAAGTTAGCCCAATTAGGATTACTCTTAATCCAATTTGATTCATCAAATGAATCTAATCCTCTTGGTTCATCATATGAACCTAATCTCCACCTAATTGTCCTAAGTGTGTGACCCTATAGGTTCTTGTAACGTTGGCAATGCCCTAAACCCATTTAGGAGCATAAGTAATGAGCGGTATCTAGCAACACATCATTACTACCCAAGTTACAAGAATGTCGAGATCCGACATCACCTTGTGACTACCAATTGTGACTACTCACAAAATAATGACAAGTGTCCTTCTATCCTAAACATCTAGATTGATCAATATGAGGCACAGACCGTGTCATCCTCTAATCAATCTAAATCTTGAACTCCAAGTAGACTCACTCGATCAAATGAGCTCAACATCTAATGTTGACTCATTTGGGCATGGCCATGCACTTAGTGGTCTCACTCTATCAAGAATACCGATGTCGCTCCCGTCATATGGGAGGGATAGATTCCATCTACATCACTCACATCCCTCTACATAATTCGTTATATACCCAGTAATCGCCTTTATAGTCCACCCAATTACGGGTGACGTTTGACGAAACTAAAGTACATAACTCCTTATGTAGGGATCCATGGTGACTTCAGGTCTAAGGACTAATAGTCATACTAATAGCCACATGAGAAAGTATATGACACTCATATAACGATCCATGATACTTTCTCATGGCGGGTCATTCAGTATACATTCTCTAATGCATACCCATGTGTCAGCTTGATATCTCTATATCTATGACTTGTGAGATCAAGTCATCGAGCTGACCTACATGCTAGTCTTATTGTATTAACATTGTCCCTGAATGCTAATACTCGACTAGGAATGATTTAGAGTAGTGTTCCCTATATCATCTCACTATCGATTCAACTAATCGATTGATATAGGTATGAACCTTCTACTCAAGGACGCTATTATACTTAGTCTATTTGGCACTAATATAAATAAGTATAATAACCAAACAAATGCCTTTATTAATAAACAAGAATATGATATACATGAGTCCATACAATCATCAAATGATTGGCTCTAGGGCTCTAACTAACACATTGGGCTGCCGTAAAACATATATTAAAGTACCTAAGAAGGACTAGAGATTATATGCTGGTTTACTAGGCAGATGATTTGCTCCCTGCGGATTACACGGATTCGGATTTTTAATCAGATAGGGGCAATAGTAAGTCAACCTCAGGGTATGTATTTACTTTTGGAGGTGGAGCCATAACATGGAGGAGTGTTAAGCAGAAATATGTTTCGGACTCCACCATGGAAGCTGAGTATGTGATAGCCTCTGAGGCAGCCAAAGAAGTTGTATGGCTCAAAAACTTTTTAATGGACTTAGATGATACTCCTAGTTTGCCCAAAATTATCACAATTTATTATGATAATAGTGGTGCAGTAGCAAACTTGAAGGAACCACGAGCCCATAAGGCTAGTAAATACATTGAGCGCAAGTACCACCTGATACAAGACATCGTAAAGCAATGAGAAGTTGTTATCGCCAAGATTGCATTAGAAGATAACCTGGCAGATCCTTTCACTAAGGCCCTTCCGGCGAGAGCTTTTGATAGGCATGTTGAGGGGATGGGAATACGATGTATGACAGCATATATGGCAGCATAGTCTTTTAGTATAAGTGGGAGATTGTTAGGATGTATACTAAAATCCTAGCTTTTTGTATGAACATTTATTTTGAAATGAGAATCACATTGGTCAAATGTCTGCATTTAGTAAAATGCAGTTGTTCATTTAATTTATATTGTAGATAACATGGTGGGTGGTGTCACACAAAAGATCATGTTATCAATTCCTTATAAATTATAAATAGAAACTCACAACCAAGATGGATTGGGATAAACCATTGAATGGTTGTAGTGTAATTTGGTATTAGTTTATCTTAACTATAAAATTACACTAGTACACTATGTGTGTATTGAGCAGGACCATTTGAGGTTGTTCCTTTTATACTGACGGCATAAAAGAACATAACCTCTGTTATTATGGATGTGTGTACTCTTAATCCCGATATAATAACAAACACATATACTTAGTATTTATTTCTTTAATTTATCAATGGGTGACATTTATTCATTAAATCAATTGGCTCGATAAATTGGGAAATAATATTATTTATATGGTGTGTTGATGATTATAGAAGGAAACTATGTCCTAGTTATCTAGGTTGATGATGTCCCCTTGAGGAGCTTATAAGGATTGTCATGTAAACCCTACAGGTGGACTTAGTCTGACATGACAATGAAGTTGAGTGGTACTACTCTTGGAGCTACATATTAATTAAGTGAGTTGTCAGTAACTCATTTAATTAATGGGCATTCGATATCTTAAACACAGGGAGACTAATGCACTCATGATAAGAAGGAGTCCATAATGTAATATGGGATTGGTGCGGTAGTTCAATAATAACTCTTTAGTGGTATGAGTTATTATTGATGAACTTGAGTTGGGTGTTCGGGGTGAACACAAGAAGCTCAAGCTCATCGGGAGACCAAAATCAATTCCTCCTCTCGGTCCCTGTTGTAGCCTCTATAAAGCCTTATATCCACCAAGTCTACTTCTTACCCAAGTAATGGGTCGGACACATCCTTGCTTGGTGCAAGGGGGCTGGTCAAGCATTAGCTTGGAGCCCAAGAAGTGGTCGGCCAAAGCATGTCTTAGTGCCCAAGCTAGGGGCTGGGCACTAGGATTAAATGAGGATTTTATTTTTAAAATATTTCCTTTTATAGCCATCAACATGGTTTTAAAAGAGAGTTTTAAATTTTAAAAGCTTTACTTTTATAGCTATCTACAAAGGATTAAAAAGAGATATTTTAATTTTGTTAAAATCTTTCCTTGTTTGTGGTGTTAAAAAGAGAGATTTTAATTTTGATAAAACTTTCCTTTTTTGTAACCATGATTTAAAAGAAAAGTTTTAATTTTAATCTTTCCTTTTTTGTAGTCATCTACAATGTTTAAAAGAGAGAGATTAATTTTAAAACTTTCCTTTTGTAACCATCACAATAAGAAATTTAAAAAAGAGAGATTTTAATTGTCATTAAAATTTTCTTTTTTACCATGACCAAGGACTATAAAAGAGAGGTAGATGGTGCCTTATGGAGAACACACAACCTATGTCTCCTCTTCTATTCCTTGGTGGCCGGCCCTTTTCCCCCTTTCTCCCTTGAGACCGGTGGCACCTCTCTTCATCCTTGGTGGCCGGTTGTTTGGTTGAGAAGAGGAAGAAAAAGGAGGCCTCTTCACCTTGTTTTCTTCCTTAGGGCCGGCGGCACATCAAGTGGCATCTTCTTGTGGCCAGTTGCTTGGAGAGGAAGAAGAAGAGTAGGAAGTTTCCTATTTTGGTTTCCCATGGTGGCCGAATTTCTTGGAGGAGAAGAAGTTGTTTGGGTGGATTTTATCTTGGTAGATCGTCACCCACATGACGTCCAAGAGAAGGAGAGGAATACAACAGAAGATCAAGAGGTCTTTAGCTACAAAGAAAGGTATAACTAATTAATTTTTCAACTTCAAATTAATTAGTTTGTGTTCTTTGTATGGATCCTGAAATACCAATACAAGAGGCTAGCGATTTTGTGTTTCGTTTTATGTTTCGATTTAGTGTTTTGATCTTGTGCTTCTATTGAAGTCTCTGTAGTTAAACCTAGGGTTACTGTAAGAAGTTTAAATATCCAATTTCTTTGAAAAGGTTTGTCTAGGAAGTGATGGATGATCCGATACCCAAGAAGGCCAAGTGTCTCGCCATGTTTAACCCGGAATCCAATCCTTGAAATAGATGGTTAATCAACTTCTGTAACATGGGATGAACTTGGATTAATAATATTAAGTATCGTTTACAATCCAAGTTTTAACTACTGAAGAACACATGAGTTGAACTTTAAGTAAAAATATTAAGTTTCGTTTCCAATTCAAGTTTATGTCACGCCCCGGAGGAGTCTCTGTCCGAAGAAATTTCGGCAGCATCTCCCCTGTACGACGGACAATCTGAAACTTTTCTACAAGCACTATATACCTCAGCCACATGCGGCTGGAATAATACAATAAGAGAAAACAAACACCACGCAGTTAATAATAAAGCAGCCCACTCGGCTGTACCAAAACCAAAACACAAAACTGCTAGCCGGCTAGACTTACACAACCAACAACAAATACAAATACCACATAACAACATCAACACTCCAAAAAAAATAAAGCCAGAGTACAGAGCTAAACAAACTGAAATATAAAACAAGCAAAACATACGTGAAACCGATAAGTCTTCTGATGTGACGTGGGGACCAGCAGACAGGATGCTCCAAGCGACACCATAAATAACCTGATACCTGAAAAATATAGAGTCCACGGGGGTGAGTTCAACAACTCAGCGAATACCAATAGACATGCCTAGTAAGATATATCTAACAGCAATAAACATGGAATACAGCTTCCTAATTATATATAGGGAATATGCAAAACTGAAAGGTAACTGAGAAAGCTGTACTCACCAGGAACTCCTATCCAGACAAAAGGGTCGTCAAACCGAAAGTGCCCTAAATCCTGTATGCATGTCAAACATATGCATCCAACCAAATGCAACAAATAAATGCAGCAAACACAATCACAAGAAATAAATGCATCAATGCATATGATGCCAATGATGTGTCCTGGTCACCCCTGACGCCAGTCAGTCATCTCACACACAAATGGCGAGACCGAGTGGGTAGGGCTATGACAACCGTGCACTCTGTCGTCACTGCTCCTAATGAGTGACCGAGTGGACGGGATGCTGTCGGAGTACTCCTGTCCTGTGACCCCAAATCATAAATGGGGGAGCTCAATGCTCTCAACTCCCGGTACACGATGACGGGGAGGAATCCCTGCCGGCTAACACGTTGTGTCACACTACCCATGAGCGGACCAACGTAGCCAAACAAAGTCCCTGCTGCAACACACACTGCCTGAATCGACCACTAACCCATGAGTGGTGGTGTGTGCAGATCCATGTAACTGGCGATGTGCTCAACAACAATGGAGTCGACTATCGCACAGCATGCAATCATGATGCATGACACTAAGCATGGCAAAAACTGATCAACATAACCATATCCATACATACAAAATGGGTACTGTAAAAGCGATGGTCACATACCAAGATCTAGAGTACATAGGTCAGATAGAATATCAAAAACCCTATGTCCTGAACATAATAAGTATGGAATATCCTGATCAGCATAGAAAAATCCATATATACATAATGTGGGTACCACAGTATCAGTAAGCCAAATCCACGGATCTAGGGTATACAAGTCCTCTAAGGTATAACAACCTAGACCCAAATCATATCCCTCTTCCATAGCATATGTACCAACAATATACACAGATCAAAGAATCAGGGTCTAAACACCCGAATCATATATGATATACAAATAGAGGTACACAAATCTGATATGGCACAAAAACCTAAGTATCAGATAATCTAGATACACAGGCCAGAAACAACAATCCAAATCCTAGTCCTAACCTCAGTAAGCATGGTATGTCACTCTAGAAACTAAGATACTCATGATAACAAGATAATCATGGCAACAAATCACAAGATATAATCACGGATACATCACAGGTGACAAACCTAACATGCTATGGATATCAAACAGTGACATACCAAAGGCAAACATGTTCATTGCATGTAGTTATAAAATACTATACATATCCAATGACAATATCATAAAAGATAAGTCAAGAGGTACCCGCCTTTAACTGTAGTCTGTGATAAACAATCCTCACATCAGAACAATCGTCCCGTAATCAGGGTCCTGCATACAAATATTCAATTTAGCTACTCTAACAAGTATCATTTAGCTAACTGAAGATCAGGACCAAATAAATAAACCTATTTCCTTTCCGATTAAGGAAACCCAATTTGAATCAATCCCAAGTGATCCCAATTTGTTATAACTCAAGAGCAATCTCAACTAAATACAATTCATTTTATCAACCCAATTCAACCATCATCCATCTGAACCAACCAACCACCAAATAACCATCATGAATCAAACTAAACTTACCCAATAGTGAGTATCCTTTAATCACCTCGCAGTCAAAGAAATGGTGGTCAGAAAATCCTAGTCGGAGCAACCACGAAGCTGCCGCCCTCAATGTAAATCATCGACGATCCGCACCTCAAATCTCATCTGAAATTCCAACCTAAGACAACTAATTACTCATTAGTCATGTTATCACATATTAACATCTCAAATATAATATGTTACCAATCCATATCAACCTAATACTAACAAGAGATCAACCAAAACAATATACATAGTTTACCTTGAATCAGAAAATCTCCAATTCAAATCTAAAACCTTCACATTTCACATGCCAGTGAATTTTCAATCCAAACTCCCTCCAAGGTCCGGCTAGGCACGGCTTGGCACAATAAATCAATATGGCACTGGTCTGTGGTTGGAGAAGAATAGGACACTCAATGGCAAGGTCAAAGTCAGGTCGAATCTGCGGCTGAGGAGGGGAAGAAGGCTACGCGACGCCGGCAGAAGGACTTGCGGCTGCTGGGATGACGACGGTGGTGGCATCAGCTCTACGGCATGACACTAGTGAGGAGAATCTCGGCGATCACTGGCTGCTCAAGCAAGGAACAAGGCGACAGTCGGTGTTGCAGATCTTCGGGCACAATGGCTGTTTGGCAGGGCGTCGGTGCTAGGGCAGCGAAGAAGGCTCGGCGTTAGGGTTCTGATGTCGGCTGTGGTGACCGAGGCAAATGGAGAAAGGGCGGCGGCGGCCGGCACTAGGTAGAGAAGAAGGGCAGTAGTGTCGCGTCGGCCAGAGGAGAGGAAGAGGGCGTCGGCAGGCGCTAGGGCACGGCGACGGCACTGGATTCTTGTGGCCGGTGATCGGCGCGCGGCTCAGCATGGACGAGGGGGAGAGGAGATCAGTAGAGGGGAGAGGCGCTCCTCGCCATGAGAGTGAGAGGGAGAAGGAGCTCGGCGCCGGTTAGGGCTCGGGAGAAGTCGCCGCAAGATTTTTGGGCAAGGGTCGGCTCGCGGAAGGAAAAGAAAATGGGAAAAAGAAAAGAAAAATGGGAAAAGGAAATATAAATTAAAACTTTTCCTCATTAAAACAGGGTCGCCTAAACAGGCTTTTCCGGACCCCATTTTTGTCCCTGTTAACTCGTTCATACGAGCTTCGAAAAATTCCCAGAAAATTTCTAAAAATTCCGAAAAATTCCCCTATCGTTGTTCGCCATTTTTAGGTATTTTACATTCTCCCCCACTAATAAAAATTTGGTCCCCAAATTTCGTTATCTACCATCAGCAAATACTAACAACAAGTAACGAGTATAAATGCTGAACGGTAAATAAAATCACATATCCCAAATGAAAAATGGGGTATCGAGCTCGGATAGTATCCTCGAGCTCCCAAGTAACCTCCTCGTCCAAATGATACCGTCATCCGACTTTAACCAGTCGGATAGTCTTGTTCCGCAACTGACGCTCTTCCCGGTCTAGAATCCATACCGGAACCTCCTCATAGGTGACGTCAGGCTGAATAGGAACTGAGATATCTGTCAACAAATCTGTCGAGTCGGATATATACCTCCTCAGCATAGACACATGGAATACGTCGTGAACACCTGACAGGAACGATGGTAGTATCAAACGATAAGCTACCGCTACAATCCTCTCCAAGATCTGGAAAGGTCCAATGTATCGCGGAGCTAGCTTACCTCGGGGCCAAATCTCTTTACTCCTTTCGTGGGTGAATCTCGCAGAAATACATGATCGCTAATAGAGAACTCTAAGAGTCTCCGACTCCGGTCAGCATAACTCTTCTGGCAGTCCTGTGCCTCTGCCACTCTCCGTCTAAAAGTACGGACCAACTCTACCTTAAGCTGAGCTCTATGAGGTCCTAACAACTGGGCCTTCCCAACCTCATCCCAGAGGGTGGGTGTCCGACAAGGCCTACCATACAACGCTTCAAACGGTGCCATCTGGATAGCCAAATGCAAACCGTTGTTGTAGGCGAATTCTACCAATGGCAAACGGTCCTCCCAACTGCCTCAAAAATCCAATACACGTGACCTCAGTAAATCCTCTAGAGTCTGTATGGTCCACTCTAACTGTCCATCTATCTGCGGATGGAAAGTTGTATTGAAACAGAGCTACGTACCCAAGGTCTGCTGCAGACTCTGCCAATCGATCCAGAGGATCAGTCCTCCGAATCGCTAAAACGTGCGCGGATTTGGGTAATTGATCAAAGATTACCCAAATCGCGTCATGGTCTCATCATGTCCTCGGCAAACTCACCACAAAGTCCATGGTAATAGGTTCCCATTTCCACTCGGGAATAGGAATCCGCTAAAATAAACCGACAGGTATCTGGTGCTCGACCTTCACTTGCTGACGGACAAGACATCTAGCTACAAAATCTGTGATGTCTTCCTTCATGTCGTTCCACCAATAGAAACACCTCAAATCTTGGTACACACAGGTACCGCCTGGGTGGACAGCAAATCATGAGCGATAAGCCTCCGGAAGTAACTCTTATAAAACCGGATGAGACTGAGATACGCATAATCTACCTCGGAAATATATAATACCCTCCTCGTCTCGTATAAACTCGGTCTGCTACCCGGAAGCTATCTGGCTGCAAATAACCCGCAAATACAGCCTAGGGCTCTCGGATCCTCGTCCTGATCGACGACTGAGAAACCATGGTAACCAGTCTGTGACCACAACTCGGTGGCAAGCCAAAGTCACTCTAGACTTCCAGCTAAGTGCGTCGACAACCACATTAGCTTTCTCTAGGTGATAGCTAATGGTACAATCAAAACCCTTCAGGAACTCCATCCGTCTCCTCTGTCGGAGATTAGGTTCCTTCTAAGTAAAACAGATATTTGAGACTCTTATGGTCAGTGAGAATCTCAAATGTAACGTCATATAAATAATGTCGCCAAATCTTCATGGCAAAAATAATGACGACTAGCTCCAGATCATGTACAGGGTAGTTCTTCTCATGCTTCTTCAACCGACGAGAAGCATAGGAGACTACTTTATCGTGCTGCATCAAAACAGCGTCCAAACCCGGTAGAGACGCGTCGGTATAGAGCACGAATTCGTCCTCTCCAGAAGGTAAAACCAAAAATCGGAGCCAACACTAAACTCCGCTTCAGCTCCTAGAAGCTGGTCTTGCAATCCCCAGTCCAAGTGAACTTTACGCCTTTCCTGGTCAGGCATGTAAGTAGCATAGCAATCCGTGAGAAACCCTCAACGTATCTCCGGAAATATCGAGCCAAACCAAGGAAGTTACGAGCCTCTTATATCGACTCCGTCTACTCCCAACGGTAACAACCTCGATCTCCTGTGGAATCACGGTATACTCCTACTGGTGACCGTGTGTCCAAATCATCATCACATAAGACAATCCAAATAAGCACTACTGATCATCACATATAGATGTTCTCGTCGAAACATCTCTAGACCTATGCAAAGGTAATGTACGTGACTCACCTCAAATCCGTAATAAATCACAACATCGTCAACAAAGACAATGGAAACTGATCCAAACATTCTAGGGATACCCCAATCATCGAGTCCATGATAACATCTAGGGCACCACAAGCACTAATGGTAAAACCAAGACACATAATGTCCGTATCACAGACATTCCTAACCATAAGATCCTCAACAACAAATCAGGAATCTGATCACCAACGATATATAATCACCAAAGAATAGAACCTCCAGTGTGAGAGCAATGATCTATCACACGAAATACCACATATGTGGGAGCAACGCTCTACCACAAGAAATCCTCCATATGTGGGAGCAACGCTCCACCACAAATAATCCAAAATATGTATCCACAATAAATATGGGAGCAATGCTCCGCTACAAACAATCCGCAATATGTAGGAATCCAGAATATGTGGAAACTACGCTCTACCACAAACGATCCATAACATGTGGGAGCTACGCTCTACCACAACAATACATAAGGGCCCAAAGCACCTAACTATCTAGCTAGAGATTGCACGAGATCTCTCTACCACAGATCACTGTGGATAGCCTAGGGTATAACCACCCAGTAAGCAAATCAAATCCATAGTCAACTCTATCACCCTCCTAGTGGGTCGGTCACCCACTAAAGGGGAGAATTAGTTGACAGCGTAAAAACATCCAATATCATAATGTAGACATTTAACAATCTACATTTAACATAGGTAGAATCATCATGATGCTACCAACATACATCTGACACACGTGTACACACAACATATGTATGATCGACATAATCCTTCAATTAGTACACACCAAAATACTCACATCATAGGTATAAATCACCGTGATACCTTCCATAATACAATCAGCATAAGCTCAATGATGCAATCGGTCAGTCTACCACAGGACTCCTACAACACATAATAATCATATCTACACACCACATAAATATGCATAATCAACATATTTTAAATCCAATCTACCACACAAACCCTACGCCACCTTCTAAGTTATCCTACAAGGTACTTACAGTCTAAATTTAAAGTACCCACGGAATAGGATAAATCAATCCTCTAAAAACTGACCAAACCAACAACGATATACGGCTAATTCAGTCTTTTCCCACGTCAGTAACAGTCATGTACTCCAATGTGCTCATAATATTCAACTAAGCACGAAAAATCAAAAGATTCGAACTTCTAAAAATAGAGTATAATTGTCCTCTACTGATCGGATCAACAAAACTAATCAGTCATCTACTAGCATCTAAGGTAAATCGATCACGACTACCTAAATCAACATGTGTAAATCAGTTTTCTATTGACCGATCTAACCAGAGTACATTAATCATCTACCGACGAAAACTAATTAAAGTATATCTGTATTCTACTGGATGGGTCATCTAGAATATAAAATTACTAGTCACTACCTAGCTAATAATAGCAGAGGCTGGTATGTGCCTCAATCTGCTAACCAACTAGTAATAACAGAAACTAAAACTACTGGTGTATGATATGAAATATCGCTAGAAACTGTAATCCCTCAATCTCTATTAAGGTCAATCAAGATCAGTGGCTAACCCATCACATATAATATATGCTACAACAACCAGACAGGTACTAGTAAATAATGCTAATACAGGTCATAAACTGTATTAGTGAACAGGGTATATACTAACAAAAAAGGTAGGACAACAATATACCAACATACCTACTATAGCTTGGAGATGTCCTGCTGCTGCCCGGTCCCAAAACCCGAAAAGTCACATCGAGAAGACCAAAACACAAAATCCGAAACACAAGGAGAATAAGACTCGTAAGTCGATCTCTGATACCAAATAAATTGATATCAGATAAATCTCGAAAATCCAGAACACATAGCAAGTATCGTATACCTGCTCTGATACCACTAAATTGTCACGCCCGGAGGAGTCTCTGTCCGAAGAAATTTCGCAGCATCTCCCCTGTGGACAATCGAAACTTTTCTACAAGCACTATATACCTCAGCCACATGCGGCTGGAATAATACAATAAGAGAAAACAAACACCACGCAGTTAATAATAAAGCAGCCCACTCGGCTGTACCAAAACCAAAACACAAAACTGCTAGCCGGCTAGACTTACACAACCAACAACAAATACAAATACCACATAACAACATCAACACTCCAAAAAAATAAAGCCAGAGTACAGAGCTAAACAAACTGAAATATAAAACAAGCAAAACATACGTGAAACCGATAAGTCTTCTGATGTGACGTGGGGACCAGCAGACAGGATGCTCCAAGCGACCCCATAAATAACCTGATACCTGAAAAATATAGAGTCCACGGGGGTGAGTTCAACAACTCAGCGAATACCAATAGACATGCCTAGTAAGATATATCTAACAGCAATAAACATGGAATACAGCTTCCTAATTATATATAGGGAATATGCAAAACTGAAAGGTAACTGAGAAAGCTGTACTCACCAGGAACTCCTATCCAGACAAAAGGGTCGTCAAACCGAAAGTGCCCTAAATCCTGTATGCATGTCAAACATATGCATCCAACCAAATGCAACAAATAAATGCAGCAAACACAATCACAAGAAATAAATGCATCAATGCATATGATGCCAATGATGTGTCCTGGTCACCCCTGACGCCAGTCAGTCATCTCACACACAAATGGCGAGACCGAGTGGGTAGGGTTGTGACAACCGTGCACTCTGTCGTCACCGCTCCTAATGAGTGGACCGAGTGGACGGGATGTTGTCGGAGTACTCCTGTCCTGTGACCCCAAATCATAAATGGGGGAGCTCAATGCTCTCAACTCCCGGTACACGATGACGGGGAGGAATCCCTGCCGGCTAACACGTTGTGTCACACTACCCATGAGCGGACCAACGTAGCCAAACAAAGTCCCTGCTGCAACACACACTGCCTGAATCGACCACTAACCCATGAGTGGTGGTGTGTGCAGATCCATGTAACTGGCGATGTGCTCAACAACAATGGAGTCGACTATCGCACAGCATGCAATCATGATGCATGACACTAAGCATGGCAAAAACTGATCAACATAACCATATCCATACATACAAAATGGGTACTGTAAACGCGATGGTCACATACCAAGATCTAGAGTACATAGGTCAGATAGAATATCAAAAACCCTATGTCCTGAACATAATAAGTATGGAATATCCTGATCAGCATAGAAAAATCCATATATACATAATGTGGGTACCACAGTATCAAGAAGCCAATCCACGGATCTAGGGTATACAAGTCCTCTAAGGTATAACAACCTAGACCCAAATCATATCCCTCTTCCATAGCATATGTACCAACAATATACACAGATCAAAGAATCAGGGTCTAAACACCCGAATCATATATGATATACAAATAGAGGTACACAAATCTGATATGGCACAAAAACCTAAGTATCAGATAATCTAGATACACAGGCCAGAAACAACAATCCAAATCCTAGTCCTAACCTCAGTAAGCATGGTATGTCACTCTAGAAACTAAGATACTCATGGTAACAAGATAATCATGGCAACAAATCACAAGATATAATCACGGATACATCACAGGTGACAAACCTAACATGCTATGGATATCAAACAGTGACATACCAAAGGCAAACATGTTCATTGCATGTAGTTATAAAATACTATACATATCCAATGACAATATCATAAAAGATAAGTCAAGAGGTACCCGCCTTTAACTGTAGTCTGTGATAAACAATCCTCACATCAGAACAATCGTCCCGTAATCAGGGTCCTGCATACAAATATTCAATTTAGCTACTCTAACAAGTATCATTTAGCTAACTGAAGATCAGGACCAAATAAATAAACCTATTTCCTTTCCGATTAAGGAAACCCAATTTGAATCAATCCCAAGTGATCCCAATTTGTTATAACTCAAGAGCAATCTCAACTAAATACAATTCATTTTATCAACCCAATTCAACCATCATCCATCTGAACCAACCAACCACCAAATAACCATCATGAATCAAACTAAACTTACCCAATAGTGAGTATCCTTTAATCACCTCGCAGTCAAAGAAATGGTGGTCAGAAAATCCTAGTCGGAGCAACCACGAAGCTGCCGCCCTCAATGTAAATCATCGACGATCCGCACCTCAAATCTCATCTGAAATTCCAACCTAAGACAACTAATTACTCATTAGTCATGTTATCACATATTAACATCTCAAATATAATATGTTACCAATCCATATCAACCTAATACTAACAAGAGATCAACCAAAACAATATACATAGTTTACCTTGAATCAGAAAATCTCCAATTCAAATCTAAAACCTTCACATTTCACATGCCAGTGAATTTTCAATCCAAACTCCCTCCAAGGTCCGGCTAGGCACGGCTTGGCACAATAAATCAATATGGCACTGGTCTGTGGTTGGAGAAGAATAGGACACTCAATGGCAAGGTCAAAGTCAGGTCGAATCTGCGGCTGAGGAGGGGAAGAAGGCTACGCGACGCCGGCAGAAGGACTTGCGGCTGCTGGGATGACGACGGTGGTGGCATCAGCTCTACGGCATGACACTAGTGAGGAGAATCTCGGCGATCACTGGCTGCTCAAGCAAGGAACAAGGCGACAGTCGGTGTTGCAGATCTTCGGGCACAATGGCTGTTTGGCAGGGCGTCGGTGCTAGGGCAGCGAAGAAGGCTCGGCGTTAGGGTTCTGATGTCGGCTGTGGTGACCGAGGCAAATGGAGAAAGGGCGGCGGCGGCCGGCACTAGGTAGAGAAGAAGGGCAGTAGTGTCGCGTCGGCCAGAGGAGAGGAAGAGGGCGTCGGCAGGCGCTAGGGCACGGCGACGGCACTGGATTCTTGTGGCCGGTGATCGGCGCGCGGCTCAGCATGGACGAGGGGGAGAGGAGATCAGTAGAGGGGAGAGGCGCTCCTCGCCATGAGAGTGAGAGGGAGAAGGAGCTCGGCGCCGGTTAGGGCTCGGGAGAAGTCGCCGCAAGATTTTTGGGCAAGGGTCGGCTCGCGGAAGGAAAAGAAAATGGGAAAAAGAAAAGAAAAATGGGAAAAGGAAATATAAATTAAAACTTTTCCTCATTAAAACAGGGTCGCCTAAACAGGCTTTTCCGGACCCCATTTTTGTCCCTGTTAACTCGTTCATACGAGCTCCGAAAAATTCCCAGAAAATTTCTAAAAATTCCGAAAAATTCCCCTATCGTTGTTCGCCATTTTTAGGTATTTTACAGTTTAACTCATGAGGAACACATAGGTTATTAGGAAAGTTCTGTGCTTGTACAAATTTTTGTACAGGGGAAGCATAATGGAATTCCGAGTAGCATCCAACAGTGCCTCCTTCCAGAGGCCAATCAAACCCAAGTCACGTAAAATCACACGGTCATGTGCTTCTTCCAGAGTCACATCAAGGCATGGTCATGTCATTTGGTATGGCCATGCCACATTTCTATAGCCTAATCAAAGAGTCATGCCTTTTGGCACAGTCGTGCCTCCCTAGGCCTTGTGGCATGGACTCGGGCCATGTCGTGGGAAAACAGAGATGTGTTGAATCTGGACAAACTGCAAACTGATTTTGAAATAATCATAACTTTATGCTCGGTTAGACTTACAGGTTGTTCTTTATACCAAAATGTAATTAACTTCAAGATCTACAACTTTGCTTCAAGATTCAATTGAGAATAACACGGTCTAGCCATGATAAAAGGCACGGTTGCACCTCCCAACCATGGTCGCATCACACCCTCCTTCCAGACTGCTGACCAAATTTTGAACCACCATAACTTTTGGCTCGGTTAGAGTTATGGATTATTATTTATATCAAAATATAGATAATTTCAAAGCATAAAACTTTGGTTCAGTGTGGAATATGAGCAAATTAGGTTTAAGGGGTGAAAAATCTATTTTGGCAGATCCTTATAAACCTAGAAGATTTGGGCAGTTTGAAGGAGGTATAAAAGGGTCAAGAAACTCATTCTTTGACTCATCTTGGGTTTGGGACTTCATCCCTCTCCTTGGGGAAGGGTTCTCCCCTTAGAGGGAAACCCTAGAGCTTCCATCTTCTCTGATTCGAATGATTCGTCCATCTCCGGAGTAAGAAGCCCAACCTAAGAGACCGGCAATGCATTACTAAGCATTTCTATTCTCCTTTCTTTATTATTTAAGTTGTAGAATGTTATTCTTCACGTCTCTAGTTTGTTTTTTCTTTTCTATGGAGTAGATTTCTGATTCTTAGAATGTAGGGAGTATTTGTGATGTAATGTTGATGTATGAACTATGTATATATTATTTCATTATTCAATGAAGTGTTTATGTCATGTTCTATATGTATTGTGTCTTTTATGTATTTGATAAAATGTGTGAATGGTGTAAACATGTAGATCTGTATTGATTGTTCATCTCGTAGGGGATACACTAGATTATATGACCGAGGGGTCCTAGTGACAACGATATCCTTTTAACCAGACATCTAGAGTATCGCCTTGAAAAGGAAGATAATTCTCCACAAGGAAGCATCTAATTAGGATTAATGGGTTATCTCTAATCCTATGTTAATAAGTATCTTGTTTAATCTAGTGATTGTATGTATGAGAGGGCCTAGTGACAGGGGTATCCCTTTAACCAGACTTTCTAGGTTACCTATTCTACTTAGTAGCATTGGATACCAATAGGGATAGCACTCCGACATGACCATCATGGGGTAGTGTCGATATTTAGTTAGACGTCCTTCAAGTGAGGATGGAGCTAAGGAGATGAATAATGCATAGGGAAATTAACTAGTATCATAATGAAACTAAATTCTTAGAATCATTCCCCCAATCACTCTTCCCTTTTCTCTACTCTCTTTTCCCTCACTCTCTTCCGTCTCTCTCTCAACTCTCTCTCTCTTATTCTCTTGCTTTGAAGCTCTTAACCAAACTTCAATTGTTTAGATAATTCATTATATGAAGTTAACTAGTGCTTAATTAATAGTCCTTGTGGAATCGATATTTTTATTACTGACGACGTAGCCATGTACTTGCGACTTCGTAACAACTGGCACGAGTGCCCATGCTCATGTGAGGAGTTTCTGAACTTAGTCTTCAACTTCTATTTTCACTTTTTTCGCGCCTTATCACAAAAAATACATGAGAGTAGTATCCCAAAATAGAAATGTATTAAAGTGAAGCATAAAGATATTATATTGCGAAACATATGCATGCAAAGTAGGTCAAAATGTGTGTAAAAATGTATCAAAAACTCTATATAAAATATATATATATACATCACTACTCTAGCTTGCCCTAGAAAAGAGAATCCACTTTTAATTGACCTAGAAAAGATCAGATCTAGAATCTATCCCATCCCATCCATATACTACCCGCTTGATTCATGCCTTATGAAAGTACAAGACATATCCTCCTACGCTATAAAATGACACAAATGAATTAGCCTTATGCAATCGAGGGCCAATGAATAGCTCGACCATAGGGGTAGATCTTTTATAGTTTTTAATAGTCATTCACAATGGTTGCTGAGGGTATCATAATATAGGCTTGACCATAAGGGAGAGGGTTTCCCCGAGAGGGTTGAGCGCATGCAAGAGGGGTTTTTTTGCAATGGAACATAACCCTCATTTTCTATAGGTACAAAAAGTTCAAAAGGAAGTATAATTTCTCCTAAATTCAACACCATTTAAACTAGAATCAAGTATATTTTCTATCAAATTGAGCATGACTATTTTTTCATCTAAAGATTGGATCAATTGATTCAGCCTAAGTCAATCGATTGGTATGACTCTCAATCGATTGGTCATGCGAAAAATGAGTCATGCTCAATTTAATAGAAAATATACTGGATTCTAGTTTAAATGATGCAAAATTTAAAAGGAATTATACCTCCTTTTAAACTTTTTGTACCTATAAAAAATGAGGATAATTAGGTAAATTGATATGCATTAGAGAGTTGAAGTAGAGAAACATGTTTCGTCAGGGAGTGGGAACGAAAAAAATATAAGCAAGGGACTGAAGAGAAAGTTGAATTTGCGATTAGGAATTTTAGGACAATTTACCCATATTGTATTCTCAATGACAAATGGTGTGCCATTCTTTCCAAAATTTCACTGAATTGGAAATTTGGAATGTCATGAGATCTGAAAACAAAAAAAAAGCAGAATTGAAGATCTTCACGTTCCAAAAATGTTGTTGTGGTGTGCATCAACCTTGTTTGGTTCGTATTCCATATAATATGAATATACTCTTTAATGGGTTGGGGAAATGAATGGTGCAGAGGAAGAAAAAGAGAAAAAAAAATGGAAGTCACAGAATAAATTTCTGAATTCTGAATTAATAGCTGTAGAAATGAGCATTCTGAATTTTTTTGTGTTAACTAGGGACTATTGGGTACCAAGTCTGCATGCTGATCTTGACCAGCAACAACATGAATTAGTCTCCTATCAGTCCAGTGTTAAATGAGATCTTCCTTGATTTCAGTTCCTCATAAATGAAAGCTAAATTTCCTTGGATCCTCAATTCTGAAACTCTGAAAAAATTCTGAATTACTGAATTGTGGAAGTCCTTAGAGGATTGGATTGGAATCTTAACACCGCAGTTGAAGCAATGTAACAATTGACAACCTCTTCTAAGCTGAATCCTTGATGTCTTGAGCCAAAACTCCCTTGAATTCCAAGTTTTGAAACTGAAGATTGAGGCAATAAGGCTTAGGGATCAGTTTAGATTTTGAAACTCTTCAGATGGTTTATGAACATGTTTCCTGAGTTCTGAAATGCAGGAAGTCATTAAACTGCGTTGAATCTAACTTCTAGAACTTAGGTCTGTGGATTGCAACTTCTGAACCTGAAGCTATAGAATTTCAGAAGCAATAGGATTCAAGTGTAAGCTTTAATTTCATGAAAGAAGAAAAAAAAAGAACTCTAATACAATGAAGCTGAATTATTGCTTGATGGACCAGCAACAGATTCATTTGGGGCCCTAACAATTCAATGTTAATTAAGTTAATGTGGCTACTTGCTCAGTGAAGAACTTAACCGAAATTCTAAATGACTAAGTGTCGGTTAGTGTTCTTCCTTCCCTAATGCTCTCATGGTTCAAATCTGTAATCTAGGAAGTGATATTAGGGTTTGTGTTGTGCGCCAAATTCTGTTACAACCATCTAGCTAGTAAGAGTTTAAGTGAAGCATTTGGCCCTAGGGCATAGTGTAGACGGTAGGCGCATGACATCTCTGGCGTAATGACCAGGGATCGATTCTCAAGTAGTAACAATCTGGAATTACCCTACCATGTGTTTAACATCTATGTACCTATATTTATCTCCCTTCATATTTATGGGGCTGACACTAGGGCCTGTTAAGTTAGTGGTTCTACCTTTTATATAAGTAAAGCATTTGGTTTTTCATTACCATTTGGATTGCCAATCTTATTAAGTCTATATGAGTCAAGCCCCAATTTATCCCAGAGTCCAAGTTCTGGAACTTAAGCCTACAAAGAAATCTGGAATTTAGAAATCAGTGAATCTCTGGAATTTTTGAAACTAAATCTGAATCTAAACTGTATATCAGAATTCTAAGATGCATTAACTAGAGTTCCATTTTTTCCAATCCATACAGGACTCAACCCCTTGAATTCATTTGAATTTGAATTCTTGAAACAAATCCTCTAGCTGTTTTATCCAGATTTCTGAAATGCTGAAACTGAAAGCTGAGAATCAGTCATCCGATTTGATTCTTTAAGTGTAAATGTAGAGGTTGATCATGCCTTGGAGAGACCTTAATTGATGTTGGTAGCACTACTACAATTCAGAAAAAAAAAATCTAGAAGCTGCTAAGGAAAAGAATTTGACAAAGATTGTAGGGTAGTATAGGAACTGCAGATTCAAAAATCTAGAAGTTCTTCAAGCAATTAAAAATCTGCTGCAAAAATTGTTACAGTAGTTCGTACTTCAAAGCCCTGTTTAGTGCCAAGTCGATGTGTTGATTCTAAATAGCCAAATTTATAATTAAACTTCCTATTATTTCAGTGCTAAATGAGAATCTTGATTGTGCTCAAATATGTAGAACTCAAGCCAGAATTATCTCAATTCTTCACTGCTGAAATTTAATCCAAGAAGTTGAAGGAATGTTAAGGTGATGTTTTCCATTTACAGGATCTGAAAGAGAAATGATTAAGAGGATGAAGGACAAGAGGAATGGTTGTTGGAGGAATACAAATCAGAGGAGATTGGGATGTCAGATCTGGAACCACAAAACATCAAAAGAAAAAAAATGGCACAAGGAAGGTGTATCAAATTGAAGTCATATCATTCTCTCACAAATTTGGGTTCATCTTTGTTATGACCGAAGCTTGCAATTCTTGTTTGAATCCAGTAGCTGGCTGAACAGGAAACAAGAATAAAGAGGTGCATCCATAAGTGTACTTGTCCTGATTTTAAAAGACACTAGCATTTAAAATTCAGAATCTGAATATTTAGTTGCTCAACTAAGAATTTCACACTTCATCAACAAAGAGGTATTCTTTTTTGCATATCAATTGGTCAATTCATTAGGTTTATCAATCCAACTCTCTTATATCCTCATTGATACTTTTTCTTTTGCCTATTTTGCACACTTCACTTAGTTTCTTTTGATTCTATGTCTATTCTTAGCAAGTTCTTTTGATTCATGTATGGTATGTATTTATAGTGGTAGAGAATAGAAAATGAGCAAACTCATGGTAATGAAATGTTGTGAGTGGTCTTTGAGTGGAACTCCATCCTTGCACATGTTTTTAAGAGCTAGAGATGAGATATTACCTTGTGAGGCTCATTCATGCTTAGTCTACGTAAATAGTTTAATATCACTGATCATGTCCGAGAGTCGAGTCGACAGGCGCTGGGGACGTGGCGCTCGCTGTTGCCTTCAGATGACTTCTAAGATGATGTGGACCTCCGGCAAACCTGCAACAAAGCCGAGCCGAGAAGGGGTTCCCGGCGACAACCCTCCGACGCTCAAGTCAGGCACCGGTGAAATAAAGTGGAAGCAGAGTAACGAAACTGTAGCTACAGTGAATAATCGCGCATACCTCCGTCGAAGTCTGGGGATCCTTATATAGGATCCCGGGGGGGTGCATGCACGCTCCTCAAAGCATACCTCAAAATGGACGTGTCAAAAAAGTGTTCCTGACGCCATACCGCAATCGTCCGAGCATATCTCCGACATGACAGTGGAAACTTCCATTGTACGATCTTCTGTCTGGTCTGGTCGCCGACCATGCTGTCTGTCGGCGGCACATGTCTCGAGAAGGATATCGCCAGCTATCTATTTTGTCCTCTTCTCTCTCGTCTGTTACTAGGCCGAACGGGTGAGCCGCTCGGTCACATACTCGGATGGGCATGCAGCCTTAGTCGTTCGGTAGTTCGGCCGAGCGGACTTGCCGGTCGGCGCATCGCCTCTTTTATACGAAACCCCCTGAGCATCGGAAAGCCAACCTGTGATCGAGTTTTCTTTGCACCGGCCATGGCGCTATTAAGGTCGATCAGCGAAGTGACCTCCTCGCTCGACCAAAACATGGGTCTGCCCATCTTGACTTTGACTTCCACGTGTCGTTGACCACTGTACGGTCGGGCCCCCTCCTTCACCACCGGATCACGTGCCTCTCCCTCAAGTCTAGTCGAAAGAGGCTAAAAGTCTGACTGACTAGACTACTAGTCTAGCGGTGTAGCGGCCACTCGGCCACTGAGGTGGGTGCTTCTCTGTTCGGGCACTGTGATGGTGTCAGGCAATCGCTCAGCAGCCTACCTACTGGGCCTTGGAAAGTTTTGCTTACTGCTAATTACCTTGCCGACCCGAGGGCGATTAATGCTGACATCTTCAGGATCTCCTCAGAATTTGTGAAAACCCCTGCTATTAAGGCCGAGCACGCGCCCACGCCTGCGTAATGGCGTTCATTAAATGCCACCCTTTAACCTATCGCCACGTGGCACCACCGCTGTCATCATAAGGCGAGGGCGTCAGCTCCGATGGGACAGGCGGTGGTTTGAAATCAATGGTCAGATGTCGACTTCGATCTTAATGACCTGGATCAGACGGCTAAGGTTGACCGAGCCCTATGTTTATAAAGCACCGGCGCCAACAACTATTCCATCATTGCTGCTTCCATGTGTTTCATTGGCTACCTCTGCCTCCAGCGCTCCGACGATCTTCCACCTCCCTCTCCTAGGTCTACTTTTGTAAGCTCCCTGATCCTCTCTAATTTTCGCGTTTGCTTCCCCTTGCTTTCCTTGGCGTCTCCTCTTTCATCGTTCTTTTCGTCGATCCTTCCAACAAGCTTCTGCGTTTTCATTTTCTGATCATGGTCAGTTCATCCGCCCCCTCTCCCGGCCTTTGGTATCAAGCCATGGAGAGTCGGTTCGACTCAGGAGATGCCTTTAAACTAATCAATGCATATGACATCCCTGCTGACCACAAACTCACCCTGGCTGAACCGTCCGACCGGCCTCATGACCCACCGGCCGGCACTGTTACCTTCTTCCGCGACCAATTCGTAGGTGGTCTTAGGTTTCCCATCCACTCATTCATCATAGAAGTGTGCAACTACTTTCGCATTCCGTTCGGCCAGCTCGTGCCCAACTCCTTCAGGCTGCTGTGCGGCGTAGTTGTGCTCTTCCGAGTGCACAACATCCCCCTTAAGCCTCAGATTTTTCATTATTTTTACATTCCCAAGCAGTCCGAGCTGAGCACCTTCTTGTTTCAAGCTCGGATCGGCTTGGTTTTCTTTGATAAAATGCCTACCTCCAACAAGCACTGGAAGGACCATTTCTTCTTTTTGAGTTTTCCCGAGCCGCCACCCTTCCGAACCCAATGGCAAACTTCGCTGTCGCCTCCCCCCGACCTAAAGAGGTATAGGACTGAGACCGCTTTTCTACATGCGGCTAGCTTGCTGGCCGGGCTGAAGCTGGACATCCATAAGCTCCTACCCGAAGGGATGCTGTATCTATTCGGCTTAAGCCCGATCCAAACGCGGCTTCCGAACGGCCCGGGTAAGAAATAACTCTCTCTTTTTCCTTGAGTCTAACTGATTGCTTTTCTCTTTCTTGCAGCCGAGACTATGATGAAATCGGTGGTATTCGGCATGCTAAAACGCAAGGCCGCCGAGATAGAGGCAGCTGCAGCGTAGGAGGCGGAGAGGCTTGGCATCACCGCGGTCAGCTCTCATGAAGGTGAGAGCGAAGAGGTGCAGACGGCGGGCGATGCGTCGGCCGCTCAGATGGTCACTACTGATGCAGTTGGAGAGACCGCTCCGTCGAGTACCCAACTGGCCACTCGGCTCGAGGAAGCCAAGTCTTCTGATGACGAACTCCCGTTGGTTGGACATAAACGCCGCCGAACAGGCACACCAACTCGCTCGCCCACCTCAGCGGTTCTCGAGTCCGAGCGGATGGGCGATCCTCCTGCACTGGCTCCAGCGACTGTGGAAGCGCTTTCTTCTGACCGGACCCTATCTCAAGGAAATTGGCCTTCCGACCCCGTCGCTGCTCAGCCTCTCAGCTCGCTCCCTCCGGCTCGGCGGGTAATCAAGTGATCCCTTATTCACTCTGAGCCGGTCGGTCAGCCTTCTGCCCCTTCAGCGTCCGCTCAGTCTACCCCGGGCCAACGCAGGACTATCAAGGCCTTACTCCACCTACCGACAGAGGAATATTTGCAGGCAGTCGAACAGCCGACAAGCCCCGAACACTTAATAACCTTCCGGGGACCCCTCGCAAAAGTCTGGGAGGACACCCGAGCGCGCGTGGGTCTGATGCCCCCGGGGTTGCTAGGCAACAACTATCTGTAGCAAACCACCGGGGTAACTTTTATCACAAGCCTCCACATTTTCCTCTCCGTTCGGTACTGACTATTTCCCTTTTGACCTGGTTGCAGTAATGGGTGGAAAGTATAGCGGTATGCCACCGCTTAGCTTTCCTTGAAGAGGAGTTCAAAAAGCTCAAGGTCTCTAGTGGGGCTCCCCCTCAAGGCTCTTCTTATGCCGAGCTGAAGGCCGACCTGGATAAGGCCAACAAACTGCTAGAGGTCGAGCGGCACAAATCTTCGGGCATGCAAACTATGGTAGACCGGCTCGAGACCCAATTGATGACTTATGACAAAAAGATCGACTTGGCTACCTCTAGGAATAATAGAGTCATCACCGACCTGGAGGCAAAGAATGTCGAGGCTCGAGCACTCGAGCAGAAGGTCACAGAGTTAACTGATTTGCTCACCGGTGAGAAAGCGGGCCGCTCGGCAGAGGTGGTCACTCTCCAGGGCGACCTGAAGACCCTTCAGGAGGCACTCGAGGCCTCTCGAGCCGCCCTAAAAGAATATTAGGAGGCCGAACCGAGTCAATTTACTGTCATGTAGTAGAATTACATCCGCTCGGAGAAATTTTTTGAAAAAGCTTGCGCTCGGCTCGTCCATGCGTTCGAGTTGGCCATCACCGCCACGATTGACTATCTAAAGACAAAGGGCCGACTTCCGGAGAATTTCACTATTCCCGTCCGCGATCATGCTGATCTTCTAACCACGATTCCGGATGAGATTTTTAATTATTTAGAGTGAAGTCGTGGATGTGTACTGGCCGTTCGGCCTATTTCACTATGTGTACTTGCCGTTCGGCTTATTTTGATCAATGAACCTTTTTTGGCCTTTCCTTGTCTGCTCGTCCAATTGTCGTGTTTATTCGAGCAAGCTGTCTGATTCGTGCGAGCCTTCACCTTTTTATGGTTGCCGCCCGGCAGTTTACGAGACGGGGGTTTACAGTCGCCGGTTCGACTCTAGAGTCTTCAGGCCGGTGGTTTATAGTCGCCGGTCCAACTCTAAAGTTTAACATTGCCGCTCGACAGTCTTTAGGCCAGGGGGTTTATAGTCGCTTGTCCGACTCTAGAGTTTAACGTCGCCGCTCGACGGTCTTCAGGCCAGGGGGGTTTATAGTCGCCAGTCCGACTCTAGAGTTTAACGTCGCTGCTCGATGGTCTTCAGGCCGGGGGGTTTATAGTCGCCGGTCTGACTCCAGAGTTTAACGTCGCCGCTCGACGGTTTTCAGGCCAGGGGGTTTATAGTCGCCGGTCCAACTCTAGAGTTTAACGTCGCCGCTCGACGGTCTTCAGGCCGGGGGGTTTATAGTCGCCGGTTTGACTCTAGAGTTTAACGTCACCACTCGACGGTCTTCAGGTCGGGGGATTTATAGTTGCTGGTCCGACTCTAGAGTTTAACGTCGCCACTCGACGGTCTTTAGGCCGGGGGGTTTATAGTCGCCGGTCCGACTCTAGAGTTTAACGTTGCCGCTCGACGGTCTTCAGGTCGGGGGGTTTATAATTGCCGGTCCGACTCTAGAGTTTAATGTCGCCGCTCGACGGTCTTCAGGCCGGGGGGTTTATAGTCGTCGATCCGACTCGAGAGTTTAACGTCGTCGCTCGACGGTCTTCAAGCTAGGGGGTTTATAGTCGCCAGTCCGACTCTATAGTTTAACATCGCCACTCGATGGTCTTCAGGCCGAGGAGTTTATAGTCGCCGGTCCGACTCTAGAGTTTAATGTCGTCGCTCGACGGTTTTTAGGCGGGGTTTATAGTCGCTGTTCCGACTCTAGAGTTTAACGTCATCGCTCGACGGTCTTCAGGCTGGGGGGTTTATAGTCGCTGGTCCGACTCTAGAGTTTAACGTCGCTGCTCGACGGTCTTCAGGTCGTGGGGTTTATAGTCGCCGGTTTGACTCTAGAGTTTAATGTCGCCGCTCGACAGTCTTCAGGCTGGGAGGTTTATAGTCGTCGGTCCGACTCGAGAGTTTAACGTCGTCGCTCGACGGTTTGATGGAGTATAGCTGTTCGGCGGGATCTGGTTATACCCTTGTGTTTCATGAATTCCTTCCTGCGAGTAAAGGATACCGAAGAACCGAAATACACTTAATAAATTACATTGGCGCACCTTTCGACCAGCTCGGTACGACTGGAGATGGTTAGCGCTCCATGGTCGTTGTAGCTGCCGTCCGTCTTCGTCTTCAAGGTAATAGGCACCCGATCGAAGCTTTTTGACAACCTTGAAGGGCCCGGCCCAGGGAGCCTCCAGCTTACTCACATCGCCGACCGACTTTACCTTCTTCCATACAAGGTCGCCGACCTGGAATGCCCTGGGAATTACTCGCCTGTTGTAATTCTGCCTCATTCTCTGCCGGTGTGCCATTAGTCGGACGGCTGCTTTGTCTCGCGCCTTGTCTATCAAGGCCAGCTCCAGTTGCCTCCGCTCGGTGTTACTCGCGTCATACTGTTGCACCCGATCGGATTCTACTCCGACCTCTATGGGCACGACAGCCTCTCCTCCGTATACCAAGTGGAAAGGCGTGACCCCTGTTCCTTCCTTAGGGGTGGTGAGAATCGCCCATAACATGCCTGGGAGCTCATCTACCCAGCTGCCATCGATATGGTCGAGCTGAACTTGAAGAATCCGAAGGATCTCCCGATTGGTGACCTCGCCTGGCCGTTGCTTTGCGGATAGGCTACAGAGGTGAAGTGTTGCTAAATACTATTAGTTAGAGCCCTAGAGCCAATAATTTGATGATTGTATTATGGACTTATTGTATCATATTTATATATAAATAAAGGCATTTGATTTTTGGTTATTATGCTTACTTGTATTGGTGCCAAATAAACTAAGTATAATAGCGTCCTTGAGTAGAAGGTTCTTACCTATATCAATCGATTGGTTGAATCAATAGTGAGATAATATAGGGAACACTACTCTTAATCATTCCTAGTCGGGTATTAACATTCAGGGACAATGTTAATGCAATAAGACTAGCATGTAGGTCAACTCGATGACATGATCTCACAAGTCATGGATATGGAGATATCAAGTTGACACATGGGTATGCATTGGAGAATGTATACTAAATGACCCGCCATGAGAAAGTATCATGGATCGTTATATGAGTGTCATATACTTTCTCATGTGGCTATTAGTATAACTACTAGTCCTTAGACCTGAAGTCACCATGGTTCCCTACATAAGGAGTTATGTACTTTGGTTTCGTCAAACGTCACCCTTAACTGGGTGGACTATAAAGGCGATTACTGGGTATGTAACAAATTATGCGGAGGGATGTGAGTGATGTAGATGGGATCTATCCCTCCTATATGACGGGAGTGACATCGATATTCTTGATAGAGTGAGACCACGAAGTGCATGGTCATGCCCAAATGAGTCAATATGAGATATTGAGCTCTTTTGATTGAGTGAGTCTACTTGGAGTTCAAGATTTAGATTGATTAAAGGATGACATGGTCTATGCCTCACATTGATCAATCTAGATGTCTAGGATAGAAGGACACTTGTCATATATTGTGAGGAGTCACAATTAGTAGTCACAAGGTGATGTACGATATCAACATTCTTGTAACTTGTGTAGTAATGATGTGTTGCTAGATACCGCTCATTACTTATGCTCCTAAATGGGTTTAGGGGCATTGACTGTAACACCCACTAAGATTTTAAGATAAATAAGAGAATGATGAATTTTGCCTTAGAAAAATAATAAGAAGTGAGTTGAAGCAAAAAGAAATAAAGTGAAATAAAAAGAAGAGGAGGTCAAGGATTGAACCTTGAACCTCTTATACTATAATAGATAGAATTAATTAGTAGAAACCAATTGGGATAGAGAGAAGATATTGATAGCAAGGAAAGGGAATGCATGATAAAGATAGGAGTAAAGATCTAAGAAGAGAAAGCAAGAAAAGAGCAAGAGAAAGGCAATTTGCCTTCCTCCCTTCCTCTCTCTTTTCCCTCTCTTGCCGTGACCTTAAATGAAGAATTAAGGGGATTCATTCCCCCTTGTTTCATCATGAATGATGAGAATAAATTAGAAAATAAAATAAATAAAAGAAAATAGAAAAAAAGGCTAAGGGAGAAGGAAAGCAAAAACCAAGTTTGCTACGTCTTCCCCCTTAACATAAAAGAGAATATGTAAAGGGAAAATTCTATTTTCTCTCATTTTTCTCATCCTCCCTCTCCCTCACCGAACACCACTTCCCTCTCCTCCATCTTCGGCCCCAAGCCAAGGTTTTCTCCTAAGAAAGCCTAAGATACAAGGAGGACTTAGCAAGGGAATCAAGGGAAGGGAACAAGAAGAAGAGGCTACTTCTTCCATCATCACACCTTAGATCCACAAGAGAAAAGGATGTAAGCTTCCCCTCACCTGTGGTACAAGGCTTTTTATGTGATTTTTGGATTTTATGAGGATTAGAAAACCTAGAAAAGAATTTAAGAAAATTCGGCCAAAGAAGAGTTTTCAAATCTAGGAAGGTTTAAACAAGTCCTCATTTCATGATATTTTTCTATGCTATGTAGGAAGGTTTTTCTTTCATGTTTTTATACCTATATGATGCTTGATCAGAGGAGTACCTAACCCTAGAATTTCGGCCAAAAATATTTTCAAAAGGTTGGAGAAATCATTGTTTAACCAAACTAGTACAAGATTTCCCCCATGAACTACTAAGGGTCTTTTATTGGTTTTCTTGCTTGAAAGTTACTTGGAACCAAAAGAAATCCACTCATATGTTTCGGCCAAGAAAAGGGCTTAGGGTTAGGAAGACCTTTAAATTTAAGTAACCATGTTTGTATGATAGAATATAGAGTTCTCTTAAAGAATTGCATGTTGAATATTGCTAGAAATTCATGAACTCTTATTTTAGATTTTCGGCCATGATAAGATTGATAGCTTAGAAAAGCTTAAACAAAATTTTAACATGCTCAAGACCTCTGTAATATTATGATATGGAAGTTGTTTGATGCTCTTATGCTTAATTAGAGTATAGAAAATTTAGTTACATGATATATGACATGTAAGATCACAAGGGTCCTAGCTTGTTTATGAACCAACTTTGTATATGATGTTCTTAGTAATTTTTACCATGAAACTTACTTAGGTTTTTCCATGATTTAGGCCACTTAAAACCTAGTTTAGGGATTGATAGGTTTCGGCCATGAGGAAAAATAAAAGAAAAAGGGAAAGAAACCTAGGAAGCCTAAGACACAATTCACATGTATGTTTATTATGCTTGTCTTTATATATGCTATGAAACTTGTAAGACTTCTTATGCTTTTAGGCTATTTGAAGCAAGTTTATACACTGATGAGTCTCGGCAAAGTAGGGTTTAAAAGACCTAGAAGCCTTAGAATTGAAACCAATGGTGTTAAAAATGCTTCTTATGGAAATATGATAATATGTTGATTGTGTCACATGCTTGTATAATTTTTCCATGACCTAAATGGACCAATGTATGTTTCGGACATGAAGGGATAGATGCCCTAGAAACCCTAGAACAAAAATTAAATATGCTTATGTCACTTTACATGAAATATGATAAGTAGAAAACCAAAGTTCTCATGCTATATGTTATTTAGTGACCTAAATGAGGTTAGGGTAAGTTTCGGCCATACCTATTGTATGATGTCTTATTATGAATTTATACATGATGTTAGTTCAAGTTCACATGCTTGTATACTTGTTTTTTAGCCTTAAGGAATACTTGTTAAAAGTTTGGCCATGACATATGTTAAGGGCTTGAAGAACTTAGTAACTAGCTCAAATGTGCTTACTATGTTACTTGGAAAAAAATGCTATAAATATGGTTTAAGGTTTCCATGCTTCCATGACATTTGAGACCTTGTTTCACACCTGATAGGGTTCGGCCACATGAGTTTAGGGACTTGGAAAACTTAGAAACCAAGTTAATCATGCTTATAATTCTTTCTATGAAATTGATGTGATGATATGTTATGTGCTTAGAAATATGCATGCTTTTATGATATGCTATGTGGTGAAAATATGCATGCTTTTATGATATGCTATGTGGATAGAAATATGCATGCTTTTATGATATGCTATGTGGTGAAAATATGCATGCTTTTATGATATGCTATGTGGATAGAAATATGCATGCTTTTATGATATGTTATGTGGTGACAATATGCATGCTTTTTATGACATGATGTATGCCTAAATGATGCATACCTTTTTATGATATGATATATGCCTAAGTGATGCATACTTTTTATGACATGATGTATGCCTAAGTGATGCATACCTTTTATGATATAATGTATGCCTAAGTGATGCATACTTTTATGACATAATGTATGCCTAAGTGATGCATACTTCTATGATATGCTATGTGACTAAATGATGCATTTTTTATACATGCTACTTTACTTTGTAAGGCTTGTACCAAGGGTGGACTCCTAATCAGTCCCTAGGCCTTGGCTGTGTGATCCGGGCTAGTAAAAATAAAGGGATGGGCTCCTTAGTACGCCCCTAGACCTTGCTGTGTGATCCAGGCTAGTAAGGGATGGGCTCCTTAGTACGCCCCTAGGTCTATGGCTGTGTGATCCTGACCTAGTTCCTAGTATGATTCAAGACTTGCTACCTTGGATATACTTAGGACGCGCGCATCTATGTTATCTATGTATGGTATAAGCCAGGGCCCTGAATATGCTGATATTATGTTCAAGTATATATATGTAAGAAGAAATGGTTTTAAAGATCATGAGACATACACATGTTTTTCGGATACATGTTTTCAAAATCATATTGCATATACCTTATGATCATGTTGTGATGATGCTATGATTTATGATATGCCATGATTAGATATGATTATGTTATGTTTCATGCTATGCTTGATATGCCATGCTACCTTATGATGATGCTATGATATGTCATGATTAGATATGATTATGTTATGTTTCATGCTATGCTTGATATGCCATGCTACCTTATGATGATGCTATGATATGCCATGATTAGATATGATTATGTTATGTATCATGCTATGCTCTAAGAGATGATATGCCATGACTAGTTATGATTTTGTTATGTTGCATGATATGCTTAAAGAGTATGATATGTTATGCCATGATTAGTTGAGATCATGTTATGTTGAGACATTCTTTGATTATGTGATGATTTTCGATTTTAGTGAGTAGGAAAGGAACTTACTGATCCATGAGTGCTCATAGCTTACTTTCCTTGTACCACAGATAAAGGAAAAAGCTGGATGTGCTAAAGGAGCAGCAGGAGAGGCAAGGAGATGTGTGTGGCTGTGGCTAGGCAACCAAATAAGAACCTGCTTTAAGAACTTTTAAGAATTACGCTTTGGTTTCATAAATTGTAGTACTAAATGGGTGACTTGATGTTATGTTTCTATTTATCTTGTTATCATGTTATGGAAACCATATTAGTGTAGTTCGGATATGCAAACAAAAGAAAAGTTTTATTAATCTAAGAAAAATTCTTTTAAGTCTTCCGCTGTAATATGTACGTAGAGTATCGTAGCCCCGTCCCTTAGGGTTAGCAGGGAGGGCGGGCATTACATTGCCAACGTTACAAGAACCTATAGGGTCACACACTAAGGACAATTAGATGGAGATTAGGTTCATATGATGAACCAAGAGGATAAGATTCATGTGATGAATCAAATTGGATTAAGAGTAATCCTAATTGGGCTAATTGAGTTGGACTCAAATTGATTCATGTGCTCAATGAGTCTAATTTAGATTATGACTCATTGAATCAATTTAATTAAATGAATTAGATTCATTATATTAAATTGGCTTGAATTAAATGGTTGGATTAGATCAACCATGAAAGAGATTAAGTCAAGTTTGACTTGACTTGAGAGGAAGAGGAAGAGTCAAGTTTGACTTGACTTTTTGCCACATCATTTGTGACTTGACATTAAGTGGCCAATGATGATATGCCACATCATCATGTTTAGCACATGTGTGTGCCACCTAATGGAGGTTACAAATTCCCTTTCAATTTAATGTGGTCAGCCACATTAAATGAGAAGGAGTTACACATGTGTGGCCAGCCACTTTGTGAATGAATGAGATTCATTTTCATTCAAGGCATTATTCCATCATCTTCTTCCTTGCTCCAATTTTCTTCTCTCCCTCTCCTCTCCATTGCCGAGACCTTCTTAGAGTGCTAGCACACTCTAAGGTTCTCCCTCCATCGATTTGTTCGTGTGGATACTTCTAGAGGGTTGTCTACTTTGACAATCTTAAGATCCGGCACCTTTGGACGAGCGGGATTTGCGAAAGGCACACATTAAGGGTAAAACTCGTACTCTAATGTAGATCTAGAGTTTGTAAACTCGTACTCGTAGTTTTTTGAAAGTTTTATTCTTCGCACGGATCTGGTGGTGAGGATTTCGGGGTTTCCGCGACGTTGAAAAGAAGTTTTCGCGGCCCGAAAAACCAACAAATACCGTATCCCTCGCACCATTCTCGGAGCTGCCGTCCGGCGAACTGCCGTCCATTGTCGGACACGAGCCGACGTGGAATGTTGAACCGACATATTATGTGCTGTCACGAAATTATAAGGTATGGGTAGCATTGTTCATTAGAGCATAAAGGTAAGAGGAAGCAAAAGAAATAATAGAGATAAAAAGGAAGAGAGGGAAGGTTTGAACCTTGAACCTCCCAAAAATAATAGAGTTAAATTGGTGTATGATAACCACTAGAATAATGAATGATAGATGGATAGGAAGGAATAGAAATTGTAGTTAAAGGTGAGAAGAAGGAACTAAGAAAAAAAAAAAAGCAAGAGAAAACCAAGTTGCTTACCTTCTCTTCCTCTTGGTTAAGAGAGGGAGCAAGAAAAAGGCAAATTGCCTTCTTTCCTTCTTTCCCTTCTAACTTTTCGTGAGAATCAAAGAGGGAAGAGATAGAGGAGTTAAGGGAAGGATAAATGAAGACATAATTCATTCCCATGATGAATAAATAGAATTTAGAGGATAAAAGAGAAAGAGAATTTCTAATTCTTCTTCTTCCTCCTTCTTCATCCTTCCTTTTCCTTCTCCACCGAAACATTGAGCTCTTCTTCCTCAATCTCAAGAGTCAAGTTAAGGTTTCCTCTCTAAGAAAACCTTATTTCCAAGAAAGGAGTCTCAAGGTTTACCTCTTACAAGAAGAAGAAAACAAAAAGAGAAAACTAAGAAGAGAAGTTATTCTTCCTCCTCATAAAAGTATTATTTTCTTAAGGAACAACAAGAGGAAATTAGGTAAGCATCCCCTCACCTGTGGTACAATAGTTCATGTGTTCTTCCATGAGGTTAGATTTCTTGAAAAAAAATCTAGGTTTATTTCATGGAACTCTCGGCCAAGGCAAAAAGAAAGACCTAGGAAATTTTAAGACCTAACTAGATATGCTCAATATGTTTCTCGTAACATGTATCTTATGGTAGAAGGTTAATCTAATGTTTCTATGCTGGGATATTTAGTTAGAACTTAGATCCATGTTCTTAGACTCTCGGCCAAGCATGAATACAAGAACTAGGTGAGCTTAAGACCCAAACTAAACATGCTCCCTTTGTTGTTATGATATGTAACCTATGATAAGAGAGTTGTAACATTTTCTCATACTTGTATGTTGCTTGGAATTAGGATTTCTCCCCTTTCAACTTTCGGCCATGATGAGATTAAGGGCCTAGGAGAACTTTAAACCTAATCCAAGCATGCCATGATTTTTACCTAAGATAAGATATGGAGTTAACATGATATGCTCATGCTTGTATGTTGATTTGAACTTTATTTCATGCTCATGAACATTCGACCATGGTAGGATTTAGGGCCTAGAAGAACTTTAAACCTAAACTAAGCATGCCATGATGTTCCTTAAGACAAGATATGTATTTAACATGACATGCTCATGCTTGTATGTTGATTAGAATTTTTATTTCATGCTCATGAACATTCGGCCATGGTAGGTTTTAGGGCCTAGGGGAACTTTAAACCTAAACTAAGCATGCCATGATGTTCCTTAAGACAAGATATGAAGTTAACATGACATTCTCATGCTTGTAGGGTTGATTAGAACTTTTCATGCTTTATGAACTTTCGGCCACAACTAGATTAAAGGCCTAGGAAACTAAGAACCTAACCTAACTATGCTTATGATGTTCCTTGTAATAAATGCTATAAATGGTTTAGGGTTTTTCATGCTTTTATGCCACATGAAACCTAGTCCCATGATTAACAAGCTTCGGCCATGGTAGGTTTATAAGCTTAGGAAACCTAGAACCTAAACTAAACATGCTTATGAGGTTCCTTATGATATATGATATGATATTTGGTTAGAGTTCATATGCTTGTATGTTGATTTTTAACCAAATGTGATGCTTGACGGTATTCGTCCATGATAAGTTTATAAGCTTAGGAAACCTAGAACCTAAACTAAACATGCTTATGATGTTCCTCATGATATATAATATGATATTGGTCTAGGGTTCACATGCTTGTATGTTGCTTTTAACCCAATGTAATGCTTGATAAGATTCGGCCATGACAAGTTTCTAAGCTTAGGAAACCTAGAACCTAAACTAAACATGCTCATGATGTTCCTTATAATACATGATATGATATTGGTTTAGGGTTCACATGCTTGTATGTTGATTTTTTTAACCTAAGTTACAACCATATGTTTCGGCCACTATATGATATTAGGGTTAGAGACTTAAATATGATTCCCATGTGTCTCACATGCAATGTTTCATGATATGATAAGAACTTGCTATGCTTCCATGATTGTTTATGTATGCTCATGATCTATGCATGTTGATAACCCTTATGATGTGCTGTGTGCCAAAATTATGCATGCTATTATAATGAGCTGTGTGCCAAAATTATGCATGTTTTTATGATGTGCTGTGTGCCCAAATTTATACATGCTATTATGATGAGCTGTGTGCCCAAATTATGCATGCTCTTATGATGAGTTGTGTGCCCAAATTATGCATGTTTTTATGATGTGCTGTGTGCCCAAATTTATACATGCTATTATGATGAGCTGTGTGCCCAAATTATGCATGTTTATGATAGGTTAAGAAATATGATATGCATGAAATGATAAGAACCATGATATGTATGACATGCTACTTTACTTTATATGGCTTGTACCAAGGGTGGGCTCCATAAGCGCCCCGGGGTCGATGGACTAAGAAACGAGCCTCGTTAGGGATGGGCTCCTAAGTGCCCCTAGGTCGATGGAATAAGAAACGGGCCTAGTATGTATGCCTTGTAGGGTTCAAGACTTGCTACCTTGGTCCTACATAGGACGCGCGCATTTATGTATGTGGTACAAGCGGGGGCCCCCCTTATGTTGAGATTATGTTTAAGTATGCATATAATAAGTTTTCAAAAGACATGATCCATATATTTTTCATGATACATGTTTTGAAAGTCATCTTGCATATACTTTATGATTTTGCCATGATACGCCATGATACTTATGATTATATTATGATATGCTAGAATGCACTTTATGATTATATCAGGATATGTCATGATACTTATGATTATGTTATGATATACCAGAATGCACTTTATGATTATGTCATGATATGCTATGATAATTTATGATTATGTCATGATATGCTATGATACTTTATGATTATGTCATGATATGTTATGATACCTTATGATTATGTTACGAAATGCTATGATGTGTTTTATGACATGATATGATTTGATACTCTTATAAATATGACATGATATGATAAGATGTTCTGTATTTTATGATTATGAGAGTTACGATATGATGCTTCTATACTTGATATGATGAGTTTATCTCCATGCTTTATGCCTTGTGATTATGCTACGCTATACGGTTTTTGTGAGTAGGAAGGATCTTACTGAGCCTTGTGTGCTCATAGCTTACTTTCCTTGTACCACAGATAAAGGCAAGGAATGGATTAACTAAGGGAGCAGCAGGAGGGGCAAGAAGGATGTGTGTGGTAGTGGCTTGGCTAAAAGAGAAAGACCTACTTTTGTTTAATAAGAATTATGCTTAGCTTATGTTATTGTTTCATGACTCCATGACATTTAATCATGCTTATTGGTATTATGACTTAAAATCATGTTAAGCATGCTATGTGACCTTATATGCTAGGTGGTTAGTCATGGTGATTTGAAAATTAAAGAAAAGTTTTAAAAGAAAAAAAAATTCTATAAACAAGACTTCCGTTGTTTTAAGTAGAAAAGAATTATTAATATGTAATAAGTAAGTAAGTAAAGTAACCCCCGTCCCTTGAGCAGGAGGGTCGGGGCGTTACAGGTTGGTATAAGATCCAGGTTACAGCCTTTTCACTACACACATGTCAAGCCTCCATCCTGCCGCTCCAAGTAAGAATCTATATGCTTAATTTAATTCATTCATGATGCTTTAATATTTAGCATGTTTACTTATTTTTTTTTATGATAAGTCAAAGTTCTAGTTAAGTATGCATGATGGTAGGTAGCATTGTTCATTAGAGCATAAAGGTAAGAGGAAGCAAAAGAAATAATAGAGATAAAAAGGAAGAGAGGGAAGGTTTGAACCTTGAACCTCCCAAAAATAATAGAGTTAAATTGGTGTATGATAACCACTAGAATAATGAATGATAGATGGATAGGAAGGAATAGAAATTGTAGTTAAAGGTGAGAAGAAGGAACTAAGAAAAAAAAAAAAGCAAGAGAAAACCAAGTTGCTTACCTTCTCTTCCTCTTGGTTAAGAGAGGGAGCAAGAAAAAGGCAAATTGCCTTCTTTCCTTCTTTCCCTTCTAACTTTTCGTGAGAATCAAAGAGGGAAGAGATAGAGGAGTTAAGGGAAGGATAAATGAAGACATAATTCATTCCCATGATGAATAAATAGAATTTAGAGGATAAAAGAGAAAGAGAATTTCTAATTCTTCTTCTTCCTCCTTCTTCATCCTTCCTTTTCCTTCTCCACCGAAACATTGAGCTCTTCTTCCTCAATCTCAAGAGTCAAGTTAAGGTTTCCTCTCTAAGAAAACCTTATTTCCAAGAAAGGAGTCTCAAGGTTTACCTCTTACAAGAAGAAGAAAACAAAAAGAGAAAACTAAGAAGAGAAGTTATTCTTCCTCCTCATAAAAGTATTATTTTCTTAAGGAACAACAAGAGGAAATTAGGTAAGCATCCCCTCACCTGTGGTACAATAGTTCATGTGTTCTTCCATAAGGTTAGATTTCTTGAAAAAAAATCTAGGTTTATTTCATGGAACTCTCGGCCAAGGCAAAAAGAAAGACCTAGGAAATTTTAAGACCTAACTAGATATGCTCAATATGTTTCTTGTAACATGTATCTTATGGTAGGAGGTTAATCTAATGTTTCTATGCTGGGATATTTAGTTAGAACTTAGATCCATGTTCTTAGACTCTCGGCCAAGCATGAATAAAAGAACTAGGTGAGCTTAAGACCCAAACTAAACATGCTCCCTTTGTTGTTATGATATGTAACCTATGATAAGAGAGTTGTAACATTTTCTCATACTTGTATGTTGCTTGGAATTAGGATTTCTCCCCTTTCAACTTTCGGCCATGATGAGATTAAGGGCCTAGGAGAACTTTAAACCTAATCCAAGCATGCCATGATTTTTACCTAAGATAAGATATGGAGTTAACATGATATGCTCATGCTTGTATGTTGATTTGAACTTTATTTCATGCTCATGAACATTCGGCCATGGTAGGATTTAGGGCCTAGAAGAACTTTAAACCTAAACTAAGCATGCCATGATGTTCCTTAAGACAAGATATGTATTTAACATGACATGCTCATGCTTGTATGTTGATTAGAATTTTTATTTCATGCTCATGAACATTCGGCCATGGTAGGTTTTAGGGCCTAGGAGAACTTTAAACCTAAACTAAGCATGCCATGATGTTCCTTAAGACAAGATATGAAGTTAACATGACATGCTCATGCTTGTAGGGTTGATTAGAACTTTTCATGCTTTATGAATTTTCGGCCACAACTAGATTAAAGGCCTAGGAAACTAAGAACCCAACCTAACTATGCTTATGATGTTCCTTGTAATAAATGCTATGAAAATGGTTTAGGATTTTTCATGCTTTTATGCCACATGAAACCTAGTCCCATGATTAACAAGCTTCGGCCATGGTAGGTTTATAAGCTTAGGAAACCTAAAACCTAAACTAAACATGCTTATGAGGTTCCTTATGATATATGATATGATATTGGGTTAGGGTTCATATGCTTGTATCTTGATTTTTAACCAAATGTGATGCTTGATGGTTATGATATATGATATGATATTCGGCCATGACAAGTTTATAAGCTTAGGAAACCTAAAACCTAAACTAAACATGCTTATGATGTTCCTCATGATATATAATATGATATTGGTCTAGGGTTCACATGCTTGTATGTTGCTTTTAACCCAATGTAATGCTTGATAAGATTCGGCCATGACAAGTTTCTAAGCTTAGGAAACCTAGAACCTAAACTAAACATGCTCATGATGTTCCTAATGATACATGATATGATATTGGTTTAGGGTTCACATGCTTGTATGTTGATTTTTTTAACCTAAGTCACAACCATATGTTTCGGCCACTATATGATATTAGGGTTAGAGACCTAAATATGATTTCCATGTGTCTCACATGCAATGTTTCATGATATGATAAGAACTTGCTATGCTTCCATGATTATTTATGTATGCTCATGATCTATGCATGTTGATAACCCTTATGATGTGCTGTGTGCCAAAATTATGCATGCTATTATGATGAGCTGTGTGCCCAAATTATGCATGTTTTTATGATGTGCTGTGTGCCCAAATTTATACATGCTATTATGATGAGCTGTGTGCCCAAATTATGCATGCTCTTATGATGAGCTGTGTGCCCAAATTATGCATGTTTTTATGATGTGCTGTGTGCCCAAATTTATACATGTTATTATGATGAGCTGTGTGCCCAAATTATGCATGTTTATGATAGGTTAAGAAATATGATATGCATGAAATGATAAGAACCATGATATGTATGACATGCTACTTTACTTTATATGGCTTGTACCAAGGGTGGGCTACATAAGCGCTCCGGGGTCGATGGACTAAGAAATGAGCCTCGTTAGGGATGAGCTCCTAAGTGCCCCTAGGTCGATGGACTAAGAAACGGGCCTAGTATGTATGCCTTGTAGGGTTCAAGACTTGCTACCTTGGACCTACATAGGACGCGTGCATTTATGTATGTGGTACAAGCCGGGGCCCCCCTTATATTGAGATTATGTTTAAGTATGTATATAATAAGTTTTCAAAAGACATGATGCATATATTTTTCATGATACATGTTTTGAAAGTCATCTTGCATATACTTTATGATTTTGCCACGATACGCCATGATACTTATGATTATGTTATGATATGCTAGGATGCACTTTATGATTATATCAGGATATGTCATGATACTTATGATTATGTTATGATATACCAGAATGCAATTTATGATTATGTTATGATATGCTATGATACTTTATGATTATGTCATGATATGCTATGATACTTTATGATTATGTCATGATATGCTATGATACCTTATGATTATGTTACGAAATGCTATGATGTGCTTTATGACATGATATGATTTGATACTCTTATGAATATGACATGATATGATAAGATGTTCTGTATTTTATGATTATAAGAGTTGCGATATGATGCTTCTATACATGATATGATGAGTTTATCTCCATGCTTTATGCCTTGTGATTATGCTACGCTATACGGTTTTTGTGAGTAGGAAGGATCTTACTGAGCCTTGTGTGCTCATAGCTTACTTTCCTTGTACCACAGATAAAGGCAAGGAATGGATTAACTAAGGGAGCAGCAGGAGGGGCAAGAAGGATGTGTGTGGTAGTGGCTTGGCTAAAAGAGAAAGACCTGCTTTTGTTTAATAAGAATTATGCTTAGCTTATGTTATTGTTTCATGACTCCATGACATTTAATCATGCTTATTGGTATTATGACTTAAAATCATGTTAAGCATGCTATGTGACCTTATATGCTAGGTGGTTAGTCATGGTGATTTGAAAATTAAAGAAAAGTTTTAAAAGAAAAAAAAAATCCTATAAACAAGACTTCCGCTGTTTTAATTAGAAAAGAATTATTAATATGTAATAAGTAAGTAAGTAAAGTAACCCCCGTCTCTTGAGCAGGAGGGTCGGGGCGTTACAGGACGCCTCTGGGTTGAGGAGAACTCTTCCTAGAGGGCTATTCGTCATGACGTTTATCGTGTGCGCGAGGAAATAAGGTCGAAGCCTCCGAGCGGTGAGGACTAGCGCAAAGGCAAGCTTTTCGAGGCCAGTGTAGCGGGACTCAGCATCCTTTAGAATGTGACTCAGGAAATACACGGGCTATTCTTCGCCGTCCTGTCTTATTAACGCCGAGCCTACAACATGCTTGGTCGAGGATAAGTAGATGCGGAGCGGCTTGCCAATGTTGGGCTTAGCTAACACAGGTAAAGAGCTTAGATAAACCTTTAATTCCTCCAATGCCTGGTCGCATTCTCCGTCCCACTGGAATTTGGTGGCTCGGCGTAGAATCTTGAAAAAAGGCAAGCTCCGATCAACCGTTTTGGCGATGAACCGTGACAAGACCGTTATCCAACCGGTAAGGCGTTGCACTTCTCTCAAGTTTCTGGGAGGCGGCATGTCCTGCAATGGCTTCACTTTGCTGGGATTCGCCTCTCTGCCCCGCTCGGTAATGATGTACCCCAGAAAGCGACCGCTCCTTGCTCCGAACAGACACTTTTGGGGGTTCAGCTTAACTCCGTACGTCCTCAGCGTCTGGAAGGTTTCTTCTATATCTGCACAAAGGTTGGCTGCCCGGATTGATTTAATAAGTATGTCGTCAACATATACCTCTAAGTTTCACCCGATCTGCTTCCGGAACACCTTGTTCATGAGCCGCTGATATGTGGCACCGGCGTTCTTCAGTTCGAATGGCATTACGGTGTAACAGTAGGTGTCGTCCGCCGTAATGAAGCTCACCTTCTCCTGATCCTCTCGGGCGAGCGGTACTTGGTGGTAACCCTAATAGGCATCCAACATGCATATCAATTCACATCCAGCGGTCGAATCCACCATCTGGTCAATTCGGGGCAGAGGGTAAAATTCTTTTGGGCACGCCTTATTCAGATCCCGGAAGTCGATGCAGACCCTCCACTTATTGCCCGGCTTGGAGACCAGTACCACATTCGCGAACCAGCTTGGAAACTGCACCTCCCGTATGTGGCCGGCCTCCAGGAGCTTTTTCACTTCCGCTCGGATGATAACGTTCTGCTCCACGCTGAAGTCCCGCTTCCTCTGCTTCACCAGCCGAGCGTCCAGCCGGACGTGGAGCTCATGCTGCAAGACGCTTGGCCGGACACCGGGTAGCTCGTGAGTTGACCATGCAAAGACATCGTGGTTGCGCTGCAGGCAACTGATTAGCTCTTCCTTCTGATTTGTCTCCAAGTCGGAAGCGATGAACGTGGTGGCTCCCGGTCTGCCATCCTGGATCTGCACCTCTTCCTTTTCTTCATAAACTAAGGACGGAGGCTTTTCGGTTATGGAGTTTACCTCAAGGCGCTACGCTTTTCGAGCGGACCTCGATTTAGCTCGGATCATCTCCACATAACATCGTCGGGTGGCCAGCTGATCGTCGCAGACTTCTCCCACCTTGTTCTCGACAGGAAATTTGATCTTTTGACAGAAGGTTGAGACGATTGCCCGGAACTCGTTGAGAGTCGGACGCCCCAGTATCACGTTGTAGGCGGAGGGGGCATCGACCACGATAAAGTTCGTGGTCCGCGTCCTCCGCAGCGGCTCCTCTCCGAGCGAGATGGCTAACCTGGTTTGGCCGACCAGCAGAACCTCATTGCTAGTAAATTCGTATAGCGGGGTTGTCATAGGCAACAACTCGGCTCGGTCAATTTATAGTTGATCGAACGCCTTCTTAAAAATAATGTTGACCGAGCTACCTGTATCAATGAATATGCGGTGAATAGTAAAATTTGCTATTACCGCCCGGATGATGAGTGCGTCGTCATGCGGTACTTCAACTCCCTCAAGATCTCAGGGCCCGAAGCTGATCTCAGGGCCCTATGCTTGCTCCTGACCGCAGCCTAGTGCATGAATCCTTAGCTACCGAGCGTGTGACTTTCGGGTCCGGTTTGAGTCACCGCCTGTTGGTCCACCAGCAATGATGCTAATCTCGCCCCGAGTAGTGTTGCTCCTGTTTTCTTCCTCCCGAGTGGATGGTCTCACTCGCTCCTGCGAGACTTGAGGATTGACTCTTCTCTGATGATGATGTGGCCGTTCGGGGGACTCCCTAACCACCCGTCGCCCGGTACTTTGGTGTCGATGGTGTCGATTGGGCGAAGGTGATCAGCGTCGATAGCTCCTCGGCGCCGGGTGAGCAATCGGGCCAAGACTTCGACAGTCACGGGTGTTGTGGGTGGCTAACTGGTGAAGCGAACAAAACATGGAAGTCCATACCTTCCCCTTTGCTTTGGGTTGATCGGCTGCCACATGTTGGACGGCGTGCGGCCTTGTTTCCTGATGAGGGCGCGTTCCCTCGACACGGGGTCCTCTTGGTGGTTGATGACTGGCCAGCGGCCTCCGCTCGGCCGGAACTGAAGGCTCGGACGGGGTTTCTTTCCTCCTGGCAGCCTGAGCTTCTTCTACGTTGATATACTCGTTTGTCTTCTTCAGCATGTGGTCATAGTCGCGGGGCGACTTTCGGATGAGTGAGCGGTAGAAATCTCGATCGACCAAGCCCTGAGTGAAGGCATGCATCATTTTCTCGGATGAGCGTGGGAATACCCATGGCCGCCTGGTTGAAACACTGGATGTAGGCTCGGAGGCTCTCTCTCGGCCCTTGCTTCATGGAAAATAAGCTAACGCTGGTCTTCTGGTAGTGTCGGCTGCTGGCAAAGTGGTGGAGGAATGCCGCTCGGAATTCCTTGAAACTCCGAATTGATCCGTCCGGCATCCTCCGGAACCAACGTTGTGCAGAGCCGGATAGGGTGGTGTGGAAGACCCTGCATTTGACTCCGTCAGTGTATTGGTGGAGAGTAGCGGCATTGTCGAACTTACCGAGATGGTCGTCCGGGTTGGTCGCGCCGTTATACTCCCCGATCGCCAGTGGGGTGTAGTGCCTCAGGAGCGGGTCCTGCAAGATTGCTTCAGAAAATTGACGATTAATTCGCTCGGGAGATGACTCGGTCTGAGGTGCCTTGCCCTTCCTAACATCCCGGGCGAGGGCTTCATCAGATGACCCTTGGTTGGCTTGAGCTAACTCGGATGGGGTCTGGAGCAGGGCCCGATTGAACGGAATAGGGGCGGGCGGCACGTCTCCTGGTGTGCCAGTCTGACCTTTATTCTATGCCCAAGTGGAGTACTGCTTCGGTTGATCTTCTTGGGTCGCTCGACCTCCTGACGCCGAGGTCACCTGCTGCGCCATCCGTTCGGCTAATACTTTGTGTTGCTGCTCCACTATCTTTGCCGCTCGCGCCTGGATGAGTGCGTCGAGTTCTTCGGGAGAGAGCGTCACGGTGTGTGAATGTCCAGCTTCCTCCATCTTCTCGGCTCGAATTCAGGTGCGTTCCCACAAACGACGCCAAATTGATCCTGTCCCAGAGTCGAGTCGACGGGCGCTGGGGACGTGGCGCTCGCTGCTGTCTTCAGATGACTTCTAAGATGAAGTGGACCTCTGGCGAACCTGCAACAAAGTCGAGCCAGGAAGGGGTTCCCGGTGACGACCTTCCGATGCTCAAGTCAGCCACCGGTGAAATAAAGTGGAAGCAGAGTAACGAAACTGTAGCTATAGTGAATAATCGCGCATACCTCCGTCGAAGTCTGGTGGTCCTTATATAGGATCCGGGGGGTGCGTGTACACTTCTCGAGGTGTGCACGCTCCTCAAAGCATACCTCAAAATGGACGTGTCAGAAAAGTGTGTCTGACGCCATACCGCAACCGTCCGAGCATATCTCCAACATGACAATGGAAACTTCCATCATACGATCTTCTGTTCGGTCTGGTCGCCGACCATGCTGTCTGTCGACGGCGCATGTCTCGAGAAGGATATCGCCAGCTGTCTATTTTGTCCTCTTCTCTCTCATCTGTTACTAGGTGTAAAATACCGGAAATAGGCGAATATTAATAAAGGAATTTTCCGAAATTTTTGGAAATTTTCCGGGAATTTTTCGGAGCTCGTATGGATGAGTTAACGGGGATGAAAACGGGGCCCGGAAAAGCCTGTTTAGGCTACCCAGTTTTAATAAGGAAAGTTTTATTTTCTTTTCCTTTTTCCTTTTCTTTTTTTTTCTTTATATTTTTCTTTATTTTCTTTAAATCCTTCGTTTCTCTCCCTCCTCGCGCCCGAGCCCTCCCGACGCCGCCTTCCTTTCTCCTCCTTGCCCTAACCGCCGGCGACGATTACTCCTCGAGCGTACAACCCTAGCGCCGGCCACCGCGTGCTCTCGCCGAGCCCTAGGAGCTGACGCCCTTTTCGCACTCCTCACATCAGAGCCGAACTTCTTGTAACACCCCTAGAAAGCCTAGATAAAGTAAGGGCAATGAGAGTACTAATGTAATAAAAAGAATGTGTAGATAGTCTACGTTGAATGTTACGATAGGAAGGATTTAGATGATTATGAAAGAAAATAAAGTTGAGAATATAAATCATCTATGCATGATTTATAATGTATGGAATTAATGTAGACAAAAGGAAGAAATATGAATACATGTATGAAATATTTATGCATAATGCATAATAGGGAAATATACGAATTATTATGTACAAAAGAAAATAAAAATGTTAGAAGAGAGATTGAACCCTGGACCTCTTGTAAGGAACATGTATAAGATACCAAAGGGGATAGGAGAATTATTGATAAGGAGAGAAAGGATTAAGTAGTTAAGAATAAGAAAGGATTCTTTTTACTTAAAAGACAAAGGAAGTAAAAAGAAATAAAAATATACATAACCAAGTTTTGAACCTTGGTTCTCTTGTGGATGCATGCATGTATTAACCAAGTGGGATAAGAGAGGATATTGTAAGAGGAGAGATAGAAAATTTTATTAAAGGAGAGAAAAGAGAGAGATTAAGAGAGAACTCACAAGGCATATCTCTAGAATATTCCTATCATAAAGAAGAGAAATAAATGGGGAGGATGAATCAAGTCAAATTTCCTCCCCTCATTTTAGTATAAATAGGCATGGAGGGGTGACTTCAAATTCATCCTCCACTCCTCTCCCTCTCCTCCTCCCTCTTGTGCCGAGAACCCCCCTCTCCCCCTCTTTTCTTCTTGTTGCCGAGCAACACAAGAGGAAGGAAGCTCCTCTTCCTCCTCACTCCCTCCCTCTTCTTTCTTTCTTGTTGTTGCCGAGCAACACAAAGAGGAAGAAGCCTCTTCTTCCTCCCCTCTCCACCAAAAGACCTAGCCACTCCTCTCCTCCATTGGTGCCGAGCAAAGCAAGCAAGGAAGAAAGGTCCAAGCAAGTTCTCAACTCTAGGAAACTTAAGCGAAGAATGTAAGCTTCCCCTCACCTGTGGTACAAGGCTTTTTACATGTTTTTATGATTTTATGAGGATTTTAAAACCTAGAAACAAGTATGAGAAAATTCGGTTAAGAAGAGCTTTCGAAATCTAGTGATGTTTAACTAGTCTTCACTAAATGATAGATTTTCTATGCCATGGAAAAGGATTCTTATTCATGTTTTTATACCTATATGATGCTTGATAAGAGGAGCACTTAACCCTAGAATTTCGGCCAAAAATATTTTTAAGAGGCTAGAGAAATTCATTGTTTTACTCAACTAGTACAAGGTTCTTCCTATGAAATGTTAGGGACCATGTAATTAGTTTTCTTGCTTAGAAGATGTTTGAACTAAAAGGAAACCCACCCATATGTTTCGGCCAAGAAGGGGTTTAGGGTTAGGAATACCCTTAAATTTAAATAAACATGCTCATGAGGTAGGATACAAAGATGTTAAAAGATTTGTATGTTTCGGCCAAGTTGTTCATGAACTAAATTTATATGTTTGTTTCTTAGTAAATTTTACCATGAAACTCACTTAGGTTTTCATGCTTTAGACTACTTAAAAACCTAGCTAAAGAATGGTAGGTTTCGGCCATGTGAAGGAAATAAAAGAAAAAAAAAAAGGGAAAGAAAGAAACCTAGGAAATGTTATGCAATGAAATTTATGTAAATGCCATGATATGTGATAGCATATGAAATGCTATACATAATGAGAAGAATGAAATGTATGTAAATGCCATGATATGTGATAGCATATGAAATGCTATACATAATGAGAAGAATGAAATTATGTGAATGCCATGATATGTGATAGCATATGAAATGCTATACATAATGAGAAGAATGAAAAATGAAATGCATGAAAGATTGTTAGGGATAAGATATGATAGTTATGCATGATAAATTACTTTGTATGGTTTGTACCAAGGGTGGGCTCCGTAAACGCCCCGGGGTCGATGGAATAAGACTCGGGCCTCGTCAGTAATGGGCTTCTGATGCCCTAGGTCGATGGAGTAAGACTCGGGCCTAGTATGTATGTATGGTAGGGTTCAAGACTTGCTACCTTGGACCTACGTATGATGTATGTGGTACAAACCGGGATCCCCAATGATGATGATATTAATTTCAAGTACTTACAAGTATAAGTTTTTCAAATTCATGATGCATTGCCTGCATATGTGCTTGAATTAGCTAATGATTTGATATGATGCCATGATGATATGAATACGATACCTTTGTACGTTGTATGCTTATGATATTACGCATGATGTTAATATACGATGATTTTCGGTTTTAGTGAGTAGGAAAGGAACTTACTGAGCCATGAGTGCTCACAGCTTACTTTCCTTGTACCGCAGATAAAAGAACTGGATGAACTTGAGGAGCAACAGGAGGAGCGGATAATGATGTGTGTGGTGGTGGCTCGGCAAGAACGATCCGGACAGATTAATATGATTTCAATATATGCAATTTAATCTGTGATATCATGTTATAAAATGAATGTTTAAAAAGAAAAAATTTTTGTTCTTCCGCTGCCATAGTATAACTGAAGCATGTACGAACGTAGCGCCGCCTTTGGTTGGGTAAGAAGGGCGGGCGTTTACACTTCTCTCCTCTTTGCCCAAGCGTCGGCCCGCCGTCGAGTCGCTCTCTGCCGATTTCCCTACTCTGCCCTAGACGCATCTTGCTGCTGTCGAACGGAGCAGCGCCGACCGCGATTTCCTTTCTTCTTCGGCCTCCTATACACGGCAGAGCACCCAGCAGAACGCCCCCCTCTTCTGATCAGGAAATCGTGCCCTACTCTTCCTTCTCACCGCGAGCCCCCGCCGGCTACCAAATCTGATTTAGTGCTGCCGCCGCCCGTGCCTTAGCATCACCAGCATCTGATCACCAGGTTCTGCCAAGTACTCAGTCTCACCTCCCGTGCCCTAGACTCATCACCGGGATGACCTTTTTGTCCACTGGTTGCCAGCAAAAGGGAACGAGAGGCACCAATTCAGTGCCGACAATAGATTTGTGGCAACAAAATCTTCCGGTTAGCATTGTCCCACATCTGTATCTCCTGGCAGTGTGTCCACAGGGACGACATTGTACTAGGTAAGGGTTGGAAATTGTATTCTGATTTAGCAAAAACAAATTAATGTTGTATGGTATGGGATAATTGACTCAGATTGAGGTAATTAAGGTTAAAATGTGGAATCTAACTTAAGTTCAAGTTAGATCCGACTTATGATGTTAACAAGAGGGATTAGCTAATCAATTAGTTATTATTTTAGAAATAGGATTTCAGTTTAGCTATTTAGTTATAATAGAACTTAGCTAAACTGTATGATTTATTTCAGGACTGTGACTCGAGACGAGCATCTCGACGTTCGAGTTGGACCGGACTGATCTTATTTTCCTATTGGAGGCGGGTACTTTGACTTATGTCTTTTGATATGCATAATAAAGTGTTTAACATATAGCAATGATTGTGTTATCCTTTTGATTCAGTTGGTCACTACATGCTCTGTTACATGTTGTTTGTTTATTTATTATGCACTGCATGTTATTATTGACCTGACCATACATGCTTCCGGTAGTGACCCAACCATGTGATACATCATGTTCAGGACCTAGGGTTTATATGATACCCTATCTGTTTGTGTACCTTCCATCTGATACATTGACTTGTGGTACACCTTTTATTTATGTATGGATCTTGCTATGCTATTCATGAGATTGTCATGCTTAGTATCATGCATCATGTTTGCATGCTGTGCGATTGTCGGCTCCACTATGGTTGAGCCCATCGCCAGTTACATGTACTGCACACACCACCACCACCTATGGATTAGTGGTATATCGTGTGTGTGGCGGTTCTACTGCTTAGCCCGCTTGTGGTGACTCGGCGTGGTCGCCGCGCCGGCCCGCCTGTTTGGCCGTTGGCATTTAGTGTAGCAGTGGTAGCCAGACGGTTGACTCTGCTTGGCTCCGTTGGTCGAGACTCGGCGTGGTAGCAGAGATTTTCCTCCCGTCAGTGTACCGGAGATGAGAGCATTGAGCTCCCCATTTATGATTTGGGGCCAGAGGACAGGAGTACTCCCAGTCACTGTCAGGAGCAGTGATGTCCGAGTGCACGGTCACCATATGCATTTATTGCATTTTATTGTTGTGATTGTTGCACTTATATGCTGCATTTGTATGGATGCATTTGATTAACATGCATACAGGATTATGATTTCTTCGGTCTGACGACCTGTTACCTTTGTACCTTGATTCTGGTTAGTACAGTTATCTCCTGATTTCATTTCAGTTGCATTTATTCCTTCTCGTATTCAAGAGACTGTACGCATGATTAGTGTTGTCTGTTATTTGTTTTATTATGCATATCAGTTGTACCTGCTGAGTGTTGGACTCACCCCGCCTCCATTGTTGATATTTTCAGGTTGAAGCTGTCGCTGGCCCCCCATCTGCACGTAGAGCCAGTTCTCTACTAGTTCGTTATTTGTTTTATTCTGGCCTTTTTCTATATCAGACTTTGTTTTAGTATTGTCTTTGGATTTTTCCTATGGATATTGTATGGAGTGATACCTTTTGATGGATTTTTGATATGATATCGGATTTCATTCTACTACGTGCCTGCCTGGACGGCAGAAGAGGTGAGTTCGTTGGATTTGAGCTTTACGAGTGTAGTGGAGTAGGGTGGATTTCGAGTCAGAGTCCTATTGTTATTGATTACTATTATTAACTGCATGGTTGTGACAGCCAGAGGCTGAATATCTTTATAAACTGCGTGGTGTTTGTTTTTATTTTGTTATCATTCCAGCCGTCTGTGGCTGATGTATATGTGATATGTAGAAAGTTTCATATTGTCAGCCGTACAGGGGAGATGCTGCCGAAATTTCTTCGGACAGAGACTCCTCTGGGGCGTGACACTAGGCCTAGCGGGTGAGTCGCTTGGTCGCATACTCGGACGGGCATGCAGCCTTAGTCGTTCGGTAGTTCGGCCGAGCGGACTTGTTGGTCGGCGCATCGCCTCTTTTATACGAAACCCTCTGAGCATCGGAAACCCGACCTGTGATCGAGTTGTCTTCACGCCAGCTTGGGCGCTATTAAGGCCGATCGGCGAGGTGACCTCCCCGCTCGGCCAAAACATGAGTCTACCCATCTTGACTTTGACTTCCACGTGTCATTGACCACTGTACAATCGGGCCCCCTCCTTCACCACCGGATCAATCACTATATTTGTTGACTAGTGTAATGTGTGGATTCATGAATGTTTTGATCATGTTAAATTTGATAGACCTAGATAATTTATTTTTATTATCTTCGAGATATTGCTAGGGAAGTTGTTAGGGAGATTATTTTTATTTTGTTTCTTAATTTTGTTTGCTTGCTTAGAACGTGCAAGAATAAGTGGGAGAATTGATAACTATCATTTTGTCACGATATTTTACTCATATATGCATACTTTTTTTATCTTCTTGTGTATTAATTTCATGCTTATATCGCATTTAATAACTTGCATTTATTTTTTGACTTAATTACAAATTATCTTGTATTTGTGGTATTTGATGCTAAAATTCAAATGTATTCTTTGTAGGCATCAAAGAATAGAATCATGGATCTGATTTAAATAGGAACAAATTGAGCTCAAATCTGGGTTTAAATGAGAAGATCAAGCTCTAGAACAATATGGACCATCCATCCAAGATCTAAGGATATTTAAGTCATTCATTACACGCAAAAGTAGATCAGGACTCTTGATGAAGATTAATGTCTTTGGACCGGATTTAGAATAACTTCCACCATTAGATCATATCTGGAGAATGGAACATATTCAAAAGAAATGAGAAGCTACAGTGCCATCGATCACAATTTTGATAAAGGGAAGAGGCGTGTACAGAATAGAGGATTGTGCCTCCATCATCAGCCTCTAGAGCTCCATCCTTCTCATTAATCGAGGTCAAGAGGTTGTCCTACTTCGTCTATCTTCATTTTCGCATCCATTGAAGCTCTGGCCACCAACTTCACCATATGATCCACCGATGCCTCTGATCGCCGATCATCCACAATGCAAACCACCTTTAGGAATTAAGGGATTTTCCTTCTCCCTTTGATTCCATCAGTGATCCTCAGCCTTGATCTCCTCCAATCAGCCCAACTGAGTGTAACGCCCACCCTTCGTACCCAAGGGCGGCGCTACGTTCTTATACTACTTACGTACATGTTTTACTATAACAGCGGAAGAATAAAAACTTTAAAGAATTTAATTTATTAAGCATAATATCACATATTCTGATTTGTTCAAATGTGCATATATTGAACTTATAACTAAAAATATTAATTTGTCCGAATCGTCCTAGCCGAGCCACCACCACACACATCACTATCTGCTCCTCCTACTGCTCCGTTGTTCATCCAGCTTTCTCTTTTATCTGCGGTACAAGGAAAGTAAGCTATGAGCACTCATGGCTCAGTAAGTTCCTTTCCTACTCACTAAAACCGAGAATCATCGTATATCAAGAATGGATCAACATATCATCGTCTCAACTAATCATAACATAACATATCATTCTATTCAAACATATCATGCATATTTCTTATTCACATATCATTTCATAGAAGCATGAATATCATATCATAAAACAAATAAATCACAAGCATAAGACATACAAGGGCATCATATTCATATCATAATATCACATGACATTATATCATATCATCATATAATTCAAGCACATATGAATGTAGGCAATGCATCGTGAATTTGAAAACTTATACTTAATAGTACTTGAAATTAATATCATCATCATTTGGGATCCCGGTTTGTACCACATACATAATGCGTAGGTCCAAGGTAGCAAGTCTTGAGCCCTACCATGCATACATATTAGGCCCGAGTCTTACTCCATCGACCTAGGGCACTCAAAGGCCCATTACTGACGAGGCCTGAGTCTTACTCCATCGACCCCGGGGCGTTTACGGAGCCCACCCTTGGTACAAACCATAAAAATAACTTATCATGCATAACTATCATATCATGTCCTTAACAATCTTTCATGCATTTATTCTTTTCATTTCTTTTCATTATGTATAGTACTTGAAATTAATATCATCATCATTTGGGATCCCGGTTTGTACCACATACATATTGCGTAGGTCCAAGGTAGCAAGTCTTGAGCCCTACCATGCATACATACTAGGCCCGAGTCTTACTCCATCGACCTAGGGCACTCAAAGGCCCATTACTGACGAGGCCCGAGTCTTACCCCGGGCGTTTCGGAGCCCACCCTTGGTACAAACCATAAAATAACTTATCATGCATAACTATCATATCATGTCCTTAACAATCTTTCATGCATTTATTCTTTTCATTTCTTTTCATTATGTATAGCATTTTCTATGCTATCACATATCATAACATAACTTCATTTCTTTTCATTATGTATAGCATTTTTTATGCTATAACACATCATGGCATATTTCATAATATAACTTCATTATGCATATCATTTCGTAACTAAAGCAATCATGCATTCTAACTTATTATCATATCATTTTCATACAGCATGGCATAGACATATTTAATTTTTGTTCTAGGGTTTCTAGGGCATCTATCCCTTCATGGTCGAACACATAATGATTCATTTAGGTCATACAAACATGTATCACATTCACACATTATCAAGTTTTCATAAAAAGTACTTTTAACCCCTTAGGTTTCATTTCCAAGGCCTCTAGGTCCTTTAAACCTTACTTGGCCGAAATTCATAGAATATAAACTTCCTTTAAGTGGCCTAAAGCATGGGAAACCTAAGTAAATTTCATAGCAAGATTTACTAAGAACATCATACACAAAGTTGGATTATAAACAAGCTAGGACTCTTGTGATTTTACATGTCATAAATCATGTAACTAATTTTCTACATTCCAATTAAACATGAGAGCATTAATCATCTTTCATAACATAATATCACAGAGGTCATTGATCATATTAGAATTTTGTTTAAGCTTCTCTAAACCATCACCTTACCATGGCCAAAATATTAAGAGTAAGGTTCATGAGTTTCTTTCAACATACAAGTATACAACTCTTAAGAACTTTATATCATGTCATATAAGCATAGTTATTTTAAATTCAAGGTCCTCCTAACCCTAAATTCTTTCTTGGCCGAAACATGAGAGTGGGGTTCTTTTTGGTTCCATTCAACTTCCAAGCAAGAAAACCATAGGAAGGTCCTTAGCATTTCATAGAGGGAACCTTGTACTAGTTTGGTTAGACAATAATTTTCCTAACCTATTTACAATATTTTTGATTGAAATTCTAGGGTTACATACACCTCTGATCATGCATCATATATGTATAAAAACATAGGGGAAAACTTTCTTTCAAGGCATAGAAAAAGAATCCGAAAATCACATGAAAGCCTTGTACCGCAGGTGAGGGGAAGCTTACCTTCTTTGCTTAAGTTTCCTAGAGTTGAGAACTTGCTTGTGGACCTTTCTTCCTTGCTTGCTTTGCTCGGCACCAATGGAGGAAGAAGTGGCTAGGTCTTTTGGTGGAGAGGAGGAGGAAGAAGAGGAGGCTTCTTCCTCTTGTGTTGCTCGGCAACAAAAGAAAGAAAGAAGGGGAGAGTTGTTGCTCTCGGCAACAAGAGGAAAGAGGGAGGGAGAGTGCTCGGCACAAATGGAGGAGAGGAGGAGAGTGAGTTGAGGATGAAGCCCCTCCATGTCTATTTATACTAAAGTGATGGGAGGAAAACTTGACTTGATTCATCCTCCTCATTTACTTCTTCTCTTAATGAGAAAGAATATGCTAGAGAAATGCTTCTTGAGTTTCTCTCTTTTCTTTCTCTTAATTTCTCTCCTTTCTTTCCTTTAATTATAATTCCCATCTCTCCTCTTACAATATTCACTCCTATCACACTTGGTTAACACATGCATGCATTCACAAGAGAACCAAGGATCAAATCCTTCTCCTAACATATTTTTGTACAAAATAATTCATGTATATGCATTATGCATAAATATTTCATACATGCATATATAATATCTCATATTTCTTTTGTTTACATTAATTCCTTGCATTATAAATCATGTATAGAACTTTATATTCTCAACTTTATTTTCTTTCATAAAGTTTTTAATCATCTAAATCCTTCCCATCGTAACATTCAACGTAGACTATCTACACATTTTTTTCATTACATTCATACTCTCATTGCCCTTACTTTATCTAGGCTTTCTAGGGGTGTTACACTGAGTTTCCATCCGTCGTTCTTCTTCCTCATACCAGATCCGATCCGGCACAAGCTTTGGGATGCCCTATCTTGGATTGTAAGCATGAATTAGATCTGTAGATTCCTCCATTGCTGAACCATGATTTCATTTTCTCTAGATCTAGCTATTGGAAGATTGACAGGTTCATTTCCTTATGTTTAGAATTGAATTCGTCTTGTTTTATGATTGTTGATCAATGATTTTAGTGGTTTCAATTCTTCTTTCATGTTGGATTTCTTTAATGTAGTAGAGTAGACAAGTCGTGGTTGTTCACTTAACAATTGCATGAATTGGGTTGTAATCGTAGAATAATTTCAATGATTTTCTAGTTGATGCATTTGAGTTAGCTTAGTATTTCTTTTATCGTTGTTAATTGCATACCTTTATGTTGTTTATTATTTCATTCATGTTCATAGTCTATAAAATTTTCAATTCTATCGATTGCGACTGTTTTTCTTTCCTTAGATTTAGCAATTAAAACCTAAACTCCATGTTCAAATAATTCAATCCTAAAATTAGAATTAACTATCTACATTTCTTGTGAAACACGATCCAAACCATTCCCTTTATTATATTAGTACAGTAGGAATTTCAATACTTTATTATTTGATATTCATTTCACAATAAAATTAGATTTATCAAGCACCAAGCACCAAAAAAAGCCATGTAGTTTCTCAAGTTGATGCATAATCCACCAATGTGCATATACACATCTGTTGATGAGAAACATGAGAAACCAGCATCCATATCAGGAATACAAATCTCACTTGTTCAGACAATTATTTGTGATGGAAATGTAAGGTTTTATTAATCTCAAAAATAAATCCCCCTTTTTTGCAATAATACTTTTATTCTGGATAGATTCTTGGAAATTAATGTATATTTCGGTCATTCAGTGCAACAAAAAACAAGAACTGACTCGGAATCTCAAGGCTAGAAAAGCTCTCAAATTCTACAATCGGGGCAGCTAGCAACCTTACAATTACTGGTTTGTGGAAAAAGACCTACAGTGTTAGGATCTCAGGATCCTCAACAATCTTTGCAAATGTTTGTAGGAAAGCTGCCAAATCAGCACCATAGATAATCCGATGATCAGCAGTTACATTTACCTGAAAAGTGAAAAGGAGATGAGCCTTTCTTTTAAATAATATAAGTTCATTCTGAAGAAACTAACCTAGAATTAACGACAATAACAAGATCATTGGTGCATGTTCAAAGATTAAAAACTAAAATAATGATTTAGCAGTTTCATATTATCAGTGACCATCATTTTGTCCTTAAAAGTTGCTCTTTGCACAAGGTCAAGAATAAATTTTTATTTTAATTTGAAGCCTACCAATAACTAGACTCCAAATTGAAACAAAATTTTATAATTGAACTCTGGCAAACCCAACTTATAGAAAATTCGCTATGATTAAAATAGGTAAACAAGGTGCTTATCACATAAGTGCCCCTTTCGATTTTGAACCATGGTGATCATCACTCCAGTTGTGCACTGTTGGATTTTTCGGGCAGCGAAAATCGTTTTTTCGCGTCGCGGAAACCCCGAAACCCCCCGCCACCGGATCCGTACGAAGAAAAATAAAACAAAATACAAGTACGAGTTTCTAAAGTCTAGATCTACACTAGATAAGAGCGTTACCCTCAATGTGATGCCCTTCGCTATCCCGCTAATCCAACGGTTTGCCGGATCTCAAGATTGTCAAAGTAGACAACCCTCTAGAAGTATCCACACGAACACAAGGAGATCACCAAACTAAAGTGTGCTAGCACCTTAGTAGGGTTCGGCAAGATAGGAGAGGGAGAGCAAGAGGAGAGCTTGAGGAAGAAGATGATGGAATGAATGAGAATTACTCACAAAATGAAACTCACCATGCTATTGATGTGGCCGGCCACATTAAGAGGTGTTGTAACCTCCATGGAATGCCAAGAGTCACAACTCTTGGTAACTCCCATGAGGTGGCATCCTACTTAAGCAACCATGATGATGTGGAGCATCATCATTGGCCCAATCAATGCCAACTCACCAATGAGGTGGCATAAAATCAAGTCAAACTTGACTCTTCATCTTTCTCTCACTTAATCTCTCTCATGGTTGATCTAATCCAACCATTTAATTCAAGCCAATTTAATATAATGAATCTAATTCATTTAATTAAATTGATTCAATGAGTCATAATCTAAATTAGACTCATTAAACACATGAATCAACTTGAGTCCAACTCAATTAGCCCAATTAGGATTACTCTTAACCCAATTTATTCATCAAATGAATCTAATCCTCTTGGTTCATCATATGAACCTAATCTCCATCTAATTGTCCTTAGTGTGTTACCCTATAGGTTCTTGTAACGTTGGCAATGTCCCTAAACCCATTTAGAAGCATAAGTAATGAGCGGTATCTAGCAACGCATCATTACTACCCAAGTTACAAGAATGTTGAGATCCAACATCACCTTGTGACTACTAATTGTGACTTCTCACAATATATGACAAGTGTCCTTCTATCCTAGACATCTAGATTGATCAATGTGAAGCATAGACCGTGTCATCCTCTCACCAATCTAAATCTTGAACTCCAAGTAGACTCACTAAATCAAATGAGCTCAATATCTTATATTGACTCATTTTGGGCATGGCCATGCACTTCGTGGTCTCACTCTATCAAGAATATCGATGTCGCTCCCGTCATATAGGAGGGATAGATCCCATCTACATCACTCACATCCCTCTGCATAATTCGTTACATACCCAGTAATCGCCTTTATAGTCCACCCAGTTACGGGTGACGTTTGACGAAACCAAAGTACATAACTCCTTATGTAGGGATCCATGGTGACTTCAGGTCTAAGGACTAGTAGTCATAATAATAGCCACATGAGAAAGTATATGACACTCGTATAACGATCCATGATACTTTCTCATGACGGGTCATTCAGTATAGGCAAGCAATGTGATGGATCCATGATACTTGCTCATGATCCAGGAAGCAGTAGAGGCAAGCAATGTGATGGATGGCATGGGAAGGGAACAATGAGTTCAGTGCATTCAAGGAACAAAGAGCTTGGCGTAAGTGTACGTGGGCAAAACAAGAAGGATGACATGAAAAAATGAGTTGGAGGGTTATGAGATGAAGGTTGAGTGAACATATAATCAGACATGAGTAGAACTCAACCTAGACAGACTCAATCATTAGATGGGTTGAAGTCAAATTACTAGTCAACTAAGTAGTTAACTATGGGTCAATCGACTAAGACAGTAGACTGAAACACTTACTATAAAGATTTGTAATGGATTAATGCATGAGTTATCCAATGAATTGCACAAAAAGGTCTCGAGCCATGAAAAACAATCAAGGCAATCGACTCATGGTTGATGTCCACAACTAATGACATGAAGCAATTGTCGCAGGATTCAGTTGCATGCCGATAGAAATGGTGGTGTCAGACAATTGATGATGGACAAGCAGTTGACTAATGAGTTTCAGATAAAGAAATCATTACAAATATTGATTGCGAGCGGGAAAAGCAGTCGTATCAATTGACTAATGCGTGCCATGTTAGGAATGTTGTGCCAGCAAAACACTTTGTAGAGATCTTTATAAGGGTTCAAAACATAGAAAGATCTTCCGTCTACAAAATACAAATAGCCCCAAATTTATTCTTTATCAATGAGCCTTCGTGTTTTATCCTAACTCTTGTAAACCTCCTGTATTACATCCAAAGCTGATATTGTAAGGGGTTTTCCACCTTTGATATTTTACCAAAGAGGGGAAAAGTAGTGATTTCTAAGAGTGACTCTTTGCAAGCATCATAGGTTGTGAACATAGCAACTCTTGGGAATCATGAACCACGTTAAATAATGTTTGTGTGGTATGTTTTTATTTTTATGTTATTTCCACTGCTAATGTTTTTGTATGCTTGCTAACATCGTAGCAAGAGACAGACTTTTAATTTGCAAACACACTATTCACTCTCTCACCCTCGACGATCCAAGACACTCACAAAGGACCGATAAATGATATCAGAGAAAGGATTGCCCAAAAGGACTAAGCACCAGCTGAGAAACTAAATTTGAGGAAGAAAGGAATCCAAATATAAATGGTCGGATCAAGCACTCACCCACTAAAATTCAAGACGAAATTTTCATAATGTAAGTGCCATACAGAGGTGTTTTTAGAATAAATTTTGAATTAATGCTAACCATGAAATATGATTTTGAGATATCTAAGGATGAAGATAGGGATGATATAGAAGATCATCGCGTTCTACCCTAAACGAGATCAATCAGATAGGATTTTATAAATCCACCAAAGATTTGTGGTAGAGATTGGTGGGAGTTGCACGAAGGATTCTTAGACTCAAAATTAGCAAAACGGGACCTACTTAAAAATCAAATCAATAACCTAAACTTTAAAATGGAAAATGGGTTGCCAAACTGTTAAAAGGTTAAAAAGTTAAAAGGTTAAAAGAGCTAATTAATAATTTGTTAAATATTAGTGAATCCATACCTAACAAAGATATGTTAGGGAGCACAATCAATGCATTCCCAAGATTACAAGAATGGATCTTTATGGTAAACTCGTGTTTTATATGTCAAAGGACATCAAGGTAAGTACACTAAATGATTTTTTTTAGTGTTGTAGAATTACACAAGTCTAGACTTGCAGGTTTGAAAAACAAAGAAGGGAGCCATAGGGAAGACAACCTATCAACAAAATTGATAGTACAGAAGAAGGATGATTCAAAGTAATAATTAGACACCTCTTCCATGGATAGCAATCAAAAAGCTTATTAAGTAATGGTAATGGTAATGTGGTAAGGAAAATAAAAAGAATTTTTAAAAATAATAATTTTGATAGGAAAAAAGCAAAGAAGTTGTTGAGAAGAAAACAGAAGGGAAGATGAGTGGTAGGTGCTTTCACTGCAATGAAGAAGGCTACACGAAGGACCATTGCACTAAACAGAAAAAGGAAGCGGGGAAAGATAAACTAAAACCAAAATTCAAGTGCAAAATTTAGAGGTGACTTGGGACAAAACTTTGTTATCGGCAAGAAGAATTAGGAGAACACCATAAGGCAGGAATTGCCTTCATAGTAATCCATGATGGAGTAATTGGTTAGATCTCAACATCATCCGACGAAAGCCAAGGGGGCATGGCGGAACTACACCTTACAATTCCAACAACACAGTAAGTGAAGTACGTCTACCATTAGATAAATTATACAATGCTATTAAAATGTTATCAAAATCCTTATGTAAAATTAGAAGTATTTAGACTTAAAAAATTTGTACATATAGTTGGAAAAAAATTAGAAACTTTATAATCAAAATCCAATCTGTAAATTTGGAGGCTAAGATTATAAACTTAAGGAAACAAGTACAAACTCTAGAACTGACCTTAGTTAAATTTTCTAATGGTTCAAATATTATGAATTTATTGATAAAAATCAAAGAACAAGACTTAAAAGAGAAGAGAAAGTTTAGGATAGGAAAGAATGAACTAAAAACTGAGAAACACTAGGGGTGAAACAAATGTTAGAAAAGTGTGGAAAAGTTTGATTCCTAAAAGATACCTAGTAAATTATGTTGAAACTAACCTGGTTTAGATGCTAAAATTCAAAAATATATTTAAAATTTTTAGAAACACCCCAGGATGGTCAACCATAGGAAATAAAATTTAGAATTTATGTATGGTTGATTCAACTTCATGTTACATGCCAGATAGTTACATTTTTGAAAATTGATTTGCTTAGAAAATATTTTTCTGTGAAAGTATAACATGCAAATTATCTATGTGAAATTTTAAAATTTTATGAATTTTCTAGAAAATTTAATCCATTTTTTAACATCAAAATTGAAATTATAAGTCGACTAGCATAATAGCAGTCAACTACCACCAAGTAGCAATTGACTAAACCCTAGTTAACCATAATTAGTTTTGATCCACTATCTTGAAGTTGTCAAATGGGGGGAAGTAGGTTAAGTTAGGGACTGAAATTTCCAAAGAGGAGTGAATGTAAGGGTTTTTGACTAAGCAAGTGTTTAAATGTAGGAGAGAGTTCAAATGTAAGGTCGCTGAGGACTAGATCTAGATTAGGCTTTATATTATCTTTTTGTAGTTACTGCACATTTATTTGCATTTTATATATATTCAATTTTTTACTAACTTAAACAGTTTCCAAACATCAATAAGAGGGAGGAAGATTATTGGAACTTAAGTATCACCATCGATTTTGATGTTTGAGCAAAGGATTTAAATTAGACCGTGTTATAGTTTGACTTGTGTGTCTAAGTGTCATGCTTGGTGGGATGAGGAGCTTGCTTGATATAAGCGTATCAAGCGTATGCAGGTGAAACAAGAAGGATGACACGAGAAGAAAATCGGAGAGCTAAGTGCATCCAAGGGATGAGAAACTTAACACAAAATTATTAGACATGGCGGAAGTCAATATAGGCAAACTCAAACATGGATTGATGTCAAGTGTTGTCAAGCGTGTCAAGTGTTGTGAGATGAAGGCAAAGTGAACATGGATTCGGGCAAGGGTAGAACTCAATATAGGCAAACTCAAACATTAGATGGATTGGAGTCAAATTACCAATTGATTGTGTAGTTGTGGCGACTGAGATAACCAGCTGAAAAACTTAATGTTAAGTGTGAAGTTTTTAAGTGGTGCAGTCAACTGATAGCTTATAAGAACTTGACGGGTGCTCCAATCGATTGAAAGTTTATAATCAATTGACTAATTCAAGAGTAATCCGATGAATTGCATGAAAAGGTTTCAAGCCATGAGAAATAGTCAAGGAAGCTAACTCATGATTGATGTCTAGTCGACTGATGACCTTAGATGAAGCAATCATCATAGAATTCGATTGCAAGACAAGAGAAACAATGATGGACAAAAAGTCGACTAATGGGTTTTAGATGAAGAAATCATTGAACTGATAGCATGCGAGAGTAACAATGATGATATTTCACTGATCAATTAATGTGTGGCATGTCAGTAAAGTCATGCTAGCAACGCACTTCATGGAGGTCTTTATAAGGGTTAAGAGGCTCGAAACACAAAAAATTCTTCCATCTATACAATACAAAAAACCCTAACTTTATTCTTTGTCATTGAGCCTTATTGCTTTATCCCACCTCTTGTAAACCTTATGAACAACATCCAAAGCTAATATTGCCAAAAAGGAGATAAGTAGTGGTTTGTAGGAGTGACTCTCTAAAAGGGTTATAGTCTATGGATGTAACAATTTTTGGAGAATAGTGAACCATGTTAAATAGTGTGCCTTCAATATGTTTCTATTTGTCTTTATGCTATTTCAACCGCTAATGTTTGTGTCGTTGCTGAGATCACAACATAGAAAAAGGCTTTAATTTGCTACATGTTATCCCCCCGCAATCTAACACGTCCACAAGGACCAACAACAAGGAGAGGAGGCTTGTCAGAGAAGAATGCTTTAATTTGCTACATGTTAACCCCCTAGCAATCTAACACACCCACAAGGGACCAACACCAAGAGAAGGCGGCCTATTAGGGAAGTCTCATAACATGAAGTCACATGAGATGAAAGAAACAAGAGACATATAATTTCAAGTATTTGGGGTAGAAGTTTTCTACATAGGTATGTACTTGACTAGGGAAAAAATGTTCTAGGTCAAAGTTGACGAGATAGTTTGATGTCAATGACTTTGTCTGTGTGGATATGATTCATGGCAAAGGATATGAGTTGACTAAAGGCACTTGTAGTCAACTAGAACCTCATCACTGGTGAAAAGGTTGATCAATTAGTAGTCTCAAAGGTCAATTGATGCTCAAGTTATCTAATGGAGTCAACCAAAGACCGTCGTAACAAGACTAGGTCAAAGGCTTATCTAGTATAGTCAACTGGAAGGCATTTGAATCGAATAATGGCATAACAATCACTATAGATAGGGTTCCAATAATGATGGCATAGTTAATTGATCAACGGATAGCGGATAGCAGATAGAGGATAATCTATAGATTCGCTCTATAAATAGCAAGCAAAGCTACTTTGAATAGAGACATCTAGTCATGACAAGTACTAATTCTTGTGTGTTCATCATTGTTGTTGTACTATTATGAAGTATTGCAATCATCCTTAACAAAGAGTTACTTCAATTACGTTTAATTTACTTTTACTTTGTAATTTCTATCTTGCAGTTTAGTCTAAATCTTGTAAAAGAAAACTAATTTTGTATGAGTTTCTCCACCTTTGGAAGGGAGGAAGCATTTCAATTAGTGGTTTCAAGTAGTAACTTATCTAACGACTCTTAGGCAATAGAGTAAAAGCATGGGGTTTGAATCACATAATATAGCTGTGTTAGAGGTGCTTTTTTATTTTATTAGAGGTGTTTTTCCATTGTGCATGGCTTTAAATGAGATGCACAATGGAAAAGCCGTTGGACCAGATGATATTCCGATAGAGGTATGGAAGTGCTTAGGAAAACAAGGTATTGAATGACTTACAAAATTATTCAACATGATATTGAAAACGAAAAGAATGTCTGATCAATGGAGGATAAGTACTCTAGTTCCCTTATATAAGAACAAGGGAGACATACAAAATTATACAAACTATAAGGGTATTAAACTAATGAGACATACTATGAAACTTTGGAAAAAAGTAATAGAAAAAAGATTAAGGAAGGAGACCACAGTGACAGAAAATCAATTTGGGTTCATGCCTGGAAGGTCGACAATAGAAGCTATACATCTCCTTAGACAATTAATTGAAAAATATCAGGGTATTCATTGACTTAGAAAAAGCTTATGATAGAGTCCCAAGATAACTTATATGGAGAATTTTAGAAAAGAGAGGTGTTAGCGTAACATATATTAAACTAATTAAGGATATGTATGAGGATGTAACGACCAGAGTAAAGACTTCAGGCGGAGTAACTGAAGCATTTCCAATAAAAATAGGATTACATCAAGGATCAGCCCTAAGTCCCTATCTTTTTACACTAATTATGATGGTGCATGTTGTTTGCGGATGATATTATTTTGGTAGATGAGACACGTGAAGGAGTAAATGCTAAGCAAGAATTTTGGAGGGAAACACTAGAAGGGAAAAGTTTTAAGCTTAGTAGATTAAAGACAGAATATATGGAATTTAAGTTTAGCAATATTAGAAGTAATGAAACAATTGTTAAGATAGGAGAGGACGAGTTGCCTGGAACCGAGAGATTTAAATATTTAGGATCATTTTTACAAAATGATGGAGGGATTGAGAGAGATGTCTTACATATAATACAAGCAGGATGGGTGAAATGGAGGGGAGCATCGGGTGTTTTATGTGACCGTACAATACCTCTTAAACTTAAAGGTAAGTTCAATAAAACCGCAATTAGACATGCTATGTTATATGGAGCTGAATGTTGGGCTATGACTCGAGCACATGAGCAGAAGATGAGAGTTGCAGAGATGAGGATGTTAAGGTAGATGTGTGGACATACGAAGATGGACAAAATAAGAAATGAGAACATTGGAGAGAAAGTCGGAGTTGCATCTATTGAAGACAAATTCCGAGAGACACGTTTAAGATGGTACGAACATGTACTTAGACGACCAATAAATGCTCCAGTTAGGCCATGTGAAACTATGATAAACATGCATATCAAACAAGGAAGATCAAAAAAGATTTGGTTAGCAACAATAAAACAAGATAAAATTTATTTAAATATAGATGATGATATAATAGGAGATAGAGCTCAATGGCGTAAAAAGATTCATACAGCCGACCCCACCTAGTGGGAAAAGGCTTGGTTGTTGTTGTTGTTGTTGTTGTTCGTTGCATTATCTCTAACCAGATTTTATTAAACCTTGCATTTGCAAGAGCGTGAAAAAGAATTTAAATTTACAAGTTGTGTCAATTCAACCCCTTCTAGACCCACGAGAATCCTAAGAACAATATCATTAATAATATTCCAGCTAATCAGATTATTCTTTTTTATAATCAATAGCTAGCATTTTCTTTTACCTCTGATGGCTACCTACACCTTAACATTAAAATAATTTAACTTTTCTATCTATTTAATCTATTAGGCACTTTTGAATTTTGAATATGTTTATACCATCCAACACATATTTTCTCATTTTATTATCTGTTGGAATTCCATCTAATCACTCTCAATCCATATTCTTTTTTTGTATCATTTCTAGTGACCTAATACATCCATCTCAGCACCTTCATTAATACTACATTAATTTTTGTACACGTATCTTAAGCAACTAATGTTCTGATTCATAAGGGTGAGTTGTAGCATAATCTTATTTCTTGTAGCCTAGGCACACAACAATCATGCAGTATTCTTAAAGCTCCTCTCCATTTCAATCATTTGTTTTTTGTCCTATTAATAACATTTTCATCAACAATCCTATATGATACTGTTATAGCAAAGTAGCCCTAACACAAATTATTACATTATCATGCATATCCTTTATCACAACAATATACTTGTTTGATTATTTTTCTTGTTTAAAAAGTTTAGGGACTCTATCACAAACTTTTCTGCCAATTAAACTTTTTTTTGTCAATAATAAACCTTAACATAACACATATGTCAATAATAAACCTTAACATAACACATATGTCAATAATAAGCCTTAACATAACACATATGCCAATAATAAGCTTCAGTTTTCGTAATAATGATTAATTAATCTTAATAAAGATCTACAAACTATTAAAAATGAGTATCAAACATGTCCTGGGATAAAAAAATAAAAAATATATATACAAAACCTATTTCAAATGAGAATGTCATCTTAAAACAGATCTTGTACCACATTTTGGAACAAAAACCACTGTATGTTATGTACTCTCTTACTTTTAGATGATTTTTGTCATATCTAAACTCTCAATAATTTGTTCCCTAAGCTCCAATGTCCTATCCAAAGTTTTTTTTTTTATTAAACAAGAATAAAATGAAAACAGTTGAATTTCGAAGTCTCAATGCTTGTGAGTTCTCTCATATATGAAACAAAGAATTGAACTTTGAACTGAAATTTGGTTTTGCAAGTGATATATCTTTACTATTCTAGAATTTAAATATGAGTTTTGGAACAATCCTAGTGTTTGAACTTTCAAAAGAAAATTTTAATCAACCAATTCAGTTGGCATAACTGTGAAAACATCCACAGGGAGGATGCAAAAGTATTGAAGGACCTTAACTTACCAGCATCTTACTCTTAACTGAGAAGAAGCCATCAGCATCAGCAACAACAGTCGGCTTTGAAGCTCCCACAGCCATAATAGCCCCCTAGACACAATTAATCTAATAAATCAAGATATTACCATGCCTAAAGACTGAAGCTCTACATATAAATCATGCTTTTGTATACCATACCTGACCAGGTGGAAGAATGGCATCAAATCTGTCTACCCCAAACATACCCAGATTTGATACAGTAAATGTTCCTAAGAAAAATTGACATAATACTTATAAGTGAAAAGAAATAAAAGAACCATATTCAAAACTATAGAAAACTTATCACATAGATTATTTACCTGAGCTATATTCATTGGGCTGAAGTTGCTTTCCACGAGCCTTCTTTAGCAGTTCTTTCCACCTTTCGCAAAGCAAATAAATATCCAACTAAAAAATCAAAATTAATGATGAGTAAAACAAGGAGAAAATATTGCTTATTTATCAATATTATTTTACAACCTTGTCTGCATCTTGAAGAACAGGGGTTATCAATCCACCATCAATTGCCACAGCAACCGCAATGTTGATGTTCTCATTATAGGTAAAACTCTTCCCATCTTTGCAGGTAGCATTCACAACTGGATGTTTCACGAGTGCCATAGCTGCAGCCTTAGCCAATAGCACAGTCATAGTGACACCCTTGGGCTTAAGCTGAAAACATAACAAAAATAGGTGATTAGAGAATGGGAAGCAAGTAATTTAACATAGAATAGCATATATGTTAGCTCAATAGGATAGGTTGCCTGTTCTGAACTTATCCAGTGTCAAAGGAGCTAAAGGAAATGAATTCTCAAAAACAACTGTAAGTATGTCATTAAAGAGTTGCTTTGATATAATGAATATCAGATTAGACGATGATGATTCAATATCCAATGATGGTACCAGTTCAAAAGATACAGCAAACGCATCATAACTGATGAGACAAAATGAGCATCTCCAAGAAGCCAAGAACACAAAAATATGCATATACCTTTTCATAGAGGGAATCAAGTGCATTGGTTGTCACAGGATAGCCAACACGGAAAGTGGGTACAGAGAGACTTTCAACCATGTTCTTTGACACAGCAACCTGCATCGTAGTGAAGGGAACAACAGTGGAGCCAGGAATAGGAGGAAGAACTGCTGTAGGAGCTTTCGGAGTGGCACCAGCACTAGGAGATGGAACTTGAGGAACTGGAAGTGCTGCAGGAGAACTTGCAGGCTTCTTTGGTTGGATTCCAGCTGCAGTCTCAATGTCGGAAGGGGTAATCCTTCCATACGGCCCTGTCCCAGTAACAGATCCTATGTCCACCTTGTACTGCTTGGCAATCTTCTTCGCATAGGGCGTAGCCACAGTCTTCCTAGGCACCTCCGAAACAGCTAATGGAGTAGTAACAGCAGCAGAGGCTGGTGGCGAAGGAGGAGAAACAGGGAGAGGCGAGTGGGCTTGGGGCTGTGGTTGAGATTGGGACTGGGAGTGGGCCTGCGCCTTCGCGAGGGCGACTTCTTCCTCACTCTCGGCGAGGAGGCCAATAGGGGCACCGACGGGGGCGGACTCGCCAGCAGGGACGACAATGGCAGCCAGGATTCCATCGTAAAAGGTTTCGACGTCCATGTCGGCCTTATCAGATTCGACGACGACAACGCTCTCTCCCTTGGAGAGGCGATCGCCCTCCGACTTGATCCAGGACACGATTTTGCCTTCGGTCATGGTGGAGCTTAGCGCCGGCATGAAGATCTCCCGGATCTTGGCACTGATGGGGGCTATGCGGGCGGCTTGGCGACCGCTGCGTGCGCGAGGGAGAAGGAGGATCTGAGGGCGGGAGATGGTGGAGGAGGAGAGTAGGGAGCGAGAGGCGAAGGGTGTGGAGATCGACGGAGAAGCGGCCATTGGGGTCGGGGTTGGTGTTTCGTTGTGGCCGACTCGATGCGAAGAAGGAAATGTGGAAGGTATAAGTAGTGTAGTGAAAGAAAAGTGCGGCGGAGAAGTCGAGGTGCGGGAGAAGGAGGTGTCCGACTTGATTGGTTAGCGTTAAGCAGAGGGCGTTTATTTTAGCTTTAAACATTTCGGGCTATCTCTGGTCATATCGCCGCGCTGGCGAGCGCTGGCAAGCGCCAGCGGTGCAACGAGCGTGGGATTTCTTTTGTTTTTTAGTAAAAGTAAATTTAAATTAATCAAAAATGAAATATACTTCATGTGAAATTAATTCAGATATAAATAAAATCATATACACCCATATTTTTTTTTGTCAGTAAATATAAATTCTATAAGACCCTATACTATAAGAACCCGAATCATCCCGGCTAAAAATCACATGTCTAAAGTGGTACTCAAATTATTTGCTTGCCAACTACTCATTATTCATATAACACTTGAATTTATGATACAAATAAAATTTTATATACTTCACTTTAATCATGTGAATGATGCAATCTCGAGCAAACCACACCTTTAAATACCCATTTGTTTCGAGCATTTAAGAGTTATGCATGCAAAAGATACAGTAATTAAAAAATAAATGTTATTAAAAAAATAATCTTATAAAATTTTTAAAATTTTTTTAAGATTTAATGAGAATCTGTATAATACATATAATACATGTAAGGGGATAAATTTATTAGACTTAAAGAAAATCTATTTGGAATATCAATTAAGATAGAAGTAGACTTAGAGAAAATCTATTTGGAATATCAATTAAGATAGAAGTTGATTGATTTAATTAGGATAAGATTGTGACTAATTAACCTAAGTATTTATATAAATACCTAGTTTTTATTTTCCGCATCCAGTATCTCTTTTGTTCCCTATTCCCCCGATTTCCACTGCTATTTCTCCTCCTTGTGCCATCGCCACCTAAATGCCAATGCCACCCGACCGGCGATGCCACAACCGTTGTTGTCACGAGGGGTTGAAGGTGTCAACCCTCCCATCGCGCTTCCCATCTCTCCTATCTCCCTCTCTATCGCCTCACTCTAGCGGATGAGGTTTGTTAGGCAACGCAGAGGATCCACCTCCCTTTGACTGACCCCTTATTTGTCGCCGCCTTCCCCCCTTGTCCGGCCACCGTAACCACCGTGGCTAGATGCGGCTAGCCCATGGCCATCACCTTTTCTCCATTGCCCAATTCATCGGCTCGGCCACTGCCTAACGTCGTCGCCCGATCATGTTGGTGTCACTCAGCCGTCCCGGCCTCCTCTACCCCAGCTTGGCACTGTCGGGCCTTCCTCTTTCCGATTCATCACTGCTATCTCCCCTCATTGCCGGGTCACAAGAATGACAGCCACCACTCCCTGAACGCCTAACTGTTAGGCAGAGGTATGTGCTCTATCTAGATTCTGAGAGGAGGAAACTATAAGAGACACCATCTCCTTTTTAGATACGAAGAGGAGAGCTCCAACTCCTCACGACTACGTCTAAGGTCTTCATTGTGCAGTTATGGATATGAGTGGAGAGTTCCATTTCATCATAGCTGCATTTTATTCCTTCATCGAGTTATTGTCGATCTGGTTTGGGTAAGATGTTCTCAGTATCATATTGGTAGAGAATTGATTTCATTCCTATATTGAATTAGTTTTTAGTTACATACAGATCAATAAGAGGGGATGAGTTAGGTTTCATTGAATTGGAAACATTTGTTAACAGTAAGGCTAAGATTGGTTTATTCATTTCCCTATCATAGTTAGTAGTTGATACAATAGATTGAATGATAGGTTAATTGATTATAGAAGTTGATTAATTTGTATTAGATTGATTAATGGATGGATTCGATGAATATATGGATAATCCATTATTAATTGGATTTATTAGGTTGTTAGATCATGTCTTGATTTGGATGAAAACATGATCATTATTAGGATTATTAAAATGGTTATCAAATTTAGATGAGTTTTAGAAATGATTCATGTTTAAATCTAATCTAATTAGGTTGTGAAATAGTCAGGGTTAATTGAAGAATTAAATCTAATCAAATAAAGATGATGGATTGATTAAGACTAAACTGGCTTAACTCTAGTTTAAGTGGTGAATTGTATTAGGAATATCTAAATATTAATTAGGGGTTAATCAAAGATCATGTTCAATTAGAGTTACCTTAATTAGTTTGAGGATTTTATTTAGCTATTTAATTCAGATAAAATTAACTAAATAAAATATATTGATGCATCACTTTGATTCAAGACGAGCGTTTCGATATGGGATTGTTTAGCACGATTGAAAGATAAAGGTGTCGGGATTTCTTCTTTGACCTCTATAGTTTTTTGAACTTAGTGTATGGTTATTTTTAATTGATGGATTGGATCATTTTACTTTAAATCTACTCATATTTATCCTTATTTAATACTTACATGTTTGATCTTAGAGATGATCTACTTATTTCTTATACATTCTTGGCTTTGGATATCTATACTCTATAGAGTATACACATATAGAGTATATACTGTAGGAGATACTTTATTGATTAACATGTTGATTTTGCATATGATGTTGAGTGTACATTGTTGGTTCAGTTGACACCAATAATCAAACCTTAGTTTTGATAAATGACAAATGGATTAAAGTTAGATGTTATGTGATCTAACCTTTCTACCAAGTGTGCAGGACTTGATGGGTCTGATACTAGGCTAAAATCCAGTTATATTTAGAGGACCTAATAGCTGGTGTAGAAGTCTAGAGAGGTTAAGGAGTGACCCAATATCTGGCGAAAAGTCTAACTCGGTCTGTGGGACCTGACAACTAGCTGAAATCTAATTGGGTCTGATTACCTGACAACTGGTGGGAAGAGCTAGTGAAAAGAAGTAGAGTCAAGCGATTCTATATAGTAAGGTAAGCCACTAGAGGAGAGTGTTCTAGCTAGAATGAGTCCAAATTAGGGACTTTAGGTGCAGATCCAGCTTAGATCGATTTTGAAAACTTAAACTGAGACCATGACTAGATCATAGCTTCAAGAAGACATGATTTAATTAATAATTCTTATAAATTGTGCTCATATTGTTTTGTAGGTTAAATATTTTTTATTAGCCTAATATATTTTTACAGGAGGAAAAACCAAGTTAAGTCTCGAATGAACAGTGTCTGAGGTGCCTCGAAGGGTCTTAGAGGTGCCTCGAAGTGGGGGGTAGGCACCCTGTGTTGCTGCGGGAAGCATCCGACGATCGAACCCAAGTTTTGATAATGGCAAAGAGATTCAAAGTTAAGTTGTTTTGTTATCTAACATGTGTGAATGAGGTTTTTCAGGAAAGTCCTAACTGCGGTTTGGCAGGTGGAAAAGCCTAGGGGGTGGTAACCCTAGGTCCTAGGGGGTGGTAACCCTAGGTGGAGGAAAACCCTAAGGGCGGCAACCTTATGTCCTAGGGGGTAGTAACCCTAGGTGGTGGAAATCCTAAGGAGGGGGGGGGGGGGGAGTAACCTTAGGTCTTAGGGGGTGGTAACTCTAGGTGGCGAAAACCCCTAGGGGGTGGTAACCCTAGGCAGAAAGTCCAGTCGGTCTGGAGGACCAGACTGACATCAGGTATGCTCTCCTGAGTGGAGTAGGTGAGGATGCGTTCCCCGTGGAGGGAACAGTAGGCGTCGGTTCGACCTAGGGTTTTCGGTCGAAAATTCGAAGTCAGAACCGGACAGTCCGGAGACTGTCAAAATATTTCTGTTGCTATATTTATTATGTGCTAACTGTGTTTTGCAGGATGTATTATTGTCTTTTGGACTAACCTATTTTGCAGGGACAAAATAACACTTTATGCCTCAGATGAACAGTACCCAAGGCGCCCTGCCCTCATGGAGCTTGGAGGCGCCTCGGGTGCAAAGGCTGGAGTGTGCGCGCTGCGGAGCTAGAGGCGCCCTCATGGAGGCTTGAGGCGCCTCGGATAGCCTTAAAGGCACCCTCAAGGAGCATGGAGGTGTCTTCAAGTGGATGAGCGACGACGGGGTCTGGGCTTATCCGCGCGGCTGACATGGCTGTGATGGAAGCGCCCTCAAGGGGCTTTGAGGTGCCTTCAACAACCCTTTTATAGAGGTTTTGACCAACAGCTTGATAGATCAGATTCCGAGTGATTCATCCTTCGTTTGCTGCTCAAGGTATGACTCGGCTAAGCTACGACAAGTCCCTGACAACCCAAAGCTTCAAAATCTTTAATTCTTATTGTCGGTATAGATATTTTTACTGTTAAATTATAATACTCTTGTAACTTTTGCGTATAATAGTTGTTGCCCAAAGTAAATGCTCAACGAGTGTGGGCCTTGAAGTAGGAGTCACCCTAGGCTCCGAACCAAGTAAATCTGTAACGCCCGCCCTCCTCCTGCTTAATGGAGGCGGGGTTACCTTCTATTATACATAACGTACGTACATGAATTTCTAAACAGCGGAAGTAATCGTTCATTTTTTTTTCTCAACTAATCATACTAGCATGCTCAGCATAGTTACAACTTAAAGAGTCATAATATCCATATTTTAACATAAGCATAAGTAAAGTGATCATGCAAGTCATCAACATAAAATAAGCATAGTTCATATCAATCCTAAATCAACATAAGCAGGTCTTTCTTTCTTAGCCAAGCCACCACCACACACATCTCCTGCCCCTCCTGCTGCTCCTTTAGTTTATCCATCCTTTACCTTTATCTATGGTACAAGGAAAGTAAGCTATGAGCACACAAGGCTCAGTAAGATCCTTTCCTACTCACAAAAACCGTACATATCATATAAGAGTAATCATATCACATATCATAGCATGAATGAAACTCATATCATAGCATAAATGAAAATCATATCATGGCATAAAATAACAATCATATCATAGCATAAAGTGAACATCATATCTTGGCATAAACTTATTATATCATAGCATAAAGTAAGCATCATATCATGGCATAAACTTATCATGGCATAAATGACAATCATATCATAACGTAAAGTAAGCATCATAACATATCCAGTCATATCATAAAAATAAGCATCATGACATATCATATCATAGCATAAAGGACATCCTATCATAGCATGTGAGTAAGAATCATATCATATCATTCCATATCATAAACATATATGCGAGATGTCCTTTAAATCATGGATGATGTTATGTGCAAGATGCTTTTCAAAAACATGCTTCATGTCATGTGCGAAATGTCTTAAAAGCAATATCATATAGTACTTAAAAATAATCTCAACATGAGGGGGCCCGGCTTAGTACCACATATATACATAAATGCGCGCATCCTAAGTAGACTCAAGGTAGCTAGTCTTGAACCTACTAGGAAACTAGGCCCGTAGCTCGACCTAGGGGCACGTAAGGAGCCCACCCTTTACTAGGCCTGTTTCTTAGTCCATCGACCTAGGGGCGCATAAGGAGCCCACCCTTTTGGTACAAGTCATACAAAGTAAAATATTATGGCATATACATATCATATCATAGCATATCATGTTCATGTCATTCATAGCATATCATATACATGTCATTCATAGCATATCATATTCATGTCATTCATAGCATATCATGTACATGTCATTCATAGCATATCATATTCATGTCATTCATAGCATATCATGTACATGTCATTCATAACTTTTCATAACATAGAGAGTGCTCTTAGTCCCACTTGATAGGGAAGCAACTCTTAGGCCTTTCACTTAGCTTGTCATAAAGAGTGCTCTTAGTCCCAACAAATAGGGAAGCATCTCTTAGGCCTTTTTTTTTTTCATTTCATAAAGCATACATACTTGAGCATATAGCACATCATAAGAGACATTTTCATGCATGATTCATAAGCATACATAAATGAGCATATAACATATCATGGAAATAACATATCATGGAAAACATAAGCATACATGGAATATAAGTTAGCATCTCCTAATTCATATCATGGCAAAGTGAAGCACATAAAGAGTCATAATTGGGTCTCAAACATCAACCTACTAAGGGTGGCCGAAACATGCAAGGGTTCTTCTAGATTGCAAGCAATCATAAAAGCATATGAACCTTACATCACTTTCATAACATTTATCATAAGGAACATCATAAGCATATTAAATTTAGGTTCTAAGCTTCCTAGGTCTAAACTTCATAATGTGGCCGAAACATGCAAGGCCTAGATCTAAGTTACAATTAGCATATCAACATGTGAACCCTAAACAATTTCCATAACATTTATTATAAGCAACAACATGAGCATATTGAGTTTAGGTTTCAAGCTTCCTAGGTCTACAAACTATAAGTGGCCGAATGTCATAAGGTGTGGAGCTAGGTTCTCAACCAAATACAAGCATGAGAATATTATGTTAATTTCATATCATATCATAGGTAAAAACATGAGCATGTTAGAGTTGAGTTTAAGCTTGCCTAAGCCCTAAATTCTATCTTGGACGAAAGTTTAAAATGTGGAAACCTAGTTCTAAACCACATGAAATCAAGTTATCTTCATATCATATCATGAGGAAGATCATAAGCAAGTTAGATTTGAGTTTGAGCCTTACTAGGGTTTTTAATTCTTTCATGGCCGAAACCCTAAGGTAAGGTTCACCTAGTTCCAAACAACATACAAGCATGAAACATCAAGGAAACATTCATAACATATCATGAGAAAGATCATAAGCATGTTAGTTTGAGTTTAAGCTTCTCTAGGGTTCTTATTCTCTTCATGGCCGAACCCTAAGGTGAGGATTCCCTAGTTCCAAGGAAACATTCATAACATATCATGAGAAAGATCATAAGCATGTTAGTTTGAGTTTAAGCTTCTCTAGGGTTCTTATTCTCTTCATGGGCGAACCCTAAGGTGAGGATTCTCCTAGTTCCAAGCAACATACAAGCATGAAATATCAAGGAAATATTCATATCATATCATGAGAAAAACCATAAGCATGTTGGTTTTGGGTTTAAGCTTTCATAGGTCTTACAACCCTTCATGGCCGAAACTTTCAAGGGAAATCCTAGGTTTTTAAACCATCTAAACTTAAGGAAAATTCACATAGCCACTTGTACCACAGATGAGGGGATACTTACCTCCTCTTGCTTGGTCTTTTCTTAAGATAAAGATACCCTTGTGAAGAAGAAGAAGAGAGCTCCTCCTTCTAGTATTTCCTTTGCTTCTCTTGCTTGTAGGAAGTAGATATTAAGGACTTCTTCTTGAGGTTTAGTTTTCCTTAGGAAGACAACTAAGATTGGATTTCGGAAATTTGGGAGAGGGGAGGCTCTAGGTTCGGCAATGGTGAGGAAAGGAAGAAGAAAAATAAAACCCCTTTCCCTTTTTCTCTCTTATGCTAAGTGGGAGGAAGAAGCAAGGATAAGTTTTGCTTTCCCTTCCCTATTAACTCATTTCTTATTTTCTTAATGATGAAGAATGTCTCCATTCATCCCCCTTAGTTCTCCTAATCCCTCTCCTTCTTTATCCTCACGAAAATGGAAGGAAGAAAAAAAAAAAGAAGACAATTTGTCTTTTTCTTGTTCTTCTCTTAATCAAGAGAAGGAGGAAGAAAGCTACTTGATGTTTTCTTGTTTCCTTCTCTTAATCATACTTTTACCTTTATCTACAAATTTCCATTCTCTATTCAACAATAATTTATGATGGCCTAGTGGTCAATCCATAATCCTTAAAGATTAAAAAGGTTCAAGGTTCAATCCTTGACCAATTCCTTTTCTTTTATATATTTTTGGTTCTATCTTATCTCCCTTTTTATTCTACAAGAGAACATTTTCATATATAGCTTTAAGAAATTCGTGGGTGTTACAAAATCTTGGAGTCTTCTGTGTGTTTTGTGTGTTTGATTTAATTTCCCCTGTGCATTTACTCATTACATTTTTGATTACGTCAAGTGAAAGCCACGAGCGCTATTCACCCCCCCTCTAGCGCTTCTCGATCCAATAATTGGTATCAGAGCGGGGTCGCTTTGAACAGGTGAAACCACCTTTCAAGCAAGTTTTTCGTGGTATTTTCAATTTTTCGGAGTCGATCGGAATTAGTATAATTGCTATATTCCAATCTATCTTTATCGAATCGATTTTTGCTCGAAGTTGGTGCAACACCACTCGAGTTCATTTTTTTATATATACATCCTGCACTACTAATCCAAGATCAAGTCTTGGAATAGATTTTTCCTGTTTTTGCGTGTGCAAGTTTTCAATGGCCCAACAAGAAGGCTATAGCACGGTCCGCCCACCGCTCTTCACTGGAGAAGACTTCAGCTACTGGAATGGCCGAATGGAGTCATACCTACAGACCCAGTTCAAGATGTTGATGATCGTCAAGACCGAACTCGAACTTCCAACTAACGACATCGACAAACTGATACCTTGCGAAAACTAGGATGTCGCCCTAATCAAGAAGATAGAAGCAAATGCCAAAGCGACCTGCACCCTCCAGTGTGGCCTGACAAAGGAGGAACTCAACAGAGTAGGACCTTTCTCAAGTGCAAAGGAGCTGTGGCAAAAGCACATCGAACTACACGAGGGTACATCAGACACAAAGGTAAGCAAGAGAGACCTTATTTTAAATAAACTATATAACATTAAATTATAGAAAAATGAAACGGTAAGCCAACTGCATGCCAGCATACAAGACCTATTGAACGGACTCCACGCAATCAGCCAAAGGGTGGAGAACAGGGGCATTATAAGGTATGCACTTCCTAAGAATACCTTGTGGGCATCCATGGTAGATGCTTACAAGGTATCCAAGGATCTCTCGTCAATAAAGTTAGATGAACTTTTTTTCTGAATGTGAATTGCATGAGCAGACTAATGCACGCCTAATCGAGAAGGGTATAACTTTGGTTGCAGGTACAAGCAGAAGGCACAAAACTAAACCGAAGTTAGAAGAAGAACCAGATTCGGATGACGACGATGACGAGCTCACGGCCGAACTTGTCAACCTAGTGAGAAAGCTCTACAGAAAGAAGAAGGGCTTCAACAAGAAGGATGTTAGAAAGGTGATCCAGTCCAAGGAGGTCCAACCAAAGGTGAAGTTCGAGGTGACGTGCTACGGATGCAACCAAAAGGGGCACATCAAGGCCAAATGCTCAAACCAGAAAGATGCAAAGAAACCAAGAAGGAAGAAGACCCTGAAAGCGACATGGGACGAGTCTTCTTCGAAAGAGTCTGATGGTGAAGAACTCGAACATACGAGTTTCCTCGCAATGACGACCCGGTACCAAATCAACGAATTCGGAAGCAAGGACGAATCAGAAGCTGAGTCTGAGAGAAGTCACAAATCCGTATCAGTTTTCGAAGGGCTGAACCCCTCTGTAAGTATATTTCGTTTGTATAATTTAATAAATTATTTAATGCATAAACTAGTTAAGTCTAATGCTCGGATCAGGTCACTTCTAAAGGAGGTAACAATCCTTAAAGAAGTGACTAACTCCGAATCCTTGACTGACCCAGTTCAAACTGGAACCTCAACTCAAGTCCAAAAGCTTGAGGAAGAGAATTCCAGCCTGAAAAGTCAAGTCAAAGATTTGAACTTTACATTGGAACGGTTTACACTGGGTTCCAAGAATTTTGGCTTGATTCTTGGAAAAAAAAAGCCGTATACAATCGATCCAGACTAGGATTTAGAACTAAAAGGAAATATCGGTCTTATTTATCGCTTGTTAACCGAATAGAAAGATAGTCCAAGCATGAGTACCTAAGTCCAACTTGGTCAATCAAGTTGGACTTAATCAATATTGGGTCCCCAAGGATCAAGTACATTACCTTGATAGATCATATCGAGGCTATGATTCAGGGGGAGCCAATAGAAAAACTATCTTAATAAATAGATAAAATTACTTGATGCTTGTTTATTTTCTTTTCTTTGTAATATGCATGTTTAGATTAGGTTAGATCAAGGACCTAAACGTAATTTACACTTGTTTAGTTAAACCTAGAGGTTTCAAAAGGAAAATTAAATAGATATTTTATTTGAAATGCTCTGTCTAGAGGTGGTGGATGATCTCATATCAAAGAAGACCTAGTGCCTTGCCACAACCTGGGAGCCAATCTTCGAAATGTATATTTAATTAACCAATTAGAAAATATAAGTTTAACTCAAATGTAAATTAATCCTTAGAAATAATCTAAATTAAGATAACGATCTCACAAAACTACTCAAGGTTCCCTGATTGGTAACTTAGAATCGGGTGAGATGGATCTAGGTTGAACTTAGTCCAATTTACCTGTAACGCCCGCCCTTCCATGGACACTCTGACTGCTCTAGAGGGACGGGGTTACTTACATTCACCTAACATACTAATGCATATGAATTCATGGCAGCGGAAGACATACTTAAAAAATATATATATATTTTTTATCATATGCATTTGATTGTCTTAAACATGGCATGTGAATCATAACTTATTAACCTTTTACCATATCATAATAATTCTAACATGGCACAATATCATAAGAGCATAACATACTAGCTCAAACTATCATCATAAGCATAGGGTCCAAACTTAGTTCACATGCACGATTTAACCAATATAGATTTAAACTTAATTTGATCTATCCACCATGCCACTTCCACACACATCATCATTGCCCTTCCTGCTGCTCCCCTTAGTTCATCCATTCCTTGCCTTTATCTGCAGTACAAGGAACATAAAACTATAAGCCCAAAGGCTTAATGAGCTCCTTTCCTACTCATAAAACATAAAGCACATAACACAACATAGCATGTAAAACATAGCATAGCATAACATAGCATGGGGAATCATAACATAGAACATATCTTATCATGTAAGAAACATAACACATCATAACATAGCATGAGGGAAACATAACGTAAACATATCATATCATATAAGAAGTATAACATAGCATAGCATAGCATGTGAGTGCATATCATGAAACATATCATATCATGTAAGCACATATCCTGAAACATATCATATCATGTAAGCATGTATCATAACTCATACCTGTTCATAATAGTGCATAAACAATAATTCATAAAATATGTGCATGTAGATGCAAGATGTATATATATATATATATTTTTAAAAAACATGTATCATGGAATGCACATATGCATCATGTCTCTTTTAAAACATATCATATACATACTTGAACATAATATCATCATGAGGACCCAACTTGTACCATATACATACATAAATGCGCGCAATCCCTAGGGCAGAGTAGCTAGCCCCGAACCTACTAGGGATCTAGGTCCGTTCATAGTCCGTCGACCTAGGGGCGTACTAAGGAGCCCATCCCTTTTTACGAGGCCCGTTTCATAGACCATCGACCTCGGGGCGCTTATGGAGCCCACCCTTGGTACAAGCCATACAAAAATAAAATAGCATGTCATACATATCATGTCATCATGCATATCATAGCTTATCATACATGTCATAATTTCTTGTCATATTATGAAGAGAGCTCTTGATCCCATCTTAAGGGAAGCATCTCTTTGCCATACCATGAAGAGTGCTCTTGATCCCAACTTAAGGGAAGCAACTCTTAGGCTTTTCTTCTTACATAAGTCTTTCATACATATATCATGAAACATAACATGTTCCTATCATAACATAAAGCATAACATGTGATCTTCATAACATCAAGCATGTCATATCATATCATGAAGAATAGCATATCATATCATGCGCATAGCATATCATATCATGAGCATAGCATATCATATCATGAGCATAGCATATCATATCATGAGCATAGCATATCATATCATGGAACATAGCTTATCTCATAACATAAGGCATAACATATCATATCATGAACATAGCATATCATATCATGAGCATAGCAAATCATATCATGAGCATTGCATATCATATCATGGAACATAGCTTATCTCTTAACATAAGGCATAACATATCGTATCATGTAGCATGGAACTTAACTAATCACATATCAAAGACCATACATCATTAGAAAACATAAGCATGCTTGGTTAGATTCACTCTAAACCCATTTATCCACCTTGGCCGAAACCTTACTAATTGGATTTCCCATTTTTTCCACTATAAGAAACATGAAACTAAAGCCACTCACAGATAAATAACCATATATCATAAATGGGCATAAACAAGCATGGTTAGTTTGCAAGACATGGCTCTAAGTCTCTACACTTGCTTGGTCGAACCCTAAGGTGAAGTTATAAGTTTCATTTGTGTAACATGTAGCATGAAAGCTTATCTAACAATATACAAAAGATCACATATCGTGTAGAAACATAACTAAGCATGATTAGGTTTCAAAAATTTACCCTAGGCTTGGCATTCCCTCTTGGCCGAAACCTACATTTAGGGTTTTAAGTTTTTTTCTAAGGCCACATGTAACATAATAACTTAACCTAACTACATATAAGATATCATACCTCATGAGTAAGCATAAATAAACATAATTAGATTTCAAAACTTTCCTCTAAGCTTTGCATTTCACCTTGGCCGAACCCTATAAATGGGGTTTTAAATTTTTCTAATGCAACATGTAACATAATGACTTAACCTAACCACATACAAGATATCATACCTCATGAACAAGCATAAATAAGCATGATTGGGTTTCAAATTTTGACCCTAAGCTTGGTATCATGTCTTGGCCGAAACTTTACACTAGGGTTTCCATCATTTTTGTTACCACATGAAGCATAACAATCTAAGCTATCAACATATAAAAATTCATATACCATGAAGGAGCATAAACAAACATATTTCCTTTTCAAAATTTTTGCCCTAACTCTTATAACCCATCTTGGCTGAAACTTTACATTAGGGTTTTCATTATTTTTGTTACCACATGAAGCATAAAAACCTAAGCTATCAACATATAAAAATTCATATATCATGAAGGAGCATAAACAAGCATGTTGTCAAAAGAAACTTTGTTTTCCACCAATACTTTTAGTCTTAGCCGAAACATTCAAGGAGATTCTAGATTTCTTTCTTTTTTTTTCCCACATAAAACATAACTTGTAACTTATTAACCCTAAGTGACCACCCATTTTATCTTGGCCAAAATTTCAAGAAGAATCTCTAAGGTTTCAAAAAAAAACATCTACATATAAAACGATCGACAACTACTTGTACTGCAGTGAGGGGATACTCACATCCTCGCTTGATTTTCTTAGGGAAGAGACATTGCTTGTGGAGCCTTCCTAGAGAGAAGCCTTCCTTTGCTTGGGTTTCGGCAATAAAGGTGGGGAAGGGCTTGGTCACGGTGGAGAGAAGGAGGGAAGAGGAAGAGAGAAAAAAAATGAAATCTCTTCTTTAATTTCTCTTTTTATTCTACATGAGAGGAGAAAGGGAAAATGCACTTTTCCTTCTCCTTTCTTTTACTCACTCTTAATGAAAAGAAGAAGCAAGGCTAATCTTTTCCTTGAGAGGAAGAAGGCAACTCCAACTTCTCCTTCTAAGTGAAGGGAGCCTTCACTTCCTTACCTTTAACCATGATTTCCCTCTCCTTTCTAACAATAATTACTCTTGGTCTATTGGTTAACATATTCATGTATTTAGTGAGAGATCCAAGGTTCAAGTCCTAGGTCTTGTATCTTTTTTATTTCCATTTTATTATTTTTTTTTGGCTAATGTTTACCTAAGACCTATTTTTATTCATGATAAAAATATCTAAAATCTTGCTTAGTACCCTATGGGTGTTACAGTGCATCACATCAAGAACATGTCGAACATGCAGATCTTTCCAATACTTAAGTTCAAAGAATATCGATTTCTTTTTCCAGCAGGACTTACCATCATTTTCCTTTGATTGAAGATTTGCTCTAATTTTTCCCCATCGGCATGTAATTCCTTCTACTTTTTTTAAAACTTCATCACCGCTTAGTAGTTTTGGGGCCATAGTAAAGTCTTGTGTCCCATCAAATGCCTTCTTCTGCCTTTGATAAGGATGATCTCTACGAAGAAACCGTCTATGACCTGTAAATGACATTTTTTACTATGCTTCAACCTTTTTGCACAAGTTTTCTCACCACAGATAGGGCATGCTTGATATCCTTTTACAGTGCATCCTGCCAGGTTTCCATATGCCAGAAAATCATTAATTGTCCACAATAGGACAACTCTAAGCAAGAATCTTTCTTCTCGGTGTGCATCATATGCTTCAACACCAACTTCCCATAATTCTTTTAAATCGTCAATCAAAGGCGCCAAGTACACATCAATGTCATTTCCCGGCTGTTTAGGACCAGAAATCAACAACGTGAGCATCATATATTTTCTCTTCATACACAACCATGGAGGAAGGTTATAGGTGATCATTATAACTGGCCAACAACTATATGCAGAACTCATCAAACTATAAGGATTGATCCCATTAGCTGCTATGGCCAACCTTAGATTTCTTGTCTCAGAAGCAAAATCTGGCCAATTATGATCCACAAGTCTCCAACAAGGTGCATTAGCTGGATGTCGCATATAGGCATCACATACTCTTTTATTAGCATGCCAAATTAACTCCTTAGATATTTCCTTGCTCCGAAACATTCTTTGAAATCTTGGAATAGGAGGAAAGTACCATAAAATTTTTGTAGGGACACCTTCAATTATCCTAGAATTCTTGGCCAACTTCCACCTTGACAACCCACAAGTAGGACAATTGGTAAAATCCTCATACTCCTTCCAGTATAAGACACAATCATTAGGGCAAGCATGTATTTTCTTATAAGTTATCCCCATTGCACATAAGCTTTTCTTCGCATCATATAAAGATAAAGGCAATTCATTGTCAACGGGAAGCATTTCACCAAACAAGACAAGTAGTTCAGTAAAACTATTATCACTCCAGCTGTATTTCGCTTTCAAGTTATATAATTGCACAATTACAGATAACTTTGTAAATTTAGTACACCCAACATACAGGGGTTTCTTAGCATCCTCAAGTAATTTTATAAATTGATCTGCATTCTCTGAACTTTCATATGCAGCGTGTACCATATCTATAGGTTTATCAGCAAAATAGTTTTCACTTTCTCCAGCTGCATCATTCTCTTTCTTTAAATCTCCTAATACAGATTCTTCCCCATGCTATATCCATTTTTTGTATGTTAAGTCTATACCATTACAGTACACATGTGCCCTTATGCTGTTAATATTATTGTTCCATAGATTGCCACATTTCGTACAAGGGCAAGGTATACTAGTAGGATTAGTAGCATGTTGCAGCGCAAATTGCAAGAAAGATTCTAGTCCAAGTTCAAACTCATGTGATAATCTATCATTTGCCATCCATGCCTTGTCCATTTTGTTGTACTAATGAATCTAAAATCAATCAAAAATATCAAGAAAATTACAACAATGAGCCAAAATTCTTAATCCATCATTATACAAATAAATTAACTATGCGGGTCCTCTGAGAAACCAACTACGCTTACCAAGAAAAGGATACAAATAAATTTCATAAACCAGAAACCAACTACTTCATCATTATACCAATAAATTTCTAAACTAGAAACCATGACATATCAGTGAAAAGAATTAGCATAGACATAAAAGAAACTTGATAGTTCAAGGATTACATAAAACCAACTTAGCAAGAGGAACTAACAACTCCTCAATCTATCAAACAAAAATGATAAAATCAACTCAAGGTAGTGTTTGAGGAAATTCATCAAACACATTGCATGCATCAATCAATTAATACTTGCAAACAAGAGATCAAGAAGATGAAACTGTCGAAGATGAGGAAGAAATTCAGTAGCGACGATGTATAAAGGAAAAATTACCGGAATGTGAAGAAGGACTCGAGCGGTGGCAGTGAATGCTGGACCGGAGATGGATGAAGGAAAAACTACTGGAATGCGAAAAAAACTCCTCTTCTCAACCAAATGGAGGAGTTGGAGGAGATGCGGTGTGGTTGGACGGAGAAGCAAGGGCGTCGTGTCTTGATCCTGATCGGGAGAGGAAGGGGTGTCGATCTAGGAAGGGGGAAGAGGGAGATGAGGTTGAGAGAGATGGTCGGAGGTTTAGGTTTAGGCTGAGAGAGATGGTCGGATGGTCGGAGATTTAGGTTTAGGTTTAGGCGAGAGAGATGGTCGCGCGGAGGAAGGGGCGCGATATAGATTTAGGTTTGGAGGGAACTTCACAGTATTGCAAATTTTGGCTGGTGGGAAAATTAAAATATTTTATTTTGGGTCATTAACACCGGGTTTTAAAAACTGATGTTAAAATCGGTGTCTATTAACGAAAAAAGGGTGCTCATAGACATCGCCTAAAAAACCGATGTCTATGAGCTAAAATCTGCGCTCATAGACACCGATTTTTGGAAAAACCGATGTAAAATACTCAAAGACATCGGTTTTTGCTTAAAACCGTTGTTGTTCCACTGATGTCTATGAGGGTTTTTGTTGTAGTGAAAATGAAGGGTTTGTTGCTACAGTCTGACCTGGCTGTTGTTTTGATGTTGACACGGATTTAAGTTTGGATCAGATATTAATTAGACTCAGACTGATTAATGATCAAGGTTGATCATGTGGAGAGGAAAAGTCCAAGTACGGATACTTGGCACGTGAAGTCGGAGAGGGCTCGACAGCTCGTTCTCTGGACCGGACGAAATCGGAGAGGGCTCGGTAGCTCGTTCTCCGGACTAGGTCAGAGAGGGCTCGACAGCTCGTTCTCTGGACCGGACGAAGTCGGAGAGGGCTCGGTAGCTCGTTCTCCGGACTAGGTCAGAGAGGGCTCGACAGCTCGTTCTCTGGACCGGACGGAGTCGGAGAGGGCTCGGTAGCTTGTTCTCCGGACTAGGTCAGAGAGGGCTCGGCAACTCGTTCTCTGGACCGGACAAAGTCGGAGAGGGCTCGGTAGCTCGTTCTTCGGACTAGGTCAGAGAGGGCTTGGTAGCTCGTTCTCTGGACCAGGAAGACGTTAGGGTTTAGGGCTGGGAGGCTCTAAAACTAACACAGGACATTGGATCGGTCTGTTGACCGATCCAGTGATACTTCGATTGACTGGATCAGTCTGCAGACCGATCCAGTGATACCTCAAGTGAACTGATCGGTCTCATGACTGATCAGTAACCACACAGAAACAATCTGTGGATTATCTGATCGGTCTCGTGACCGATCAGTAACCACACAGAAGCGATCTGTGGGCTATCAGATCCGAACCTGGACCGATCATTAACGAGCAACGAAGACTCAGAACCATAGGGGATCGGTCTGTGGACCGACCCACCCATAGGCTGATCGGTCCACAGACCGATCAGTATAATCCCAGACCGATCAGGGTGTGTCCTAATCGGTCCAGAAGGCTATGGATCGGTCTGTTGACCGATCCACAACAATGTCGTTTGTTTCTGCTTCTTCTCTGATTTTTCTGATTCACTGATCAAATCTTCTACTGTGAGATTGTTGAGTTACAGGTTGCAGGTGTCGTTCCATTGGTTAATTTCAAATGAAGCTCCATCAGAATAATAAGAACAAGTGCCCTTTATGCTGTATTTCACTGCAAGTGATGCAATTCAAGCTTCAACGTTCACTGGCCACGATCAGTTGGACTCTTGCTCATTGGTTCGAGCTCATAGACACCAGTGAAGACCATGGATGGTATTGGTGTGAGTTCAGAGAACCAGATGAGAAGGAAGAGTGATTGGCGACGCCTGAGTTGGTTGCAGTGATTCGACACAGGCGACAGTGATTCGGGACAGTGAGAAAGCAGAATAAGAAGAAGGAAGAAGAGAGGTTTGCCAAGGTTCTGAAAAAAAAACTCTCTCTGTCGATCAAGCAAGAGGCTGTGTGTTGTTGAGCTCTTGGCTGAAGACTTCCTTCTGTCTTTGCGTGCCTTTTGCTTCGTGGCTGTAAGTTTCATTTGTTCAATCCTTTAGCCACTGAACTCTGTAAGTCATTGTGCTTTATTTTCAAATATATTCTGTGACTTTTGTGGAGAGGTTACTCCACCGAGAAGGAGGAATACTTAGTCGGAATTTGTCCGGGCTGTGATCTACCGAAAGATCAAGGGATCGTCCACCTTACGGACACGCCGAGGAGTAGGGGCAAGTTATCCCCGAACCTCGTACATCGTTTTGTTAGTGGTGATTGTTTTCCTTCTTTGCATCAGTTTTCTTTTTGTTTATTTCCGCTGTGCTAACAAAGTTTTGTGAGAAAATTGATTGAGTTTTAGAGGAGGCTATTCACACCCCCTGCCTCTCTAGCCATCCGAAGGTCCTAACAAGTGGTATCAGAGCGAGGCGCTCTTCATCCGGATTAACACCCTAAAGAGCAAGAAGATGGCTATGAAGGAAGGTTTTAGTACAAATCGCCCACCCTACTTCGATGGAGCGGACTTCCAATATTGGAAGAGCCGTATGGAGTATTATCTCAAGACCGACATCTCCATGTGGTTCTCGGTCAAGGAAGGTTTCACACCTCCGAAGGATGAAGAAGGTAAGGAACTAGAATCGTCGAGGTGGTCCGCCGAGCAAACTCGCAAAGGACAAGCTGATGCCAAGGCGGTTGTCACACTACAATGTGGAATAGCCAAAGATCAACTTGTCAAGGTAGGTCCATTTGTGAGTGCAAAGGATTTGTGGAACAAGCTCATCGAGCTCCAAGAAGGAACTCGAGACTCTCGGATTGCCAAGAGAGACTTGTTCCTAAACCAACTACAAAATCTCACCATGAAGGAGAGCGACACGGTAAGTGAACTACACGGAAGGTTCAAAGAGATCATCAATGGTCTTCACTCCGTAGATGAACGCGTAGAAAATCGCGATCTTGTAAGGTACGCTCTCAAAGCCTTTCCGAGGAATGCCTTGTGGTCATCTATGGTAGATGCCTACAAGGTCTCCAAGGACCTTTCAATTGTTAAGTTAGATGAATTCTTTTGTGAAATGGAACTTCATGAATTTGCTAACAAGGGTCAAAAGGAGAAAGGTATTGCTTTAGTTGCAGGAGAAAAGAGCAAGGATGGAAGAAGGAAGAAAGAAAAGAAGAAGGAGAAAGAAATTCCTATATCCTCATCCTCCTCCGAGTCCGATGATGAAGGTGGATCATCATCAAGAGAAATGGCCAACTTCGTGAGAAGAATCATGAGAAGGAGCCGGAGATTCAAAGGGAAAGGTAAGTCTATTGATCAAAATATTGATAAGACTAACGTTACATGTTATGAGTGTAGCAAGAAAGGACACTATCGGAGCGAGTGTCCAAAACTCAAGAAGAAGGAGGAAAGGGCCAAGAAGAAGAAAGCTCTCAAAGCTTCTTGGGATGAATCCTCCTCAAGCTCATCGGAGAAAGAGAAGGAGAAAAGCACTCGTCAATTAGCACTCATGGGAAGGGAGGAATCGGAGTCCGGAAGTGATACATCAGCCGTGGCTTCATCATCTTCGGATGATGAAGAGGTAACTTCTCCACATTTAGAAAAATGCTATAAAACTATTGCACATTTATCAACTTTGCTTAAGAAATCAAAAACTGAAATCAAATTATTAAAAGAAGAAGTAGAACACTTGAAGACTCTTAGGGAAGATGAGGTTGATGACCTTCATCAAGAGCTTCTTGAGGATGAAAACAAAGCCTTAAAGAGTGAAGTTGAGAAACTCAAGAAAATGCTTGAGAAATTCTCAACTAGCTCTAAGACCTTAGATATGATTCTAAATGCCCAAAGGGCGGTCTACAACAAGGCTAGATTAGGATATCAACCTAAGGAGTCTAGTTTCATTTCCTTAGTGTCTAGAACCCAATTTCATAGATCACATGCTTCTAGGGTTCATGAGACTAGGAAGGGTGTGACCAAGGCATGGGTTCCTAGGTCTTTCATTGTAGATGCATTAGGTCCCAAGATTTGGGTACCTAAAACATCTATCTTTCGTGTCTTGTAGGCTTTTGTCAAGGGGGAGCATCTATCAACTTGGTTTGTTGATAGTGGATGCTCCAAGCACATGACCGGGGACAAGTTACTCTTTACTACCCTTCAAAACAAAAATAGAGGTAATGTGTCCTTTGGTAATAATGGTAGTCTTAAGGTTATAGGAGTTGGAGATATTCAAATATCCGAATGTCTTCAAATCAAAAATGTCCTTCTAGTCAAGGGGATGACTTTTAATCTCCTAAGTGTCAGCCAATTGTGTGATACGGGTTACACAATTGAGTTTCATTCAAGTCAATGTCTGGTTAAGCACATTGACACACTTGACATGGTACTAGTAGGCACAAGGGTAGACAACATTTATCAAGTATCTTTTAAAAGTGCTACTAATGCCTCTGCTAAGTGTCTCATGTCAAAAGAAGAAGAATCATGGCTGTGGCATAGAAGGTTGGCCCACGTAAACATGAAGAACATTCGAAAGTTGGCCAACAAAGGATTAGTGCGAGATTTACCAAGCATCAAGTATCAAAAGATAAAATTATGTGATGCATGTCAAAAGGGTAAGCAAACAAAAGCGGCTCATAAAGGTAAAAGCGCTGTAAGTACATCTACTGCTTTAGATCTATTGCATATGAATTTGTTTGATTGCAGTAATGTTATTTCATTAAATGGAAGTAGATACTGCTTAGTGATCATTGATGATTTTACTAGATATACATGGACCTTCTTTTTGAAAAATAAGGATCAAACCATAGAGGTTTTTGTTTCTTTTTGTAGAAGAACTGAAAATGAAAAATCAACAACAATTAAAACAATTAGAAGTGATCATGGTGGAGAATTTCAAAACCATAGATTTTTAGAATTTTGTCAAGAAAAAGGATATAGGCATGAGTTCTCTACTCCAAGGACCCCACAACAAAATGGGGTTATGGAGAGAAAGAACCGAGTCTTGCAAGAGACTGCACGAAGCATGCTCAATGAGTACTCATTACCGAGCTACCTATGGGCTGAAGCGGTAAATACCGCTTGCTATGTGCAAAACCGAGTCTTGATACATAGGTTTTTAGGAAAGACTCCCCATGAACTTTGGTTTGGGAAACCCCCTACAATTAAACATCTTAGGGTGTTTGGTTGTAAGGTGTTTATTTTGAACACCAAGGATCATCTTAGAAAGTTCACGGCTAAGGCTGACGAAGGGATACTAGTCGGGTACTCTCTCACCAGCAAAGCCTATCGAGTCTACAACAATAGGACTAAATTGATTGAAGAGCCCTCGGATGTAGCATTTGAAGAAATCCCTAAATCAAATGATCAATCAAGGGATGTAGGAGAAATTCAATTTGAACTTAGAAATCTAAGTTTAAATGATCAAAACATAGAGAGAGTCGAAGTTGACTCCGATGACGATGAGCAAAGGCAAGAGAGAGCTCAGTCTGATCCTTTACCTGATACTGAGCCCTTGCCTGTGTCTAGTGAGATCACTCATGAGGCACCGTCAACACCAAGGCAATCTAGGATAGCCTCTAGTCATCCCCAAGACCAGATTGTGGGAGACATTCAACAAGGGGTTAGGACTAGGTCGTTCTTTAGAAATGAGTCTAAAGAGGTCGCCTTGATCTCAGAAATCGAACCAAAATTAGTTGATGAGGCATTGCACGATCCTGATTGGATCATAGCTATGCAAGATGAGTTAGGTCAATTTGAAAGGAGCCAAGTGTGGGACTTAGTTCCTAGACCTAAGAAGACCACCATTATTGGAACTAAATGGGTCTTCAAAAATAAGTTAAACCAAAAGGGAGAAGTCGTGAGAAACAAGGCAAGACTTGTAGCCAAGGGCTATAGTCAAGTCGAAGGCCTCGATTATAATGAGACTTATGCTCCTGTGGCTCGATTAGAGTTCATTCGTTTAATGCTAGCTTTTGCTGCACATAGAGGTTTCAAGCTCTATCAAATGGATGTTAAATCAGCCTTCTTAAATGGTTTCATTAAAGAAGAAGTCTATGTTGAACAACCACCGGGGTTTGTGAATACCGAAGTTCCAAACCACGTGTACAAGCTCAAGAAAGCTCTTTATGGGCTTAAACAAGCACCTCGAGCTTGGTACGAAAGGTTGTCAACTTACTTACTAGAAAAGAGTTTTGTAAGAGGTCAAATAGACCCAACACTATTTCTGCGTAGAGATGGTGAAAACATATTTGTAGCCCAGGTGTATGTCGATGACATAATTGTTGGAACCCCAAGGTTGTTTTGGTGTGATCAACAAGTTAAGTTAGGTCATGCGTTGTTTCTAACCTTGTGTCTAAGTGTGCAGGAGCTTAGGAGCATAGGTACTCGAGCGGAAGACGCAGCTAGCGAGAAGGACGGCACGCTGTGCGTCCGAGGGACGAGGTGCTGCGGAAGAGTACACCGGCGGACGAGAAGGAAGTGCGCGCGGTGGTTCCGAGGTACGAAAGCCAGAGCGGAAGATTGCTCGGGGAGCAAGAGACGCAGCTAAGCCGAAGGTCTCAGACGGGTGTGACCGAGGGACTAAGTCTGCGGATGAGTACCCGTGGACGAGAAGGAACACGCGGCAATTCCGAGGGACGAAGCCGGAGGGAAGCACGCCCGAGAAGACCGGAAGATGGGTTCGGTGAGCCCTATTCGGATGGCGAGATCACCCAAGCAAACGAGTCGGAGTGAACAGACCCGGACCGAGATGAGCGGGATCGAGGCGAGTGAACCGAGTCGAAAAGTCAACTTATGTTGACCTTAGGCTCGGCGCCGAACCGACCGGCGCCGGAACCCTTCGCGCCCGAATCGATTTCAACAGGATCGAGTTTGACTCGATCCGGTCAAAAAATTTATCCCCAGGCGCCTGGAACCCTTCCAGCGCCTTGACCAAGACTATAAATATAGCCTTAGTCCGAGTTATATAGAACTCATCGATTGTAAATCCAAAGGTGCTTGCACACTCTCTTTAGTCTAAGCTTTTTCGCTTGACTTCAACAGACGAGGCTTCTCGTCCAAGGAGTTTTATTGAGCTTAATCTTCCTTGGATTAACAACCACATCGGTTGTAACCAAGTAAATCTTTTGTGCCTCGCTTTTCTTTATGCTTTTAATTTATCTGCTTAACTTAATTATGCAAGTGTTAGCCTAAAGAGTTCGAGGAGGGTTTGTTTTCCTTTTTGTGTTAGCAGGATATCCAACAACCCCCTCCTAGCCGGCCCAACGGTCCTACAAGTGGTATCAGAGCCGAGTACGCCTCAGAAGGACTAACCGCCGTCTGAAGCAACAAAACGATGGCCGGAGCTAGCGACTACCCACCTGCATTCGAGGGGGAGTTTTCCATCTGGAAACAAAACATGGAGGTATACCTTAACTCAGATTTTGATATTTCTTTAATAATGAAATTTGGTTATGAAGAACCAAAGAACACGAACGGAGAAGGACTCGATCTACGCCTCTGGAACGAAAAGCAACGTGAGGAGTCTATGGCAAATGGGCGAGCAAAATATTATCTTCTGAATGTAATACCAAAGGAAGATTTCAAAAAGGTCACAGATTATGAAAGTGCAAAAGAACTTTGGGAAAAGTTCTTGCAGCTCTACGAAGAACCTTCAGAAGCTGACACCTCAATAGACACCGAGCCACCGACAGAAGAGTCCGAAATCGAGGTAAGTACTACAACAGCCGAAGTACATCCCGAGATCGATGAAGGGGGAGAATCTTCGGAAGAAAGCAACTCGATAGGGGGAGAATCAATTACTGATAAGGTAAGTCAGGTATGGACTCGAACCTCTGATCAATTGAATGATTCAATCGAAGAATTGCCTGAAAATTTTTGCGAATCATCGAAAGAGTTTTTTATATTAGAAAATCAATTGTCAAACTTATCCTGCAAATTTGAAATATTATCGAAAGAGTTCTTCGAATTTCAAAATATCTTAACAAAAGAATTTTACAAGTTGGAAACTTTGCTAAAAAACTTTTGTGAATCACAAAGAAGTTTTTCGAAAGAATTATGCAACTTAGAAATATTATCGAAAACTTTTTCCGGTCCTTTAGAAATTGATTCATCAAAAAATATTTTCGGATTAAGAAACCTATTAGATTCCTGCAAATTCTTATTGTTAAAAAATTCTAGCAAATTACAAAATATTCTTTCAAACGAATTTTTGCCAAAAGATTTTTTTATATTATTGAGGAATTTTATCAAGTTAGAATTTATGCTATTTGAATATTTTTGTGAAGTTGAAATTCAAAAAATAATAGAAATTAACATGATACAAATTGTTGCATGTTTAATATTTGTGGCTTTAAATTTGAAACAGTGTGATTTAAGAAGTTTTGATAAATTAAAATGGAAATTTAAATCCTGTTGATAAAGAGCATTAGAACAACAATTAAATAAATGCAAAGAAAATTTTTTACGTTATTAATTTTGCTAAATTTTCTTAGAATGATTTTTTTTGGTGAAAATTATTGCAAAATTTTCAAAGTTCTAGAAATTGCTCTAAAAGGATCTTAATGACTTAGAAATTCTTTTGTTTAGAGGTATTTTTTTTTCTAAGTCTTTAACCCTTAGATTGTTTTTTTTGAAACCCCATTTTTATTGTGATCAAAGGGGGAGAAGAGAAAGTATAAGTCTAGGGGGAGGTAGAGAAAATTGAAATTTTCTGTTAAATTCTGTTAAAATTTAATTTTATCTATCATGTTGCATGTTATTGCAATAAACTGTTTAATTTCATATCTATTTTTGACCCTAGCTTAACTTGGGTTGATCACACCAAAAAGGGGGAGATTGTTGGAACCCCATGGTTGTTTTGGTGTGATCAACAAGTTAAGTTAGGTCCTGCGTTGTTTCTAACCTTGTGTCTAAGTGTGCAGGAGCTTAGGAGCACAGGTACTCGAGCGGAAGACGCAGCTAGCGAGAAGGATGGCACGCTGTGCGTCCGAGGGACGAGGTGCTGCGGAAGAGTACACCGGCGGACGAGAAGGAAGTGCGCGCGGTGGTTCCGAGGTACGAAAGCCAGAGCGGAAGATTGCTCGGGGAGCAAGAGACGCAGCTAGCGCGAAGGTCGGCACGGGGTGCGACCGAGGGACGAAGTCTGCGGATGAGTACCCTGGTGGACGAGAAGGAACACGCGGCAATTCCGAGGGACGAGAAGCCGGAGGGAAGCACGCTCGAGAAGACCGGAAGATGGGTTCGGGTGAGCCCTATTCCGGATGGCAGAGATCACCCAAGCAAACGGAGCCGGAGCGAACAGACCCGGACCGAGATGAGCTGGATCGAGACGAGCTGAACCGGAGTCGAAAAGTCAACTTATGTTGACCTTAGGGCTCCGGGCGCCCGGAACCCTTCCGGGCGCCCGGAATCGACTTTTCAACAGGATCGAGTTTTGACTCGATCCGACCGTTGGGGGATAAAATTTATCCCCCCCAGGGCGCCCGGACCAAGACTATAAATATAGCCTTGGTCCAGAAGCTTATATAAAACTCACTGATTGTAAATCCAGTGCTTGCACACTCTCTTTTAGTCTAAGCTTCTGTTTTCTGCACTTCAACGTTGTACGAGGCTTCTCCGTCCGAAGGAGTTTTATTGAGCTTAATCTTCCTTGGATTAACAACCACATCGGTTGTAACCAAGTAAATCTTTTGTGCCTCGCTTTTCTTTATGCTTTTAATTTATCTGCTTAACTTAATTATGCAAGTGTTAGCCTAAAGAGTTCGAGGAGGGTTTGTTTTCCTTTTTGTGTTAGCAGGATATCCAACAACCCCCTCCTAGCCGGCCCAACGGTCCTACAATAATTTGTGGCTCAAATAACAAAGGCTATTTGAATGAATTTATCACTCACATGGAAAGTGAGTTTGAGATGAGTCTGGTGGGAGAATTGACATTCTTCCTTGGACTTGAAATCAAATAAACTCGAGATGGTATTTATGTCCATCAGACAAAATACACTCAAGAGATGCTCAAGAAATTCAAGATGAGTGACTCTAAGGAAGTATCCACTCCAATGGCAACAAACACTCGCCTTGACAATGATGAGAATGGAAAACCAGTTGATCTAACGCAATATAGAAGCATGATCGGTAGTCTTCTATATCTCACAGCTAGTCGACCAGACATACTTTTTGCTGTGGGCATGTGCGCTAGATATCAAGTGTGTGCCAAGGAATCTCATTTAATTGTAGTTAAGAGAATTCTAAGATAACTTAAGGGCACAATTTGAGTAGGTCTATGGTACCCTCATACGGAGTCTTTTGACTTGATAGGTTATACCGACTCTGATTATGCTGGGTGCAAATTGGATCGAAAAAGCACTAGTGGGGGATGCCAATTTCTAGGTTCATCATTGGTTAGTTGGTCAAGTCGGAAGCAACATTGTGTTGCTCTCTCCACAACCGAGGCTGAATACATTGCCATGGGAGAGAGTGTGTCACAATTGTTGTAGATGATCCACACTCTAGAAGATTATGGACTTTCGTATAAGGGAGTGCAAGTGTTGTGTGACAACATCAGCACAATAAACCTAACAAAAAATCCAGTCCATCATTCAAGGACCAAACATATTGAAGTGCGTCATCACTTCATTAGAGATCACGTAGCTAGGGGAGACATTGCACTCACATATGTTGAGTCAAAGTCAAACCTAGCCGATATTTTCACCAAACCTCTTCCGGAAAATGAATTTAGTCATTTGAGAAGAGAATTGGGAATGTGTTTGGCTCAATAAGCCATTAGGACCCCATCATGATCAATAAGGACAATTAAAACAACAAGAGAATTTGGGAAATTAATTTGGGTAACTTGAGGACATCTCACACAAACTATAGGATTAACAAATGATTTTTATTTGCTAGAAATGGGGTGAGATGCTAGGATCAGCCGAATTATTCAAAATGTATCATGCATCCCTTGAATAATTAGGTTGAAGAGACATAAATTGAGTATGGGAAAGACCATTACATAATTCATGTGTATTTGGTTCCTAGATCGTACTAATATATTCCAACCAAGGAAACTTGGTTGGATCTTTATTTAAAAATAATGTAATTTTGGTTGATGGACTATTTGATACATTTGAACGATACTTTTCATGATTTTGATTGAAACTAGGACAAGTTTTTGAAAGAATGATAGCAAATTGGTTATATTTTGACAAACTTGAAACTGAACATAACAAGTCGAAAATTTCAGTTTTCAGGTCTTAAGTTGCCTGTTTTCTAAATGTCTGAAATCCTTGGGCTATAAACAATTTCAGACCATAATTTTTAGGTAATAGTTATGCTTGTAGATCCTCCAGGTTCTAGGTACTGAACTTGGAAGTTTTCCTGGAGACACTTCTACGAATTATCGAACATCTCTACGAATTTCAGTTACTGAAATTACTGAAAAATTTAAGTATCAGACACTGATCGGTCTACGGACCGATCTCCCCACCCTTCTATGTGTAATTTGATCGGTCCGGGGACCGATCAGGTCAGCCTGGCACGCAGAGCCCGCTACTGATCATTTTCTGATCGGTCTACAGACCGATCAGGTAGTTCCCTGATCGGTCCAGGGACCGATTAGGTCAATCTGGTATGCAGAGGGCTACTGATCGCCTTCTGATCGGTCTACAGACCGATCAGAAGGTTCCCTGATCGGTCCAGGGACCGATCAGCAACTGCTGATCGTCTCCTGATCGGTCTACAGATCGATCAGGGTGTTCCTGGATCGGTCCATGGACCGATCAGGAGGCTCCTGATACCTACTGATCGGACAGCCGTTCGATCATTTCATCATCAATACACCCATCAGTAAGCCCTTAAATCTTCCCGATCCTTTCTTTTCACGTTTCATGCGGAAGCCCTAGCCGACTCTTCCCTACTCCTCACTTCTTCTCCTCTCTTTGCACGTCGGAACCCTAGCCAAAGCTCTAGCCATCCGAAGCTCTAGCCATCCCAGCAACCACACGATACTTCAATGGCACCAAGGTAACTCCTTACTTCTCTAGAACTTGGCATTTCGGTTTCATTTCTCACCATATCTGTGCTTTTTGGTGTTGGTGGCTCCGGTGCTCACTTACTTGACCCATTATATCACATTGTTACACCTTAGGAAGAAACCAGTGGGTGAGGGGACCTCTAAGTCACCTGAGAAGTCTAAGTCTAAGGCTCCCTCTCGACCTCAACCATCTGTCTCCGGGAGATTTTCAAACCACCAGTTTGAGGAAGCTTTTAGACAAAGAACCTTTAAATTACTCCCTTGTAGGTCTGTGGATCGAAAATTCATGGACGAATTTTGTCCAACTGTGTCAGAAATCATTGCCTACTACAAACTTGATACACTTGTCTATTTAGAACGAGATATCAATTATGACTTAGTATCGGAGTTTTATAACAATCTTCATCAAACTAATGATGTAAGTTATAAAACAAAAGTTGCTAAGCGGACTCTTGATTTCAGTTTCTCAGCCTTCTTTGACTATCTAGGTTGCCGGAGGTGTTCCGGAAATGTCTTTTCGATATATCCTAACTTACCAGACCCCTTACCTTCACCTTTTGATGTCACACCTGACTCCGTCTATGAGTATTTCTTCAGACAACCTAGACCGGGTGGGCTAGATAAATTAGATGTTGATTTTCCTACTTTTGCAGCCTTGAGATTATCTCCTCAAGATTACATTCTTTTTAAAATTGTCACGAACTGCCTTCTGCCTATCACATCTAAACCATTGTCTGAGATCCGACCATATCATTGCCTGCTGCTTTATGGATTGCGTCGGCGTCTCGACTTTGACATCATGTTCAGCATCTACTCTTCGATCATCTCCTATAGCGAGCCAAACAGCTTCACGGTTTATATGCCTTATGGGCATATAATTACAGATTGGCTCGAGACCCTTCAGGTTGATGTCTCCAAGCTTAGAATAGTCAATATGGTCAGGCAGGACTGTAGACTTGGGAAACGGGCATTTTCCAAGTCTGGCATCATAGGACAGGATGGGGACGTTCGGTGGAAGGATGGGAGAGCACTAGGTGAGTTACCACGGGGACCTCCACGACAGGTTGCTGCTGCTGCTGCTCCTCCTGCTGACGATGGAGAGGCAGATCCTGATCTGCATTGGCAAATCGCTGAGTTGGAGAGTCGCTTTGATCGGCACGATGAGCTGCTGGTTGCTGAGCTCCACGGGCTGCGTGTCCGGATTGACCAACTCTATGATGATTTACGCAGTCAGCAGTTGGCGACACATCAGGCGATCATGGGATGGATGGCCAGATACCCACCTCCGCAGGATTTCCCGGGCTATCCATCCTCGAGCGGCGGCATGCCACCTCAGGGACCCACTCCTCCCTTTGATGATGCTGATGCTCCTCATGATGAGGAGGCTGATTGATACACATTGTTCTATGCTGTCTTTCTGATTATCTATGTTTTGGATGTTATTTGTTGGATATTTATGTCTGACCTGGATACTTGCTACTTTCATCTATTTATGCTGTTCATTTTCTTGTCTTTCTTTATGTTTCACCTCTTATTGGTTTTTAATATGCTGTTCATATGCCATGTCTTGTATGTCTCTTATCTCTTTATCCCTGTCTTATAATACACTTAGAGGGTATTCTAGGTGAATTAAGAAAAAGATAGTATGGGTTAAGGGGGAGTCCTTCAACGTTTTCTTACCTAATTCGCACCTTTTCGGTGTTTGACAAAGGGGGAGAAGATAACTAAGTTTAGAGATAAATGAAAGTTTGGTTTTAGGGGGAGGATCTTGATTCCCCTATCCTTACATGGTGTTGTATCTGTCTTAGGGGGAGAATCTTGATTCCCCTAAAATTAGGGAAATATGAACATTTCCGATCTAAACTTAAATCATGTTGTCAAACAACAAAAAGGGGGAGATTGTTGCTACAGTTTGACCTGGTTGTTGTTTTGATGTTGACACGGATTTAAGTTTGGATCAGATATTAATTAGACTCAGACTAATTAATGATCAAGGTTGATCATGTGGAGAGAAAAAGTCCAAGAACGGATACTTGGCACGTGAAGTCGGAGAGTGCTCGGCAGTTCGTTCTCTGGACCGGACGAAGTCGAAGAGGGCTCGGTAGCTCGTTCTCTGGACTAGGTCAGAGAGGGCTAGGCAGCTCGTTCTCTGGACCGGACGAAGTCGAAGAGGGCTCGGTAGCTCGTTCTCCGGACTAGGTCAGAGAGGGTTCGGCAGCTCGTTCTCTGGACCGGACGGAGTCGGATAGGGCTCGGTAGCTCGTTCTCCGGACTAGGTCAGAGAGGGCTCGGCAACTCGTTCTCTGGACCAGACGAAGTCGGAGAGGGCTCGGTAGCTCGTTCTCCGGACTAGGTTAGAGAGGGCTTGGTAGCTCGTTCTCTGGACAAGGAAGACGTTAGGGTTTAGGGCTTGGAGGCTCTAAAACTAACACAGGGACATTGGATCGGTTTGTTGACCGATCCAGTGATACTTCGGTTGACTGGATCGGTCTGCAGACCGATCCAGTGATACCTCAAGTGAACTGATCGGTCTCGTGACCGATCAGTAACCACATAGAAACAATCTGTGGATTATCTGATCGGTCTCGTGACCGATTAGTAACCACACAGAAGCGATCTGTGGGCTATCAAATCGGAACCTGGACCGATCAGTAACGAGCAATGAAGACTCAGAACCATAGGGGATCGGTCTGTGGACCGACCCACCCATAGGCTGATCGGTCCACAGACCGATCAGCATAATCCCAGACTGATCAGGGTGTGTTCTGATTGGTCCAAAAGGCTATGGATCGATCTGTTGACCGATCCACAACAATGTCGTTTGTTTCTGCTGCTTCTCTGATTTTTCTGATTCACTTCTGATTCACTGATCAAATCTTCTGCTGTGAGATTGTTGAGTTACAGGTTGCAGGTGTCGTTCCATTGGTTAATTTCAAATGAAGCTCCATCAGAATAATAAGAACAAGTGCCCTTTATGCTGTATTTCACTGCAAGTGATGCAATTCAAGCTTCAACGTTCACTGGCCACGATCAGTTGGACTCTTGCTCATTGGTTCGAGCTCAGAGACACTAGTGATGTAACACCCACTAAGCTTTTAAGATAAATATGAGAATGATGAATTTGCCTTAGAAAAATATTAGTAGAATGTTGAACCAAAAATAAATAAATAAAAAGAAATAAAAATAGGGAGTGGTCAAGGATTGAACCTTGAACCTCTCATGATGTAAATGATAGGATTAATGGGTAATAACCAGTTGGGATAGGAATGATATATTGATAGCAAAGGAGGGAAACTCATGATAAGGATGAGAGTAAAAGCTAGCCAAAAGAAAGCAAGAAAAGAGCAAGAGAAAGGCAACTTGCCTTCCTTCTTTTCTCTCCCTCTTCCTCTCCCTTTGCCGTGACTTAAAGAGGACAATTAAGGGGATTCATTCCCCCTTGTTTCATCATGAATGATGAGAACAAATAAATAAATAAAATAAAAAGAAAAAAAAGGGGCTAAGGGAGAAGGAAAGCAAAAACCAATTTTGCTACCTCTTCCCCCTTAACATAAAAGGGAGCATGTAAAGAGAAGATTTTATTTTTCTCTCATTTCTCTCATTCTCTCCTCTCCACCACCGAGAGCCTCATCCCCCTCTCCTCCATTTTCGGCCACAAAACAAGGTTCCTCCCTAGGATACAAGGAAGGCTACCAAGGGAAATCAAAGGAGGAGAACAAGAAGAAGAGACCCTTTCTTCTATCACCACACTTTAGAACCACAAGCGAAAAGGAAGTAAGTATCCCCTCACCTGTGGTACAAGTGGTTTTAATGTGTTTTTGGATTTTATGAGGATTTTAAAACCTAGAAACAAAGTTGTGAAAATTCGGCCAAAGAAAGGACTTGTTGATCCTAGGAATGTTTAATATAAGCCTTGATTCATGATAATTTTTCTATGCTTTGTAAGAAGGTTTTCTCTCATATTTTTATATATATGTGATGCTGGATTAGAGATGTACCTAACCCTAGAGTTTCGGCCAAAAAGGTTTTATAAGGGCTAGGGAATTTATTTGTTTACCTAACTTGCACAAAATCCTCTAAATAAATGGTTAAGGATCCATTATTGTTTTCATACTTGAAGGTTACTTGGAACCAAAAGTACCCCACTCACAAGTTTCGGCCAAGGAAGGGTTTAGGGTTAGCAAGACTTTGAATTTAAACTCACCATGTTTATATGATAGAATATAGAGTTTCTTAAAGAGTTGCATGCTTGTATGTTGATAGAAACTCATGAACATCACTTTTAATGTTTCGGCCATGGTAAGGTGGATGGTTTAGAATAGCTTAAACAGATTTTTTTTAACATGCTCAAAACCTCCATGACAATAAGATATGAAAGTTGTTTGATGCTCCCATGCTTAATTAGAGTATAGGAAAATTGGTTGCATGATATATGATAATTATGACCACAAGGGTCCTAGCTTGTTTGTGAACCAAACTTATATGTATAGTTCCTTTGATGTTTTTGCCATAAAACTTGTTTAGGTTTTCCATACTTTAGGCCACCCAAAACCTAGTTTAAAGACTTGGAAGGTTTCGGCCAAACATATGCTATGAGATAAAGAAAGGAAAAACCTAGGAAACCTAAGACACAATTTAAATGTATGCTTATAGTGCTTGACTTTTATACATGTTATGAAATGTGTTATGACTTTCTATGCTTTTATGCCATTTGAACAAATTCCATGCTTGATGAGGTTCGGCCATGTAGGGTTTAAAGACCTAGAAACCTTAAAATTTAGACCTCATGTGTTAAAGATGCTTCTTATGAAATTGAGATAACATGTTGATTGTGTTCACATGCTTATATATTTAACTATGATTCAAATGGACACCTTAAAGTCTCGGCCATGAAAGGATACATGCCTTAGAAACCCTAGAACTTACATTGAACATGCTCATGTCACTCTCCATGGAATATGAAATGTAGAAAGCTAAAAATTCACATGCTATATGTTGTTAGTGACCTAAATTGATGCTAAGGGAAGTTTCGGCCATGACCACTTGTATGATGCCATTTATAAATTTATACATGATGTTAGAGTAAGTTCACATGCTTGTATGCTTGCTTGAAAACCTAAATGAGTACTTGTAAGTTTCGGCCATGACATAATTTTAAGGGCTTAAAGGATTTAGGAACTAACTCAATTGTGCTTACCATATTCCTTGAAACAAATGCTATAAATATGGTTAAGGTTTTCATGCTTTATGTCATTTAGAACCTTGTTTCACACTTGTTAAGGTTCGGCCAAATGAGGTTTAAGGACTTGGAGAACTTAGAGTCCAAGTAAATCTTGTTTATAATACTTCCTATGAAAATGACATGTGGATGAATTAGGTTCTACATGCTTGGATGTTGTTTAAAACCCAAATTGGCACCTAAGAGGGTTTCGGCCAAGATAAGAACCCAAAGGATTAGGAAGCTTAATACCCAAATTAATCATGTTACATTGTTCCTTATGATTGGATGAGCACATGATACACTTTTATGCTTAGACATGTATGCTTGTGAGCTATACAAGATGAGAATTTCTACGATATGTTATGAGTTCAAAATATGCATGCTTTATGTTATGATATGTGGGTAAATTTTACATGCTTTGATGATATGATATGAGCTGAAAATATGCATGCTTATGTTATGATATGTGGTTAAATTATGCATGCTTTGATGCTATGTTTAGTGCTTAAAATGTGCATGCTTTCATGATATGCTATGTGGTTAAATTATGCATGCTTGATGATATGCTTTATGCTTAAGATATGCATGTTTTTATGATCTATGCCTAAGTGATGCATATTGTTATGATATGATGTATGCCTAAGTGATGCATACTTTTATGGTATGATGTATGCCTAAGTGATGCATACCTTTATGACATGATGTATGCCTAAGTGATGCATACCTTTATGATATGATGTATGCCTAAGTGATGCATACTTTTATGACATGATGTATGCCTAAGTGATGCATACTTTTATGATTGGATGTATGCCTAAGTGATGCATGCTTTTATGATGTATGATATGTATAAGTATGACATGTACTTTACTTTATATGGCTTGTACCAAGGGTGGGCTCCATAAGCGCCCCGGGGTCGATGGAATAAGACTCGGGCCTCGTTAGGGATGGGCTCCTAAGTGCCCCTAGGTCGATGGAGTAAGACTCGGGCCTAGTATGTTGCCTTGTAGGGTTCAAGACTTGCTACCTTGGACCTACATAGGTTGCGCGCAATATGTAAGTGGTACATAGCCGGGATCCCCTTTAAGTTGAGATTATGTTCAAGTATATATGTAAGAAGAAATGGTTTTAAAGATCATGAGACATACACATGTTTTTCGGATACATGTTTTTCAAAATCATATTGCATATACCTTATGATGATTTATGATATGCCATGGTTAGATATGATTATGTTATGTTCCATGATATGTCCATGTGTAGGATATGCCATGACTCCTTATGACGATATGCCATGATTAGATACGATTATGTTATGCTTCATGCTATACTTTACGCTATGATATGCCATGACTAGTTATGATTTCTTCATGTTGCATGATATGCTTAAAAGAGTATGTTACATTATGTCATGACTAGTTGAAATGATGCCATGTTGAGATATTATTTGATTATACTATGATTTTCGATTTTAGTGAGTAGGAAAGGAACTTACTGAGCCATGAGTGCTCACAGCTTACTGTCCTTGTACCACAGATAAAGGAAAAAGCTGGATGAGCTAGAGGAGCAGCAGGAGAGGCAAGGAGATGTGTGTGGCAGTGGCTAGGCAACCAAATAAGAACCTGCTTTTAAAAAAAAAACTTTTAAAGAACTATGCTTTGGTATCATGAATTGTAGTACCGTATGTGTGACTTGATGTTATGTTTCTACTAATTTTGATATCATGTTATTGAGGCCATGGTAGTGTAGTTCGGATTTGATGAAAGGGATAACAAAAGAAAAGTTTTATTAAACTAAGAGAATTATTTTAAGTCTTCCGCTGTTTTAAAAAAAAAAAAAAGAGAAAAATTTGTACATAGAGTATCGTAGCCCCGTCCCTTAGGGTTAGCAGGGAGGGCAGGCGTTACAAGTGAAGACCATGGATGGTATTGGTGTGAGTTCAGAGAACCAGATGAGAAGGAAGAGTGATTGGCGACGCCTGAGTTGGTTGCAGTGATTCGACACAGGCGACAGTGATTCGGGACAGTGAGAAAGAAGAATAAGAAGAAGGAAGAAGAGAGGTTTGCCAAGGTTCTGAAAAAAAAACTCTCTCTGTCGATCAAGCAAGAGGCTGTGTGTTGTTGAGCTCTTGGCTGAAGACTTCCTTCTGTCTTTGCGTGCGTTTTGCTTCATGGCTGTAAGTTTCATTTGTTCAATCCTTTAGCCACTGAACTCTGTAAGTCATTGTGCTTTATTTTCAAATCTATTCTGTGACTTTTGTGGAGAGGTTACTCCACCGAGAAGGAGGAATACTTAGCCGGAATTTGTCCGGGGTGTGATCTACCGAAAGATCAAGGGATCGTCCACCTTACGGACACGCCGAGGAGTAGGGGCAAGTTGTCCCCGAACCTCGTACATCGTTTTGTTAGTGGTGATTGTTTTCCTTCTTTACATCAGTTTTCTTTTTGTTTATTTCCGCTATGCTAACAAAGTTTTGTGAGAAAATTGATTGAGTTTTAGAGGAGGATATTCACACCCCCCTCTCTAGCCATCCGAAGGTCCTAACAGGGTTTAGGGTTGAAAGAATGTGTAACTACCATCAGATCGGAATACCTTTTTTCAATAGACATCGTTGATTATAGAAGCGTGTCAGCGTTGGTATTACAAAGAGGAAAGAAAAGACACGCGTCAAATGACCATAAATGGGCATTGATGATGGACGCGACAAATCGAATCATGCAGGAGTTGGTAACACCTCGTCATGCGCCTCCAACATTCTCTTACCGTGGAAAGACTAATCATAATCAAGAAAATGCTGGAAAAACGGGCGTAGTTTACTAGGGGCAATAAATAGAGATGGATTAGATCTGACTAATCCCTCGTTAGAAGGAAAAAAAAAAAGGAGAAAATAAGGGTCAGTCATGTAGAAAATATTGACCAAGCTAGTGTAATCATAAAAAGGAAATCAGTATCGGCCAGTATGACCTTGTCTATAATGAACAGGCTAATATCGGTTGAGATACTCTTGTCTATAATGGATAGGCTAATATTGGTCGGTATAACATGGTCTACAACAGACAGGCTGATATCGATCGGGTTACCGCGTTCATAATAGATGGGTTAATGTTGACCGGGTCAACACGTGCATAAGAGACAGGTCAATATCAACTGAGTTAATACGTTTATAAAAGATAAGTCTGCATCATCCGAGATTAAAGGGATTGATTGAATATAACATATCGATTGCATTTGAGGCATTTAGCCTTATATAGTCAAACAGGTATTACATGTACTTAGCAGGCAAAGCCTGATCGAGCATATAACATTACCCCAGCTATGTAACTCAACTAAACATAGACTTATGTCCAGTCAGTCGCCCGATACTTCCTTCGGCCAGACTTAAAGGGAAGCCCGTTGGAACGTGAGCCCTTGAACTTCTCAGAAAACTTCAACCCATCTGAAAATAAACCCAGCCAGGTTGGAGAAGTGGGAATATTTTACCTAGCAGGGGGATAGGGTGAAAAATCTGTCATCCAACGGAATTGCCCTCCCCCCTCCTCCTCATTTAGAAGAGCCAGTGTATTCTTTTACGCCTGGGAGAAAGTAGGAAAAAGAGTGGTCTCATGAACAAAAGAGGTGCAAACTTGTTTAAGTCCCTTCAGACGTGTCATGAAACAATCCATTTCCTGCTTGAACATTTTGAGCTCTGCTGCCAGAGTGTCCACCTTAGCCCGCAAATGGCCTGAACTTTACTGTCATCGGGAAGACAATAGGCTAGCTATGTGAGCCTCCTCGGTTAACGAGAGCACTTCTGAAGCCTGTTGAGTCTGCAAAGCAGGCATTTCTTTGGCTTCAAGTTCTTGATCTCGGTGAACTTCGTTCTCAGAGGCCATCCCCAACCGTACTTGAGACTGGGTGACCCACAGAAATACCCCCAGTTCTCGGGCCAGAGAGTTAACTAGATTCAAAGCTCGAGCAACTTCATCTATAGATTTCACATTGTCCAACAAGAGTTGCCCCCAGAAAGGGAGGGGGTCTAAAGCCATACTCTCGGTAAGGGAAGACGAACAAGGAGGAAGAGAGCTGAGATAAGTGGAGAAGGAAGGGAGGATCGCAACCCTATTTAAAGGATCAAAAGACTCACGGGAGAACTACACTTGAGTTCACGGGATTGTTGTACCAGAAGTCATGGGGACTACTGTGAAGAAAGCCACAGGTCTATTGCAGTGACCATGGCAAAACCATGATTAAAGATAGGCAAAGAAACAAAAATAGACCTGTGTCTAGTCAGTCGGCTACACCTCCTTCGACTAGACTTGGAGGGAAGGCTAGTGATATGTGTTAGGTTTAGTAGGCCCCAGTAAAAAGGGGAAAAAAGATAGCAGAATCAAACAGGCATGCATAATGTAACACCCCTAGAAAGCCTAGATAAGAAAGTAAGGATAATGAGAGTACGAATGAAAAGAAGGTGTAAATATTCTAAGTTAAATATTAAGATGGATTTAGATGATTAAAACTTTATGAAAGAAAAATAAAGTTGAGAATATAAATCATCTATGCATGATTTAAAATGTATGGAATTAATATGGACAAAAGGAAGAAATATGAGATAATATATATATGTATGAAATATTTATGCATAATGCATAATATAGTAATATACGAATTATTATGTACAAAAGAAAATAAAATGTTAGAAGAGAGATTGAACCTTAGATCTCTTGTAAGGAACATGTATAGGATACCAAAGGGGATAAGAGAATTATTGATAAGGAGAGAAAGGATTAAGTAGTTAAGAATAAGAAAGGATTCTTTCTACTTAAAAGGAAAAGGAAGTAAAAAGAAATAAAAATATACATAAACAAGTTTTGATCCTTGGTTCTCTTGTGGATGCATACATTGTTAACCAAGTGGGATAGGAGAGGATATTGTAAGAGGAGAGATAGGAATTTTAATTAAAGGAGAGAAAAGAGAGAAATTAAGGGAAAGAAAAGAGAGAACTCAAAAGGCATTCTCTAGAATATTCTTGTCATTTAAGGGGAGAAATGAATAGGGAGGATGGATCAAGTCAAGTTTCCTCCCCTCATTTTAGTATAAATAGGCATGGAGGGGTGACTTCAACTTCATCCCCCACTCATTCTCCTCCTCTCCTCCCTTTTGTGCCGAGACTCACCTCTCCCTCTCTTCTTCTTCTTGTTGCCGAGCAACACAAGAGGAAGAACCTCTTCTTCCTCTTCACTCTCTCCCTCTTTCTCTCTTGTTGTTGCCGAGCAACACAAGAGGAAAGAGAAGCCTCTTCTTCCTCCTCCTCTCCACCAAAAGACCTAGCCACTCCTCTCCTCCATTGGTGCCGAGCAAAGCAAGCAAGGAAGAAAGGTCCAAGCAAGTTCTCAACTCTAGGAAACTTAAGCGAAGAAGGTAAGCTTCCCTCACCTGTGGTACAAGGCTTTTATATATTTTTCAGATTTTATGAGGATTTTAAAACCTAGAAACAAGTTTGAGAAAATTCGGTTAAGAAGAGCTTTCGAAATCTAGTGAGGTTTAACTAAGTCTACACTACATGATAGATTTTCTATGCCATGGAAAAGGGATCTTCTTCATGTTTTTACACCTATATGATGCTTGATCAAAGGAGTACTTAACCCTAGAATTTCGGCCAAAAATATTTTTAAGAGGCTAGGGAAATTATTGTTTTACCCAACTAGTACGAGGTTCTCCCTATGAAATGTTAAGGATCATGTATTTGTTTTCTTGTTTAGAAGATAATTGAAAATAAAAAAAAAAAAAAGGAAAGGAACCTAGGAAGTGTTATACATAATGAGAAAGAATGAAATTTATGCTATGTATATGCCATGATATGTGATAGCATAGGAAATGCTATACATAATGAGAAAAGAATGAAATTTATGTTATGTATATGTCATGATATGTGATAGCATAGGAAATGCTATACATAATGAGAAAAGAATGAAATTTATGTTATGTATATGCCATGATATGTGTTAGCATAGGAAATGCTATACATAATAAGAAAAGAATGAAATTTATGTTATGTAAATGCCATGATATGTGATAGCATAGGAAATGCTATACATAATGAAAAGAAATGAAAAATGAAATGCATGAAAGATTGTTAGGGATATGATATGATAGTTATGCATGATAAATTATTTTTGTATGGTTTGTACCAAGGGTGGGCACCGTAAACGCCCCGGGGTCGATGGAATAAGACTTGGGCCTCGTCAGAAATGGGCTTCTGAATGCCCTAGGTCGATGGAGTAAGACTCGGACCTAGTATGTATGTATGGTAGGGTTCAAGACTTGCTACCTTGGACCTACTTAAGAAGCACGCGCATTATGTATGTGGTACAAACCGGGATCCCCTCTAATGATGATATGAATTTCAAGTACTTATAAGTATAAACTTTCAAATTCATGATGCATTGCCTACATATGTGCTTGAATTATCTGATGATTAGATATAATGTCATGATATGGATATGATACCCTTGTATGTCGTATGCTTATGATACTACGCATGATATTAATATACGATGATTTTCGGTTTTAGTGAGTAGGAAAGGAACTTACTGAGCCATGAGTGCTCACAGCTTACTTTACTTGTACCGCAGATAAAGAAGCTGGATGAGCTAGAGGAGCAACAGGAGGAGCAGATAGTGATGTGTGTGATGGTGGCTCGGCAAAGAACGATCCGGACAAATTAATATGATTAGTTATAGAATCAACATATGCACATTTAATCTATGATATCATGCTTATAAAATGAATGTTTAAAAAGAAAAATTTTTTGTTCTTTCGCTGCCATAGTATAACTGAAGCATGTACGTAAGTAGTGTACGAACGTAGCGCCGCCCTAGGGTAAGAAGGCTGGGCGTTACAGGTGGTATCAGAGCCAGGTTTTGCCAGCTCACTACACACACATCAAGCTCCTTCCTGTCGCTCCAAGTAAGTACAGTTGCTTAATTTATTTATATGCAAATATTTGTATGATACTCTAGGATGCATGAATGGTAGCCTAGGAAGGATACCTTAAACTATACCCTAGAGAATGGTGCATGAGGATAAGTAGGTGATATTCTAAGATGCATGAATGGTAGCCTAGATACAAGAACCTTAGGCTATAACATAAGAGGAATAATGAATCCTTAAAATCTTGTAGAAATGGACTATATCCCGTTCGAATACGATCCCGAGGATGTGGAATATTCTGGCGAATACCTCGAGTTCGCGGATGAACCCGATATGCTGGAATACTTCAACAACTATGTGAGCGACTCGGAATCTCCGGAACACGGCGAGTTCGGAGAGGAGGGTCTCGAGGAAATCGAGGAATGGAATTCGGACGATAATGAAGATGAAGATGCAGAAATTATGGAATATTATGAAGGAGAGAATGAGTTTCCTGAGATGGTCGAGGATGAATTTAACCTTGCTGAATACATGGAAATGGGTTTCAACCCCAACGATATAATAGACTTCGAGTGGAGACTGAACAACCTCGAGGGAGAACTAAATGAAGACCCGATGGAACTGGACGAACATGTTGAAGAAGACGAGGGAATGGATGAAGAGACAATAATCGACCCGGAAGAGGCATCGGAGATTCAACCTCCGATAATGCCTGATCCACCCCAGGATGATCTGGGCAAGTCGATACAGGTTGGGTTGATAATGACTACTGCTCTCATGTCCTTTATGGCAGGAGTAGTCGCAACCTACCTGGCCTTTTAAGAGAAGAAGTTATGTAATAAAAGCTTTTGATGAATAAAAAGAGTAGAAATGGTATCAATTTAAGCATAAGAATGATAATACCATCGGCTAGATCTTGACGCGTATGAATGGTAAGGTAACCTAAAGATGATATGACAACCTAAGAAAGAATACCTCAAACTCAAACATGGCATGAAACCTAGACATGATATGTTAGGATATTCATGCATAAATGATAACTTAGACTAATCTTGTTATCATTTAGGAAAATAAGTATGACTAGAAGACGAAATGCCAGAACGGAGGAGACCGTACCTCCACCTGATTGGGCACAAGTAGTTACTGAGCTACAACGACAGCTTACGGAATAGCAACAGATGATTGCTTCCATGATGAATCAACAAGGGAATCCTGTTACCCCAAATCAGAATAATACGACAACCATACCAGTAGTTGAACCGGAGCCGGTAGCAGCACCGGTACCATCAGTGAATCTGGCACCGGTAGTTCGTCAAGAAGCGTATCTGATCCAGTGGCAAAGACTGAGGCCAGAGAAATTCTCTGGAAATTGTGAAGCATGGGACGCACAAGCTTGGTTTAAGACAATGGAGAGCATGATAGAACTATTGGACTGGCCTGAGCATGAAAAGGTCAAATGCGTATCCTTCTGTCTCACAGGAGACGCCCAAATGTGGTGGGACAGAGTGAAAGTGAAAAGACCAGTGAACCAAATGAGTTGGGCAGATTTTGAGACGGAATTCTTCGAAGAATTCTTCCACACTCGGGTGACAAGTAGGCACTATGATGAATTCACCGAATTTCGGCAAGGTGACCTAACGGTGGAAGAAGGGATGAAAAGATTCAACCGCCTGGCACGATTATGCCCGGAATTAGTTAGGATGGAGGGAGAAAGGGTCAGGCTTATGCTAAAGATGCTCAGACCCGAGATAGCACTTAATGTGGCTGGCGGAGTTAACAGACCGCGGACCACAGAAGAGTTAATTAGCAGTGCCCTAAATACCGAACACTACCTGAAGGCACTAGGCAAGGACAAGAAGCAAGCTCAGATGGAAGAACTGGAAAATATTAAGGCCAACTGGAAAGGGAACCACGGCGGAAAGGGAAAACGACGGAATGACACTGAGATTGGTCCGTCCAACAAGCAGCTCAAGTTTTCTCAGTGCAATACATGTGGGAAGAAACATCCAGGGACATGTCGTACGGGCACTAATAAGTGCTACAACTGTGGGATAGAGGGTCATAAAGCAAAAGACTGTCGTAAGGGCAAAATTAAATGCTACGACTGTGGACTGGAAGGACATCTATCTAGAGACTGCCCTACCAAAACTAAAGCACCACAGTATGTTCTGAATCAAGGTGGTCCCGCAAGATTACACCAACTGCAGACTTCAATTGAGGGACCTTCAATGAGTCAAGGGAGATTAGAAGCTCCACCAACCTCAAAGGGAATCTGAGCAGAAATTGTCATTCTAAGTTCGGGGATGAACTTTCAATAAGTAGGGGAGATTGTAACACCCCTAGAAAGCCTAGATAAGAAAGTAAGGATAATGAGAGTACGAATGAAAAGAAGGTGTAAATATTCTAAGTTAAATATTAAGATGGATTTAGATGATTAAAACTTTATGAAAGAAAAATAAAGTTGAGAATATAAATCATCTATGCATGATTTAAAATGTATGGAATTAATATGGACAAAAGGAAGAAATATGAGATAATATATATATGTATGAAATATTTATGCATAATGCATAATATAGTAATATACGAATTATTATGTACAAAAGAAAATAAAATGTTAGAAGAGAGATTGAACCTTAGATCTCTTGTAAGGAACATGTATAGGATACCAAAGGGGATAGGAGAATTATTGATAAGGAGAGAAAGGATTAAGTAGTTAAGAATAAGAAAGGATTCTTTCTACTTAAAAGGAAAAGGAAGTAAAAAGAAATAAAAATATACATAAACAAGTTTTGATCCTTGGTTCTCTTGTGGATGCATGCATGTGTTAACCAAGTGGGATAGGAGAGGATATTGTAAGAGGAGAGATAGGAATTTTAATTAAAGGAGAGAAAAGAGAGAAATTAAGGGAAAGAAAAGAGAGAACTCAAAAGGCATTTCTCTAGAATATTCTTGTCATTTAAGGGGAGAAATGAATAGGGAGGATGGATCAAGTCAAGTTTCCTCCCCTCATTTTAGTATAAATAGGCATGGAGGGGTGACTTCAACTTCATCCCCCACTCATTCTCCTCCTCTCCTCCCTTTTGTGCCGAGACTCACCTCTCCCTCTCTTCTTCTTCTTGTTGCCGAGCAACACAAGAGGAAGAACCTCTTCTTCCTCTTCACTCTCTCCCTCTTTCTCTCTTGTTGTTGCCAAGCAACAACAAGAGGAAAGAGAAGCCTCTTCTTCCTCCTCCTCTCCACCAAAAGACCTAGCCACTCCTCTCCTCCATTGGTGCCGAGCAAAGCAAGCAAGGAAGAAAGGTCCAAGCAAGTTCTCAACTCTAGGAAACTTAAGCGAAGAAGGTAAGCTTCCCCTCACCTGTGGTACAAGGCTTTTTATATATTTTTCAGATTTTATGAGGATTTTAAAACCTAGAAACAAGTTTGAGAAAATTCGGTTAAGAAGAGCTTTCGAAATCTAGTGAGGTTTAACTAAGTCTACACTACATGATAGATTTTCTATGCCATGGAAAAGGGATCTTCTTCATGTTTTTACACCTATATGATGCTTGATCAAAGGAGTACTTAACCCTAGAATTTCGGCCAAAAATAGTTTTAAGAGGCTAGGGAAATTATTGTTTTACCCAACTAGTACGAGGTTCTCCCTATGAAATGTTAAGGATCATGTATTTGTTTTCTTGTTTAGAAGATAAAAAAAAGGGGAAAGGAACCTAGGAAGTGTTATACATAATGAGAAAGAATGAAATTTATGCTATGTATATGCCATGATATGTGATAGCATAGGAAATGCTATACATAATGAGAAAAGAATGAAATTTATGTTATGTATATGTCATGATATGTGATAGCATAGGAAATGCTATACATAATGAGAAAAGAATGAAATTTATGTTATGTATATGCCATGATATGTGTTAGCATAGGAAATGCTATACATAATGAGAAAAGAATGAAATTTATGTTATGTAAATGCCATGATATGTGATAGCATAGGAAATGCTATACATAATGAAAAGAAATGAAAAATGAAATGCATGAAAGATTGTTAGGGATATGATATGATAGTTATGCATGATAAATTATTTTTGTATGGTTTGTACCAAGGGTGGGCTCCGAAAACGCCCCGGGGTCGATGGAATAAGACTCGGCCTCGTCAGAAATGGGCTTCTGAATGCCCTAGGTCGATGGAGTAAGACTCGGACCTAGTATGTATGTATGGTAGGGTTCAAGACTTGCTACATTGGACCTACTTAAGCAGCGCACGCATTATGTATGTGGTACAAACCGATCCTCTAATGATGATATGAATTTCAAGTACTTATAAGTATAAGCTTTCAAATTCATGATGCATTGCCTACATATGTGCTTGAATTATCTGATGATTAGATATAATGTCATGATATGGATATGATACCCTTGTATGTCGTATGCTTATGATACTACGCATGATATTAATATACGATGATTTTCGATTTTAGTGAGTAGGAAAGGAACTTACTGAGCCATGAGTGCTCACAGCTTACTTTCCTTGTACCGTAGATAAAGAAGCTGGATGAGCTAGAGGAGCAACAGGAGGAGCAGATAGTGATGTGTGTGATGGTGGCTCGGCAAAGAACGATCCGGACAAATTAATATGATTAGTTATAGAATCAACATATGCACATTTAATCTGTGATATCATGCTTATAAAATGAATGTTTAAAAAGAAAAAAATTTTGTTCTTCCGCTGCCATAGTATAACTGAAGCATGTACGTAAGTAGTGTACGAACGTAGCGCCGCCCTAGGGTAAGAAGGGTGGGCGTTACACATAATGGCCGGGGTAACGTGCTTAAGAAAGTATAGGCCAAGGCCGGTCGGGATAACAGGCTTAGATCAATATAGGTCAAAGCCGGTCAGGATAACAAGCTTAAGGAGGTATAGACCAATATCCGCCGAGCTAACAGGCTTAAAGAAATATAGGTCAATATCGGTCGGGATAACAAGCCTAATGAAATATAAGCCAATATCGGCCGGGATAACATGCTTAAGGAGATATAGACCAAGGCCAGTCTGGATAACAAGCTTAAGGATGTATAGCCCAGTATCTGCTGGATAACATAATATAGCCCAATATCGGCCGGGATAGCATAATATAGGCCAATATCGACCGGGATAACATAATATGGCCCAATATCGGCCGGGATAACATGATTAATGATATATAGACCAAGGTCGGTCGGGATAACATGCTTAAACATAATATAGCCCAATATCGACCGGGATAACATAATATGGGCCAATATTGGCCGGGATAACATGCTTAAGAAAATACAAGTCAACACCATCCGGGGTAGTAAGTATTTCAAGAATGTGCATAAATAGCTCATGAAAATATCTATTGCATATGATTGTATGACATGTTGACTAATTTTGCGAGAAAAATGTCTCTAGACTCTTCTACAGGTGCTAGACGACAAAGAAGGTACATCTGGGGTACAAAAAATATTCCTTAAAAAACTATCTTCTGTCAGTACAGGACTGACGTCATCTCATAACAAACTCTAACAAACTAGGGTCCACTTCATGACTACGGAAGTTATATGAAGTAGTATAAAAAGGAAAATCCTCTCCGTGGGCTAGGTATGCTCAGGCTCATCACACTCACAACCCACTTTACAAACCCTAATTTTAATCACTGTTCATCTTCATCTTTTTTCTCTCACACCAAGAGAGATCACTAACTTGAGCATCGGAGGGCCTAGCCAGGGATTCCCAACCCGGTCTTAGGTCACTGACGATAGTGTTGGCGGTTCTCTTGTGCGCAGGAAGTCATCGGAGTTCCAGATCTTGGCATTTTTTCACTGGAGCCTTCCTTTCGTCTGTGGATCTAAGTACGAGGAGGGCGTTCGGTGAGTTCATTCTCTCAGATCCACTTTGGGTTTCTCGGATCGGTAGTCCACAGTCCACAGTCCACAGTCCACAGGTATTATTCTTCATCAGCGGTGAGGTTTTCTCCCAGCTTTCCGTTTTGTCAAGCATCTCAGACAGGATCATATATATATACTTTTATTTCTTTTCTATTCTTCTATTTATTTTTGTTCTTTTGGAGGAAAGGAAATTTACGGGTGTTAGAATCCCCATACCTTATAAAAAGTTCATCCTCGAACTTAGAACAATTGTGGATATTTCTGTCTTAAATCATCCTCGCGTTCCCATGTTGCCTCTTCATACTGTTGACTTTGTCGCAACACTTTCACTAACGATATCTCTTTGTTCCTCAACTTCTTAACTTCTCGATCTATTATCCGTATAGGTCAACTTTCATAATTGAGATCCTCTTGAACTTGTACCGATTGTGACCCAATCACTTGGTTTACATCAGGAGCATGCTTCTTCAGCATTAAGACATGGAATACATTATGGATGGTCGACATCTCCTGAGGTAGTTCCAGCTCATAATCTACCTTGCCAACCCTTCTAGTAATCAGGTATGGCCCCACATAACGTGGACTCAACTTTTCTTTCTTTCTAAACCTCATCACTCCTTTCATAGGAGCCACTTTGAGAAACACTGAGTCCCCAACATCAAATTCTAGTGGTCTACGGCGCACATCTGCATAGCTCTTCTGCTAGCTCTGAGCAGTTTCTATCCTCTGGCAAATGTTCTAAATGACTTTGGTGGTGTCCTCGATAAGATTTGTCTGGAGTCCCATTTCTTGATTTTCACCACCTTCATACCAATAGATAGGGGATCTACATCTCCTCCCATATAGAGCTTCATAAGGTGTTATTCCGATAGTAGCTTGATAGCTATTATTATATGCGAATTCTGCTAAGCATAGATTTCGACACCAGCTCCCTTTGAAATCTAAGGCATAAGCCTGTAGCATAACCTCCATAACTTGATTTACTCGTTCTATTTTCCCGTCAGTTTGAGCATGAAATGCGGTGCTAAATCATAGCTTAGTGCCAAGAGCTTTCTGAACACACTCCCAGAAGTGTGAAGTAAAGCGACCATCTCTATCAGAAATTATGGTTTTGGTAACTCCATGTAATCTAATAACCTCTTTAACATACATTTGCGCTAGCTATTCAATAGAGTAGGATATTCTAATAGCTAGAAAATGAGCAGACTTGGTCAATCTATCCACTATTACCCAGATAGCATCGTAACCATTCGTGGTTCTGGGTAGCCCTACTATGAAATCCATAGATATATCCTCCCACTTCCATTCTGGGATCTGGATAGGCTGCAGAACTCCACTCGGTCTCTAATGTTTTGCTTTAACCTGTTGATATGTCTGGCAGGTACTGACATATCTTGCAATGTCTCTTTTCATTCCAGACCACCAGAAGCGTTCCTTTACGTCTTGGTACATCTTAGTGGAACTAGGATGCATAGCGTAGGGTGTTCCATGGGCTTCCTCTAAAATTTTCTGTCGCAGCTCTTCTTGATTAGGGGCACAGAGGCGTTCACCACAATATAGTATCCCAAGGTCTGATACTCGAAACTCTCCATTTTCTCCCTCCGGTATTCCCTGCTTTATTTTCTGAATATTAGGATCTTCATCCTGCCTTTTCTGTATATCTTCAAGCAGGGCTGACTCTAATGTCAAAGTGGAGAGCTGCCCAGTAACAATTTCAAGCCCAAAATTTACTATTTCTTTTTGTAGGGGAAGGGGCATAGCAGATAAGGATAGTAAAGCTGCACCATCTTTCCTACTTAGCACATCTGCCACTTTGTTCGCCTTCCCTGGATGTAAGAGGATTTCATAGTCATAGTCTTTGACCAGTTCCAGCCATCTCTGCTGTCTTATGTTCAGGTCTTTTTTAGTGAAGAAATACTTTAGACTCTGGTGATCTGTGTAAATCTTGCATTGAGCTCCATACAAGTAATGCCTCCAGATTTTGAGAGCGAAGACTACTGCTGCTAGCTCAAGGTCATGAGTCGGGTAGTTTTTCTCATAGTCCTTGAGTTGTCTCGAGGCATAGGCAATGACCTTGCCATTCTACATCAGTACAACTCCGAGCCCCACCTTAGAAGCATCACTGTAAATATTGAAGCTTTCACTATTTTCTGGAAGAGTCAAGATTGGAGCACTGGTCAGTCTCCTTTTCAGCTCAGTGAAACTCCTCTCACAATCCTCCGTCCACTTAAATTTTCGGTTCTTTCTAGTAAGTACTGTTAGTGGGGAGACGACCCTTGAGAAGTTCTCTACAAATTTCCGATTACTCACAGCTTTTATTTTTGTCGGGTCCACCATAACCCCATCTTTGGAAATAATGTGACCTAGGAAGGATACTTGATCGAGCCAGAACTCACACTTGGAGAACTTTGCATACAATTGGCTTTGCTGAAGAATCTATAGTACTGTCCTAAGATGTTCAGTATATTCTTTCTGAGTTCTGGAGTATATAAGAATATCGTCTTTGAAGACGATAACAAACTTGTCCAAATATGCTTTGAATACTCTGTTCATTAGATCCATAAACGTAGCAGGAGCGTTCGTCACTCCAAAAGGCATAACTACAAACTCGTAGTGCCCATACCTCGTTCGGAATGTCGTCTTCGGTACATCATCTGCTTTCACTTTCACTTGATGATATCCAGACCACAAGTCTATCATGGAAAAGAATGTGGCTCCCTTTAACTGATCAAATAGATCATCAATTCTCGGCAGGGGATACCTATTTTTTATGATTACTTTGTTCAGCTCTCGGTAATCCACACACATTCGCATGGACCTGTCCTTCTTCTTTACAAACACCGGAGCTCCCCATGGTGAGTGACTAGGGCAAATAAAGCCCTTGTCAAGAAGCTCTTGTAGTTGTCCCTGAAGTTCTTTCAATTCTGCCGGAGCCATGCGGTAGGGTGCCTTTGAGATTGGATGGGTACCAGGGATGAGTTCAATCTCAAATTCAATTTCCCTATCTGGAGCTAAGCCTGGCAACTCATCCGGAAACACTTCTAGGTAGTCACATACGACTCTAACCTCCTCTAGCTTTTGGCCTCTCTCTTGTTGGGTATTAACCACATGAGCTAGAAACCTGGCACATCTATCGGCTAATATTTTCTGAGTTTTTATGACCGATAAGAATTTCTGGGTTCTCTTCTTTGATTCTCCGATGAACTCGAACTTAGATTCTACCTCGGGTTGGAATAGGACACTTCGCTTATGGCACTCAATGGAAGCACCATACCTGCTCAGAAAGTCCATCCTAAAAATAACATCATAATCAGACATGTTCAGCATTATCAGACCACTGTACAGTTCTCTGTCTGAAATTTTGACTGGTACAACACGTAGCCAATGTGTAGATGTCATTATCTCTCCCGAGGGTAGCGTTGTCAAGAATTGTCCGCATAGGACCTCCGGGGGTATACCTATTCTTTCATCAAATGCTATGGAGACAAACGAATAGGTTGCCCCAGTATCAAATAGCACAGTTGCATAAAGACTAAAAATGTGTATCTGACCTGTGATGACAGTGGAGGCATTTACTACCTCCTCTCTGGTAAGGGAGAAAACTCAAGCATTTGTATAACTTGGTGGAGCCTCCAGTCTACCTTGGCTAATATAAGGACCCTCCAACGCGGCCTGCATCTGGTGTAACTATGCCTGCTTGTCTCCATACTAAATAGGTTGTGCTGGAGGTAGGTGGATCTTGGTCGGGCAATACATGGCTATATGCCCCTCTTGACCACACGTATAACAACCACTAGTGCCTTTGCGACATATTCCAGGATGCATCTTTCCACACGTGGGACACGTAGCATACTTAGGCTGCTTGCTTACGGATCCTCCCTTTCTATTGCTCCACTGATTTCTCTTGGAGCTCCCCTTCCAGGTTGAACCATGGCTCAGGGGTTTATGAGTGCCAAAACTCCCTTGACTTTTATTCTCAATTCATACTAGCTTCTACTGCTTGATACTATTCAGGTAATGTTCTGTGATCAGGGCACTACTAATCAGCTCTTCTGCAGTCTGCGGTCTATTAATTCTGCCAGCTACATTCAAAGCTATTTCTAGCCTCAGCATCTTGAGCATTAGTCTTACCTGTTCTAGTTCTATACTGACCAGCTCAGGGCATAGGCGAGCCAACCTATTGAATTTCTTCACAGCTTCGTCAACTAATAAACTTCCTTGTCGGAATTCCTTGAACTCATCGTAATGTTTGTTCGTGCCCCGCATATGAAAGAACTCTTCAAAAAACTCAGTCTCGAAGTCAGACCAGGTCATTTGATTCATTATTCTTTTCACCTTGACCCGTTCCCACCACATTCTTGCATCCCCAGTGAGGCAAAAGGAAGCGCACTTTATCTTTTCTACTTTTGGCCAGTCTAGCTACTCCATTATACTCTCTAGGGTTTTGAACTATGCTTGAGCATCCCACGGTTCGTTGGTGCCAGAGAAGTTCTCTGGTTTTAGTTTCTGACACTGGATAAGGTATGCTTCCTGCCTTGCCTCACTACCCTTGTAGGGGCGGCCGGTGTAACTGATGGGACCTCAGTCGCAATTGGTGCCACCACATTAGCTTCCTGTGGGACTATGGGAGGAGCTCGCTGGTTAGCATTCAAGGTGGCTATAACCTGCTGCTGTTCTGCCAATTGTCTCTGCAGTTGAGTTACTACTTCTAAAAGATTGGCTGGTGGTACAGACTCATTTGTCTCTGGTTGAGGTTCATTAACTCTCGTCTGTCTAGCCGGCCATCCTCTGGCCATCTACATATTCATAATCAACCAGTGAGACATACGTCAGTCCCCCATCATTCTTACTTGTTGCCCTCAATACTTTCAAGTGTAAGCATGATTAACCTTAACAAACAGTTCTTACTAATCATAACAGGAATAAAATGCATAAAAGTTGTGAGAAAGTACTTTCTTACTTGGAAGTTGCAGGATCAATGCTTGATGTGTGTGTGACGGAAGGGTGGAACATACTCTGATACCAAACTATAATGCCCACCCTTCTACCCTTACCTCATATAGGACAGATGTTACCCTTTTCATATATCTAAATTTTGGCATTCTTACACATTATGTACTGCTCAGTCCATAGATCTACTCACACTTGTTTGACTGATAGGACATGACTTGGAGCCAAGTAGAGCTACACAGCTATGTGAATTCACACGGTTGTGTCCCCTTGGCCGAGAGGAAAAGGTACACGGTCATGTGAATCCACACAGCCGTGTCCCCTTGGCTGAGAGGAAGAGGTCCATGGTCATGTGAATTCACAGGGCCGTGTCCCCTTAGCCAAAAGAAAGAGGTGCACGGCTGTGTGAATCCACACGGCCGTGTCCCCTTGGTCGAGAGGAAGAGGTGCACGACCGTGTGAATCCACACGACCGTGTCACCTTGGCCGAGAGCAAGAAGTAGGGAGCCGTGTGAATCCACACGACCGTGACACGAGCCGTGTGGAGGTCACACTCCACTCTACAAAGGGTTTGTTCTCCCCTTTGGGGAGACCCTAGAGCTCCCCTCTTCTCCACTCTTATACTGTCAAACTAACGACTTCATCCTAGGCATTATACTACTTTGCGTGCATCCTTAATAAGATCCGAGGTAGCTAATCCCGAACCTATTAAGGTACTACTAGGCGATCTAGGGGCATAGGGGCAATCTAGGAGCCCACCCATGGACCTTGTGTCCAGTACATGCCATTTTAAAGTAAAATACTTCCTTTTAAATATCGCTTTCTTGTACTTGCACTTATTGGTCATTTAAACAAACACCTTATGTGTGTTTAATCCCCTCACACTTATAGGGAAGCACTTTAGGGCACTTGAATACGCTTCTTAGTCCCAAAACTAAATGGGAAGCAATTTAAGACACTCTACACATGCTCTTAGTCACAAAACTTTAGAGGGCATCTTACATATCATATCGTGCATCTTCTTTAACATGAAAAAAAAACATATCATAACATGTGTCTTCTTAATCAGGCATAAAAGATATCACAACATACACCATCATAGCAACTTATACTGCAGGTGAGTAGTACTTACCTCCTTTCGCAATATCTTACTATTATTGGGTAAAGGAAAGACGATCCTCTCTTGTATGCCTTAATCTCCAAGTTGCCCTTCCCGTGCATACTAATCCTTGGGGAAGCTCTCCTTTAGATTCTCCCCTTGAAGGAACTTAGCACCTTGGAACCCTTAGGGTTCTTGGCCGAAAACCAAAAAGAAAGGAGAAGAGGAATTTCGGCTAGGGAGGAGAAGAGAGAATAAAAAGTTAGGTTTTCTTCTCTTCCCTTCCCCTTTTATACTAAGTGGAAGTTGAAGCATCTCTTCACACAAAATCAACATATAATGAATACTTTCCTATTACCAATGTGATGCTTTACCACCACCTAATGACTACTTAACCCAATCTTATATCAAAGGTCTAGGGTTTAAATCCTAGCTCGGGTCATTTATATATATACTTTTATTTCTTTTCTATTCTTCTATTTCTTTTTGCTCTTTTGGAGGAAAGAAAATTTACAGGTGTTACAAAGTGTAGGATCGTAGACGTGCTAGAGGGGGGTGAATAGCACGCGTTGCTTTCTCATTCATTTCAGAAAAATCAAAGTAAATGCAGTGGAATAAAGAATGAAAAAGACAAGCAACACAAACAAGATTGCTTTTACTTGGTTCGGAGCCAGTGGCTACTCCTACTCCAAGGTTCACGATCGTTGATCGCTTACGTTGGGCAATCACTATAGATCCAAAATTCTTTACAAATATATAAATATAACTATTGAACTTAAAACAGATTATACTGAAAATAAATGATTATGAATTGATTTGTAGATTTGTCAGAACAGTAGCTGAGCGTCGTTGAGTTGTTTCGTCGTGGCTCGCAGCTTGGAAGATTGCTTATGCAGAAATTGTTGTTTTGTAGTGCTGGTCGAGGCTCCTATTTATAGCTTCTTCAGACCTGATCCAGATCCACTGATCTCGAGATCAATTTTGACACAAACCAGATCGATCGATCGATCCCCAGGTTCGGTCGACCGATCTCACTTGAATCAGTCAGCCTTCCAATCTCGGTTCTGCTGCTCAGATAGAGTTTCTTCATTCGGTCAACCGATCCGGTCATTCAGTCGACCGATCCCCAGCTCATCTGGTCCGATCAACTTGGCTCGACCACATCATCGCTTATCCTCGGTTCGATCGACCGATCCGGAGATTTGGTCGACCGTGTAACACCCGTAAATTTTCTCTATTCAAAAAGGCCAAAAAGAACTAGAAGAAGAGAAAAAGAAATAAAAAAAGATTTAAAAATGACCTTGGGCAGGATTGAATCCAAGACCTCTTATATATAATTGGTTAGAGTTTCCATTAGGGTGGTGGTAAAGCATCACACTAGCAATAGGAAACAATTCCTTATAAGCAGATTTTGGGAGAAGAGATGCTTCAACTTCCACTTAGTATAAAAGTTGAGGGATGAGATCAAAACCTAAATCTCTTCATTTTCCCTTCTCCCATACCTAGCCGAAACTCCTTTCCTCTTCTTCTCTTGTAGTTTTAGCCAATAACTCTAGGGTTCCAGGGTTCTAGGTTCTTCAAGAAGAGAATCTAGAGGGGAGTTTTCATCAGGATTCGTACGTACGAGGTGGGTAGTTTGGAGATCAAGGCATACAAAAGAGAGTGTTGCTTTTCGTACACCCTATAAGAGTAATATCTAGCGAAAGGATGTAAGTACTCCTCACCTGCAGTATAGGTTGTTTCGATTATGTATGAAGGAACCTATTTGTGGTAGGTTTGTATAGTTATATGCATGGTTAAGAAATTTCATGTTAAAGTGCATGTTAAAGAAGATATAATGCATGATATGTAAAGATGTCCCTCTAAGTTTTGGGATTAAGAGCATGTGAGTACTTTGATTTGTTTCCCATTAAGTTTCTGGGACTAAGAAGCAAAATCAAGTGCCCTAAGATGCTTCCCAATATGTGTGGGGGATTAAGTGCACATAAGGTATTTGTCGAAATAACAACAAGTGCAATTATAAGAAAGTACTGAGTAGAAGAAACTATTTTACTTTAAAATGACATGTACTGGACACAAGGTCCATGGGATGGGCTCCTAAATTGCCCCTAGGCTTAAGTTCGCCTAGTAGTACCTTAATAGGTTCGGGATTAGCTACCTTGGATTTTATTAAGGATACGCGCAAGTGGTACATTGTCGGGCCCAAGAAAGTTGATTATGTAGGACTGTTGCGGCCGGCTAGAAGGGGGTTATCGGATAGTCTTGTAAAATAAAAAACAAAACAACCCTTCCTCGAACTCTTTAAGCTAACACTTGTATATATAAAGTAAGCCGACAAATTAAAAGCATAAAGAAAAAGTGAGGCACAAGGATTGACTTGGTTACAACCGATGTGGTTGTTAATCCAAGAAAGATTAAGCTCACTAAAAACTCCTTCAGGCGGAGAAGCCTCGTACAGCGTTGAAGCGCAGAAAACAGAAGCTCAACTCTAGACTAAAGCTTACAAGCGTTGGAATTACAATTCAGATTTCGTTGAAAAGCTTCTAGACCAAGGCTATATTTATAGCCTTGGTCGGGGCGCCTCGAAGGGGTTCTGAGCGCCCTGGGGGGGATAAACTTTATCCCCCAACGATCAGATCGAGTCAAATCTCGATCCTGGTCAAAAGTCTGGTCCGAGCACCTGGAAGGGTTCCGGGCGCCCCGGAGCCCAAAGTCAACAGATGTTGACTTTTTTGTCAGGGACCTCTTCTCCGGTTCAGTCCCGCCTCGGTCCGGTTCTTTTCCTCCGGATCCGCTCGCTTGAGTGATCTCTGCCATCCAGAAAAGGGCTCACCCGAACCCGAGTTCCGGTCTTCTCGAGCAGCCTTCCGCTTCGGCTTCTCATCCCTCGGAATCGCTGCGTGTTTCCTTCTCGTCCACCAGCGTACTTATCCGCTGTCACGCCCCCAAAGGAGTCCCTGCCAGACAAAAATCGGGCAGCATCTCCCCTGTACCGGTGACAATCTGAAACATCAATATATACAAAATATACATCAGCCACATACAGCTAGAATATATACACAACCACGCAGTTATAATCACAGCCCACATGGCTGGAATGAAACAATCACAACCACGCAATTATATATAAAGCAGCCCACACGACTGTATTAGAACACACAGCGGAAAAACGAAGGAAAGCCCACACAAACCAAATAAATACAATGCATGCTGACACGGCTTAAACACAAATACACCACCAAAACCATAAGATAGCCACATGGCTACACATAAATACAATGCCAAAAATAAGAAAAGAATATACAAAAAGAAAACAAACACTAGGTGAAACCGTCTTCGGATGTGACGTAGGACCCGGCAAACAGGATACTCAAACCGACACCAACCATCTACAAGCTACCTGAAAACATAAATGTATACATGCGGTGGTGAGTATAGGTAACTCAGCGGGTAATAGACAAGATATTGCATGGTCCATAAACAAACATGGAGATCACAAGTATACAGTCTCAGTAGGGAATAAAGAACATGATCATACTATCATAATCAATGCACCTAACCACATCTGACATAATAACCTGACATATAAATTGTACAAACCACAACTAACACAATGACAGATACATACCCAATCTGGAACCAACACAAGGTACAAAGATCAGTACACTCACCGTCTCCGCAATAGACATACCGTGACACCTGTGCAATATAAATACAACTGTATATACATGTAAAATAAATGACATGTATGCAGCATGACAACCATATGCAACAATCACATCTCAAACAAGTGCAACAACCACAATCACATGCAACTACTATCTACTAGGCATGTATGCAAATATAAATCCACAAGATGCACCGCGCATCATATGCAAATGCGTATGCAAGCTCCATGGTCACCCCCGCCACCTCTCCAGACACCACGACCCCAGTATGCCCGAGAGGCTTGGGTCCGTGACAAACCGTACAAGCCTCATGCACGTAACTGCTATAAAGCAACTGAGGCGACAGTATACTATGTAGTTATCTAACTACATAGCTAAGGGTCCCTGACCACTCACAACTCAAGCTCTCCGACTACTGTACCCTCAAGATCCACTACTCCAGAGTGGTCGAGGCTGACAGAGTGACAACACTGAGCAGCTGAGTAAGCGCGGCAGGACATAGCTCCACTCCCAGCTACCACTCTCCATCAGTGGTAGAGTGGACAACTATAAAAATTGACAGCCCTCTCTACTACAAAGGAGACGATAGTCGTCAGTATGCAATAAATGATGAACATGATATATATATATATATATATATATATATATATATATATATATATATATATATATATATATATATATATAATCATGATACAGACACCATCATCATCCATGCAAACTCTAACTCCACATAAGCACTCCACAACATGAATATAATCGTCATGATAAATCCACACATCCCACCAAACACATGTACACAACTACACATGTATACTCAACCAAAAATCTCCAATAATCCCACTGGACACATATGCACAGAACGTAAGTACAATCAACATGTATCCTCCAATAATAAACACAAAACACGTGTATAAACCACAAACATACAATCAACACAACTCCTCCAAAAGTACATAACCAAACACGTGTGTACATACAACATTCAAATGTACGGTCAACATGATGACTCCTAAAACACATACCCACCTATGTACAATCCACGTCATATACCCAATCAGCATGGGAATACCAACAACCCGACAATCCCTACAAGACATACTCTACACGTGTAATCACAACATAATAGATATCAAGAGTGGAGACTGTATATGAATTAAATAGATTATCACAAGGGTTAAGCATAAGTATCATGCAGGAAAAATAGCAACCGATCATGATATAAGATAAAGCAGCCTAATTCATCCAATAATAATCATGCACTAAGTTTCAAAGAAACTATAAAGAGGCCAAGGAAGAAATACCCGCCTTAAATGTAGATCGTGTAAAATACAACCCCCACATCAAGACGCTCGCCTCGAATCACCGTCCTACAAATCACATGATATATATATAGTTTAGCTAATCACATAATCAACAACTAACCAAACCCTAAACCTAATCCTACGTCGATTAGGCAACCCTGTTTAATTCCACCTAAAGATCCAATTAGATAATGAGTTCATTCTTAATTCACCAATAAATTCCTCAATTCTCACCAATCAAGCCTATCATAAATCCTTCAATTTTTCCACTCATTATCTACAATCCATTAATCAAATCCAAAATAACTTGATTTATTCCCACAATCCATTAAACCATCTACTAGACATTATGAATCAATCCTACAATATTCATCCACCCAAAATAATCCATCATTCAATCCATGACTTAGCACAACTAACTACACAGATTACAACTTAAATGAAATCTGATATACGATCATATTCACCAAGTATCATCATCAACAATCAACCACTACATCACCGAAAGGCAAACCAACCTCCAAACACATAATAAATCTATACTCTGCCCACAATTAACACCTCCAATTCAATAATGAAATCAATCCAATGCAACTAAACCACCATGAATTTATTTCAATATTAATCCAAATTAATATACATCTTACCCCACTAGATTCTGCAGCAACTTCCCCTCCAAATGCAACTATGAGGATCAAGAGCTACTGACCTTTGCCGGAATTGGTGACCTATCGAGTGGTGAACCCAAGCAGCAACCCACCACAACTTCAAGAAGTGGAATTGACAGTGACTGAGAACAGGTAAAGCCCACAGTGAGTTGATCCGTTGCCTCCCTAAAATCCAGAACAGAAAGAACAATGAAATAGAAACAACAAAGCAAGATCTTGAATCCATACGAATCCAAATGAAGCTTATCGAAATGGATCGCCCGATTCGATTCATCTGATGGGGAGATATGGATTACCCTCCAGCGAACAGGTTGAGGAGGAACAAATCAGTCGGAGATCGGCTGGGAACGCGAGTCAAGACCCTCATTGTGCCCTAGCATCAAATCCTGTCGGACGTGTTGGGTTTTTCGAGCCGCGAAAACCGCTTTTTTACGTCGCGGAAACCCCGAAACTCCCTAGCCAACGGATCCGTGCGAAGAGTATAGAATAAAAAATTTTACATGTACGAGTTTCTTACCTAGATCTGCTCTTAGATCTATATGTTTAGAAAATTACCCTTGATGCGTGTCCTTTTCGAATCCCGCTCGTCCAAGGAAGTGTCGGATCTCAAGATTGTCAACGTAGACAATCCTCTAGAAGTATCCACACGAACAAGATGTGTTCTCTAACACACAAGGATGGAGAAGAGAACACCACAAGTGTGCTAGCACTTCTTGATGCTCTCGGATGGGATTGGAAGAAGAAGAAAAGAAAAGAAGAGAACACACTCCTCTAAAAAATTCCTATGTGACTTTCACTAACCTTTCTTCTTGGATTAGACTCACTCTCCTTTCTTCTACCTTTCTTGAAACCCACGACCAAGAGAAGAGAAGGAGCAAAAAGAGAGCTTGAGGAAGAAGATGATGTGAATGTGAGTGAATGAAAAATTCATTCTCATTCAAAACCAAAAAGGTAACCCCCATTCTCATTAAATGTGGCCATTAAAGAGAATAGATTTGTAACCCCCATGAGGTGGCACACTTTGATGATGTGGCACATCATCATTAGTCCTCCTAATGCCAAATCACTAATGATATGGCAAATAGTCAAGTCAAACTTGACTCTTCCTCTTCCTCTTCCTCTCAAGTCAAGTCAAACTTGACTTAATCTCTCTCATGGTTGATCTAATCCAACCATTTAATTCAAGCCAATTTAATATAATAAATCTAATTCATTTAATTAAATTGATTCAATGAGTCATAATCTAAATTAGACTCATTGAACACATGAATTAACTTGAATCCAACTCAATTAGCCTAATTAGGATTACTCTTAATCCAATTTGATTCATCACATGAATCTAATCCTCTTGGTTCATCATATGAACCTAATCTCCATCCACTTGTTCTTTGTGTGTGACCCAATAGGTTCTTGTAACGTTGGCAATGCCCCTAAACCCATTTAGGACCATAAGTAATGAGCGGTATCTAGCAATACATCATTACTACCCAAGTTACAAGAATGTTGAGATCCAACATCACCTTGTGACTACTAATTGTGACTCCTTACAATATATGACAAGTGTCCTTCTATCCTAGACATCTAGATTGATTAATGTGAGGCATAGACCGTGTCATCCTCTAATCAATCTAAATCTTGAACTCCAAGTAGACTCACTTAATCAAATGAGCTCAATATCTCATATTGACTCATTTGGGCATGGCCATGCACTTCGTGGTGTCACTCTATCAAGAATATCGATGTCTCTCCCGTCATATAGGAGGGATAGATCCCATCTACATCACTCACATCCCTCCGTAAAATTTGTTACATACCCAGTAATCGCCTTTATAGTCCACCCAGTTACGGGTGACGTTTGATGAAACCAAAGTACATAACTCCTTATGTAGGGAACCATGGTGACTTCAGGTCTAAGGACTAGTAGTCATACTAATAGCCACATGAGAAAGTTTATGACACTCATATAACGATCCATGATACTTTCTCATGGCGGGTCATTCAGTATACATTCTCCAATGCATACCCATGTGTCAACTTGATATCTCCATATCCATGACTTGTGAGATCGAGTCATCGAGTTGACCTACATGCTAGTCTTATTGTATTAACATTGTCCCTGAATGTTAATACTCGACTTGGAATGATTAAGAGTAGTGTTCCCTATATCATCTCACTATCCATTCAACTAATCGATTGATATAGGTAAGAACCTTCTACTCAAGGACGTTATTATACTTAGTTTATTTGGCACCAATACAAGTAAGTATAATAACCAAAAACCTAATGCCTTTATTTATATAGAATATGATACAACAAGTCCATAATACAATCATCAAATGATTGGCTCTAGGGCTCTAGCTAACAGGATGCGCATCAGAATCGAACGAATTTTGTGACCGACGACCAGGTACGGGGAAGAGACGACGACGGCTGGCCGAAAGGGGAGGAGCAATGCCGCTGGTGCTCACAGTGATCCGGCTACGCCGTGTGGCGTGGCAAGGTCGGGAGGGCTCAGCGTCGACAAATCTAGGTCACAGCGACGAGGGAGAAAGGATCGACGGATTCGAGGAGGAGAAGCTCGAGTGGCGGAGATGAGGGACGGTGGAGGAGAAGCCCTCCATCGGCGGTGAACTCGCGACGGCCGACGATCGGGCGAGGAGGAATCGCCGGAGAGGGAAGGGGGTTTCGGGCACGTGTGAGGAGGAGGAGATCGGGAGAGTGAATTTGGGATATTAGGGATTACTAAACTTAGGTTAGCTTAATTAACCACTAAGTTTATTCCCTAATCAACTCCTATTTAAGGGGTATCCCAAACAGGCTTTCACTGTACCCCGAATCCATCCCCTCAAAACGGGTCATACGGACTCCGTTTAAATCTCGAAAAAATTCTATAAGATTTTTCGTCTAATAACATTTATTATTTAATTTTTGCGGTATCTTACATCCGCAGTCTTCGTCCCTCGGTCACACCCCGTGCCGACCTTCTTGCTAGCTGCATCTCTTGCTCCCCGAGCAATCTTCCACTCTGGCTTTCGTCCCTCGGAACCACCGCACGCTTCCTTCTCGTCCACCGGGGTACTCTTCAGCATCACCTCGTCCCTCAGATGCACCGCGTTCCGTCCTTCTCGCTAGCTGCGTCTTCCGCTCGAGTACCTGTGCTCCTAAGCTCCTGTACACTTAGACACAAGGTTAGAAACACACAGGACCTAACTTAACTTTGTTGATCACACCAAAATAACCTTGGGTTCCAACAATCTCCTCCTTTTTGATGTGATCAACCCAAGTTAAGCTAGGGTCAAAAATAGATATGAAAATTAAACAATTTTCAATTTTCAATTTTTCAAATTTTCAATTACATGCAACAAGATAGAAAAATTAAATTTAAAAAAAAAAAAAATCTAATTTTCAATTTTTCTACCTCCCCCTAGACTTATACTTTTTCTTCTCCCCATTTGATCACATAAAAAATTGGGGTTGCAAGAAAAGTCTAAAAGTTAACACTTAGAAGCTTTATAAAGATCTATTTCACTGATTTTCTAGATAATATTTCTAAGTCATTAAGAACTTTTAGAAAATTTTGAGAACTTTGAAAATTTTGTAATAATTTTCACAAAAGCAATCTCAAAATATCAGAGAAAATTTCTAAGTTAAAAATAACTTTTGGAAAATTTCTAAGTTTTTGTCATGAAAATTAAGAATTTTCTCAAGAGAAAACTTTATGCAAAAATTTTTTTGGAACATGTAGAAATAAAAAATTCTATGTATTTATTTTTAATTTTATTTCATCATTTTTTTATGCTTTTATCAGAAGGTTTTAAATTTCCATTTTAACTTATTATAGCTTCTTAAATCACACTTTTTCAGATTTAAAACAACCCTGATTAAACATGCAAAGATTTGTATCATGTTAATCTCTATTTCACAATAATATTTTGATAATCTAAATTCTAATTTGATAAAGTTTTTCGACAACATATCCAATTAGCAAAATTTGTTCGACAAAATATTTTATAATTTGTAAAAATATTTTGACAACATAAATTTTAATTTGAACAAATCTGTTGATAATCTAAAAAACTCTTTCGATAATATCTCTAATTTACAAAATTCATTCGAAAAAATATTTCGTATTTTGCTAAATTTATTCGTCAGAAGATTTTCTAATTCAAAAAATTCTTTCGACGATTTAATTTTTAATTCGTAAAATTCTTTCGGCGATATTTTGATTGATTAAACTAATTGTTCAGAAGTTGGAGTCCATACCTGACTTACCTTTTCGACCGTTGGTTCTCCCCTTGTCGAGTTGTTTTCTTCCGACGTTACTCCCCCTTTATTGATGCTCTCGATGTCTATTGAGGAGATGACTTCAACTTGTTCTTCGTAGAGCTTTAAGAACTTTTCCCAAAGTTTTTTCGCGCTTTTGTACTCTCCGACTCTGTCGAAATCTTTAGTTGGTATTGCGCTTAGAATGTGAAACTCTGCCCGAGCATTTGCCATGGACTCGTCACGTTGCTTCTCGTTCCAGAAGCGTATGTCGATTTTTTCTCCGTTTGTGTTCTTCGGTGCTTCATAACCTATTTTCATTATTAGAAAAATACCAATATCTGAGTTTAGGTATACCTCCATTCTTTGCCTCCAAGAATCAAACTCCCCCTCGAACCTTGGTGGGTAGACGCTAGCTTCGGCCATCGTTGCTTCGTTTGGCGGTTAGTCCTCCTGAAGTGTCTCGGCTCTGATACCACTTGTAGGACCGTTGCGGCCGGCTAGAAGGGGGTTGTTGGATAGTCCTGTAAAATAAAAAACAAAACAACCCTTCCTCGAACTCTTTAAGCTAACACTTGTATATATAAAGTAAGCCGATAAATTAAAAGTATAAAGAAAAAGCGAGGCACAAGGATTTACTTGGTTACAACCGATGTGGTTGTTAATCCAAGGAAGATTAAGGTCACTAAAAACTCCTTCAGGCGGAGAAGCCTCGTGTAACACCCATAGAGTACTTAGTAAGATTTTAGATATTTTTTTATCATGGATAAAAATAGGCCGTATGGGTAAATTTGTAAAAATAAATAGAACCAAAAAGAGATGACCAAGGTTTGAACCTTGGATCTCTTACTAGATGCATGTATGGGTTAACCAATAGACCAAGAGAAGTTATTGTTAGAGAGAGAAGTTACAATATAGTTAAGAGTAAGAAAAGAACTTCTCTCATTTAGAAGGAGAAGTTAGAGTAGCCTTCTTCCTCTCAAAAGAAAAGAGGATTCTTGCTTCCTCTTTTCATTAAGGAGAAGTAAAAGAAAGGAGAAGGAAAAGTGCATTTTCCCTCCCTCCTCTCATGATGAATAAAAGGGGAAATTAAAGAAGAAAATTCATTTTCTCCTCTTCCTCCTTCCCTTCACCGTGACCAAGCCTCCTCCTCACCTCTCTTTGCCGAAATCCAAAAACAAAGGAGGACTCCTCTCTAGGAAGGCTCCACAAGCAAGATTCTCTCTTAAGTAAATCAAACAAGGAAGTAAGTATTCCCTCACCTGTGGTACAAGTCGCTTACGATATTATCGAAAAAAATTAGAACACTTAAAAAAAAAGATAAAAAGGAGAAGAACCCATATTCATAGATCTTATTATGTTATGATATGAAATTAGTTAAAAATTTATGTTGGATATTGTTTAAGCTTGATCTCCTTCTTGATATGTTTCGGCCATGAATATTCTAGGGCTTTAATAAGCTTAAAACCTAATTTAACATGCTCCTAGACTTCTTTATGATATGTTATGAAATTAGCTAGGTATTCATGTTCATATGTTGCTTAGAAATTTATTTCTTGTCTTATGAAGTTTCGGCCATGATGGAGTTTTAGGGTTTCATAAAGCTCAAAACCTAATTTAACATGCTCCTAGACTTCTTTATGATATGTTATGAAATTAGCTAGGTATTCATGTTCATATGTTGCTTAGAAATTTATTTCTTGTCTTATGAAGTTTCGACCATGATGGAGTTTTAGGGTTTCATAAAGCTCAAAACCTAATTTAACATGCTCCTAGACTTCTTTATGATATGTTATGAAATTAGCTAGCTATTCATGTTCATATGTTGCTTAGAAATTTATTTCTTGTCTTATGAAGTTTCGGCCATGATGGAGTTTTAGGGTTTCATAAAGCTCAAAACCTAATTTAGCATGCTCAAAGACTTCTTTATGATATGTTATGAAATTAGCTAGGTATTCATGTTTATATGTTGCTTAGAAGTTTATTTCTTGTTTGATGAAGTTTCAGCCATGATGAGGTTTTAGGGTTCATGAAGCTCAAAACCTAATTTAGTATGCTCATAGACTTCTTTATGATATGTTATGAAATTAGCTAGGTATTCATGTTTATATGTTGCTTAGAAGTTTATTTCTTGTTTGATGAAGTTTCGGCCATGATGAGGTTTTAGGGTTCATGAAGCTCAAAACCTAATTTAGTATGCTCATAGACTTCTTTATGATATGTTATGAAATTAGCTAGGTATTCATGTTTATATGTTGCTTAGAAGTTTATTTCTTGTTTGATGAAGTTTCGGCCATGATGAGGTTTTTAGGGTTCATGAAGCTCAAAACCTAATTTAGTATGCTCATAGACTTCTTTATGATATGTTATGAAATTGGCTAGGTATTCATGTTGTATGTTGCTTAGAGGTTATTTCTTTCTTTATGAACTTTCGGCCATGACTATAATCTAGGGTTCAAGAAAGTTTAAACATAAACTTAGCAAGCTCATGGACTTCCCTTATGATATGATATGAAGGTAGCTTGGTATTTTTATGCTTATGTAGAACTTAGTTTCATGCTCTTAAAGGTTCGGCCACAACTAAGTTAAAAGGCCTAGGAAGCTTAGAACCTACTACCTATGCTCATGATATTCTTTATAGTTTATGATATGAATTTGATTTAAGGTTTACATGCTTATATGTTGTTGTAACCTAAAACTAAGCATGGTGACTTTCGGCCACCATATGAAACTAGGGTTAGAGACCCAATTATGACTTTGCTAGGTGTCTCACATACTAGGATATGGATTAGGAGATGCTAGTAAGTGTTTTCCATGTATGATTATAGTTGCCTATGATGATTTATATACTTAATTAAGGATGCTCATGAATTATGCATGATGATGACTCTTATGATATATTTTATGCTTAAGTATGCATGCTTTATGACAAGACAAGTAACATGTCTATTTATGTATGTTTATGAATTATGCATGAAATGATTCTTATGATGACTATGTACCCAAGCATGTATGATTTCAAATATGTAGCATGCTCATTTACGTAAGCTTATGAACCAAGCATGATAATGGTTTTATATGATGGCTATGTGCCCAAGAATGTATGCCTTATGATATGATAAGAAAATGGCAAAGAGTTGCTTCCCTTAAGTTGGGATTAAGAGCACTTTTCATGTTAAGACAAGAGCATGACATCTATGATGATATGATATGATAGTTATGATGATATGATATGCATGACATGTATTTTACTTTGTATGGCTTGTACCAAGGGTGGGCTCCTTAGTACGCCCCTAGGCCGACGGACTATGAACGAGTCTAGTAAAAAGGGATGGGCTCCTTAGTACGCCCCTAGGCCGACGGACTATGAACGGGTCTAGATCCCTAGTAGGTTCGGGGCTAGCTACCCTGTCCTAGGGATTGCGCGCATTTATATATGTATGTGGTACAAAGCCGGGCCCTCATGATGATGATATTATGTTTAAGTATTAAAAGATATGTTTAAAGACATCTTGCACTTGACATGACATATGTTTTAAAAAGAACATTTTGCATAATGTACCCATTCATAATATGATATGTTTTTTTTATGAATTATATGACATGATGTTATGCCATACTCTTATGACTTATAGGACATGAGGTTATGAGATGTTTTGTTTATGATTCATATGACATGATGATATGTTATGCTTCTTATAATTCACATCACATGATCCTTTTTAATTATGATATGTTAGAATCATGGTTCATAGTGATATGATATGATAAGGAACTATGTTCACATTACATAAGGTTAGATGATTATATCTTCAGTGATTATATGCTTATATGATTATGCTTTGAGATACTGTTTTTGTGAGTAGGAAAGGATCTTACTGAGCCTGTGTGCTCATAGCTTACTTCCTTGTACCACAGATAAAGGCAAGGGATGAATGACCTAAGGGAGCTACAGGAGAGGCAAGGAGGTGTGTGTGGTAGTGGCTCGGCTAAGACAAATAAAGACCTGCTATGTTATTTTTGTTATGTTTGACATGAACCAATTGTATTTATGTTACATTCCAGTATAACTTCATGACATTTCCGCTGCTTTATGTTACTAGAAAGAAATTTTAAATATGCATGTATCCTGGAATAGTTAAGTAAGTAAGTAGCCTCGTCCCTTTTAGTAGCAGGGAGGGCGGGCGTTACACCTCGTACAACGTTGAAGCGCAAAAAATAGAAGCTCAACTCTAGACTAAAGCTTACAAGCGTTGGAATTACAATTCAGAGTTCGTTGAAAAGCTTCTGGACCAAGGCTATATTTATAGCCTTGGTCGGGGGCGCCCCGAAGGGGTTCCGGGCGCCCTGGGAGGGATAAACTTTATCCCCCAATGATCAGATCGAGTCAAATCTCAATCCTGGTCAAAAGTCTGGTCTGGGTGCCCGGAAGGGTTCCGGGCACCCCGGAGGGCTCCGGGCGCCCCGGACTGCTCCGGACGCCCCGGACTGCTCCGGATGCCCCGGACTGCTCCGGGCGCCCCGGAGCCCAAAGTCAACAGATGTTAACTTTTTCATCCGGGACCTCTTCTTTTGTTCAGTCCTGCCTCGGTCCAGTTCTTCTCCTCCGGATCCGCTCGCTTAGGTGATCTCTGCCATCCGGAAAAGGGCTCACCCGAACCCAAGTTCCGGTCTTCTCGAGCAGCCTTCCGCTCCGGCTTCTCATCCCTCGGAATCGCTGCGTGTTTCCTTCTCTTCCACCAGCGTACTCATCCGCAGTCTTCGTCCCTCGGACATACCCCATGCCGACCTTCTCGCTAGCTGCGTCTCTTGCTCCCCGAGCAATCTTCCGCTCCGGCTTTCGTCCCTCAGAACCACTGCACGCTTCCTTCTCGTCCACCGGGGTACTCTTCCGCAGCACCTCGTCCCTCAGACGCACCGCTTGCCATCTTTCTCGCTAGTTGTGTCTTCCGTTCGAGTACCTGTGCTCCTAAGCTCCTGTACACTTAGACACAAGGTTAGAAACACACAGGACCTAACTTAACTTTGTTGATCACACCAAAACAACCTTGGGGTTCCAACAGATTACTATGTTCACTAATATGTATGATAAAGTTCTCAAAATGCATTGGTTTGTTGAAGTGAAACCATCATTAAGTGGAGAACTTGAGTTATAAAGTGTAGTGTTGGTGAACTCTATGATATGCCAGGATTTCTGTTTCGTTACAGTACTAGCAAGGTTTAAGTTTGTGTTTAGCATTTCTAAAACTGTTTGAAAATACATATCATGTGCATATTTACAATGCATATGTTTTAGCGTGAACTATACTCGAGTGCATGTTTGTTGTTTTCTTCTCAAGCAATTTTACCATAAAAAGGCATGTTCTCTTTAATGCGTAGTTTTGTGAGTCGATGGTACTTACTTAGCCTTTGCTTATAATTTTCATTTCCTTATACTGCAGATAAAGGTAAGGGAAAGCTGGAGTAAGAAGGGGCAGCAGGAGCAATGTTTGATGGTATGGGTGACGGAACAATGGGAAGTGATCCTGGAATTTGCTAGTATCTGGCCATGTTAGATTTTGGTGCGGATGGACATATGTTCTTATCTCCGCTTAGTATAAAAGTACTATTCAGAATGGTGTACAATGAATTTGTAGTTTGGTAGTAGTTGAAGTGTCAAATATTCTCCCTAAGGTTGTAGGATAAAATGATAAGTCAAGAAGGAGTACAAAGGGGGAGAACCACTCCTTTTTGGGTACAGGGCGTGACCCCCACAAGGCCATGACACGGCCGTGTGGAGTCACACGACCCCAACCCTCTCCCTCTCGGCCAGGGTTGCACGGCCGTGTGCCACACACGGCCATACAAGGTTTAGTCTCTGGAAAAGTTGCACGGTCGTGTGCCACACACGACCATGCAACGCTTGGCCTCTGGAAAGGTTGCACGGCCATGTTCCACACACGGCCATGCACCTCTCCTCCTCGGGAAAAATGACACGGTTGTGTGGATTCATATGGTCGTGCACCCATTTGAGTCAGCCGAGGTGACACGGCCGTGTGAGCCACACGACCATGCCCCTCTTCGTTACAGCCAAGGTGACACGGCCGTGTGGAAGCCACACGGTCGTGCCTTCCACACGGTCGTGCCCTGCTTCAGCAGGGAGGACCTTACAAGGTCGTGTGGCACACACGGCCAAGCCTAAACTAGGGCACAGTAAGGCTACATTGCCGATCATCACCACACGACCCAAATCCTCAAGCAGTTCTAAACTTCATCTTTGTAAGATAACGCAAAATTAAATAATAAATGTTATTGGACGAAAAATCTTATTGGATTTTTCAGAAATTTTTAGAAATTTTCTGGGAATTTTTCGGAGCTCGTACGATGGGTTTTACGGGGATAAATTTACGGGTTCGGATAATGCCTGTTTGGGATACCCCGTTTAAGTGGGAAAATGTTTTAAATTATAAATTCCCGTTCTTTTTATTTTCCCCAAACTCATCGCTGTCGCCCGACCATTTTTTCCTCTCTTCCCCGATTCCTCCCGTTCTCTCTCGCGGACGAATCAAATCCGACGGATCTTCGGCGATCGTCGACATCGCCGGAGGAGCTTGTCGCTGGAGCTTGCCAGAGGTCGAACAAGGAGGTCAGATCTTCCTGATCTCCTCTTCTCAAGCCTTCCCCGAGCCTTCCTCCCGTATTTGCCGACTCTTCCGCCCAGAAGCCGACTGCGCACCTCCTCTACCACGATCATGGCCTCACCGAGTCGCCTGAAGAAGGGTCGCTGGAGCTCGAAGGGTATCGACCATCTTCGGCTGAGCAGGTGCCTCGGTGGCTGTTTCTTGTGGGCGAGTGACGGTGATCCAGCGGCTAGGGCACGACGGGGCTAAGGTTGATCAAGCCCTTTCTCTTCTCCTCTTCAATCTTCTCGCTGGAGGGCGAGCCGGATTGTCGCTAGCTGAGGTGGATCGTCCGACACCAGCTGTAGGTGATCGATTGAGGTAAGGAAGTGTCGGGAAGTGCTGTGAATTCAAGGTTTTTGGTATAATTGGGTTCATTTGTGGTTCTCTCTTTGATCTGGATTGGGAGGAGAGGATCAACATACTGTGGACTTGCCCTATTGCCGATCACTCCAAATTCCACTTCTTGAAGCTGTAAAGGTCTTGGGTGAGGAGGTAAGGGTCTGTTGAGGTAAGTTTTGGACTGTTGATTAGGGTTTCATCAAACCCTTTGCTGTATAATTGGTATTCTAGATTGATTCTTGGAAGAATTGGTGTGTAGGTGTATTTGTAGCTGTTGGACAGTGGGTGTAGGGCTATGGGGTACTGGATTTGGCTGCTCTATCTCAAGGTGAGTGTATTCCAGTGATGCATTTCTGATTTTCCCATTAGTAAGTTACTAAATTAAGTTTATAATGGGATTGTTTGATCGGGAATGGTTAATAGTGATAGCAAGAATAATTATGTTGGGTACTTGGGGGTTTTAAGAGTGTAAACATAATCTGAAATTTATTCGGGATATTTAGGTTTGCTTTGTTCTAGGTGATCATGGAAGCATTTGGGGTAGTTAAGGATTGGATGAATTATTGTGGATTAAGGATTAAGGTTTTGCCTCTAGTGGTAAGTATTGTTTTGGTTGATATAGATTATCATGTGATCATTTTTAGGATCATTGGATTGGTTGTTGATTGGATTATCAGATGACGTAGGTTGATGATTTGGTTGTTTGGTTGATGTGAATTTATGATGGAGATTTGAGCTTATGATAGGTTTTGTGGTTGATATCATTATGTGGTGGGTAGGTAATTAAGAGAATAGATATATTATTGGATTAAATCTGTTGTTTTAGAGGAGTTTTGGAGATGTATCATATATAACCTAATCTAATTAGGTTGTATTATGGTTAAGGTTAGTTGGGGGATCAATCCATAATCATGTTTGATTAGGGTTATTATAATTAGGTGGGGGAAAGTAGTTTGGTTAATTACTTTCTATGTAATTAGCTAAATATACTATGTGATCGCAGGACTTGGATTCGGGACGAGCATCTCGACGTGGGATTTCCGGACACGATCTACGTATTATGGCGGGTATTTCTTTCTTGGCTCTATGTAGATTTTTATTGAGCTTAGTGCATGGTTTTATGTGATGGTTTAGGATGCTTTACCTTATATCGTGTTCGTTTGTTGTTTTCCTACTTGATACCGATGCTTGAACCTTGTGATGATCTATTTAATTCTTATACAGTCTGCACTTTGGTTATCTATACTCTGTGGTATTTTTACATGTAGAGTATGTATGGTAGGGGATACTTCGTTGGTGGTATTCATATGAGGTTTGTCCATTGGTATGTCGTGTATACTTTTGTCTGGTGAAATGATTGGAGGAGTTGTGTTGATTGTATATTTGTGGTATATACACGTGTCTGATGTGTTTACTGGAGGATATATGTTGATTGTACCTATGTTCTATGTGCATGTATCTAGGGGGATTGTTGGAAATTCTTGGTTGATTATACATGTGTAGTTGTATATATGTGTTTGGTGGGATATGTGGAGGTATCATGACGATTATACCCGTGTTGTGGTGCACTCATGTGGAGTTTGAGTTTGCATGGATGATGACGGTGTTCGTATCATGATTATATATATATATATATATATATATCATGTTCATCATTCATTGCATACTGCCGACTATCGTCTCTCTTGTGGTTGAGAGGGTTGTCAGTCTTTTATAGTTGTCCATTCGGCCACTATTGGAGAGTGGTAGGTTGGAGCTAGTCCTATCGCGCTTACTCAGCTGCTCAGTGTTTTGTCAGCCTCGACCACTCTGGAGTAGTGAGTCTTGAGGGTACCGTAGTCAGAGGGCTAGAGATGTGAGTGGTCAGGGACCCTTAGCTATGTAGTTATATAACTACTTTGCTAACTATCCGCTTCGGCCGCCTATAGCGGTGCTTGTACTGGAGGGTAGTATGGTTTGTCACGGACCCAAGCCTCTCGGCCATACAGGGGTCGTGGTGTCTAGAAAGGTGGCGGGGGTGACCATGGAGCATGCATACACATTTCTGCATATGATGCGCGGTGCATCTTTGGAGGTATTTTTGCATACATGCCTAGTAGATACTAGATGCATGTGATTGTGGTTGTTGCACTTGTTTGAGATATGCTTGTTGCATATGGTTGTCATGCTGCATACATGTCATTTATTTTACATGTATATGTAGTTGTATTTATATTGCACAGGTGCCATGAGTGGGTTTGTTGCAGATACGGTGAGTTTACTGATCATTGTACCATGTGTCGTCTCCAGATTGAGTATGTGTTTATCATCTTGTCAGTTGTAGTATGTGCAGTTTGGGTATGACAGTTATGATCGTTATACTCATGTGATATAGACTGGTACTGGTAGTTTTGTTTATTGGCTATGTCATTATGATCATGTTCTTTATTCCATACTGAGACTATATACTTTTGATCTCCTTGTTTATTTATAGACTATGCACTATCTTTTCTATTACCCGCTGAGTTACCTATACTTACCACCGCATGTATATCTTTATGTTTTCAGGTAGATGGTTGGAGTGTCGCTCGGAGTATCCTGTCTGCCGGGTCCTACGTTACATCTGAAGAGAGTTTTGGGTTTCCTCTTATGTTTTACTTGTATTCGTTATTTGGTGCATTCGGTGTATTTGGTGTTGTTGTTGTATTTGTGTTGTTGTGGTTGTTGTATAAAGCCTAGCCAGCTAGCAGTGTCTTGATGTGTTTTGTATGGGCTTGTTTTATGTTTTTCCGCTGTGTTGGTTTTGATTTCAGCCGAGTGGGCTGATAGAAATATATATAACTGCGTGGTTGTTGTTATATTTGTCCAGCCGTGTCGGCTGAGATTATTAACTGCGTGGTTGTGTATATATTCAGCCGCATGTGACTGATGTATATTTTGTTTGTACTTATGCTTCAGATTGTCACCGGTACAGGGGAGATGCTGCCAGATTTTTGTCTGGCAGGGACTCCTTTGGGGGCGTGACATTTTTGGTATCAGAGTAAGTATACGATACTTGCTATGTGTTCTAGATTTTCGAGATTTATCTGATACCAATTTTTGGTATCAGAGCAGGTACGATGCCTGTTATTTGTATTTTTGGACTTCGTGTTTCGGGTTTCTTGATGTGACTTTCGGGCTTTGGGACCAGGCAGCAGCAGGACATCTCCAAGCTATAGGAGGTATGTTTGCATATTATTATCTTACATCCCTATTAGTACATGCATGGTATTTCTGATAGTTATGACATGTGTTAGTACTCTCTTGTTATTACCTGCCTATTTGTTTATAGCATGCATTTCATGTGTGGGTCAATCACTGATCACAGTTGACCCTACTGGAGATCAAGGATTTACAGTCTCAGAGGATTGGTCATATCATACTATCAGTGGTTTTGGTGTATGCTATTACTATTTGGTTGAGTGTTAGAGTCACATACCTGTCTTTGTTATTATTAGCTGGGTAGTGGGGGGTATCTATATACTCATGTTGACTCTGTTGGTAGAGTATCGGTTTACTCCTGTGTGTTCAGTCAGTTTAGGATTGATTTACTTGGTTGACTTGTGTAATTATGGTTTGACTTACTTTAGTCGGCTTTGTGCTCCTGTTAGTTCGGTCAGTAGAGGATTATTTTAGATTCTTTTTGGTTATGTCTGTAGAGGACCGATGACTGATTTACCCTGGTTGACTTGTGTAGTTGGGTATCGATTTACCTTAGTTTTAGTAGTGGATGATTGGTTTACTCTTGTTGGATTGGATAGTAGTTGACTGATTTATTTTATTGGTCCGACCAGTAGGGGGCTGACTTACTCTATTTTTAGAGATTCCTATCTTTGAGATGTTTCATACTTGGTTAGATATTTTGACTTGTACCGGTGTAGAAAGGATTGAATTAGCCGTATACCATTGTCGGCTTAGTCAGTCTATAGAGGATTGATGTATCCTATTCCATGGAGACTTTGACCATGGATTGTCTGTACTTGGATGGAGGACTTAGAAGGTACATTCAGATAGGATACCCTACGGTGTGAAAAAGTGTAAAGCTACTTGCATAACACTTATGAGATACAACCGTTACTAGGGTGTACGAGTTGGAGAGTACATTTGGATATATGATTTGTACTGACGTGAGAGAGTTGGAATTAGCTGCTTAACCCTTACGTGACCCGGTACCACGTGAAGGAAGAAGTAGAGAATGCTTTTGGAGGTCAGGACATTACTTAGTGATTTCTTTGAGGTGTTTAGAGAGAGAGTACTTCTTTACCTCTTTTAGTAGCATGATGGTTTATAAGGCGATGATCAGCTGACTCGCCTAATGTTGTTCCATGGGAGATCTTGACTCATGGAACTATTGGATATGATTAGACATCTATGATGTACTTAGGGATATATACCTCGCAATTGTGCGGAGGAAGTGGTGTTAGTTGAGTAATACCTAGGAGGTCCGGACATATATGGGATGATTATGAGAGTCGTGGAGATACTCTCTTGATGGGTAGACTCTTAGTCAGCAGGTTGTGTGACTTTTTGACTTAGGATTGACATTCTTTTACTATGGATATTTGATTATCGGAAAGGATGAGATGATGGGATTTGGTGGACCTTTTGGATACGTTTAGTTTGTTGGTAGTGAGGGTTAAAGGTTGGATGATTTCCTTTTTCGCTGTCATTGTTCATGTAGTTATCAGGTTTGATTGATGTTGAGGATGGTTTTTGATGAATGAATATTAGGAGATCAGGTGTGGTGATATGTTATTTGTTGATGATTTATTGGTGGATATTGGGTTTGATGATCTACTATTTGGTGTTTGATGTTGATAGCGATATGGGGAGTAGCACATGTGCGATATTTATAGATTTGGTGATTTGTGGTTGGTGATCAGATTTCAGACTTGTGGTCAGTGATCTTACGATTGAGTGAGCCTATTGTACGTATATTATGAGACTTTGGTGTCACCATTTAGGTTTACATTGCCCTAGATGTTTTTATGGACTTGATGTATTTGGTATTTCTAGAGTGTTTGGATCAGTTTTCATTGTCTTCGTTGATGATGTTGTGATCTATTCCCGATCCGAGGTGGATCTCGTACATTTTTCGCATAGTTCTAGAGATGTTTCGACGGGAACATCTATATGCGAAGTTCAGTAGTACATATTTGATTGTCTTCTATGGGATTTCTGTGACACATGGTCACCAGTAGAGGTAGTAGTGGATCCACAGGAGATAGAGGTTGTTATCAGTTGGGAGTAGTGGTAGTCTATACAGGAGACTCGCAGTTTCCTTGATCTGTCTAGATATTATCGGAGATTAGTTGAGGTTTCTCCAGTATTGTTATGCCGTTGACTGGACTTTCTAGGAGGGGTATCGAATTTTCCTGGATAGGTGTTTGTGAGATCAGTTTAGATAGCTGCACCTATCTTAGTAGTACTTTCTAGTGTAGACGGATTTGCACTCTACACAGAGGTATCGTACCTGGAGTTTGGTGCAGTTTCGATATACCACGAGCGAAGCAGTTTTGCGTCAGTAGTTAGAATTCTCGGGTAATGAGAATGAGATTCTTTGATTTCTATGGAAGATTATGTGTGTTTTCGCATCACTTCTTATCCGAGAGGAGTTACTGTAGGAAACACATTGATCTGGATTTGTGATACATTCGGTTGACACTTGATGTATGGAGACTGGGAGCATTCTGATTGGTGGAAAGATATGAAGGAAGACATCGCGGATTTTGTAGCTTGAGGTCTAGCATGTCAGCAAGAGAAGGTTGAACATCAGAGGTTAGTAGGATGACCTCCATTGATTTGGATACTAGAGTATAGTTGGTAGCATGTTATGACGGATTTTGTTGTGGGATTATCCAGGACATGGAGAGGATATGATGGTTTGGGTAATCATTGTTGGGCGACAACTTGCTCCCTAGCTATTGATTTGTAGGACAGATTCTTTTGGATTGAGTAGCAGGATTATACTCTAGAGGGATTACCGAACTGGATGATGTATCTCTGAGTATTGTTTTGGATGGAGATCAGTGATTTCATGTTATGGTTTTGATTATGGTTACAACAGACTTTGGATTAGGAGTTTCACTTTAGTATAAATTTTCATCTCAGACTGATGGATGGTTTGAGCGCTCTATACAGGTGTTGGAGGAGTTATTGATAGTGGATTTTGGATTTTAGAGGTGTTTGATTTATCCGTAGTTGGCTAGATTGCAGAGTGGGAGTAGCGGAAGTAGGGTGAGTTCATAGCTCACAAAGTTGTCGCTAGTCACTTGGAGGAGGATTAACATGTTTGGAGATATGTTTATGATATTAGGGTTGCTGATTTATTCATGATATCTGGATGGAGTGGTATATGAGTATGTTGCTTGGTGGTTACCCATGGATAATGATCCCTGAGTTGAGTAGTAAATTTGGGGACCAAATTTTTAATAGTGGGGGAGAATGTAAGATAACGCAAAATTAAATAATAAATGTTATTGGACGAAAAATCTTATTGGATTTTTCAGGAATTTTTAGAAATTTTCTGGGAATTTTTCAGAGCTCGTAAGATGGGTTTTACGGGGATAAATTTACAGGTTCGGATAATGCCTGTTTAGGATACCCCGTTTAAGTGGGAAAATGTTTTAAATTATAAATTCCCGTTCTTTTTATTTTCCCCAAACTCATCGCTGTCACCCGACCATTTTTTCCTCTCTTCCCCGATTCCTCCCGTTCTCTCTCGCGGACGAATCAAATCCGACGGATCTTCGGCGATCGTCGACATCGCCGGAGGAGCTTGTCGCTGGAGCTTGCCAGAGGTCGAACAAGGAGGTCAGATCTTCCTGATCTCCTCTTCTCAAGCCTTCCCCGAGCCTTCCTCCCGTATTTGCCGACTCTTCCGCCCCGAAGCCGACTGCGCACCTCCTCTACCACGATCATGGCCTCACCGAGTCGCCTGAAGAAGGGTCGCTGGAGCTCGAAGGGTATCGACCATCTTCGGCTGAGCAGGTGCCTCGGTGGCTGTTTCTTGTGGGCGAGTGACGGTGATCCAGCGGCTAGGGCACGACGGGGCTAAGGTTGATCAAGCCCTTTCTCTTCTCCTCTTCAATCTTCTCGCTGGAGGGCGAGCCGGATCGTCGCTAGCTGAGGTGGATCGTCCGACACCAGCTGTAGGTGATCGATTGAGGTAAGGAAGTGTCGGGAAGTGCTGTGAATTCAAGGTTTTTGGTATAATTGGGTTCATTTGTGGTTCTCTCTTTGATCTGGATTGGTAGGAGAGGATCAACATACTGTGGACTTGCCCTATTGCCGATCACTCCAAATTCCACTTCTTGAAGCTATAAAGGTCTTGGGTGAGGAGGTAAGGGTCTGTTGAGGTAAGTTTTGGACTGTTGATTAGGGTTTCATCAAACCCTTTGCTGTATAATTGGTATTCTAGATTGATTCTTGGAAGAATTGGTGTGTAGGTGTATTTGTAGCTGCTGGATAGTGGGTGTAGGGCTATGAGGTACTGGATTTGGCTGCTCTATCTCAAGGTGAGTGAATTCCAGTGATGCATTTCTGATTTTCCCATTAGTAAGTTACTAAATTAAGTTTATAATGGGATTGATTGATCGGGAATGGTTAATAGTGATAGCAAGAATAATTATGTTGGGTACTTGGGGGTTTTAAGAGTGTAAACATAATCTGAAATTTATTCGGGATATTTAGGTTTGCTTTGTTCTAGGTGATCATGGAAGCATTTGGGGTAGTTAAGGATTGGATGAATTATTGTGGATTAAGGATTAAGGTTTTGCCTCTAGTGGTAAGTATTGTTTTGGTTGATATAGATTATCATGTGATCATTTTTAGGATCATTGGATTGGTTGTTGATTGGATTATCAGATGACGTAGGTTGATGATTTGGTTGTTTGGTTGATGTGGATTTATGATGGAGATTTGAGCTTATGATAGGTTTTGTGGTTGATATCATTATGTGGTGGGTTGGTAATTAAGAGAATAGATTTATTATTGGATTAAATGTGTTGTTTTAGAGGAGTTTTGGAGATGTATCATATATAACCTAATCTAATTAGTTTGTATTATGGTTAAGGTTAGTTGGGGGATCAATCCATAATCATGTTTGATTAGGGTTATTCTAATTAGGTGGGTGAAAGTAGTTTAGTTAATTACTTTCTATGTAATTAGCTAAATATACTATGTGATCGCAGGACTTGGATTTGGGACGAGCGTCTCGACGTGGGATTTTCGGACACGATCTATGTATTAAGGCGGATATTTCTTCCTTGGCTCTATGTAGATTTTTATTGAGCTTAGTGCATGGTTTTATGTGATGGTTTAGGATGCTTTACCTTATATCGTGTTCGTTTGTTGTTTTCTTGCTTGATACCGATTCTTGACCCTTGTAATGATCTATTTAATTCTTATACAGTCTGCACTTTGGTTATCTATACTCTGTGGTATTTTTACATGTAGAGTATGTATGGTAGGGGATACTTCGTTGGTGATATTCATATGAGGTTTGCCCATTGGTATTTCATGTATACTTTTGTCTGGTGAGATGATTGGAGGAGTTGTGTTGATTGTATATTTGTGGTATATACACGTGTCTGGTGTGTTTACTGGAGGATACATGTTGATTGTACCTATGTTCTATGTGCATGTATCTAGGGGGATTATTGGAGATTCTTGGTTGATTATACATGTGTAGTTGTATATATGTGTTTGGTGGGATATGTGGCGGTATCATGATGATTATACCCGTGTTGTGGTGCACTCATGTGGAGTTTGAGTTTGCATAGATGATGACGGTGTTCGTATCATGATTATATATATATATATATATATATATATATATATATATATATATATATATATATAGATATATCATGTTCATCAATCATTGCATACTGACGACTATCGTCTCCCTTGTGGCTGAGAGGGTTGTCAGTCTTTTATAGTTGTCCATTCGGCCACTATTGGAGAGTGGTAGCTTGGAGCTAGTTCTGTCGCGCTTACTCAGCCGCTCAGTGTTCTGTCAGCCTCTACCACTCTGGAGTAGTGAGTCTTGAGGGTACAGTAGTCAGAGGGCTAGAGATGTGAGTGGTCAGGGACCCTTAGATATGTAGTTATATACTACTTAGCTGACCGTCCGCTTCGGCCGCCTATAGCGGTGCTTGTACTAGAGGCTAGTACGGTTTGTCACGGACCCAAACCTCTCGGCCATACCGGGGTCGTGGTGTCTAGAGAGGTGGCGGGGGTGACCATGGAGCATGCATACACATTTCTGCATATGATGCGCGGTGTATCTTTGGAGGTATTTTTGCATACATGCCTTGTAGATACTAGATGCATGTGATTGTGGTTGTTACACTTGTTTGAGATATGCTTGTTGCATATGATTGTCATGCTACATACATGTCATTTATTTTACATGTATATGCAGTTGTATTTATATTGCACAGGTGTCATGAGTGAGTTTGCTGCAGATACGGTGAGTTTACTGATCATTGTACCATGTGTCGTCTCCAAATTGGGTATGTGTTTATCATCTTGTCAGTTATAGTATGTACAGTTTGTGTATGACAGTTATGATCGTTATACTCATGTGATATAGATTGGTACTGGTAGTTTTGTTTATTGGCTATGTCAGTATGATCATGTTTTTTATTCCATACTGAGACTGTATACTTTTGATCTCCATGTTTATTTATAGACCATGCACTATCTTTTATATTACCCGCTGAGTTACCTATACTCACCACCGCATGTATATCTTTATGTTTTCAGGTAGATGGTTGGAGTGTCGCTCGGAGTATCTTGTCTGTCGGGTCCTACGTCACATCCAAAGAGCGTTTCGGGTTTCCTCTTATGTTTTACTTGTATTCATTATTTGGTGCATTCGGTGTATTTGGTGTATTTTGTGTTGTTGTTGTATTTGTGTTGTTGTGGTTGTTGTATAAAGCCTAGCCGGCTAGCAGTGTCTTGAAGTGTTTTGTATGGGCTTATTTTATGTTTTTCCGCTGTGTTGGTTTTGATTTCAGCCGAGTGGGCTGATAGAAATATATATAACTGCGTGGTTGTTGTTATATTTGTCCAGCCGTGTCGGTTGAGATTATTAACTGTGTGGTTGTGTATATATTCCAACCGCATGTGGCTGATGTATATTTTGTTTGTACTTATGCTTCAGATTGTCACGGGTACAGGGGAGATGCTGCCGAATTTTTGTCTGGCAGGGACTCCTTTGGGGGCGTGACAATCGTAGCTCTATTTCGCTCCCAAAACACAACTTAACAGTCGAAGCAAGTTCGGAGTAGATCTCTGAACCGAACATTGTACATACAATAAGGTCCTTAGTAGTATGGAAAGAAGTAACGTCCGTGGCTTGGGTTAGGGTTAAGAAGTGCGATCGTTACAGACCGATCCCCTGGTCGAACCCAGTCCACTCTCTGGAACTATGATCTTACTGCTTGAATGTTCAATCGACCAATCCAGACATTGGTTGACCAATCCTGTTTGATTCTAACCCTACACAAAGTGTTAGTCTCTTGCAAAACAAAGTTAACACATAGCAGATAATATGTACGTAAATAACTTTGACAGCCTTCAGACTGTCCGGTTCTGACTTCGAATTTCCTCCGGAAATGCTAGGTCGAATCGACGCCTACTGTTCCCTCACGGGGGAATGTGTCCTCACCTATCCTCTCAAGAGTAGTTACATATTGCTAGATCGGTCCTCCAGACTGACTAGACTTTCCTCCTAGGGTTACCACCCCCTAGGACCTAGGGTTACCTCCCCCTAGGACCTAGGGTTACCTCCCTCTAGGGTTTTCCATAACCTAGGATTACCACCCCCTAGGACCTAGGGTTATCTCCCCCTAGGATTTTCCATAACCTAGGGTTATCACCCCCTAGGACCTAGAGTTACTACCCCCTAAGGTTTTCTACCAACTTAATCGCAGCTAGGACTTTCCTTCACCTAAAGTTACCACCCCCTAGGACCTAGGGTTACTACCCCCTAGGGTTTTCTACCTGCCTAGAATCAACTACGACTTTTGCCTAAGACAACTTAGGACTTTCCTACAAGCTCAATCAATCTTGTTAGAATACAAGAAAACTTAATTTTGGACCCTTTGACATAATCAAAACTCAGGTTTGATCATCTGATGCTTCCCGCACCAACAATCTTCCCCTTTTTGATTATGACAATATAGTTCAAAGTTAAGTAAAACATAACAAAAAAAAAGGAATTTAAGCATGAGCATAATTACAATAATTTGTAAAAAAAACTCCCATATGCTCCTCCTTTCATAAAAATTATGTTTAACTCTTAACTTTTAAATTTTCTCTCCCCCTTTGACATATATCAAAAAGGAGAGAAGGTTGTTTGAAACAAAGGTTTTACTTTTTTTTTTCAACAAAGACTTAGCTAAACTTAAACTTTGAAAATTACTTAACTGAAAGATAACTTAGCTAATCTTAAGTTTAGAAACGGTCTTAGCTTTATCAAAAAAAAATTTATCTAAATTTTAGCATTGAAAATAATTGTGTTTTCAAGGATTTAGCTTTAAAAAGTTTTAGATAAAAATACTTTAGCTTTAAAATATTTTGATAAACGCTTAGCCTTAAAAATATTTTGATAAAAACTTAACTTTAAAAATATTTTGATAAACAATTAGCTTTAAGAATATTTTGATAAAAACTTAGCTTTAAAAATATTTTGATAAAATTGCTTAGCTAAGTAAATGATTTCTTTGAAAAATACTTAAAAATACTTTATCCAAAACTTAGTTTCTATATTTTTAAAAATAATTTCTTTTTCTTTTCAAAAATAGTTTTAAAAAATAAAATAAACTTCCTCTTTCAAAAGTATTTTGAACTTTTGAAAAGTTTAACTTTTAAACCCAATGTTTAACAAAATAAATAAATAAAAATTAATGTCATAACCTTTCTTTCACTCCCCCTTAATTAATGCCAAAAATGTTTAAGGATCCTAGAGTCCAAGCATGTACAATAAACATAAAAGTTATTATTTATTTTCTTAATTTTTCATCTCACTCATTCTATATTGTCAAGTATGTTCAGCTTATGAGTGTGTGTGAGACGGAATTAAGTTAAGTTAATTTTATCTTTAACTTTGAAAAATATTTATGATATAAAATTATATTTCAAAAATAATTTAAATTAAATTTTGATTTTAAAAATACTAAAATTAAGATTTTAAAATATAAGTTTGAATTTTAAAATATAATTAAACATTTGAAAATAATTAAGATTTTGAAGATTATTTAAAAATAATTAAGATTTTAAAAATTAATTATGATTTGAAAATTAATTATCATTTTGTAAATTAATTATACTTGTGAAATTAATTAAGATTTTGGAATTAATTAGATTTTGAAATTAATTAAACTTTTACAATTAATTAGATTTTGAAATTAATTATGATTTTATAATTAATCATGAATTTTAATTGAGTTAGCTTTAATTTAATTAATTTAGGTTTGGTTAACTACTTTAACTCTAGGTTCATCTCACCCTTTTCTATATTTTCAATCATAGAACCTTAATAGTTTTGTGAGATGGTTAATTTAATCTTCAATTTAAATTCCAATAAAAGGATTGATCAACATTTGAGTTAGACTAAGGTTTAATAGTCAGTTAATTAAATATCTATTTCAATAATTATCTTTTAGGCTGTGGCAAGGCACTAGACCTTCTTGGGTATGAGGTCATCCACCACTTATAGACAAAGTCTTTTAAAGAAATTAAATATTTAATTTCCTTTATGAAAATCCTAGGTCTAACTAGTCAAGTGTGGATGAAGCCTAAGGCCTTATCTATCCTTTCTAGATTAAGCAATTAGTAATCATGAATGACATTTATCAATTAATTACATATATGCATATTCATGGTAATTATGCATAGATCAAACAAATCAAGCATTTATTAGTTAAGTTAACAAGTTATAATTTTAAATTAACTTTTAAGTTGAGTAATGAGCTTACTGATTAATTTAGTGTTTATAGATTGGTTTCATAATTAAAAGATACTTGAATATAACTTGGTTTTTGGAGTTTAAGTTTTACCTTCGACTTGTAATCCAAGTCTAGATTTTGTAATTTGGTTAAATTATTAACAATATTTTCTAATTTATCAATTTTATCTTTTAAAATATTATTCTCTTTTTCTAATTTTCTAAGAGTTAATTTCTTTCTTTTTTTAAAATAATTTTGAGTTATTCTTATTTAGATTTGAATCAACTTTATTCATTACATTATTAGCATGCATATCTAATTTTCAAGAGAAATTTATACTAGAGTAAGCAGGATTAGCTTGGGTACCAACATCTATTGCAAAAATTAGATTTTCATGTAATGAAAATTTACTAACCTTGATTTCTCCCCCTGGATTCTTGGGCCTTCTTTTTGGGCATTAACTTTTACAGTGACCCATTCATTTGCACTTGGAGCATTCAATGTGCTTCTTCCCTATTCAGATCAATTTCTCCTTTTCCTCTGGTTGTGTCGGTCGAATCTTACGAGTAGGGCACTTGTTTCTATAGTGCCCTCTCTCCCTACACTAAAAATAAGTTATATAAAATTTACAATTTTACCTTTTAGATCCATGATAGGATTCTCCCCCTTGGTTGTTGTCATCTCGAATTCGGACTCAGATTCAACTATCTCTTCTTTGGCCCTCAATGCTATGAAATTGGTCTGATCTGATTCTTCTAATTCTAGTTTGGAGGTTGACTCTATTGGTGCAAGTCGCACCAGAATCAAACCTAAGTTTTGATGTTGTCAAAGGTTCAAGTTAAGTCTTGCTGTGATCTAACAAGTTGACTGAGTGTGCAGGTTATTACTCAACCGGGAAAGACCTAGCTGGAGGCTAGGCAGGAGAAATCTTAGCAGATCGTGGAACCCAGGTGCAAGTCCAAGTGGATCGAGGGGACCCGAAGTTTGGCGGTGCGATCGAGAGGTTTGGAGGACCGAAGATCAAGGAAAAAGTCCTGGCGAGCCGATCAAAGCTAAGTGAAAAGTCCAAATTAGATCTGGAGGATCTAAGTTTGGCAGGTAGGTTGAGGTAAACAACTGGAGGATCTACAGTGAGGTCGGGTTCCAGAAGGGAACAACCATAGATCGTTGATCCAACTGAAGAAACTGGTAAGGTTTCCAAGTTGAGATCAAGACAGTTCTATTGTCTTTTATATTACTCATGCATTATAATATATATTATTGTGCTAATATTTGTTTTGCAGGATGTTTTGCCTAACACTGTTTTGTAGGTCCGACTGGATCGGTCGACCGAACCGCTAGATCAGTCGACCGAACAAGGCAAAATCAATACAGTATTTAGATCAGGTCAGAACAGATCAAAGTCCGATCAAACGACATTGATCGGTCGACCGATCTTACTGTTCGGTCAGAACGTTGGTGACTCAGCACAAGACAGTTCATCAGCATCGAACAGAAGGAAATGGAAAAAGGCCAGATCGGTCGATCGAATCGTGGAACGGTTGACCGAACCAATCAACAATAAATGCAGCATTAAAAGAGGATCTCGGCAATCTGCAACGAACAAAGAAAGAATCTGTTCGGTCGACTGAAAAGCATGATCGGTCGACCGAACTGTTTATGATTAGTAAATGCAAAAGATCGAGTCAGCGTCAGACTCCAGCTGGGAAGGAAGGGAGTGGGTTCAGTCGACCGAACAGTGGGATCGGTCGACCGAACGTCTATTACACCAATAAAAGAAGGCTCGAAGTATGTGGCTGTTACAACACTTCTGATCATCTCAAAGCTTTTCTCTGCATACGGATTGTACTACAAGTCTTCATCAGTCCTGCAAGCTACTCCATTCGGAAGTACCGACCGAGCTTCGACTTTTAATTACTACTGTCGGTATATTTTATTTGTACTGTACTTAATTTCATATAAGATAGTAGGAGTGTTACTATCTTACATATTTGTATCTATACGATCCATTTCTTTCCGAAGATTTCGGAAAGAAGGGTTATAGTGATTGCCCATCGGTGCGGTCTAGGACCGAAGACCTTCGAGTAGGAGTCGAGCTAGACTCCGAATGAAGTAAACAAACTTGTCTACTCTTTTACTTTTCGTTGTGCACGAGTCTGATTTCAAAGAAAAAGAAAAGTGTTAAATACGTGATATTCACCCCCACCCCTCTATCACACTTAATCCATCTATCAATTGGTATCAGAGCCTCGTTAGCTCTGAAAGTTTTTAACAGATTTTCAAAGCATTTTTAAAACATTTTTTGATTTTACAATATTTTTCTTATCTCTACTTTTCAAGCACTACTAATCCCAAGACGAAAGTCTTGGAAATATTTTTATTTTAATTTTCGTCTTGCAAGGATGTCGAACTCTTATCAAGAAGGTTATAGTACTGTCCGACCTCCACTATTCAAAGGAGAAGATTTTAGTTATTGGAAGAATAGAATGGTGTGTTACTTGAAGTCCGACATCGAGCTATGGTTCACGATCCTGAAAGGCTACACTCCCTCGACGAAAGACGGAACACCATTAGAATGGACCCCCAATGATCAAGAAGGCACAACTAAACTACAAAGCAATCAACACCATTCAGTGCGGGCTCATAATGGAGGAATTGAACCGAGTCAGTCCCTACGACAACGCTAAAGAATTATGGGATTCCCTAGTAAAGCTCCATGAAGGAACCGACAAGTCCAAGGTAAATAAACGAGATTTAATTTTAAATAATTTATTTAATATAAAAATGTTTCCCGGAGAGATGACCTCGCAACTACACGCTCGACTGAAGGACATCCTCAACGGTCTTCATCTGATCGAGCATACTCTTGAAAACCGCGACACAATAAGGTATGCTTTAAACACTTTTCCGAGAAATGCTTTATGGGTATCAATTGTAGATGCGTACAAAGTTTCTAAGGACCTTTCAATTCTTAAGTTAGATGAATTATTTTGTGAATTGGAACTACACGAACAATCTAACATAAGCCATGTCGAGAAAGGAGTTGCTTTGTATTGAAGCCCGAGCAAGGAGACAAAATCAAATATCAAGATCGAGTCAGAAAGCGAGTCAGACTCTAACTCAACAAATGAAGAAGAATTAGTCAACATAGTCCGGAGACTTCTGACGAAGAAGAAATTCAGAAGAACTGCCAAAAAGACACCTCTCAATCAGACCCAAAACAAATCAGAAATGATTTGTTATGGATACAACAAGAAGGGGCGCATTTCAAAAACAAATGCCCAAATCGAAAGGAAGAAAGGCCCAAATCGACAAGATGAAAGAAGCCCTTCAAGCAACATGGGATGAAACTTCTTCTGACGAATTTGACACGGAGCAAACAAAGCATTCGAGCCATCTTGCATTTATGGCAAGAAACGAAGTTTCTAACTCCGAGTCCGATGAAGAGTACGAGTTTGAGATCGACCTCGATTCCGAGAGAAGCCCCGGATCGGAAGATCCAAATATGGTAACAATTTATTCCAAGTCTAATTTACTTAAAGTAGTTAAATGTTTGTTTAAAAAATTATCAAAATCTGAAAAATAAAATAACTTGTTACTTAAGGAAATAGAACACCTTAAGCAACAAGTTAACTTGAGTGATTCGACTAACCAAGTTCAAGTCAGAACCTCAACTAAAGTTGAAAAACTTGAGGAAGAGAATTCCAACTTGAAGGGTCAAGTTGAGCGACTCAAGAAAACGTTAGAAAGGTTCGAACTGGGATCCAAATGTCTAAATATGGTACTTGGATCACAACGAGCCGTGTACAACAAATCAGGACTTGCCCTAAACAAACAAACAAATCATATTTGTCATTAATTAGCCAAAATATTAGAAGTCAAGTCCAAGCATAGGTTCAAATAGAACATTTAACCAAACTAATTAAAACAAACATCTACTTGGTCCCTAAGAGTCAAATTCATTACTTAGATAGACCTTATCTAAGCTACGACTCAAGGGGAGCAACTAGAAATGTAGGGGATCGGTGGTCGGCTTGAAGAGGGGATGGATAGACGACACCCCCAAATCGATTACTTCCTACACTCGTTAGTATGCGCAGCAGAAATACAAGCTAACTACAAATATGAATGCAAAACACTAAAGGAAAGAAAAACAAGCACACCGCTAACACGTTCGTTTAACATGGTTCGGAGATTATGGCTCCTACTCCACGGCGTGCCCTTGAGGAGGACGATACCGATCCGTCAGTGGATTAATCCCCGGCAAACTCCGACTATCTCAAGTAGCTCCTTGTGGGTGGAGAAACCTCACCACAACACTCACAAAGACTTGAGAACAAGTAAACTACTAATTAGGGTTTACCACCACTAATTTTGTCAGCTCTAACCAAGCTCCCAAGCTTTAGTTATATAGCCCGCAGGTTGAAAACCCCACCTACCAGTCGACTGCCAAAACATGCAGTAGACTGCCCTCTGTGGAAATTCGACCGGTACATCCCAACGGCTCGATACTAGTCAACTGCTAAAATTAACAGTCGACTGCTCCACACTGACCGAATGAACAAAAGCATTCTGTTCGCTCCCAGTCGACTGAATGGTCGACTGCACCAGTCGACTGCTAAAACATGCAGTCGACTGCTACAGTAATGCTACAGTACGACTACAGAAACGCTACAGTAAACCCTAAAACTAGGATTTTACTCCGAGTACAATCTCTCATGCACTCGTACCCTTACCCTTTTGACTCACTTGACGCTTTTTTGCAGCCTTGACCTCTTGCCTTCAAGCCTACTTCCTTTGGCTCTCGCCCCTCGGATGCATTCAAGCCCGCGACTCGTCTCCAATGTCATCCTTCACGTATGCCTCGAAGTCGCTTCGCTCTGCCCCTGTCCTTGCTGTCTTGTCCACGGTCCCTCGGATGCTCCATCCTTCACCAGACCCGAAGTCATCCACCTGAGTCACATGTGTATCCTGCAGTCCTGCACAACTCACATATACATATAAAATACAAGAGTGAACCTAACTTAAACCCTTTGCCCAAACATCAAAACACATGGTCGCACGGACCATTAGGATTGCTCCAACAATCTCTCCATTTTGATGTTTGGCAATACGTTTAAGTTAGGGAAAACACATAACAAATAAACATGCTAAAACAATGGACTTACGTTGCCAAGGCTACACACTTGGACTTACACTGTCGAATGGACTTACGTTGCCAAGGCTACACACTTGGATTTACACTGCCGAATGGACTTACGTTGCCAAGGCTACACACTTGGACTTACACTGCCAAAATAAAAATACAAACATGCATTGGAACCTATCCCAAGGCTCCCCCTACACCTATGCTTTCCATTAAGCTAGGAATTTTTCCATAGGGAATTTTAAGAACCTATCACAAGGCTCCCCCTACACAAAGGCAATTAAGGTTTTTCCAACTAAACCTTACTTCTCCCCCTTTGCCTAACATCCAAAAAGCTTTCGAATAATATCCCAATTGTTAAAAATTTATCATCCAACTGATCCTAAACTCATGTATTTATCCCCCATGGATTCCATACATCTATGCGAGCTGACCCGGTTAAAATCTAGTGCTAAAAACACTTTCAGACTGATATCAATCGACTGCCCTTATCGAAATGAGCTTACAGAGACATTCTGTTCTCAAAAACACTGTTACCAGTCGACTGCTAACTGTAGCAGTCGACTGGTACGCTATTTCTGAAAAAAATTAGTCTTATTTGACCAACTTAAAAAATGCACCAGAAATTCCACAAACCTCCAAAAATTCTCAAATTTTGTGGAGAGGTCTATTTTATCAATGTCTACTTGGAAAAAATATATATAAAAATATATTTATCACAAATCCCAATATTGACACAAAATATAAAACTAGCTAAAAATTTCAATTGAACCTTGACTTAAAGTCTTAGTTTTGGCTTCCTCTTGATGTATTTGCCCATACTGACTCACAATGCATCCTTAGCATTGGTTTATATGACATCTATACATCCAAAACCAATTATCATGCTATATGACCCCAATGTCATATTTCTAAGCATGAAACATAACCCAATTGTGCTAAAATCCTAGGTTTGAGACTCAAGTCCATCTCCAAACCACTTGGCACATTTCATGACCCCTCTAGACTCCCAAGTAAAACCCACTTGAGATACATTGGCCATGGGCCCCAAATTGACTCTTTGAGCTCCCCCTAGAGCTCTTAGCCATAGTCACCTCCCTAAGTGACTCATCTACAATCGCTAGGCCACATCGGTGTACCTCCGGTGACACTTGGCCTACAAACCTACCCCTTCTTAACCTTGGACACCTTGTCCTTGGTTAATTTCTCCTTACCTTTAAATGACTTTCCCTTGCTATTTATTGATTTTTCCTTGCTATAGTCATATGCAACCCTAGCGTAAGGCTTTCCCTTAGCATTGGAGACCCTAGATCGGTATCCTAGACCTGATCTATCATTGATGGGTCTTTGACTACCCAACACCATGCCTAAACCCTTAGATCCAACATTGAATCTTTCTAGGGTTTTCTCTAAATGATCAAGTTTTGCCTTCAAGACTTGATTTTCTCTCTCTAGGTTCCTAACCCTAGAGTCAACATGTCCACCATGGATATTCCTAGACCTACCCTTTCTAGGCATATGTCTCCCTTTCTTGGGATTAATGCCTTGGGTCTCCTTAGGTCTACCATTTCTAGAGTTTTCATGAATTGGTCTCCTAAGGTTATGATCTACAATTACCCTATTCCTTTAATGATATCTAAATCCAAAATTTTTCATTTCTACATAATGATAATCATTATTTTTCCTAGCATGTATGGAGGAATTTAAATTTGACTTCAAATTTAAACTAGGATTTACCTTACCCTTTACCTTTGGAGCTCCCCCTTGACATGAGCCTCCATTCTTCCTCCACTTCTTCTCCTCCTTCTTCAAATGTGCCAACTTCTTGATTTCTTTCTTCTTTGGGCATTTGGTGTGGTAATGACCCCGCTCATCACATGTGAAGCACACTATGTGCTTCTTCTCCTTCTTCTTCCTACAACTCAAATTAGATTCAAAATGAATTGAATTGAGTTTAGGAGATACATTTTTTTACCCAATAGACATCTACTCTTATAGTGTCCCTTTTCATTGTACCCGAAACACACAATGTGATCTTTTGACTTTGCTTCGGTGGAGGTGCTCACTAGGATGACCTCCATGACCTCTTCTTCATCCGTCTTGGATTCTTCTTCAACCCTTGAGGATGTTGATGATGCTTCATCTTCCTCATCCACACTTGTGGATGGCCTTTCTTCATCCTTCTCTTCCTCGGATGTTGAGCATGGCTCAACTTCCGTTTGCTCCTCCTCAACTTGAGCAATTAAACCCATCTCCTTGGGTTCTTCTTCTTCTTGTGTAGGTTTAGGTTATTCCCGTAGAACCATCTTCACTTTGCTACACAAATCCTTGGCGTTCTTATATTCACCTACACCACTCATCACATTAGACGGCAATATATCTATTAAGATTGATATTACCTTTAAGTTTGCCTCTGATTGTGAGGTTTGCTCTTCCGTCCAATGTCGTGGTCGGAGTCTTTTTCCCTTCTTGTCTCTTGGGACTTCGAATGGGTCCTTGATCACCATTATGGTGTCCCAATCCATGTTGAAGAAGATTTTCATCTTCATCATCCAAAATGTGATGTCCCCAAGGCTTCCTCCTTCAAACTTTGGAGGTACAATCAAGTCGGTCATCTTGTTGTATTTGCTCTTCTGGGCGATTAGTCCGGTGAAGTGCGACCTTGGCTCTGATAACACTTGTAGGGGATCGGTGGTCGGCATGAAGGGGGGTTGGATAGAAGGCACCCCCAAATCGATTGCTTCCTACACTCGTTAGTATGCACAGCGAAAATACAAACTAACTACAAATATGAAAGCTAAACACTAAAGGAAAGAAAAACAAGCAAACCACTAACACGTTCATTTAACGTGGTTCGGAGATTAGGGCTCCTACTCCACGGTGTGTCCTTAAGGTGGACGATCCTGATCCGTCGGTATATTAGCCCCTGGCAAACTCTGGCTATCTCAAGTAACTCCTTGTGGGTGGAGAAACCTCACCACAACACTCACGAAGACTTGAGAACAAGTAGACTACTAATTAGGGTTTACCACCACTAATTTCGTCAGCTCTAACCAAGCTCCCAAGCTTTGGTTATATAGCCCGCGGGTTGAAAACTCCGCCTACCAGTCGATAACCAAAACATGCAGTCGACTGCCCTCTATGGAAAATCCACCGTTGCATCCCAATAGCTCAATATCAGTCGACTGCTAAAACTAGCAGTCAACTGCTCCACACTAACCGAATGAATAAAAGCATTCTGTTCGCTCCCAGTCGACTGAATGGTCGACTGCATCAGTCGACTGCTAAAACATGCAGTCGACTGCTATAGTAATGCTTGTTGGGATTTTCAGGCCGTGAAAACCGCTTTTCGCGTCGCGGAAACCCCGAATCTCCCTAGCCAACGGATCCGTGCGAAGAATAAAATTTTTCAAAAAACTACGAGTACGAGTTTACCTAGATCTACAAGGGAAAAAGGTTATACCTTTTGAAGCGAAGCCCTTCGCGTTCCCGCTTATCCAAATGGTGCCGGATCTCGAAGTTGTCAACGTAGACAACTCTCTATATGTATCCACACAAACAACTCAATGGAGAGAGAGCCTTAGAGTGTGCTAGAACTCCAAAGGGTCTCGGCAATGGTAGAGGAGGAGAGGGAGAGGGAGAGCTTGAGGAAGAGGATGAAGTGAATGTGCCTTGAATGAAAAATTCATTCCATTCCCACACAATAGTGGCCGACCACTTTCAAAAAGGTGTAACCCCCATTTCCACATTAAGTGCAATTAATGTGGAGCCATTAAAGTGAAGAATTGTAACCTCCATGAGGTGGCATCTCACTTAAGTAACCATGATGATGTGGAGCATCATCATTGGTCCACATCTTGCCAACTCACTAATGATGTGGCAAAAAGTCAAGTCAAACTTGACTTTACCTCTTCCTCTCAAGTCAAGTCAAACTTGACTTAATCTCTCTCATGGTTGATCTAATCCAACCATTTGATTCAAGCCAATTTAATATAATGAATCTAATTCATTTAATTAAATTGATTCAATGAGTCATAATCTAAATTAGACTCATTGAACACATGAATCAACTTGAGTCTAACTCAATTAGCCTAATTAGGATTACTCTTAATCCAATTTGATTCATCAAATGAATCTAATTCTCTTGGTTCATCATATGAACCTAATCTCCATCTAATTGTCCTTAGTGTGTGACCCTATAGTTTCTTGTAACGTTGGCAATGCCCTAAACCCATTTAGGAGCATAAGTAATGAGCGGTATCTAGCAACACATCATTACTACCCAAGTTACAAGAATGTTGAGATCCAACATCACCTTGTGACTACTAATTATGACTCCTCACAAAATATGACAAGTGTCCTTCTATCCTAGACATCTAGATTGATCAATGTGAGGCATAGACCGTGTCATCCTCTAATCAATCTAAATCCTGAACTCCAAGTAGACTCACTAAATAAAAGGAGCTCAATATCTCATATTGACTCATTTGGGCATGGCCATGCACTTCGCGGTCTCACTCTATCAAGAATACCGATGTCTCTCCCATCATATAGGAGGGATAGATCCCATTTACATCACTCACATCCCTCCACATAATTTGTTACATACCCAGTAATCGCCTTTATAGTCCACCCAGTTACGGGTGACGTTTGACGAAACCAAAGTACATAATTCCTTATGTAGGGAACATGGTGACTTCAGGTCTAAGCACTAGTAGTTATACTAATAGCCACATGAGAAAGTATATGACACTCATATAATGATCCATGATACTTTCTCATGGCGGGTCATTCAGTATACATTCTCTAATGTATACCCATGTGTCAACTTGATATCTCTATATCCATGACTTGTGAGATCAAGTCATCGAGTTGACCTACATGCTAGTCTTATTGCATTAACATTATCCCTAAATGTTAATACTTGACTAGGAATGATTAAGAGTAGTGTTCCCTATATCATCTCACTATCTGTTCAACTAACCGATTGATATAGGTGAGAACCTTCTACTCAAGGACGCTATTATACTTAGTTTATTTGGCACCAATACAAGTAAGTATAATAACCAAAACAAATGCCTTTTTTTTATATAGAATATGATACAACAAGTTCATAATACAAACATCAAATGATTGCCTCTAGGGCTCTAGCTAACAATCTCCCACTAGCACTAGTGCCAATCAGTGTAGGCTCTAAGCCCCAATGACCTATTGTGACCATCATGCTTCCTCTATACCAAAGCCTTGGTTAAGGGATCTGCGATGTTAGCCTCTGTGGGTACTCTGCAAATTTTCACATCTCCTCTCTTGATAATCTCTCGAATGAGATGGAAGCGCCGTAGTATGTGTTTGGTCCGCTAGTGTGAGCGAGGTTCCTTCACCTGTGCTATAGCTCCATTGTTGTCACAATAGAGCTCAATGGGGTCAGCGATACTGGGAACCACCCCAAGTTCAGTGATGAACTTGTGGATCCAAACTGCCTCCTTTGCTGCCTCTGATGCAGTAATGTACTCGGCTTCTGTTGTAGAATCAGCTACTGTGTCCTGCTTCGAACTCTTCCAGCTCACAGCACCACCATTAATGCAAAATACGAGTATGTCATCCACATACAATATGAGGAAGCTAGCAACTATGTCCCTAGCTCATCATTGCCTCCATATATCAAGAAATATTCTTTAGTCCTTTTTAAGTACTTAAGAATATTCTTGACCGCTATCCAGTGACTTTCACCTAGATCTGACTGGTATCTGCTCTTCATGCTCAAAGCATATGAGACATCAGGTCGAGTACATAACATGGCGTACATGATAGATCCTATGGCTGAGGCATAAGGGATCTGATCCATGCGATCTCTCTCCTCTCTAGAAGAGGGACCTTGAGTCTTCGAAAGATTCACGCCATGTGACATCGGCAGAAATCCCTTCTTGGAGTTCTGCATGGCAAACCGAAGGAGTACCTTGTCAATATATGTACTCTGACTTAGGCCAAGCAATCTCTTAGATCTATCTCTATAGATCTGCATCCCTAGAATGCGGGATGCTTCACCTAAGTCCTTCATTGAGAAACATGTCCCTAGCCAAGTCTTGATAGACTGTAGCAAAGGGATGTCTTTCCCAATGAGCAGTATGTCATCCACATACAATATGAGGAAGACAACTATGTCCCATACAACCTTCTTGTAGACACAAGGTTCATCTTTATTCTTGATGAAACCAAACTGTTTGATTGCATCTCTGAGAAGATTCCAGCTCCGAGAAGCTTTCTTTAGTCCATAAATGGACCTATGCAGTTTGCATACTCTGCTAGTATGCTTTGGATCTACAAAACCCTCAGGTTGTGTCATGTACACATCCTTGAGTAGGTTTCCATTTAGAAACGTGGTTTTGACATCCATCTGCTAGATCTCGTAATCGTGGTAAGCTGCAATAGCAAGCATGATCCGAATGGACTTAAACATCGCTACTGGTGAAAAGGTTTCATCATAGTCAATACCATGAATCTGCTTGAAACCTTTAGCTACCAAGCGACCCTTATAGATAAGTCCATCCATGTCAGTCTTTTTCTTAAAGACCCACTTACACCCTATGAGTTTTACCCCTTCAGGTGGATCAACCAAAGTCCATACTTGGTTGGTGTACATGGATTCCATTTTGGATCTCATGGCTTCTTGCCATTTCTCAGAATCTGATCTCATCACAGCTTCCTGATAGGTGGTAGGCTCATCCTCTATGAGCACAACGTCATCATGGTCAAACAAGAGAAATGAGTATCTCTCAGGCTGACGACGTACCCTATCAGACCTGCGAAGAGGTATGTCTACTTGAACTGGTTGTTGTTCCTCAACTCTTTGTGGAACATCATCCACAACACTTTTTGGTTCCAGTTCAACTTCCATCGAGGCTTCAGTGCTAGGATCCGCATCTTGAACTTCTTCAAGATCGAATGTACTCCCACTAGTCTTTCTAGAAACAAAGTCCCTTTCTAGAAAGACTCCAGTCTTTGCCACAACTATCTTGTGCTGACTGGGAATGTAGAAGTAATATCCCTTAGTTTCCTTGGGATATCCTATAAAGTAGCACTTGTCGGATTTGGGTCCTAATTTATCTGAGACTTGACGTCTAACGTAGGCCTCACATCCCCAAATCCTCATGAAAGACACTTGGGCATCTCTCCCAGTCCATATCCTATATGGTGTCTTTATCACGGCCTTGGATGGAACTCGGTTGAGTATAAAAGTGGCCGTGTCTAGAGCATAACCCCAAAGGAATGTCGGAAGATCTGTGTGACTCATCATAGATCGTACCATATCTAATAGGGTACGATTCCTCCTTTCGGATACACCATTCCACTGTGGTGTTCCAGGAGGAGTGAGTTGGGAGAGAATCCCACACTCAGCTAGATAGTCACGAAACTCATGGCTAAGGTATTCTCCACCTCGATCTGATCGAAGTATCTTAATACTCTTGCCAAGCTGGTTCTGTACTTCATTCTTGAATTCTTTAAACTTTTCAAAGGATTCAGACTTATGTGTCATCAAGTACACATAACCATATCTACTGAAGTCATCAGTAAATGTGATGAAGTACCTATAACCGCCTCTAGCCGTGACATTGAAAGGGCCACATACATCACTATGTATAAGTCCTAACAAATCAGTCGCTCTTTCGTTGTGCCCACTAAAGGGTGTCTTGGTCATCTTGCCTAGTAGGCATGACTCGCACGTCTCATAAGATTCAAAATCAAATGAGTCCAGCAAACCATCCTTATGGAGCTGGGGTAAGCGCTTGTCATTTATATGACCTAAGCGACACTGTCAGAGATAGGTTTGGTTCAGGTCATTTGACTTGAACCTCTTGGTATTTATGTTATAAATAAGGCTTTCAAGATCTTGAATATAGAGTCCGTTTATCAGAGGTGCACTACAATAGAACATATCGTTTAAATAGACGGAACAACATTTGTTCTTTATTGTAAACGAGAAACCTTTCTTGTCCAAACAAGAAACTGATATAATGTTCTTAGTTAATGCAGGCACATAACAATAATCATCTAATTCTAGTACAAGGCCAGAGGGTAGAGATAGATGATAAGTTCCTATAGCAACAGCAGCAACCCGTGCTCCATTGCCTACTCGTAGGTCTATCTCACCCTTCGTCAATGCCCTGCTATTTCTCAGCGCTTGTACATTAGTACAAATATACAAAGCACATCCAGTATCTAATATCCACGATGAAGAAATAGAGAGGTTGACTTCTATAACATGTATACCTGAAGTAGAAATCTTATTTCTCTTCTTCTTAAGATCTTCCATGTATTCTTTGGAGTTCCTCTTCCAATGCCTTGCTTTTCCATGATATAGGTGACAAAGATGTTCAACCATATCATAAGCACTCATCAACTTATGTTGCTTCTGAAGCTCAGAGTTCATGGTCGCGAGCATAAGACAGGACACATCTAATGCGTCATCTTGATATTTCTTATAAGCATCTTTGTCAGCTCGCGTGGCAGTGGTAGGAGGTGCCTCCGGAATGGGATGTTCTAGAACGTACAGTTTACGTTCTTGGGTGAGAACTATTCTCAGGTTCTTGTACCAGTCTAGGAAATTTGCTTCGTTGAGCTTGTCCTTGTTAAGGACAGAATGGAGAGAGAAGTTGTTCGTGTTTAACGTCATGGAAATTCTACAACAGAAATAAATGCAGAAAATAAATATCATATTCTTTAAATCATTTAATTAGGCCTTTAACTAAATGATGCTCCCACTGAATTCTATAATTCATGTGGGACAAGATCCATATCATTAACCCTTGAGTTAGCTTTGGCTAATACGCCCAAGACTTAGTATGATCGGTAGGTAACTAATTACCAATTATATCTCTATGCAACTCTTGTTTATAGGATCAAAATCTGCATTAATATTAAAACTCGAGTTAGCTTTGGCTAATACGCCTAAGAGTTAATATAAACGTGATTTTGACCTATCTACCAACCATTGGATAATGTCTATAGTTAAACTTGATCCAATTGAGTTAACTAGTTACTCAATCTAATTGAGTTATACTCACCCATGCCTTGATCGGCGGGACCAAGATTGTCCCTCCGTACCCTACCAAGATAGTATGTGTTGCTCTGCTTTGGCAGATTCAACAACAACATGCGATCGAGGTAGTGGTAGGTATCACGGCATGGTAGGCATTACGAGTTGTCGTGATTTAGATCTAATATAAACGATGATGCGTATCATATACTCGATAGATCTAATCTAATCGAAGGGTGCATCATGTGCACGACTTAGATCTAATCTAATCGTTAGGCACTAATTAATTACTTAATTAACTAGCATGCATCACATACACACAAAAGCAATTAAATAAATAATTTTGTGATTATGTCATGGCCCTACTACGATCTTCTCAAGCCAATGAGAAGATCGAATGGTCAACCTAAGGTCAACAGCTTCTCAAGCGCCTTCCTTTTGACCACCTTGTGTTGCTCGCGCCTTCCTCGTAACTCCGTCTTGAGTGGACCTTCCACCGCTTCAAAATTTACATTACATTTTGAAACTCGAGTTACATTCGAGTCTAAATCTAATTTACAACCAGAATATAAATAGGGAGGCACGACACGCAGGTCGCGTATCAAATATAGCACACACAAACACATGACGGCAAGCAGGCCATATTATAAATTACAACACAAATCCAATCATATTGGGTCTTTTTGGGCCATTACTATCAAAAAAATAATATATAATTCTAAATTATATATTTTTTTCATAATTTTCTGTAATTTTTCATAATTTTTACAATTTTTATGAGTAAATTTTTCCCAGCGGTCCCGATTAGCGATTTCGGGCGCAATCGCGGAGCAAATCCCCTTGCGGGGTTAGGGGCAGTACCCCTACCTGCGATCTAACCATAATGAGTTGCTCCTAAGCGATCCTACAGCGCCTTAGCCCGCTGTCCCAAAAAGTTTTGGGTCGAAACATTGTCGTAACGGAAAAATCTTCTCGGTAGTCGAAGCCTACAAGTGTCTAAACACTTGTGCTTCACTTCTACGAGAAAAATACCCTTTAAAACTTTAAAAAACATGAAATTACAGAAATTCATAGAATTTTTATTTTTCATAAAAACCAAAATAAACTCGTACACGCTTTCGCACGTGGTTCTGATACCACTGTTGGGATTTTCGGGCCGCGAAAACCGCTTTTCGCGTCGTGAAAACCCCGAATCTCCCTAGCCAACGGATCCGTGCGAAGAATAAAATTTTTCGACAAACTATGAGTACGAGTTTACCTAGATCTACACTTAGATCTACAAGGGAAAAAGGTTATACCTTTTGAAGCGAAGCCCTTCGCGTTCCCGCTCGTCTAAATGGTGCCGGATCTCGAAGTTGTCAACGTAGATAACTCTCTATATGTATCCACACAAATAACTCAATGGAGAGAGAGCCTTAGAGTCTGCTAGCACTCCAAAGGGTCTCAGCAATGGTAGAGGAGGAGAGGGAGAGGGAGAGCATGAGGAAGAGGATGAAGTGAATGTGCCTTGAATGAAAATTCATTCCATTCCCACACAATAGTGGCCGACCACTTTCAAAAAGGTGTAACCCCCATTTCCACATTAAGTGCAATTAATGTGGAGCCATTAAAGTGAAGAATTGTAACCTCCATGAGGTGGCATCTCACTTAAGTAACCATGATGATGTGGAGCATCATCATTGGTCCACATCTTGCCAACTCACTAATAATGATGTGGCAAAAAGTCAAGTCAAACTTGACTTTTCCTCTTCCTCTCAAGTCAAGTCAAACTTGACTTAATCTCTCTCATGGTTGATCTAATCCAACCATTTGATTCAAGCCAATTTAATATAATGAATCTAATTCATTTAATTAAATTGATTCAATGAGTCATAATCTAAATTAGACTCATTGAATACATGAATCAACTTAAGTCTAACTCAATTAGCCCAATTAGGATTACTCTTAATCCAATTTGATTCATCAAATGAATCTAATTCTCTTGGTTCATCATATGAACCTAATCTCCATCTAATTGTCCTTAGTGTGTGACCCTATAGTTTCTTGTAACATTGGCAATGCCCTAAACCCATTTAGGAGCATAAGTAATGAGCGGTATCTAGCAACACATCATTACTACCCAAGTTACAAGAATGTTGAGATCCAACATCACCTTGTGACTACTAATTGTGACTCCTCACAAAATATGACAAGTGTCCTTCTATCCTAAACATCTAGATTGATCAATGTGAGGCATAGACCGTGTCATCCTCTAATCAATCTAAATCCTGAACTCTAAGTAGACTCACTAAATCAAATGAACTCAATATCTCATATTGACTCATTTGGGCATGGCCATGCACTTCGTGGTCTCACTCTATCAAGAATACTGATGTCTCTCCCGTCATATAGGAGGGATATATCTCATCTACATCACTCACATCCCTCCACATAATTTGTTACATACCCAGTAATCACCTTTATAGTCCAACCAGTTACGGGTGACGTTTGACGAAATTAAAGTACATAATGTTGAACCCCATGGTAGTTTTGATGTGATCAACCAAGTTGGTTAGGTCCTGCGTTGTATTTGATCCCTGTGTCTGAGTGTGCAGGAGCTTAGGAGCACATAAAGTCGAGCGGAAGACGCAGCTAGCGAGAAGGACAGTACGGGAAGGGAGCCGACGGGCTCGGTGCGTCCGAAGGACGAGAGAGCTACGGAAGAGTACTCCGGTGGGCGTGAAAAGCATGCGCGGCGTTCGAGGGACGTTAAGTCGGGACGGGAGAAGGCCGGGAATTGGGTTCGGGTGAGCCCTATTCCGGTTGGCCGCAATCACCCAAAAGACCGGAGCGTCGGAAGTCAAAGTGGAGCAAAGACACAAGCTGGAATGTTGAGCTGCCAGCTTGGAGGCGCCTCCATCAGGCTTGGAGGCTTCAGGCTTGATGAAGGCGCCTTCAACAGGTCAAAATGACCGTTTTCGTTCGGATAGAGTTCTATCCGCTGACCGAGCTGTGGAGGCGCCTTAAACCTTGTTGGAGGCGCCTTGGACCCTCGGGATAGAATTTCCAGAGGCTATTTAAAGGCCCCTGGAGCTAAGAATTGAAGAACAACTCAAGCAATCAATCTGTAATCAATTCCTAGCAGCTAAGTGAGCGTTCTAAGTGTAAAAAGGCTTCTCCGCCTACAGGAAAGGAGATTCTGATAGTAGAGCTTTTTCATTGCCCTGGATTAACAACCTCCTTGGTTGTAACCAGGTTAAATTCTGTTTCTGTTTCTTTTTCTGTCTCGTTAATTTACTTGTTATTTTATTGCTGATTTAAATTCTGAGTTGAAATCCGAGGAGGGTATAGTTTGTTTTTGTTTTCAGCAATTCACCCCCCTCGTGTCGGTCTCCGCTGAACCAACAAGTGGTATCAGAGCCTGATCGCCTCAGAAGGACTAACCGCCAACTGAAGCACTACGATCAAGACGATGGCCGGAGCGAAGTTCGACGGAGATTTCGCTACATGGAAGCGAAAATTGGAGGTATTTTTTAAAACCGATTTTGATATTCTTATTACAATGAAATATGGTTTTGCAGCGCCGAAAGACAAAGAAGAAAACACATGGAGCAAGAAGGAGCAAGCCGATTTCGTCGCCAACGAAAAGGCAGAGTTCCACCTGCTCAGTGTGCTGCCGCCGCAAGAAGTAAATCGGATCGGAAGCTACGACTCAGATTCCTGGAGCTACACGAAGGTACTTCCGAAGCGAAGCTAGCGAAGCGCGACTTCCTCCGGAACCAGTTAACGAACCTCCAGATGAACCCAGGCGAGAAGGTAGCGCAACTCCAAGCAAGAATAAAGGAGCTAATAACGCAACTAACGAACCTTGGAGAAGAGGTAACTAACCGGGACTCTATCCGGTACGCGCTCAACGCCTTCCCTAGAACTCCAGAGTGGGCTTCCTTAGTAGATGCGTATTACATCTCTAAGGACCTCGAGGTAAGTACTTTAGAACAATTATTTTCCACTTTTGAACTTCACGAATCTCGAGTTTCAGAACCCATCGGAGCAGAGAAGACAAGTCAGAACATTGCCTTAAAGGAAAAGATGAACAGTTCTGACTCCGAAGCCTCAGTCGACGAATCCGAAATGGCACTACTGGTAAGACGCTTCAATAAGTTTTTTAGTACTAATAAATTTAAATCGCAGAGGCATCATCGAAAGAAGAGGATGGTTCGCTGCTACAACTGCAACGAAGAGGGACACATCATAGATGACTGCCCAAAACTAAAGAGAAAGGAGAAAGAAAGGGCAAAGCCAAAATACAAGAAACCAGAACCCTCCAAGCACAAGAATCTGAAGGCTACTTGGTCAGATTCGTCAACCTCCGAATCGGAAGTCGAAGAATTCTCGGGACTAGCACTGATGGCCAACCATCAGCAAGAAGAAACGTCCAGCTCAGAGATGAGCATCGACGAAGGGGGAGGAACGTCAGAAGAAAAGGGGGAGCGTCACCAGACCAGGTAAGTAAGGTACGCAATCTAACCCCAACTCAATCTTTCAAATTTATCAAGTCTCTTTCTAAAGAGTTAGATCAATTAGAAAAAGAGAATGCTGAACTAAAGTTGAACTTAGCAAGAGCATGCCCGTTAGAAATGTATGATCATCTAAAATCAGAAAATGAAAATTTAAAATTAGAAATTGAAAAATTTAAAAATGATGCATGCTTAAAGAAATTTCCAAAGTCAAAAATTAGAACTTATGGTAAATTAAATTGGTATATAAGGAAGCATCAAGGTCAACTTAGAAAAATACCAAGAAACTATGTACCCCCTAGATTTTTGAATAATCCTGTAGGAAAGAACCTCTATTGGGTTCCAAAATCTGTGCTTAATTAATTTTTCAAAAATTAAAAGCTTAAAGTGAGAGAATTAAACATTGAAATTCTTTATGGAAGCTTTGTCTAAGGAAGTGGTTGTTACTCCAATAACCAAGAAGGCCTAGTGCCTCGCCACGACCTGGAAGCTAAAATATTGGAAGAAAATGTTTAATTAACTTTTTTTTAAAAAGCATTAAACTAGAATCAAATAATGCTTTAAAAGTTTTTAAATCTTTTTAAATTCTAAAAAGTCAGATTGTGAAAAAAAAAAAAATTTGGGAAAATTCGTTTTGACTTAATTTTGACTTAGAAGATTATTTTTTTTTTGAATAACTTAGAATTCATTTTTAACTTAGAATTTTTTTTTAAAATTCTATACATTTCACTTAACTTAAGTTATTTGTTTCAGATTTTCTTAATCCCATTTTTGCTGTGATCAAAGGGGGAGAGAAAAGTACAAGTTTAGGGGGAGTTAGAAAAAATTTAAAATTTCTGTTATTATTTTTATAAAAAGTGTTGCAATTTTACTAATTGCAAAAATTATGTTTAACTAGTTAGTTTAGTAATTTTTCTTTAAAATTACTTTTTATGTCTATTTTAACCCTAACTTGAACTTGGGTTGATGCACATCAAAAAGGGGGAGATTGTTGAACCCCATGGTAGTTTTGATGTGATCAACCAAGTTGGTTAGGTCCTGCGTTGTATTTGATCCCTGTGTTTGAGTGTGCAGGAGCTTAGGAGCACAGGAAGTCGATCGGAAGACGCAGCTAGCGAGAAGGACGGTACGGGAAGGGAGCCGACGGGCTCGGTGCGTCCGAAGGACGAGAGAGCTGCGGAAGAGTACTCCGGTGGGCGTGAAGAGCGTGCGCGGCGTTCGAGGGACGTTAAGCCGGGACGGAAGGCTGCTCGAGGAGAAGGCCGGGAATTGGGTTCGGGTGAGCCCTATTCCGGTTGGCCGCAATCACCCAAAAGACCGGAGCGTCGGAAGTCAAAGTGGAGCAAAGACACAAGCTGGAATGTTGAGCTGCCAGCTAGGAGGCGCCTCCATCAGGCTTGGAGGCGCCTCCATCTTGAAGGCGCCTCCAAGGGCGCCTTCAGGCTTGATGAAGGCGCCTTCAACAGGTCAAAATGACCGTTTTCGTTCGGATAGAGTTCTATCCGTTGACCGAGCTGTGGAGGCGCCTTAAACCTTGTTGGAGGCGCCTTGGACCCTCGGGATAGAATTTCCAGAGGCTATTTAAAGGCCCCTGGAGCTAGGAATTGAAGAACAACTCAAGCATTAATCAATCTGTAATCAATTCCTAGCAACTAAGTGAGCGTTCTAAGTGTAAAAAGGCTTCTCCGCCTACAGTAAAGGAGATTCTGATAGTAGAACTTTTTCATCGCCCTGGATTAACAACCTCCTTGGTTGTAACTAGGTTAAATTCTGTTTCTGTTTCTTTTTCTGTCTCTTTAATTTAGTTGTTATTTTATTGCTGATTTAAATTCTGAGTTGAAATCCGAGGAGGGTATAGTTTGTTTTTGTTTTCAGCAATTCACCCCCCTCTTGCCGGTCTCCGCTGAACCAACACATAACTCCTTATGTAGGGAAGCATGGTGACTTCAGGTCTAAGCACTAGTAGTCATACTAATTGCCACATGAGAAATTATATGACACTCATATAACGATCCATGATACTTTCTCATGGCGGGTCATTCAGTATACATTCTCTAATGTATACCCATGTGTCAACTTGATATCTCTATATCCATGACTTGTGAGATCAAGTTATCGAGTTGACCTACATGCTAGTCTTATTTCATTAACATTGTCCTTGAATGTTAATACTCAACTAGGAATGATTAAGAGTAGTGTTTCCTATATCATCTCACTATCGGTTCAACTAACCTATTGATATAGGTGAGAACCTTCTACTCAAGGACGCTATTATACTTAGTTTATTTGGCACCAATATAAGTAAGTATAATAACCAAAACAAATACCTTTTATTTATATAGAATATGATACAACAAGTCCATAATACAATCATCAAATGATTGGCTCTAGGGCTCTAGCTAACAACGCTATAGTACAACTGCAGTAATGCTACAGTAAAACCCTAAAACTAGGATTTTACTTCGAGTACACTCTCATGCACTCGTACCCTCACCCTTTAGACTCACTTGACGCTTCTTTGCAGCCTTAACCTCTTGCCTTCAAGCCTACTTCCTTTGGCTCTCGTCCCTCGGATGCATTCAAGCCCGCGGCCAATGTCATCCTTCACGTATACCCCGAAGTCGCTTCGCTCTGCCCCTGTCCTTGCTGCCTTGTCCACGGTCCCTTGGATGCTTCATCCTTCACCGGAACCGAAGCCATCAACCTGAGTCACATGTGTATCCTGCAGTCCTGCATAACTCACATACATATATCAAATACAAGGGTGAACCTAACTTAAACTTTTTGCCCAAACATCAAAACACATGGTCACATGGACCATTAGGATTGCTCCAACAAGAAAGACAATTCAACCAACATGATTGACCAAACTTATACACTTAGGATTAGGTTTACTTTACGCTTAGAACGGTTAGATAAAAAAGGTTTACCAAACCCTACAACATAGCATCGGAAAGGATTGGGATGATAGTACGTCAAGGAAACTTTGTCGAATGCATGTCTAGGATGAATCTTGTGTATTCTACCTTGTGCACTAGACTTAGTGGATCTGACCAAGCTACCCCAGTCAAACATGGGCTAGTTAGTCCAAAATTTAGTATTAAATATTTTGAGCGGGAATAGTTTGGAAGATTTTCAGCAAGTGGTCCACTGTTGATACACAAGAAGGTCATAAGCCTCGCCATTGAACTAAAATCTTATCCTTAGGAAGCCTGCTTGATTAACCCAAAGATAAATTTGAATCTAACATGGGTTCAACAACCATTTTCAATAATTCAATAATTTAAAATTATTTAAAATTTTAAAAAAATAAAAATAAAAATATATAACCAAATTAAAATTATTTTAAAACTTAATTAAAATCCTTTTAAAAAACCTAATTAAAATTATTTTAAAACTTAATTAAAATATTTTTAAAACTTAATTAAAATTACTTTAAAACTAAATTAAAATTATTTTAAAACTTAATTAAAATCTTTTTAAAACCTAATTAAAATTAATTTTAAAACCTAATTAAAATTATTTTAAAACTTAATTAAAATATTTTTAAAACTTAATTAAATTTATTTTAAAACCTAATTAAATTTATTTTAAAACCTAATTAAAATCATTTTAAAACTTAATTAAAATTATTTTAAAACCTGATTAAAATTATTTTAAAACCTGATTAAAATTATTTTAAAACCTAATTAAAATTATTTTAAAACTTAATTAAAATCTTTTTAAAACTTAATTAAAATATTTTTAAAACCTAATTAAAATTATTTTAAAACTTAATTAAAATTATTTTAAAACTTAATTAAAATATTTTTAAAACCTAATTAAAATTATTTTAAAACTTAATTAAAATTATTTTAAAACTTAATTAAAATCTTTTTAAAAACCTAATTAAAATTATTTTAAAACTAAATTTAAATCTTTTTAAAACCTAATTAAAATTATTAAAATTTATTTTTGAAACCTAATTAAAATTATTTTGAAACTTAATTAAATTTATTTTAAAACCTAATTATTTTAAAACTTAATTAAAATTATTATTTTTAAAACTTAAATAAAACTATTTTGAAACCTAATTAAAATTAGTTTAAAACTTAATTAAATTTATTTTAAAACCTAATTAAAACTATTTTTAAAACTTAAATAAATCTATTTTGAAACTTAATTAAAATTATATTAAAACCTAATTAAAATTATTCTTAAAAACTTAACTTAAAATTATTTTTAAAAAAACTATTCTAAAAAATTAATTATACTATTTTAAAAGTTAAAAATTATTAACAATACTAACAAAACCTAAACTTATCCTTTAACCAAACTTTGGCTTAACTCCTACATTTTTGTAGGAATCCAAAGATCTGGACAACTGGATCTTGGACAGCGGCTGCTCCAGACACATGACTGGGGATCAACACAAATTTATCAATATCAAATTAAAAAACTTAGGATCAGTTGCCTTTAGAAACAATGGCAAAATAAAGGTAATAGGTATAGGTGAAATTTATTTACAGTCTAACATTTCAATTAAAAAGGTTTTACTTATTGAACATTTTCATTACAATTTGCTTAGTATAAGTCAACTCTGTGATTCAGGATTTAAGGTTAAATTTTTATCCTCTGAATGCTTGATAATAACTCATCTAATATATTATTAAGAGCCTTTAGAGATAAAAATATATATGCAATTCATCTACCTGAAACAATACCCAAATGTTTGTTAACAAATCATGATGAAACTTGGTTGTGACATAGGAGATTAGCTCACACCCACTTTAGAATTTTACTAAAATTAAACAAAATTGGTTTGGTTAAGGGTTTTCCAAAGTTAGGGAATCCTATAAACAAATTCTGTAATTCTTGTCAACAAAAAAAACAAATTAAATCAACTCATAAACCTACTAATCAAAATAGAACAAATGGAATATTAGACCTATTACACTTAGATTTATTTGATTCTCATGGAATAAAATCTTTAAATGGAGTCAAACTGCTTAGTAATTATTGATGACTACTCTAGATATACTTGGGTAAAATTCTTATCTAAGAAAAATGAAACCTTTGAAATATTTAAACATTTCTGTAAACAAATAGAAACCGAAAAAGAAATTAAAATTAAGAAAATAAGAAGTGATAATGGAGGAGAAATTTAAAAATTAAAATTTTAATAATTTTTGCCTAGAAAATGGTTATCACCATGAATTTTCATATCCAAGAACTCCACAACAAAATGGCTTAGTAGAACATCAAAATAGAACTTTACAAGAAGCTTCATGAACAATGATAAATGAATATAATTTACCAAAGTATTTCTGGGCTGAAGCTGTTAATACAACTTGTTATGTCTAAAATAGAATTACAATTAATAAATATCTAAATAAAGCATCTTATGAAATTTATTTTAATAAAATTCTAAACATAAAATATTTTAAAGTATTTGGATGTAATGTACACATATTAAATCTTAAAGATTACTTAGGTAAATTTACTTCAAAAACTCAAAAAGGAATATTTCTAGGTTATTAATCTACAAGTAGAGCCTATAGGGTTTATAATAAGTCTACTTTAAAAATTGAAGAAACCACTAATGTAACCTTTAACGAATACGATGACATGTCTATTAATAAACATGGTTCAGTTGATAACGACGAAGAAGACAAGTTTACACAAACCAATCAACTTGAAAATTCTACTTCAAGAATAGTAAAATCTAACCCTAATCATCCAATTGATCAAATCATAGGAAATCCTGAATTACGAGTTCAAAAAAGATTTTCTTTTAGGAACTTAAGTCAAATAGCCCTAATATCCAAAATTGAACCTAAAAACATAATTGATGCACTTGCAGAACCTAATTGGGTAATTGCAATGCAAGAAGAGTTAAACCATTTTGAACGAAATCAGGTTTGGGATTTAGTTCCTCCACCAACAGATAAGTTAGTCATTAACACTAAATGGGTTTTTAGGAATAAATTAGACAATCAAGGAGAAATATTAAGAAATAAAGCCCGTCTAGTAGCGAAAGGGTTCAGTCAAGTCGAAGGACTCGATTACGACGAGACTTATGCCCCGGTAGCTAGACTTGAATCAATTAGAATGTTGCTAGCCTATGTAGTATTTAAAGGTTTCAAGTTATACCAAATGGACGTTAAATCGGCTTTCCTAAATGGACATATTAAGGAAGAAGTCTACGTAAGTCAACCACCCGGATTTGAGGATGTAGAAAAACCAACTCAAGACTTTAAGCTAAAAAAGACTTTAAGCTAAAAAAGGCTTTATATGGACTAGAACAAGCACCTAGGGCTTGGTATGAAAGAATGTCTAGTTTTCTTAAATCAAAAGGGTTTAAAGAAGAACAAATTGATCCTACACTTTTTATTAAAACTTTTAATTTAGACATTTTCTTAGCTCAAGTCTATGTTGACAATATTGTATTTGGATCAACCAACTCAAAATTCTTAAAAGAATTTGTCACTTTAATGGAAAATGAATTTGAAATGAGTTTAGTTGGTGAATTAAACTATTTCTTAGGTCTTCAAATTATAAAAACTAAAGATGATAACTATCTACATCAAACTAAATATGTTACGCCCTAGGTAGTCCCTGTCAGAAGAAATTTCGATAGCATCTCCCCTGTACGGGTGACAATATGAATCCAGATATACATATATCCATACCTCGGCCCGCACGGCCGGAATAATACAATACAAATAATAAATAAACCACGTAGTTTATATAAACATTTCACACAGTTCAATATAATCAATCCACGTAGTTTAATATGCAGCCTTCGGCTGACAACAAAATGTATAAAAAGGAAAGATGATCTAGAAATCATCGTAGATATACGTAAACTCCTACTCCACTATAACGAAGAAAACACAGTCAACGAAATAATGGAAATACTGCAGTGGAAAACATAAGAAGCAAGCCCAAAGAGTCCATCATAAAGTCCTCAATACAAGAACCCACATCACCGGTATATAACGACATAGAATGAATACAAAAAATCTATAACCGAAAATCGTCACAAAAAGGGAGGGCTAGCGACTGGAATCTGCCGACGGCCTCAACCCGAAAAGTAGTAATATAACAGTGTGAGTCCAAGAACTCAGTAGGTAACCAATAGATATGTACAACAACATATAACCACCAGCAACAACCTATGGTACAGTCTCCTAAACCATAGAACCTATAGTACAGTCTCCTAACAGTATAATAGGTATGCATAGCTGAATAAACTGTAATAAGTAACAGTAAGCATGTAATACAGTCTACAGCAAGAATAATAAGAAATGCATAACTAAAATAAATTGTACTCACTTGCAAATCCTCTGAGCTGTAACTGTGAACATACACAGGTAAAAATAGTCAGAGTAAAAAAAATATATCCTGTATGCATGTCAATCATATGCAATCACCAAAATGCATCATCCAATATACATCAATCACAAAGAATGCAATCTGTGCATATGATGCAAATAACATGTCCTGGTCACCCCTGACACCAGTCAGCTATCTCACAAGCAATGGTGAGACCGAGTGGGTTGGGCTGTGACACCGTGCACTCTGCTGTCACTACCCCTGAAGAGTGACCGAGTGGACGAGATGCTGTCGGAGTACACCTATCCTCCTACCTCAATCATAGTGAGGGAGCGCAATGCTCTCATCTCCCGGTATGCGATGATGGGGAGGGATCCCAGCGTGCTACCACGCTGCAGTCACACTACCCATGAGCATCCCAGCGGACCACCATCGAGCAACCTACCATACACACCCTGAGTGTTGTGCCACTACCCATGCAGTGGTCATGTTGTGTGCAGGCCCATGTAGCCGGCCAACGAGCTCAAAAATAATGGAGTCGTCAATCGCCCAGCATGCAATCATGCGAGATGGTGTATGCGGCTACAACATGTCATACCTAAAGATATCATCCTCCATATGTATAGGTGCCAAAAAGATAAACTATATATAACAAGGATAATAACAACATGAATTCAACAACATATAACGAGTATTTCTAGCAACAAATCCTGTGTAGATAACCACTATAAATATCCATCTCTACAGACATACATGCACATGGTAGGAAATAAAAGTATACCAGACTAAAGTATAACATATAATAGTAGACGCATGTATCAAGTATCAACGAAAACTAAAATCCTGGGAAAGTGCTAAACTACTAATTGCCACTAGTCATATATACACTATACATATCATAAAACAATATCAAAAAGATAAGTCAAAGGGTACCCGCCTCAAATAGAAGGTACAATCAAGCAATCCAAAGTCGACGTCGAGACGCCCGTCTCGAATTAGAATCATGCGTCAAACAATATATATATTTTATTTAGCTAACTCCATATGAATAGCTAAATAAAATCCCTAGAACTAAATTAGGGCAAAACCCTAATCAACTCAACCTCAATCTACCTAATTAAATCTAATGGTTAATTAGGGTTAGTTACCTAATCCCTAATCAACAATTAGATTAGAAATCCAAACTTAAATTAAGTCCTATTGTTGACTAGGATTAATTGCCTTAACCCTAATCATTCCATTAGATTAAATCTAAGCAAAAAAATCTAATCACAATCAACAACTAATTATACCTAAATCAACACATAAACCTAATTCATCTAGTAATCCAATTTATCCCTAATCCAATATATAAACCTAATTACATCATGTATCAAAATCCCCACACATACCTAGATTCTCAGCCCCTATTGATTGCTGGATCAAGGGATGATGCTGGAAATCACCTCACGATCACACTTCCTGCACCACAGCAGCTGAACCTCACTGCTCTGATCGAGCTACTGAATACCCCAGTACACAGAACCTCACCTCCTGGAATTCTTCCCTTCCGTTCGGTTCAAGGTGGAACCAAGAAATAGAGATCACAAAATCCAAAACAACACGTAGCAATTATACCCTAATAGCTCACTGATGGAAACACTAGGGATGCTTACCGTGTGCAGAAAGGAAACTAGAACCCATGATAGTAGATCCAAGCCGGCGATGAAGAGGAAAGGTCGAGGCTAGGGCTAGGACCCCCTTCTCCATTGAAGATATGCTCACACGAAGCAGTGATCTGAATGTAAAGCCCGAGTGATGAACCTAGGGCACAGTTCGAAGAGAATCAAGAGAAGAAAAAGAATCACCGACTGTGCTAGGGCACGAGTCGGAGGAAATAGAGGGAAAAGGAGGGAAGAAGGACCAAGAATGTCACTTACCCTCGAAGCCCTAAGGCATCTCCACACTGGCGATCGATGAATCTAGATCAATCCAGCGATCTGCAACCCGGAGAATGAAAAACGTCGGCCGGATCTGAGATCAATAGGCGTCGATGCCAGCGGAGAAGGATTGACGGAGCTGGAGCCTTGCTCCCGTCGTCGTCGCTCGTCCGTGAGAGAGAACAAAGAAGGAAGAGAGGGGAGATCGGGTATGGAGAGGGTCGTTCGACGTTGGGTGGTTTGAGAGAAACGACAATTTGGGAAGAAGAAAATAAAAGGAAAAAGGAGTTATATAATAAAAATATTTCCTCACTTAAACATGTATCCCAAACATGCTTTATCCATGCCCGCCGATCGATTACCTCAAAATCCTCCATACGAGCTCCGAAAAATTCCCAGAAAATTTCTAAAAATTCCAGAAAATTTTTATAAGGCTATTTCTCAAATAACCCTATTTATTAAAATTTTTTGATATCTTACATTCTCCCCTAATAATAAAAATTTGGTCCCTAAATTTCGCTATAACCAACAGCAAACACTCAAATATAACCAAACAGTATAAATGTTGAAAAGAACTCTAACCCACATACCTCAAGTAAAAATATGGGGGTATCGAGCTCGAATCGTATCCTCAAGCTCCCAAGTAGCCTCCTCGTTAGAATGATATTGTCATCCGACTTTAACCAGCCGGACTGTCTTGTTCCACAACTGACGCTCTATGTGGTCCAGAATCCATAGCGGAACCTCCTCGTAAGTGACGTCAGACTGAATGGGAATTGATATATCTGACAGAACATGTGCTGGGTCGGATATGTATCTTCTCAACATAGATACATGGAATACATCGTGAATGCCTGCTAAAGACGGTGGTAGCGCCAGACGGTAAGGTACTGCTCTAATCTTCTCTAAGATTTGGAACATCCCAATATATCGTGGAGCTAACTTACCTCGAAGACCAAATCTCTTCACCCCTTTCGTGGGTGAAACTCTCAGAAATACATGATCACCAATAGAGAACTCCAGGGGTCTCTGTCTCCGGTCAGCATAACTCTTCTGACGGTCCTGAGCCTCTGACATCCTCCGTCTGATAGTACGAACCAACTCTACCTCCTACTGAGCTCTCTGAGGTCCTAGCAGCTGGGCCTCCCCGACCACCTCCCAGAGGGTGGGTGTCCGACAATGTCTACCATACAACACCTCAAACGGTACCATCTGGATAGCCGAATGTGTAACAACCCAAATTTCCTCAATTAGAGTCCTAAAAATAATTTAAAAATATTTAAAAATGCTATATAAATATTCTAGGGATTTTTAAAAAATTTTAGAGTATTTTTATACAATTTTTGGAGGTCGTTTGGTATTTTTACTAAACGAAAGAAGTTTCGACAAAAAAATGTCCAAGCCGAGATTCGAACCCGAGACCTCGGATTAAGCCGAACCCTAAGCGAGTCCGGCTGACCAAGTGTTCATGCGGGCATTTCTGATTAAAGAAGGAGAATTAATCTGTTTAAGCAGTAGTTAAGGAATAGGAAATAAATTGAAATAAAAAGGGACGGAAGAGGGATCGAACCTGCGATCAGAGGTTTCGGCGGAATCCGGTTGACCAAGTGTGCAAGTGGTCGTTATTGACCAAATAAAGGATGAATTGTATTTAAGTAGTAGTTGGCTAATAGAATACATAGTTATGAAAGAGAACTTAGGTTTTCTTTTTACCGAACCCGAAATCCTTCTTCCTCTTCGTGCGTGAGCCGATTTCTGCCAGAGCAAAGACAAAACGAAGCCCTAGCTTCACTCCGGCGGCCGGTCGAGGGGGTTCTCCGAGAGCCATCTACACCATCGCGATCACCTCGTCGAGGAGAGCGCATAGAGGTGAGGAAGGTGCCGAGATTTCAAGTCTCCGAGAACCTAGAAACCCTTCTTCACGGCTGTGAGTTCAAGAACACGAGGGTAAGTTGCTACTCACCTGCAGTAGGATAGCTCCGAGGTTTATTTCTTATTCCTCTCCTTGTTTCCGAAGCTTTGCTTGAAATCTTAAAGCTTGCTGGTAGGTGAATTGATAAGGTAATGTCGTCTCACAGCATCCCTCAAGGATTGCATTTCTTTTGTTGCTATTCTTTTTGTCAAGCCGGAACAACCCTTATACTTAGCATACAATTTTGGATTCATTGTTCTGCCGTGAGTCTCAAAAAAATTTAGTGTGTGGAGCTTTTGTTCCTTTTTGGTTTTCTGCCATGCCACAGTTCTAGGGGGAATTACTTCCTAGGTTTTTGGATTTTAGTTGTAGAGAATTATGATGCTTAGGGATCCTAGAATAGATTCAAGAATTTGCTTGCTTTCTTGCTAATCTGTTGAAGCATGATTGGAGATTTTGGTTGCTTTACAAAAAGGTTTAAGCTGTGAATTTGCTACATAGGTTGTTTTAACTTTACAGCAAGTTAAATTTGATCAGATTAGGTTTTAGCTTTGTGGGCAAGCAATGTGTAGGAGATGAGTCAGATTTCAAGCATGTGATGAGATTTATCTTCTCCTTTTAATTCGGCAGTAGCGTGCTTAAAGAATTGTTGTTAGGGATTTAAGAGAAATTTCCGAGAATTACTTTCTTCCTGTTATTTCTGGCGTAGCATTCTATAGCATGCTTAAAGAATTCAGTTATGCTTTCCTTTGTTTTATTCCTGTTATAGCATGTTTAAGGAGTTATGTGTGTGAATGTTGCATTACAAATTGGGTCATGTCTCTAGTTGTTTTCCTTAGAAGATTAGAAACTTACCAATGCTTAACTCAACTTACAAAGCTAGTAAATATCATATGCATAGGGGTATGTTTAATTTCTGTTTTAAGAGTTAATTATCATGAGGTTTAAGAGTAGCATGAGTTTCTTTGCTTTCTTTGCTTTCGGATTACACTGTACAGCATTGGAATAGCTAGAGATTATTGAGTAGCATGCATTCTTTGCTCTCTTTCTTTTATCTCTGTTGTAGCAAGATTTAAGGTTTTAATTCCAACAAGTTTTAGATTTAGTTTAAGCTTGTATGATATGCAGACTTTCATAAGTATTGCTTGCAGATTTTGATAAGTGTTGCATGCATAACTCTAATCTTAGAACAGATTTTTGTTAAGCTTAATATGCAGAATTTTATTAGCATAGTAGGTAGATTTTTGGTTTAAGCATTTCAAAGTTAGAATTTGCTTAAACATTTCAGTTTATTTTTAAAGAAGCATTCTTTTAGAATTATTAACAAGTATAAGAAAGATAAAGAAAAGAAAGAAAAAGGCCAAGGCCTTAAGTAGATCCCAAAGTCAAGACTTTAGGGATTTTGGCACACAAGGTGCTTATTAAAATGCCAAGACATTTAAAGAAGAAGTAATTAAGATAATAAGATATTTTACTTTTAAGAGGCTAGTAGCCGACTTCCAAGGTTGTCGTTAAACAAATCCAGATGTCCAATTCCAAGGTCTTAGCCCTGGTAGACTAAGGTATGCTCTTTTAGGATTGGTGGCTCGCTACCCCAACCTATTAGGGAACGCACATAAGATGGTACTACGCCTGAGCCCAAGAGAAGTTGATTATTATTTTGAAGTATTATGAGTATAAGCTTTTGAGCAAGTAAAATAAGTTTCACATAAGTATAAAAGTATTAAAGTATAAGTTATAAACAAGTGGAATAAAAGAATGAGTTTAGAACAAATGAAATAAGTTCCATTTTAGTTTAAATCAACAAGTTTAGTTTTCTTTTATGCTAGCATGTTATTTTGATTATCTTACTATTTTTTGTTAGTTAGAGCTCTAGAGCCAATCATTTGATGATTGCATAGACTCATTGTATCATATTCTTGTATATTAATAAAGACATTTGTTTGGTTATTATACTTATTTATATTAGTGCCAAATAGACTAAGTATAATAGCGTCCTTGAGTAGAAGGTTCTTACCTATATCAATCGATTGGTTGAATCGATAGTGAGATGATATAGGGAACACTACTCTAAATCATTCCTAGTCGAGTATTAACATTCAGGGACAATGTTAATACAATAAGACTAGCATGTAGGTCAGCTCGATGATTTGATCTCACAAGTCATGGATATAGAGATATCAAGCTGACACATGGGTATGCATTAGAGAATGTATACTGAATGACCCGCCATGAGAAAGTATCATGGATCGTTATATGAGTGTCATATACTTTCTCATGTGGCTATTAGTATGACTATTAGTCCTTAGACCTGAAGTCACCATGGATCCCTACATAAGGAGTTATGTACTTTGGTTTCGTCAAACGTCACCCGTAACTGGGTGGACTATAAAGGCGATTACTAGGTATATAACGAATTATGTAGAGGGATGTGAGTGATGTAGATGGGATCTATCCCTCCCATATGACGGGAGCGACATCGGTATTCTTGATAGAGTGAGACCACTAAGTGCATGGCCATGCCCAAATGAGTCAACATTAGATGTTGAGCTCATTTGATCGAGTGAGTCTACTTGGAGTTCAAGATTTAGGTTGATTAGAGGATGACACGGTCTATGCCTCATATTGATCAATCTAGATGTCTAGGATAGAAGGATAATGTCTCATATATTGTGAGGAGTCACAATTAGTAGTCACAAGGTGATGTCGGATCTCGACATTCTTGTAACTTGGGTAGTAATGATGTGTTGCTAGATACCGCTCATTACTTATGCTCCTAAATGGGTTTAGGGCATTGCCAACGTTACAAGAACCTATAGGGTCACACACTTAGGACAATTAGATGGAGATTAGGTTCATATGATGAACCAAGAGGATTAGATTCATTTGATGAATCAAATTAGATTAAGAGTAATCCTAATTGGGCTAACTTGAGTTCGACTCAAGTTGATTCATGTGTTCAATGAGTCTAATTTAGATTTTGACTCATTGAATCAATTTAATTTAATGAATTAGATTCATTATATTAAGTTGGCTCGAATCAAATGGTTAGATTAGATCAACCATGGTAGAGATTGAGTCAAGTTTGACTTGACTTGAGAAGGAAGACCAAAGGTCAATTTTGACTTGACCTTTTGCCACCTCATTGGTGAGTTGGCATTAGGTGGACCAATAATGATGTTCCACATCATCATGGGTGCCACCTCATGGAAGTTACAAAGTCATTCTCTTTAATGGCTTCATATTAATTGCAATTAATGCAATTAATTTGGGAGTTTTTGAGAGTGGTCGGCCACTTTGTGTTTGTGGGTAAATTCATTTTTCATTCATGTGGTGTAACTCCTTCTTCTTCCTTGTGTTCTCTCCTTGCTCTCCCTCCTCTTCCTTGCCGGGACCTATCAAGGTGCTAGCACACCTTTGTTTAGGTTTTCTCCATCAAGAATTGTTCGTGTGGATACTTCTAGAGGACCGACGCTTGACGGTCTAGAGATCCGGCAACTCCTTGGACGAGCGGGAACGCGAAGGGCTTCGCTACAAGGGTAATGATCTTAACTTTAGTGTAGATCTAAAGTTTTTACAAACTCGTACAAGAAAAAGTTTTTCGAAAAGTTTTGTTTACGAATCTTTGCACGAGATCCATGGCTTTGGGTGACTCGGGGTTTCCGCGACGCGAAAAAGCGATTTTCGCGGCCCGACGAACCCAACAGTGGTATCAGAACCACGTGCAAAGACTTGTACGAGTTCGTTTGTATTTTTATGAAAAATATACCTTCTGTAATTTTCTGTAAAAATTGAGTTTTTATAGTTTTTATGAGTAATTTTTTCGTAGAAGCAAAGCACAAGTGTCTCGGCACTTGTAGACTTCGGCTACCGGAAAGTTTTCTTTTAAACGGCTTCGTTTTGCCCCAAATCCGTTTGGGAAAGTGGGGTCGGGTGCCATTAGATCGCAAAGGAGCAACTCACGATGGTTAGATCATGGGTAGGGGCATTGCCCCTAACCCTGCAAGGGAATTTGCTTCGCGATTGCACCCGAAATCGCTAAAAACGAACCCGCCGGGAAGATTTTTTCCAAAACGGCAATGTCTCGGCCCAAATCGTTTTGGGACAGCGAGTTTGGGCACTGTTGGATCGCAAAGGAACCCTCGCGATGGTTAGATCGCGGGTAGGGGTGCTGCCCCTGGCCCCGCAAGGGGATCCGTTCCACGATTGCGCCCGAAACCGCTAAACGGGACCGCCGGGAAATTTTACTCGTAAAAATTGTAAAAATTATTTTTAAAATTATAGAAATTATGAAAATATATAATTTTGAATTATATATTAATTTTGTGATAGTCATGGCCCAAAAACCCAATATGATTGGTTGTGTTGTAATTCATAATACGGCTTGCGTGACGTTATGTGTTTGCGAGTGTTGTATTATATTCGCGACCTGCGCGTTGTGCCTTCTCTTATATTCTTGTTGTAAATTAGATTTAGACTCGAATGTAACTCAAGTTTCAAATTGTAATGTACAAATTGGAGCGGTGGAGGGTCCACACGAGACGGAGTTCCGAGGCGGGCACGAGCAACACAAGGTAGTCAAAGGGAGGAGCTTGGAGAAGCTGTTGACCCTAGGTTGACCAATCGATCTTCTCATTGGCTTGAGAAGATCGTAGTAGGGCCATGACTAAATCACAAATAAATTAATTAATTGCTTGTGTATGTGATGCATGTTTAATAAGTAATTAATTAATTAGTGCCTTACGATTAGATTAGATCTAAGTCGTGCACATGATGCACCCTTGCGATTAGATTAGATCTAAGTGTGCACAAGATGCATCCTTTTCGATTAGATTAGATCTCGATCGAACCAACTCTAAATACCTAACCGTGCCGTGATACCTATCACTACCTCAATCACATGTATTGTTGAATCTGCCAAAGCAGAGCAATACATATTACCTTGGTAGGGTACGGAGGGACAATCTTGGTCCCGCCTATCAACGCATGGGTGAATACAAGCTCAATTAGATTGAGTATTCCTAGTTACTCGGTTGGATCGAGTCAACTATAGGCATTATTCCAACGGTTGGAAAAGATAGATCAAAATCACATCTATATTAACTCTCGGGCGTATTAGCCAAAGCTAACTCGAGTTTTAATATATATGCGGATATTGATTTTATAAACAAGAGTTGCATAGAGATGTAATTGGTAATCGTTACCTACCGATCATACTAAGCCTTGGGCGTATTAGCCAAAGCTAACTCAAGGGTTAGTATGATGTGGATCTTGTCCCACAAGAATTATAGAATTAAGGAGCATCATTTAATTGAAGGCCTAATTAAATGATTTTAAAGAATATGATATTTATTTATGCAAATTTTTCTGTTGTAGATAACCATGACGTCGAACACGAATTCCTTCTCCTGCGATCCGTCCTTGAGAAGGACAAGCTCAACGGAGCGAATTTCTTGGCAAGAACTTGAGAATAGTTCTCACCTAGGAACGTAAACTGTACGTTCAGGAGCAGCTCCTGCCAATGCCAGCTGACAAAGATGCTTACAAGAAGCATCAAGATGATGCATTAGATGTGTCATGTCTAATGCTCGCGACCATGAACTCTGAGCTTCAGAAGCAACACGAGTTGATGGGCGCTTACGATATGGTTGAGCATCTTCGCCAACTATATCAGGGACAAGCGAGGCATGAGAGATTTGAGATCTCTAAGGCACTGTTTCAGTGCAAGATGTCAGACGGGGCTCCCGTAGGTCCTTATGTACTCAAGATGATTGGGTACATAGAGAACCTACAAAGACTAGGGTTCCCACTTGGCCAAGGCAGTCCTTGCCGGATAGCTATAGTCAATTCGTTCTCAACTATAACATGAACGAGATTGATAAGCCACTGCCCGAGCTACTTAGTATGTTGCGAACTGCTGAGATTAACCTTAAGAAGGTTAAGCCCATTCTGATGGTCCAGAAGCACAAGGGCAAGGGCAAGCCCAAAGGTAAGGGAAAGTCCCAAACCAAGGGCAAAGGCAAGGCACTGAAGCCTAAAGGAGGGGTTGCCAAGGATGTTACCTGCTTCCACTGCGGTCAGACCGGGCACTGGAAGAGGAACTGCAAGGTATACTTGGAGGATCTTAAGAAGAAGCGAAGTGAGACTTCCACTTTAGGTATATATGTTATAGAAGTCAATCTATCTATTTCTACATCATGGGTATTAGATACTGGATGTGCTTCTCACATTTGTACTGATGTGCAGGCGCTGAGAAATAGCAGAGCATTGGCAAAGGGCGAGGTGGACCTACGAGTAGGCAATGGAGCACGGGTTGCTGCTGTTGCTGTAGGAACTTATCAGCTATCTCTGCCCTCTGGGCTTGTACTAGATTTAGATGATTGTTGTTATGTGCCTGCTCTTACTAAGAACATAGTTTCAGTTTCTTGTTTAGACAAGAAAGGATACTCTTTTATAATAAAAGACAAATGTTGTTCTGTTTATTTAAAAGATATGTTCTATTGTAGTGCACCACTAATAAACGGACTCTATATTCTAGACCTTGAGAGCCCTATTTATAACATAAATACCAAGAAGTTCAAGTCAAATGACCTAAACCAAACTTATCTCTGACACTGTCGCTTAGGTCATATAAATGACTAGCGTTTATCCTAGCTCCATAAGGATGGTTTGCTGGACTCATTTGATTTTGAATCATATGAGATATACGAGTCATGCCTACGAGGCAAGATGATCAAGACTCCTTTTAGTGGGCACAGCGAGAGAGCGACTGATTTGTTAGGACTCATACATAGTGATGTATGTGGCCCTTTCAATATCGCTGCTAGAGGCGGTTACAGATACTTCATCACATTTACTGATGACTTCAGTAGATATGGTTATGTGTACTTGATGACACATAAGTCCGAATCCTTTGAAAAGTTCAAAGAATTCAAGAATGAAGTACAGAACCAGCTTGGCAAGAGTATTAAAATACTTCGATCAGATCGAGGTGGTGAATACTTAAGCCATGAGTTTCGTGACTATTTAGCTGAGTGTGGGATTCTATCTCAACTCACTCCTCCTGGAACACCATAGTGGAATGGTGTATCCGAAAGGAGGAATCGTACCCTATTAAATATGGTACGATCTATGATGGGTCACTCAGATCTTCCGATATATCTATGGGGATATGCTCTAGACACGGCAGCTTTCATTCTCAACTGAGTTCCATCCAAGGCCGTGATAAAGACACCATATAAGATATGGACTAGGAGAGATGCCCAGGTGTCTTTCATGAGGATTTGGGGCTGTGAGGCTTACGTACGACGTCAAGTCTCAGACAAATTATGACCCAAATCCGACAAGTGCTATTTCATTGGATATCCCAAGGAAACTAAGGGATATTACTTATACATTCCCAGTCAGCACAAGATAGTTGTGGCAAAGACTGAGGTCTTTCTAGAAAGGGACTTTGTTTCTAGAAAGACTAGTGGGAGCGCGTTCGATCTTGAAGAAGTTCAAGATGCGAACAATAGCATTGATGCCTCGATGGAAATTGAACTGGAACCACAAAGTGTTGTGGATGATGTTGTTCCACAAGGAGTTGAGGACCAACAGCCAGTTCAAGTAGACATACCTCTTCGAAGGTCTGATAGGGTACGTCGTCAGCCTGAGAGATACTCATTTCTCTTGTCTGACCATGATGACATTGTGCTCATAGAGGATGAGCCTACCACCTATCAAGAAGCTGTGATGAGACCAGATTCCGAGAAATGGCTAGAAGCCATGAGATCCGAAATGGAATCCATGTACAGCAACCAAGTATGGACTTTGGTTGATCCACCTGAAGGGGTAAAACCCATTGGGTGTAAGTGGGTCTTTAAGAGAACGACTGACATGGATGGACTTATTTATAAGGGTCGCTTAGTAGCTAAAGGTTTCAAGCAGATTCATGGTATTGACTATGATGAAACCTTTTCTCCAGTAGCGATGTGTAAGTCCATTCGGATCATGTTTGCTATTGCAGCCTACCATGACTATGAGATATGGCAGATGGATGTCAAAACCGCGTTTCTGAATGGAAACCTACTCGAGGATGTGTACATAACACAACCTGAGGGTTTTGTAGATCCACAGCATACTAGCAGAGTATGCAAGCTGCATAGGTCCATTTATGGACTAAAGCAAGCTTCTCGAAGCTGGAATCTTCGATTCGATGATTCAATCAAACAGTTTGGTTTCATCAAGAACGAAGATGAACCTTGTGTCTACAAGAAGGTTGTAGGAGACATAGTTGTCTTCCTCATATTGTATGTCGATGACATACTACTCATTGGGAAGGACATCCCTATGCTTCAGTCTGTCAAGACTTGGCTAGGGAGTTGCTTCTCAATGAAGGACTTAGGTGAGGCATCCTGCATTCTAGGGATACAGATCTATAGAGATAGATCTAAGAGATTACTTGGCCTAAGTTAGAGTACATACATTGACAAGGTACTCCTTCGGTTTGCCATGCAGAATTCCAAGAAGGGATTTCTGCCGATGTCACATGGCGTGAGTCTTTCGAAGACTCAAGGTCCTTCTTCTAGAGAGGAGAGAGACCGCATGGATCAGATCCCTTATGCCTCAGCCATATGATCGATCATGTACGCTATGCTATGTACTCGACCTGATGTCTCGTATGCTTTGAGCATGACGAGTAGATACCAGTCAGATACAGGTGAAAGTCACTGGATAGCGGTCAAGAATATTCTTAAGTACTTAAGAAGGACTAAAGAATATTTCTTGATATATGGAGGCAATGATGAGCTAGCTGTAAAGGGTTACGGTGATGCTAGCTTCGGACCGATCAGGAAGACTATAGATCGCGATCGAGTGCGTATTTTGCATAAATGGTGGTGTCATTTGGAAGAGTTCGCAGGATATAGTAGCGATTCTACAACAGCCGAGTACATTCTTGCATCGAGAAAGGAGGCGGTTTGGATCCACAAGTTCATCATTGAACTTGGGGTGGTTCCTAACATTGTTGACCCCATTGAGCTCTATTGTGACAACAATGGAGCTATAGCAAAGGAACCTCGCTCACACCAGTGGACCAAGCACATACTACGGCGCTTCCATCTCATTCGAGATTATCGATAGAGGAGATGTGAAGATTTGCGAGTACAGAGGCTAACATCGCAGATCCCTTGACCAAGGCTTTGGCACAGAGGAAGCATGATGGTCACACTAGGTCATTAGGCCTTAGAGCCTATACTGATTGGCACTAGTGCTAGTGGGAGATTGTTAGTTAGAGCCCTAGAGCCAATCATTTGATGATTGTATGGACTCATTATATCATATTCTTGTATATTAATAAAGGCATTTGTTTGGTTATTATACTTATTTATATTAGTGCCAAATAGACTAAGTATAATAGTGTCCTTGAGTAGAAGGTTCTTACCTATATCAATCGATTGGTTGAATCGATAGTGAGATGATATAGGGAACACTACTCTAAATCATTCCTAGTCGAGTATTAACATTCAGGGATAATGTTAATACAATAAGACTAGCATGTAGGTCAGCTCGATGATTTGATCTCACAAGTCATGGATATAGAGATATCAAGTTGACACATGGGTATGCATTAGAGAATGTATATTGAATGATCCACCATGAGAAAGTATCATGGATCGTTATATGAGTGTCATATACTTTCTCATGTGGCTATTAGTATGACTATTAGTCCTTAGACCTGAAGTCACCATGGATCCCTACATAAGGAGTTATGTACTTTGGTTTCGTCAAACGTCACCCGTAACTGGGTGGACTATAAAGGCGATTACTGGGTATATAACGAATTATGTAGAGGGATGTGAGTGATGTAGATGGGATCTATCCCTCTTATATGACGGGAGCGACATCGGTATTCTTGATAGAGTGAGACCACTAAGTGCATGGCCATGCCCAAATGAGTCAACATTAGATGTTGAGCTCATTTGATCGAGTGAGTCTACTTGGAGTTCAAGATTTAGGTTGATTAGAGGATGACACGGTCTATGCCTCATATTGATCAATCTAGATGTCAGGATAGAAGGATAATGTCTCATATATTGTGAGGTGTCACAATTAGTAGTCACAAGGTGATGTCGGATCTCGACATTCTGGTAACTTGGGTAGTAATAATGTTTTGCTAGATACCGCTCATTACTTATGCTCCTAAATGAGTTTAGGGCATTGCCAACGTTACAAGAACCTATAGGGTCACACACTTAGGACAATTAGATGGAGATTAGGTTCATATGATGAACCAAGAGGATTAGATTCATTTGATGAATCAAATTGGATTAAGAGTAATCCTAATTGGGCTAACTTGAGTTCGACTCAAGTTGATTCATGTGTTCAATGAGTCTAATTTAGATTTTGACTCATTGAATCATTTTAATTTAATGAATTAGATTCATTATATTAAGTTGGCTCGAATCAAATGGTTAGATTAGATCAACCATGGTAGAGATTGAGTCAAGTTTGACTTGACTTGAGAAGGAAGACCAAAGGTCAATTTTGACTTGACCTTTTGCCACCTCATTGGTGAGTTGGCATTAGGTGGACCAATAATGATGTTCCACATCATCATGGGTGCCACCTCATGGAAGTTACAAAGCCATTCTCTTTAATGGCTTCATATTAATTGCAATTAATGCAATTAATTTTGGAGTTTTTGAGAGTGGCCGGCCACTTTGTGTTTGTGGGTGAATTCATTTTTCATTCATGTGGTGTAACTCCTTCTTCTTCCTTGTGTTCTCTCCTTGCTCTCCCTCCTCTTCCTTGCCGTGACCTATCAAGGTGCTAGCACACCTTTGTTTAGGTTTTCTCCATCAAGAATTGTTCGTGTGGATACTTCTAGAGGACCGACGCTTGACGGTCTAGAGATCCGGCAACTCCTTGGACGAGCGGGAACGCGAAGGGCTTCGCTACAAGGGTAATGATCTTAACTTTAGTGTAGATCTAAAGTTTTTACAAACTCGTACAAGAAAAAGTTTTTCGAAAAGTTTTGTTTACGAATCTATGCACGAGATCCATGGCTTTGGGTGACTCGGGGTTTCCGCGACGCGAAAAAGCGGTTTTCGCGGCCCGACGAACCCAACATTTTTTACTATTAGAAGAGCATGAGTAGCTTAACATGTTTAGCATTTCAGTTTGTTATGATTCTTTTACTATTATAAGAGCATGAGTAGCTTTACATGTTTAACATTTCAGTTTGTTATGATTCTTTTACTATTAGAAGAGCATGAGTAGCTTTACATGTTTAGCATTTTAGTTTGTTATGATTCTTTTACTATTAGAAGAGCATGAGTAGCTTTACATGTTTAACATTTCAGTTTGTTATGATTCTTTTACTATCAGAAGAGCATGAGTAGCTTTACATGTTTAGCATTTCAGCCTATTTGATTCCTTTACTATTAGATGAGCATGAGTAGTTTTCAGTAAGCATTCAGTTAGTTTATGTTATAGATATATGTACATGCATATCGAGATTTTGTGAGTTAGATAGTGCTTACTAAGTGATTTTGCTTATAGATTGCATTTCCTCTTACTGCAGATAAAGGAAAGGAAAGCAAAAGTTTTAGCAAAGGAAGGCGACAAGGAAGTGTTCGATGATGTGTGATGCCTGGACTATGGAGAGATCTCGGGATTTGCCAAGAATTTATTAAGACTGTTTTCGTTAAATTGTTAAAAAATTTAGAACTTGTACGTGCTATTCTATGGATCGTTTTATCGTGCTTTGCGAGAGTTGAATATTTTGGTTATATATGAACTGCGTGGTTGTTTGATATATGGTCCAGCCGCCTGTGCTGAAGTATACTACGTATGTATCTCATTTTATGGTCACCGATACAGGGGAGATGCTGCCGAAATTTTTCGGTAGAGACTCCTCATGGTTTCGATCATACCAGTTAAGTAGAGTTAGTAGTTAAGTAACGGTTACCCTTAGAGAGTAGTAGTAGTAAGAAGGGTGGTTGTTACAAAATGATAGTTGTTGTTGTAGGCAAACTCCACCAAGGGCAGGTGGTCCTCCCAACTGCCTCTGAAATCCATAATGCAAGACCTCAGCAAGTCCTCTAAAGTCTAAATGGTCCGCTCTGACTGTCCATCTGTCTGCGGATGGAATGTCGTACTGAAACGGAGTTGTGTACCCAAGGCCTGCTGCAGACTCTGCCAGAATCGGGACATGAATCATGGGTCTCTATCTGATATAATGCTCAATGGAACACTATGCAATCTGATAATCTCTTGACAATATAGCTCTGCTAATCGATCCAGAGAATCAGTCTTCCAGATCGCTAAAAAGTGTGCAGATTTGGTTAATCGATCAACGATTACCCAAATCACATCATGGCCTCATCGAGTCCTAGGCAATCCTACCACAAAATCCATAGTAATGTGCTCCCATTTTCACTCTGGAATAGAGATCCTCTAAAGTAAACTAGCAGGTCTCTGGTGCTCAACCTTCACCTACTGACATACAAGACATCTAACTACAAACTCCACGATGTCTTTTTCATACCGTTCCACCAATAGGAACGCCTCAGATCACGATACATACGAGTTCCACCTAGGTGGATAGCAAATCTTGAGCGATGAGCCTCCTGAAGTAACTCCTCCATGACCGGGTGAGACTGAGGCACACATAATCTACCTCAGAAATAAACAATACCCTCATCATCTCGTGTAAACTCAGTTTGCTGTCCGGAAGTTACCTGGCTGCCAATGAACTGTAAATGCTGATCTCCGGCCTGGGCCTCTCGAATCCTCATCCTGATCGATGACTAAGCAACCATGGTAACAAGAATACCCTGCTCTATCCGTCCCTGCTTCTCAAGGCCCAACTCAGAGAAACCCTTAATCAAGTCCGTGACTATAACTCGGTGGCAAGCTAAAGTCCCTCTGGACTTCCTGCTAAGTGCATCAGCAACCACATTAGCTTTACTAGGATGGTAGCTAATAGTATAATCATAATCCTTCAGGAACTCCATCCATCTTCTCTGTCGAAGATTGAGTTCCTTCTGAGTGAAAATATATTTGAGACTCTTATGATCAATAAGAATCTCAAAAGTAATACCATAAAGATGATGCCTCCAAATCTTCAAAGCAATGATAATAGCGGCTAGCTCTAAATCATGTAGTAGGTAGTTCTTCTCATGCTCCTTCAACTGACGAGAAGCATAGGAGACTACCCTGCTGTGCCACATCAGAACAGTGCCCAAGCCCTGTAGAGACGCGTCTGTGTAAAGAACAAAACTGTCCTCTCCTGAAGGTAAAACTAAAACTAGTGCCGATACTATTCTCCTCTTCAGCTTCTAAAAGCTGGTCTCGCAGGCATCTAACCAAGAGAACTTCACGCCTTTTCTAGTCAGACGTGTCAATGCCATAGCAATGCTGGAGAAATCCTCAACAAATCGTCTGTAATAGCCAGCTAATCCCAAGAAACTACGGATCTCCTGGACTGATTTCTGCTGCTCCCAGCTAGTGATAGCCTCAATTTTCTGAGGATCTACTAAAATACCTCGGCTTGACACCACATGTCCTAGAAAACCAACTGAAGATAGCCAAAAAGCACACTTGCTGAACTTCACATACAGATGATGTTGTCGAAGAGTCTCCAAGACTATGCGAAGATGTTGCGCGTGCTCCTCCTCGGAACGCGAATAGATCAATATATCATCGATAAACACAATAACGAACTGATCTAGATACTCCAGAAAGATACGGTTCATCAAATCCATAAACACTGCGGGAGCATTGGTAAGCCCAAATAGCATTACCAAAAACTCGTAATGTTCGTATCTGGTGCGGAATTTTGTTTTCTGAATATCAGAATCTTTGACTCTCAGTTGATGATATTCGGATCGTAGATCAATCTTAGAAGACACTGATCTATCTCTGAGTTGATCAAATAAATCCTCAATCCGTGGTAAGGGGCACTTATTTCTGATGGTCACTGCATTCAACTGCCTAACATCGATGCACAACCTCAGAGTACCATCCTTTTTATTGACGAATAATACTGGAGAATCCCTACGGAGATACACTAGGGCGAATAAATCCCCTATCTAAAAACTCCTGGAGCTGAACCTTTAGTTCGCCCAACTCTTTCGGTGCCATACGATAAGGAGCTTAACTCGTCCAGTATCTGGCGGAGGTAGAGGTGGTAGCACTGCCAAAGGCTGCTGAGTTTGTGCTTAAGCCTGCCACTGAGTCGGTACTAGATACTGAGCCAGAGATGGGCTGCAGTAAGTACTAAACTGATGGCTGGGGTTGCAACTGATACTGCCCTTGAGTCAGATACTGAGGTCCCGAAATAGAACTCTAGGACTCCATCAGGACACCAGAATGCTCCTGACCGTGTATGCCATAAGCAGCTACTGCAGGGGGAGCTGTCCTCTGCTGACGATACGGAGATTGGGCTTTCAGACCCCCTCGCTAAGTCCCTGACTGACCAAACTGTCCTCCCGGAATAGAAATCCCGAAAGCTACATGCTGAGCCTTCAGCGAACAATCTCGTCTCAAGTGCCCAGGCAGTTTGCAATAATAACAAACTGACTGTTCCAGGGTGCATGCAGAGGTGATGTGATCTCGGGATCCGCATCGGGTGCAGTAAGGGTCACCGATGGACTATTTCCGGTTCTGCTGAGAAGACCGGGACCGTCCAGATGAAGATCGTCCTAACTTCTGGGGTCGGCCAGATGACCCAGAAGTACCCTGACCCGTCTGAGTGCGACTGCTCTGCTGCTATCCCGTAGTCTGTGGCTGCTTGATCTGTCCAGAAATTTGATCAGTCTGCTTCCTCTTCTTGTCTACATTCACTCTCTGATGAGCAAACTCAATGATAAGAGCTCTATCTAGTGCCTCTATGTATGTTGAACTACCAAAACCGACAATCTTCACCTGAAGATGCCCGTCCAGTGCCTGGACAAACTGAAGCATACAAGATCTATCCTCGGTAACTAACTCAGGACAGAATCTGACCAACCGATTAAATTCGGCATTATACTCCATCACTGAGCGATTATTCTACCGAAGACTCAAAAAATCATGCTGATGTGTCATCTGATACGCGCGGGGACAATACTGACTCTCAAATGCCTCCCTAAATCTCGTCCAGGTAATATGCTTCTTGCCTAAAATTGAGCGCTGCGTGTCCCACCAGATCTCTGCCTCATCTTGTACCTCAAGTACGTAGTAGTAGGCACGACTGGAGGGGGTGCCGGGTATACTGAAGGTGATACCACTAGTGGTACAGTCGAGGTATGTACCTCTGAAGTCGAAACCGTCGGGGTCTTATAATCCGACGTGCCTATAATATCTTGACGAGTCTGTCCCTGACGGATAGGCTCGACCCTAGCAGATCTCTCTGGAGACTCTATCTTCGGAGAATCTATCGCCCTCTTACGAGGGCGACCATGTCTCGGTACCGAAATACGTATATATGTCATATTTGTAAATAAAATGTTACCCAGATATCACTACAAGTATAAGAACTATAAAATTACCTAAATTTACCTATTTGTCGTCTGGAGATGTCCTGTTGCTGCTTAGTCCCCCTAATAGAACCTCATCAAAATATACCTCTGAATTCCGAATCGAAAAATCAACGGAAATCCGTACAATCCAAAAATATCCAAATAAACTCGCAAACTCTAGAACACAAAAATCCGAAATCAGAACTTGGCTATGATACCAAAAATATTGTATCAGATTAATTCGAAAATCAAACACACAAAACCAAGTATCGTAAACCTGCTCTGATACCAAAAATATTGGTATCAGATAAACTCAAAAAATCTGGAACAGGTATCGCAAACCTGCTCAGATACCAAAAAAATTATCACACCCCAGGTAGTCCCTGCCAGAAGAAATTTCGACAACATCTCCCCTATACAGGTGACAATATGAATCCAGATATACATATATCCATACTTCGACCCACACGGTCAGAATAATACAATATAAATAATAAACAAACCACGCAGTTTATATAAACATTCCACACAGTTCTGTTGGATTTTTTTGGGCCGCAAAAATAGCTTTTTTGGGCCGCAAAAACAGCTTTTTGCGTTGCGGAAACCCCGAAACCCCGAAACCCCATCCACCGGATCCGTGCGAAGATTAAAATTTCAAAAACATTACGAGTATGAGTTTCTTACACTAGTTCTAAACTAGATCTACAAGGAGAAGGAATTTACCCTTGATGCGAAGCACTTCGCAATCCTGCTCGTCCTCGGTTCGCCGGATCTCGAAAGTGTCAAAGTAGACATTTCTCTATGTGTATCCACACAAGCAAGAGATGGAGAAGAACCTCTAAGGATGTGCTAGCAATCTTAGAGATCAGTAATGGAGGAGAGGGAGAGCAAGAAGAAAACTAGAGAGGAAGAAGTTGATGGAGTTACTCACACAAGCACACAAAATGCACTCTCTCCTCATCAAAAGTGGCCGGCCACTTTATGGGGAATTGTAACCTCCATGGGATGCCAAGAGTCACAACTCTTGGTAACTTCCATGAGGTGGCATTCCACTTAAGCAACCATGAAGATGTGGAGCATTATCATTGGACCACTTAATGGCAACTCACCAATGAGGTGGCAAATGGTCAAGTCAAAATTGACCCTTCATCTTCCTCTCAAGTCAAGTCAAACTTGACCACTTCTCTCCCTTAGTTGATCTAATCTAACCATTGGTTCAAGTCAATTTTAATTTAATGAATCTCTATTCATTGAATTAAATTGATTAAATGAGTGTAAGTCTAAATTAGACTCACTTAACACATGAACCGAATTGAGTCCAAATCAATTAGCCAACTTTGGATTACTCTTAATCCAACTTGGTTCATCATATGAACCTAATCATTTAGGTTCATCAAATGAACCTAATCTCCATCTAATTGCCATTTATGTGTGACCCTATAGGTTCTTGTAAAGTTGGCAATGCCCCTAAACCCATTTAGAAGCATAAGCAATGAGCGGTATCTAGCAACACATCAGTACTACCCAAGTTACAAGAATGTTGAGATCCAACATCACCTTGTGACTACTAATTGTGACTCCTCATAATATATGACAAGTGTCCTTCTATCCTAGACATCTAGATTGATCAATAGGAGGCATGGACCGTGTCATCCTCTAATCAATCTAAATCTTGAACTCCAAGTAGACTCACTCGATCAAATGAGCTCAATATCTTATATTGACTCAATTGGGCATGACCATGCACTTAGTGGTCTCACTCTATCAAGAATATCGATGTCTCTCCCGTCATATAGGAGGGATAGATCCCATCTACATCACTCACATCTCTCCTCATAATTTGTTACATACCCAGTAATCACCTTTATAGTCCACCCAATTACGGGTGACGTTTGACGAAACCAAAGTACCTAACTCCTTATGTAGGGAACCATGGTGACTTCAGGTCCAAGGACTAGTAGTCATACTAATAGCCACATGAGAAAGTATATGACACTCATATAACGATCCATGATACTTTCTCATGGTGGGTCATTCAGTATACATTCTCCAATGCATACCCATGTGTCAACTTGATATCTCCATATCCATGACTTGTGAGATCAAGTCATCGAGTTGACCTACTGCTAGTCTCGTCACATTAACATTGTCCCTGAATGTTAATACTCGACTAGGAATGATTAAGAGTAGTGTTCCCTATATCATCTCACTATCGGTTCAACTAACCGATTGATATAGGTAAGAACCCTCTACTCAAGGACGCTATTATACTTAGTTATTTGGCACTATTACAAGTAAGTATAATAACCAAAACAAATGTCTTTATTTATATATAGAAGAATATGATACAATGAGTCCATACAACAATCATCAAATGATTGGCTCTAGGGCTCTAACTAACAATCTCCCACTAGCACTAGTGCCAATCAGTGTGGGCTCTAAGCTCCAATGACCTAGTGTGACCATCATGCTTTCTCTGTGCCAAAGCCTTGGTCATGGGATCTGCGATGTTAGCCTCTGAGGGTACTCTACAAATCTTCACATCTCCTCTCTCAATAATCTCTCGAATGAGATGGAAGCGCCGTAGTATGTGTTTCGTCCGCTGGTGTGAGCGAGGTTCCTTAGCCTACGGAATTGCTCCATTGTTGTCACAATAGAGCTCAATAGGATCAGCGGTGCTAGGAACCACCCCAAGTTCAGTGATGAACTTACGGATCCAAACTACCTCCTTTGCTGCTTCTGATGCAGCAATATCAGCTACTGTGTCCTGCTTCGAACTCTTCCAGCTCACAGCACAACCATTTATGAAAAACACGAACCCTGACTGCGATCGATAATCATCCTGATCGGTCTGGAAGCTGGCATCACTGTAACCCTTTACAGCTAGCTCATTGCCTCCATATATCAAGAAATATTCTTTAGTCCTTCTTAAGTACTTAAGAATATTCTTGACCGCTATCCAGTGACTTTCACCTGGATCTGACTGGTATCTTCTCGTCATGCTCAAAGCATACGAGACATCAGGACGAGTACATAGCATGGCGTACATGATAGATCCTATGGCTGAGGCATAAGAGATCTAATCCATGCGGTCTCTCTCCTCTCTATTAGAGGGAGCTTGAGTCTTCGAAAGACTCACATCATGTGACATCGGCAGAAATCCCTTCTTGGAGTTCTGCATGGCAAACCGAAGGAGTACCTTGTCAATATATGTACTCTGACTTAGGCTAAGCAACCTCTTAGATCTATCTCTATAGATTTGTATGCCTAGAATGCGGGATCTTCACCTAAGTCCTTCATTGAGAAACAAGTCCCTAGCCAAGTCTTGCTAGACTGTAGCAAAGGGATGTCTTTCCCAATGAGTAGTATGTCATACACATACAATATAAGGAAGACAACTGTGCTTCCAACAACCTTCTTGTAGACATAAGGTTCATCTTCATTCTTGATGAAACCAAATTATTTGATTGCATCATCGAATCAAAGATTCCAGCTCCGAGAAGCTTGCTTTAGTCCATAAATGGACCTATGCAGCTTGTATACTTTGCCAGTATGCTGTGGATCTACAAAACCCTCAGGTTGTGTCATGTACACATCCTCGAGCAGGTTTCCATTCAGAAACGCGGTTTTGACATCCATCTGCCAGATCTCATAGTCATGGTATGCTGTAATGGCAAGCATGATCCGAATGGACTTAAACATCGCTACTGGAGAAAAGGTTTCATCATAGTCAATACCATGAATTTGCTTAAAACCTGTAGCTATCAAGTGACCCTTATAGATAAGTCCATCCATGTCAGCCTTTCTCTTAAAGACCCACTTACACCCAATGGGTTTTATCCCTTCAGGTGGATCAACCAAAGTCCATACTTGGTTGGTGTACATGGACACCATCTAGGATCTCATGGCCTCTAGCGATTTCTCAGAATCTGGGCTCATCACAGCTTCCTAATAGGAGGTGGGCTCATCCTCTATGAGCACAATGTCATCATGGTCAGACAAGAGAAATGAGTATCTCTCAGGCTGACGACGTATCATATCAGACCTGCGAAGAGGTAGGTCTACTTGATCTGGTTGTTGTTCCTCAACTCCTTGTGGAACAACATCATCCACAACACTTTGTGGTTCTAGTTCAACTTCCATCGAGGCTTTAGTGCTATTGTTCACATCTTGAACTTCGTCAAGTTCTAACGTACTCCCACTAGTCTTTCTAGAAACAAAATCCCTTTCTAGAAAAACCCTAGTCTTAGCCACAACCACCTTGTGTTGACTGGGAACGTAGAAGTAATATCCCTTCGTTTCCATGGGATATCTAATGAAATAGCACTTGTCGGATTTGGGTCCCAATTTGTCCAAGACTTGACGTCTAACGTAAGCCTCACAACTCCAAATCCTCATAAAAGACACCTGGGCATCTCTCCCAATCCATATCCTATATGGTGTCTTTATCACAGCCTTGGATGGAACTCGATTGAGAATGAAGGCTGCTGTGTCTAGGGCATAGCCCCAAAGGAATGTAGAAAGATCTGTGTGACTTATCATAGACCGTACCATATCTAATAAGGTACGATTCCTCCTTTCGGATACACCATTCCACTGTGGTGTTCCAGGAGGAGTGAGTTGGGATAGAATCCCACACTCAGCTAGATAGTCATGAAACTCATGGCTAAGGTATTCCCCACCTCGATCTGATCGAATTATCTTAATACTCTTACCAAGCTGGTTTTGTACTGAGGAGTGAGTTGGGATAGAATCCCACACTCAGCTAGATAGTCATGAAACTCATGGCTAAGGTATTCCCCACCTCGATCTGATCGAAGTATCTTAATACTCTTACCAAGCTGGTTTTGTACTTCATTCTTGAATTCTTTGAACTTTTCAAAGGATTCTGACTTATGTGTCATCAGGTACACATAAACATATCTACTGAAGTCATCAGTAAATGTAATGAAGTACCTATAACCACCTCTAGCAGTGACATTGAAAGGGCCACATACATCACTATGTATAAGACCTAACAAGTCAGTCACTCTCTTACTGTGTCCACTAAAAGGAGTCTTGGTCATTTTTCCTAGTAGGCATGACTCGCATGTCTCATATGATTTAAAATCAAATGAGTCCATCAAACCATCTTTATGGAGCTGGGATAAGCGTTTGTCATTTATATGACCTAAGCGACAGTGCCAGAGATAGGTTGGGTTCATGTCATTTGATTTGAACCTCTTGGTACTTATGTTATAGATAGGGCTCTCAAGGTCTAGAATATAGAGTCCGTTCATCAGAGGTGCACTACAATAGAACATTTCATTTAAATAAACTGAACAACATTTATTCTTTATAATAAATGAAAAACCTTTCTTGTCCAAACAAGAAACTGAAATTATGTTCTTAGTTAAAGAAGGCACATAACAATATTCATCTAATTCTAATATAAGCCCAGAAGGTAGAGATAGATGATAAGTTCCTACAGCAACAGCAGCAACCCGTGCTCCATTGCCTACGCGTAGGTCCACCTCACCCTTCGTCAATGCCCTGCTATTTCTCAGCGCCTGCACATTAGTACAAATATGAGAAGCACATCCGATATCTAATGCCCATGATGAAGAAATAGATAGATTGACTTCTATAACATAGATACCTGAAGTGGAAGTCTCACTTCTCTTCTTCTTAAGATCTTCCAGGTACACTTTGCAGTTCCTCTTGTTAGCTAGAGCCCTAGAGCCAATCATTTGATGATTGTATTTTAGACTTGTTGTATCATATTCTATATAAATAAAGGCATTTGGTTTTTGGTTATTATACTTACTTGTATTGGTGCCAAATAAACTATGTATAATAACGACCTTGAGTAGACGGTTCTCACCTATATCAATCGGTTAGTTGAACCAATAGTGAGATGATATAGGGAACACTACTCTTAATCATTCCTAGTCGAGTATTAACATTCAGGGACAATGTTAATGCAATAAGACTAGCATGTAGGTCAACTCGATAACTTGATCTCACAAGTCATGGATATAGAGATATCAAGTTGACACATGGGTATACATTGGAGAATGTATACTGAATGACCCACCATGAGAAAGTATCATGGATCGTTATATGAGTGTCATATACTTTCTCATGTGGTTATTAGTATGACTATTAGTCCTTAGACCTGAAGTCACCATGGATCCCTACATAAGGAGTTATGTACTTTAGTTTCGTCAAACGTCACCCGTAACTGGGTGGACTATAAAGGCGATTACTGGGTATGTAACAAATTATACAGAGGGATGTGAGTGATGTAGATGGGATCTATCCCTCTTATATGACGGGAGAGACATCGATATTCTTGATAGAGTGAGACCACGAAATGCATGGCCATGCCCAAATGAGTCAATATGAGATATTGAGCTCATTTGATTTAGTGAGTCTACTTGGAGTTCAAGATTTAGATTGATTAGAGAATGACACGATCTATGCCTCACATTGATCAATCTAGATGTCTAGGATAGAAGGACACTTTTCATATATTGTGAGGAGTCACAATTAGTAGTCACAAGGTGATGTTGGATCTCAACATTCTTGTAACTTGGGTAGTAATGATGTGTTGCTAGATACCGCTCATTACTTATGCTTCTAAATAGGTTTAGGAGCATTGCCAACGTTACAAGAACCTATAGGGTCACACACAAAGGGCAATTAGATGGAGATTAGGTTCATTTGATGAACCTAAAGGATTAGGTTCATTTGATGAATCAAATTGGATTAAGAGTAATCCAAGGTAGGCTAATTGAGTTGGACTCAATTTGGTTCATGTGTTAAGTGAGTCTAATTTGGACTTAGACTCATTTAATTAATTTAATTCAATGAATAGAGATTCATTAAATTAAAATTGACTTGAACCAATGGTTAGATTAGATCAACCAAGGGAGAGAAGTGGTCAAGTTTGACTTGTCATAAGTAGGAAGATGAAGAGTCAAGTTTTGACTTGACTTTGACTTGACCAATGCCACATCATCAAGGCTTCTTCATTTGGTCAAGTTTGACTTGACAAAATGCCACCTCATGGGAGTTACCAAGAGTGGTGACTCTTGATATTCCATGGGAGTTACAAGCCAAAAATGTGGCCGTCCACTTTTATTCATGAAAAGGAGTTTCATTTTTCATGTGTAACTCCATCTTCTTCTTCCTTGGTTCTCTTCTCTCCCTCTCCTCCTCCACTACTGATCTCTAAGGTTGCTAGCACATCCTTAGAGGTTTTTCTCCATCTCTTGCTTGTGTGGATACACATAGAGAAGTGTCTACTTTGACACTTTCGAGATCCAGCGAACCGAGGACGTGCGGGATACGCGTTGGGCTTCGCTTTAAAGGTATAACCCTTTTTCCATGTAGATCTAGGAGTAGATCTCGGTAGAAACTCGTATTCGTAGTTTTCAAAAATTTTATTTGCACGGATCCGTTGGCTTTGGGGCTTTCGGGGTTTCCGCGACACGAAAACGCGGTTTTCGCGGTCCGAAAAATTCAACAGTGGTATCAGAGCCACGTGTGAAGCTTATGCGAGTTTAGTTTTTGTTTTTATGACAAAAATTCTGTTCTGTGATATTCTGTAATTTTATGGTTTTTAGAGTTTTTATGGGTATTTTTCTCGTAGAAGCGAAGCACAAGTGTTTCGGCACTTGTAGGCTTCGACTACCGAGAAGAATTTTTCAAAACGGCAAAGTTTCGCCCCAAAATTTTTTGGGACAGCGGGCTAAGGCACTCTTGGATCACTTAGGAGCAACTCGCGATGGTTAGATCACGGGTAGGGGTACTGCCCCTAACCCCGCAAGGGGATTTGCTCGCGATTGTGCCCGAAATCGCTAATCGGGACCGCCGGGAAAAATTTACTCATAAAATCTGTAAAATTATAAAAAAATAATTACATAAAATTATAGAAATATATAATTTTGAATTATATATTAATTTTGTGATAGTCATGGCCCAAACGACCCAAATTGGATTTGGAAATGTGTTGTAATTCATAATACGACCTGCGTGCCGTTATGTGATGTGCGTGCTGTATTTATTTTATTTTCACAGTCTGCGCGTCGTGCCTTTCTCTTATATTCTGGTTGTAAATTAGATTTAGACTCGAATGTAACTCGAGTTTCAAAATTGTAATGTAAATTTTGAGGCGGTGGAAGGTCCACTCGAGACGGAGTTACGAAGAGGGCGCGAGCAACACGAGGTGGTCAAAGGAAGGAGCTTGAGAAGCTGTTAACCTTAGGTTGACCATTCGATCTTCTCATTGTCTTGAGAAGATCGTAGTAGGGTCATGACATAATCACAAAATTATTTAATTAATTGCTTATATGTATGTGATGCATATTTAATTAAGTAGTTAATTAGTGCCTAGCGATTAGATTAGATCTAAATCGTGCACAAGATGCACCCTTACGATTAGATTAGATCTACATCGTGTACAAGATGCACCCTATCGATTAGATTAGATCTATATCGTGTATATGATACAACATCGACGTTTAGATTAGATCTAAATCACGTCAACTCTAATGCCTACCGTGCCGTGATACCTACCACTACCTCGATCGCATGCTGTTGTTGAATCTGCCAAAGCAGACCAACACATACTATCTTGGTAGGGTACGGAGGGACAATCTTGGTCACGCCTATCAACGCATGGGTGAGTACAACTCAATTAGATTGAGTAACTAGTTAACTCGGTTGGATCGAGTACAACTATAGGCATTCTTCCAACGGTTGGAAAGGTAGGACAAAATCACGTTTATATTAATTCTCGGGCGTATTAGCCAAAGCTAACTCGAGTTTTAATATAAATGAGGATTTTGATCCTATAAACAAGAGTTGCATGGAGATGTAATTGGTAATCGTTACCTACCGATCATACTAATTCTTGGGCGTATTAGCCAAAGCTAACTCAAGGGTTAGTATGATGTGGATCTTGTCCCACATGAATTATAGAAATCAGTGGGAGCATCATTTAGTTAAAGGCCTAATTAAATGATTAAGAATATGATATTTATTTCTGCATTTATTTCTGTTGTAGAATTGCCATGACGTCGAACACGAACATCTTCTCTCTGCGTTCTGTCCTTAAGAAGGACAAGCTCAACGGAGCAAATTTCCTGGACTGGTACAGGAATCTGAGAATAGTTCTCACTCAGGAACGTAAACTGTACGTTCTGGAGCAGCCCATTCCGGAGGCTCCTCCTGCCACTGCCACGCGAACAGACCGTGATGCTTACAAGAAGCATCAAGATGATGCATTAGATGTGTCCTGTCTTATGCTCGCGACCATGAACTCTGAGCTTCAGAAGCAACATGAGTTGATGGGCGCTTATGATATGGTTGAACATCTTTGTCACCTATATCAAGGACAAGCAAGGCACTGGAAGAGGAACTCCAAAGAATACCTGGAAGATCTTAAGAAGAAGAGAAATAAGATTTCTACTTCAGGTATACATGTTATAGAAGTCAACCTCTCTATTTCTTCATCGTGGGTATTAGATACCGGATGTGCTTCGCACATTTGTACTAATGTACAAGCGCTGAGGAAAAGCAGGGCATTGACGAAAGGTGAGATAGACCTACGAGTAAGCAATGGAGCACGGGTTGCTGCTATTGCTGTAGGAACTTACCATCTATCTCTTCCCTCTCGGCTTGTACTAGAATTAGATGATTGTTGTTATGTGCCTGCCTTGACTAAGAACATAATTTCAGTTTCTTGTTTGGACAAGAAAAGATTTTCGTTTACAATAAAGAACAAATGTTGTTCTGTCTATTTAAACGATATGTTCTATTGTAGTGCACCTCTGATAAACGGACTCTATATTCTAGACCTTGAGAGCCCTATCTATAACGTAAATACCAAGAGGTTCAAGTCAAATGACATGAACCAAACCTACCTTTGGCACTGTTGCTTAGGTCATATAAATGACAAGCGCTTATCCCAGCTCCATAAGGATGGTTTGCTGGACTCATTTGATTTTGAATCATATGAGATATGCGAGTCATGCCTACGAGGCAAGATGACCAAGACTCCCTTTAGTGGGCACATCGAGAGAGCGACTGATTTGTTAGGACTTATACATAGTGATGTATGTGGCCCTTTCAATGTTGCTGCTAGAGGCGGTTATAGATACTTTATCACATTTACTGATGACTTCAGTAGATATGGTTATGTGTACTTGATGACACATAAGTCTGAATCCTTTGAAAAGTTCAAAGAATTCAAGAATGAAGTACAGAACCAGCTTGGCAAGAGTATTAAGATACTTCGATCAGATCGAGGTGGAGAATACCTTAGCCATGAGTTCCATGACTACCTAGCTGAGTGTGGGATTCTATCCCAACTCACTTCTCCTGGAACACCACAGTGGAATGGTGTATCCGAAAGGAGGAATCGTACCTTATTAGATATGGTACGATCTATGATGAGTCACACAGATCTTCCGACATATCTATGGGGATGTGCTCTAGACACGGCAGCTTTCATTCTCAACCGAGTTCCATCCAAGGTCGTGATAAAGACACCATATAGGATATGGACTGGGAGAGATGCTCAGGTGTCTTTCATGAGGATTTGGGGTTGTGAGGCTTACGTTCGACGTCAAGTCTCAGACAAGTTAGGAACCAAATCTGACAAGTGCTACTTTATTGGATATCCCAAGGAAACTAAGGGATATTACTTCTACATTCCCAGTCAACACAAGGTAGTTGTGGCAAAGACTGGGGTCTTTCTAGAAAGGGACTTTGTTTCTAGAAAGACTAGTGGGAGCACGTTCAATCTTGAAGAAGTTCAAGTTGCGAACAATAGCACTGATGCCTCGATGGAAGTCGAACTGGAACCACAAAGTGTTGTGGATGATGTTGTTCCACAAGGAGTTGAGGAACAACAACCAGTTCAAGTAGACATACCTCTTCGCAGGTCTGATAGGGTACGTCGTCAGCCTGAGAGATACTCATTTCTCTTGTCTGACCATGATGACGTTGTGCTCATAGAGGATGAGCCTACCACCTATCAGGAAGCTGTAATGAGACCAGATTATGAGAAATGGCTAGAGGCCATGAGATCCGAAATGGAATCCATGTACACCAACCAAGTATGGACTTTGGTTGATCCACCTAAAGGGGTAAAACCCATTGGGTGTAAGTGGGTCTTTAAGAGAAAGACTGACATGGATGGGCTTATCTATAAGGGTCTCTTGGTAGCTAAAGGTTTCAAGCAGATTCATGGTATTTACTATGATGAAACTTTTTCTCCAATAGCGATGTTTAAGTCCATTCGGATCATGCTTGCTATTGCAGCCTACCATGACTATGAGATATGGCAGATGGATGTCAAAACCGCGTTTTTGAATGGAAACCTACTCGAGGATGTGTACATGACACAACCTGAGGGTTTTGTAGATCCACAGCATACTAGCAGAGTATGCAAGCTGCATAGGTCCATTTATGGACTAAAGCAAGCTTCTCGGAGCTGGAATCTTCGATTCAATGATGCAATCAAACAGTTTGATTTCATCAAGAACGAAGATGAGCCTTGTGTCTACAAGAAGGTTGTAGAGAACACAGTTGTCTTCCTCATATTGTATGTGGATGACATACTGCTCATTGGGAAAGACATCCCTTTGCTACAGTCTGTCAAGACTTGGCTAGGGACATGTTTCTCGATGAAGGACTTAGGTGAAGCATCCCGCATTCTAGGGATACAGATCTATAGAGATAGATCTAAGAGAATGCTTGGCCTAAGTCAGAGTGCATACATTGATAAGGTACTCCTTCGGTTTGCCATGCAGAACTCCAAGAAGGGATTTCTGTCGATGTCACATGGCGTGAGTCTTTCGAAGACTCAAGGTCCCTCTTCTAGAGAGGAGAGAGACCGCATGGATCAGATCCCTTATGCCTCAGCCATAGGATCGATCATGTACGCCATGCTATGTACTCGACCTGATGTCTCGTATGCTTTGAGCATGACGAGCAGATACCAGTCAGATCCAGGTGAAAGTCACTAGATAGCGATTAAGAATATTCTTAAGTACTTAAGAAGGAATAAAGAATATTTCTTGATATATGGAGGCGATGATGAGCTAGCTGTAAAGGGTTACAGTGATGCTAGCTTCCAGACCGACCAGGATGACTATAGATCATAGTCAGGGTTCATATTTTGTATTAATGGTGGTGCTGTCAGCTGGAAGAGTTCGAAGCAGGATACAGTAGCTGATTCTACAACAGAAGCCTAGTACATTGCTGCATCAGAGGCAGCAAAGGAGGCTGTTTGGATCCGCAAGTTCAAGTTCATCACTGAACTTGGGGTGGTTCCTAGCATTGCTGACCCCATTGAGCTCTATTGTTACAATAATGGAGATATAGCACAAGCGAAGGAACCTCGCTCACACCAGCGGACCAAACACATACTACGGCGCTTCCATCTCATTCGAGAGTTTATCGAGAGAGGAGATGTGAAGATTTGCAGAGTACCCACAGAGGCTAACATCGCAGATCCCTTCACCAAGGCTTTGGCACAGAGGAAGCATGATGGTTACACTAGGTCATTGGTGCTTAGAGCCTACACTGATTTGCACTAGTGCTAGTGGGAGATTGTTATCTAGAGCCCTAGACCCAATCATTTGATGATTGTATTTTGGACTTGTTGTATCATATTATATATAAATAAAGGCATTTGGTTTTTGGTTATTATACTTACTTGTATTGGTGCCAAATAAACTAAGTATAATAACGTCCTTGAGTAGACAGTTCTCACCTATATCAATCGGTTAGTTGAACCGATAGTGAGATGATATAGGGAACACTACTCTTAATCATTCCTAGTCGAGTATTAACATTCAGGGACAATGTTAATGCAATAAAACTAGCATGTAGGTCAACTCGATTACTTGATCTCACAAGTCATGGATATAGAGATATCAAGTTGACACATGGGTATACATTGGAGAATGTATACTGAATGACCCGCCATGAGAAAGTATCATGGATCGTTATATGAGTGTCATATACTTTCTCATGTGGCTATTAGTATGACTATTAGTCCTTAGACCTCAAGTCACCATGGATCCCTATATAAGGAGTTATGTACTTTAGTTTCGTCAAACGTCACCCGTAACTGGGTGGACTATAAAGGCGATCACTGGGTATGTAACGAATTATGCAGATTGATGTGAGTGATGTAGATGGGATCTATCCCTCCTATATGACGGGAGAGACATCGATATTCTTGATAGAGTGAGACCACGAAGTGCATGGCCATGCCCAAATGAGTCAATATGAGATATTGAGCTCATTTGATTTAGTGAGTCTACTTGGAGTTCAAGATTTAGATTGATTAGAGGATGACACGGTCTATGCCTCACATTGGTCAATCTAGATGTCTAGGATAGAAGGACACTTGTCATATATTGTGAGGAGTCACAATTAGTAGTCACAAGGTGATGTTGGATCTCAACATTCTTGTAACTTGGGTAGTAATGATGTGTTGCTAGATACCACTCATTACTTATGCTTCTAAATGGGTTTAGGAGCATTGCCAACGTTACAAGAACCTATAGGGTCACACACAAAGGGAAATTAGATGGAGATTAGGTTCATTTGATGAACCTAAAGGATTAGGTTCATTTGATGAACCAAATTGGATTAAGAGTAATCCAAGGTTGGCTAATTGAGTTGGACTCAATTTGGTTCATGTGTTAAGTGAGTCTAATTTGGACTTAGACTCATTTAATTAATTTAATTCAATGAATAGAGATTCATTAAATTAAAATTGACTTGAACCAATGGTTAGATTAGATCAACCAAGGGAGAGAAGTGGTCAAGTTTGACTTGACATAAGTAGGAAGATGAAGAGTCAAGTTTTGACTTGACTTTGACTTGACCAATGCCACATCATCAAGGCTTCTTCATTTGGTCAAGTTTGACTTGACCAAATTCCACCTCATGGGAGTTACCAAGAGTGGTGACTCTTGATATTCCATGGGAGTTACAAGCCAAAAATGTGCCCGGCCACTTTTATTCATGAAAAGGAGTTTCATTTTTCATGTGTAACTCCATCTTCTTCTTCCTTGGTTCTCTTCTCTCCCTCTCCTCCTCCACTACTGATCTCTAAGGTTGCTAGCACATCCTTAGAGGTTTTTCTCCATCTCTTGCTTGTGTGGATACACATAGAGAAGTATCTACTTTGACACTTTCGAGATCTGGCAAACCAAGGACGAGCGGGATACGCGAAGGGCTTCGCTTCAAAGGTATAACCCTTTTTCCATATAGATCTAGGAGTAGATCTCGGTAGAAACTCGTATTCGTAGTTTTTGAAATTTTTCTTTGCACGGATCCGTTGGCTTTGGGGCTTTCGGGGTTTCCGCGACGCGAAAATGCGGTTTTCAAGGCCCAAAAAATCCAACACCTCTTCCAGGTGAAAAAGGGCGCGATCTGATCGTAGTGGAAGCAGGTAGCATCCTTGGCGACCCCTCCTTTGGGTTTCAGTGCCTTGCCTTTGCCCTTAGCTTGGGACTTTCGCTTACCTTTAGGCTTGCCCTTGCCTTTGCCCTTTTACACCATCAAAATGGAGTTGGGCTTAACCTTCTTAAGGTTGAGCTCAGCAGTTCTTAACATGCTAAGCAGCTCAGGCAGTGGCTTGTCAATTTCATTCATGTTATAATTTAGAATCAATTGACTATAGCTATCTGGCAAGGATTGCAAGATCAGATCAGTGGCCAGCTCTTGGCCAAGTGGGAATCCAAACCTTTGTAGGTTTTCTATGTACCTAATCATTTTGAGTACATATGGGCCTACGGGAGTCCCATCTTGCATCTTGCACTGAAACAGTGCCTTAGAGATCTCGAATCTCTCGTGCCTCGCTTGTCCTTGATATAGTTGATGAAGATGTTCAATCATATCATAAGCGCCCATCAACTTGTGTTGCTTCTGAAGCTCAGAGTTCATGGTCGCGAGCATAAAACATGACACATCTAATGCGTCATCTTGATGCTTCTTGTAAGAATCACGGTCAGCTCGCGTGGCAGTGGCAGGAGGTGCCTCCGGAATGGGATGTTCCAGAACGTACAGTTTATGTTCCTGTGTGAGAATAATTCTCAGATTCCCGTACCAGTCCAGGAAATTAGCTCCGTTGAGCTTGTACTTCTTAAGGACAGAACGCAGGAAGAAAGAGTTCGTATTTGATGTCATGGTTATCTACAATAGAAAAATACAGAAAAAGAAACAAATATCATATTCTATTAATCATTTAATTAGGCCTTTAACTAAATGATGCTCCCACTGAATTCTATAATTCATGTGGGACAAGATCCACATCATACTATGCCTTGAGTTAACTTTGGCTAAATCGCCCAAGACTTAGTATGATCGGTAGGTAACTAATTTACCAATTACATCTCTATGCAACTCTTGTTTATAGGATCAAGATCCGCATTTATATTAAAACTCGAGTTAGTTTTGGCTAATACGCCCAAGAGTTAATATAAACGTGATTTTGTCCTATCTACCAACAATTGGAAAATGCCTATAGTGAAACTCGATCTAATTGAGTTAACTAGTTACTCAATCTAATTGAGTTGTACTCACTCATGCGTTGATAGTCGGGACCAAAATTGTCCCTCCATACCCTACCAAGATAGTATGCGTTGCTCTGCTTTGGCAGATTCAACAACAACATGCGATCGAGGTAGTGATAGGTATCACGGCATCATAGGCATTAGAGTTAACGTGATTTAGATCTAATCTAATCAACGATGTGTATCATATACGCGATTTAGATCTAATCTAATCATTAATTTTGTATCATATACGTGATTTAGATCTAATCTAATCGTGGTGCATCATATAAGTGATTTAGATCTAATCTAATCGTTATGCATCATTTACGCAATTTAGATCTAATCTAATCGTCGAGGCGCTAATTAACTACTTTACTAGCATGCATCAAATACACACACACAAGCAATTAATTATACTATTTGTGATTAGTCATGGCCCTACTACGATCTTCTCAAGCCAATGAGAAGATCGAATGGTCAACCTAGGGTCAACAACTTCTTCAAGCTCCTCCCTTTGATCACCTTGTGTTGCTCGCGACCTCCTCGTAGCTCCGTCTCGAGTGGACCATCCACCGGCTCATTTTGTACATTACAAAAGGGTGAAACTCGAGTTACATTCGAGTCTAAACTATTTACAACAAGAATATAAATGAAGGAAGGCACGACGCGCAGGTCGTGAATCACATATACAACACGCACAATCACATGACGGCATGCAGGCCGTATTATGAATTACAACACAAATATTCCAATCAAATTGGGTCTTTTTGGGCCATGACCATCCCAAATTATACATAATTCTAAATTATGTAATTTCCATAATTTTCTGTAATTTTAATACTATTTTACAATTTTTATCAGTAAAGAATTCCCGGCGGTCCCGATTAGCAGTTTTCGGGCGCAATCGCGGAACGAAGCCCCTTGCGGGGTCAGGGGCAGTACCCCTACCCGCGATATAACCATCGTGAGTGTTCCTTAGCGATCCTACAGTGCCTAAGCCCACTATCCCAAAACATTTTGGGGCGAAACCTTGCCATTTCGGAAAAATCTTCTCGGTAGTGGAAGCCTACAAGTGTCTAAACACTTGTGCTTCGCTTCTACGAGAAAATTACCCATAAAAACTATAAAATTAGAAAATTCAAAGAAACTTACAGATATGCTATTTTTCATAAAAATACAAATTAAACTTGTACAAGACTTTGCACGTGGCTCTGATACCACTGTTGGGTTTTTTCGGGCCACAAAAATCACTTTTTGCGTTGCGGAAACCCCGAAACCCCAACCACCGGATCCGTGCGAAGATTAAAATTTCAAAAACATTACGAGTATGAGTTTCTTACACTAGTTCTAAACTAGATCTACAAGGAGAAGGAATTTACCCTTGATGCGAAGCCCTTCGCAATCCCGCTCGTCCTCGGTTCGCCGGATCTCAAAAGTGTCAAAGTAGACACTTCTCTATGTGTATCCACACAAGCAAGAGATGGAGAAGAACCTCTAAGGATGTGCTAGAAACATTAGAGATCAGTAATGGAGGAGAGGGAGAGCAAGAAGAAAACTAGAGAGGAAGAAGATGATGGAGTTACTCACACAAGCACACAAAATGCAGTCTCTCCTCATCAAAAGTGGCCGACCACTTTAAGGGGAATTGTAACCTCTATGGGATGCCAAGAGTCACAACTCTTGGTAACTCCCATGAGGTGGCATTCCACTTAAGCAACCATGAAGATGTGGAGCATCATCAATGGACCACTTAATGCCAACTCACCAATGAGGTGGCAAATGGTTAAGTCAAAATTGACCCTTCATCTTCCTCTCAAGTCAAGTCAAACTTGACCACTTCTCTCCCTTGGTTGATCTAATCTAACCATTGGCTCATGTCAATTTTAATTTAATGAAATTTTATTCAATGAATTAAAGTGATTAAATGAGTCTAACTCCAAATTAGACTCACTTAACACATGAACCAAATTGATTCCAAGTCAATTAGCCTACTTTGGATTACTCTTAATCCAACTTGGTTCATCATGTGAACCTAATCATTTAGGTTCATCAAATGAACCTAATCTCCATCTAATTTCCCTTTGTGTGTGACCCTATAGGTTCTTGTAACGTTGGCAATGTTCCTAAACCCATTTAGAAGCATAAGTACTGAGCGGTATCTAGCAACGCATCATTACCACCCAAGTTACAAGAATGTTGAGATCCAACATCACCTTGTGACTACTAATTGTGACTCCTCACAATATATGATAAGTGTCCTTCTATCCTAGACATCTAGATTGATCAATATGAGGCATAGACTTTTTCATCCTCTAATAAATCTAAATCTTGAACTACAAGTAGACTCACTCGATCAAATGAGCTCAATATCTTATATTGACTCATTTGGGCATGGCCATGCACTTAGCGGTCTCATTCTATAAAGAATATCGATGTCTCTCCCGTCATATAGGAGGGATAGATCCCATCTACATCACTCACATCCCTCCGCATAATTTGTTACATACCCAGTAATAGCCTTTATAGTCCACCCAGTTACGGATGACGTTTGACGAAACCAAAGTACGTAACTCCTTATGTAGGGAACCATGGTGACTTCAGTTCCAAGGACTAGTAGTCATACTAATAGCCACATGAGAAAGTATATGACACTCATATAACGATCCATGATACTTTCTCATGGCGGGTCATTCAGTATACATTCTCCAATGCATACCCATGTGTCAACTTGATATCTCCATATCCATGACTTGTGAGATCAAGTCATCGAGTTGACCTACATGCTAGTCTCGTCGCATTAACATTGTCCCTGAATGTTAATACTTAACTAGTAATGATTAACAGTAGTGTTCCCTATATCATCTCATTATCGGTTCAACTAACCGATTGATATAGGTAAGAACCCTCTACTCAAGGATGCTATTATACTTAGTTATTTGGCACAAATACAAGTAAGTATAATAACCAAAACAAATGTCTTTATTTATATATAGAAGAATATGATACAATGAGTCCATACAACAATCATCAAATGATTGGCTCTAGGGCTCTAACTAACAAGTTCAATATAATCAATCCACGCAGTTTAGTATGCAGCCTTCGGCTGACAACAAAATGTATAAAAGGGAATGACGATCTAGAAATCATCGTAGATATATATAAACTCCTACTCCACTACAACGATGAAAACACAGTCAACGAAATAATGGAAATACCACAGCGAAAAACATAAGAAGCAAACCCAAAGAGTCCATCATAAAGTCCTCAATACAAGAACCCACATCACTGGTATAAAACGACATAGAACGAATACAAAACATCTATAACTGAAAATCATCGCACAAAGGCGTGGGGGGCTAGCGACTGGAATCTCCCGACGACCTCAACCTGAAAAGTAGTAATATAACGGTGTGAGTCCAAGAACTCAGCAGGTAACCAATAGATATGTACAACAACATATAACCACCAGCAATAACCTATGGTACAGTCTCCTAAACCATAGAACCTATAGTACAGTCTCCTAATAATATAACAGGTATGCATAGCTGAATAAACTGTAGTAAGTAACAATAAGCATATAATGCAGTCTACAGCAAGAATAATCAGAAATGCATAACTGAAATAAACTGTACTCACCTGCAAATCCTCTAAGCTGTAACTATGAACATACACAGGTAAAAATAGTCAGAGTAAAATAAAATGAATCCTGTATGCATGTCAATCATGCGCAATCACCAAAATGCATCATCCAATATGGATCAATCACAAAGAATGCAATCTGTGCATATGATGAAAATGACATGTCCTGGTCACCCCTGACGCCAGTCAGTCATCTCACACACAATGGTGAGACCGAGTGGGTAGGGATGTGACACCGTGCACTCTGCTGTCACTACCCCTGAAGAGTGACCAAGTGGATGGGATGCTGTCGGAGTACACATATCCTCCTACCTCAACCATAGTGAGGGAGTGCAATGCTCTCATCTCCCGGTACACGATGACGGGGAGGGATACCAGCGTGCTACCACGCTGCAGTCACACTACCCATGAGCGTCCCAGCAGAGCACCACCGACCAACCTACCATAGACACCCTGAGTGTTGTGCCACTACCCATGCAGTGGTCACGTTGTGTGCAGGCCTATATAGCCGACCGACGAGCTCAACAATAATGAAGTCGTCAATCGCCCAGCATGCAATCATGTGAGATGGTGCATGTGCCTACATCATGTCATACCTAAAGATATCATCCTCCATATGTATAGGTGCCAAAAAGATAAACCATATATAACAAGGATAATAGCAGCATGAATTCAACAACATATAACCAGTATGTCTAGAAACAAATCCTGTGTAGATAACCACTATAAATATCCATCCCTACAGACATACATGCACATGGTAGGAAATAAAAGTATACCAGACTAAAGTATAACAGATAACAGTAGAAGCATGTATCAGGTATCAACTGAAACTAAAATCCTAGGAAAGTGCTAAACTACTAATTGCCACTAGTCATATATACACTATACATATCATAAAACAATATCAAAAAGATAAGTCAAAGGATACCCACCTCAAATAGAAGGCACAATCAAGTAATCCAAAGTCGACGTCGAGACGCCCTTTTCGAATTAGAATCCTGCGTCAAACAATATATATATTTTATTTAGCTAAATTCATATGAATAGATAAATAAAATCCCTAGAACTAAATTAGGGCAAAACCCTAATCAACTTAACCTCAATCTACCTAATTAAATCTAACGGTTAATTAGGGTTAGTTACCTAATCCCTAATCACCAATTAGATTAGAAATCTAAAGTTAAATTAAATCCAATAGTTGACTATGATTAATTACCTTAACCCTAATAATTCCATTAGATTAAATCTAAGCAAACAAATCTAATCACAATCAACAACTAATCATACCTAAATCAACACATAAACTTAATTCATCTAGTAATCCAATTTATCCCTAATCCAATATATAAACCTAATTACATCATGTATCAAAATCCCTACATATACCTCGATTCTCAGCCCTTATTGATTGCTGGATCTAGGGATGATGATGGAAATCACCTCACGATCACACTTCCAGCACCACAGCAACAGGTTCTCACTGCTCTGATCGAGCTACTATCCACCAACCGAAACCCCAGTACACAGAATCTCACCTCCTGGAATTCTTCCCTTCCATTCGGTTCATGGTGGAACCAAGAAATAGAGATCACAAAATCCAAAATAGCACGTAGCAATTATACCCCAATAGCTCACTGATGGAAACAACTAGGGATGCTTACCGTGTGCAGAATGGAAACTAGAACCCATGACAGTAGATCCAAGCCGGCGATGAAGAGGAAAGGTTGAGGCTAGGGCTAGGACCCCCTTCTTGATTGAAGATCTGCTCACACGAAGCAGTGATCTGAATGCAAAGCCCCGGCGATGAACCTAGGGCACGGTTCGAAGAGAATCAAGAGAAGAAAAAGAATCACTGACTGTGCAAGGGCACGAGTCGGAGGAAATCGAGGGAAAAGGAGGGAAGAAGGACCAAGAATGTCGCTTACCCTCGAAGCCCTAAGGCATCTCCAAACTGGCGATCGATGAATATGAATCAATCCAACGATCTGCAACCCGGAGAATGATAAACGTCGGTCGTATCTGAGATCAATAGGCGTCGATGTCGGCGGAGAAGGATTGCCTGTAACACCCATGAAATTATAAGATAAGTATATGGATAGTATTTTATTTAGAGCATGAAAGTAAGAGGAATCAAAAAGAAATAATAGAAATAAGAAGAGGTGAGGTCAAGGTTTGAACCTTGAACCTCCCACAAATAATGAAGATAAATTGATGTATGATAACCACTAGGATAATGAATAATATTTGGATAGGAAGGAATGAAAAATTTAGTTAAAGGTGAGGAGAAAATAAAAGAAAACTAAGAAAAGAGCAAGAGAAAATCAAGTGGCTTACCTCCTCTTCCTCTTGGTTAAGAGAAGAAGCAAGCAAAAGGTGAATTGCCTTCCTCTCCTCTCTCCCTTCTCATTTTCGTGGGAATTAAAGAGAATTTAAAGGGGGGGGGGATGAATGGGGACAAGAATCCTTCCCATGATGAATAAAAAGGATTAGAGGATAAAAGAGAAAGGGAAATTCTAAATCTTCTTCTTCCTCTTTCTCTTCTCCACCGAGAACTAGAGCTCTCCTCCCTCATCTCCAAAAGACATGTTTAGGTTTTCTCTCTAAGGGAAAACAAATACTAGCAAGGAGTCTCAAGGTCTACCTCATACAAGAAGAAGAAAAACAAAAAGGGAAACTAGGAAGAGAAACTTCTCCTCCCTCCTCACAAGGGTACCACTTCCTTAAGGATCAACAAGCGAAAACTATGTAAGCTTCCCCTCACCTGTGGTACAATAGCTCATGTGGTTTTCATGAAGATAAATTTCTAAAAAAAAAAAAAACCTAGGGTTGCTTCATGGAAATTTCTGCCAAGACAAAAAGAAGGATCTAAGGAATTTTAAGACCTAACTAGATATGCTCATTATATTTATTGTGACATGTATCTTATGGTAGGAGGTTAACCTAATGTTTCTATGCTAGAATGTTTAGTTAGAACTTAGATTCATGATCCTAGACTCTCGGCCAAGCATGAACAAAAGAACTAGGTAAGCTTAAGACTCAAACTAAACATGCTCCCTTGTTCTTATGATATGTGCTCTATGATAATGGTGTTGTTAACATTTTCTCCTACTTGTATGTTGATTGGAACTTCATTTTCATGCTCATGAACATTCGGCCATGGTAGAACTAAGGGCCTAGGAGAGCTTTAAACCTAAAACTAAGCATGCCATGCTTTCCCTAGGATAAGATATGAAGCTAATATGATATGCCCATGATTATATGTTGATTTGAACTCTATTTCATGCTTATGAAGATTCGACCATGTTAAGATTTGAGGCCTAGGAAAGTTTAAAACAAGTCTAAGATGCACATGACCTTCTTGATGAAATGATATGAAACTAACTTTATGTTCTTATGCTTGTTTGTTGCATAGAAATTTGGTTACATGTTCTATAACTTTCGGCCACACAAGGTTTTAAGACCTAGGATGCTTAGAACTTAAACTAAGTTTGCTCATGTTGTTCCTTGTAATAAATGCCATGAAATTTGTGTAGGGTTTCCATGCTTTTATGTCACATGAAAACTAGTCTATGTTTTACATGTTTCGGCCACCATTAGTTTAAGGGCCTAGGAAACTTAGAACCCAACTTAGATATGCTCATGATGTTTCTTATAATAAATGCTATGAAATTTGTTTATGGTTTCCATGCTCTTATGCCACTAGAAACCTAGTTTCCATGCTTAAGAAGTTTCGGCCACCTTAGATTAAAGGGCTTAGGAAGTTTGGAACTTAAACTAAATGTGCTTATGATGTTCCTCATGATATGTGTTATGATATTGGTTTAAGGTTCAACACTTTCATGCTACTTGTAACCTAGAATCATGCTTTCTAGGGTTCGACCATGATAAGGTTAAAAGCTTAGAGAACTTAGAACCCAAACTAAACATGCTCAAGTTGTTCCTTATGATATATGATATGACATTAGTTTAGGGTTTACATGTTTGCATGCTGCTTATAACCTAATTTGAGGTTTGATGAGTTTCGGCCATGATATAAGTAAAGACCTAGGAAGCTTAGAACCCAAACTAAGCATGCTCAAGGTGTTCCTTATGATATAGGATATGATAATGGTTTAGGGTTCACATGCTTTTATGTTGCTTGCTAACCTAGGCTACAACTATATGTTTCGGCCACTACATGATATTAGGGTTAGAGACCTAATTATGATTTCCCATGTGCCTCTCATGCAATGCTTTATGATATGATAAGAATATGCCATGCTGCTATACTCATTTATGTATGCTTATGACCTATGCATGATAATGTGCTATGTGCCCAAATTTATGATATGCTATGTGCCCAAATTTATGATATGCTATGTGCCCAAGTTCATGATGTGTTGTGTGCCCAATTATGCATGTGATCATGATGTGCTGTGTGCCCAAATTCATGATGTGCTGTGTGCCCAATTATACATGCTTTATGTTATGCCTAAGAGTTGCTTCCCTATCAGTTGGGACTAGGAGCACTCTTCATGATATGAATATGACATGAATGATAGGTTAAGAATTATGATATGTATGACATGCTACTTTACTTTTAAGGCTTGTACCAAGGGTGGGCTCCATAAGCGCCCCGGGGTCGATGGACTAAGAAACGTGCCTCGTTAGGGATGAGCTCCTAAGTGCCCCTAGGTCGATGGACTAAGAAACGGGCCTAGTATGTATGCCTTGTAGGGTTCAAGACTTGCTACGTTGGACCTACATAGGACGCGCGCATTTATGTATGTGGTACAAGTCGGGGCCCCCCTTATGTTGAGATTATGTTTAAATATGTATATTATAAGTTTTCAAAAGACATGTTGCATATGTTTTCATGATACATGTTTAGAAATTCACCTTGCATATACCTTATGATTATGCCATGATATTTATGATGATGTTATGATATGTCAGGGTGTATTTGATGATCATGTTATGTTATGCCATGATACCTTACGATTATGTTACGATATGCCATGATATGCTGCATGATATGATGAAATTGTCTCCATGCGTTATGTCTTGTGATTTTGATATGCTATACGATTTTTGTGAGTAGGAAAGAAACTTACTGAGCCATGAGTGCTCATAGCTTACTTTCTTGTACCACAGATAAAGGCAAGGAATGGATGAACTAGGGGAGCAGCAGGAGGGGCTAGAAGGATGTGTGTGGTAGTGGCTTGGCTAAAGGAGAAAGACATGCTTTTGTTTAATAAGAACTATGCCTAATTTATGTTACTACTTTATGACTCCATGACATTTAATTATGTGTTTGGGTATTATGACTTAAAAATCATGTTAAGTATGCTATGTGGTTTTATATGTCCAGGTGATTAGTCATGGTGAATTTTAAAGAAAAGAAAAGTTTTTAATTTCCATAAATAAGACTTCCGCTGTAGTAAGTAGGTATGTATGTGTAAAGTAACCCCCGTCGCCTTAGCAGGAGGGGCGGGGAGTTACATTGCCGGAGCTGGAGCCTTGCTCCCATCGTCGTCGCTCATCCGCGAGAGAGAACAGAGAAGGAAGAGAGGGGAGATCGGGGAAGGAGAGGGTCGTTCAGCGTCGGGTGGTTTGAGGGAAACGGCGATTTGGGAAGAAGAAAATAAAAGGAAAAAGGAGTTATATAATAAAAATATTTCCTGACTTAAACAGGTATCCCAAACAGGCTTTATCCGTGCCCACCGATCAATCCCCTCAAAATCCTCCGTACGAGCTCCGAAAAATTCCCATAAAATTTCTAAAAAATTTTGAAAAAAAATTTATAAGGCTATTTCTCAAATAACCCTATTGATTAAAATTTTCTAATATCGTACAAAATACACAAAAGACCTTATTAAAAAATTTGGTATGGAAAACTCTAAAGAAATTAAAACACCTATGGCAAGTAACATAAATCTTGATAGTGACGAAAATGAAAAATCTGTTGACTTAAAATTGTATAGAAGCATGATAGGAAGTTTACTTTATCTAATGGCAAGCCGACCCGACATTTTATTTGCCGTCAGTATGTGCGCCATTTACCAAACTTGTGTGAAAGAGTCCCATTTATCATTGGTTAAAAAAATTATTAATATTTAAAGGGAACTATTAATGTAGGAATATGATACCCTAGAACTTCGCAATTTGACTTGGTCGGATATTCTGATTCTGATTATGCTTGGTGTAAGTTAGATAGAAAGAGTACTAGTGGAGGATGTTAATTACTAGGATCATCTTTAGTTAGTTGGTTTAGTCGTAAGCAACAATGTGTTCCATTATCAACCACCGAAGCCGAATACATTGTGATGGGCAAATGCGTAGCCCAATTGCTATGGATGTCACATACCTTAAAAGACTTTAATCTAAATTAAAAAAATGTAAAAGCCTACATTGATAATATTAGCTCTATAAATCTAACTAAAAATCTAGTTCATCACTCTAGAACAAAATATATAGAAGTAAAACATCATTTCATTAGGGATCGTGTTTCTAAAGGGGGCATTGAACTTAACTATATTGAATCTAAATCTAACTTAGCGGATATCTTCACTAAACCATTACCTGAAGCAGAATTTAGTAACTTAAGAAGACAATTAGGGATGTGTTTTATAGAATAAGTTCTTTTATTTTTGAAAATTATTAATTAGTTTATTTTTCAAAATTATTTTTGTAAAAATCCCTCTTTCAAAATTTTAGTTTTCAAAACTCTTTCAAAATATTTTAATTTTCTGGAGTAGCCTAGGTTCTATCGTAGAACTGCATGTTCCTATAGTTCTAGGAGCCAGCATCTCACAAACATAATAGGATCCCTTGCTTGATAACTTAGAATAGGTGAGATGCTTAGGACCTAGCCTAAGATTTCAGATGCTTATGTCAGTGCATCGCTATAAATCTGGGCTTTAAACAACATACATGAATCAATTTGAGTTAACTAGCTAGTAAAAACCTAGTTAGTTCTAAACACTCAAATTGACCAACCTGAGTAAAATTGCTACTATCTTGTGATAGTTAGCCTTGAACAATGGTTGGACATTTCATCATAAGGACTCTTTCTCCTTAGTTTTTACCCATGCTTGGACTTTTAGGTTATTATCGGAGTTAGGGGGAGCCTCCAACTAAAATTTAAATGCTTAATCTACAAATTTTACTTTTTAATTTCTTTTCAAAATTACTTAGTATTTTTTTCAATTTTAAAGAAATTTTTAACTAAGTTGCAATTTTTCAAACTTTTATATTTCTCAAATATCAACTAATCACACTAACTGTAATTTTTGTTTTAACTTTAATAGAATTTAACTTCAAATTATTTTCTTTAACTTCAAAAATCTTTTATGATTTTTTATGTAATTTTCAAACTCAGTGTATATTTTCAAAATCTATGCTTCTCCTACTTTCAAAATTTGCTTTTAGATTAAACTTTTTAGCTTCATTCACTTTAACTTTACTACATTTTTGCTCTATTTTACAAATTTTATGTTCTATTTCAATATTTTCAAAGTTTTCTCTTTAATAAAATTATTATATTTTTTTTAAAAAAATAAACTTTAACTTTATGCAATCAAACATTTTTTTCTACATTCTTACTTATTGGTTTGGTGGTCTTCCCCTATTTTTTGATGTGTGTCAAAGGGGGAGAGATAGTGAATTCAGGGAGAATTGTTGAACTCAGGGGGAGAGTTAAAAATTAAAATTGCTTGTTTATTTAATTTTTACATATTTTAACTTAACTTTGAACCTTGGTTGCCAAACATCAAAAAGGGGGAGATTGTTGGTGCAAGTTACACCAGAATCAAACCTAAGTTTTGATTTTATCAAAGGTTCAAGTTAAGTCTTGTTGTGATCTAACAAGTTGACTGAGTGTGCAGGCTGTTTACTCAACCGGAAAAGACCTAGCTCGAGGCTAGGCAGGAGAAATCTTAGCAGATCATGGAACCCAGGTGCAAGTCCAAGTGGGTCGAGGGGACCCGAAGCTTGGCGGTGCGATCTAGAGGTCTGGAGGACCGAAGATCCACTATGTGAAAATCGACAATAGACTTCGGATATTATCCGAAGTAATAGGTAGATAATTACCGAAGTAGACGCACGTGAAGTAAAAGGGTCAATTTTTTACTTCACCACATGTTTATTGAAGTCTATCACCGGTCCAAAACCGGTCCAAAATTGGACCGTTTTCGAAGTAAAAAAACTCTATTACTTCATCGAGACCAGTAAAATAACCGAAGTAGTTGATGATATATTACTTCATAGGTTTCATTGTTTGACGAAGTAAAATAGGTATACAACTTCACAATTTTTGAATTCTGGTGTAGTAAATGATTAATTTTACTTCTGCATAATTTGTTTTGGTTGAAGTATTTATTATTGTATTACTTCATCGTAGTATAGAAGCAATAGAGTATATTTTACTACACAAAAAATTCAATGTAGTGAAGTAATTTATACGAACTACTTCATAAATTTGATCAGTAGTGAAGTAAATAGTTTCTTTAACTACACTACTATTTAAATTTAGCGAAGTCTTTTTTGTTGTATTACTTCATCATTTATTTATAGTATCAAAGTAATTGACCATATTTTACTGCAATATAATTTTAATTGAAGAAAATTTATATTATAATATTTTACTGCAACACAATATTTTTTACCACCAAAATTAAACAAATATATCATAAATATGTATCAAATACAATCTAAAAGTGTATTCATAAAAGACATGTCTAACCATAACCCAAAAACTTTTGTATCCATAAATCTCTAAATACATGTCTAAAATGTATATATATCATAGCCTACACTTAGGCACCCACATAAAAGTAGACACATTCGCTCCATTCACTTCTGACTTCATCATACTGAGATTGATTGTAATACTGTTTATTTTTTGATGCTGCAAACTGAAACATTAACAAAAATTTGAGGATCAATAAAAAATGACTCAATATTTTATAAAGAAAATATTTCATAAAGAAGAAATTCACCTTTCTCTCTAATTGTGAATCTTCATCCAAGACTATCTCTTTCATGTACCGCATCATACAATATCCACATTCAATACCACCATTTTGTTTAAGATTATTCTAATAAAATTGAAAATGTCATGCAAGAAGTCACAATCCAAATAATAAAAATTATTAATTATTGTCTAATTATATAGTCACAATACATATTGTCAATTGTTTAAAACCTAGTCCTTTTGAAATACCCCTTAATGCATTGTATATCTTGACCCCACTATATTACAAACAATAGAAAATTATTTTTACAACCTATGATGAATTGAATGCATTCAAAATTAGTATAATCTACTACTTACTTGATCACAATAGTTTGCCAAGCATTGTCTCAGTTTCTGTTACTCAAAGAGTTCAATAAATATATCATATTTTTATCTTCATTAATTATAGTCAAGATCCAATGGTACCTGTACAAATGAAAATATAACATTGACTAGCATGTAGTAGGAATTGATAAATAATTAAAATCTTACTCAGTGTTATATGGGATGAATTCGATGCTCTCAACTGAGCAGCAATGTTGTGACAATTTACTGCCTTCTTCGCCCACACCACATGTAGGTATGTGACCAGGATCCACAAATGACACATACTCAGCTCTTTTTTCTTTCTTCAAGTATTTGTAAAGGTAACTGCAAGGCAATTGCATGGTAATAACAAAGTAATGAAAAACATAAATATACTCCATATAAACCAAAGCAAAAGCATGTGAACTAATATTATGAACAAAGAAAACCATATGAACAAATATTGTATTTAACACATAATATTAACAGAAGGAGGCATACGACATACGACAGTTAATTGTAACTTGGCCGTGAAATAACGTGAAAAAAGATAGATTAACAATTAAGAAAGAATCAATTACTTACACACACAATTAAAAAAAGATAGATGTTCTCATGCCAATCATCTGCAGGACCGGATTCAAAGCATCACATAAATTAACAAAATTAACTTATTCCAGCTTGAGAATAATAGTCTTGAGTGAAAGAGGTATACAATCTTTATTGCTTCATAACATAACATCAACCAAAAAGAATTTACATTATTAACCAAAGCTAAATACTTTATAGCTCATCATCAAAATAAAAAACCTTGATTGAGCAAGGGAATTCAACTACTGTTAAGCGCATTTGAGGTAATCAGTTAAAGCATCCAAGGATATTAAAAAAAGGTGAGAAATGATATGAAATGTACTGAATAATCAGTGTCTAAGTTGAGTTTAGAATGCTGAGCTCTTACAAGGTAGCCAGATGATTCAATATGGATATATTGTACAACATAATAGAAACATTAAATACTTTTAACAACGGAAAGAAAACTCATTCATAATTTTCATGACACCTTACCACAACCTCATATTACAATAGAATGGAACCATGCATCTTCTAAACTAATACGAATTATATTGCAATAAGGCACCACACTAACAAGGGGATGTGATGTTTTATCCTAAAATTAAATTTATGAAATATTATACTGCTATATATGTGGCAATATAAGCTATTTGAATACTTAATAAGTATCTAGTAGATTGTAATTACCTAGACAAAAAGCACATGACACAAAAGCAGTAATACACTAGCGTCATAGTATTTTTATTTAGTTATAACTCTCTTCTTTTCCTACAGAATTGCCTATGACGAGCATTCATTAATAGTTCAATATTTATCTTTCAATTGTAGAAGCAAACAAGACTTTCATACCATATATTCAAACTGACAACATAAATGAAAAAAAAAAAGAAAAAAACAAGAGGGTATCACAAAAAACATAAGGTGAAGATTGATATGAGCTCAATAAATATTGGGTACTAAAATAAGCTTCATCTTATAGAATCCTTGAAGACTAATGAGATTTATACAAAGAAGTGATGATGTTGCTTTCTGAAAATCCCTTAAAGCATCTCAGAATTGTTAGATTGAAGAACACGTTTAAAATCTTTTAAAACTTCTCACAATTGGTAGGTTGAATTAACAGCTTAATATATTTTTCCTAGAAGTCTCCATCAAATTGTCAAAAAGGCATGAAAGGGAAAAGAAAAAGACAGTGACTATAAGCACTATTTTCTAGGGAAAAAAAGTGGTTCTATAAGCAATGTGGCATTACCTTGGGGCTATTGGCTGTGTTGCTGAATTCATTGTCTCCAAGGAATGAGTTAAGTTATCTAAAAGTCTAACTTGTAAGATTATGTTAGATTTAGTAGGGATAGCTGATTAATTTCTTCTTGAACCAAGTGTCCGTCCCCTTCTAGGAAATCTTGGATCCTCTAATGACCACAAACACATACATCCTCATAAATTTAGTAGAATTTTAGAACAATCTAAATGTTCTTCCTAAAATAAAATTAGAAATCAGTGGTAATTGTAAATTCCAAATAATTTTAAAAGAGATGAAGTATTATCTGACACAATATCTTGTGTATACTTTTATGATCATGGAAAAATAATAATGTTAAAGTGCTAATTTTCCTAATGAGGACCTCATCCAAATGTCATGCTACATTTCAACTCACAAATACTAATATTTGTTTGCTTACCTCAACTGAATGTCAGAGAAGTTTTACAAAGCTATTGAACAAGTTACTAATTATCAAGCACGAAGCATTGTCATTCAACCAAAGATATTATGAACCTACACCAGATTGTGATGTTGTAATTTGGATAAATAATGTATTGATGATTGATAGTATACTTGGAGATTATAGTTACTTAAAGCTTATTTATTTTTCAAAGCCTTTGACTTAGTAGTATCATTGTTACTTAGCAGCATCATTGAATTGAGCCCTTCATGGACCACATTATGAAGTAACACCGACTACTCCTAGTTCCTTTGGAAGGGACTCGAGGATTGATAGCTTAAACACCTCATAAGCAAATCGATGTGAAATTGAGAAAAAAAATACCATATAAATAAAGGAACAATAATAGCTTAGAACCCTAGTTTTCTCCAATGGAGAAAATAAGTGACCTGAAGTAAGAAGGTAAAAAAATACTGTTGAGCCAGTAGTTACAATACATTGAACATCGATATGCCTATCTAGGGTTCCTCACATGAATTGGGAACAAGTCAAAAACTTCAAAATTCAAGAAAGAAGCGAGGAAAATGGAAATCACTACACAAATTCTAGGAGTAGTTGAAAAAATACACACCCGCATAATCAAAAAGAGGGAGAGATACATGCATACAAGTCTCATCCTAGTCATGTCCGAAGAGGATGACGACAAGGCACTCCTCCTTTGCCAAGATTACCCGATCCACTGCCCAACCGGAGTGCAGATGCGGCAGAAGGTACGACATCCTCATGCCACAGGGATGAATCTCTTTCCTTCCTCCTCTCTCAAACACCAAATTTTGGATTGTTGAAATAGGGAGAAGGTGGCACTCGGTTAAGAGTAAGAGATCTTGAGCACAACCTCCACATCCTGTGAGGAGACGCAGACGCTAACATCGTCGAGGGAGCTATTGACGCAGGAAGGGCTGGAAGAGGCAAGGATCTCATTGAGAATATGAGAAGGAGAAGTGAAGGAGAAGACTGCCGAGGAAAATGAGAAGGAGAAGTTGCCGTCAGGGGAAAACGTGAAAGGAAAAAATGCTAGGTGATTTCGGCAAAACTTAGGTTTTAGTAGAGAACAAGTTACAGTAAAAGATTTTATATGAATAATTAATCGGTTCAAGTCATACTAAAATTTTAAACCCATTTAAACTTATTACTTCAGTACTTATATATATAAATTTTATTTTATAACTTATTACTTCATCAAATATATATTATGAAGTAAAACGTCAAACAAAATTAGAAGTGAGACTAATATTTTTAAACCTATGAAGTTTAAAATCATATTTACTACATCAACTTTATTACCGAAGTTGATTATCATTTCTTACTTCATAATTACTAATTGCCGAAGTAAGCAGTGGCGAAGTCTATTGTCTATATTCACATAGTGATCAAGGAAAAAGTCCTGACAAGCTGATCAAAGCTAAGTGAAAAGTCCAAACTAGATCTGGAGGATCTAATTTTGGCAGGTAGGTTGAGGTAAACAACTGGAGTAGCGACAGTGAGGTCGGGTTCCAAAAGGGAATAACCTTAGGTCGCTGATCCAACTGAAGAAACCGGGAAGGTTTCCAAGTTGAGATCAAGACAGTTCTACTGTCTTTTATATTACTCATGTATTATAATATTATTATGCTAACATTTGTTTTGTAGGATGTTTTGCCTAACATTGTTTTGTAGGTCCGACTGGATCGGTCGACCGAACCACTGGATCGGTCTATCGAACAAAGCAAAATCAATATAGTATTCAGATCAGATCAGAACAGATCAGAGTCTGATCAAACATTGATCGGTTGACCGAACAGTAAGATCGATTGATCGAACCGTGGAACGGTCGACCGAACCAATCAACAATAAATGCAGCATTAAAAGAGGATCTCGGCAATCTGCGACGAACAGAGAAAGAATCTGTTCGGTCGACTGAAAAGCATGATCGGTTGACCGAACCCTTTATGATCAGTAAATGCAAAAGATCGAGCCAGCGTCAGACTCCAGCCGGGAAGGAAGGGAGCAGGTTCAGTAGACCGAACAGTGGGATCAGTCGACCGAACATCTATTACACCTATAAAAGAAGGCTCAAAGTCTGTGGCTATTACAACACTTCTGATCATCTCAAAGCTTTTCTCTGCATACGGATTGTACTACAAGTCTTCATCAGTCCTGCAAGCTACTCCGTCCGGAAGTACCAACTGAGCTTCGACTTTTAATTACTATTGTCGGTATATTTTATTTGTACTGCACTTAATTTCATATAAGATAGTAGGAGTGTTACTATCTTACATATTTTTATCTGTATGATCCACTTCTTTCCGAAGATTTCAGAAAGAAAGGTTATAGTGATTGCCCATCGATGCAGTTAAGGACCGCGGGCCTTCGAGTAGGAGTCAAGCTAGACTCCAAACGAAGTAAACAAACTTGTCTACTCTTTTACTTTCCGTTGTGCACGACTCTGATTTCAAAGAAAAATAAAAGTGTTAAATACGCGATATTCACCCCCCCTCCTCTATCGCACTTAATCGAACTATCAGACTCTGGAGATTCATACTCAAATTCAAACTCAGGTTCAACTTGGTCTTCTGGCTCTGAAGGAATCTCATGAAGATTGATCAATTTCTCCCAAATCTCCTTAGCATTGTTGAACTTTCCAACTCGATCAAGCTCTGAATTTGTTAGTCCGCATAGGAGAGTACATGTTGCTTTTGCATTTGCCTCAATTTTTCTTCTTGTTTGTGCATCCCACTTGTCACAGGCGATGGGTACACCTTCTTCGGTGTGGAGTATAAATCTGATCTGGACTATGGTCCATATCTCCACTTGGTTCTTTAGTTGATACTTCATCTGGTCTTTCCAATATCCAAAATTCTCGCTGGACAAGAGTGGTAGGTGTACATTTCTTTTCCCATCTTGGTAGGCCATTAAAAAGAATCTCGCACACAAAAGAATAATAACAAATATTCTAAGACTTGGTGTTGGATTATTAGTGCGGGAGAAAAAATAAAACTAGCAATTCACTAATTTAAAAAAAAGTTAAAATATTATTATTGTAAATTTTATTTTAAAAAAAAACCCTCTGCTCGATTGGTGGTTTCACCAATTCAGAGTGGTCTGGCTCTGAAACCAATTGTAGGATCATATACGTGCTAGAGGGGGGTGAATAGCACGCGTTGCTTTCTTGTTCGTTTCGAAAAACTCAAAGTAAATGCAACAGAATAAAGAATGAAAAAGACAAGCAATGCTAACAAGATTTCTTTTACTTGGTTCGGAGCCTGAGGCGACTCCTACTCCAAGGCCCGCGATCGTTGATCACTTACGTTAGACAATCATTATAGATCCGAAATTCTTTACAAATATATAAGTACAAGTACTGAACTTAAAATAGATTATACCAACAATAAATGATTATGAATTGCTTCATCGATTTGTCAGAACAGCAGTTGAGCGTTGTTGAGTCGTTTCGGCATGGTTTGCAGCTTGGAAGATTGCTTTGTAGAAATTGCTATTTTTTAGTGTTGGTCGAGGCTCCTTTTAATTGATTCTTCAGACCTGATCTAGATCCACTGATCTCGAGATTAGGTTTGACTCGAACTGGATAGGTCAACCGATCCCCAGGTTCGGTCGACCAATCCCACCTGAATCGGTCAGCCTTCCAATCCCAGTTCTACTGCTCGGATAGAGTTTCTTCATTTGACTGACCGATTCCGCTATCCGGTCAATTGATCCCCAGCTCATCTGGTTCGATCAACTTAGCTCAACCACGTCATCTCTTATCCTCGGTTTGGTCGACCGATCCTGAGGTTTGGTCGACCGATCCCCTGGTCGAACTCGGTCAACTCACTGGAACTATGATCTTGCTGCTTGGAGGTTTGGTCGACCGATCCAAACATTCAGTTGACCTATCCTGGTCAATTCTAACCCTACATAAAGTGTTAGTCTCCTATAAAACAAAGTTAGCACATAGCAGATAATATGTATGTAAATAACTTTGACAGCCTTCGGACTGTCTAGTTCTGACTTCTGATTTCCTCTAGAAACCCTAGGTCGAATCGACGCCTACTGTTCCCTCACCAGAGAATGCATCCTCACCTACTCCTCTCAAGAGAAGTTACCTATTGCCAGACCGATCCTCCAGATCGACTGGACTTTTCTCTTAGGGTTACCATCCCCTAGGACCTAGGGTTACCTCCCCCTAGGGTTTTCCATAACCTAGGGTTACCACCCCTAGGGTTTTCCACCTACCTAACCGCAGCAAGGACTTTCCATCACCTAGGGTTACCGCCTCCTAGGACCTAAGGTTACCACCTCCTAGGGTTTTCCACCTACCTAGAATCCACTAGGACTTTTGCCTAAGACAACTTAGGACTTTTTTGCAAGTTTAATCAATCATGTTAGATTACAAGACAACTTAACTTTGGACCCTTTTGAAGGGCACTGCAATTCTGTTCTATTTCAATTTTCCTGTACAAAAAAAAAATTGTACAAGAACAGAACTTTTCCTAGCAACCCGCATGTTCGATCAATCATATGTTTGATCAATCAAGCAAGTTCTTGAATGATCAAAACACACCTTGATCGAAGTACAAGATCGTTGGCCTCTGGTGTTGGTATTCCAAAAATGATACAAAGAAAACTAACTAATTATGCAGCGGAATTAAAGTACTAGTTGTACCTTTCTTCATAGCTAAAGACCTCTTGATCTTCTGTCGTATTCCTCTCTTCTTCTTGGATGTCGTGTGGGTGACAATCTATCAAGACAACACCACCCTCCTTCTCTTCTCGATTTCCAAACTGTCGGCTACAAAAGGAGGCTCTAGGATGGGGCACCTTCTAATCTTCTTCCTTCTCTTCTTCTTCCTCTTCTTCAAGCCACCACCCACCAAGCAATAGAGGGGGCGTTGGCCCTTAGCAAGGTGGAGGAGACCGCCAACCCTAGGTAAGGAGGAAGGGGAGCTGGCCCTTGGTGGAGGTGGTGTCGGCCCTAGGTGAAGAGGAGTTGGCGCCAGCCACAAGCAAGGGAGAAGGGAATTATGAAAAAATAGGTTTTAGGGGGCACCACAAACTCCTTTTATAACCTTTTCCGTCGGTTTCAAAGAAAGAAAAAAAATAGAATTCTGTTTAGAAAAAATCTCCCTTTCTATAACCAAGTTAAACCAAACCAAGTCATGGATGGGTGGATGCGAGGCTTTATATAGAGGTTACAATAGGGACCTATATGAGGAATTGGTTTAGGCTTCCTGATGGGCTTGGGCTTCCTGTGTTCGGCCCGAACACTCAACCCAATTCTATCAATAATAACTCATACCAATAAAGGGTTATTATTGAACTACCACACTAATCTCATATTACAATGTGGGCTCTTTCTTATCATGAATGTGTTAATCTCCCTGTGTTTAAGATATCGTATGTCTGTTAATTAAATGAGTTACTAAAAACTCAATTAATTAACATCTAATTCCAAGAGTAGTACCACTCAACTTTATTATCATGCCGGATGATATGGGTTAGGTTCAGTAGGTCCCCGGTGAAAAGGGAAAAGGAGATAGTAGAATTAAGCAAGCATGAATATAGGCCAATATCGGCCGAGGTAATATGCTTAAGGAAATACAGGGCAATATCGGCCGGGACAATATGCTTAAAGAAATATAGGCCAATATCGGCCGAGGTAATATGCTTAAAGAAATATAGGTCAATATCGGCCGAGACAATATGCTTAAAGAAATATAGGCCAATATCGGCCGAGGTAATATGCTGAAAGAAATATAGGCCAATATCGGCCAAGGTAATATGCTTAAGGAAATATAGGCCAATATCGCCCGGGCCAATACGTTTAAGGAAATATAGGGCAATATCGGCCGAGATAATATGCTTAAGGAAATATATGCCAATATCAGTTGGGGTAACATACTTAAGAAAACATAGGCTAATATCGGCCGGGACAACAGGTCTAAGGAAATATAGGCCAATACTTGCTGGGACAACAGGTCTAAAGAAATATAAGCCAATATTGGCCAGGACAATAGGCTTAAGGAAATATAGGCCAACATTGGCCGGGGTAGCATGCTTAAGAAAAGGTAGGACAGGGTGAAAACAAATGTTTCTAGAATATTCATAAATAACTTATGTGATTGTATAACAGGTTGATTGGTTTGGCGGGGAGAATGTTTCTAAACTCTTCTACAGGTGCTAGACGATAAAGAAGGTACATCTGGGGTACGAAAAAGATTCCGTAAAAAGTTATTTTCTGCAGGTACATGGCTTACATCATCTCATAACAAAGTCTAACAAATCAGGGCCTACTTCATTACTACGAGGTTATATGAAGTGGTATAAAAAGGGGAATCCTCTCCGTTGGCCAAGTATGCTCAAACTCTCGCTCACAACACCCATAGTCATCTATTGCAAACCCTAGTTTCTTGCTACTGTTCATCTTCTTCCTTCCACACTAAGAGAGATCACTGACTTGAGCGTCGGAGGGCATAGCCAGGGATTCCCACCCCAGTCTTGTAACGACCCGGCCCTCTTGGCCCATTTGGCGACCCTCGGGTCGTCGACCGTCGAGCCTGGAGGTTTAGAGTTCGAATCCCGGGGGAGGCAAAAATCCACTGACAGGGGTGGAAAGTCCTAGTGAGTAACGACACGGCCAAGGGTCGTCGGTCGACGACATGAGAGGTCGCCAAATGAGCCGACGACATAAGGGCCGACGGTCGACGATCCGAGGGTCGCCAAATGGGCCGCCAAATGGGCCAAGAGGGCCGGGTCGTTACAATAAAAAGGCGCCTTTTATTGTAACGACCCGACCCTCTTGGCCCATTTGGCGGCCCATTTGGCGACCTCTCATGTCGTCGACCGTCGGTCCTTATGTCGTCGGCCCATTTGGAGACATCTAATGTCGTCGACCGATGACCCTTGGCCGTGTCGTTACTCACTAGGTCTTTCCACCTTTGGCCAATGGATTTTTGCCTCCCCTAGGATTCGAACTCTAAACCTCCAGGCTTAAGTATTAGAGTTTATGAATCCTGGTATCTCACTTGGTTACCAGGATTCATAAACTCTAATACTTAAGCCTGGAGGTTTAGAGTTCGAATCCTGGGGGAGGCAAAAAATCCACTGCCAGGGGTGGAAAGTCGTAGTGAGTAACGACACGGCCAAAGGGTCGTCGGTCGACGACATGAGAGGTCGCCAAATGGGCCGACGACACAAGAGCCACCAGTTGGGCCGCCACAAGGGCGCCCAAGAGGCCAAAAGGGCTGGGTCGTTACAATAAAAGGATCTCACTTGGTTACCAGGATTCATAAACTCTAGTACTTAAGCCTGGAGGTCTAGAGTTCGAATCCTGGGGGAGGCAAAAATCCACTGGCCAGGGGTGGAAAGTCCTAGTGAGTAACGGCACGATCGACGGTCGACGGTCGACGACCCGAGGGCCGCCAAATGGGCTGGGTCGTTACAGGTCTTGGGTCACTAACAGTAGTGTTGGTTGATCTCTTGTGCGCAGGAAGCTGTGGAAGCTCCAGATCTCAGTATTCTTCACCGAATTCTTCTTCTCTTCCTTGAATCTTCGTACAAGGAGGGTGTTTGGTGGCTTTATTCTTCCAGATCCTCTTTGGTCTTTTTGGATCGGAATTCTTGGGTGCTCTTCTTCATTAGCAGTAAGTTCTCTCCCCAGCTTTCCGTTTTGTCAAGCTTCTCAGACAGGATCAAATTTGGCGTCGTCTGTGGGAACTTCAACTGAGTCTGAGATTGCAATATGGAAGATGCTAGAAAATCAAACCTACTCACTGTTAGTCGAGAAGATCTGGATTTCCTCATTAGCACTCATGTCCAGAAGGCGCTACAGCAACAACAACAAGAAGAAGAAGAAGCTCATACAGGAGCTACTATGCCAGTGGCTCATAATCCGGTAGTCTCAATCACTGATCGACTAAAGGGAAAAGAGCTGAAGGAAGAAGATCGTGTATACGTTACTCCAGCCACTGCTTCTCCGACTCGGTGCCCTCGAGCCTTTCTTCGTACTCCTTTCGAGCAGGGAGGATAGAGACCTGTCTTTCAAGAATCCTCTGGCGAAGCACCGGACAAAGAGAAACGTAAAGCTAAAATGATGGTGGCTAGTGATAGCTCGTCAGAGAGAATTATTTCTCCCTTTTCTCAAAGTGTCCTGGATGATCCTCTTCCTAAGCAATATCAAAATCTTCAGATCAACAAATACACTGGAACCACAGATCTAGAGGATCATTTATTAAAGTTTGAGAATGTAGCATTATTACAACAATTCTCTAATGGAGTAAAGTGTCGGATGTTCCTTACAACACTTGGAGGAGCTGCTCAACATTGGTTTAAAAGATTGCCAGAAAATTCTATTCGACGGTTTAAAGATTTCAAGAAGGCTTTCTTACACCATTTTTCCATCAACAAAAGGTATCATAAAACTCCCTGGAGCTTATTTTCAATTAAACAAGGATCTAAAGAGGCCATCAGAGCCTACATCAAGAGATTCAATCAAGTAGCTATTGATGTACCCAATTCTACTACTGAAATATTGGTAAGCGCTTTTTCTCAAGGCTTGAATGATAATAATTTCTTTAAAGATATGGTGAGGAATCCTCCATCCAATTTTGATTTATTAATTGAGCGAGCTACTGAGTTTATTAATGTTGAAGAAGCTCAGGCTACACGCCGAAAAGAAAATACCATTTCTTCTCCTGCTCCTGTTAAGGAGAAGGCTCCCGCTCCTGCCCCCCCCCCCCTCCCCCACCGAGAGGACCTCGAGTAGTCCCTCCACCTCATCGTCATCCTGAATATCGTCCACAAGCAGTAATACATGTGGAAATGCAACAAGAAGCACCAAGAAGATGGTGCACTTATCACAAGACCAGCAGCCATAATACAGAAGACTGTTTTGTTCTGAAGAATAAGAGAGCAAATAGGGATCGTTATCAAAGGAAAAATTATTATCAACAACAATATCCCAGGCAACAAAGTCCACTCAACTTAGAATATCGCCCGGTTGAACCTCAGCAAGGTGTATCATCAACCCCGGCCGGTATATCTCAAGTACCTGAGAAAGCTCAACCTGAAGCCGTAATAGCTCGACAAGAAGAAAACAAGAGCAATGCCGCCCGAGGCAACATTAATATGATAGCGGGCGGGCCCACTGATGGAGATTCCAACAGGGCCAGAAAAGCATATGCACGAAGACTCGAGATCCATGCTGTAGGATGTAGCATGGAGAGAGCAGCAGGACCAGAAATTAGTTTTGGGCCCAAAGATTTGAAGGGGTAGAAATACCCCATGATGATGCATTAATAATCAAGGCTGTGATAGCCAATTACACCATTTCTCGTACCTTTATAGATACTGGTAGTTCTGTAAATATTATCTTCAAAAAAGTTTTTGATCAACTGCAGATTGTCTCGAGCGAACTTCAACAGATGGTGACTCCTTTATATGGATTCACTGGTAACGAGGTACAACCGCTCGGCCAAATAAAGTTGGCCATATCTCTAGGGGAAGAGCCCCTCATGAGAACAAGAAGATCTTATTTCATGGTGGTGGATGCCCCCTCCTCCTATAATGTGATACTGGGTTGACCGACCCTAAATGAGTTTAGGGCGGTCGTTTCTACTTTTTGCTAAAAAATTAAATTTCCTATTGATGATCAAGTCGGGGAAGTACGAGGTGATCAGAAGATGGCTCGTAAATGTTATGTGGAGATCGTCAGAACTGAAGCCAACGCCGCTCGAAAAATGCAAAGAATGGAGGTCAATGCCATTCAAGAGAAGCCACCTGTTTTGGTCTATGAGGAAAAGGAAGAGGTCCAGATACAAACCGGTCGGCCTGAAGCTATTACCATTATCGCGGCCGATCTTGATCCTATGTTGAAAATCGAGCTGGTTCAATGCTTGAAGAGAAATGATGATGTCTTTACCTGGATGCCTACCGAAGTCACGGGCGTTTCTTCTTCAGTAATGGAGCATTCTTTGCATGTTTTCCTGGATACTCGGCCTGTTATGCAATGAAAAAGAAATTTTAGTGTAGAAAAAAAATCAAATCATCAAGGAAGAAGTGGCTAAACTCATGAAAGCTGGCTACATCAGGGAGGTGCAGTTCCCTAGCTAGTTAGCTAATGTGGTCCTTATCTCTAAACCAGGGAATAAATGGCGAGTATGTATTGATTTCCGTGATCTCAACAAGGCTTGCCCAAAAGATTATTATCCTTTGCCTAGGATCGATCAATTAGTGGATTCTACAGTCGGGTGCGAATACATTTCTATGCTGGACGCCTATCAAGGCTATCATCAGGTTCCTCTCGCTAGAGAAGATCAAGAGAAATTCAGTTTTATAACATCTGTAGGTACTTATTGTTATAATGTTATGTCGTTTGGACTAAAAAATGCAGGAGAGACTTATCAAAGGCTTATGAATAAGGTCTTTCAGAAACAGATCGGAAGAAATATGGAAGTATATGTTGATGATATTTTAATTAAGTCTCTTCAAGCTACTGATCTCTGCAGGGATGTCAAGGAGACTTGCAGAATATTAAGACAATACGGGCTCAAGTTGAACCCAGGCAAATGTTTGTTTGGAGCAAAAGGTGGAAAGTTCCTGGGGTATCTGGTGTCCGAGCGGGGAATAGAGGCCAACCCAAGCAAGATTAAAGCACTTCAAAACATGGAGCCACCACGCAACATGAGGGAAGCTCAAAGACTCACTGGCCATATCACCGCCTTGTCTAGATTCATTTCAAGATCGACCGATCGTAGCTTTCATTTCTTCAAGATACTCCGGAAGACTAACAAATTTCAATGGGATGAAGAATGTAACAAAGCTTTCCAGGAATTAAAAGACTACTTGTCCACCCTTCCAGTGTTGGCTAAACTTGTAGTGGGAGAAACCCTATGGGTATATTTGTCAGCCAATGAAAATGTTGTAGGCTCTGTGTTAGTTAGACAGGAAGGGAAAGAGCAACAACCTGTATATTTTTCTAGCCATTTATTAAAAGGAGCCGAGTGTAGATATACTACACTCGAAAAGTTGGCCTATGCATTACTATTAACTGCCCGAAGGTTACACCCATATTTTTTAGCACATGCAATTATTGTATTGACCAACAGTACTCTCGGGCGGGTTTTGCTTAACCCAGAGGCATCTGGTCGGCTGATCAAATGGACAACCGAACTTAGTGAGTATGATATACAATACCAACCCCGCTCGGCCATCAAAGCACAGTCTCTTACGGATTTCATCATAAAAGTTCAAGGTCCTAAAGAAGATAATACTTGGAAAGTTTATGTGGATGGATCTTCAACCAGACAAGGTAGTGAATTGGTATTCTCCTTATATCTCCAAAGGAAGATAAGCTTCAACTTTCTGTCAGGCTGAATTATAGGGCTACTAATAATGAAGCAGAATATGAAGCATTGATAGTAGGGTTACAAGCCGCTCGGCATGTGGGAGCATCCTGGGTGTATATTTATTCTGATTCTCAGTTAGCAACCCAAAAATTATTAGGTAACTTTGAAATCAATAATGATAGACTCAAGTTATATGTTGAGACATTTGATAAATTAAAGGTTCAGTTTCAAGAAGTAAATATACAGAAGATTCCTCGATCTGAGAATCAGGCGGCGGATGAATTAGCTAAATTGGCCTTTGCTATAACACCCTGAAGTTTGGATCGACCAGTTGAGCAAACATTATTAGTATCTTGTATTGAAAGACAAGCTGATATAGAGATACAAGGTGATTGGAGAGCACAAATCATATTATATTTGCAGCAAGGTATTCTTCCAATTGATGCAGAACATGCAAGGATATTTAAGAAGAGAGCTTCCCAATACACTATGATAGGGGATCAGTTATATAAAAGGGCTTTCTCCAGACCTTTACTTAAATGTATTGGAACATAAGATATACAATTCATCTTGCAAGAGGCTCATTAGGGCTCATGTGGCAGTCATATAGGAGGAAGATCTTTAGCCCGCAGAATTTTACTGGCAGGATATTTTTGGCCTACTTTACATGAAGATGCTGCCAAACTTGTAAGAACTTGCATTTCTTGTCAGAAACATCAGAATATTCCACATCATCCTACACAATTATTAAGAACCTCTATAGTTTCTTGCCCCTTTAATCAATGGGGCATAGATATAGTTTGGTCTGTTTCCTATGGCAACTACACAAAGAAAATTTTTATTAGTAGCAGTAGACTATTTCTCTAAATGGGTAGAAGCAGAACCACTCACTCGGATTACTGAAGATGCAATTATTAAATTCTTGTGGAAAAATATTGTTTGTAGATTCGGTATTCTCCATAAATTAGTCTCTGATAATGGAAGGCAATTTCAAGGAGACAGAATCTTAGACCGGTGTAAAAGCTACGGTATCACTCAAGCATTCACCTCTGTGGCGTATCCACAGAGCAATGGTCAAGCAGAAGTAACCAACAGAAAGATTATCAGAGGTCTAAAAACCAAACTTGATCATGTCGGAGGTAGCTGGGTAGATGAATTGCCTAGTGTTCTTTGGGCATATCGTACTACACCCCGAGAAGCTACAAGGATTACTCCCTTCCAACTGGTTTATGGAGGAGAAGCTGTAATTCCTATAGAGGTGGGAGTAGAATCCAACAAAAGACGACTATATGATGATGACAATGAAGGTAAATGACTTATGGAGCTAGATCTGATAGAAGAAATTCAAGATAAAGCTACAACTCATCTTATATCATACCGACAATGAATGAGACAAAATTATAACAAAAGAGTCATCCCGAGATTCTTCCAAGCGGGGGATCTAGTATGGAAGTGTGTCAAGCCTGCTGGGGATGTTAACAAATTAGCACCACAATGGGAAGGACCCTACAAGGTGGTAGAAAAACTAGGATCAGGCTCATATTATCTCCAAGACACAAAAGGAAGAATTCTCGAGTGCCCCTGGAGTGTAAATCACTTACAGCCCTACCGAACTTAACAAGCTTATACCACTCGAGAAATATAGATATTCCTGAACGAGCGGACTGAAGCCTCTTCAGTATATTCTGATCATCCAGTAATATGAAACTTACCACGTCCAAAAGAACAAATCAAGTTTACTTTAAGAAATTTTCCTTCGGCCCTACGAACAGATGACAAGTATGCTCATAATTTATGTACTTCATTTAATTTGGTAAATACAATGCAGGCCCAGTATCACCCGAAAAATGAACATGGTTTAAAAAAGCGTGGTGATTACCAGGCAAATGTGTTTATTTTGCTTAAGTGGTCGTCAATTGGGAGCTTTAAGGAAAGACCGATCAGGTTTTCTTAAAGAATCTCAAAGACGTTAAACCATCACCAGGTTAGTGAAAGCGTTTTTAGTTTCACTCAAATCATAGTCGATCGGGAAATCTCTTGGAGTAACCCGGACGGACCTTCTCGAGAGGAACTGGAGACTTTAAACTATCAAATGCATAGTCGATCGGGAAATCTCTTGGAGTAACCCGGACGTGCCTTCTTGAGAGGAACCGGAGACTTTAAACTATCAAATGCATAGTTGATCGGGAAATCTCTTGGAGTGAGTAACCCGGACGGGCCTTCTCGAGAGAAATCGGAGACTTTAAACTATCAAATTCATAGTCCATAGGGAAATCTCTTGGAGGAACCCGGATAGGCCTTCTCGAGAGGAACCAGAGACTTTAAACTATCAAATGTATAGTCGATCGGGAAATCTCTTGGAGTAACCCGGACGGGCCTTCTCGAGAGGAACCGGAGACTTTAAACTATCAAATGCATAGTCGATCGTGAATCTCTTGGAGTAACCTGGACGGGCCTTCTCGAGAGGAACCGGAGACTTTAAACTATCAAATGCATAGTCGATCGGGAAATCTCTTGGAGTAACCCAGATGGGCCTTCTTGAGAGGAACCAGAGACTTTAAACTAACACAAATATGGTCAATCGGGAAATCACTTGAAATAACCCGAATGTGTCTTCTTGAGAGGAACCAGAGACTCTAAAATATCAAGAGCAAAGTCGATTGGGAAATCTCTTGAAGTAACCCGGACGGGTCTTCTTGAGAGGAACCAGAGACTCTAAACTATCAAGAGCAAAGTCGATCAGGAAATCTCTTGAAGTAACTCGGACGGGTCTTCTTAAGAGGAACCGGAGACTCTAAACTATCAAGAGCAAAGTCGAAAGGGAAATCTTTTGAAGTAACCCGGACGGGTCTTCTTGAGAGGAACCGGAGACTCTAAACTATCAAGAGCAAAGTCAATTAGGAAATCTCTTGAAGTAACCCGGACGAGACTTCTTGAGAGGAACCAGAGACTCTTAAACTATCAAGAGCAAAGTCGATCGGGAAATCTCTTGAAGTAACCCGGACGGGTCTTCTTGAGAGGAAGTGAAGACTCTAAAACTATCAAGAGCAAAGTCGATCGGGAAATCTCTTGAAGTAACCCGGACGGGTCTTCTTGAGAGGAACCAGAGACTCTAAACAATCAAGAGCAAAGTCGGTCAGGAAATCTCTTGAAGTAACCCGGACGGGTCTTCTTGAGAGGAACCGGAGACTCTAAACTATCAAGACCAAAGTCGGTCGAGAAATCTCTTGAAGTAACCTGGACGGGTCTTCTTGAGAGGAACCGGAGACTCTAAACTATCAAGAGCAAAGTCGATCAGGAAATCTCTTGAAGTAATCCGGACGGGTCTTCTTGAGAGGAACCGGAGACTCTAAACTATAAAGAGGAAAGTCGATCGAGAAATCTCTTGAAGTAACCAGGACGGGTCTTCTTGAGAGGAACCGGATACTATAAACTATCAAGAACAAAGTCGATTGAGAAATCTCTTGAAGTAACCCGGACGGGTCGTCTTGAGTGGAACCGGAGACTCTAAACTATCAAGAACAAAGTCGATCGGGAAATCTATTGAAGTAACCCGGACGGGTCTTCTTGAGAGGAACCGGAGACTCTAAACTATCAAGAACAAAGTCGATCAGGAAATCTCTTGAAGTAACCCTGACGGGTCTTCGTGAGAGGAAACGGAGATTTTAAACTATCAAGAGAAAAGTCGATCGGGAAATCTCTTGAAGTAACCCAGACGGGTCTTCTTGAGAGGAACCGGAAACTCTAACTATCAAGAGCAAAGTCGATCGGGAAATCTCTTGAAGTAACCCGGACGGATCTTCTTGAGAGGAACCGGAGACTCTAAACTATCAAAAGCAAAGTGGATTATGAAATCTCTTGAAGTAACCCGGACGGGTCTTCTTAAGAGGAACCGGTGACTCTAAACTATCATTAGCAAAGTCGATCGGGAAATCTCTTGAAGTAACCAGACAGGCCTTCCTGGGAAAAACCGGAGACTTTAAGCTATCATTAGCAGAGTCATACAAAATTGAGTACCTGATCAAGTATGATAAAGCACATGACTCTATTGTCTCAAATTAATCAGGATTACACGCCCGATCAAAAACTCAAAGGTTGAGGAAGTTCTTCATATTAAATCGATCGGGATTATACGTCTAACTAAATGTTGATGAAATTTTTCATATTATATCGTTCGGGAATATATGCTTGGCCTAGATTCAAAATTATCTAGATCTCTTTATAAAGATCACTTGGCATTACATTCCCGACCAGGATTCAAAGTTCGAAGGGAATTCTTGATATATATATAATCCTTCAAAATTACATTCCCCATCAAAAGTCATAATCATATAAAGTTCTCTATTTAAAATCGCTCGGGATTGTACGCTCGACCAAGAATACATAAGCCCTATGGAGTTTTTCATATAAAGTTGCTCGGGATTACACGTCCCTCGAAAGCACGGAGATCTTTGGAATTCCTTATATACAATCAGACCTGAGTATAGATCAAAAAATTTATGGAAAAGTCTTATCGTTCAGAGCCATATGATCAATTAAGATACCACAACAAAAAGCTATTGAGCAGGACAGTACTTATTCTTAAGAAGCAGCAGTTAGCTAATGAAGGTCAGAAAAACAGGTAAGTACAAATTTTTACAAATATTGCAAGTACTTAATTACAAGTCTTTTACTTACAAGTATTTTATAAATGCATAATCATTCTTACTCAAAATGACTCGTCAAATTTTCAAGTAATTTCTGGTTAAGTTTGCGACGATTTATGAATAGAGAGGAGGGTTCTCGAGATAGATAACCACCTTCCTTCAATTGCTGGATAACCCCTGTCATAGAATGAATTAAAGTCCCTACGATTCAATGAACATATTAGTTAACAAATTCTGGATACCTTAGATAAGTTAAGCGCCTATCTTCCCATCGATTTTCCTCATGCTCCTTATAACTTTGAAATTCAGTTTGTAGTTTAGCAGCTTGTTCCTTGAAAGTGTCTCTTTCTAATTTAAGCAGCTCTAGTTCCTTTCGAAGTGAGGATATCTCTGCATCTTGAGCTTTTGTCTGTTCCTGCTCTTATAGAAGAGCAAACTCACTTGAGGCTGATTCTTGGGCTTGCTCAGAAAGAAAGATATTGTGAAGTCTCTCCAATTTCTCTAAAATAATGTTCTTATGAGAAACATCTGAAATAGCTTTGTCTTTCAGAGCAGTTTCCACCTGGAGGCTGGAATTTAACCGATCCACCTGTAACTCCAGGGTTTTCCTTTCAAGCTCTTTGTTTTTCAATAACTGGTGCTGATGCTGCAATTCCTTTTTCATAACCTCCATTTGTTGAGTCTGTGAGGCTATCTTCTCATGTAATTGAGTAAGCTCAATGTGGAAAGTCGGAAGATTGGCTTTCAGTGCCTCTACTTGAGCTTTTAACCTGCTATTGTCCCTTTCCAAAGCAATGACTAGTTGGTCTAGATGAAGACTTGAGGTAAGAAACTAAAACAATAATGCAGTTAGCAGGAAATAATGATATGATAACAATATATAATGAAAAACACTTACGGCAATAGCTTGACGACTATGACTGTCAACGCGGTTGGAAATACTAGTGCCCCTTAATAGTTCTTGACTATACTGCCAAGACTCAGCCAACAGGCCTTGTAGCTATAGAAAATCGTAACCAAGAGGGTCCGAAGCTTGTCCCAATTTAGAGGGCAGACCCATAGCCTGTCTAAACAAAGGTGGGAGGACAGAAGGTGAGGAAGGCCGGGTGGAAGAAGAAGGAAGAGAAAGAGAAGAAGTGGTAGAAATGGGAACAACAGAGGAAGAACTAGAAGGGATGGAAGATGGAAAAGCAATGAAAATTGATTTAGTCATTGAGGCACGGATAGCTAATGGTCCTGGACTCGGAGAAGATCTCTTGCAAGGTGTCCTTCTAGCTCGGGGTACAGAAGCCAAAGGAGGTGAGACCAAGGAAAGAGGTTGAGAGGATGCAGAAGTAGTAGTAGCCATTTGAGAAGCAGAAGTAGCTGAAACAATAACAGAAGAGGAAGGAATGAGTAGACCCGGTCTTATCATATTAAGAGAAAGGTTGGAGACAATGTGAGTAGGGGGCATTGGTTCTTTACCTCTCTCAAAAGAAATAGGTGAAGGAACAATGGGGATCTGCACAAAAGTACCAAAAGTGTCACGAAAGGGAACTTCCTCATTCAGCCTGGGTTTCTTGTGTATGGCAACAAAAGGTTGTTCTTCTTCCTCTTCCAGGGAAGCGATGGCTTCCGTTGCTTGTTCTTCTTTAGATAAAAACCCAGGGTAGAAGTGGTAGGATTAACTCGACGAGCTTGCAGCAATTGTTCTCCAAGTCTATTAAAAAAAGACTTGGTCATAGTTTTATTCTTGTACATGAAAGCGGGTAGAAGAGCATCAGCTGAAACACAAGAATTAGGCGTCATTATAAAAAATAATTAACAAATAGCTGATAAACATAGCTGAGAATATTTAGACATACCAAAAGAGACCTCCAAGGGAGTGTCGATGCAACTTATTCTAAAGGGAAACATTAAACCCTCCACAATCAAGGCCGGTAAGCAAAATTTAGCCCCCTTTAGCTTGGATAAGGCAAGAGAGACAGAAGGATCATTGAGGAAGTTATTAGTGTTAGGAGCCGAGGGGAGATTGTGTATCCAGGCAATAGGAAAAGGAGGAGAAGAAGGGAGATGCATAAAGAAAAATTTGTGACGCCATTCCGCTTGAGGAGGAATCCTGCTAAACAAAATAGCCTTAGGGCGAGACTGAAATTTAAAGACACCAATGTCTACTTGGCGGGGAATGAAGAAGTAGTGAAAAAGACGAGGGGATAGAGGGAAATCTAGTAGTTTAGACACCCCAACAAAACCCACGAGGATAGAAAAAGACTGAGGAATAAGCTGATTAAGAGGAATATCAAAATAAATACTAACATCAGCGAAAAAGGGATGAAGAGGAAATCGGAAACCTTGTAAGCCTTGAGCCAGAAGATCGATATACTTCCTAAAGGAGGAAGATGCGGACTATCCTAAGGGGTAGGGCGAACTATATAGGAAGGAAAACCATAGTTCACTTGTAACTCCACCTCCTCTGGTTCTATAAGGCCTTAAGCGCACGAAAGGAACCACGCGGGGGAAGGAGTGGCCATGGCTGAATAGCAGAAGGAAGGTGAATAGGGGAAGGAGGCGAAATAGTCGGGGAGCAGAAGAGAGAGTCTTAAACCCTTGCCTTCCTCTATGTCTTATACCAAAAACCCTTAAAAAGATAGGGGAAAATCGGAAGGAGAAGGAACCCGAAGATCAATAATAATTTGTGAAAAACTTAAGTACAAAAGAGGAGGGGATCAAATTCGAAAAAGAAGGCCGAATCCCAAGGAAAGGAAGGTAAGCTTAGCAATCATCCTCGGAAAACGCGACAAGTTTTTCGCTCTCTCTCGGCACTTGGTTCTTAAAAAATCAAAGAGGTACGAGGTAAATTGGTCGGTCATAATAGATCGGTCGAGATTGTAACGCCCCGCCCCTCCTGCTAAGGCGACGGGGGTTACCTTGCGACACATACATACTTAACACAGCGGAAGTCTTACTTAGAGAATTAAAAAAAAAACATTTTCTTACTTAAAAATTCACCATAGATATAAAAGAACCACATAGCATACCTATCATATTTTTGAGTCTTAAATACCCAAACACATACTTAAGGTCATGGAGTCATAAGGTAAAAACATCAGCATGGTAAATTTCTTATTAAATAAAAGCAGGTCATTTCTTTTAGCCAGTCCACTACCGCACACATCCTTCTAGCCCCTCTTGCTGCTCCCCTAGTCCATCCATGTCTTTCCTTTATCTGTGGTACAAGAAAGTAAGTTGTGAGCACTCATGGCTCAGTAAGTTCCTTTCCTACTCACAAAAACCGTAAAGCATATTAAAAACATAAGTCATAAGGCATAAAGACAAATATGTCATGTCAAGAGCATATCATGGCATATCATAACATAACATAAAGTATCATGGCATAATCATAAAGTATAAGCATGGTAAATTCCTAAACATATATCATGCAACATATGCAACATGTCTTTTGAAAACTTATACAATACATACTTAAACATAATCTCAACATGATTGGGGCCCCGGCTTGTACCACATACATAAATGCGCGCGTCCTATGTAGGTCCAAGGTAGCAAGTCTTGAACCCTACAAGGCATACATACTAGGCCCGTTTCTTAGTCCATCGACCTAGGGGCACTTAGGAGCCCATCCCTAACGAGGCCCGTTTCTTAGTCCATCGACCCCGGGGCGCTTATGGAGCCCACTCTTGGTACAAGCCATACATAAAGTAAAGTATCATGTCATACATATCATAGTTCTTATTCTTACATGCATATCATGTTTCTTGACATATCATAAAACATGCATTTTTTTGGACACACAGCACATGCATGAATCATAGCATACATCATGAACATATCACTTAGCATATCATAAGCATGCATATTTGGGCACACAGCACATGCATGAATCATAAGCTTGCATAATGAACATATCATTTTTATCATATCCTAAAGCATGCATGATTGAGCACATAGCACATACATGGATCATAAGCATACATAAGAGAGCATATCACTTATCCTAAAAGACATAACCATTCATGGAATCATTAAATAACATCTCTTGATTCATTCATAACATGTGAGGTACATCTAGGTCACTAAACCCATATGGCCGAAAGTCATGAATAGAGGCATGATATCTAGACAACATACAAATATAAAAATCTCATGATATCTTCACATACTAGCATAATAAAGGTCATAAGCATGTTAACCTAAATTTTTAAGCCCTCCTAGGTTTCAAATTCTTCATGGCTGAAACCTTTTATGTAGAGCAAACAAGTTCTAAATAACATGCAAACATGTAAACCTTAAGCTCATATCATATCATATTTCATAAGGAACCACTTAAGCATATTTAGTTTGGGTTCTAAGTTCCTTAAGCTCCCAAACTTATCATGGCCGAACCCTAACATGTCTCCTTCTAGGTTACAAGTAGTATGGAAGTATTGAACCTTAAGCCAATATCTTATACATTTTCATGAGAAACAACATAAGCATATTTGTTTTAAATTCCAAACTTCCTAGACCCTTTAACTCGAGGTGGCCGAAACCTATAACTCATGGAATTAGGTTTTTAGTGGCATAAGAGCATGGTAACCACAACTACATTTCATAGCATATATCACAAGACATCATAAGCATATATAAGTTGGGTTCTAAGTTTTCTCTAGGATTTTAAACTTGTAATGGCAGAAACATATAAATCATGGAACTAGATTTTTAGTGACATAAGAGCATAGGAATCACAACTACACTTCATGGTACTTATCACAAAAACATCATGAACAAATGTAAGTTGGTTTCAAAATTTCTCTAGGCCTTTGCACTAGTATTGGCCGAACCCTAACAAGCATGATCTACATTTCTAGTGGCATAAGAGCATGGAACCACAACTACATTTCATAGTACTTACCACAAGGAGCATCATGAACATATATAAGTTGGGTTCTAAGTTTTCCTAGTCCTTTAATCCAAAGGTGGCCGAAACATATAAATCATGGAATTACACAATTTTCATGACATCATAACAAGGAACAACATTATTAAACTTAGTAAAAAAAACATCTACTAGTTCCATATTATTTTATCAAGAAAGTCATGAGCTTTCTAGCCTTGGTTTAAACTTTCCTAGACTTCAAATCTCATCATAACCGAACCTTTATAAGCATGAAATAAGATTTATAACTAACATACAATCATGGCATAAAACTTCATACCTTGTCTTAGGAACAATCTTAGCATGCTTAGCCCTAGATTTAAAACTCTATTAAGCCTTTACTTCTTACATGGACGAATACTCATGGGCATGAAAAATGGAGTTTCAACAATATACAAGTAGGAGAAAAGTTAACAACATCATTATCATAGGGTACATAACTCAAGAATAAGGAAACATGCTTAGTTTGAGTCTTAAACTTACCTAGTCTTCTTGTTCATGCTTGGCCGAGAGTTTAAAGCTTATGGATCTAAGTTTTCATCATTTATTCTAGCATGGAAACCTTAGATTAACTTTTTACATAAAATACATATCACAAGAAGGATAGTAAGCATATCTAATAACAACTTTCTTAAACTCTTCTTCTTCTTTTGGCCGAATTTTCTTAAGGCAAGTCCTAGGTTTTTAAGCGATCTAACTCCATGAAAAACCATACAAACTATTGTACCACAGGTGAGGGGAAGCTTACCTAGTAATCACTTGTTAATCTTTAAAGAAATGGTACCCTTGGTGAAGAGGAAGTAGGGGGCTTCTTCTTCTAGCACTCCTTTTGATTTTCTCTTGCTTGGAAGGGTACACCTTGAAGGCTCCTTCTTGTAGTCTAGTTTTCTCTTAGGGAGAAACCTAAACTTGGCTTGTGGAGATGAGGGAGGAGGCTTAGAGTCTCGGCAAGGGTGAGGGAGAAGGAAAAAAAAATGAAAACCTTTAGTTCCTTTCCTTTTTATGCTAAGTAGGTGGAAGTTACCAAAATGAACTTTGCTTCCCTTCCTCCTTACCTCATGCATGTATTTTCTTAATGAGAATATGTCCTCATTTCCTTCCCTAAATTCTTCTCTTTATTATTCTCTTAAACCCCACGAAAATAAAGAAGGAAAGGGAGAAGGACAACTTGTCTTTTGCTACTCTTTTTCCTTAACCAAGAGGTAAACAAGAGAAAGAAGCCACTTGATTTTCCCTTTGTTCCTTCACTAAATTTTAGCTTTACATTTAACTACAATTCCCATCATTTCCATTCACATATTATTCATTATCCTAGTGGTTATCATACATAATTTTATTTCTATCCTTTGTGAGAGGTTCAAGGTTCAAACCTTCACCTCTTCTTTTATTTCTCTTATCTATTTTTTTTTCTTTTTGATTCTTCATATTTTTAGGCTCTAAAGCAAATAACACCCATATACTTATCTCATAATCTTGTGGGTGTTACAGAGATTAAGAATGTTATAATAAACCGATCGGGATTGATGATGCTATAGTAGATCGATCGAGATTGATGTGCTATAGTAAATCGGTCGAGATTGGTGATGCTATAGTAAATCGGTCGGTCATAACAGATCGGTCGAGATTAAGAATGTTATAATAAACCGATCGGGATTAATGATGCTATAGTAGATCGATCAAGATTGATGATGCTATAGTAAATCGGTCGAGATTGGTGATGCTACAGTAAATCGGTTGGTCATAACAGACCGGTCCAGATTAAGAATGTTATAATAAATCGATCAGGACTGGCTATGCTATGGTAAGTCAGTCAAGATTATGTTATAATAAACTGGTAAAAATTAGGTCTTTGTGTAATTGGTATTGTGATAAAGATAAGGATAAAAAGCCAGTTATGAAGAGGGGATAAAATTCAGGAAGGAGGGCCTGAACCACCCTAAATGAAAAGAATAAGTTTAATAGTAGGAAAAGAATGATTTTAAAACATATAAATACAAGAGATAAAAGCATGAAATAAAAATGTAAACCAAATGATCAAACAAATTCATTAACATAAATAATTTTCGACAACCAATACGAAGAAGAAGTTTAACTTCACAGGAATAAATTAGTTTCTGACAGGAGTTGTCATGACCAGTAGCAGTTAACCTTACAATAATCAAGATTAGGGTAAATAGATTACTCTATAGATAATTGGGGAAATATATCAGCAGGCCTGTTGTCAATCAGCTTGCGGCGATTCAAAAAGTTAAGAGGAGGATCACGAGATAGGAAGCCTTCTTCTTGCAATTGCGTTACTGCTCCTTCAGCTCCGCCCGTATAGGCTGCCAAAATAGATTTTACAATTGGCCTACTGAACTCAGTAGAGCTGATTATAGTCGTGGACCGATCTTTAAAGCGATTATCTTCACCAACTTTATACTCCACCAAAGCTGTTTGAGAAGACTTCAGTTCGGCATCTTTTGTGGAAGCCTCCGTTTTAGCTGTATTCAAAGAAGTATTTAAAGAAGTTATTTCCTTATCCTTTAACTGTAGAGCTTTGAGTTTGTCAGCCAAGGTGGACTCGTAATCAGATTTCAGCTTGTTAGTCTCAGCGAGCTGCTTCTCTAATTTGGAAGATAATTCAGTATTGAGGTCTGTGGCCGATTTAAATTGAGATTGAAGGCTCTCGAGCTGGGTTTCATATTGTTTCTTAGACTTTTCTGAAAGAGTGGTAGAGGATAGCTCAGCAACTTGTCGCTTCAACTTCTCATTCTCATGATATAAGTTATGCGTTAGGCGAGCTAGACCCATATTAGTCATCCATCTCTATGAACATAAGAATGGGTCATAAAACAGTCATGGATAAATAATAAATAAGTAATAGCAGACATACCTTGGTTTCCTCATGAGAGAATTGATCAATTATCTCGGGATGGGGAAGCTCTCCAAAGAGAGGACGAATTTCCTCTCGAGCAGTGGTGAAAGAGCCTCCTACCAGTTAAGAATAACAGGGATAGAAGAGGAAGTGGTAGAAAAAGAGGAAGTTGGGATAGAAGAGGAAGTGGTAGAAAAAGAGGAAGTTGGGATAGAAGGGGGAGCGAAAACTAAATAAGAGGAAGAGGAAGGAGGTAAAGATCCAGATTCTGGAACAGATAGAGGAAAAGTAAAAGAAGTACTACGAGGGGTGGTATTGCTAGAAGAAGGAGAGGGAGAAAAAAGAAGCGAAGGATACAGATCAGCCAAAGTAGGCTCAGTAGAAGAGGGGACAGCAGAAGCAAAACCTTCTGAGGGTAATTCCTCAGTAAGAAGAGTGAGTCTCCTTTTTGAGGGGGGAGCTCTAGTGAGTTTACGTCCCGGGCGTTTGCCAGGGGCAATCTCAGCAAGGGATTTTCCTGAGCTTATAGGGGATGTAAGCTCAATAACAGGGAGGGAAGTGGCTGGTGGAGAAGCAACAGCCACTGATGAAGAAACAATTAGCAAAGAGACAGCAGGAGTCCTTGTCGGAAGGACCTCAGGAACTTCAGGAGCTACTTGAGAGCTAGAAGCTTCAACCAGAGGAATTGAAGCTTCAATTGAAGGTGGCAGATTAATTGTAGCAAGAAGCTATTGCTCTTTTGCATGAAGTTGGGCCTCTTCCAGACGTAGTTCTTCGTCAATCAAGGCAGCGTAAAAACCAGCCACTACACAAAATGGTAGAAAATGTTTTAGTTAGTGAAAATGATAGAAAAAGAAACAAAATTTTACCTAAGGAGCCGTGTATCTTATATCTGATTGGGCTCAAACCAAACAGATACAGAAGATCGCTCCGTAGCCACTTAGTAATAGAAAGACAACGACATAGCAACTTTTCACAATAAAGGGGAAAAGACGGGTGAAGATGAAACTCCTTGATATCAGGTAAAGGAGGTAATGAAGATTTCCAAGCATGGGACCAAGGAATAGGTCCTGGAAACTTTATAAATAAGAAGTGAGATTTCCAGGCTTTAAGAGAAGAAGACATGTCATCAAAAAGGACCATCTTAGTCCGAGATTGGAAAAGGAAAACACCTGGTTCTGCTATCTTTCGAAAGGAAAATATGAAAACATTTTGAGGAGTAGGAGGAATGTCAAGTGTACGAAACAACATGTATAGGCCACATAAATAACGAAAGGCATTAGGCATAAATTGTTGAAGAGGAATGTCAAAGTATTGGCTTACATCGATTAGAAAAGGAGGAATGGGAAACCTTAAACCCCCTATCAACTGATCCATAAAGAAAGTCACGCAGTTAGCAGGAGGATGGTGAGGATGCTCGTCTGGTTCAGGGATTATGATGTCATATTCCTCAGGGATTTCATATTGCATACAAATAGCAAGCCGAGCATCCTTGTCGAAGGAAGATGAAATTTGAGTATACTAAGGAGCAATCGTCTCTTCATCCATAGATAGAAGTAAGGGTTAACGGAGTGACAGATTACTTACTGAGAGCTAAGAAAGAGGATCACTGGAAGACAGTGAGCGCGAGGATTGATCAAAGGTGGCAGCAAAGAAGAAACACTAAGGTAAGAAAAAAAAGAATAAAGTCGACAAGAAGATGAAGGGTTGAAGGAACATATGATGACCGTCAGATTAGAATACCTTTTTGCAACAAACACCGTTGATTATAGAAGTGCGCAGATGCTGATGTTGCGTAGAAGATAAGAAAAGACATGTGTCATATGACCACAAATAGGCATTTATGATGGGCGTGACAAATCAAATCGTGTAAGGGTTGGTGGCGCCTCGTCACGCGCCTCCAACATTCTCTTACCGTTGAAAAGCAATTCATAATCAAGGAAATTCTGGAAAAAGTGTGTGGTTTACTATGTGCAATAAAGAAGGATGGATTGAATTTGATAGACCTCTGATTGAAGACAGAAAAATATGAAAGAATAATAGTCAATCATGCGCGAAGCACTATCTGAATTAATATAACTATAATAAATAGGCTAATATCGGTCGGGATAACCTTATCTATAATGGAGAGGCTAATATCGGTCGGGATAACCTTGTCTATTATGGACAGGCTAATATCAGTCGGTATAACATTGTCTACAATAGACAGACTAATATTGGCCGGGATAACATTGTTTATAATAGACGGGCTAATATCGGTCGGGATAACATTGTCTACCATAGATAGGTTAGTATCAGCCAAGGTCAAAAGGGTTCGATTGAGTATAACATATCGGTTACATTTGAGGCATTTAGCCTTATATAACTCGAAGTATGTCATCAGTTAAATAAAAAAAATAAGTTTTGCATATACTCAATAGGTCAAGCCTGATCAGGCACAAATGTTGCTCAAGCTATGTAACTCGACCAAACATAAATTCATGTCTAGTCAGTCACCTGACACCTCACGCTACTAGACTTGAAGGGAAGCCCACTGAAACATGAGCTCTCAAATTTCTTAGAAAACTTCAACCCAGCTAAAGGTAAACCCGACCAAGACGGAGAAGTGGGAATATCTGGCCTGGCATGAGGGGAGGATGAAAAATCTGTCATCCAATGGAATTGCCCTCCCCCCCTCCCCGTTTAGAAAAGCCAATGCGTTCTTTTACGCCGGAGAGAAAGTTGGAGGAGGAGTGGTCTCATGAACAAAGGAGGTGCAAACTTGTTCAAGTCCCCTCAAACAGGTCACGGAACAATCCACGGAAAAAAGGAGGTGCTTGAACACTTTGAGCTCTGCTTCCAGAGCGTCCACCTAAGCTTGCAGACAACCGGGGCCTTGTTGCCATCGTGATGCCAACATGCTAGTTATGTGAACCTCCTTTGTTAACGTGAACGCTTCTGAAATTTGTTGCGTCTGCAAAGTAGTCATTTCTTTGGCTTGAAGTTCTAGATCTCGATGAACTTTGTTCCTCAAGGCAGTTTTCGACCGTACTTGAAACTGGGTGATCAACAGAAATACCTCCAACTCTCCTGCCCGAGAGTTAGCTAGATCCAAAGCTTGTGCAGCTTCATCTACAGATTTTTCCTTGTCTAACAAGAATTGCCCCCAGAAAGGGGGGCCTAAAACTATACTTTCGATAGGAGGAGACGAACAAGGTGGAAAGGAACTGAGGCAAGTGAAGAAGGGAGGATCACAACCCTATTTAAAGGATCAAAAGACTCACGGGATCACTGTACTTGGGTTCACGGGATTGTTGTACCAAGAGTCACGGGGACTACTATAGAAGGTCACGACTCTACTACAGCGGTCATTGTAGAGTCAGGATTAAAGATAGGCAAAGAAACAAAAATAGACTGGGGTCTAGTCAGTCGGCTACACCTTCTTCGACTAGACTTGAAGGGAAGGCTAGTGATATGGGTTAGGTTCAGTAGGTCCCCGGTGAAAAGGGAAAAGGAGATAGCAGAATTAAGTAAGCATAAATATAGGCCAATATCGGGTGAGGTAATATGCTTAAGGAAATACAGGGCAATATCGGTGGGGACAATATGCTTAAAGAAATATAGGCCAATATCGGCCGAGGTAATATGCTTAAAGAAATATAGGCCAATATCGACTGGAACAATATGCTTAAAGAAATATAGGCCAATATCGGCCGAGGTAATATGCTTAAAGAAATATAGGCCAATATCGGCCGAGGTAATATGCTTAAGGAAATATAGGCCAATATCGCCCGGGCCAATACATTTAAAGAAATATAGGGCAATATCGGCCAAGATAATATGCTTAAGGAAATATATGTCAATATCAGCCGGGGTAACATACTTAAGAAAACATAGGCCAATATCGGTTGGGACAACAGGTCTAAGGAAATATAGGCGAATACCGGCCGGGACAACAGGTCTAAAGAAATATAAGCCAATATCGGCCAGGACAATAGGCTTAAGGAAATATAGGCCAACATTGGCCGAGGTAGCATGCTTAAGAAAAGGTAGGACAGGGTGAAAACAAACGTTTCTAGAATATTCATAAATAACGTATGTGATTGTATAACAGGTTGATTGATTTGGCGGGGAGAATGTTTCTAAACTCTTCTACAGGTGCTAGACGACAAAGAAGGTACATCTGGGGTACGAAAAAGATTCCGTAAAAAGTTATTTTCTGTAAGTACATGGCTTACATCATCTCATAACAAACTCTAACAAACCAGGGCCCACTTCATGACTATGAGGTTATATGAAGTGGTATAAAAAGGGGAATCCTCTCCGTTGGTCAAGTATGCCCAGACTCTCGCTCACAACACCCATAGTCATCTATTACAAACCCTAGTTTCTTGCCATTGTTCATCTTCTTCCTTCCACACTAAGAGAGATCACTGACTTGAGCATCGGAGGATCTAGCCAAGGATTCCCACCCCGGTCTTAGGTCACTGACAGTAGTGTTGTTCGGTCTCTTGTGCGCAGGAAGCCGCGGAAGCTCCAGATCTCGGTATTCTTCACCGAATTCTTCTTCTCTTCCTTGGATCTTCGTACAAGGAGGGTGTTCGGTGGCTTTATTCTTCCAGATCTGCTTTGGTCTTCTCGGATCGGAATTCTCGGGTGCTCTTCTTCATTAGCAGTAAGTTCTCTCCCCAGCTTTTCGTTTTGTCATGCTTCTCAGACAGGATCACCGGACTAAGTCCACTTGCAAGGTTTACATGATCATCCTTATGAGCTCCTCAAGGGGACATCATCAACATAAATAATTAGGACACAGTTTCCTTCTATAATCAACAACACACCATATAAATAGTACTATTTTCCAACTCATCGGGCCTATTGATTTAACAAATAAATCTCACCCATTGATAAGTTAAAGAAATAAATACTAAGTATATGTGCTTGTTATTATATAGGGATTAAAAGGACGCGCATCCATAATAACAGAGGTTCTGTTTCTTTATGTAGTCAGTATAAATCGAACAACCTCAAATGGTCCTGTTCAATACACACATAGTGTCCTAGTGTAATTTTATAGCCAAGACAGACTAATACCAAATTATATTACAACCATTCTAATGGTTTGTCCCAATCCATCTTGGTTGTGAGCTACTATTTATAATTTATAAGGAACCGATAACATGATCTTCTATGTGGCACCACACACCATGTTATCTACAATATAAATTAAATGGACAACTGCATTGACATATATATAAATATAAAATGTAAACATTTGACCAAAGTGATTCTCATTTCAAAATATTTTAAAACAGGTGTTCATACAAAAGCTAGGCTTATAGTATACATCCCAACAATCTCCCACTTATACTAAAAGACTATGCTGCCATACATTTGATTCCCATCCCCTCAACATGCATATCTAAAGCTATCGCCGGAAGGGCATTAGTGAAAGGATCTGCCAGGTTATCTACTGATGTAATCTTGGTGACAACAACCTCTCCTCATTTTACGATGTCTCGTACAGGTGGTACTTGCGCTCAATGTGTTTACTTGCCTTATGGGCTCATGGTTCCTTCGAGTTTGCCATTACACCACTGTTGTCACAAAAATTATGATAACTTTGGGTAAACCAAGAATCACATCTAAGTCCATCAAGAAGTTTCTAAGTCATACAGCTTCTTTGGCTGCCTCCGGGGCTGTCACATACTCAACTTCCATGGTGGAGTCTGACACGCATCTCTACTTAACACTCCTTCATACTATGGCTCCACCTCCCAAAGTAAACATATACCCCGAGGTTGATTTATTGCTGTCTCTATCTGATTGGGAGTCCGAATCCATGTAACCCATAGGAAGCAAATCATCTGCCTTGTAAACCAGTATATAATTTCTATTCTTTTTCAGGTACTTTAATATATGCTTTACCGCAGTCCAATGTCCCGGTCCTGGGTTACTTTGATATCTGCTAACCATGCCCATGATAAAACAAATATTCGATCTCGTACATAGCATCGCATACATTAGGCTTCCTACAGTCGAAGCATAAGAAATTACCTTCATCTCCTCTATCTCCTTTGATGTTTTAGGACACATTTCTTTAGATAAAGGTACTTCATGCTGAAAAAGGTAGAAAACCTTTCTTGGAGTTTTGCATGCTAAAATGAGCTAGGATAGTATCGATGTATGAAGCTTGGGATAAGCACAACATCCTTTTCTTGCGATCCCTTATTACTTTGATCCCAAGAATATGTCCACATTTTCCCAAGTCCTTCAAATCAAACTACTTGGATATCTATACCCTTACATCTGACAACATGTTGACATTGTTGCCAATGAGCAAAATGTCATCTACGTATAGTACAAGAAATACCACCACGTTTCCGTCACTTTTCTTGTATACACAAGACTCATCCAGACACTGAATGAATCCATAAGACCGGATCACTTCATCAAACTGGATGTTCCAAGATCTCGAAGCTTGCTTCAGTCCTTAAATAGACCGATTGAGCTTACATACAAGATGCTCTTTGCTCTTCGTAATAAATCCCTCTGGTTGCTTCATATATATGTTTTCTTCAAGACTTCCATTAAGGAAAGATGTCTTGACATCCATTTATCAAACCTCATAATCCATATGAACAGCAATAGATAAAAGAATCTGAATAGACTTAAGCATGGCTATCGGCGAAAAAGTTTCCTCATAATCGATTCCCTCTTTCTGAGTATACCCCTTCGTAACAAGCCTCGCTTTAAAGGTTTCCACCTTCCCGTCTGTTCCTCTTTTCCTTTTGTAGACCCATTTACATCCAATGACTTTTACACCATTTGGTGGTTCTACAAACTCCCAGACCTGATTAGAATGCTTAGATTCTATTTCAGAGGTCATCGCACTTTGCCAAGATGCTGCATCTTTATCTTGGAGTGCTTCATCATATGTCTGTTCACCAGGGATCAAGTCAGAAGACCCTCCCAAAAATATGAATCTTTCAGGTTGTTTAACAACCCTCCAACTACGATGAGGCACTACCTGTAATTGTGTATCATTTGTAACATGTGTTGTAGTTACTTGTGGTATCTCATCTTGTACCGTTGGTACTAAAGTAGAAGTGTCCTCTTTTATTTCCTCAAGAATAATTTTACTCATGGACTTGTGGTTCATTACATAGTCCTCTTCTAAAAATCGAGCATTGGTGCTAACATTGACCTTCTAATCTTTAGGACTATAAAACAAACAACCTTTCGTTCCTCTAGGATATCCCATGAATAGGCGAACTTCTGTACATGATTCCAACTTATCGCGTCTCCCTTCAGCACGTATGCTGGACTACCCTAAATCCGAATGTGTTTCAAACTAGGCTTACGCCCATTCCATAATTCTGTGGGAGTAGAGGGTACTGACTTAGAAGGTACCAAGTTCAGAATGTACATCGCTGTTTCAAGAGCATATCCCCAAAACAAATTTGATAATTCTAAATAACTCATCATTGATCTAACCATTTCCATAAGAGTCCTATTCCTTCATTCTGCCACACCATTCTGTTGGGGTGTACCAAGTGCAGACAATTGGGTTTGAATCCTGGCATCTGATAAGTAACTCCTAAACTCTCCTAAGATGTACTCTCCACCACGATCAGACCATAGTGTCTTGATACTTTTACCATAATGTTTCTCCACATCAACCTTGGACTCTTTGAACTTATCAAAGCACTCAGACTTGCGGCGCATCAAGTAAATGTACCTATATCTTGAATAGTCATCTATAAAAGAGATAAAATATTCAAAACCACCTCTTGCCGGATAGTCATAGGCCCACACAAATCAGAATGAATCAATTCCAACACTTCTTTGGCTCTATACCCCTTTGCCTTAAAAGGCCTCTTGGTCATTTTTCCTTCCAAGCAAGACTCGCAGGTCAGAAAGTTTTCCACTACCAATAATCCAAAGGCCCATCGGCTATTAGCCTTTGAATCCTACTCAAGTTAATATGACCCAACCTTAGATGCCAAAGATATGTTTGGTTCATTTCTGAAGGTTGCTTTCTCTTATTAGAATTAGAAGATGTGTTATTAATTTTCATTTGTTGCATCGTAGGAGTTATTGGATTAAGAGTATATAAATTGCCAACCAACACACCAGAACAGATAACCACCCTATTTTTCTTGACAACCACTTTGTCATCTAAAGAAATAGAATATCCGTCCATAAATAATTTAGAAATTAAAATCAAGTTCTTTCTAAAACATGGTACGTAAAGATAATTTTTCAAAATCAATATTTTATTCCTATCAAAAGATAAATAAACATCTCCCACTGCAACAGCCGCCACTCTCGTAGCATTGCCCATGTAGATGGTGATCTCCCCTTCATGTAGTCGTCTGGTTTCCTGGAACCCTTGTAATGAATTGCAGACATGATCAGTGGCACCCGTATCTACACACCAGGTACCAGTAGATAACACGGCTAAACATATTTCAACAACTAATGAATAAGATATACCTTTAATGTTCTCTTTCCTGCGAGGACAGTCCACCTTCCAATGTCCACACTGCTTGCATGTGAAGCACTTGGTTTTCAGCTTCTTCACACATACCTGCGGCCCAATCCCTAAAGGTCGAATCACTTTCTTTGCCGAACCAACTTGTTTCTTCTTCTTCTTTCCGCCTTTCGGCTTAGAGGCAGAAACGTTTTCAACAATGTGAACTTGAGAACTTTGACGAAATAGCTCTTCTGTCGCTTGGAGTTCTGTCAAAAGTTCTGCCAACGAATAAACCCTTTTGTTCATATTGTAGTTCAGGAGGAACTACTCAAAACTCTTGGGCAGCGTTTGGAGAATAATATCAACCTGGGGTCCCCATCGATTTCAGCTCGAAGGACTTCCATCTCATTCAAATGAGCCATCATCTTGAGGATATGATCCCTCATGGGTGTCCCCTCAGTCATGATGGTCGTCATTAAGGGGGTGTTTGGCTCTTTCCTAGGAATAGGAATCAGAATGAGAATCATTGTATTGTGGAATGAGAATGGGTATGAGCATGGATATTACTCTTAAAAGCAATGTTTGGTTAGTTGCATATTTTCTATTGGAATAAAACAAAATTTCTTTTTTTACCCTTAAAGGAAAATAAGAGAAAAAATTAGATGTGAGAGAAAAATATGATGAAAAAGAATGATGAGAGAGAAAGTATGATGAGAGAGAAAGTGTAATGAGAAAGAATGAAGAGAGAGAAAGTGTGATGAGAGAAAATGAGAAAAGAGAGTGTGATAGGAGAGAGCATGATGAGAGAAGACGAGAGAGAAAATATGATGGGAGAGGATGAAGAGAGAGAAAATGTAATTAGAAAAAAAATAGGAGAGAGAGATTGAGGAGAGAGAAAGTATGGTGAGAGAGAAAGTATGATGAGAGAGAAAGTATGATGAGAGAGAAAGTGTGATAAGAGAGAAAGTGTGATGAGAGAAAAAGAGAACAGTGAGTGTGATGGGAGAGATTGAGGAGAGAGAAAGTATGATGAGAGAGAAAATATGATGAGAAAAAAAAGGAGGGAGTGTGACAAGAGAGATTGAGGAGAGAGAAAGTGTAATGAGAGCGAAAGTGTGATGAGAAAAAAAGAGAAAAGAGAGTGTGATGAAAGAGATTGAGGAGAGAGAAAGTATGATGAGAAAAAAGAAGGAAGAGAGTGCGATAGAAGAGATTGAGGAAACAGAAAGTATGATGATAGAGAAAATATAATGAGGAAAAAAGAGGAAAGAGAGTGTGATAGGAGAGATTAAGGAGAGAGAAAGTGTGTGATAAAATGATGAGAGATAAAATATGATGAGAGAGAACAAGGAGAGAGAAGTGATATGAAAGAAAAAATAAATAAATATATTTTGATATTTGATATTAAGGGAGAAAATTTTAGTTTTAGGTCAAGGGTATTTTTGGAATAAGGTAATATTTTGATTGATGAAAATAGGGTAATGACTCATTGAAGGGGAGGTACATGGGAATGAGTTATTACGCAATTTCAAGGATTCATTCTCTTATTTGTATTCCTATTCCTATAATCCAAACATTAACAATGACAATCAATGATTTCTATTCTCATTCCCCACTTCTATTCCCCTAAACCTAACGCCCCCTAAGTTTCTCACGGCCTCCTGCCTGGCAGCCCGATTTTGGTATCTGAAGAGTTCCTTGAGATTGAGCATCATGTCATAGGCAGTGGGTAAGGCCTAATGCTGATGTTGCAGCACATTTGACATAGAAACCAAAATGTAACACCGCGCCATCTAATCTGCCTTGACTCATTTCCTATGTCTCTCTATCTCCTCTTCACTAGAATCCTTATCAGGAACGCTAGGATAGACCTCAAGAAGTATGAACTTGCATTCTTTAGCAGTTAAGATAATGTCCAAGTTCCGTTTCCAATCAATATAATTTGGACCAGTAAGTTTATGTTCTTTTAAAATAACAGCAAGAGGATTGAAAACCATTTTGAAATCCTGAGAATCACAAGATAAAATATTTGGTCAAAACATTAGAATTTAAAATAATATTGATTCCTCAAATAATATAATTTAAATTCACCAACACCTCAAAATACCATGAATTTCATATGCCACGATAGTGTGGACGTATACTAATTCAAAACATCTGTAAGAGAAGGTTTTACCCATTAATTTGATTATCTTGTCAACATAACTTTATGACAAATAAAATTAATAGTTGGTTCATCTTCGGTCATACAAATAATAGCAGTGACTCTGATGGGGAGTATACTATTAAATGCGCCTAAGTATATACCATTACTTGATACTTAGTCCATTAATTAGGATTGTGCCCCTTCAGATGGAGAAGATCACACATACCTAAATATTTTTCTATAATCATCCATAAAGGAAGTTTGATCTAGTGATCCGCAAACAAACTCATCTGATATGGAGGAAGGCACTTAAAGCCAACGCACAAGTTTGAATGCATCACTTACAAACCAGTAATGGAGATCGTGGAATTTATTTAAATAATCCCTCTCCTACTTAGTTATTTAAATTGAGAAATTTTAACATGCACACACATCACACAACACATAAAAACAGCATATAAAGGCAATAAATATGAAAATAAAATTTCCAACTATTATGGCCTCATCCAATGTTGTCCTCCAATATGCCGCCAATATATTGCTGTCCTCTAATATGCAGCCAATGCATCAAGCCATCGCGTCTATCTCGCTTCCTTCTCCACCGCGAATCCGGTCCTCAAAATAGCACCACGCATAGCAAGGATGCAAGCCGCAACAAAAAAGAAATAAAATTTACATTTATCGATCCAATATTGCACAAAGGAATTTACATGTAATCTAGATCGAACAAAATGTAAACAAAATAATACGGCAACCAACCATATTTAATTATTTCAATCATGCACACAAAACAACCTCGACATGCCTGAGGGTTCAAATCACACATAAACACACAAAGCCATAATAGTTGGACTTAGGACGCCTGCAACCGCAGAGTTAATCTTTCTTGCACATCCTACTATTATCCGACCTAAACTTATGTATGAGCAGTGCATAATTTAATCAAAAACTAATCACACAGAACTAGAAAACATGCTCTGATACCACTTAAAGAGCACTAGAATTCCGTTCTGTTTCAATTTCCCTGTACAAAAAAATTATACAAGAATAGAACTTTTCCTAGCAACCTGCATATTCGATCAATCATGTGTTTGAACAATCAAGTAAGTTCTTGAATGATCAAAACACACCTTGATCGAAGTACAAGATTGCTGGCCTCTTGTGTTGGTATTCCAAAAATGATACAAAGAAAACTAACTAAATACGCAGCATAATTAAAGAACTAGTTGTACCTTTCTTCATAGCTAAAGACCTCTTGATCTTCTGCCATATTCCTCTCCTCTTCATGGACGTCGTGTGGGCGACAATCTATCAAAACAACACCACCCTCCTTCTCTTCTCGGTTTCCAAACCGCTTACCATAAAAGGAGACTCTAGGATGGGGTACCTTCTAATCTTCTTCCTTCTCTTCTTCTTCCTCTTCTTCAAGCCGCCGCCCACCAAGGAGTAGAGGGGGTGCCGACCCTTAGTAAGGTGGAGGAGACCGTTGGCCGTAGGTAAGGAGGAAGGCGCACCGACCATTGGTGGAGGTGGTGTCAGCCCTAGGTGAAGAGGAGGTGGCGCCAGCCACAAGCAAGGGAGAAGGGAATTGTGAAAAATTAGGTTTTAGGGGGCACCACCTACTCCTTTTATAACATTTGTCGTCGATTACAAAGAAAGAAAAATAACAAAATTATGTTTAGAAAAATCTCCCCTTCTATAACCAAATTAAACCAAACCAAGTTATGGATGGGTGGATGCAAGGCTTTATTTAGAGGCTATAACAGGGACCTAGAGGAGAAATTGGTTTAGACCTCCTGATGGGCTTGGGCTTCCAGTGTTCGGCCCGAACACCCAACCCATGTCCATCAATAATAACTCATACCAATAAAGGGGTATTATTGAACTACTGCACCAATCCCATATTACAATATGGGCTCCTTCTTATCATGAGTGCGTTAATCTTCCTGTGTTTAAGATATCATATACCCGTTAATTACATGAGTTACTGACAACTCAATTAATTAACATCTAATTCCAAGAGTAATACCACTCAAATTTATTATCATGCCGGACTAAGTCCACCTGCAAGGTTTACATGATAATCCTTATGAGCTCCTCAAGGGGACATCATCAACCTAAATAATTAGGACACGGATTCCTTTTATAATAAACAACACACCATATAAATAGTACTATTTCCCAACTCATCGGGCCTATTGATTTAATGAATAAATCTCACCCATTGATAAGTTAAAGAAATAAATACTAAGTATACGTGCTTGTTATTATATAGGGATTAAGAGGACACACATCTATAATAACAGAGGTTTTGTTCTTTTATGTAGTCAGTATAAATCGAACAACCTCAAATGGTCATGCTCAATACACACATAGTGTACTAGTGTAATTTTATAACCAAGACAGACTAATACCAAATTACACTGCAACTATTCCAATGGTTTGTCTCAATCCATCTTGGTTGTGAGCTACTATTTATAATTTATAAGGAATCGATAACATGATCTTCTGTGTGGCACCACACACCATGTTATCTACAATATAAATTAAATGGACAATTACATTGACATATATATAAATATAAAATGCAAACATTTGACCAAAGCGATTCTCATTTCAAAATATTTCAAAACAGATGTTCATACAAAAGCTAGGCTTATAGTATACATCCCAACACCTTTGACATAATCAAAATATAGGTTCCATCGTCTGATGTTTCTCGCACCAACACTAAGGACATGGTTTAGGTGGCTAAATCTTAAAATCCTGGGGTTTGATTTACATAAACTTTTTCTTTAATGGACCCATTTAGAATGTGGATTTTATATCCATTTGGTATAACTTGAATCCTTTATGTCCTGCATAGGCTAGCAGCATTCTTATGGATTCAAGTCTGGCTACGGGTGCATAGGTTTCATCATAATCTCACCCTTCTACTTGGCTTAACCTCTTTGCTACTAGTCTAGCCTTATTTATTACTTTTCACCTTTATCATCTAGTTTATTTCTGAATACCCACTTAGTGTCAATTATAGATTTATTTGTGGGTTTAGGTACAAGTTCCCAGACCTGGTTTCTTTCAAATTGGAATAATTCCTCTTGCATTGTGATTATCCAATCTGGGTCAGGTAAGGCTTCTTCTATTGTTTGGGGTTCTATTTTAGAAATTAGAGCTATTTGACTTAGATTTCTATAGGATGATATAGTTCGTACTCCTAGGGTTGGGTACCCAAAATTTAGTCAGATGGGTTGTTGGATCTTATCCTAGATTGTCTTGTGATAGGGTCAAGACTTGGTTCTTTTGATTGACTAGGTTTAAGTCTAAGTTGATTATCTTCTTCATCATCTATTTTTCTTATATTCTGATGATTACTTTCATTGATTAAACTAGGTAAGTTATTTTCTTCATAAAAAATTACATTGGTTGTCTTTTCAATTTTTTGAGCATTTTTATTGAAGACTCTATAGGACCTACTAATCATGGAGTATCCTAAAAATATACCAATTGTAGATTTTGATGTAAATTTACCTAAATAATCTTTAGTGTTTAATATGTGTACTTTACATCCAAAAACTTTTAGGTAATTTAGATTGGGTATTTTGTTATAATATATTTTATAAGGGGCTTTTTATAAAATTTATTTATTAATATTCTATTTTGAATATAACTTGCTGTATTTATTGCTTCAAACTAAAATTGGTTACTAAGATTATATTCATTCAACATAGTTCTAGCTGCTTCTTGTAATGTTCTATTCTTTCGTTCTATTGGATCATTTTGTTGGAGAGTTCTAGGGCATGAAAATTCTTGATTATATCCATTAATTTTACAAAATTTAGTAAATTTATAGTTTTCAAATTATCCTCCATGATCACTTCTAATTCTTTTAATTTTGGCATCTTTTTCATTTTCTATTAATTTACAAAAATTATTAAAGATTTTAAAAATTTTATCTTTGATTTTTAGAAATATTACCCAAGTAAATCTTGAGTAATCATCAATTATAGCTAAGCAGTATTGGTTTCTTCTTAGTGACTTGGTTCTTTGTGAATCAAATAGGTCTAAATGTGGGAGCTCAAGTATTGAGTTGGTTTGATTTAGGTTTGTTGATTTGTGTGTTGACTTAGTTTGTTTACCTTGTTGACAAGCATTATAAATTGAGTTTTCTAAGTTTTTTAATTTGGGTAAACCTCTAACTAAGTCATTTTGACTCATTTTTTAAATGAGTCTAATATGAGTGTGACCCAGTCTTCTATGCCACAACTTGGTTTCCTCTTGTTGTGTCAGTAGATACTTTAGTGTGGAGGTTGGTAAGTCAATTGTGTAAATATATTTTTTCCTAATTCCCTTAAGTGTAATTTCTGGGTATTCAACATTTCTAATTACACACTCAGAATTAAAAAAGGTAACTAAATAACCTAAGTCACATAGTTGACTTATGCTAAGTAAGTTAAGGTTAAATTTATCAACTAATAGGACTTTTCGAATAATAAAATCAGAACTCAGTTCGATATTACTTGTTCCGATCACCTTAAGTTTTCCGTCATTGCCGAATGCAACTGGCCCTAAGTTCTTGAATTTTAGCATAGTGAACTTCAATATGTCTCCAGTCATGTGTCTAGAGCATCCACTATCCAACATCCATTGGTCCAAACCATTATATTCCTACACATAAAGTATTTGATTTGGATCCAATTTTGACGGATTAAAAGATAGCTTGATTGAATTTAGCTCCTAATTTTCCATCTCACCCAGTCTAGATTGTTAATCATGTTATACCTATGAGTGATTGGTAGATGGTTAATTTTTTATCTTAAGTTAATTTTATTTGAGTTTGGTTTAAATTTTAAGTTAGTCTAATTTTAATTTAATTTTAAGTTAGTTTAATTTTAATTTGATTTTAAGTTAATTTTAATTTAAGTAAGATAAATTAAGTTAGTTTAATTATGTAAGATTAATTAAGTAAGTTTTAATTAAGTAAGATTAATTAAGAAAAATTTTGATTTAGTTTAATTTTAATTTTAATTTTAATTTAGTTTAATTAAGTAAGATTTTAGTTGAATTTAGTTTAATTTAAACTTTAATTTAGTTTAATTAAGTAAGATTTTAGTTGAATTAAGTTGTCAACTAATTTAAACTTAGATCCATTTCACTCTTTTCTAGATGATCAATCAAGGAACCTTATTTGTTTTGTGAGATGGTTAATTTTATCTTTATTTTAGATTAAAATCTATGAATTTATTCACATTTGAGTTAAATTAAGATTTAACAGTTAATTAACTAAATATTTATTTCAATAATTGGCTTCCAGACTGTGATGAGACACTAGACTTTCTTGAGTATTAGATCATCAACCACTTCTGGCCAAAGCCTTTTAAAGAATTAAATATTTAATTTCTTTCTGAAAATCCTAGGTTTAACTAGTCAAGTGTGAATTAAGCCTAAGTCCTTATCTACCCTAATCTAAGCATGAATAATAGAAGGTAGTAAAAACATGCATCAAAGAAGTTTATCTAATGAATATGGTCTTTCTATTGGCTCTCGTTGGATCATAGCCTCGATAGGACCTCTCAAGGTAATGGATTTGATCCATGGGGATCCAATATTGACCAAGTCTAACTTGATTAATCAAGTTAGACTTGGGGACCCATGCTTGGACTATTCTCCTATTTGTTCAATTCACAAGTGATAAATAGGATTTAAATTTATGCTTAGCCTTGTGTCCAAGTCCAGATCGATTGTATATGACATATTATTTTCCAAGAATCGGAACAAGATTCTTGGAACCCAAGGTGAACCGTTCCAATGTATCCTTTAGTTCGTTAACTTGACTTGACTTTTCAGGCTAAAAATTTCTTCCTCAAGCTTTTGGACTTGAGTTGAAGTTTCAGTCTGAACTGATTCTGTCAAGGAGCTTGGGATAGTGACTTCCTTGAGGGCTTTGACCTCCTCTTGGAGTGACTTGACCTGGAGGTTGGACATGGCTAATTTTCTTAACAAGTAAGAAATCAAATTGTGCGATCTAACTAAAGAAATACTTACATAGATTTGGGAACCTTCTGAACCAGATACGGATCCATGGCTTCACTCAGACTCAGCTTCCGATTCTCAAACTCAAATTCGACGACTTGCTCTCAGGCCGAAAGTACCAGGAAACTTGTTTGTTCGATATCTTCATCGGAGTCTTCCGATGATGATTCATTCCATGTTGCTTGTTTCACCTTCTTTCTTCATTGCTTCTTTACTTCCTTCTGATTTGGATAATTTACCTTGATGTGTCCCTTTTTGTTGCAGCCATAGCAAGTGACTTCAAAGTTCACTTTGGAGATTGGGCTTGGTTGCGTCGTCTTTGATTATATCAACTTTTTGATCTCCCGTTTTGTGAACCCCTTCTTTTTCTTGCATAGCTTTTGTATAAGGTTGATGAGTTCGGCAGTGATCTTGTTGTCGTCCTCTAAGTCTGACTCATCTTCAGGTTTAGGTCTATTTCGGTGCTTGACTTTTGGTTCCTTTATCTTGCTTGTACCTCCAATAAGAGCAATACTTTTCTTGACCAAAGGTGTATTAATCTGTTAATATAATTCAAATTCAGAGAACAATTCATCTAGTCTGATTGAGTAAAGGTCCTTAGATACCTTGTAAGCATCTACCATTGATGTCCACAAGGTATTCCTAGGGAATGAATTTAGTGCATACCTGATGACGTCGTGATTCTCTACCTTTTGACCGATTGCATGGAGGCCATTGAGAAGGTCCTAAATCCAAGCATGAAGTTGGCTTGCAATTCTCCATCATGCATTGTTTATGTTATATAATTTATTTAAAATTAAATCCCTTTTGCTTACCTTTGTATCGGAAGTCCCTTCATGTAGTTTGATTAACTTTTCCCACAAATCTTTAACACTTGAGAACAGGCCGACTCGGTTCAATTCTTCTTTGGTTAAGCCGCATTGAAGAGTGCATGTTTCTTTGGCATCAACTTTGATCTTCTTCATCAGGCTTGCATCCTAGTTCTTGCATGATACTGGTTTTCCAGTGTTGTCGTGTGGGAGTACAAGGCTAGTTTGAATGATCATCCACATCTCGACTTGTGTCTTGAGGTGGTATTCCATTCAGCCCTTCCAGTAATTAAAATCCTCGCTGGAGAAAAGAGGCAGGTGTGCTGTGCTGTAACCTTCTTGGTGGGCCATTGAAGAATCTCACATAGACAAAAATAATAAACCTTGTTTCAAGACTTAGTCTTGGATCAGTAGTGTGGTAGGAGAATATAGAAAAAAAATGGCTCAATGGTGTTGCACTAATTTCGGAAAAAAATCGACGAATTGACAAATTTGTTAGGAGAAGTTATTAGACCAATCCTGACTTATGGTAAAAATTTGACAAAGAAAATTTTCAAAAAAAAATGGAGGGATAATTTTTTAACACAAACAATATCTATTTTTCTTTCAAAAGAAACTCCCCTTGCTTGATTGGTGATTTCACTAATTCAAAATGGCTTGACTTTGATACCAATTGTAGAATCGAGAAGAACTAGAGGGGAGTGAATAGCGCTCATTTTTAAAAAAAAATTAGAGATAAGCAGCGGAATAAAGACACAACAAAACAATCGCAAACACCAAGAGTTATTTGGTTTGGAGCCTATGGAAACTCCTACTCCAAGACCCACACGTGAGAGTGCTTTCGATGGGCAATCACTAATCAATCGAAAGAAGTACAAGTACAATGATTACAAGTAATTATAAAACTTAAAGTATACCAATGACTCAGAAATAAATATCTTTAGCACGGTGGTCGTCGGGGTAGTTTTTGAGTGCCAACGAAGTGTTTTCATAGTAGTACTAAGAAGCGAAAGTTGCTTGGAATGTTGTTGTGAAGCATCTGGTTGATTCTACCTTTTATAGGCTGTTGAAGGTGCCTTAAAGCTCCATAGAAGATGCCTCCAGCTAAGCACTCATCCCCATAGATTCGATCGTTGATAAAATCTGCTTTCTACTAATTCTATCTGTCCGAAGATGCCTTCAAGCTCCATGGAAGGCGCCTTCCACCTAGCATCCAAGGTGTCTTCAAGCTCCTTGAAGGTGCCTTCGCGCCTTGCTGCATGAACCCTTCGACCAAGGCACCTGAGGTGCCTCAGACACTATTCATCTGAGCTTTTCCTTGTGAAACTCCCTTCCTGCAAGGCATATTAGTGTTGGTTGCTACTCGGAAAACCTAGAGGTTCCACTATACAAAAATTTTGTACAAAGGTCTGAACCTTTTCCTAGCTACCATGTGTTCTTTTAAATTAAATTTTGGATCACCTGCGGAACTTAACACGTTTGATCCAAAACTTAATCTATTTGTTCTTTTAGGTTTTGACTTGGATCTCCTGCGGAACTTAACACGTTCGACCCAAGTCACCTTAAGTTATTAATTCCATTAAATATTAATTTCCATAATTGGTTCCCAGTACTGACGTGGCGAGGCACATGGCCTTCTTGGATATGGGAGCAACCACCACCGACTAGACAAAACCTCTTATGGAAAGCTAATATTTAATTTCCTAAAATAACTTTAGGTTAACCGAAAAGAACAATCAAATCACAAGGAAAAGAAAAAACAAAAGAACACAACATCGAAAAACATATTCGAAATTCTAGAATCGTAAGCCTCTTGTATTTGGTATTATTTCCATAAATAACTAGTATGATGCGGAAAGAAAAATTACTAGTTATACCTTTTAGAATGACCTCTTGATTTTCTACCGTATTCCTCTTCTAACCTCGGACGTTGTGTGGGCAACGATCTTCCGAGATGAGAAATCACCAACCACCTTCTTCTCCTCCTAGCTAGGTTCGGCCAACAATAAGGAAGCTTCACCAAGGAAGAAGATCAAAACACCAACCAAGCTCCAAGAGATGCTTGCTTTCTCTCCTTCTTCTTCTTCTTCTCCAAGTAGTATCCGACCACCACAAGAACTCCAAGAGGGATGAAGTATTCAGCCACCACAAGAGGAAGAGAGGGAGAGGATGATGGCCGGCCACAACACCAAGGAAAAGAGGGAGAGAAAATAATAGAGGTTGTTTCTTGTGAAGGCACCCTCACCCCTTCTTTTATATTCCTTTGCCTAGGAAAATTAGGAAATTTAATTACAATAAAATTTCCTTAATTCCCTTGACATGATTTAATTGAGAAAAATAAAATAAAATTTTCCCAATTAATCTCTAATGGCCGGCCACCTCATGTAGAGCAAATAGGATAATTTTAATCAACAATTAAAACTTCCTTATTTGTCTTTGGAAATTTTTTAAAAAATAAAATTTCCTTTTAAAATCTCTTCATGGTTGATAAAAAGAAATTTCCATAATTTTAATTTTATCAACATGTGAATAATTTTAAAGAGAAAATAAAACATCTCACCAATCTACAAATAAGGAAAGAGATCTAATCTCTTTCTTTAATCTTTTATAGATCTTTTACAAGAGAGATATTTTAATTTAATTCTCTTTAATAAATTATTTGTTCCACATAATAAAAATTAAAATTAAAATTCTTTTTTTATTTAATTTGGCCGGCCCCCACTAGCTTGGGTTCAAGCTAGGGCCGGCCACCCCAATTTATACCTAGGTCGGCCCAAGCGTGGTTCCCAAGCTAGCTTGGCCAGCCCCTTATTGGTGGGTATAGAAGGTGGGTATAGGTGGGTATAGTTCTCTATAAATAAGAGGCTACGATAGGGATCGAGAGGAGGAATTGGTTTTGGTCTCCCGATAAAATTAAGCATCCCGTGTTCGCCCCGAACACACAACTTAATTTTATCAATAATAATTCATTCCACTAGAGAACTATTATTGAACTACCGCACCAATCCCAAATTACATTTTTGGGCTCCTTCTTATTATGAGTGTGTTAGTCTCCCTGTGTTTAAGATATCGAATGCCCACTAATTAAGTGAGTTACTGACAACTCATTTAATTAATATCTTAATCCAAGAGTAGTACCACTCAACCTTATCATCATGTCAGACTAAGTCCACCTGCAGGGTTTAACATGGCAATCCTTATGAGCTCCTCTTGTGGACATTATCAACCTAGTATCTCTAGGACACAGTTTCCTTCTATAATCAACAACACACACTATAAGTGATATCATTTCCCAACTTATCGGGTTTATTGATTCATCGAACTAAATCTCACCCATTGATAAATTAAAGAAATAAATATCAAATATATGTGCTTGTTATTATATTAGGATTAAGAGCATACACTTCCATAATAACTGAGGTCTTTGCTCTTTTATAAAGTCAGTATAAAAGAAACGACCTCAAATGGTCCTACTCAATATACTCTGAGTGTACTAGTGTAATTATATAGTAAAGATAAACTAATACCTAATTACACTACGACCTTCTAATGGTTTATTCCTTTCCATTTTGGTCGTGAGCTACTGTTTATAATTTATAAGGTACTGATAACATTATCTTCTGCATGTGACACCACATACTATGTTATCTACAATATAAATTAATTGAATAACTACAACTAAATGTAGACAATTTGACCAAATGTGATTCTTTATTCATAATGAATGTTTACAAAGCTTAGGCTTTCAGTATACACTCCAACAATCTCCCACTTATACTAATGACTAAGCTGTCATATCTTCTACCATACATCTGATTCCCATTCCCTCCACATGCCGATCAAAAGCTTTCGCCGGAAGGGCCTTAGTGAAAGGATCTGCCAGGTTATCCGCTGATGCAATCTTGGCGATGACAACTTCTCCTTGCTTCACGATATCTCGTATCAGGTGGTACTTGCACTCTATATGTTGACTTGCCTTATGAGCTCATGGTTCCTTCGAGTTTGCAACTGCACCGCTATTATCACAATAAATTGTGATGATTTTGGGCAAACCAGGAATCACATCTAAGTCCATTAGAAAGTTTCTGAGTCATACTGCTTCTTTAGCTGCCTCAGAGGCTGCTACATACTCTGCTTCCATGGTTGAGTCCGAAACGCATTTTTGCTTAACACTCCTCCATGAAATGGCTCCACCTCCTAAAGTAAACACATAGCCTGATGTAGACTTACTGTTGTCCCTATCTGATTGGAAATCTGAATCCGTGTAACCCATAGGGAGTAAATCGTCTGCTTGGTAAACTAGCATATAGTCTCTAGTCCTTCTAAGGTACTTTAATATATGCTTTACCGCAGTCCAATGTCCTTGTCCAGGGTTACTCTGATATCTGCTGACCATGCCCACGGCAAAAGAAATATCAGGTCTCGTACATAGCATTGCATACATAAGGCTTCCTACAGCCGAGGCATAAGGAACTGCTTTCATGTCTTCTATCTCCTTTGAAGTCTTAGGAGACATCTCTTTAGATAGAGCTATTCCATGCCTAAAAGGTAAGAAACCTTTCTTGGAATCTTGCATGCTAAAACGAGCAAGGATTGTGTCTATATATGAAGCTTGGGATAGACACAACATTCTTTTCTTGCGATCCCTTATTACTTTGATCCCAAGTATGTGTGCACACTCTCCTAAGTCCTTCATATCAAATTGTTTGGACAACCATACCCTTACGTCTGACAATACCTTGATATTGTTGCCAATTAACAAAATATCATCTACGTATAGTACAAGAAATACCACCACGTTTCCGTTACACTTCTTATATACACAAGACTCATCCGGACTTTGAATAAATCCATATGACTGGATTACTTCATTAAACCGGATGTTCCAAGATCTTGAAGCTTGCTTCAGTCCATAAATGGACCGATTGAGCTTGCACACTAGATGCTCTTTGCCTTTTTCAATGAACCCTTCTGGTTGCTTCATATGGATGTTTTCTTCAAGACTTCCATTAAGGAAAGCTGTCTTGACATCCATTTGCCAAATCTCATAATCCATATGAGCAGCAATGGATAAGAGTATCCGGATAGACTTAAGCATGGCTACTGGTGAAAAAGTTTCCTCATAATCGATTCCCTCTTTCTGAGTGTACCCTTTTGCAACAATCCTAGCTTTGAAGGTTTCTACCTTCCCGTCTGTCCCTCTTTTCCTTTTGTAGATCCACTTGCATCCAACGACTTTTACACCATCAGGTGGTTCTACAAGCTCCCAGACCTTATAGACTCTATTTCAGAATTCATTGCCTTTTGCCAAGATGCTGCATCTATATCTTGGAGTGCTTCGTCATATGTTCGTGGATCAGGTTCATGTTTACCCGGGATCAAGTCCGAAGACTCTCCCAAAAACATGAATCTTTCAGGCTGCCTTACAACCCTCCCACTACGACGAGGCACTGTCTGTGGTTGTGTATCATGTGTGACACGTGTTGCAGTCTCTTGTGGTACTTCATCTTGTACTGTTGGTACTGAAGTAGACGTGTCCTCTCTAAGTTCTTCTAAAACAACTTTGCTACTGGGCTTGTGATCCATTATATAGTCTTCTTCTAAAAACTGGGCATTGGTGCTAACAATGACCTTCTGGTCTTTAGGACTATAAAATAAACCACCTTTCGTTCCTTTGGGATATCCTACAAACATGCGAACTTCTGTACGAGATTCTAACTTATCAACATCTGGTTTCAGCACATGTGCTGGACTTCCCAAATCCGAATATGTCTTAGACTGGTTTTCGCTCATTCCACAATTCTATGGGAGTAGAAGAAACTGATTTAGAATGTACTAAGTTCGTTCACTGTCGTTTCCAGAGCATATCCCCAAAACGAATTTGGTAATTCTGAATAACTCATCATCGATCTAACCATCTCCATAAGAGTCCTGTTCCTTCGTTCTGCTACATCATTCTGTTGGGGTGTTCCAGGTGCAGACAATTGGGATTGAATCCCGGCCTCTGATAAGTAATTCCTAAACTCTCCTAAGAGGTACTCGCCACCACGATCTGACCGTAGTGTCTTGATACTTTTACCTAGTCGTTTCTCCACATCAACCTTATACTCTTTGAACTTATCAAAGCACTCGGACTTGTGGCGCATTAGGTAAATGTATCCATATCTTGAATAATCGTCTATGAAAGAGATAAAATATTCAAAACCTCCACTTGCCCGGACAGACATAGGACCACATAAATCAGAGTGAACCAACTGTAACACTTCTTTGGCTCTATACCCCTTGGCCTTGAACAGCCTCTTGGTCATTTTACCTTCCAAGCAGGATTCACAAGTTGGAAAATTTTCCAACTCTAATGAACCCAAAAGTCCATCGGCTATAAGCCTCTGAATTCTACTTAAGTTAATATGACCAAGCCTTAGATGCCAAAGATATGCTTGGTTCATTTCCGAAGGTTCTTTTCTCTTATTAGAGTTAGAAGATGAGTTATAAATTTCCATTTTTTGCTTTGTGGAAGAAATTGGATTTAAAGTATACAAATTGTCAACTAATGCACCAGAACAGATAATCACTTTATTTCTTTTAATAACTACATCGTTACTGAAAGAAACTGAATATCCATCTAAGAAGAGTTTAGAAACTGAAATTAAATTTTTTCTAAAACTGGGTATATAAAGACAATTTCTTAAAACCAAATTTCTATTTCTACTAAAAGATAAGTAGACGTGTTCCACTGCAACAGCTGCCACCTTAGTAGCATTGCCCATGTAGACAGTAATTTCTCCTTCAGATAGTCGTCGGGTTTCCTGGAACCCCTGCAAGGAATTGCAGACATGATCAGTGGCTCCCGTATCTACACACCAGGTGCTGGTAGATAACACCGCTAAACATGCTTCAACAACTAGAGCATGAGATATACCTTTGTTTTGGTTCCTACGAGGACAGTCCGCCTTCCAATGTCCTGCCTGCTTGCAGATGAAGCACTTGCCCTTCGGCTTCTTCACTCCAGCTTTAAATCCCGTACTCTGAGATTTATTCACTTTCTTTGCTGAACCAGCTTGTTTCTTCTTCTTCTTTCCTCTCGGTTTAGAAGTAGAACCATTTTCAGCATAGTGAATTTGAGCATTGTGACGAAATAATCCTTCTGTTGCTTGAAGTTCTGTCAGTAGTTCCGCTAATGAATAAATCCTCTTATTCATATTATAGTTCAGGCGGAACTGCTCAAAACTTCTAGGTAGCGTTTGGAGGATCATATCGATCTGGGTTTCCCCATCAATTTCTCCTCCAAGGATCTGTATCTCGTTCAGATAAGCCATCATCTTTAGGATATGATCCCTCACAGGAGTACCCTCTTGCATGGTGGCTGTCATTATCTTTCTCATGGCTTCTTGCCTAGAAGCCCTATCCTGAGGACCAAAGAGTTCCTTGAGATTGTTCATAATATCATAGGTTGTTGGTAAATCTTGATGCTGATGTTGCAATACATTTGACATTGAAGCCAAAATGTAACACCGCGCCATCTCATCTGCTTTTACCCATTTCCTATGATATTCAATCTCCTCTTGGGTAGATTCACCAGTAGGTGCTTCAGGGCACTGCTCAGTTAGTACAAATTTATAGCTTTCAGCAGTAAGGACAATGTCCAGGTTCCTTTTCCAATCTATGTAATTAGGTCCAGTAAGTCTATTCTGTTGAAGTATGATGGACAGTGGGTTGAAAGTCATCCTAAGAATCACAAATAACTTTTGGTCAGAACTCTAAATTTAGAATAATATTGATTCCTCAAACAATACTATTTTAAATTAACCAACACCTCAAAACACCGTGAATTTTGTATGCCACGTTAGTGTGGACGTATACTAATTCAACATTTGTAAAAGGAGGGTTTTAACCCATTAATTTTATTATCTTGTCAACCTAACTTTTTGACAAATAAAATTAATAGTTGGTATCATTTGGTCACACAAATAATAGCAGTGACTCCGATGGGGAGGATACTATTAGATGTGTCTAAGTGTATACCACTACTTGACACTAAGTCCATTAATAAGATTATGCCCCTTCCGTTGGGGAAGATCACACGCTCTTAATTAATTTCCTATAGTCATCCAAAAATGGAAGTCTGTTCTAGTGATCCGCAAACAAGCTCATCCGTTATGGAGGAAGGCACTCAGAGCCAACGCGCAAGCTTGTTTGTATCACTTACAAACCAGTAATGGAGACCACGGGATTTACTTAAAAATCCCTCTCCCACTTAGTTATTTATAAATGAGGAATTTTAACTATGCTAGCCTACTAAACTTGTAAACTAACATGCACACACATCACAATATAAAAGCAATAAATAGAAAATCTAATTTTCAACTATTATGGCTTTTATCTCTAGTTGTCCTCCGTGTGTTGTCATCCCAAACTGATGCCATATTTGGCCAACGCCACCGGGTCCAGCTGTCGCATCCATCTTGCTCCTAGTTCCGCTGCACCTCTGGTCCATAGAAGGTTCCACGCTTTGCAAGATTCGATCCGCGACATAAATAGAATTTTACATTTTTGATCCTATATTCCATAAAAGGAATGTACATGTATCTAGATCAAAAATAAAATCCTAATAAAACTAAACACAGCTCCTGTTGTATTTTAATACAATCATGCACACATAGATAAATGCCCTTGACATGTCCCAGGGTCCAATCACACACATAATAACTAAAAGTCATAATAGTTGGATCCTGCATCCACAAAGTTAGCACATCCTACTATTAACCTGCCTAAATTATGTATGACATGTGCATAATTAAACTAATACCAAATACACAGAGGCAAAACCCTAGCTCTGATACCAATTGTTGGTTGCTACTCGGAAAACCTAGAGGTTCCACTGTACAAAAATTTTGTACAAAGGTTTGAACATTTTCCTAGCTACCATGTGTTCTTTAAAATTAAATTTTGGATCGCCTGCGGAACTTAACACGTTTGATCCAAAACTTAATCTATTTGTTCTTTAAGTTTTGACTTGGATCTCCTGCGGAACTTAACACATTCGACCCAAGTCACCTTAAGTTATTAATTCCATTAAATATTAATTTCCATAATTGGTTCCCATTACTGACGTGGCGAGGCACATGGCCTTCTTGGATATGGGAGCAACCACCACCGACTAGACAAAACCTCTTATGGAAAGCTAATATTTAATTTCCTAAAATAACTTTAGGTTAACCGAAAAGAACATTCAAATCACAAGGAAAAGAAAAAATAAAAGAACACAGCATCAAAAAACATATTCGAAATTCTAGAATCGTAAGCCTCTTGTATTTGGTATTATTTCCATAAATAACTAGTATGATGCGGAAAGAAAAATTACTAGTTATACCTTTTAGAATGACCTCTTGATTTTCTACCGTATTCCTCTTCTAACCTCGGACGTTGTGTGGGCAACGATCTTCCGAGATGAGAAATCACCAACCACCTTCTTCTCCTCCTAGCTAGGTTCGGCCAACAATAAGGAAGCTTCACCAAGGAAGAAGATCAAAACACCAACCAAGCTCCAAGAGATGCTTGCTTTCTCTCCTTCTTCTTCTTCTTCTCCAAGTAGTATCCGGCCACCACAAGAACTCCAAGAGGGATGAAGTATTCAGTCACCACAAGAGGAAGAGAGGGAGAGGATGATGGCCGGCCACAACACCAAGGAAAAGAGGGAGAGAAAATAATAGAGGTTGTTTCTTGTGAAGGCACCCTCACCCCTTCTTTTATATTCCTTGGCCTAGGCAAATTAGGAAATTTAATTACAATAAAATTTCCTTAATTCCCTTGACATGATTTAATTGAGAAAAATAAAATAAAATTTTCCCAATTAATCTCTAATGGCCGGCCACCTCATGTAGAGCAAATAGGATAATTTTAATCAACAATTAAAACTTCCTTATTTGTCTTTGGAAATTTTTTAAAAAATAAAATTTCCTTTTAAAATCTCTTCATGGTTGATAAAAAGAAATTTCCATAATTTTAATTTTATCAACATGTGAATAATTTTAAAGAGAAAATAAAACATCTCACCAATCTACAAATAAGGAAAGAGATCTAATCTCTTTCTTTAATCTTTTATAGATCTTTTACAAGAGAGATATTTTAATTTAATTCTCTTTAATAAATTATTTCTTCCACATAATAAAAATTAAAATTAAAATTCTTTTTTAATTTAATTTGGCCGGCCCCCACTAGCTTGGGTTCAAGCTAGGGCCGGCCACGCCAATTTATACCTAGGCCGGCCCTAGCTTGGTTCCCAAGCTAGCTTGGCCGTCCCCTTATTGGTGGGTATAGAAGGTGGGTATAGTACTCTATAAATAAGAGGCTACGATAGGGACCGAGAGGAGGAATTGGTTTTGGTCTCCCGATAAAATTAAGCATCCCGTGTTCGCCCCGAACACACAACTTAATTTTATCAATAATAATTCATTCCACTAGAGAACTATTATTGAACTACCGCACCAATCCCAAATTACATTTTTGGGCTCCTTCTTATTATGAGTGTGTTAGTCTCCCTGTGTTTAAGATATCGAATGTCCATTAATTAAGTGAGTTACTGATAACTCATTTAATTAATATCTTAATCCAAGAGTAGTACCACTCAACCTTATCATCATGTCGGACTAAGTCCACCTGCAGGGTTTAACATGACAATCCTTATGAGCTCCTCTTGAGGACATTATCAACCTAGTATCTCTAGGACACAGTTTCCTTCTATAATCAACAACACACACTATAAGTGATATCATTTCCCAACTTATCGGGTTTATTGATTCATCGAACTAAATCTCACCCATTGATAAATTAAATAAATAAATATCAAATATATGTGCTTGTTATTATATTAGGATTAAGAGAATACACTTCCATAATAACTGAGGTCTTTGTTCCTTTATAAAGTCAGCATAAAAGAAACGACCTCAAATGGTCCTACTCAATACACTCTGAGTGTACTAGTGTAATTATATAGTAAAGATAAACTAATACCTAATTACACTACGACCTTCTAATGGTTTGTTCCTTTCCATTTTGGTCGTGAGCTACTGTTTATAATTTATAAGGTACTGATAACATTATCTTCTGCATGTGACACCACATACTATGTTATCTACAATATAAATTAATTGAACAACTACAACTAAATGTAGACAATTTGACCAAATGTGATTCTTTATTCATAATGAATGTTTACAAAGCTTAGGCTTTCAGTATACACTCCAACAATTAGTGTACAAATAAAGTATACCCTGCAAAACAAGTTAGCATAATAAAATATGAATAATAAATTATTTTGACAGTCTCCAGACTGTTCGATTCTGACTTTGAGTTTTGCTGAAACTCTAGGTCGAACCAATGCCTACGGTTCCCTCTTTGAGGAACGCATCCTCACTTACTCCTATCAAGAGAGTTTACCTTTTGCCAGATTGGTCCTCCAGACCGATTGGACTTTTGTTCAACACTTGAGACTTCAGGACTTTCCCGTTGGATGCTCAATCTCTGACTCGTCCAGTCTTTCATCTGGTCCACAACCACCAAGATTTTTACCTAGAGTCCTCGACTCTAGGATTCTGTCCAAAGTGCTTGACCCACCAAGACTTTCCACCTAGGGTTACCACCCCCTAGGATTTTCCACCCGCCTAACTACAGCTAGGACTTTTGCCTAAGAACACTTAGGACTTTCATGTAAGCTTATTCAGACTTGTTAGACAACAAGTAACCTTAACTTTGAACCCTTTGTCATTATCAAAATATAGGTTCAATCGTCTGATGCTTCCCACACCAACAGAAAGGTGTTCAAAGTAAATTAAAAAGCTTTAAGGTGTTAAAAGTAAAGTAAAAAAGCTTTATGTTGTGAAAAAGTAACATTTCAAGGGGAGTGAGTACCATTTGATTGTTGCATTGAAAAAATGTTACTTAAAAATTTTACTTGTTCTACATACATTTTTTTGTATATTTTTACTTAACTTTGAACTATATTACCATAATTAGAAAGGAGGAGATTATTAGTACAGGGAGCACCAGACAATCAAACTTGTGTTTTAATTATGGTAAAAGGTTCAAAGTTAAGGTTTCTTGTTGTCTAAAGGAAAGTCTTAAGTAATCTTAAGCAAATAAAAAGTCCTAGTTGAGGCTAGGCAGATGGAAAGTCCTAGCTGTGGTTAGACAATGAAGTCCTAGTCTGGGGCACTAAGCTAAGTCTTGGCAGGTCGAGGACTTTCGTTAAAATTCTAGAGTCAAGGACTCTAAGTGAAAATCCTGGGAGTCGTGGACACCAGGTGGAAGATTGGATGGGTCATAAAGCGGGAGTCTAGCATGAACTCTTGAAGTCTCAGACACTGAGTAAAAGTCCAAACGATCTAGAGGACCAATCTAACAAAAGGTAATTTCACCTGAGAGGAGTAGGTGAGGATGCATTCCTTGAAAAGGGAACAATAGGCTTCGGTCTGACCTATAATTTTAGTGAAACTCAAAGTCAGGATCGAATAGTTCGAAAGATATCAAAACTAGTCATTCTTTAAATATTACTTGCCTAGACTAATCTTATTTTGTAGAAAGCAGAAGTGCATAAAATGGTGGTCCAAATGCCTGGAGGCAGTCCGGGCGCTCGGAGGGAGCCCTGCCGCCCGGGATGCCTTCTCTTAGTAGCAAGGTGCCTGGCGTACCCTCGTGGTCCGGGTGCCCGGAGTTGCTCCAGCGCTCGGACGGCTAAAAATCAATCTTCACAGCGAATTGGAGCGTGATAATTTGGGGGCCTACATCATGATCCGGCCTCCTCAGCAGGCCCAGAACATGCGGTGATATCCACTGGCCTGGTGTGGATCTAGCGAGAGCACACCACATCAGCCCTGTGGGGGGCACCCAGGGGAGGTTCTAGGTGCCCATAGTGGGCTATAAAAGGAGGATTTGACTAGCACCTCAACAACAATATTTCCGAACAAGTTTATCTCCTGTGCGCTGCTCTAAAAATGACTTAACGATGCCCAAACACTACACTGACGACCGAAGGGATGATTCTTCAAATTTGTAGTTGTTGGTACATTTACATTACTACAATTCCTTAAACATTGTAAATCTATTTCTATACTTATTTGAACTGATAGTGATTTCCCAACAAAAGTGATCAACAATCACGAACCTTAGAGTAGGAGTCTCCATAGGCTCTGAACCAAGTAAATCTTGACTTTTGTTCTTGCATGTTCTTCCTTATCTTTCACTTTACTTTCCACTACATGATTTACTCTTGATTGTTTTTAATAAATATGAAAGCCATGAGCACTATTCATCCCCCCCTCTAGTGCAATAATCCTACAATATACACAACAAAAAATAAGCATCATCCTATTATACACACCACACACATGTGCACACTATATGATATATACATAACAAAGATGAGACTACATGAATATAACTGATCAACCTAAAGTTCAAGCAAAACAAGTATCAACTAAGGAAGTAATGAAATAGAATCAAGGTAAATGCAATTTACCATTCAACATAATAATCATGTACTAGGGTCAATAACTAATGAAAGCAAGGGAAGAAAATACTCACCTTTATTGTAGGTCTTTCCTATTGTCTTCAAGTTCATGATATCACATCAAGTTTAAATCTTTCCAATACAGGATACGAGATAAAACTAAGGATCTATAATCAATGTATCATCTTATTAATTAATTAACTCTGTTTAACCCCCATCTGAGTTTAGTTAACCAAGCTAACCCAAAGATTTAATTAGGCCAAGGGGTTTGTTACCCTACATCTTCTCTGATGGTTACTCACTGCTCTCTCTGTGGTTCATGGTTCATTCTCTGGCAGCACAATAGCACGACAAGAAATGAAGGGCCAGTGGCAGTAACAAGAGTCATAGAGCTTGCTGGTCACATCTAACTATGTCTGGTAATGGTGGTCGTAGTGCCCAGAGTATAGAAGGAGTGTCACCCACTAGATAGCTATCAGATCCTACTTGTTGTCAAAGTGGGGCTAGCGGCGTCACCCATTGCCCATAGTTGGGAACAAGTCTGTGCAGACACACATCACAAATGCATGGGAAAGGGAGGCAGCTCTACAATGGTCGGAGGCGTTTTCTACAAAGATAATAGATTCATTGCGTTGGCCTCACACGAAGGGTGACAGTGGAGAATCGGAAGAGGGAGATGGTGGTGAGCCAACACTGGGCAGTCATGACGCTGGTCGCTGCTGTGGCTGGCAACAATGGCTAGGGCTACACCGATGATGGGCAGTAGTGACCAAGTGATGTTGACAGGATCAAGAAAGGGTGATCGGCGTCGGTAATGAGAGGTGAAGAGATGTTAGGGCACAGGTCAAGAGAAGAACAAGGAATCGATGAAATGAGATAGGAAATAAATATGAAAACCTAGGCTTTATATATTAACTTAGGTTAATTAATCTAATTAACTCTTAGTTAAGTGATATTCTAAATAGACTTTCACCAACCCTGTTAGATTTATCCACTTAAACATGTCATACAAATTCAATTTAAACCCCTAAAAAATTCTCAGAATTTTTTTTAAGGTTTCTTAATTAATACTTATTATTTAAGTGACATATTTAACATGATTCTAATATTTCAAATTCACTATGATGCTAGTTAATGTCCATATGTATTGTTCATCTCCTTAACTCCATATTTATGCTGTTGTAGAGATTCTAACTAAATTATCGATACAAACCCATGCAGATTACACTAGAGTGTTTACCCTAATGAATTTTAATGCTATTAACTAAAGAGGTAATATAGAAAGTTTGGTTAAAGGGATACCCCCTGTCACATGAGGGTCCTCCGGTCATACAATCTAGATTACACAAGTAACTTCCTAACATTAAATTGAGAAAAAACCATTAAACTCTAATTAGATAATCCCTTGTAGATAATTAACCCCCATTTCAAAGTGATACTCTAAAAAGCTTTGTTAAAGAGATACCCTCTATCACTAAGGGTCCCCTGGTCATACAATCTAAAGCATCTCCCCTACATGGTGACCAATCCTTTACATCCATTCAATCAAACATCACATATATGTAATCATTCACCACACACACATTTAATCAAATAAGAATTGTAAGTACCCCGTGGTAATTTTGATGTGATCAACCAAGTTAAGTTAGATCTTGTTATTATTTAACCCCTGTGTCTAAGTGCAAAGGAACTTAGGAGCACAGAAAGTCGAGCAAAAGACATGGCTAGATAGAAATACGACACAGGAGAGAGTCAACGGACTCGATGCATCTAAAGGATGAGGTGCTGCGGGAGAGTACGCTGGTGGATGAGAAGGAAGCGCATGGCATTTATGAGGAATGAGAAGCCAAAGCAGAAGTTTGCTCGAGGAGAAAAGATGTTGAACTGCCTTATAGATGGCACCTTCCATGTCTTGGAAGGTGCCTTTGATGAACAGTGTGAAGGCGCCTTTAATGGCTTGAAGGTGTGTTCCCAGTGACCGTTTGCGAAGATAAAACTTTATCTTCACACGGATAAAATTACCACGCTGGAGGCACCTTCCAACCTCGAATAGAATTTTTTAGAGGTTATAAAAAGACCCTTCGAGCTAGTAATAATTGAACAAATCTTGTATTCATTTCCTAGCACATTTTTGAGCGTTCACTGAGTGTAATAGGTTTCTCCGTCTACACAGAGATCTTTTTAGTGCTTTCTTCTATCTTGGATTAACAACCACCTAGGTTATAACCAAGTAACTCCTTAGCATCATTAATTTATTAGTTGCTTAATTTCCTTTTTATAAGTGTTCTACTAATCTAAGTTAAAAGATCAAGAAGGGTTTTTCTTTTATTTTTCAACAGGCAATTCAACCCTTTGTCGGCTCAACCTGTTCCAATAAGAACAAGGAATAAACATATCATAAAATAAGGAAATGGCCAAATACTTAGTTCACACATCAATATCACATCACAATTACTCTTTACATCCAAGGATTCATAGGATCTATTCTATAGCAAAGGAATTACAATCAAGAGACAAAGAAAATAGCAATCTATAGCCGAACACATAAGATAGAGAGAAGAGAATGCTTATTAATGCATTGTCAGTCTTCTCGAATGAAATTCTTGCTCCAGAGGTTGATGGCTAGCCAAGATGGAAGAAGATGGATGCTTTAGGGTTTCTCCTAAGGGGAAACCCTCTTATAAGAAGGGGGAGGATCCCCTGGATCTAGATGAGTTAAGCAAGAGTTTGCTTGACCATTTTATACCTCTCCCGGACTTTCCAAATCTGCCTCCTTTGTTGGGCTCCACCAAAATCAATTTTTAACCATTTAGACCCAATTTTCTTAGTTTACACTCTAAATAAAACTTTTAGACCTTAAAACTATCTATATTTGAATAGGTGGTTCATCCCTTAGTTCATGAAGGTCCCTTAGTGGCTGGCTAGAGGGGGTGAATAGCCTGCATAATAATAAATGAACCTTTCTCGATCTTTACAGCATTATTAAACTAACGCTTGCATAAAAGAATTAATAAGCTAATTAAAAAAAGAAGAGACACAGTAAGAGTTACTTGATTTGTAATCAGGGGATTCCTAATCCAAGGAAGTTGAAAGCTCACTAAAATCTCCTCTGGGCGGAGAAGCCTCTTATAGCAGTCAAATCTCACAACTACAAAGCTAAAATGAATTAGAATCGATTGCAAGTGTTGTTTTAAGCTACTGGGATTAGGACTATATTTCTAGCCCTGGTTGGGATGCCTAGAGAGGTTCCAGGTGTCTAGAGGAGGATTAAATTGTATCCCCATCACAATGGAATGCTCCACGTTGCGTTCCAATAAACTTCTGGTTCGGGCGCCCAGACCCAAAAGTCAACATGGTCTGGGTCTTCCGCTCTGGTTCTGCTCGCTTGGGTCTAGATCTTCCGCTCCGGCTCTGCTTGCTTGGGTGATTTTAGCCATCCAGAATAGTGCTCACCCAAACCTATTTTCTGGCCTTCGAGCAGTCTTTTGCTCTAGCTTCTTGATAACTATGATTTTGTTACAACATTTGGATCCAAATATGCTTTCTATTATGATCTTCTCATGTGTTAAAATCATGCTTACATCATGTTTCATGAGTTAGAGTCATTTGTGGACTTAATTGTAAATTATTTCATAATTATGATATTTGATGCTAATATTTGAATGTTATCTTTGTAGGCATCAAAGGGCAAGGACTTGAGTGTGATCAGCCCAAATTTAACTCAAATCCAAGCTTAAATAAGGAAATCAAGTTCTGGAATAATATTGGTCGTTCATCCAAGATTGGAGCAGATCTAAGCCATCTGTTAAGGATTCGTCCCATCCAACTTAATGAAGAGTAGATCAGGACCTTTGATTAAGATCAACACCATTGGATCAGATTTAAAGCAACTTTCCACCGTTGATCAAGGTCTGGAGCATTCTGGGACGTCCATGCAGATCTGATGAGATTTAAAAGGCAGAGAAGCAATAGTGTTCACTGGAGCTCGGCATTTCTCTATTCGTGATTTTTCCACTATTCATCATCTTCGTCCCCGACGCTCCCATTCCATATCCAGATCTGAGGTCAAATTCCATCATCGACGGCAAGTTTCGAACCATCCGGCGTCCAGCAATCAAGGAGCAGGGCACGATAGAGGGCGTTCCCCGATTCACGATTTTGAGATCGCAAGTGTCATCCACGTACAGATTTGAGGGTGTTCCCTGATCTAATGCTACTGTTACACAACCGCAAGTGTACGGTTTCGTCGTCAGTAATAAAAATATCGAATCTACAGGGACTGTTGATTAAGCACTAGAGATGTCGCAAGGTAAGTTATCTAGACGGTCGAAAGCTGGCTTTGGCGTTTGCAAACTAATGAGGGTGATTGAAAAGGGAAAGAGAAGGAAGAGAGAAAGAGAAAGAACTAATCTTGGGTGGAATGAGCTTCGGGAGATGGATTATAGGATTTCGGTTTCATTGTAATACTATGAGATACTATATAGATTTCTTAGTTTCTACCCTCTATGTCCATGCTCTTGTAGGAAGTTAGATTGTTCAATATCCCTAAGTATCGAATAGAGACGATCCCTATGAAATCCTGTAACGGTTAACCCCCTGTCATGAGGGCGCCTCGGTAGATCACTAGGATACACATCTAGTAAATAACAATAAGGATAAGGGTTGCCTACCTCCTTATGGATGAATTGCCTCTCCCTTCAGGAGAATGTCCTAGACATCCGTGAACGGGTTACCCTTGTCACTAGGGCCCCTCGGGTATACGATCTAGAGCATTCTCTTTACGAGAGTAGCAGTTCCTTCCGGAAAGGGTTACCCCTGTCACTAGGGTACCTTGGTCAATACGCTCTAAGGTATCCCCTTTGCGGGATCAACAATCCTCCACATCAAGCAATCAAAGCATAGAAATGTAAACTTGGCACACACGCAACTCATCAAGCACGAACAAGGCATCAACAGGTCATTGAATAGAAACAAGGTGAATCTACATAGTTCTACATGTAACACCCACGAAAATGCCAAGCTATGCCTAGGAGTATTTTTTTTTAAATAAAAGAAAGAAAGAGAAAAAGGGAAAAATAGAAACCAAAACAAAAAGAGGTTAGGTCAAGGATTGAACCTTGAACCTCCCACAAATGATAGAATTAAATTGGTGTATGATAACCACTAGAAACATGAATGACATGTAAATAGAAAAGAATAGAAACATTAGTTAAAGTTGAGAGGATGGTTAAATAAAGGAACAAGAGAAAACCAAGTAGCTTACTTTCTTTTCCTCTTGGTTTAGAGAAGAAGCAAGCAAAAGACAAGTTGCTTGCTTCCCTTCTTCTCTCTATTTGTGTGGGAATTAAAAGAGAGAAGTAAATAGGAGGGCTAAGGGGGATGAATGAAGGTATGTTCATTACAAAGGAAATAAAAAGGATGAAAAGAAGGAAAGACAAGTGATTAATCTTTTTCTTTCTTCTTCCTCCTTCCTTCTCCTTCTCCATTCTTCACCGAAACCAAAAGTTCTCCCCCTCCTCATTTCCAAAAGCTAAGCTAAGGTTCCTCTCCAAGAAAACTAATTTACAAGAAGGAGCCTTCAAGGTCTACCCCTTCCCAAGCAAGAGAAATCAAAGGGAGTACTAGAAGAAGAAGCTCTCTTCTTCCTCTTCACCTAGAGTATTCTTCCTTAAGAAAAACCACAAGCGAAAGGATGTAAGTATCCCCTCACCTGTGGTACAAGTTGCTTTTGTTTTTATAAAGGAGTAGAATGCTTAAAATCTAAAGTAACAAGTTGGAACTTTCGGCCAAGTATGAAATAAAAGGAGTTGTTGGGTAGATCAAGATCTAAATAAAGCATGTCCATTATGATCTTATGATAAGTACCCTAGTATAAGAAGCTAGCAAATGTTTTCATGTTGAATGTTTGACTTAAAACCTAGATTTTTAAATATGAATTTTCGGCCAAGAATAGATGAAGGATCTAGGGAAGCTTAAAACCTAAACTAACCATGTTTACTACATCCTTATGATATATATGCTATGTTAAGGGATTGGGTTGGTTTTTCTTATGCTTGAAAGTTGTTAAAGTTAGCTTTCCTTTCATGTATGTTTCGGCCAAGAACTAAACTAGGGCTTAGAGAAGCTAGAAATTTAACCTAACATGCTCATGTATCTCTTGATAATGTGATATGAATGTAGTTAGGTGTTCATGCTTCTATGTTGTTTTAAAGTTGGCTTTCTCCTTAGGTATGTTTCGGCCAAGAACAAAAACTAGGGCTTAGACAAGCTAAAAAGTTAACTTAGTATGCTCATGTATCTCTTGATAATATGATATGAATTTAGCTAGGTGATCATGCTTATATGTTGATTGAAAACCTAGTTTCCTTTCATGTGTATTTCGGCCAAGACCAAAAATTAGGGTTTTAAGGAAGCTAAAGGATAACCTAGCATGCTCATGTATCTCTTGATAATATGATATGAATTTAGCTAGGTGATCATGCTTATATGTTGATTGAAAACCTAGTTTCCTCTTCATGTGTATTTCGGCCAAGACCAAAAATTAGGGGTTTAAGGAAGCTAAAAAGTTAACTTAGCATGCTCATGTATCTCTTGATAATATGATATGAATTTAGCTAGGTGATCATGCTTATATGTTGATTGAAAATCTAGTTTCCTCTTCATGTGTGTTTCAGCCAAGAACAAAAACTAAGGCTTAGACAAGCTAAAAAGTTAACCTAGCATGCTCATGTATCTCTTGATAATATGATATGAATTTAGCTAGGTGATTATGCTTACATGTTGATTAAAAACCTAGTTTCCTTTTCATGTATGTTTCAGCCAAGAACAAAAACTAGGGCTTAGAGAAGCTAAAAAGTTAACCTAGCATGCTCATGTATCTCTTGATAATTTGATATGAATTTAGCTAGGTAATTATGCTTACATGTTGATTGAAAACCTAGTTTCCTTTTCATGCATGTTTCGACCAAAAACAAAAACTAGGGCTTAGAGAAGCTAAAAAATTAACCTAGCATGCTCATGTATCTCCTAATAATATGATATGAACTTAGCTAGGAGTTTACACTTGCATGTAGCCCATAGCTTGATTTTTCTCCTTATGAGTGGTTCGGCCATTATGAGTTAAAAGCTTAGATATGTCTCACATGATGCGTGATGAATTAGGAAATGCTATTTACGGACGCTATACATGTTTATGATATGATAAATGACATGTTGATTATGTATGCTTATGATCCATGCATATGCTTTGTGCCCAAATGATGCATGTTTTATGATATGATAAATGACATGTTCATTATGTATGCTTATGATCCATGCATGTGCTGTGTGCCCAAATATGCATGTTTTATGATGTGATAAATGACATGTTCATCAAGTATGTTTATGATCCATGCATGAGCTGTGTGCCCAAATATGCATGCTTTATTCCTCATGATATGATAAGATAAGATGTGTTATGTTATGATATGAACCATGCTATGATATTTTACTTTGTATGGCTTGTACCAAGGGTGGGCTCCATAAGCGCCTCTAGGCCGACGGACTATGAACGGGTCTAGTAAAGGGATGGACTCCTTAGTACGCCCCTAGGTCGACGGACTATGAATGGACCTAGATCCCTAGTAGGTTCGGGGCTAGCTACCCTGTCCTAGGGATTGCGCGCATTTATGTATGTATGTGGTACAAGCCGGGCCCTCATGATGATATTATGTTCAAGTACTATATGTTATGTTTTTTTTTTAAAAAAGAACATCTTGCATATAACATGACATATATTTTTAAAAGACATCTTGCATGATACGATTATGATTTACAGGTTGATATGATACAGCATGATGTTATTTATGAACTGATATGATGTGATTTACGATATGACATGTTATACTCTTATGATATTTGGATTTATGATATGATTTAATATGATGCCCTTATGATTTATGATATAACATGCTATGCCCTTATGATGTTAGATGATCATATTTTTATGGTTGTATGGTTATGTGTTTATGCATTGGTATATGGATTTTATGAGTAGGAAAGGATCTTACTAAGCCTCTGTGCTTACAGCTTACTTTCCTTGTACCACAGATAAGGGCAAAGAATGGATGACCTAAGCGAGTTGCAGGAGGGGCAAAGAGATGTGTGTGGTGGTGGCTCGGCTAAGGCAAATGAAGACCTGCTTAAGTTATTTAGTTATGTTAACATGGACTAGTGTGTTATGTTATTGTCCGTATGACTTCAAGATATTCTTATGTGGTTTTTTCTTTATTTTCAAAAGAAATTTTAATATGCATATATGCTTCCGCAATTAGAAATAGAAATGGTTAAGTACGTAACCCCGCACCCTACTAGCAGGAGGGACGGGCGTTACACTACATCTCCATTATATTACAAATACTTCTTAATCCTAGAGCAGGATGTCTACTCCATTGTGGGGGAAGAACAACCCCAAAACATAAAGAAGAACATACTTACAACCCTTGATATGAGAAGGAAGGGAAGAAGCGACACTTGCCGAGGTTTCCGATGTCTTGGAGATGCCCCCTTGCTCTGGAGATGGACGGAACATCGAGGGACGATGGTGGATGAATCACTAGGGTTTCCCCCAAAAGAGAAAACCCTTTCCCAAGGAGAGAGATGAAGTCCCTGAACCAAAGATGCCAAGAATAAGGTTCTTGACCCTTTTATACCTCCTCCAAGCCGCCCAGGAAAACCAGGATTACGGGGAGTCCGGTAAACCAAGTTTTTCACCCATTAAACCAGGTTTTCTCATGATCTCTCCTGAACCAAAGTTGTATCTCTTGAAATTATCTTCAATCTGATTCTTGGATTGAGCCCTGGCTCCAACAGAACCGAAAGTTATGGTGGTTCGAAGTTTGGTCTGCGGTCTGGGCGGAGGTCCAGTTGAACCCGCAGTTGGGAGGCACGGCTGTGCCATTTAGCACGGGAAAACAATTCTTTCTCTCTGTTGGATCTGAATAAAAGTTGTATATCTTGAAGTCAGCTACGTGTTGGCATAAATAACAGCCCAAAACTCCAGCGGAGAACAAAGTTATGGCCAAATTACGATTGGTCTGCAATCTGTCCAAAATTCAGCACAGCTCTGTTTTGTCATGGCACGGCCCGCGTTCTTCGTCACACGGCTGTGTGGAATCCACACGACCTCATACGGCTTCCTCTCGGGTTGAGTCACACTGCTGTGTGAGGTTGCACGGTCATGGCCTTCTTCGTCTCTGCCGAGGTCACACGACCGTGTGGATTCACACGGCCGTGACCTTTCTCTCCACTGGAATGTTGGCATGGTCGTGCCATTTGGCACGGCCGTGTGCTGCTTGGCCACTGTCATGGGGGCACGGCCGTGCATGGTTGCACGGCCATACCTTGCTTGGCTGCTGGTGGTGAGGCACGGCCGTGCAAGGTTGCACGACCGTGCTCTGATTCCTCTCTAGATTGGCCACGCGACCGTGCAAGGTTGCACGGTCGTGCTCTCTGCTTTGTCCTGGTGCGTCGACAATCACCGTTTTCGTTCTAAAAGTTATCCCTGTCAACACAAAACCAAACAATGAGAAGATATCCAAACAATAGAGTATATAGTGTGAATACATGCTAAAAGAGGCGATCATGCAAGGAATATATACGTATAAAGCAAGTGAATGTGCATCAAAACATGCATAAACGATCATACTATTTACGCACATCACACCCCCAAACCTAAACCTTTGTTTGTCCTCAAGCAAAACTCACAATCTAGATTCTTGTGGTTAAACAGTGCATCATAATCTCTAGCGAGTCAATTTAATTCTATCAAATGATTTCATTGGTGAGCAAGATACAAAAGTAGTTTGAGTATGACCTAAGTAGTAGTCCTCCGTGCTCAGTGTGAAAGTGACCTATATTTATCAAGTTTCAATCCCTAAGTCTAGTCAAGTCGTCATAAAATTGTGTTCCTTATGCTTCCGGCGATAGGCACTTACCTGCCACACGCAAGGTTCGTTCCCCTCAAAAAATGCTATACATCGTCTACACAAGGTCTCAAAGAATACTCAGTATCAAGAGAAACATAGCATTCATTTCCCCAGTAATCTAACTCGGTTTCAAAGGGGTGAATTGCTTGTTTCCACTCACGACAACTATTCTTTATCCCTTATTTTTTTTCATTTTTTTTTCTTTGAATGTTTGCAAAGTATCAAACTTGAACAAACCTTCATTTTTTTCATTCATTTTTTTTATTTTTTTTATTTTTTTGGGATTGATTTTTCCAAATGAGCTTACGTGATCTAAGTTTATCCAGTAACCAAAATGTAGTTGAGAGGTCACCATAGAAACACAAGTACTAGTCCAATTCTATGAATCATGACTATTTTAGAGTTATCAACCATCAAAAATAGGCATAGTGTATAGAGATCCTAAAACAAGACCAATACTTAAACTCTTATAGTAAAAACATTGCTCACTTCATGCTATCATAGATAGATAAAGATAGATCACTAAACATAGTAGCACATGAACCACATAAAATCTAGAATAAACGTGCTAGTATTTTGCAATAAGGAACAAACAATCATAATATGATGTAGAATGCAACTACTAAGCAAAAAGAAATAAGTAAAAACTGAACTAAACTAAATGCATCTAATGCATCCCCCCAGACTTAAACTTTTCATTCTCACAATGAAAACTAAAAATAATGTGGAGGAAATTTAAAGTAAGAGAAGTTACCAAGTGATGAGATATTCATGTTTTTGAAGATACTCCTCTATCCAATGCTCACATTCCTCCACAACTTTGAAATCTACAAAAATAAGATAGACAAGAAAAATTAAGTAGAGGGTATGATTTATTATCAATGAAGTAAAAATAAACTAAAAAGAAAACAAGGAGAATGAACTTGGATTACCTCCCAAGAAGCGCTAGTTTAAGGTCATTAGCTCGATCACCTCATTAGATTCATCGAAATCTTGCTCTTGGACGGGTAAGATATTTTAGAACCCTCTTACCAAGGGCTCTTATTATGGAGGGAGCTTTCATTAAAAAGTGAAGAATCACTCTCTCCATCTTTGTCTTCTTGGAAATTCTTTCAGGAGGTCGAAGGTGGTTCAGATCGAGCTTCCAATTATAGGCCCCATGAAAATCTATACACCCAAAAGAAAAACATACCTCTCCCAAGCATGTAATATAAGAAGGAACTAGAACCATATTAGTATGAACTGAGTATGTATCAAAAATTGTATCACATCCAATAAAATCAATTATAGGTACCTCTATGAAGTTTTCCAAAAGATCACTAGAAATACTAACCTTGTATTGTTGAGATATACCTGAAAGTTCTAAACATGTGGATGTGACTTCTTCAAAATTAAGTACTGGTTCTAGCTCTGACTCAAGTGGTGGTGCTTCTGAAAATGGTGATTCTTGGGGCTTTGCTTCCATTGCACAAGTCCCTACACATTTATCATCAACCAATTCCATTCTTTCAACTTCCAAAGTATCAATTGGTTGTGTGATCAAAGCAGGTGATTCTTGGGATGTTTCCTCCATAGTACACGTCCCTACACTTTTATCCACCACATCAGCATCAAAAGTATTGAGGAGTCCACTAACATCAATAGCATCAATGGAGGGATCAACAACATTATTAGATATTTGAAATAATATTCGTAAAGTTGAGATCCCCCGTTGCACCATTAGCTCTTTAGAAACTTGTGTTGTGGTCTCCATCTGACTTGGAGCAAGGATATTTGTGTGTTGGGAGTCCTCTAAGTCAATCGTCTCATCTGGTTGTGAATGATGTGGTCTATCCAGTGAAAAATCCTCTTGAAATTCTAAGAAACTCTGAGATGCTTGAATAGAATGATCAACACCTTACACACTTCTATAATCAAAATTTTGCTGATCCCTCCAATCTTGATTGTAGTGATGATGTGGGTCAGAGTTCTGCTGCTGGGAAAATGACTACTCACTCTGCTTTAGAATTAATTGAGGTTGAAAGTTCTGAATTTGATGATCTTCCCAGTCATATCCATAACTATCAAGAACTTGCTCATATGTATCTTGATGTTGAGGTTGATCCAAACACTGAAGTTCCAAAGTCTTAGCAGATTTTTGGGAAAATGGCAAATAGCAGCTGGATGAGATGTGCTACCACACACTCCACAAAGGAACTCAAATTGATCATCTTCTGAATCATAATATTCATCAATGGAAGATCTTGTACTCATGGGTGAGAAAAATTCTCTTGAAGTCCTACTTGACATGTTAGTGCTCAAGATATTCAAGAAAAAATTATGAGAGAAAAACAAAAATGAAGAATTAAAGATAAGAAATAAAATTCTATATGAAGAGCAAGAAACAAAACGCAGAATTCAAATGCAAGGGAAAAAATGCAGGTTTTTTTTTTTTGAATTATGAAGATGGAAAAACAAAAACTATTCACAAGTCTAGACTAACTAAATTGCTAATCTACTAATGTTAATGCGAACAGTCCCCGGCAACGGCGCCAAAAACTTGTTACGCAACCGTAAGTGTACGGTTTCATCGTCAATAATAAAAATATCAAATCCACAAGGACTGTTGATTAAGCACTAGAGATGTCACAAGGTAAGTTATCTAGACGATCGAAAGCTGGCTTTGACGTTTGCAAACTAACGAGGGTGATTGAAAAGGGAAAGAGAAGGATGAGAGAAAGAGAAAGAACTAATCTTGGGTGGAATGAGCTTCGGGAGATGGATTCTAGGATTTCGGTTTCATTGTAATACTAGGAGATACTACATAGATTGCTTAGTTTCTACCCTCTATGTACATGCTCTTATAGGAAGTTAGATTGTTCAATATCCCTAAGTATCGAATAGAGACGATCCCTGTGAAATCCTATAATAGTTAACCCCCTGTCACGAGGGCGCCTCAGTAGATCACTGGGATACACATCTAGTAAATAACAATAAGGATAAGGGTTAACTACCTCCTTATGGAGGAATTACCTCTCCCTTCAAGAGAATGTCCTAGACGTCCGTGAACGGGTTACCCGTGTCACTAGGGCCCCTCGGGTATACGATCTAGAGCATTCTCTTTACGAGAGTAGCAGTTCCTTCCGGAAAGGGTTACCCCTGTCACTAGGGTACCTTGGTCAATACGCTCTAAGGTATCCCCTTTGCGGGATCAACAATCCTCCACATCAAGCAATCAAAGCATAGAAACATAAACATGGCACACACGCAACTCATCAAGCACGAACAAGGCATCAACAGGTCATTGAATAGAAACAAGGCGAATCTACATAGTTCTATATCTCCATCATATTACAAATACTTCCTAATCCTAGAACAGGATGGCTACTCCATTTTGGGGGAAGAACAACCCCAAGACATAAAGAAGAACATACTTACAACCCTTGATATGAGAAGGAAGGGAAGAAGCGATGCTTGCCAAAGTTTCCGATGTCTTGGAGATGCCCCCTTGCTCTGGAGATGGACGGAACATCGAGGGACGGCGGTGGATGAAGCTCTAGGGTTTCCCCCGAAGGAGAAAACCCTTTCCCAAGGAGAGGGATGAAGTCCCCGAACCAAAGATGCCAAGAATAGGGTTCTTGACCCTTTTATACCTCCTCCAAGCCGCCCAGGAAAACCAGGATTACGTGGTGTCCGGTAAACCAAGTTTTTCACCCATTAAACCAGGTTTTCTCGTGATCTCCCCTGAACCAAAGTTGTAGCTCTTGAAATTATCTTCAATCTGATACTTGGATCTAGCCCTGGCTCCAACCGAACCGAAATTTATGGCCATTCGAAGTTTGGTCTGCGGTCCGGGCGGAGGTCCAGTTGAACCCGCGGTTGGGATGCACGGACGTGCCATTTAGCACAGGAAAACAATTCTTTCTCTCTGTTGGATCTGCAGAAAAGTTGTAGATCTTGAAGTCAGCTACGTTTTGGTATAAATAACATCCCAAAACTCCAATGGAACACAAAGTTATGACCAAATTACGATCGGTCTGCAATCTGCCCAGAATTCAGCACAGCTCTATTTTGGCGTGGTGTGGCCCGCGTTCATCGTCGCACGGCCGTGTGGAATCCACACGGCTGTTGGTTGCTACTCGGAAAGACTAGAGGTTCCACTATACAAAAATTTTGTACAAAGGTCTGAACCTTTTCCTAGCTACCATGTGTTCTTTTAAATTAAATTTTGGATCGCCTGCGGAACTTAACACGTTCGACCCAAATCACCTTAAGTTATTAATTCCATTAAATATTATTTTCCATAATTGGTTCCCAGTACTGACGTGGCGAGGCACACGGCCTTCTTGGATATGAGAGCAACCACCACCGACTAGACAAAACCTTTTATGGAAAGCTAATATTTAATTTCCTAAAATAACTTTAGGTTAACCGAAAAGAACAATCAAATCACAAGGAAAAATAAAACAAAAGAACACAACATCGAAAAACATATTCGAAACACTAAAATCATATGCCTCTTGTATTTGGTATTATTTCCAAAAATAACTAGTATGATGCGGAAAGGAAAAATACTAGTTATACCTTTTAGAAAGACCTCTTGATCTTCTACCGTATTCCTCTTCTAACCTCGGACGTTGTGTGGGCAACGATCTTCCGAGATGAGAACCACCTTTCCACCTTCCTTCTTTCTTCTAGATTTCAGCCACAATAAACTCCTCCAAGGATGAAGAATTTCGGCCACCACAAATGCTCCAAGGGATGCTAGAGACGAGGCTTGCTTTCTCTCCTTCTCCTTCCTTTATCCGGCCACAAACAAAAGCTCCACCAAGAGATGAGTTTCGGCCAATAAGAGTAGAGGAGAGAAATAGGGCCGGCCACCAAAACCAAAGAGGAGAGGAAAGAAAAAAAAATAGAAGTTTTTTTCATGAAGGCTCCTCTACCTCCTCTTTTATAATCCTTGGTTTTGGAAAATAAGGAAACTTTAATAAAAACTTCCTTAATTCCTTTGTCATGAAAAAGAAAATTTAAATTTAATTAAAATCAAATTCCTCTTCTTAATCAACATGGCAGGCCACACAACAAACCTCCAATCAAAGGAAATTTAATTCAATCAAGAATTAAAACCTTCCTAATTTGTTTCCAGAAATTTATAAAAATTTCTCCAATAATTTAATCCCTTCATGATTGGTTTATAAAAAGGAAATTTAATAAATTAAAATCTTTCTTTTAAACATGTGGATAAAAAGAAAATTATCTCTAAAAATTAAAATCTCTTTTAATCTACAAATAAGGAAAGATATCAAATCTTTTCTTAATCTTTTGTAGAAACTAATAAAAGAGAATTATTAATTTTTTAGACTTTCTTTTAAATCATGAACATGGTTAAAAAGGAAAGTTTTTACCAAAATTAAAATCAACCTTTTAATCTACAAATAAGGAAAGAGATTTAGCTCTTCTCTTAATCTTTTGTAGAATCTTATAAAAGGAAAGATTTAAATTTTTAAACTCTCTTTTAAAACATTTTATCCACATAAGAAAAATTTTTAAAAATAAAAATCCTTTTTATTTTAATTTGGGCTGGCCACACCAAGCTTGAACCCAAGCTAGGGCCGGCCACCTTGAAGCACCCATGAACCAAACTTTGGCCAGCCCTAGCTTGCTCTCCAAGCTAGCTTGGCCGGCCCCTTATGGGATGGGTAAGAAGGTGGGTATAGTACTCTATAATTAAGAGGCTACGATAGGGACCGAGAGGAGGAATTGGTTTTGGTCTCCCGATAAAATTAAGCATCCCGTGTTCGCCCCGAACACACAACTTAATTTTATCAATAATAATTCATTCCACTAAAGAAGTATTATTGAACTACCGCACCAATCCCAAATTACATTTTGGGCTCCTTATTATGAGTGTGTTAGTCTCCCTGTGTTTAAGATAACAAATGTCCACTAATTTAGTAAGTTACTGACAACTCACTTAATTAATATCTAGCTTAAAGAGTAGTACCACTCAACTTCATTGTCATGTCGGACTAAGTCCACCTGCAGGGTTTAACATGACAATTCTTATGAGCTCCTCTTGGGGACATTCTCAACCTAGATTACTAGGACACAGTTTCCTTCTATAATCAACAACACACACTATAAGTGATATCATTTCCCAACTTATCGGGCTTATTGATTCATCGAACTAAATCTCACACATTGATAAATTAAAGAAATAAATATCAAATATATGTGCTTGTTATTATATTAGGATTAAGAGCACACACTTCCATAATAACTGAGGTCTTTGTTCCTTTATAAAGTCAGTATAAAAGAAACGACCTCTAATGGTCCTACTCAATACACTCTTAGTGTACTAGTGTAATTATATAGTTAAGATAAACTAACACCTAATTACACTACGACCTTCCAATGGTTTGTCCATTTCCATCATGGTCGTGAGCTACTGTTTATAATTTATAAGGTACTGATAACATGATCCTCTATGTGTGACACCACACACCATATTATCTACAATATAAATTAATTGAACAACTACATTTATCATAAATGTAGTCATTTGACCAATGTGATTCTTATTTCTAGATAAATGTTTATACCAAAAGCTAGGCTTTTAGTATACATCCTAACAACGGCTTCCTCTCAGGTTGAGTCACACGGCCGTGCAAGGTTGCACGGCCGTGGCCTTCTTCGTCTCTGTCGAGGTCACACGGCCGTGACCTTTCTCTCCACTGGAATGTTGGCACGGCCGTGCCATTTGGCACGGCCGTGTGCTGCTTGGCCACTGTCATGGGGGCACGACCGTGCATGGTTGCACGGTTATACCTTGCTTGGCTGCTGGTGGTGAGGCACGGTCGTGCAGGGTTGCACGGCCGTGCTCTGATTCCTCTCTGGATTGGTCACACGGCCGTGCAAGGTTGCATGGCCGTGCTCTCTGCTTTGTCCTAGTGGATCGACAATCACCGTTTTCGCTCCAAAAGTTATCCCTGTCAACACAAAACTAAACAAAGAGTAGATATCCGAATAAAAGAGTATATATGGTGAATACATGCTAAAAGAGGCGATCATGCAAGGAATATATACGTATAAAGTAAGTGAATGTGCGTCAAAACATGCATAAACGATCATACTATTTAAGCACAACAGCTACCATCATCCAACTGAAGTGTCTGCGGAGTTTTTCCTGTTCTTCCGAGTCCATTTCATCTTTGCTTCCAACCGTGACTTCGGAATTGATCTGAATGAGCGATTCAGTTTCAATCCTCTGCTCTTCGAATGCTGGTGGATTCAGGTGATTGTGAGCTTGAAGGGGCATTCTCCATGAGCTATGAACAACGTCTGACTTAGCTAGGAGTTCATAATTTCATCACCGATTGCTCGAAGGGCGTTCCCAGAAGCGACTTTGTCTGACAGCAGAGGGAAGGAGCAGATCGATGACCTGAGTTTATGGAATGTCCTTTTATCTTTGATTCTAGACTTGAATTGTAGATTTTAAGCTTTGAATTGCTTACTTTTCATTCAAATAAATCCCAATCTAGATTCATTAAGGTCTAGGACTTGTGATAAAGAATTGTCACTGAATCTTTGTTTAGTTTAGAATGTTTTAATTTTGTAATTCGATTTTATTCTTGTTTTGATTAATTGAGCTTATGCAATCCAATTCCTCAATTCCTTACAACAAGCTCTATTTACAGTTTGAATTTCCAATTACAAATTTAATCCCCATTTTTTAGTAGATTTTCTAAGTCATTAATTCTTTCTTGAATTAGTTAGTTTAGTTTGTAAAGTATATCTTGTTGGAACCCCAAGGTGTTTTGATGTGATCCGACAAGTTAAGTTAGGTCCTGTTTGGTTTTCCCCTTGTGTCTAAGTGTATAGGAGCTTAGGAGCACAGAAAGTCGAGCGGAAGACATGGCTAGCAAGAAGGACGACACGGGGAGAGAGCCGACGGGCTCGGTGCATCCGAGGGGCGAGGTGCCGCGAAAGAGTACACCGGTGGACAATAAGAATGTACGCGACATTCAAGAGATGAGAAACTGGGAAGGAAGGCTGCTCAAGGAGAAGGTTGGAACTTGGGTTCGGGTGATCCCTATTCCGGATGGCCGAGATCACCCAAGCTAGCGGAGCCGAAGAGGAAGACCCAGACCGAGGCGAGCTGAACCAGACCAGAGGGCCCGGACCAAAAAAAGTTAACTCTATTGACTTTCTTGGTCCGAGGTGCCTGGACCGGGATTCTATCCAGATTGTGGTCAAACGTGATCTATGCGAAAAGGGATAAATTTTTATCCCCTCCCAAGCGCCTGGAACCCTTCCAAGCGCCCCGACCAAGGCTATAAATATAGCCTTGGTCCAAGAAGCTAAACAACAACTTGTAATCCATTTTTGTTTGCTCTATTTCTCTTTTTGTGCTGTTAACACTGTAAGAGGCTACTTCATCCGAAGGAGATCTTCAGATAGTGCGCTTCATTCTCCTTGGATTAGCAATCTTCTGATTGCAAACCAAGTAACTCCTTTGTGTCTATTTCCTGTATAATTAGTCTCATTTTTTTATTACAAGTATTCTTAATTTAGCTATAAGTCGAGAAAGGGTTAATTTATTTTTCAAGACAATTCACCCCTTCCCTCTTGCTGGCACCCAAAGGGACCAACAAGTGGTATCAGAGCAAGGATGCTTCAGAAGGATTAACCGCCGATCGAAACAAAGCAACCAATGGTGGGACCAAGCATTGTTCCACCAAAATTCGAGGGAGACTTTGCACACTGGAAAAGTCGTATGGAGGTATTTCTGAAAATATATTTTGAAATTCGTTTAATAATAAAATATGGTTTTGTAGCTCCTACGAATTAAAATGGAGAGGAAAAAGAAGAAAGTCTTTGGACAAAGAAACAACAAAATGATTCCATAGTAAATAACTGGGCAGAATATCACTTGCTGAGTGTGATGTCGCCTCAAGAAGTCAACCGCATCGAAAGCTACTCGTCGGCCAAAGAACTCTGGGAAAAATTCCTTGAACTCCACGAAGGCTGTAACGACCCAACTCCTGGGTACTAGGCTGTGAGCCGGATCGCTACATTAACTACTGAAACTACTGTGCGGAAAACTGAGCAAATTTGAAATTTGCTAAACTAATTACTGTAAAGTCTCAACCTGACATTCTAAGAGTACCTGAGTGTTGTACACATGCTAGGAGAGACAATCTATGCCTCTTGGATGTCCTGCTAGCTGTAATCAGACATTTCAATCGATCCGTGAGTCGAGTGAGGCGTCGGAACGATTCACAGATCATTCCAGCTGATACTGGCACGGTGGCACCCTCTGGATCGGTCGGCTGACCGATCCACAAGCTTACCTCGCTTCTGTACGCAGCTGGATCGGTCTACCGACCGATCCAGGAACACCCTGATCGATCGGGAGACCGATCAGTGAGCCTCCGTGCTTCTGCTGCGTTCTGTACGCAGCTGGATCGGTCTAGACCGATCCAGAGGCCCTGATCGGTCGGTAGACCGATCAGTACACTTCTATGCTCGTTGCTTCGGATCGGTCGGTGACCGATCCATAACCCTTGCCAACTCTCTGTTCGTGCCGGGTCGGTCGGCTGACCGATCCAGATGACACTATCTCATTCCTGGATCGGTCGGCTGACCGATCCAGTGGAACAGCTCAGACCCTGATCGGTCCGGAGACCGATCAGTGTCTGATTTCACTCGAGAGTTCTGATTTCAGCACTTTGGCGTGCCAAAACATTACACAACAGTTCTAAAACAATGGAAATACATTCCAGCATGTAAGTACTAATATTCTAAACATGATGACTAAACAAGATATAGTTTACTAAGCTGTAACAAGACTAATTCATAAAACTAGACATGTTAAGTACTAAAACTGAAATAAAAGCGTGTAGATCCCAAGGATCTTTATTCCAGACCCCTTGCACACACACATCATCGTAGCATCGCCCTCCAGCCTCCGCTAGTCCACTTTTCTTTTACCTGTATCTGCAGTATAAGAAAAGTAGTACCTGTAAGCTTAAAGCTTAGTAAGAAACCATCTACCTCACTAAATCATGCATACGATGCGAATATGATTTTAAATCATGTTGTTTGAAAAAAACATACTGAACATGCAAGCATGGCATGGCATATCAAACAAAGCATAAACTGGAACTGAAACATGGCATAACATATAAACTGAGCATGAAACTGAACTAGTCATGCATATGTCTAAATCTGTACATGAATTCAAATCATGTAAACTGAACCTGAACTGAACTGAAAGCTAAATTAGTGTTCTCATCACTGGTTTCAAATTTGAAAACTATACATATAATAGATGAAAATACTAAACATGCTGCTGAGGCGTCCTTACTGTGCGCGCATCCCTACGAGACCCGGGATTGCAAGTTCCGAATCCAGCAGGGTTACTAGGTTATCTGAACCTAGGGACGACTGTGGGAGTCCAGCCCATGGATATCTGATCCAAGTACAGTGCCAACTGAATAAAAGTAAAATACTGAATACTGTTTTATTTTACTTTGCTGTTCTAGGTTATCTGAACCTAGAGCTAGGTTATCTGAACCTAGAGGCTACTGTGGGAGCCCACCCAATGGATATCTGATCCATTAGCTGTAATATCTGATAATAAACTGAGTAAAATATTTCTAATTCATTTTACATGCTGTTAGGACGCCTATTGGTGCATCCTTCGGAACTGAGCATTCTACCGAACGCTTGGTGTGCACTAAAAGCACACCCTAAAACTGAAAACTGTAAAATTACAGAACTAATGCCAAAACTAACAAGCGAGAGCAATTATACTGCAGGTGAGGGGTTTCTTACCTCAATCGTAAGGTTTTCTTACGATTCTATTCGCTAGGTGTTTCCGGAAAAACTGTCCGCTCGACGAACCGCTTACGTCTTCGCGTTCCTCTCGCGGAGAAGAACCCCTTTCGTGTTGGAGTCGTCGCCGGAAGATGATCCTATGGACCCTTGCCTTGGTGTGCCGTGCGTGAGGAAGAGGAGAAGAAGGGAGAGGCGGCGGTGAGGTTTTGGAAGAGAAAGTGGCGTGAGGTGAAGAGGTGCCGAACCAAAATAAACCAAACCCCACTTAAGTTTATTATTTATATTAAGTGGTTTAATGAACCCAACTCTAATATAAATATATTTGGTTCTCCTTCCTTTCAGCACGGCCCTGCTGGGTTCAACTGGTTACTAACATTATCCCTTACACCATAGGTCTCGGGTTCGATTCCCGCCTAAGCTATTTTGCGACCTATTTGTTTTTGCTACTTCCGCTACTCGGAAAATTCCGGAAAAATATCTAATAATTCTAGAAAAATCATAGAATAATTCTAAAATAAATTTGGGAATTTTTCGGGCTTTACAAAGGCACATCAGAAGCCAAACTTGCAAGGAGAGATATACTTCAGAACAAACTAATAAACATCCATCTGGAAAAAGGTGAGAAGGTAGCCGATCTACACGCAAAGGTAAAAGAACTAATCACCGGACTTGAAAACCTCGGAGAAGCGATAACAAACCGGGACATGATACGCTACACACTCAATGCCTTTCCCAAGACTCGATATTGCAATAATCGACGCCTACTACATTTCAAAGGACCTGGAGGTAAGTACCCTAGAGGAACTCTTCTCTACTCTTGAATTACATGAAACCAGATGTGCAAGGATAACAAAAGAATCAAGTCAGATTATGGCGTTAACTGCAACCAAGATGGATGAACCCGAGTCAGACTCAGAAGAAGATCAAGAAGCTTATATGGTAAGAAATTTTAAAAAATTCTTTATATCTAATAGATTTAAAGAAATACAGAATAAGAAAAATCCAAGAAATAGAAGAAGGGTTCATTGCTACCAGTGTCAAAAGGAAGGACACTTAAAAGAGGATTGCCCAGAACTCAAGAAGGATAAAGCCAAGATACCCAAGAAGCACAAGAATCTAAAAGCTACTTGGGATGATAGTTCATCATCTGAGTCTGAGATACAAGAATATGTCGGGCTAGCACTGATGGCAAGCTAAAAAGGGCAAAGTACATCAGAACCCAGCATCAATGAAGGGGGAGCAACCTCAGATGAATGTAGTGAAGCAGGGGGAGAGTCAGGCTTCAAGTCTGATATGGTAAGTGAGGTATGCCTCTTACCTCCTGATCAGGTTTATTTTGGACTTAAATCTATGACATATTCTATGTACAAATTAAAAAAAATAAAAATTAAAAATTAAAAAATGAAAATGTAGAAATAAAAAGATTTTTAGCAAAATCATGTCTTATAAAAGATTTTGATAAAATAAAACTTGAAAATGAAAAATTAAAAGAAGAAATTGAAGAATTGAAAAACTCTACATGTTCAAATATTTCTGCTTTTAGAAGTTATAAAGGATTAAACTAGTATTACAGGTTTCATAAAAATCAGATTAGAAAAATATCAAAAGCTAATGTACCTAGAAAATACCTGATTAACCCTATAGGATGGAATCTATATTGGGTTCCAAAGTCATGTTTAATTTGAACTGTTAATTAAATTTAGCGCTTTCAGCGAGAAAATTAAATAGTGAATTTCTTTATAAGGCTTTGTCTAAGAAAGTGGTTGTTGCTCTAATAACCAAGAAAGCCTAGTGCCTCTCCACGACCTAGAAGTCAAAATATTGAAATAAAATATTTAATTAACTTTCTGATAAATCATTAAGGTTGAAATCTAATAATGCTTTAAAAAAAAGTCTTTTAAACATTTTTTTTACTTAGAAAAATAAGTAGAAATTTTTTTCTACTTAGAATTTTTTTTACCTTAGACTTATTAAAAGAACCCCAATTTTTTATGTGATCAAAGGGGGAGAAGAATGTTAAGTCTAGGGGAAGGTGTATTTAAATTTCTTTCATTGAAAAATCTTACTTACACTTATTTGCAACATTATTTGTTTTTATATTATGTTTGTTTTACCCTATCTTAACTTGGGTTGCTTACATCATAAAAGGGAGATTATTGGAACCCGAAGGTGTTTTGATGTGATCAAACAAGTTAAGTTAGGTCATGCTTGGTTTAACCCTTGTGTCTAAGTGTGCAGGAGCTTAGGAACATAGGAAGTCGAGCGGAAGACGCAGCTAGCGAGAAGGACGGCACAGGGAGAGAGCCGATGGGCTCAGTGCATCCAAGGGATGAGGTGACCACAGAAGAGTACATCGGTGGACGAGAAGAACGTACGCGACGTTTGAGGGATGAGAAACCGGGAAGGAAGGCTGCTCGAGGAGAAGGTCAGAACTTGGGTTCGGGTGAGCCCTATTCCGGATGGCCAAGATCACCCAAACAAGCAGAGTCGAAAGCGCAAGACCCAGGCGAGCAGCACCGGAGCAGAACACCCAGACCAAAAGGTCAACTTGGTTGACTTAGTGGTCCGGGCGCCCGGAGTTGGCTTTTTGACTAGATCACGTCAAGCAAGATCTATTGTGTTGGGGATAAAGTTTTATCCCCCCAGGGCACCCAGAACCCCTTCGGGGTGCCCCGACCATGGCTATAAATATAGTCTTGGTTCAGAAGCTTTTCAACAATCACAAGTAATTTAATTCCAGCACTTGTACGCTCCATTTTAGAGCTAAGCTTCTATTTCTTGTGCGTCAATGTTGTAAGAGGCTTCTCCGCCCAGAGGAGATCTTTTAGTACTCTTTTCATCTGCCTTGGATTAACAACCTCCCCGGTTGTAACCAAGTAAATTGGGAGCCTCATTTTTTCTGTTCTATTTTTGTTTACTTTGTTTATGCAAGTGTTTTAGTTGAAAATCCAAGAAAGGATTATTTTATTTTGTAGGGAAATTCACCCCTCCCCTCTTGCCGGCCTCCAAAGGGACCAACACATTGTAGTTACTAATTGTATTTCACTATCTTCTTATCATGTGAGTGTTTGGGAGGTGTTGCCTATCTTTTCTTTTGCAGGACATAATAGATGTTCGGAGTGGATGCTTAAACTTAACCGCCTACGACCTCTAGAAAGAATTTTCAAGGGAAAAAGGATGAATAAAAAGGATTTGATTGTATCCACAATTACTCCATTTCTAGCATGGATTCTCATACTAAATCTTCTTCAACTATCGGGAATAAAGGGGAGTTGGTTCCAATTTAACTTTCTTTTGCATTTTAATTCATGCTTTGTGTTTAGTCTTTTCTTTAATAAATTCTTTGTGTGCAAATGTTGATTTTGGTTTTGAGAAATTAGTTCTTTACTCTAGTAAGTTTTCTTATTGCATTTAGCTTTTATTTTGAATAAGAAAATGGCACCCCTTAACATTTTCCTATAATATGATAGAAGTAGAGAATGTAAGCTAGATTTGAGTATGTAATTTTTGGCTTAATGTCATAAATGGACTTTTAATTTCTCAAGGTTTCTACTTAATGATGGGCACTTGATTGGTAAATTGAATTGATATAATTCTTTTCATACCTAGTGAGGATATTTTTAAGCTTATAATTTCTATTGATGAGTGATGTACTTGTGTTATTGTAACTCAAGAACTTCCTTTGACTCTTTCAAAATCACAATTCAATGGATCGAATCATGTTTGTGAAGGCAAATCAATTTTCTTAATATTCTTCCACACAATATCTTGCTAATCTTCTTGTTAATCATAATACCATTTCATTTTCTCTCATTGTTAATCTTTTGGATGTGGATACCTTGATTGTTATATGATGAATGATTTGGCCAAGATGACAAAGGATTAAGTGTGGGGGAGGTGTGTAGTGTTTTTGAATGTTTGAATGCATTTTCTAATGGCCAGGATTTTCGATGTCCAAAGTTAAGTTTGAATGCAATAGAGATTAATGATAGAGGCTATGGAGTTTGAATTCTGTACAATCCAGGTATGGTTCAAGGTTTGGAAAATGGTTGAGCAAGGGTTGATTTTAGGATGTGTTTATTGTGTAAAAATACTGAAAAATTTGTTGTGAATGAATGGCTCTTAATATTCTGTGCTAAACTTAACCATTACCTAAGCTTGATCATGTCAAGAGCAAGCTCCAATTGCTTTGAATTTTGAGATTTGATACTATGTTGATACATTCAAAACTCTAGGAGACATATGTTGAAAGAAGGTGTTGAAAATGTTGAAATCTGAACATTCTGTTTAAGTTGCTGACCAGGAGCTTTGCTATAGCCTTTAGAGAATGTGGTTATCAGTAATCCTCAATGGAGATAGGAGAGTTGAAGCAAGGAAGTTGGGTTAGTGTAGGCTACTGAGGACAGTGGAGAGAAGATGTTGTGCTGAATTCTACGGAAATAGACACTGCAACTGTGGAGTAATGGAAGGCTGAAGGAATGCTAGTGAATATGACTGCATCTAAACATTGCTAGTGTCAATGAAAGGCTTGTTTAGAGTAGGCTGCAGAAACATGAATCTGCAAAAAATTGAAGGTTGCAGTAACATGGAAATGAGGAGTTAAGTATCAATGTTTTGCCAGGAATCAGGAGCAGCCTTTAAGCCAATGTGAAACTCAAGTTAAAGTTATTTATTGTGCTGAAACAAATGGTATTCTTGCTTCCATAACCTCTACAAACTTTATAACATAATTTCAAAGCTAGGAATTATCGAAACAATGCAAGAAATTCATAAACAAAACTGAAACAGTGAGCTTTTGTAGCTACTAAAATATGATCAAAATGGACCAGAATTTGAAATTCAATTGGTGAATATCATTCCACTAATGAAGCACTTGAAAATAGCATCATTTAGTTGGTAAAGAAGGAAGAAAAGAGTAATACTTGGCACTCAAAAAAGGTAGATCCGCTACCTTAGCGGCCCCCCTAGTGACGGCCCCACGGATATGGAGGGAGGTTCATGCAGGTACACAGGCCATAGGCGCATGGCGGGGTAAACCCCAAGTCATCAGTTCCTGAGAATCGACCATTGGCTATTACGCCAGAGATACCATGCGCCCACCGTCTACGCTACCAAACTCTCTGGAGCAGCACTTAAACAAGTTAGAAGCTTAAGTAAAGCTCTGGTACCTTTAGTAACAAATGGTGTTTCAATATTACATTGTTTCTACAATTGGATAGTATTGATTTGAGAATACTGAAACTCTCAAATTGCTGAAATGAAATCTGCTAGAAAGTTGTCGTTGATATCAAATGTGTTTGAAATCAAATCTATTGGTCTGCTGTAGTGAAGAAATAAAAATTAAGAATGATTCTCTAAACTAATTTTGGGAATGCAGTAGATGACGGAAATTGAAACCTATAGTTAGCATAATGCTATTTTGTTTAAGAATTTTTTCCAATTTCAGATTAGCAGCTCATAAGTCAATGAATAATTAAGTGGATCATTTACATTCCCAGTAGTAAATGGTGCTAAATGGTTCCAGGTCTTCGCATATTTGATAGAGAAATAGTTAAACATTAAGTTGTTGAAATCTATTCACTAATAGAAACTATATTAATCTATGTAATGGTTTCTGATCTAGAATAGATTAAAGTTAAGCCTTCACTTATAGAGAATTAAATGGGATATACTAAAGAGATTTAACTTCAAGATTTGGATCTTTAAGAGAAATCAGAAGCTAGAATAATTAGACAGAATTTAGATAGTATCAAATTGCTGGAAATGGAAATTAGTGAAGAAAAATTGAGAAAAATGGAATTTGATTACTATGAGTTATAATTTGAATCTCATTTGTAGAGCACCATTCTATTAATGAAGCATTGCAAGATGGTGTCATAACTCTGAATATTTGAAGGAATTACAATCCAGCAACCCCTTTTAAATAGTTTCATAAATGAAACGAGGGCTGAAACTTGCTGAATTCTGGAGGCTACTGTTTAGTAGTGATTTCAGAAGCTATTTGAGCATTTGAGGTGCTGATGATATATGTCATTAAGAAATTATGGAATGCTAACGAGGTTACTGGAGTTTAATTGGCAAACAATTGACAAAGTGGAGAGCAGAAATGGGAAAACTGCAGAACATGAGAAGTGCTGAAACTTGGTATCAAGGTGTATCAAAAATCAGAAGTAGCATTTAAACAATTGAGAAGCTTTAGTAAATCTTTACAATATGCAGAAACAAATGGTATTTCAACTTCCTATGATCATTTCAAGCTTTAAAAATTGAAATGCAAAAACTTCTAAACAATGGAAGCTAAAAACTGGAAACTTAAAAAATTTGTTCTGCAGTTTGCTTCCTGATTACTTAAATTACAGTTTGTGAATTCAATTATTTTTGCTATTTTTGAAAAAGAATGAATAGAATCAAAAGCATACAAGGTGCCAACTCAAATTGCTTATTAACAAAAGGCCCTAAAGCCATATTCCGAAACTGAATCTGTGAACAAATTTTGATCTGTTTGACTAAAAAACAAGACGTTGATAGTTTGGAAAATTTGTTGAATCTGTAGATTAGAAGAGATATAAGAATGTAGCAAGAAGATTGTACTTAAATAAGATCACTTGATGTGTTTAATTGTCTGAGATGGACAAAGGTTTGTGTGTGTGTTGGGGGGGGGGGGGGGGGGAGACACAAATCATTGAAGAATTGTAAAGATGTAGCTTAATTTTTTAAGGGAGATCAAAGAAAAGTGCAGGAACTAAAAATTTTATATTAAGCCCAACATTAGGAGAATTTTGAAGCTGCATTGCAAGTTTCAAGAATGGAATTTGAAAGTTAATGGTGAGCATTTGATAAGGAAAAGTTTAAGAGTCGTAATAATTATAGGTTCATGAGTTAGAAATTGAAGGAAACAATTAGAGAAGAAGTGGTAGTGAGTTTTGAGGGTGAAATAGCAAAAGATAAGGAAATGCAGTATGGGTTTTAAAACTATGAGTGCAGTCTTTGTGCCAAAATTTTAGAAGGATAAGAACGGAATTTAAGTAAATGGATTTTATTAGAATTGAGAATGAATGAAATGATTCTCGAGGGTTAGTTTTTAGGGATGTAATCTTAGCAAATTCAGAATATGAAAAGAAGAAAATCATTGCTAAGCTTATTTGAACTCTTAGAAAAGCATTCATTGGAATTAAAGGAATGAGAAACTGTAATTGTTGATCAGTTGTGATGTAATTAGAAGAAATTTAAGGAAGAAGAGAAGTAGGGAAGAGTGGCCAGAATTCATTAGATAGCATTCTTTGGTATCCATATCTTCCACTAGAACTTATTGCAAATTCTTTCTTCCTTATCTTTTAATCTAACTAATGCTTGAATTGTAATTGATTCCTTCTTGTTATTCTTTCTAAGATTAACCTTCATTATATGATTGATATCCATGATCATGGTGGAGAGTAGAAAATAAGCAAGCATATGGTAGTGCAAGAAGCACAATTATCTTGAGTGCCCTCCATTTTTTTTGATTACATGTGAAATAGGATGAGGACCACCAAAAATTTATCTTGGGATGTTTTAGTATGAAATCATTTTAAATTTACTCATGATATATGGAAATTATTATGTTGTTAACCAAGAGTAAAGTTTGAAGTCCATGAATGCTTGAGATTTTGGAATGTGCTAATCTTAGATGGTTTTCCTTCTTTATTTTTCTAATCATGTTTAGGACTTTGTTTAGGGGTTGCCATTTATGTATATTTTTAGATTTTCTTGTCTTGCACGGGACATTCAAGAGTAAGTGTGAAGGATTTGATAACTATGATTTTGTTACAACATTTGGATCCGTATATGCTTGCTTTTATGATCTTCTCATGTGTTAAAATCATGCTTACATCATGTTTCATGAGTTAGAGTCATTTGTGGACTTAATTATAAATTATTTCATAATTATGATATTTGATAATATTTGAATAATATCTTTGTAGGCATCAAAGGGCAAGGACTCGAGTGTAATCAATCCAAATTTAGCTCAAATCCGAGCTCAAATAAGGTAATCAAGTTCTGGAACAATATTGGTCGTTCATCCAAGATTAGAGCATATCTAAGCCATCTGTTAAGGACCCAGCCCATCTGACTTAATGAAGAGTAGAACAAGACCTTTGATCAAGATCAGCACCATTGGATTGGATTTAAAGTAAATTTCTACCAATGATCAAGGTCCGGAGCATTCTGTGCTGTCCGTGCAGATCTGATGAGATTTAAAAGGCGGACAAGCTATAGTGTTCGCTAGAGCTCGACATTTCTCTATTCATGATTTTTCCACTGTTCATCATCTTTGTCCCTGATGCTCCCATTCCACATCCAGATCTAAGGTTGAATTCCAGCATCGACAGTGAGTTTCGAACCATCCAGTGTCCGGCGATCAAGGAGCAGGGCGCAATAGAGGGTGTTCCCCGATTCGTGATTTTGAGATCGCAAGTGTCATCCACATACAGATTTGAGGGTGTTCCCTGATCTGATGCTGCCATCATCCAACCGAAGTGTCTGCGGAGTTTTCCAGTTCTTCCGAGTCCATTTCATCTTCGCTTCCAACCGTGACTTCCGAATTGATCCGAATGAGCGATTCAGTTTCAATCCTCTATTCTTCGAATGCTGGTGGATTCAGGCAATCACGAGCTTGAAGGGGTGTTCTCCACAAGTTATGAACAACGTCTGACTTAGATAGGAGTTAAGAATTTCACCGTTGATTGCTCGAAGGGTATTCCCAAAAGCGACTTTGTCTAGCGGTAGAGGGAAGGAGCAGATCGACGACCTAAGTTTGTTGAATGTCCTTTTATCCTTGATTCTAAATTTGAATTGTAGATTTTAAGCTTTGAATTGTTGACTTATCATTCAAACAAAACCCAATCTGGATTCATTAAGGTCTAGGTCTTGTGATGAAGAATTGTCATTGAATCTTTGTTTAGTTTAGCATGTTTTAATTTTGCAATTCGATTTTATTCTTATTTCGATTAATTGAGCTTATGCAATCCAATTCCTCAATTCCTTACAGCAAGCTCTGTTTACAATTTGAATTTCCAATTTCAAATTCAATCCCTATTTTTGAGTAGATTTTCTAAGTCATTAGTTCTTTCTTGAATTAGTTAGTTTAGTTTGTAAAGCATATCTAAGTTGTTTCTAACCTGAATTAGAGTTTCGAGCTTAGGTTTGATTCATGTACTAGCTTAGACTCCATTAGATTTGTTTACTTTGTAGTGGATTTATGAAGTTTGCTTACTTGTTCGTTTAGGTTAATTTTCATAATAGAATAGATTTTATTTCCTTACTCTAGAAAGTTTTTTTTTTTGCCATTTAATTCCTAGTCTAGGATTTCAGTTAAAAAAAATTCTATCTTTGATTAGAAAACCCAAAAAGAGTTTTAAAATCTAATTCAAATACACATTTACTATTTATCCTTGGAAAAATATGACTTGGGACTCCTTACTACATCTCTTTTTTTGAGCTAAATGAGTTTCCAATCTTTATTAATTTTGAAGTGCCATGTGACATGCAAAAGGGGCCACATCTCTTAGAGCAATCTTTTGATATGGCTTCTCGTCTCTCAGAAACATTGTGCGCCTCCTTCTTATCCGCCAGTGTACTCTTCTGTAGTGCCTCGTCCCTCGAACGCACCGAGCCTGTCGGCTCTCTCTCGTACTGTCTTTCTCGCTAGCTACGTCTTTCGCTCAACTTCCTATGCTCTTGAATTCCGGCACACGTAAACACAAGCATCAAAATAATAGAACCTAACTTGACTTGGTTTGATCACATCAAAACTTTCACGGGGTACTTACAATCTTCTCCTTTTTTATGTGAGCAACACCAAGTTAAATAAGCATAAACCAAAAGAAATAATAATGAATTTTACAAGTCCAAAATATGCAAAAAAAAAAAAAAAATCTACCTCCCCCTATACTTCACTAACTAATTCTCTCCCATTTATCACATTAAAATGGGGTAGTCCAAGAAAATAACAGGAAATAGAATCAAGGGTTAAAAAAAAACTGACTGATATCCAAAAGAATGAACTTTTAAATTTTGGATAAAGATATTTTTGTTTTAATTTAAAACATATTTTTAGACTAAAAAAAATCTAGAAATTTTATAACAGTTGAACAAACATATTTAAAGAAAATTTAAAACTTTCACCAAAGATTAAAAATTATTTTAAGTAGAAATAAATTCATTTCAGCATAAATTCATATTTTCCACAACACATAATTAACAATAGTTATTAACCTCAAAAAATCCTGAAATATTTTATGAGAATCAATAATAGTAAGTAATTTTTCCAAAAGAGTAAATTTAGAGAATTAAATTTTCAAAAAAAAAATCAGGTTAAAAATTTGTATTTGGATTAATAATTCATAGAAAATTCACTAGCAATCAAAAAATTACAAGAAAATTTTTATAGATAGAGAAAAGGATAAAGTTTCACAAAAAATAAATTTTTCAAAAAATAATACTGCATGATATTTTTAAATTAAATAATACAAATTTTATAAAAAAATCAAAGAAAAATAGTACAATGGTCAACAAAAATTTGAAAATTTTTCTATAGATGAATACTGAAATTCTCTTTCTTAGAAAAATTTAATTTTAATTAATTTTTTAACAAAAATTATGTAAAAATATTTATTTGATAATTCTATGCAAGAATATGAAATCGAAATAAAAGAAACATATGCATAATGTTTTTGGAACCCAATATAATGCATAATTTCAATTTAAGCTTGATTTTGGAATCCAATATAGGTTCCTTCCAACTAGGTTAATCAAAAATTTCTTCGAAATATGTTTTTATGATATTCTTTTAACTTGGCCCTTATGAAATCTAAAATACCAATTAACTCCTCGATCATATTTAAAACTTCTATCATTAGCATATAGAAAATTTGATCATGAATCATCTTTTTCTAGCATTTCAATTTTATCTTTTAATTTTGTATTTTTATTTATTAGTTTTTCATATTCTTCTTTTAGGCATGCATGTTCTTTCTTTAACTTTATATACTTTGTTCTTTTTTTATATAATGATTTACTTAGCACTTGCATAATGTTGGTGCAGCGGAGGCCGGCAAGAGGGGGGTGAATTGCTGAAAACAAAAATTAAACTATACCCTCCCCATACTTTCAACTCAATTAGTGAAATAGTAATAAATTAATAAAGCAATAAAAACTAAATAAAGAAATACAGAGAAGATTAGGATTTTAACCTGGTTACAACCAAGAAGGTTGTTAATCCAGGGCAGTAGAAAAAGCGCAGTAGAAAAATTCTCCTTCTCTGAAGGTGGAGAAGCCTTTTACACTTTGGAAGCTCAGAACTATTGCTAGGAAATGGCTACACAATGATTGCTTGAGTTGTTATTGAATTCCTAGCTCCAGGGTCCTTTATATAGGCCCTGGAAATCTTATCCCGAGAGTCCAAGGCGCCTCCAACAGGGTTCAAGGCGCCTCCAACTCGATCTGCGGATAAAACTTTATCCGCAGCGCAAACGGTCAAACTGGCCTGCTCAAGACGCCTTAAACAATCCATTCAAGGCGCCTTCAATGTGTTTAAGGCGCCTTCAATGTGTTTAAGGCGCCTTCAAGGTTCCTGCTACAGTAATTTCTGCTACAGTAACTTCCAGCCTCTTTTGACTCCTTTTCTTCTTCACTTTGTCTTCCGAAGCTCCATTTGTTTGGGTGATTTCGGCCAACCAAAATAGGGCTCACCCGAACCCAATTTCCGGCCTTCCTCGAGCAGCCTTCCGTCCCGGCTTAACGTCCCTCAAACGTCGCGCACGCTCTTCACGCCCACCGGAGTACTCTTTCGTAGCTCTCTCGTCCTTCGGACGCACCGAGCCCGTCGGCTCCCTTCCCGTGCCGTCCTTCTCGCTAGCTGCGTCTTCCGCTCGACTTCCTATGTTTCTAAGCTCCTGCACACTCAAACACAGGGATCAAACACAGCAGGACCTAACCAACTTGGTTGATCACATCAAAACTACCACGGGGTCCAACAATCTCCCCCTTTTTGATGTGCATCAACCCAAGTTCAAGTTAGGGTTAAAATAGACATAAAAAGTAATTTAAAAGAAAAATTACTAAACTAACAAGTTAAGATTTTTGCAATTAGTAAAATTGCAACAAAAAATAAAAAAAGAAATTTAAATTTTAAATTTTTTTCTAACTCCCCCTAAACTTGTACTTTTCTCTCCCCCTTTGATCACAGCAAAAACGGGGTTAATAAAAATAGAGAGAATTATTCAACAATATGTTAGGTAAAATAAATGGTTCAAAAATATTCCAAGTAAGAATGAAATTTTGAAAAATTTTCTAGGTAAAATTTTGCAAGTCAAAAAGTTTCCACAAAAAAAAATTCAAGTTAAAATATTTTCAAAAAAATTTTAGTAAAATGAATTTTTGAATTTTTCAGAAGAATATTTAAAAAAAATTCTAAGTTAAATTACTTTTTAGAATTATAGAAAAGGCTTTTAACTTAGGCGAAAATAATAAATTTTATTATTATTATTATTAAAACAAAATTCATTCTCAAGTTATTGTCATTTCTCTAACCTTATTATGATATCTAAATTTCTACTTTAATTTATCATAATTTTTTAGATTTAAGGAAAACAATATTAAGTATGCGAAAAATTATTTTGACAAAATAATTGATAAAAGATCTTTTGATAATTCGTTCGACAAATTATTTTGTAACTCACAAGAATCTTTTGGCAATGTTTTTAGTTTCAGAAATTTTTTCAACAAAATAGTTGGTAAAAAATATTACGGTGTTTTTAATTGGAAAGATTCGTTCGATAAAATTTTTTCTAATCCATAAAATTCTTTCGAAGATTTAATTTTTAATTCGCAAAAATTTTCAGGTACCTTCTCGATTAATGTAATTAATTGTTCATAAGGTGGAGACCATACCTGACTTAGCTTGTCAGCTGTTGATTCTCCCCCTGTCGAGTTGCTTTCTTCCGAAGTCTCTTCCCCTTCATCGATGCTCATCTGGAATGAGCTTTCTGTGGCTTCAGGATGGAATTCGGCTGTTGGGGCTGTTGCGGCATTTACCTTGGATTCGGACTCTTCATAGATCTTTAAGAACTTTTCCCAAAGTTCTTTTACGCTATTGTACTCTCCGACTTTGTCGAGATCTTCATTTGGTATTATGGTTAGAAGATGAAATTCAGCTCGCGCATTTGCCATCGACTCATCACGTTGCTTCTCGTTCCAGAGGTATTTCTCGAGCTCTTCTCCGTTTACTTTCTTTAGTGTTTCATAACCAGATTTCATTATTAAATAAATACCAAAATCAGACTTAAGGTATACCTCCATTTTTTGCTTCCATGAAGCAAACTCCGCCTCGAATACAGGTGGGTAGTTACTGGCTCCGGCCATCGTCTAGATCTTCGTGCTTCAGTCGGCGGTTAGTCCTTCTGAGGCGGTCCGGCTGTGATACCACTTGTTGGTGCAGCGGAGGCCGGCAAGAGGGGGTGATTTGTTGAAAACAAAAATTAAACTATACCCTCCTCGTACTTTCAACTCAATTAGTGAAATAGTGATAAATTAATAAAGCAATAAAATCTAAATAAAGAAATACAGAGAAGATTAGGATTTTAACCTGGTTACAACCAAGAAGGTTGTTAATCCAGGGCAGTAGAAAAAGCGCAGTAGAAAAATTCTCCTTCTCTTAAGGCGGAGAAGCCTTTTACACTTTGGAAGCTCAAAACTATTGCTAGGAAATGGCTACACAATGATTGCTTGAGTTGTTATTGAATTCCTAGCTCCAGGGGCCTTTATATAGGCCCTGGAAATCTTATCCCTATAGTCCAAGGCACCTCCAACAGGGTTCAAGGCGCCTCCAACTCGATCTGCGGATAAAACTTTATCCGCAGCGCAAACGATCAAACTGGCCTGCTCAAGACGCCTTAAACAATCCATTCAAGGCGCCTTCAATGTGTTTAAGGCGCCTTTAAGGTTCCTGCTACAGTAATTTCTGCTACAGTAACTTCCAGACTCTTTTGACTCCTTTTCTTCTTCACTTTGTCTTCCGAAGCTCCATTTGTTTGGGTGATTTCGGCCAACCGAAATAGGGCTCACCCGAACCCAATTTCCGGCCTTCCTCGAGGGAGAGTTCTCCTTCAAGGGAGCCGACGGGCTCGGTGCGTCCGAAGGACGAGAGAGCTGCGGAAGAGTACTCCGGTGGGCGTGAAGAGCGTGCGCGACGTTCGAGGGACGTTAAGCCGGGACGGAAGGCTGCTCGACTTCCTATGTTCCTAAGCTCCTGCACACTCAGACACAGGGACCAAACACAGCAGGACCTAACCAACTTGGTTGATCACATCAAAACTACCACGGGGTCCAACACATAATTTTAAATAATTGCTCTGGAGAAAGTTATCCGACTTACCATATATTCATCGGTAGACGCTCCCCTTTCATTGCTGCTTTCTTCTGCAGTATCTCCCCCTTCATCGATACTCTTGATTCTCATTTTCGTGGTGCTTTCATTGTCTTCAGGTAGGTACTCGGTAATTAGCACTATTTCAGTAATCTCCTCAGATCCGAATTCTTTTGAAGACGAGTCGATATCCATAGCATAATCAGATTCTTCTTTCGTTGATTGTTTGTAGAGCTCCAAGAACTTTTTCCAAAGTTCTTTTGTACATTGGTAGTTGCCAATTTTGTCGAGTTCATGAGTAGGAAGAACACTCAATAGGTGGAACTCGACCTTACCATTTGCTATGAATTTGTCACGCTGCTTTTGAATCCAAAGATGTTCTTCGAGTTCTTTTCCATCTTTACTTTTGGGGACATCAAAACCAAATTTCATAAAAAGCATTATATCAAAATCAGTTTGAAAAAATACCTCCATTTTCATTTTCAGAATGAGAACTCTCCCTCAAATGTTGGAGAGTAGATGCTTGGTCCGGCCATCTCTTTTGCTTCGATCAGCAGTTAGTCCTCCTAAAGTATCCTTACTCTAATACCACTTGAAAGTCCCTTGGCGATCGACTAGAGGGGGGCGAATAGACTGCATAATAATAAATGAACCTTTCTCAATCTTTACAGCTTTATTAAACTAACACTTGCATAGAAGAATTAATAAGATAATTAAAGAAAGAAGAGGCACAGTAAGAGTTACTTTGTTTGCAATCAGGGGATTACTAATCCAAGGAAGTTGAAATCTGCAGGGGATTACTAATCCAAGGAAGTTGAAATCTCACTAAAATCATCTCTGGGCTGAGAAGCCTCTTACAGCAGTCAAATCTCACAACTACAAAGCTAAACTGAATTAGAATTGATTACAAGTGTTATTTTAAGCTACTGGGATCAAGACTGTATTTATAGTCCTAGTCAGGGTGTCTGGAAGGGTTCCAGGTGCCTGGAGATGGATAAATTTTATCCCCATTGTAACATAATGCACCACATAGTGTTCCGATAAACTTCTGGTCCGAGCTCCCAGAAGGGTTTTGGGCACCCAGACCCAAAAGTCAATACCACTTGTAGGTCCCTTGGTGGCCAGCTAGAAGGGGTGAATACCGTGCACAATAATAAACAAACCTTTCTCAATCTTTACAGTTTAATTAAAATAACACTTGCATAGAAGAATTAATAAGCTAATTAAAGAAAGAAGAGGCACAGTAAAAGTTACTTGGTTTGCAATCAAGGGATTGCTAATCTAAGGAAGTTGAAAGGTCACTAAAATCTCCTCTAGGTAGAGAAGTCTCTTACAATAGTAAAATCTCACAACTATAAAGCTAAACTGAATTAGAATCGATTACAAGTGTTGTTTTAAGCTATTGGGATCAGGGTTGTATAGCCCTGGTTGGGGCGCCTAGAAGGGTTCCAACCACTTGGAGGAGGATAAAATTTTATCCCCATCGTAACGAAATGCACCACGTCATGTTCCAAAAAACTTCTGCTTCTGGCGCTTAGAATTCGAGAGCCTGGACCAGGTCCGGGCTCCCTGACCCAAAAGTCAACATCCTATTGACTTTTTGGTCAGTGTCTTCTACTGTGATTTCACTCACGTGGGTCTAGATCTTCCGCTCCAACTCCACTTGCTTGGGTAATTTCGGCCATCCAGAATAGGGCTCACCCAAACCCATTTTCAGGCTTCGAGCAGTCTTCTGCTCTAGCTTCTCATCCCTCGAAAATACTCCACGCCTCCTTCTCGTCCACCAACATACTCTTCCACAGCACTTCATCCCTCGGACACACCGAGCTCGTAAGCTCTCTCCCGTGTTGTCCTTCTCGCTAGCTGCATCTTTCACTCAACTTCCTATGCTCTTAAGTTCCTACACACTTAGACACAAGGCATCAAAATAACACGATCTAACTTGACTTGGTTTGATCACATCAAAACTTTCATGGGGTACTTATAGTTCCAACTGAGTCAAAAGGTATGGTCATTCGAAGTTTAATCTACAATTTGGGTTTGGCATATCTGCCAAATTTATAGGGTGCCACTAAAATGGTTCTTTTGACCATTAGATCAGGTTTACTCAATTTGCACTCAGAACTAAAGTTGTAGATTTTAAAATTATCTAACCATTGATAGGTGGATAAATCTACATCTCCAACCAATTAAAAAGTTATGGTCATTTTATTTTTAGTCCATAGTTTAGAAAAATCTAGGATTTGACATGACCATGTCTGAAAAAAACATAGTCATGCCAAAAATACACGGTCATGCCTAAAAGGCACGGCCAAGCCATAGAAAATACTAGATTGTGTTAGATTTACACATGGTCATGCCTAAATGCATGACCTGAATATTTTGGAGGCTCTAGACTCTATTTTAGCTCTATTTTCCACCAAATTTCTTCCATGAGAAGATGTATGTGTCAAGGAACATAGCTAGAGTTTATTTCTTGATTAAAACTCCAGTTTCAATGTCTTTTGAAAGTATTTTCCTTCATATATGTGTCATGTGTTTGACTTGTGTTGAGCCTTTTTTAGCTCCATTCTTAATCTTTATTGTCCGTAGGAGTACACCTGTGTGTCATGGGACATGGTCATAGTATGCTCCTTTTGTAACGCCCGCCCCTCCTGCTAGTAGGGCGGGGTTACTTGCAAGGGGAAAACATACATGCATATTAAAACTTCTTTTTAATATAAAACAGCGGAAGTACTTATTTTTTTTATATTCTTTTAATGAACGAGGTCACGATGTCAAATTTTATCATAAACCTGAATAGGTATCATGAAATCATGCGAAACATTAACATAAAAAACTTAGTTCATGTCAACATAAAATAACAAAAGCAGGTCTTTCCCTTTTTCTTAGCCGAGCCACCACCACATACATCTCTTGCCTCTCCTGCGGCTCCCCTAGTTTATCCATTCTTTTCTTTTATCTACGGTACAAGGAAAGTAAGCTATAAGCACACAGGCTTAGTAAGATCCTTTCCTACTCACAAAAACGTATTTCATATCATAATCACATAAGCATATAACAATGGAGACATAATCATCTAAACATCGTATCATGTAAACAGAGCATCATAACATATCATATCATTAAGAAACATCATGCTATATCATATCATAAAAGAACATCATGCTATATCATGTTAGTTAGAGCACTAGAGCTAAACATTTGATGATTGTATTATGGACTTGTTGTATCATATTCTTATATAAATAAAGGCATTTGTTTTTTGTTATTATACTTACTTGTATTGGTGTCAAATAAACTAAGTATAATAGCGTCCTTGAGTAGAAGGTTCTCACCTATATCAATCGGTTAGTTGAACCGATAGTGAGATGATATAGGGAACACTACTCTTAATCATTCCTAGTCAAGTATTAACATTCAGGCACAATGTTAATGCAATAAGACTAGCATGTAGGTCAACTCGATGACTTGATCTCACAAGTTATGGATATAGAGATATCAAGTTGATACATGGGTATGCATTGGAGAATGTATACTGAATGACCCACCATGAGAAAGTATCATGGATCGTTATATGAGTGTCATATACTTTCTCATGTGGCTATTAGTATGACTACTAGTCCTTGGACCTGAAGTTACCATGGATCCCTACATAAGGAGTTATGTACTTTGGTTTCATCAAACGTCACCCGTAACTGGGTGGACTATAAAGGCGATTACTGGGTATGTAACGAATTATGTAGAGGGATGTGAGTGATGTAGATGGGATCTATGCCTCCTATATGACGGGAGCGACATCGATATTCTCGATAGAGTGAGACCACGAAGTGCATGGCTATGCCCAAATGAGTCAATATGAGATATTGAGCTCATTTGATTTAGAGATTCTACTTGGAGTTCAAGATTTAGATTGGTCAGAGGATGACACGGTCTATGCCTAACATTGATCAATCTAGATGTCTAGAAAAGAATGACACTTGTCATATATTGTGAGGAGTCACAATTAGTAGTCACAAGGTGATATTGGATCTCAACATTCTTGTAACTTGGGTAGTAATGATGTGTTGCTAGATACCGCTCATTACTTATGCTCCTAAATGAGTTTAGGGGCATTGCCAACGTTACATGAACCTATAGGGTCACACACAAAGGATAATTAGATGAAGATTAGGTTCATATGATAAACCAAGAGGATTAGATTCATGTGATGAATCAAATTGGATTAAGAGTAATCCTAATTGGGCTAATTGAGTTGGACTCAAGTTGATTCATGTGTTCAATGAGTCTAATTTAGATTATGGCTCATTGAATCAATTTAATTAAATGAATTAGATTCATTATATTAAATTGGCTTGAATTAAATGGTTGGATTAGATCAACCATGAGAGAGATTAAGTCAAGTTTGACTTGACTTGAGAGGAACAGGAAGAGTCAAGTTTGACTTGACTTTATACCACATCATTTGTGACTTGGCATTAAGTGGCCAATGATAATGTGCCACATCATCATGTTTAGCACATGTCTGTGCCACCTCATGGAGGTTACAAATTCCCTCTTTAATGGCCACTTAATGCAAAAAAGGGGGTTACACTTCATGAGTGGCCGACCACTTTTGTAGAGGAATGAAATTTGATTTTCATTCAAGGCTCATTCAACTCATCTTCTTCCTCCTAGAGCTCTATCTTCTTGCTCTCCCTCTTCTCCTTGGCCGAACCACGTAGGTGCTAGCACACCTATTGTTTGGTCTTCTCCACCTAATTAGTTCGTGTGGATACGCATAGAGAGTTGTCTACTTTGACAACTTGAGATCCGGCATCTCCTTGGACAAGCGGGACTCGCGAAGGGCACGCATCAAGGGTAAAAGGTTTTCTCCTTGTAAATCTAGTTTAGAACTAAGTCTAAGAAACTCGTACTCGTAGTTTTTCGAAAGTTTTATTCTTCGCACGGATCCGGTGGCAGGGTTTCGGGGTTTCCGCGACGCGAAAAAACGGTTTTCGCGGCCCGAAAAACCCAACAGTGGTATCAGAGCCACGTTAGAAGACTTGTACGAGTTTAGTTTGTATTTTTATGAAAAATATAGATTCTGTAACATTCTGTAATTTTTAAGTATTTTATGGGTAATTTTCTCGTAGAAGCGAAGCACAAGTGTTTCGACACTTGTAGGCTTCGACAACCGAGAAGATTTTTCTGAAACGGCAAGGTTTCACCCCAAAACTTTTTGGGAAAACGGGATAAGGCACTGTAGGATCGCTAAGGAACCCTCGCGATGGTTAGATCATGGGTAGGGGCGCTGCCCCTGGCCCCGCAAGGGGATTCATTCCGCGATTGCGCCCGAAAACCGCTAAACGGGACCGCCGGGAAATTTTACTCGTAAAAATTATAAAAATTAGTATTAAAATTACAGAAAATTATGTAAATTATATAATTTAGAATTATATATAATTTTTGATAGTCATCACCCAAAAAGACCCAATTGGATTGGTATATTTGTGCTGTAATTCATATTACGGCCTGCGCGCCGTCATTTGTATTGTGTGTGCTGTATATTTGATACACGACCTGCGTGTCGTGCCTTTCTCCATTTATTCTTGTTGTAAATTAGTTTAGACTCGAATGTAACTCGAGTTTCAATATTGTAATGTACAAAATTGGAGCGGTGGAAGGTCCACTCAAGACGGAGTTACGAGGAGGGCGCGAGCAACACAAGGTGGTCAAAGGGAGGAACTTGAGAAGCTGTTGACCTTAGGTTGACCATCCGATCTTCTCATTGGCTTGAGAAGATCGTAGTAGGGCCATGACTAATTACAAATAAATTTAATTAATTGCTTGTGTGTATGTGATGCATGATTAGAAATTAATTAATGCCTAAAGATTAGATTAGATCTAAATCGTGTACAAGATGCACCCTTTCGATTAGATTTGATCTATCGCATATTTGATACACATCGACGATTAGATTAGATCTAAATCACGTCAACTCTAATGTCTACCGTGCCATGATACCTATCACTACCTCGATCACATGTGTTGTTGAATCAGCCAAAGCAGAGCAACACATATTATATTGGTAGGGTATGGAGGGACAATCTTGGTCCCGCTTATCAACTCATGGGCGAATACAAACTCAATTAGATTGAGTATTCCTAGTTAACTTGGTTGGATCGAGTACAACTATAGGCATTCTTCCAATGGTTGGAAAGATAGGACATAAATCACATTTATATTAATTCTTGGACGTATTAGCCAAAGTTAACTCAAGTTTTAATATAACTGCGGATAATGATCCTATAAACAAGAGTTGCATAGAGATGTAATTGGTAAATCGTTACCTACCGATCATACTAAGTCTTGGGCGATTTAGCCAAAGCTAAGTCAAGGGTTAGTATGATGTGGATCTTGTCCCACATGAATTATAGAATTCAGTGGGAGCATCATTTAGTTAAAGGCCTAATTAAATGATTTAAAAGAATATGATAATTTACTTTCTGTATTTTTCTGTTGTAGATAACCATGACGTCGAATACGAACTCTTTCTCCCTACGTTCTGTCCTTGAGAAGGACAAGCTCAATGGAGCAAATTTTCTGGACTGGTACAGGAACTTGAGAATAGTTCTCACCCAGGAACGTAAACTGTACGTTCTGGAGCAGCCCATTCCGGAGGCTCCTCCTGCCAATGCCACGCGCGAGCTGACAAAGATGCTTATAAGAAGCATCAAGATAACGCATTAGATGTGTCCTGTCTAATGCTCGCGACCATGAACTCTGAGCTTCAGAAGCAACACGAGTTGATGGGCGCTTACGATATGGTTGAACATCTTCGTCAACTGTATCAAGGACAAGCGAGGCAAGAGAGATTTGAGATCTCATGGGCACTATTTCAGTGCAAGTGTCAGATGGGGCTCCCGTAGGCCCATATGTACTCAAAATGATTGGGTACATAGAAAACCTACAGAGGTTGGGATTCCCGCTTGGCCAAGAGCTGGCCACTGACCTGATCTTGTAATCCTTGCCGGATAGCTATAGTCAATTCGTTCTAAACTACAATATGAATGAAATTGACAAGCCACTACCCGAGCTGCTTAGCATGTTGAGAACTGTTGAGCTGAACCTTAAGAAGGTAAAGCCCCACTCTGTTCTAATGGTTCAGAAACACAAGGGCAAGGGCAAAGGCAAAGGAAAGTCCCAAGCCAAGGGCAAAGGCAAGGCACTGAAGCCTAAAGGAGGGGTCGCCAAGGATGCTACCTGCTTCCACTACGGTCAGACCGAACACTGGAAGAGGAACTGCAAGGTGTACCTGGAAGATCTTAAGAAGAAGCAAAGTGAGACTTCCACTTCAGGTATATATGTTATAGAAGTCAATCTATCTATTTCTTAATCATGGGTATTAGATACTGGATGTGCTTCTCACATTTGTACTAATGTGCAGGCGCTGAGAAATAGCAGGGCATTGGTGAAGGGCAAGGTGGACCTACGCGTAGGCAATGGAGAACGGGTTGCTGCTATTGCTGTAGGAACTTATCATCTATCTCTGCCCTCTGGGCTTGTATTAGAATTAGATGAATGTTGTTATGTGTCTGCTTTAACTAAGAACATAATTTCAGTTTCTTGTTTGGACAAGAAAAGTTTCTCTTTTATTATAAAGGATAAATGTTGTTCTGTTTATTTAAAAGATATGTTCTATTGTAGTGCACCTCTGATGAACGGACTCTACATTCTAGACCTTGAAAGCCCTATCTATAACATAAATACCAAGAGGTTCAAGTCAAATGACCTGAAACAAGCCTATCTCTGGCACTGTCGCTTAGGTCATATAAATGACAAGCGCTTATCCCAACTCCATAAGGATGGTTTGCTGGACTCATTTGATTTTGAATCTTATGAGACGTGCAAGTCATGTCTACTAGGCAAGATGACCAAGACTCCCTTTAGTGGGCACAGCGAAAGAGCGACTGATTTGTTAGGACTTATACATAGTGATGTATATGACCCTTTCAATGTCGCTTCTAGAGGCGGTTATAGGTACTTCATCACATTCACTGATGACTTCAGTAGATATGGTTATGTGTACTTGATGACACAAAAGTCAGAATCCTTTGAAAAGTTCAAAGAATTCAAGAATGAAGTACAGAACCAGCTTGGCAAGAGTATTAAGATACTTCGATCAGATCGAGGTGGAGAATACCTTAGCCATGAGTTTCGTGACTATCTAGCTGAGTGTGGGATTCTATCCCAACTCACTCCTCCTGGAACACCACAGTGGAATGGTGTATCAGAAAGGAGGAATCGTACCCTATTAGATATGGTACGATCTATGATGAGTCACACAGATCTTCCGTCATTTCTTTGGGGCTAAGCTCTAGATACGGCAGCTTTTATACTCAACCGAGTTCCATCCAAGGCCGTGATAAAGACACCATATAGGATATGGACTGGGAGAGATGCCCAGGTGTCTTTTATGAGGATTTGGGGTTGTGAGGCTTACGTTAGACATCAAGTCTCAGACAAATTAGGACCCAAATCTGACAAGTGCTATTTTATTGGATATCCGAAGGAAACTAAGGGATATTACTTCTACATTCCTAGTCAGCACAAGGTAGTTGTGGCAAAGACTGGGGTCTTTCTAGAAAGGGACTTTGTTTCTAGAAAGACTAGTGGGAGTACGTTCGATCTTGAAGAAGTTCAAGATGCGGATCATAGCACTGAAGCCTCGATGGAAGTTGAACTGGAACCACAAAGTGTTGTGGATGATGTTGTTCCACAAGGAGTTAAGGAACAACAACCAGTTCAAGTAGAGATACCTCATCACAGGTCTGATAGGGTACGTCGTCAGCCTAAGAGATACTCATTTCTCTTATCTGACCATGATGGCATTGTGCTCATAGAGGATGAGCCTACCACCTATCAGGAAGCTGTGATGAGACCAAATTTTGAGAAATGGCTAGAGGCCATGAGATCCAAGATAGAATCCATGTACACCAACCAAGTATGGACTTTAGTTGATCCACCTGAAGGGGTAAAACCCATTGGGTGTAAGTGGGTCTTTAAGAGAAAGACTGACATGGATGGACTTATCTATAAGGGTCGCTTGGTAGCTAAAGGTTTCAAGCAGATTCATGGTATTGACTATGATGAAACATTTTCTCCAGTAGCGATGTTTAAGTCCATTCAGATCATGCTTGCTATTGCAGCATACCATGACTATGAGATATGGCAGATGGATGTCAAAACCGCGTTTCTGAATGGAAACCTACTCGAGGATGTGTACATGACACAACCTGAGGGTTTTGTAGATCCACAACATACTAGCAGAGTATGCAAACTGCATAGGTCCATTTATGGACTAAAGCAAGCTTCTCGGAGCTGGAATCTTCGATTTGATGATGCAATCAAACAGTTTGGTTTCATCAAGAATGAAGAAGAGCCTTGTGTCTATAATAAGGTTGTAGGGGATATAGTTGTCTTCCTCATATTGTATGTGGATGACATACTACTCATTGGGAAAGACATCCCTTTGCTTCAGTCTGTCAAGACCTTGCTAGGGAGTTGCTTCTCAATGAAGGACTTAGGTGAGGCATCCCACATTCTAGGGATACAGATCTAAGAGATTGCTTGGCCTAAGTCAGAGTACATATATTGACTAGGTACTCCTTCGGTTTGCCATGCAGAACTCCAAGAAGGGATTTCTGCCGATGTCACATGGCATGAGTCTTTCGAAGACTCAAGGTCCCTCTTCTAGAGAGGAGAGAGACCGCATGGATCAGATCCCTTATGCCTCATCCATAGGATCTATCATGTACGTCATGCTATGTACTCAACCTGATGTCTCGTATGCTTTGAGTATGACGAGCAGATACCTGTCAGATCCAGGTAAAAGTCACTGGATAGCGGTCAAGAATATTCTTAAGTACTTAAGAAGGACTAAAGAATATTTCTTGATATATGGAGGCAATGATGAGCTAGCTGTAAAGGGTTACAGTGATGCCAGCTTCCAGACCGATCAGGATGATTATCGATCGTAGTCAGGGTTCATATTTAGCATAAATGGTGGTGCTGTGAGCTGGAAGAGTTCGAAGTAGGACACAGTAGCTAATTCTACGATAGAGGCCGACTACATTGCTGCATCAGAGGCAGCAAAGGAGGCAATTTGGATCCACAAGTTCATCACTGAACTTGGGGTAGTTCCCAGTATCGCTGACCCTATTGAGCTCTAGTGTGACAACAATGGAGCTATAGCACAGGCGAAGGAACCTCGCTCACACTAGCGGACCAAACACATACTACGGCGCTTCCATCTCATTCGAGAGATTATCGAGAGAGGAGATGTGAAGATTTGCAGAGTACCTACAGAGGCTAACATCGCAGATCCCTTGACCAAGGCTTTGGCACAGAGGAAGCATGATGGTCACACTAGGTCATTGGGGCTTAGAGCCTACACTGATTGACACTAGTGTTAGTGGGAGATTGTTAGTTAGAGCCCTAGAGCCAATCATTTGATGATTGTATTATGAACTTGTTGTATCATATTCTTATATAAAAAAAGGCATTTGTTTTTGGTTATTTTACTTACTTGTATTTGTGTCAAATAAACTAAGTATAATAGTGTCCTTGATTAGAAGGTTCTCACCTATATCAATCGGTTAGTTGAACCGATAGTGAGATGATATAGGGAACACTACTCTTAATCATTCCTAGTCGAGTATTAACATTCAGGGACAATGTTAATGCAATAAGACTAGCATTTAGGTCAACTCGATGACTTGATCTCACAAGTCATGGATATAGAGATATCAAGTTGACACATGTGTATGCATTGAAGAATGTATACTGAATGACCCGCCATGAGAAAGTATCATGGATCATTATATGAGTGTCATATACTTTCTCATGTGGCTATTAGTATGACTACTAGTCCTTGGACCTGAAGTAACCATGGATCCCTACATAAGGAGTTATGTACTTTGGTTTCGTCAAACGTCACCCGTAACTGGGTGGACTATAAAGGCGATTATTGGGTATGTAACGAATTATGCAGAGGGATGTGAGTGATGTAGATGGGATCTATCCCTCCTATATGACGGGAGCGACATCGATATTCTTGATAGAGTGAGACCACGAAGTGCATGGTCATGCCCAAATGAGTCAATATGAGATATTGAGCTCATTTGATTTAGTGAGTCTACTTGGAGTTCAAGATTTAGATTGGTCAGAGGATGAGATGGTCTATGCCTCACTTTGATCAATCTAGATGTCTAGGATAGAAGGACACTTGTCATATATTGTGAGAAGTCACAATTAGTAGTCACAAGGTGATGTTGGATCTCAACATTCTTGTAACTTGGGTAGTAATGATGTGTTGCTAGATACCGCTCATTACTTATGCTCTTAAATGGGTTTAGGGGCATTGCCAATGTTACAAGAACCTATAGGGTCACACACAAAGGACAATTAGATGGAGATTAGGTTCATATGATAAACCAAGAGGATTAGATTCATGTGATGAATCAAATTGGATTAAGAGTAATCCTAATTAGGCTAATTGAGTTGGACTCAAGTTGATTCATGTGTTCAATGAGTCTAATTTAGATTATGACTCATTGAATCAATTTAATTAAATGAATTAGATTCATTATATTAAATTGGCTTGAATTAAATGATTGGATTAGATCAACCATAAGAGAGATTAAGTCAAGTTTGACTTGACTTTATGCCACATCATTTGTAACTTGGCATTAAGTGGCTAATGATGATGTGCCACATAATCATGTTTAGCACATGTGTATGCCACCTCATGGAGGTTACAAATTCCCTCTTTAATGGCCACTTAATGCAAAAAAGGGGGTTACACTTCATGAGTGGCCTGCCACTTTTGTAGAGGAATGAAATTTGATTTTCATTCAAGGCTCATTCAACTCATCTTCTTCCTCCTAGGGCTCTCTCTTCTTGCTCTCCCTCTTCTCCTTTGCCGAACCACCTAGGTGCTAGCACACCTATTGTTTGGTCTTCTCCACCTAATTAGTTCGTGTGGATACTCATAGAGAGTTGTCTACTTTGACAACTTGAGATCCGGCATCTCCTTGGACAAGCGGGACTCGCGAAGGGTATGCATCAAGGGTAAAAGGTTTTCTCCTTGTAAATCTAGTTTAGAATTATGTCTAAGAAACTCATACTCGTAGTTTTTCGAAAGTTTTATTCTTCGCACGGATCCAGTGGCAGGTTTCGGGGTTTCCGTGATGCGAAAAAGCGGTTTTCACGGCCCGAAAAACCCAACACATATCATATCATTAAGAAACATCATGCTATATTGTATAATAAATAAAAGAGCATCATGTCATATAAATCATAAGAGCATATCATATAATAAAGAAATATCATGATATATCATATCATAAATAAAAGAGCATCATGTCATATAAATCATAAGAGCATATCATATCATAAAAAAACATCATGATATATCATGTCATAAATAAAAGAGCATCATGTCATATAAATCATAAGAGCATATCATATCATAAAGAAACATCATGATATATCATATCATAAATAAAAGAGCATCATGTCATATAAATCATAAGAGCATATCATATCATAACTTATTATATCATGCAAGATGTCTTTTAAAACATGTGTCATGTCATGTGCAAGATGTCTTAAAGCATATAATATAATACTTAAACATAATATCAACATGAGGGCCCGGCTTGTACCACATACATACATAAATACGCGCAATCCCTAGGACAGGGTAGCTATCCCCGAACCTACTAGAGAACTAGGTCCGTACTACGACCGTCGACCTAGGGGCGTACTAAGGAGCCCATCCCTTTTTAATAGACCCGTTCATAGTCCGTCGACCTAGGGGCGCTTATGGAGCCCACCCTTGGTACAAGCCATACAAAGTAAAATAACATGTCATAGTTACTTATCATATCATGAAGAGTGCTCTTAGTCCCAACTAATAGGGAAGCAACTCTTAGGTCTTTACTTGTGATATCATAAAGAGTGCTCTTAGTCCCACTTCATAGGGAAGCAACTCTTAGGCCTTTACTTATCATATCATAAAGAGTGCTCTTAGTCCCACTTAATAGGGAAGCAACTCTTAGGCCCTTACTTATCATGTCATAAAACATGCAAACTTGAGCATATAGCACATCATAAGAGTCATCATAATACATGGTTCATAAGCATACATGAATGAGCATATTACTTCTCATATCATAAAGCATGCATACTTGAGCCTAAAACACATCATAAGAGTCATTATCATGCATGGTTCATAAGCACACATAAATGAGCATATAATACATCATAGGAACATAATCATGCATGGAAAATATTAACTAGCATCTCCTACTTCATATCATAGCATGTGAGACACATAGTAAAATCATAATTGGGTCTCTAACCCTAATTCCATGTAGTGGCTGAAACTTCCAAGCCTAGATCTAGGTTACAAACAACATAAAAGCATGTGAACCCTAAACCAATTTCATATCATAAATCATTAAGAACATCATGAGCATATTTAGTTTAGGTTCTTAGCTTCCTAGGTCCTCGGTCTTGTTATGGCTAAAAGTTATCATGCCTAGTTCTAGGTTATAAACCAAATAAAAACATGTGAACCCTAAACCAATTTCATACCATAAATCATAAAGAACATTATGAGCACATTTAGTCTAGGTTCTAAGCTTCCTAGGCCTTTTAACTTGGTTGTGGCCGAAACTTTAGGGCATGAAACTAAGTTCCAAACAACATACAAGCATAAGAATATCAAGCTAACTTCATATCATATCATAAGGGAAATCATGAGCATGCTAGATTTAATTTTAAGCTTCCTTAGACCCTAAAACTCATCATGGCCGAAACCATAGAGAGACATGTATCTAGATTTCAAGCAACATTCAAACATGATAACCCTAACTTAGCTTTATATCATGCCATAAGAAGAGTCATGAGCATGTTAGACTAAGTTTTTAAGCTCTCCTAGGTCTTAAATCCCATCATGGCTGAAACCCTAAGGTGCAATACATCTAGATTCCAATCAACATACAAGTGTGCAAACATTAGGCACTCTTCATAACATATTATAAAGCAAGTTATGAGCATGGTTGACTAAATTTTTTTAACCTCTCCTAGCCAATAATTTCTATCATGGCCGAAAACTTTATGAGCATGAATTTAAGTTTTAAGCAACCTACAAGCATAAGAACACTAAACTAAACTCTTATCATAGGGTACATATCATAAGGACATAGTGAGCATGTTTAGTTTAGGTCTTAAGCCTTCCTAGGTCTCTTATTTACACCTTGGCCGAAAGTTTAAGAACATGGATCTAAGTTTTAAGTAAGCATACAGGAATAAGATCATTAACTAACCTTCTATCCTAGGATACATGTCATAATAACATAGTGAGCATGCTTAGTTAGGTCTTAAACTTCTCTAAATCTTTTATTCATGTCTTGGCCGAAAGTTCAAGAAGTGACCTTAAGTTTTTAAGCATTCTAACCTCATGGAAAACACATAAACAACTTGTACCACAGGTGAGGGGATACTTACATCCTCTTGCTTGTTTTTCCGAAGGAAGATGGTACCCTTGTGAAGAGGAAGAAGAAAGCTTCCCCCTTCTTGTTCTTCCTTTTGTTTTCTCTTGTTTGTAAGGAGTAGGTCTTGAGGACTCCTTCTTGTGAGCTAGTTTCCTTAGGAAGGAAACCTTAGCTTGGATTTCGGAGATGAGAGATAGAGCTTTAGATCTCGGTGGAGGAGGAAGAAGGAGAAGAAAAAGGAGGAGGAAGAAGAAGGAGGAAGAATTAACCAAACTTTCTTTCCCTTCTCTTCTCTCATTCCTATTTATTCCCAATGAGGATTAAAAGTGTCCCAATTCATCCCCTTGCCTTCTCTATCTTCTCACTCTCTTCATTCCCATGAAAATAGCAAGAGAAGGAAGAAAAAGGCAACTTGTTCTTTGCTTGCTTCTTTTCTTAACCAAGAGAAAGAGGAGGAAAGCCACTTGTCTTTCTCTCGTTCCCTTATTTAATCATACTCTTTTCCTTTATCTATAATTTCCATTCTTTGCTATTCATGTGTCATTCATGATTCTAGTGGTTATTATACACCAATTTAACTTTATCATTTGTGGGAGGTTCAAGGTTCAAACCTTAACTTCTCTTTCTTTTTAATTCTTTTTGGTTATATTTCCATTTCCCTTTTATTCTAAAACAAAAATACCCATAGGTATAGCTTATTATTTCGTGGGTGTTACAGTACCCCATACCTTATAGAAAGTTCATCCTCGAACTTAGAATAACTCCGGGTACTTTCGTTTCATATCGTCTTCTCGTTCCCAAGTAGCTTTTTCGAACCGTTGATTTTGCCACAGGACCTTTACTAAGAGTACTTCTTTGTTCCTTAGTCTTTTTATGTCCCGATCTAATATTTGAATCGGTCGACTCTCATAACTTAGGTCCTCTTGAACATGTACTGTCTATGGTTCGACCACTTGGTCCCTGCTCGGAATACATTTCTTCAGCATCGAAACGTGGAACACGTTGTGGATAGCTGACATCTCCTGAGGTAACGCTATTTCATAAGCTACCTTGCCAACTCTTTTCAGAACTTGATATGGTCCCACATAGCGCGGTCTTAGTTTTCCCTTCTTTTCAAACTTCATCACTCCTTTCATAGGAGCTACTTTGAGGAACACTGAATCCCCGATACTGAATTCTAATGGCCTTCGTCGCTTGTCTGCATAATTCTTCTGTCGACTCTGAGCTGTTTCTATTCTCTGGTGGATGTTCTGTATAGCACGGGTGGTGTTGTCAATGAACTCTGTCCGAAATCCCATCTCCTTCTTTTCACCGCCATCGTACCAACATATAGGGGACCTACATTTCCTCCCGTACAAAGCCTCGTAGGGCGCCATTCCAATAGTAGTTTGATAACTATTGTTGTAGGCGAATTTCGCTAAGCATAAATGTCGGCACCAGCTCCCCTTGAAATCTAAGGCGCAAGCCCGTAACATGTCTTCTAGTACTTGGTTCACCCTTTCTGTTTGTCCGTCGGTCTGAGGGTGGAAGGCAGTACTGAACAATAGCTTTGTGCCAAGAGCCTTCTGAACACATTCCCAAAAATGTGAAATAAAGCAACCATCTCTATCAGAAATGATGGTCTTAGGGATCCCATGTAATCTAATAATTTCCTTGACATATAATTGAACCAGTTGCTCAATTGAATAGGTCATCTTGATTGCTAAGAAATTGGCGGATTTTGTTAATCTATCCACTATTACCCATATAGCGTCATAGTCGTTTGTGGTTTTAGGTAATCCTAAAATAAAGTCCATAGAGGTATCTTCCCATTTCAATTCTAGAATTTGGATTGGCTGTAGTAATCCTCCAGGCCTCTGGTGTTCTGCTTTAACCCTCTGACAGGTTAGGCAGGTACTGACGTACTGAGCTACGTCTCTTTTCATACCGGACCACCAGAATTTCTTTTTCAGGTCTTGATACATTTTGGTGGATCCAGGATGTATCGCATAGGGTGTTGCGTGGGCTTCTTCTAGTATCTTCTTTCGTAACTCTGGGTCGTCGGGAATACATAAGCGCTCCTTGAGGTATAGTATTCCACTATCAGCGATACGGAATCCATCATTCTTTCCCTTTAGGATTTCTTGCTTGATCCTCTGGACGCTTGGGTCACAAGTTTGCTTCCCCAATACATCATCGAACAGCGTCGATGCTATAGTTAGGGTAGAAAGTTGTCCGGTCACATCTTCGGCCCCGTAGCGCCAATTTCCCTTTGGTTCCCCAATAAATTCAAACATTGGTTCTACTTCAGGTCGGAAGACCACTTTTCTTTGACGGCACTCGAGCGAGCGCCGTACTTACTTAGGAAATCCATGCCCAATATACTGTCATAATCTTGCATGTCAAGCACTATCAGATCACAGTAGAGTTCTCTGCCTGTGATTCTGATGGGTGCGGCTCGCAGCATATGAGTAGATGGCATTACTTCTCCTGAAGGCAGGGTCGTTAAGAATTTGCCATTTAAAACTTGTGGTGATATCTCTAACTTCTCCATGAAGGGGGTAGAGACAAACGAATGTGTCGCCCCAGTATCAAATAACACATTAGCATACTGACTGAAAATAGGCAGTTGACCTGTGACAACTGTAGAAGCACTCGCCACATCATCTCTGGTAAGAGAGAAAACCCTGGCGTTCGTCGTACCTCGCGGGGCTTCCAATCTCCCTTGGCTAATCGGAGTTCCTTCAATGGCAGCTTGCATCTGGTGTAGCTGTGAGGGGGCACTCCTGTTCTGGTTATACTGCTGGGATGGTGTCTGGGACTGGATAGGGCAGTCCCTGGCCATATGTCCTTCCCGTCCGCAACTGTAACACTTTCTTGTACCCTTGTGGCATACTCCGGAATGCTGCTTCCCACAAATGGTACACTGAGGGTACTTAGGTTGCTTATTTGCTGAACCTCCTTTAGTGTTGTTCCATTGCTTTCTTTTTCCATTGGGGTTTCCTTTCCAGCTTGCTCTGGTACCTTGAGGATTCTCTCCTTCTGTCTTTGTTTGATTCTTATTCACGTTCATCGCCTTCTGATAGTGTTCAGTGATCAAAGCACTGCTGACCAGCTCTTCTGTAGTTTGCGGTCTATTAATTCCACCGGCCACATTCAAATCTATCTCGGGTCGGAGCATCTTCAGCATCAGTCTGACCCTTTCCCTTTCCGTGCTGACCAACTCTGGGCAGAGGCATGCGAGACGGTTGAAGCGCTTCACCGCTTAGTTAACTGATAAGTCACCTTGCCGGAACTCAGTGAACTCATCGTAATGCCGGTTTGTTACTCGCATATGGAAGAATTCCTCAAAGAACTCTGCTTCAAAGTCCGTCCAGTTCATCTGATTAACTTGTCTCTTGACCTTAACTCTTTCCCACCACATTCTTGCATCTCCAGAGAAGCAAAATGATACGCACTTGATCTTTTCTGGTACAAGCCAGTCCAGCAGTTCCACTATACTTTCCACTGTCTTGAACCAGGCCTGGGCGTCCCATGGCTCACAAGTACCCGAGAAGTTCTCCGGCTTCAGCCTTAGCCATTGTATCAAGTAGGTCTCCTGTCGGACCACTGGGACAGGGGCTACCGGTGGTACTTGTGCTGCTATAGGTATGACGGGCACTGCATTCTGATTTGCTAGTGGGGTGACAGGATTTCCTTGCTGACCCATCAAAGCAGTGATCACTTGTTGTTGTTCCGTGATCTGACGCTGGAGGTCTGTGACCACTTGGGTCAGATCTGGTGGAGTCACTGTCTCCTCGGTCCTGTTACCGCGTCTTCTAGCCATATCTATTTCCATAAATAACAATAAGGCTAGCATAAGTCTAGGGTCATCCCTACTTATATTCGTGCACATTAAACATCGCTTATCATACATAAAGGCAATCCATATCAGCCATACTTAGGTTCATGCATACTAAAAATATTTCTTATCATGCATAAATAGAATAGAGTAAGTACAGAAATTCTTACTTGGAGCGATAGGATGGAGGCTTGATGTGTGTGTAGCGGGAAGGCTAACCTGGCTCTGATACCAACTTGTAACGCCCACCCCTCCTGCTAGTAGGGTGGGGTTACTTGCAAGGGGAAAATATACATGCATATTAAAACTTCTTTTTAATATAAAATAGCGGAAGTACTTATTTTTTTTTATATTCTTTTAATGAACGAGGTCACGATGTCAAATTCTATCATAAACCTGAATAGGTATCATGAAATCATGTGAAACATTAACATAAATAAACTTAGTTCATGTCAACATAAAATAACATAAGCAGGTCTTTTTCTTTTTCTTAGCCGAGCCACCACCACACACATCTCTTGCCTCTCCTGCGGCTCCCCTAGTTTATCCATTCTTTGCCTTTATCTGCGGTACAAGGAAAGTAAGCTATAAGCACACAGGCTTAGTAAGATCCTTTCCTACTCACAAAAACGTATTTCATATCATAATCACATAAGCATATAACAATGGAGACATAATCATCTAAACATCATATCATGTAAACAGAGCATCATAACATATCATATCATTAAGAAACATCATGCTATATCATATCATAAATAAAAGAGCATCATGTCATATAAATAATAAGAGCATATCATATCATAAAGAAACATCATGATATATCATATCATAAATAAAAGAGCATCATGTCATATAAATCATAAGAGCATATCATATCATAAAGCAACATCATGATATATCATGTCATAAATAAAAGAGCATCATGTCATATAATCATAAGAGCATATCATATCATAAAGAAACATCATAATATATCATATCATAAATAAAAGAGCATCATGTCATATAAATCATAAGAGCATATCATATCATAAAGAAACATCATGATATATCATATCATAAATAAAAGAGCATCATGTCATATAAATCATAAGAGCATATCATATCATAACTTATTATATCATGCAAGATGTCTTTTAAAACATGTGTCATGTCATGTGCAAGATGTCTTAAAGCATATCATATAATACTTAAACATAATATCAACATGAGGGCCCGACTTGTACCACATACATACATAAATACGTGCAATCCCTAGGACAGGGTAGCTAGCCCCGAACCTACTAGGGAACTAGGTTCATACTACGACCGTCGATCTAGGGCGTACTAAGCAGCCCATCCCTTTTTACTAGACCCGTTCATAGTCCGTCGGCCTAGGGGCGCTTATGGAGCTCACCCTTGGTACAAGCCATACAAAGTAAAATAACATGTCATAGTTACTTATCATATCATGAAGAGTGCTCTTAGTCCCAACTAATAGGGAAGCAACTCTTAGGTCTTTACTTGTCATATCATAAAGAGTGTTCTTAGTCCCACTTTATAGGGAAGCAACTCTTAGGCCTTTACTTATCATATCATAAAGAGTGCTCTTAGTCCCACTTAATAGGGAAGCAACTCTTAGGCCCTTACTTATCATGTCATAAAGCATGCATACTTGAGCATATAGCACATCATAAGAGTCATCATAATACATGGTTCATAAGCATACATGAATGAGCATATTACTTCTCATATCATAAAGCATGCATACTTGAGCCTAAAACACATCCTAAGAGTCATTATCATGCATGGTTCATAAGCACACATAAATGAGCATATAATACATCATAGGAACATAATCATGCATGGAAAATATTAACTAGCATCTCCTACATCATATCATAGCATGTGAGACACATAGTAAAATCATAATTGGGTCTCTAACCCTAATTCCATGTAGTGGCCGAAAGTTCCAAGCCTAGATCTAGGTTACAAGAAACATAAAAGCATGTGAACGCTAAACCAATTTCATATCATAAATCATTAAGAACATCATGAGCATATTTAGTTTAGGTTCTAAGCTTCCTAGGTCCTCGGTCTTGTTATGGCCAAAAGTTATCATGCCTAGTTCTAGGTTATAAACCACATAAAAACATGTGAACCCTAAATCAATTTCATACCATAAATCATAAAGAACATTATGAGCACATTTAGTCTAGGTTCTAAGCTTCCTAGGCCTTTTAACTTGGTTGTGGCCGAAACTTTAGGGCATGAAACTAAGTTCCAAACAACATACAAGCATAAGAATATCAAGCTAACTTCATATCATATCATAAGGGAAATCATGAGCATGCTAGATTTAATTTTAAGCTTCCTTAGACCCTTAAACTCATCATGGCTGAAACAATAGAGAGACATGTATCTAGATTTCAAGCAACATTCAAACATGATAACCCTAACTTAGCTTTATATCATGCCATAAGAAGAGTCATGAGCATGTTAGACTAAGTTTTTAAGCTCTCCTAGGTCTTAAATCCCATCATGGCCGAAACCCTAAGGTGCAATACATCTAGATTCCAATCAACATACAAGTGTGCAAACATTAGGCACTCTTCATAACATATCATAAAGCAAATTATGAGCATGGTAGACTAAACTTTTTTAACCTCTCCTAGCCAATTATTTCTATCATGGCCGAAAACTTTATGAGCATAAATTTAAGTTTTAAGCAACCTACAAGCATAAGAACACTAAACTAAACCCTTATCATAGGGTACATATCATAAGGACATAGTGAGCATGTTTAGTTTAGGTCTTAAGCCTTCCTAGGTCTCTTATTTACACCTTGGCCGAAAGTTTAAGAACATGGGTCTAAGTTTTAAGTAAGCATACAAGCATAAGATCATTAACTAACCTTCTATCCTAGGATACATGTCATAATAACATAGTGAGCATGCTTAGTTAGGTCTTAAACTTCTCTAAATCTTTTATTCATGTCTTGGCTGAAAGTTCAAGAAGTGACCTTAAGTTTTTAAGCATTCTAACCTCATGGAAAACACATAAACAACTTGTACCACAGGTGAGGGGATACTTACATCCTCTTGCTTGTTTTTCCTAAGGAAGATGGTACCCTTGTGAAGAGGAAGAAGAAAGCTTCCCCCTTCTTGTTCTTCCTTTTGTTTTCTCTTGTTTGTAAGGAGTAGGTCTTGAGGACTCCTTCTTGTGAGCTAGTTTCCTTAGGAAGGAAACCTTAGCTTGGATTTCGGAGATGAGAGATAGAGCTTTAGATCTCGGTGGAGGAGGAAGAAGGAGAAGAAAAAGGAGGAGGAAGAAGAAGGAGGAAGAATTAACCAAACTTTCTTTCCCTTCTCTTCTCTCATTCCTATTTATTCCCAATGAGGATTAAAAGTGTCCCAATTCATCCCCTTGCCTTCTCTATCTTCTCGCTCTCTTCATTCCCATGAAAATAGCAAGAGAAGGAAGAAAAAGGCAACTTGTTCTTTGCTTGCTTCTTTTCTTAACCAAGAGAAAGAGGAGGAAAGCCACTTGTCTTTCTCTTGTTCCCTTATTTAATCATACTCTTTACCTTTATCTATAATTTCCATTCTTTGCTATTCATGTGTCATTCATGATTCTAGTGGTTATTATACACCAATTTAACTTTATCATTTGTGGGAGGTTCAAGGTTCAAACCTTAACTTCTCTTTCTTTTTATTTCTTTTTGGTTCTATTTCCATTTCCCTTTTATTCTAAAAGAAAAATACCCATAGGTATAGCTTATTATTTCGTGGGTGTTACCTTCCTCCAACTTCATGTTTGTAAAGCCCGCCCTTCTACCCAACCCAAAGGCGGCGTTACGTTCTTATTACTACTTACGTACATGTTTTACTATAACAGCGGAAGAATAAAAAAATTTAAACCATTCATTTTATTTAAATAAGCATGATATCACAGATTAAATATGCATATATTGATTCTATAACTAATCATATTAATCTGTCCGAATAGTTCTTTGCCGAGCCACCACCACACACATCATTATCCGCTCCTCCTGTTGCTCCTCTAGTTCATCCAGTTCTTTTATCTGCGGTACAAGGAAAGTAAGCTGTGAGCACTCATGGCTCAGTAAGTTCCTTTCCTACTCACTAAAACCGAAAATCATCGTATATTAACATCATGCGTAATATCATAAGCATACAACGTACAAAGGTATCGTATTCATATCATCATGGCATCATATCAAATCATTAGCTAATTCAAGCACATATGCAGGCAATGCATCATGAATTTGAAAAACTTATACTTGTAAGTACTTGAAATTAATATCATCATCATTTGGGATCCCGGTTTGTACCACATACATCATACGTAGGTCCAAGGTAGCAAGTCTTGAACCCTACCATACATACATACTAGGCTCGAGTCTTACTCCATCGACCTAGGGCATCAGAAGCCCATTACTGACGAGGCCCGAGTCTTATTCCATCGACCCCGGGGCGTTTACGGAGCCCACCCTTGGTACAAACCATACAAAGTAATTTATCATGCATAACTATCATATCATATCCCTAACAATCTTTCATGCATTTCATTTTTCATTCTTCTCATCATGTATAGCATTTCATATGCTATCACATATCATGGCATTCACATAATTTCATTCTTCTCATTATGTATAGCATTTCATATGCTATCACATATCATGGCATTTACATACATTTCATTCTTCTCATTATGTATAGCATTTCATATGCTATCACATATCATGGCATTTACATAAATTTCATTCTTCTTATTATGTATAGCATTTCATATGCTATCACATATCATGGCATTTACATAAATTTCATTGCATAACATTTCCTAGGTTTCTTTCTTTTTTTTTTTTTTTTTTTTTTTTTTTTTTTTTTTTCTTTACATGGCCGAAACCTTCCATTCTTTTGCTAGGTTTTTAAGTAGTCTAAAGCATGAAAACCTAAGTGAGTTTCATGGTAAAATTTACTAAGAAACAAACATATAAATTTAGTTCATGAACAACTTGGCCGAAACATACAAATCTTTTAACATCTTTGTATCCTACCTCATGAGCATGTTTATTTAAATTTAAGGGTATTCCTAACCCTAAACCCCTTCTTGGCCGAAACATATGGGTGGGTTTCCTTTTAGTTCAAACATCTTCTAAGCAAGAAAACTAATTACATGGTCCCTAACATTTCATAGGAAGAACCTTGTACTAGTTGAGTAAAACAATGAATTTCTCTAGCCTCTTAAAAATATTTTTGGCCGAAATTCTAGGGTTAAGTGCTCCTCTTATCAAGCATCATATAGGTATAAAAACATGAAGAAGAATCCTTTCCCATGGCATAGAAAATCTATCATTTAGTGAAGACTAGTTAAACATCACTAGATTTCGAAAGCTCTTCTTAACCGAATTTTCTCATACTTGTTTCTAGGTTTTAAAATCCTCATAAAATCATAAAAACATGTAAAAAGCCTTGTACCACAGGTGAGGGGAAACTTACCTTCTTCGCTTAAGTTTCCTAGAATTGAGAACTTGCTTGGACCTTTCTTCTTGCTTGCTAGGTTCGGCACCAATGGAGGGAAAGGAGTGGCTAGGTCTTTTGGTGGAGAGGAGGAAGAAGCTTCTTCCTCTTGTGTTGCTCGGCAACAACAAGGAAGAAAGAAGAGGGAGGGAGTGAGGAGGAAGAGGAGCTTCCTTCCTCTTGTGTTGCTTGGCAACAAGAAGAAGAGGAGAGGGAGAGGGGGATCTCGGCACAAGAGGGAGGAGGAGAGGGAGAGGAGTGGAGGATGAATTTGAAGTCACCCCTCCATGCCTATTTATACTAAAATGAGGGGAGGAAATTTGACTTGATTCATCCTCCCCATTTATTCCTCTTCTTTATGATAGGAATATTCTAGAGATATGCCTTGTGAGTTCTCTCTTAATCTCTCTCTTTTCTCTCCTTTAATAAAATTTTCTATCTCTCCTCTTACAATATCCTCTCTTATCCCACTTGGTTAATACATGCATGCATCCACAAGAGAACCAAGGTTCAAAACTTGGTTATGTATATTTTTATTTCTTTTTACTTCCTTTTTCTTTTAAGTAAAAAGAATCCTTTCTTATTCTTAACTACTTAATCCTTTCTCTCCTTATCAATAATTCTCCTATCCCCTTTGGTATCTTATACATGTTCCTTACAAGAGGTCCAAGGTTCAATCTCTCTTCTAACATTTTATTTTCTTTTGTACATAATAATTCGTATATTTCCATATTATGCATTATGCATAAATATTTCATACATGTACATATTATCTCATATTTCTTCCTTTTGTCCATATTAATTCCATACATTATGCATAGATAATTTATATTCTCAACTTTATTTTCTTTCATAAAGTTTTAATCATCTAAATCCTTCCCATCTTAATATTCAACGTAGACTATCTACACATTCTTTTCATTACATTCGTACTCTCATTGCCCTTACTTTATCTAGGCTTTCTAGGGGTGTTACAAACTCCCCTACTTATTGAAAGTTCGTCCCCGAACTTAGAATAACAATTTCTGCTCTTCATTATCGTCCGAATTCCCTTCCTTGATTTCCTCGAGATCTTCCTCTCCGAACTCGCCGTGTTCCGGAGATTCCGAGTCGCTCACATAGTTGTCGAAGTATTCCAGCATATCGGGTTCATCCGCGAACTCGAGGTATTCGCCAAAATATTCTACATCCTCGGGATCGTATTCGAATGGGATATAGTCCATTTCTAAAGATTCATTATTCCTCTTATGTTATAGCCTAAGGTTCTTGTATCTAGGCTACCATTCATGCATCCTAGAATATCACCTACTTATCATCATGCACCATTTTCTAGGGTATAACTTAAGGTATCCTTCCTAGGCTACCATTCATGCATCCTAGAGTATCATACCATTTTGCATACAAATAAATTATGCAACTGTACTTACTTGGAGCGGCAGGAAGGAGCTTGATGTGTGTGTAGTGAGCTGGCAAAACTTCGCTCTGATACCAACTGTAAAGCCCGCCCTTCTACCCAACCCAAAGGCGGCGTTACGTTCTTATTACTACTTACGTACATGTTTTACTATAACAGCGGAAGAATAAAAAAAATTTAAACCATTCATTTTATTTAAATAAGCATGATATCACAGATTAAATATGCATATATTGATTCTATAACTAATCATATTAATCTGTCCGAATAGTTCTTTGCCGAGCCACCACCACACACATCATTATCCGCTCCTCCTGTTGCTCCTCTAGTTCATCCAGTTCTTTTATCTGCGGTACAAGGAAAGTAAGCTGTGAGCACTCATGGCTCAGTAAGTTCCTTTCCTACTCACTAAAACCGAAAATCATCGTATATTAACATCATGCGTAATATCATAAGCATACAACGTACAAAGGTATCGTATTCATATCATCATGGCATCATATCAAATCATTAGCTAATTCAAGCACATATGCAGGCAATGCATCATGAATTTGAAAACTTATACTTGTAAGTACTTGAAATTAATATCATCATCATTTGGGATCCCGGTTTGTACCACATACATCATACGTAGGTCCAAGGTAGCAAGTCTTGAACCCTACCATACATACATACTAGGCCCGAGTCTTACTCCATCGACCTAGGGCATCAGAAGCCCATTACTGACGAGGCCCGAGTCTTATTCCATCGACCCCGGGGCGTTTACGGAGCCCACCCTTGGTACAAACCATACAAAGTAATTTATCATGCATAACTATCATATCATATCCCTAACAATCTTTCATGCATTTTATTTTTCATTCTTCTCATCATGTATAGCATTTCATATGCTATCACATATCATGGCATTCACATAATTTCATTCTTCTCATTATGTATAGCATTTCATATGCTATCACATATCATGGCATTTACATACATTTCATTCTTCTCATTATGTATAGCATTTCATATGCTATCACATATCATGGCATTTACATAAATTTCATTCTTCTTATTATGTATAGCATTTCATATGATATCACATATCATGGCATTTACATAAATTTCATTGCATAACATTTCCTAGGTTTCTTTCTTTTTTTTTTTTTTTTTTTTTTCTTTTATTTCCTTCACATGGCCGAAACCTACCATTCTTTAGCTAGGTTTTTAAGTAGTCTAAAGCATGAAAACCTAAGTGAGTTTCATGGTAAAATTTACTAAGAAACAAACATATAAATTTAGTTCATGAACAACTTGGCCGAAACATACAAATCTTTTAACATCTTTGTATCCTACCTCATGAGCATGTTTATTTAAATTTAAGGGTATTCCTAACCCTAAACCCCTTCTTGGCCGAAACATATGGGTGGGTTTCCTTTTAGTTCAAACATCTTCTAAGCAAGAAAACTAATTACATGGTCCCTAACATTTCATAGGAAGAACCTTGTACTAGTTGAGTAAAACAATGAATTTCTCTAGCCTCTTAAAAATATTTTTGGCCGAAATTCTAGGGTTAAGTGCTCCTCTTATCAAGCATCATATAGGTATAAAAACATGAAGAAGAATCCTTTCCCATGGCATAGAAAATCTATCATTTAGTGAAGACTAGTTAAACATCACTAGATTTCGAAAGCTCTTCTTAACCGAATTTTCTCATACTTGTTTCTAGGTTTTAAAATCCTCATAAAATCATAAAAACATGTAAAAAGCCTTGTACCACAGGTGAGGGGAAGCTTACCTTCTTCTCTTAAGTTTCCTAGAATTGAGAACTTGCTTGGACCTTTCTTCTTGCTTGCTAGGTTCGGCACCAATGGAGGGAAAGGAGTGGCTAGGTCTTTTGGTGGAGAGGGGAGGAAGAAGAAGCTTCTTCCTCTTGTGTTGCTCGGCAACAACAAGGAAGAAAGAAGAGGGAGGGAGTGAGGAGGAAGAGGAGCTTCCTTCCTCTTGTGTTGCTTGGCAACAAGAAGAAGAGGAGAGGAAGAGGGGGTCTCGGCACAAGAGGGAGGAGGAGAGGGAGAGGAGTGGAGGATGAATTTGAAGTCACCCCTCCATGCCTATTTATACTAAAATGAGGGGAGGAAATTTGACTTGATTCATCCTCCCCATTTATTCCTCTTCTTTATGATAGGAATATTCTAGAGATATGCCTTGTGAGTTCTCTCTTAATCTCTCTCTTTTCTCTCCTTTAATAAAATTTTCTATCTCTCCTCTTACAATATCCTCTCTTATCCCACTTGGTTAATACATGCATGCATCCACAAGAGAACCAAGGTTCAAAACTTGGTTATGTATATTTTTATTTCTTTTTACTTCTTTTTTCTTTTAAGTAAAAAGAATCCTTTCTTATTCTTAACTACTTAATCCTTTCTCTCCTTATCAATAATTCTCCTATCCCCTTTGGTATCTTATACATGTTCCTTACAAGAGGTCCAAGGTTCAATCTCTCTTCTAACATTTTATTTTCTTTTGTACATAATAATTCGTATATTTCCATATTATGCATTATGCATAAATATTTCATACATGTACATATTATCTCATATTTCTTCCTTTTGTCCATATTAATTCCATACATTATGCATAGATGATTTATATTCTCAACTTTATTTTCTTTCATAAAGTTTTAATCATCTAAATCCTTCCCATCTTAATATTCAACGTAGACTATCTACACATTCTTTTCATTACATTCGTACTCTCATTGCCCTTACTTTATCTAGGCTTTCTAGGGGTGTTACAATGTTCTAAGACTTTTTACACTATTTTTACTCCAAAAATATGTCCTATCAATGAAAATAAGTAAAAATTAGTTCTCTGAACTAAAAGATTAAAAGTAACGAAATCACATAAAAATAGAGTATGTGAATGCAAATCATACTCATGAAATATGACAAGATATATGTTAAACAATACTTAAAATTAGGTATAATCTACACACATCAACTATGTCACACCTAACCCAAGTAATACTTCCTCATCTTGTAGATTCAAATTACTCAGGCATATATCTAAGAGTATCATATTCTTAACATATGTTGTTTTAGCCAAAGACTTTGAGTAACAATCTTGATAAGTTACCATAGGATATACGTCTCCTCGCAAGGAGCAGTGAATCCTCTGTAGGCTATTCAAATACTCTTGGGCATTTCAATTTATACCCGATCACCCCAAGTTCACACCACTCTGGAGATGGTTGCTTAAGATGTCAAAATAAAAGTGTCCATGACAAGATGACTTGAATACCTCAAGTCAAAGGAAACTTATACTTGAGCTACAATATGAGCTTTATTAACATATCCATATATGTAGAGAACCATATGACATCTTACAACAGGCCACTCCAATGAGCTAGTTACTATAACTAGTATCTATGCTTAGCCCTTGGCATCCCAATGTCTCCAACCAGTGATGAATAGCTACTTGGTTAGACCAATGAGTATAACCCATGCTAGTCTTAGAGAATCGATGATACCTGAACACATCAATTAGTCGCATAGAGAAGATTTTAATACATTCATAATTACAAATGTAGAAATGCTCACTAGTCATGATCCAATCACAAGTTCTCTCATACTATAAATCATATTACAAACATTTAATAAGTGGGTTTAAGATCTAATCAAATACATATAGAATGTTTACTCAAATAGTGAATCTTTGTATTTCTATTAAATACTACATACTATAAGATGATTACCTTAGGGCACCTCTCAAATATAACATTAATAGTAATTCTAAAGAAAATTATTTGTTAATTAAATTAAAAATCATTAATTAAGTCATTACCTAAATCATCATTTTCTCCATTGCGGACTCTTGACGGCCGACAGTTTGCAGCAGTGTCATCGCACAGCTAGGAGGAGGGATAGTTGTTATCCTACCGCAAGTGGACGATTACATCTTGAGTACTAAAAAGTTATCAATTCCACAAGGATTGGTTGAGTTCCCACAGTGAGCTATCTAAATGATTGAAATGTTTGTAAACGATTGCACTAAGAGAAAGAGATAGAGAAGTGGAAGAGAGAATTGAGAATAATTGTGAGGAAATTGGTCAAGGGGAATGCTCTAGGAGTTCAGTTTCATTGTGATGTTAATTAATACCCTATGTATTACCTATGTCCTATCCTCTATCCTTATACACAAGTAGGAAGTCTAAATAATTGCATACACTCCCCCGTGATGGTCATATCAGAGTCTTATGCCAATTGCTATCCGATGCCACTAAGCAGCCAAGGTAACCTAGGAAGACCGCTTAATGGGATACCCTATATCACTTAGAGGCCCCAGCCAACCAATTACTAGATTACACAAGAAATTTATTAACACAGGATTAGAGATAATTCATTAAGTCTAATTAGACATTTCCAATAAAGAATTGATCTCTCTTTCAAGATGACACTCTCGAAACATCTGTTTAAATGGATACCCTCCTATCACATGGCTCCCACGGTCATATGATATATGGCATCCCCTCTACGAGGTAAGCAATCAATACATCCATTCCATTAAATATTAAATTTAAGCATAAAGACACCACACACACATTTAATCAAATGGATATAAGGCATAAACATGTTATTTGAATAAGACATTTGAAAATCTATAGAGTTAGCATCAATCACACATCACAATTACACCCTTAATCCCAGAAGAAGGTGGATCTACTCCATAACAAGAGAAACTAGGACACAGAAATTACAAGCCTCTACTCGAATCTAAGAGAAAGGAGAAAGAAGGCTTATCTAATATGTTGAATAGTCTTCGGATCCAATCCTTTACTTTTGGAGGTGAAGGAGAAGATCTAAACGACTTCAGATCATCAATCAGAGTGTGAATGAGGAGAATATCTTGGCCAAGTGAGTCTTCACAATAAGAAAACTCTTAATCCCCTCAAAAGGGGAAGAACAACCCTTTTATAGGTGTGGACACGACCCCTGCCTGGGTCCTATCACGTCTATGCCTCATGGGCACGGCCACACTCTAGTTTTCCAAAATAGGGGAGGCATGATGGTGTGGATTCCAAACGAGGTTGACCAATTCGATTGTGGACTTATCATTATTGTCGTTGGATTCAAACTCCTATGATTGTAGTTTAACTCTCATCTTTTTCTTGTTCTCCTTTACTTTCCCTACAAAAAGAGGCATACCCTTCTTGCCTTGATTTGTTTTAGTCTGCTCATGGATATCAAGTTTAGAAAAGAGTTGGTCAAATTTAATTTTTGAGAGATCCTGGAAAACTTTGTAAACATAGATGATCAATGCACACAAGGTGTTTCTAGGGAAATCTCTCAGCACATACCTTATGCCACTATTTGTCCAATTATGTGTAGTCTACTAAGAATGTTCTGGAGTCAAGCATTGAATTGATTAATAGATTCTCCTTCATACATGGTTATGTTGTATAAATTATTAAAAAGTAAATCCCTTTTGCTTACCTTAGTGTCGGATGTCCCTTCATAGAGTTTGATTAGTTTATTCCTAAGATCTTTCACGCTGATAAAGGGGCTAACCTGACTAAGCTCCTCATTGTGGTTAAGCCACATTGGAGAGTTTAAATTGCTTAAACATTATCTTCTATTTGCTTCTTTAGGTTTGGATCCTAGTCTTGGCAATCCATTGGACTTCTATCTGATTTGGTAGGCAGGGTGAACCTAATCTAGATCAAGATCCACATTATCATCTAAGTCTTTAGGTGGAACTCCATGTGGCTCTTCCAATAACCGAAGTTATCTTTGGTGAAGAGCGGGGGATGAGCTGTGTTGTAGCACTCTTGGTGTGCCATTTAGAATCTTGCACACAATAAGCAAAACAACGATGTTCTAAGACTCAGTCTTAGATTAGTAGTGTGGAAAGAATAGAGTACCCGAAGGGAAAAAATCGCTCGAGTAGTGTTGCACCAATTTCGAGCAGTTTTGAAAAATAAAAAATTTATCAAAAAAGGTTATTGCACTAATTCTGACTAATAATTAAACTAAAAACTAATGAAGAAAATAAGCTCAAATGATGGTTACACTAATTTTGAGCACCCCGCTCTAAAACCAATTGTTGGATCGAGATAGCACTGGAGGTGGTGAATAGTGCACTTTGTACATGTTAAAAATCATACTAAAATAAAGTCGTGTAGTAGAATATTAAGAAACGAGTAGAAGGGAGACATTTTAGTTTTTACTTAGTTCACAACCTCGTGGCTACTACTCCAAGGCCAGCAGTGAGTTTGACATCTTTCATTAGGCAATCACTATTAACCTTCTTCTCAAAAGAGAAGAAAACTCATTTCTTTTACAAACATAGGGTTTGGTAACAAACCTACCAACCCTTGGAATATTTTATCGCAAAAAAAAAAAAGAGTGTAATAGAAAGAAACAAATCCAGTGTGACTAAAACCTAGGCTCGTTAAAGCACGTAGCGGAGTCTCATCATTATTGTATCATTAAATCTTGAGCATAGTAGTGTTTCGGAGTCTCGGAACTGTAATAGAGCACTTGAAGGGTTAGAGAGATAATATTGAAGATGTTGTTCGAGGCATCTTTTATAGGAAGATCCGAGTGCCTGAACCAGCCCTAGGTACCCCCTGCAAGGGTTATCTAATTTGACTCCCTTATTGAGTTATCCAACTCTAGGTGTCTAAATCGCTTCTGAGCACTTGATTTGCTGACATGGAGATAACTAGACAAAGTTTTATCTGCATCGAATTTATACCATCCTAAGTACTTGAATCCCTCTTAGACATCTAGAAGCTAACATGCACCTCCTAATCATGACATGCCACCTTATCTGGATGTGGCTTGGACTTCGAATTGTCCCAGCGCCTAGATCCACTCGGGGCGCTCTAACTTTCGGTCACTTGGATCCAGTCCGGGTGCCTAGAGTTTCCTTTTTCCTGCCAACTCCCATCTGTAGCTTCCTGCATTATAGTGTTAGCGCAAGCATAATTATGATTATGATTGACTTCTTTCCAATTATCCGGTCTCAACTTTAGGTTTCCCTCACCACTTCACTCGAGAGAGTTTACCTAATGTCAAACCTAGGTCTACCCGACCTGTTTGGACTTTTACTTAGCTTGATCTTGACTCTTGAGACTTTTGACTAGACGTATGATCTTCGATCCGCCTAGACTTCTGCCTGGTATTCTCAACCCCGAGGCTTTCTACCTAGTGTCCTCCACCCCAAGGCTTCCTATCTGATGTCCTCGCAAGTAATATAAAAGATTATCGTATCCACAGAGACTGGAATAAGCACTAGAAATGCCTCAATGCGAATTAGCTAAACAACTATCCAATTGTTTCAAATGCAAAGTGAAGGTAAACAAATCTAATATTAAAGATCAACAAACAAGAGTTTAGTATTTTTGGGTTATGATAAGGGGAGATTCTAGGAGTTTCGGTTTCTTTGTAAGATTTCTTGAATGTAAATGGTTCACCAATTCTTATCCCTCAATTGCCCAACACTTGTAGAAAGTTGCCGGTTCTCTCTTGCAATAGATAACCGGCTAAGGACTGAAAAATGTATCTAAATATGATCAATTAGACGTGAACCTACGTTGTCCTTACACAGAAGCGCACCTATTACTATGCCTTCCTCGGATATCAACATAGAAGCCCACAACTTATTAATCTATCAAGATATAAGAAACTAATCACAAAATCCATCCTACTCTCTTGAATATTCCTATTTCCTCTTCAAGATTATCTCTCAAACGTCCTTACACGGGCTTGCACCTGTCACGTGGATCCCTCGGATGATCGAGTGAGAGTTTATCTTTACTAAGTCCACAAGAAATCCAAACAATCAATCAAGAATGAGAATTAAGCACAAATCACCATTAATCATTCAAGATCTAATTGATACAAGCAAGATAATGTCATTGAAACAAAAAATTGGCAAATCTATAAGAGATTGCATCAATCCATCATACAAATACTCCCTTAATCCTAGAATACAAGATCTACTCCATGAATCGAGGAAGAATACCCGAAGAAATAAAGATTACAAGCATTTCTTAAATCCCCAATCCAAGAAACCAAGAAAAGGGGGAAAGAGAAAACTTATCTACGAAGAAGCCTCGTCTTCGGATCCAATCCTCGCTCCGGAGTCGAAATCGTCAAGAACTCCCCTCGAATCGCCCAGAAATCCTCCCAAGAAAGGGAGGAAACCACCAAATCTTGCCTTCTCCCAAAGGGGGAGAGATCCCCTTTCAATTCATGAAAGAGGGTTTAAATAGAGGAGGAAATCGGGCGCAACACGACCCCGTGACACGGCCGTGTGAGATTCACACGGCCATGTCCAGTTCCTTCTCTGCCAAAATTGCACGACCGTGTGACTCACACGGCCAGGACCCTTCTTTTCTCTGGAAATGCTACACGGTCGTGTGGTGCACACGGCCAGGACCCTTCTTTTCTCTGGAAATGCTACACGGCCGTGTGGTGCACACGACCACCACCTGCTTGGCCTCTGGAAACCTCACACGGCCGTGCAGATCTACACGGCCATGTAAGGCATCTGCTCTAATTTCTTCAAATCAAGACACGGCCGTGTGAGATTCACACGGCCATGTCCTCTTCCCTTCCTGTTAAATCTACACGGCCGTGTGTGGTACACGGCCTGATGCTTTCTCCCTTCAATTCCTTCCAAGCTTGTCCGAGGACGCATAATCTTCACCAATTTCGACTCCTGTGTACAGAAAATGCACAAAAAGCAGATCTCCGAACCAAAAGAGTAAATATGCTGAAAGGAAAGCTGGAAGTATAAAAGTGCATAGATCAAGCATGCTCAAAGTATGTAAATGTGCGTAAAAACATGCATAAAAGAGTATATAATCTACGCACATCACACCCCCAGACTTAAACCTTTACTTGTCCTCAAGCAAAATGCTGCAGTCTAAATTCATATGTTCTACAACACATTCATAAAACCTAGTGCACTTTCCTAACTCTATCAAAAAGTTTCATTAACAAGCGTGATCATGGAAATAAGTAAAGTATGGTTCAAGCATAAGAATCTTGTGCACAGTTTAAAAGTAACTCAACACCCTTCAAGTTTCAATCCATGTCCTAGTCAAGTCGTCATCAAATTTGAATTCCTAGTGTTTCCAGTGAAAGACAAGTAACCAGTGATAGACAATTACTCACCATTCACTTGGTTCATATTTCTCAACTAACCCAAGGTCTCAAAGGTGTGCTCAATCTCAAGGGAAGCTAGGCAGTCATTTCCCCAATAACCTAACTCGGTCTCAAAGGGGTGACTTGCTAGATTCCACTCATGACAACTGTTTTTTTATATCCCTTTTTTTTTTTATAAGTGTTTGCATTGTGCAAAACTTATTCACAAATGTACTTTTAGCACACATATTGGGATATTTTGATTTTTCCAAATGAGCTTTAATGATTTGAGCCTCATCCAGTAACCAAAATGAAAGTTGAGAAATCACCATGGAAACCAAGTACTAAGCAAACAAGATGAATCATGACTATTTCAATGACATCAACTATTCAAGCATCAAGCACAAGTGTAGTGAAGATAAAATCCTTAAGGTTGAACCAAAACTAAAACTCATCACCATAAGATTCTTAGCTTATTAATGCTTCCCAAGATAGAAAAAAGAACTACACAAAGTTTACTACTAGCATCATTCGAACATCATGAATCAAGACAATAATCGTGCTAACATTTCACTTGAATCCAAGAAAGCATATAAGTGAAGATTTGATGTTCTCAAAATTGCCATGATTATTTCAAAAACAAGCAAAAATAAAGCAACAAGCAATGAAAATAAGAACCAACATGAAAAACTAACAAAAACTAAAAACTGACAACCCCATGACAGTACTTTTCATCGTCCGATGAAATCAATATGGTGGAGGAGGTGGAGGTGGACGAGGGAAAGGAGGTCTACGACGTGGTTGGCCAATAGGAAAACTAGGAAAACCTGGAATCTCACCCAAGGATCTATGATACTCATATAAAGCATCTACTTGTTGGCTAGAAAGCATCATGCTCTACATAAAATCTCTCATCCTAGCCTGATCAGTATCATAATCCTGCACAAACTCAGCCACTTGACCTTGAAAATTCCTCGTAAACTGAAAATGATTTTGTACCTCCCTAAACTGATCATCAGATAAAGAGAAGCGCCCCTCCAACATTTTTCGTTGGGCATCTTGCTTCTCATGAAGTGATTCTAGAGACGTACGAAAATCTAAAAAATCAAACCTAGAAGATCCCGTGCCATATGCAAAAGAATGCCTAGCAGACTCCATAAAACTAGAAGGTTGCGGGTGTCCAGATGACGAGGGCTCATGATGTGGCTCAGTGTCTCCAGGTATAGAAGGGTTATCCTCAAAATCTAACTCAGAAATTACCCAATTAGCCGGGTTACGAATAGTAGTTCATTCAGGAAAAGGAAGGGGTAAAGGAGAACCACTCCTCCTAGGAAACGCGAAACCATTCTCATCCCGAACGATTATTTTCATAGCAAGACATGCATCAATGTCAATCATGTCATTACCATGAATTATTTCCAACCCATCAACATCAAGATTTAAATTATAATCTATTCGGGTAATCAAACCATCAAAAATAATTGATCCCGATGATGCCTTAGCAGATCTTAATAAGGTTTGAACAAAATGAAAACCAGAATCAAATTAAATCTTATAAAGCATAGCCCATAAAGCATAAAGCTCTATCTTTTTAACCACCCCATCACTCTCTCCCCTACCAAAAATAGTTTTACTCATGACTCTATGTAGATACCTAAAGATGGGGTTTTGCATATGGGAGGCCTTAGCTCTTGAAGGCTCATAAGGTTGATCTAACCCAGTTATTGCATTCCAAAAATGATTCCAATTAAACCTTGGATTAAACCTACGAGGGCTACCGGTGGTTAATCCAAAACAAGAATTAAAGTCACTAAATGCCCATAGAAATTCTTGATTCATTAGTCTAAATGAGATTTTTCCAAAATAATCATCTTCATTAGTAAAATGGACATCCAATGAACTTAAAAATTCCAAAACAAGACGAGGATATGTAGGCAAATGTGTGTACATAATATCACTCCAATCCAAAAACCCAATCATCAAATCTACATCTTCCCTAATTCCAAGCATATCAAGAACAGTTGGGTCCATATATCTAGTACACACTATCTTTCTATTGACAAGAATTACAAATCTAGTTACTTGATCATCATTTCTAAACACAATATTGAATTCATTGTCATTACCTTCGTTGCGTGAAGTCCTTTTGCCTTTGCCCTTCACTGGTTGTTTTCCTTTGTCCCTTGATGGCTCCTTCTCTTTGTCTCCACTGGATCCACCACCTCCCCTGCGAAGTTTCTTCAAAATGTTAGACATCTTGATGAGTTTAGATAGGGGAAGAATTATATAGGGTTGAAAAAATGGAACTCAAAGAACAAAACTTCAAAGAGCAAAGATCTTAGGTTAGGAGAATAAAAAGTCCAAGTCTTAGAGAGGAGGAGAATCCGGATCTAAGAGATCTTGAGAGATTAGAGAGGAGTTTTAAGAGATTGGGAGAGAAAGAGATGTTTTGGAAAGTTGGGGGTGTGCGGAACACGGCCAAGATCTGACAAGGCTTTAATAACTCTCCTACACGGGTCGTGCAGATCCACACGGCCTCCCCCTCTTCCTTCTCTGGATTCTTCGCACGGCCGTGTCTGGGACACGGCCTCTCCATCTTTCTTCTCGGGATTCTTTGCACGGCCATGTTTGGGACATGGCCTAGTCCTTTTTCTCCTCGGGAGATCCTACACGGCCGTGTCTGGATGACACGGCCCAAGCACTTCCCTTCTCTGCAACCTTTGCCTGGTCGTGTATAGCACACGGCCGGGCTCTGTTTTGCACCTAACCTGAAAACAAAATCAAAAGAATGCATCAAACTAAAAGAAATTAAAATACGAATCAAAACTAACTAAAAGAACCCTTGGGTTGCCTCCCAAGAAGCGCTTTCTTAAGGTCTTTAGCTCGACCAAACTTGATCATTCACTTCTTTTCCTCGCCCTTGGAGGACAGATATACTTTTCGTTTTTGTTGGGAGATCTTTTCCCAACATCTTCCACCACATTGTCTCCTTCGTTTGGTGGCCTTCCATGAGGATGAAAATTCCATTCCTCAAGTTTATAAACGCTTGTCCTGCTACAAGCATTTAAAAGAGACGAGACATGGTTAGAGATATTAGATAAATCATATTCCAACCTTTCCTTACCAATTACCAAAGAAAGCTTATGATTTTTGACATCAATTATAGCTCCAGCTGTAGCAAGGAAAGGTCTTCCTAATATGATAGGAATCCTGGGGTCCTCTTCCATGTCCAACACGACAAAATCTGTGGGAATAACATTCCCATCCACCTCTACTGGCACATCTTCTATAATACCCAAAGGGTACCTGCAGGAATGATCGGCAAGTTGAAGTGCCATAGTAGTAAGTTTAATGTTTTTGAGACCTAATTTATTACAAATTGAATAGGGAATGAGGCTAACACTTGCCCCCAAATCACAAAAAGCTTTTTCAAAAAATTCTTTTCCTATGTTGCAAGGAATATAAAAGCTCCCTGGGTCCTTTAGTTTTGGGGAAGTGTTCTTCTCCAAAATAGCACTACATTCCTCACTAAGCGCAATGGTCTCAACCTCTCCTCTTCTTCTCTTGTTTGACATGAGATCCTTCAGGAATTTGGCAAATCTAGGCATTTGAAGAATAGCATCAATAAGAGGTACCTCTACACAAATTTCCTTAACTTTTTCTAAAAACTTGCCAAATTCTTCATCTTTCTTGAGCATTGTAAGTCTCTGAGGAAAAGGGACAACTTTGCTCTGATGGTTCAGTGGAAGAGTCTCTTCAACCTCAATAGTACTCTCCTCATTAGCTTGAATCTGATTTGGTATAAGAGGAGAGAGCTCTTCTTCTTTTTGTATCTCTTTTGGAGCAGTCACTTGGGAGTCTCCCAAGCTCCGTCCGCTCCTAAGCTCAATTCTATTGCAATGCTCCATAGGATTCACATCAGGTTTTCCTGGAAGTTTTCCTGGTGCTCTGGATGATGAGGAAGCTAGTTGGGCAATTTACTATCCTGGATCTTTTGATGCTTTTCAGAATTATCCATTCTCTGAATGAGCTTTGCTAAATCTTGCTTCATTTCATTCTGACTTGAGATAATTTCTTCAAGCATCTTTTCAATATTTGACTTTGGTAAGCCTTGAGAAGATAGATGTTGAAAATTTTGTTGCCCAGCTTGAAAATTTGGTCTTGCCCCCATAGATGGTCCTTGATCTTGATTATTTCTGTAAGAAAAATTGGGATGGCTCTTCCATCCAGGGTTATAAGTATTTGAGTATGGGTTGTTCTGCCTTTGATTGTAACTCATGATTGCATCACATTGTTCCAGTTGATTGATTTGTGCAGTGATAGCTCCCAATGGACATGAGTCATTTGAGTGCTCTGAACTCCCACATACTTCACAAGATGTACTAATAGCATTGACCATATTAGCACTAGTCCCCATATTCTCAAATTTCTTTGTAAGAGCGTCCAATTTTGCAGACAAAAGAGTGACTGCATCTACATCAAACTTCCCTGATGCTTTAATTGTTGGGTTTACAGAAGAATAGCCACCACTTCTTTCATTTGCCCATTGATGATGATTTTGTGCTACACTGTCAATAATTTCTTCAGCTTCATCTAAACTTTTATTCATAAGTGCCCCTCCAGCAGTTGAATCAAGGGACACTTTGGTATGATAGTTGATACCATTATAAAAAGTGTGCAACACTAACCATCTTTCCAACCCATGATGTGGGCATTGTCTGAGCATACTATTATATCTATCCCATGCTTTAAAAAGAGATTCTGAGTCAGTTTGCTTGAAGCTTGCAATTAAATTCCTCATATGAGCTGTTTTGCTTGGTGGATAGAATTTATCAAGAAACTGTTGCTCACACTGCTCCCAAGTGGTGATGCTATTAGGGGCCAAAGAATTCAGCCATTGCTTTGCCCTATCTCTTAAAGAAAACCCAAATAATAATAATCTAACTGCTTCTGAAGGAACTCCATTCATTTTCATGGTACCACATATTTCATAAAAGACCTCTAAGTGTTGATTGGGGTCTTCATGAGGTCCTCCACCAAATTGGTTCTTCTGCACCATAGATATAATTGCGGGTTTGATCTCAAAGTTATTAGCTTCCACTGGAGGTCTTGAAATACTAGATCGAAAACCTCTTGCATAAGGTGCTGCATAATCCTTGAGTGGTCTATTCGCCATGTTCAAATGTTCATGTTCTTCAATTTGCCTTTGCAGAATTCTTCTTTTATGGAAAGTTCTGTCAATCTCAGGGTCAAAAGGAAAGAATTCCCCTGCAAAGTTAGATCTTCGCATACACAAGAACAAGATAGCAAATGACAATTCAACAGAAAAAGAAAAGAAAAATAAAAGAATCAAAAATGCAGAATTGAATTTGTACAAAAAGAATTAACAAAAGTAAAAGTTATACAAGAAAGTAAAAACATAAATCTAATGATTAGTTACAACTATGCAATATGAAAGGAAAATAAATGTTATGTTTAGTCTAACTCAATTGATAATTCCTAATGTTATAGCGCAGTCCCCGGCAACGGCGCCAAAAACTTGTTACACTCCGCAAGTGTACGGAAATGTCGCAAGTAATATAAAAGATTATCGTATCCACAGGGACTGGAATAAGCACTAGAAATGCCTCAATGCGAATTAGCTAAACAACTATCCAATTGTTTCAAACGCAAAGTGAAGGTAAACAAATCTAATATTAAAGATCAACAAACAAGAGTTTAGTGTTTTTGGGTTATGATAAGGGGAGATTCTAGGAGTTTCGGTTTCTTTGTAAGATTTCTTGAATATAAATGGTTCACCAATTCTTATCCCTCAATTGCCCAACACTTGTAGAAAGTTGCCGGTTCTCTCTTGCAATAGATAACCGGCTAAGGACTGAAAAATGTATCTAAATATGATCAATTAGACGTGAACCTACGTTGTCCTTACACAGAAGCGCACCTATTACTATGCCTTCCTCGGATATCAACATAGAAGCCCACAACTTATTAATCTATCAAGATACAAGAAACTAATCACAAAATCCATCCTACTCTCTTGAATATTCCTATTTCCTCTTCAAGATTATCTCTCAAACGTCCTTACATGGGCTTGCACCTGTCACGTGGATCCCTCGGATGATCGAGTGAGAGTTTATCTTTACTAAGTCCACAAGAAATCCAAACAATCAATCAAGAATGAGAATTAAGCACAAATCACCATTAATCATTCAAGATCTAATTGATACAAGCAAGATAATGTCATTGAAACAAGAAACTGGCAAATCCATAAGAGATTACATCAATCCAACATACAAATACTCCCTTAATCCTAGAATACAAGATCTACTCCATGAATCGAGGAAGAATACCGAAGAAATAAAGATTACAAGCATTTCTTAAATCTCCAATCCAAGAAACCAAGAAAAGGGGGAAAGAGAAAACTTATCTACGAAGAAACCTCGTCTTCGGATCCAATCCTCGCTCCGGAGTCGAAATCGTCAAGAACTCCCCTCGAATCGCCCAGAAATCCTCCCAAGAATGGGAGGAAACCACCAAATCTTGCCTTCTCCCAAAGGGGGAGAGATCCCCTTTCAATTCATGAAGGAGGGTTTAAATAGAGGAGGAAATCGGGCGCCACACGGCCCCGTGACACGGCCGTGTGAGATTCACACGGCCATGTCCAGTTCCTTCTCTGCCAAAACTGCACGGCCGTGTGACTCACACGGCCAGGACCCTTCTTTTCTCTGGAAATGCTACACGGCCGTGTGGTGCACACGGCCAGGACCCTTCTTTTCTCTGGAAATGCTACACGGTCGTGTGGTGCACACGGCCACCACCTGCTTGGCCTCTGGAAACCTCACACGGCCGTGTAGATCTACACGGCCATGTAAGGCATCTGCTCTAATTTCTTCAAATCAAGACACGGCCGTGTGAGATTCACACGGTCATGTCCTCTTCCCTTCCTGTTAAAACTACACGGCCATGTGTGATACACGACCTGATGCTCTCTCCCTTCAATTCCTTCCAAGCTTGTCCGAGGACGCATAATCTTCACCAATTTTGACTCCTGTGTACAGAAAATTCACAAAAAGCAGATCTCCGAACCAAAAGAGTAAATATGCTGAAAGGAAAGCTGGAAGTATAAAAGTGCATAGATCAAGCATGCTCAAAGTATGTAAATGTGCGTAAAAACATGCATAAAAGAGTATATAATCTACGCACATCAACTTTCCTATAAACTTGATAAGCATATTGATATGCGTAGATTATATATATTATTTTGTATAGTTTAACACACATCTTTCTGTATTCATTACTTATAATCTGTGCTTTTGCACCCTTTATCTTGTTGATTTTGACATAATTATTATTTTACGTTCAGAGATCTTCTTGATATCTATTTTCATTTTTAGGAGTAGTTTAGAATGAAAAAAGATTCAAAAGATGTAAAAGAAGATCCTTTGAAGAAGACTACAACCTAGCCATATCTCACCCGTGGTGAGGAAAGCAAAGGGATTAGACCTGAGAAAATTTCGGAGCTAAATTGGACTTGGTCATGCCTTGACGCATGACCAAGAGAAGCTCCAAAAGGAAGGTTGTGCCTAAAGGCACATCTAAGGAACTAAAGAAGACACAGGTCATGCCAAATGGCACTGCCAGGAAGGAGAGTCGGCACAAAAAGAAGATTGGTCGTTCCAAATGGCATGACCAAGAGTCAACTCATGCAGATTTCTATAACAAAATTAGTTTTAGCCATGTCATGAGGCATGTGCATGCCTCTAAAAATTAGAAAAGTGCATGTTTGAAGATTAGGTCGTGCCAAATGGCACGGTCCAAAAGGCTAAAATAAAGTAGTCTTTGCTCTGGCCGTGCCAATTGGCATGGCCAAGAAGCCAGAGCTAACTCTGGCTGTGCCAAATGGCACGACCAAGCTATGTGACCAGAGCCAACCTGGCTTTGGCCGTGCCAAATGGCAAGGCCAAATAACCTAAGAGTCGCTTGGCCCATGCCAAATGGCACGGGTCATGCCCCTAGGCACAGGACATGCCTCTAGGCATGGCTACCCTATACCTCCACCTCTATATAAGGGGCACTTCATCCCCTTTACAGAGGAGAAAGTTCCAAGGCAGAAGGAGACCCCCTAGGTTGAATCTTTGCACCAGGAGTCATCATCTAGATGATCTAAGGCCGTTCTACTGCTCCATCCTCATTGACACCCCAAGATCTGCATCCAAAGACTTCACTCGACAGCAAAGCAAAAGCTTCTTCTCCCCTTCCTTTGGGTTTTCAAAGTTTCTATCATTTTGAGTTCTTGGATTGTATTTCTTTTCCTATCATGGAGTAGATCTACATTATTCTAGGATGTAGAGAGTAATTATAATGTGTGGATGATGTAAACCTCTATGAACTTACCAATATCCTTGTTTAATGAAGCTTTTATGGCACTTATTCTATTTAATGAAATGCTTGCAAGAAGGCTTTCTCTATAGACCAGAATTTATCTATGTAGATTGCATTTTTATATGCGTAGATCTAATTTCTATACTAGATACATTCCTGTGTATCTCGATCTGAGCATGAATCTTAAGTTTCATTGAATTGATATATAGATTGTTATCTCGTTTGAGTGTATATTCTGATATAGCTCGGCATGACTTTAGGATGCTTGTTTAACGTTGAGTATCTAAGGTAACTATACTTCTATATGGATCATAACCTCCTAAGAAAGAACAATTCTATATATGGATGAGTTTTTCACTTGACCTAATGGGCTTTTCCTAATCATATACTATGCAAGTGACCTACGTCATTTAGAGATATAGAACCGGGGTAGGCCTTGTGACAGGAGATACTCTACTAAAAATCCAGACTCTCTAAGTTACTTTTTAACTTGATGGCATACTGGTTACTAGCAGGGAAAGTATTATGTTACACCATCATGGGGTGGTAATCGATAGAAATTTAGACCATCCTACAAACATAAAAGTGGAGAACTAGGATTGAACAAATTCATAGCACAACATTCACCATTATAATGAAACTGAAATCCTAGAACATCTTCTTGAATTAAGGGCTTCCTCAATTATCTTTCCTCTATTTTCACATTTTAGTTGATAATCTCAAATCAAGCAATTATTGATATTGACTAGTTAAATTTGAAGTGTGGAACTAATTAACGTTAGATCCTCAGTCCTCGTGGGATCGACTTATATAAATTTTATTACTTGACGACACCCTTGCGCTTACGGGAACACATCAAGTATTTGGTGTCGTTGTCAGGGATGGTGTACTTTAAATCTAGTTAGTTTACATTAGAGTTTGTCTAGACAATTCTTTAATTATTTAATTCTTTCATTCTTTATTCTTTATTCATTACCCTTGTACTTTCATTATCTATTCCATATTCTTTCATTCATTATTCTTTATGCCTTATTTTTTTATCTTTGAATTATATTTCCTTTTCTATATTTTATTTTCTATCCTGCATTTTCTTTCTTATTTGTTTTAGATTTTGTTACTTCATGTCTATCTACTTCTAACGCATTCCCATTCAGATAGACATGGACTCCTTGAAGGCGAACCTGATTGCTCTAATTCATAGGTTCAACAAAAATGCTAATATGAATTCTTATATTATTTTTTGTGATTTTTATTTTGAACAAGTCATGTGGAGAATACTTGTCCATCACTATTTGACCGTTCCTTGTGGGTTTCCCTCTCCAACTACAACCAATGGCTGAAGCAAGGTTAGTATTAGGTTTGTAAAGTAATGGGTCATTCCATTGCAACTTGTTTAAGGATAAATAATCTGGCGAAATCATTTGAAGAACTTGAAAGAAAGTTCAATGAAATCCTATTAAAATTCACACTCTCAAATATCCAGCTGGAGCAAACCCTAAAATTTTTTGAAAATAATCAACAAGAAGGAAGGCAGAATTATTTTAGCCTAACAATGGAAGTTCAACCACCATCTCAAAAAGATAGATTGGAAAAGATGGTGGAAGAAATTTTGGCCAGTTAAGCTCCAATGCTCATAGATATAAATCAAATGATTAAGAGCAACAATGTAGACTCATCTTATACTGAAATTCCAACTCTACTCTCAACTTGGGAGGGCCCTTAGATGAGCATTATACATGAATATGAGCTTGAGGAACAAGATATAGAAGCTTCTTCCCACACCTTGGAAGATAGATTATGGGAAATGTGGGAAAGCTTCAAATCCTCCTAGGCTTAATCAAATGAGATGAATGATGATAATGTAAATGAGCTTGGGGCAAATAAAATAGAGAATTTGACAGAGGAGTGCACTGTTCTAATTTCAATACCTCCCTATTGACAATAATCAAGAAGAATCTTCCCTTTGTCCTACTATTGATGAAGTTGTGGAAGGAAGTGTAGAAGAAATGGCCTAAGCAGCATTTCCTTGGTTCACACAATAATTTGATTTTATAGATGATGCAAGACTAGATATAAATGATGAGAGTAATGTAGGGACTTATGCAATGGGATGTAAAGTCCCAAGAATCATTTCCTTCAATAACACTCATGCTCAATGATGTGCGTAGATTATATACTCTTTTATGCACGTTTTTACGCACATTTACATACTTTAAGCATGCTTGATCTATGCATTTGTATACTTCCAGCTTTCCTTTTAGCATATTTACTCTTTTGGTTCGGAGATCTGCTTTTTGTGCATTTACTGTACGCAGGGGTCGATTTGGTGAAGAATTTACATCTTTGGGCAAGCCTTGGAGGAAACAAAGGGAGAAAGCACCAGGCCGTGTACCTCACACGGCCATGCACTGGGATGGAGCTCGGGCCGTGTGGAGTTTTGGCACCAGCAGAAGAGGAAGATGACATGGCCGTGTGAACCTCACACGGCCGTGTCAAGATTTGAAGCCAACCAGAGCAGAAGCCTTACATGGCCGTGTGGATCTACACGGCCAGTGAGGTTTCGAGACCAAGCAGTGCCGTGGTCTGTGTGCACCACACGTGTAACATTTCCAGAGACCAGCGTGTGGCTATGTGCACCACACTACTGTATCATTTCCAGAGAGCGAGGGTTCGGCGTGTGGAGTCACACTAGTGCAGGTGTTAGCAGAGAGGAACTGGACATGGCTGTGAATCTCACACTGCCGTGTCACGGGCCGTGTGGCGCGAATTCCTCCTCTATTTAAACCCTTCTTCATGAATTGAAAGAGGATCTCCCTTTGGGAGAAAGCAAGATTTGGTGGTTTCCTCCCATTCTTGGGAGGATTTCTGGGCGATTCTAAGGGAGATTTCGACGATTCCGGCTCCGGAGCGAGGATTGGATCCGAAGACAAGGCTTCTTCGTAGATAAGTTTTCTCTTCTCCCCTCTTCTTGTTTTCTTGGATTGGGGATTCAAGGAATGCTTGTAATCTCTATTTCTTCGGATTTTCTTCCTCGATTCATGGAGTAGATCTTGTATTCTAGGATTAAGGGAGTATTTGTATGATGGATTGATGTAATCTCTTATGGATTTGCCATTTTCTTGTTTCAATGACATTATCTTGCTTGTATCAATTAGATCTTGAATGATTGATGGTGGTTTGTGCTTAATTCTCATTCTTGATTGATTGTTTGGATTTCTTATGGACTTGGTAGGGATAAACTCTCACTCGATCATCCGAGGGATCCACGTGACAGGTGCAAGCCCGTGTAAGGACGTTTGAGAGATAATCTTGAAGAGGAAACAGGGATATTCAAGAGAGTAGGATGGATTCTATGATTAGCTTCTTGTATCTTTATAGATTAATAAGGTGTGGGCTTCTATGTTGATATCCGAGGAAGGCATAGTAATAGGTGCGCTTCTATGTAAGGACAACGTAGGTTCATGTCTAATTAATCCTATTTAGATACATTTCTTAGTCCTTAGCCGGTTGTCTATTGCAAGAGGGAACCGGCAACTTTCTACATGCTTGGCAATTGAGGAATAAGAATTGGTGAACCATTTACATCCAAGAAATCTTACAAAGAAACCGAAACTCCTAGAATCTCCCTTTATCATAACCCAAAACACTAAACTCTTGTTTGTTGATCTCTAATATTAGATTTGTTTACCTTTACTTTGCTTTTGAAATGACTGGATAGTTGTTTAACTAATTCGCATTGAGACATTCCTAGTGCTTATTCCAGTCCCTGTGGATACGATAATCTTTTATATTACTTGCGACATTTCCGTACACTTGCGAAGCGTAACAAGTTTTTGGCGCCGTTGCCGGGGACTGCGCTATAACATTAGGAATTATCAATTAAGATAGACTAAACATAACATTTGTTTTCCTTTCATATTGCATAGTTGTAACTAATCATTAGATTTCTGTTTTTTTTTACTTTCTTGTATAACTTTCACTTCTTGCTAATTCTTTGTGTACAAATTCAATTCTGCATTTTTTATTCTTTTATTTTTCTTTTTTGTTGAATTGTCAATTTTTATCTTGTTCTTGTGTATGCGAAGATCTAACTTTGCAGGGGAATTCTTTCCTTTTGACCCTGAGATTGATAGAACTTTCCATAAAAGAAGAATTCTGCAAAGGCAAATTGAAGAACAGGAACATTTGAACATGGCAAATAGACCACTCAAGGACTATGCAGCACCCTATGCAAGAGGTTTCCGATCTAGTATTTCAAGACCTTCAGTGGAGGCTAATAACTTTGAGATCAAACCCGCAATCATATCTATGGTGCAGCAGAACCAATTTGGTGGAGGACCTCATGAAGACCCCAATCAACATTTAGAGGTCTTTTATGAAATATGTGGGACCATGAAAATGAATGGAGTTCCTTCATATGCAGTTAGATTACTGTTATTTGGGTTTTCTCTAAGAGATAGGGCAAAGCAATAGCTGAATTCTTTGGCCCCTAATAGCATCACCACTTGGGAGCAGTGCGAGCAACAGTTTCTTGATAAGTTCTACCCACCAAGCAAAATAGCTCATATGAGAAATTTAATTGCAAGCTTCAAGCAAACTGACTCAGAATCTCTTTTTGAAGCATGGGATAGATATAATAGTATGCTCAGACAATGCCCACATCATGGGTTGGAAAGATGGTTAGTGTTGCACACTTTTTATAATGGTATCAATTATCATACCAAAGTGTCCCTTGATTCAGTTGTTGGAGGGGCACTTATGAATAAAAGTTTAGATGAAGCCGAAGAAATCATTGAAAGTGTAGCACAAAATCATCATCAATGGGCAAATGAAAGAAGTGGTGGCTACTCCTCTGTAAACCCAATAATTAAAGCATCATGGAAGTTTGATGTAGATGCAGTCACTCTTTTGTCTGCAAAATTGGATGCTCTTACAAAGAAATTTGAGAACATGGGGACTAGTGCTAATATGGTCAATGCTATTAGTACATCTTGTGAAGTATGTGGGAGTTCAGAGCATTCAAATGACTCATGTCCATTGGGAGCTATCACTGCACAAATCAATCAACTTGAACAATGCGATGCAATCATGAGCTACAATCAAAGGCAGAACAACCCATACTCAAATACTTATAACCCTGGATGGAAAAGTCATCCAAATTTTTCTTACAGAAACAATCAAGATCAAGGACCATCTATGGGGGCAAGACCAAATTTTCAAGCTGGGCAACAAAATTTTCAACATCTATCTTCTCAAGGCTTACCCAAGTCAAATGTTGAAAAGATGCTTGAAGAAATTATCTCAAGTCAGAATGAAATGAAGCAGGATTTAGCAAAGCTCATTCAGAGAATGGATAATTCTGAAAAGCATCAAAAGATCCAGGATAGTCAAATTGCCCAGCTAGCTTCCTCATCATCCAGAGCACCAGGACAGCTTCCAGGAAAACCTGATGTGAATCCTATGGAGCATTGCAATAGGATTGAGCTTAGGAGCGGACGGACCTTGGGAGACTCCCAAGTGACTGCTTCAAAAGGGAAACAAAAAGAAGAAGAGCTCTCTCCTCCTATACCAAATCAGATTCAAGCTAATGAGGAGAATACCATTGAGGTTGAAGAGACTCTTCCGCTGAACCATCAGAGCAAAGCTGTCCCTTTTCCTCAGAGACTTACAATGCTCAAGAAGGATGAAGAATTTGGCAAGTTTCTAGAAAAAGTTAAGGAGATTTGTGTAGAGGTACCTCTTATTGATGCTATTCTACAAATGCCTAGATTTGCCAAATTCCTGAAGGATCTCAAGTCAAATAAGAGAAGAAGAGGAGAGGTCGAGACCATTGCGCTTAGTGAGGAATGTAGTGCTATTTTTGAGAAGAACACTTCTCCAAAACTGAAGGACCTAGGGAGCTTTTATATTCCTTGCAACATAGGGAAAGAATTTTTTGAAAAAGCTTTTTGTGACTTGGGGGCGAGTGTTAGCCTCATTCCCTATTCAATTTGTAATAAATTAGGTCTCAAAAACATTAAACTTACTACTATGGCACTTCAACTTGCTGATCATTCCTGCAGGTACCCTTTGGGTATTATAGAAGATGTGCCAGTAGAGGTGGATGGGAATGTTATTCCCACAGATTTTGTCGTGTTGGACATGGAAGAGGACCCTAGGATTCCTATCATATTAGGAAGACCTTTCCTTGCTACAGCTGGTGCTATAATTGATGTCAAAAACCATAAGCTTTCTTTGGTAATTGGTAAGGAAAAGTTGGAATATGATTTATCTAATATTTCTAACCATGTCTCGTCTCTTTTAAATGCTTGTAGCAGGACAAGCATTTATAAACTTGAGGAATGGAATTTCCATCCTCATGGAAGGCCACCAAATGAAGGAGACAATGTGGTGGAGGATGTTGGGAGAAGATCTCCCAACAAAAACGAAAAGTATGTCTGTCTTCCAAGGGCGAGGAAAAGGAGCGAATGATTAAGTTTGGTCGAGCTTAAGACCTTAAACAAGCGCTTCTTGGGAGGCAACCCAAGGGTTCTTTTAGTTAGTTTTGATTTGTATTGTAATTTCTTTTAGTTTGATGCATTCTTTTGATTCTGTTTGCAGGTTAGGTGCAAAACAGAGTTGGGCCGTGTGCTATACACGGCCAGGCAAAGGTTGCAGAGAAGGGAAGTGTTTGGGCCGTGTCATCCAGACACGGCCGTGTGGGATCTCCCGAGAGGAAAAAGGTATAGGTCGTGTCATAGACACGGCCGTGCAAAGAATTCCGAGAGGAAAGATGGAGAGGCCGTGTCCCAGACACGGCCGTGCGAGGAATCCAGAGAAGGAAGAGGGGGAGGCCGTGTGGATCTACACGGCCCGTGCAAAGAATCCCGAGAGGAAAGATGGGGAGGCCGTGTAGATCTACACGGCCCGTGTGGGAGAACTATTAAAGTCTATCCTACCTCACACGGCCAGATCTTGGCCGTGTTCCGCACACCCCCAACTCTCCAAAACATATCTTTCTCTCCCATTCTCTTAAAAACTCCTCTCTAATCTCTCAAGATCTCTTAGATCCGATTCTCCTCCTCTCTAAGACTCGGACTTTTTGTTCTCTTAACCTAAGATGTTTTGTTCCTTGAGTTCCACAACTCTAGATAATTCTTCCCCTATCTAAACTCGTCAAGATGTCTAATATTTTGAAGAGAATACGCAAAGGAGGTGGTGGATCCAGTGGAGACAAGGAGAAGGAGCCATCAAGGGACAAAGGAAAGCAACCAGTGAAGGGCAAAGGCAAAAGAACTTCACGCAATGAAGGTAATGACAATGAATTCAATATTGTGTTTAGAAATGATGATCAAGTAACTAGATTCGCAATTCTTGTCAATAGAAAGATTGTGTGTACTAGATATATGGACCCAACTGTTCTTGATATGCTTGGAATTAGGGAAGATGTAGATTTGATGATTGGGTTTTTGGATTGGAGTGATATTATGTACACGCATTTGCCTACATATCCTCGTCTTGTTTTGGAATTTTTAAGTTCATTGGATGTCCATTTTACAAATGAAGATGATTATTTTGGAAAAATCTCTTTTAGATTAATGAATCAAGAATTTCTATGGGCATTTAGTGACTTTAATTCTTGTTTTGGAATAACCACCGGTAGCCCTCGTAGGTTTGATCCAAGGTTTAATTGGAATCATTTTTGGAATGCAATAACTGGGTTAGATCAACCTTATGAGCCTTCAAGAGCTAAGGCCTCCCATATGCAAAACCCCATCTTTAGGTACCTACATAGAGTCATGAGTAAAACTATTTTTGGTAGGGGAGAGAGTGATGGGGTGGTTAAGAAAATAGAGCTTTATGCTTTATGGGCTATGCTTTATAAGGTTGAATTTGACTCTGGTTTTCATTTTGTTCAAACCTTATTGAGATCGGCTAGGGCATCATCGGGATCAATTGTTTTTGGTGGTTTGATTACCCGAATAGCTTGTAATTTAAATCTTGATGTTGATGGGTTGGAAATAATTCATGGTAATGACATGATTGACATTGATACGTGTCTTGCTATGAAAATGATCGTTCGGGATGAGAATGGTTTCGCGTTTCCTAGGAGGAGTGGTTCTCCTTTACCTCTTCCTTTTCCTGAACGAACTACTATTCGTAACCGGGCTAATTGGGTAATTTCTGAGTTAGATTTTGAGGATAACCTTTCTATACCTGGAGACACTGAGCCACATCATGAGCCCTCGTCATTTGGACATACGCAGCCTTCTAGTTTCATGGAGCCTGCTAGGCATTCTTTTGCATATGGCACGGGATCTTCTAGGTTCGATTTTTCAGATTTTCGTACGTCTCTAGAATCACTTCATGAGAAGCAAGATTCCCAACGAAAAATGTTGGAGGGGCGCTTCTCTTTATCTGATGATCAGTTTAGGGAGGTACAAAATCATTTTCAGTTTACGAAGAATTTTCAAGGTCAAGTGGCCGAGTTTGTGCAGGATTATGATACTGATCAGGCTAGGATGAGAGATTTTATGCAGAGTATGATGCTTACTAGCCAACAAGTTGATGCTTTATATGAGTATCATAGATCCTTGGGTGAGATTCCAGGTTTTCCTAGTTTTCCTATTGGCCAACCACGTCGTAGACCTCCTTTCCCTCGTCCACCTCCACCTCCTCCACCATACTGATTTCATCGGGACGATGAAAAGTTTAAGTCTGGGGGGGTGTTATGTACTGTTTAGTTTGGTTTTCAGTTTTTAGTTTTTGATTAGCTTTTCATGTTGGTTCTTATTTTCATTGCTTGTTGCTTTATTTTGCTTGTTTTTGAAATAATCATGGCAAAAAATTTTGAGAACATCAAATCTTCACTTATATGCTTTCTTGGATTCAAGTGAAATGTTAGCACGATTATTGTCTCGATTCATGATGTTCGCATGATGCTACTAGTAAACTTTGTGTAGTTCTTTTTTTCTATCTTGGGTAGCATGAAACAAGCTAAGAATCTTATGGTGATGAGTTTTAGTTTTGGTTCAACCTTAAGGATTTTATCTTCACTACACTTGTGCTTGATGCTTGAATAGTTGATGTCATTGAAATAGTCATGATTCATTTTGTTTGCTTAGTACTTGGTTTCCATGGTGATTTCTCAACTTTCATTTTGGTTACTGGATGAGGCTCAAATCATTAAAGCTCATTTGGAAAAATCAAAATATCCCAACATGTGTGCTAAAAGTACATTTGTGAATAAGTTTTGCACAATGCAAACACTTATAAAAAAAAAATGAAAAAAATGAACAATAAGGGATATAAAAAACAGTTGTCATGAGGGGAATCTAGCAAGTCACCCCTTTGAGACCGAGTTAGGTTACTGGGGAAATGACTGCTTAGCTTCCCTTGAGATTAAGCACACCTTTGAGACCTTGGGTTAGTTGAGAAATATGAACCAAGTGAATGGTAAGTAAGTACCTATCACTGGTTACTTGTCTTTCACTGGAAACATTAGGAACTCAAATTTGATGACGACTTGACTAGGACATGGATTGAAACTTGAAGGGTGTTGAGTTACTTTTACACTGCGCACAAGATTCTTATGCTTGAACCATACTTTACTAGTTTCCATGATCAAGCTTGCTAATGAAACTTTTTGATAGAATTAGGAAAGTGCACTGGGTTTTATGAATGTGTTGTAGAACATATGAATTTAGACTGCAGCATTTTGCTTGAGGACAAGCAAAGGTTTAAGTCTGGGGGTGTGATGTGCGTAGATTATATACTCTTTTATGCACGTTTTTACGCACATTTACATACTTTGAGCATGCTTGATCTATGCATTTGTATACTTCCAGCTTTCCTTTTAGCATATTTACTCTTTTGGTTCGGAGATCTGCTTTTTGTGCATTTACTGTATGCAAGGGTCGATTTGGTGAAGAATTTACATCTTTGGGCAAGCCTTGGAGGAAACAAAGGGAGAAAGCACCAGGCCGTGTACCTCACACGGCCATGCACTGGGATGGAGCTCGGGCCGTGTGGAGTTTTGGCACCAGCAGAAGAGGAAGATGACATGGCCGTGTGAACCTCACACGGCCGTGTCAAGATTTGAAGCCAACCAGAGCAGAAGCCTTACATGGCCGTGTGGATCTACACGGCCGTGTGAGGTTTCCATAGACCAAGCAGGCTGTGGCTGTATGCACCACACGACCGTGTAGCATTTCCAGAGACCAAGCAGGCTGTGGCCGTGTGCACCACACGGCCGTATATCATTTCCAGAGAGCAGAAGGGTTCTGGCCATGTGGAGTCCAACGGCCGTGCAGGTTAGGCAGAGAGGGAACTGGACATGGCCGTGTGAATCTCACACGGCCGTGTCACGGGGCCGTGTGGCGCCCGAATCCCTCCTCTATTTAAACCCTTCTTCATGAATTGAAAGAGGATCTCTCCCCCTTTGGGAGAAAGCAAGATTTGGTGGTTTCCTCCCATTCTTGGGAGGATTTCTGGGCGATTCTAAGGGAGATTTCGACGATTCCGGCTCCGGAGCGAGGATTGGATCCGAAGACAAGGCTTCTTCGTAGATAAGTTTTCTCTTCTCCCCTCTTCTTGTTTTCTTGGATTGGGGATTCAAGGAATGCTTGTAATCTCTATTTCTTCGGATTTTCTTCCTCGATTCATGGAGTAGATCTTGTATTCTAGGATTAAGGGAGTATTTGTATGATGGATTGATGTAATCTCTTATGGATTTGCCATTTTCTTGTTTCAATGACATTATCTTGCTTGTATCAATTAGATCTTGAATGATTGATGGTGGTTTGTGCTTAATTCTCATTCTTGATTGATTGTTTGGATTTCTTATGGACTTGGTAAGGATAAACTCTCACTCGATCATCCGAGGGATCCACGTGACAGGTGCAAGCCCGTGTAAGGACGTTTGAGAGATAATCTTGAAGAGGAAATAGGGATATTCAAGAGAGTAGGATGGATTCTATGATTAGCTTCTTGTATCTTTATAGATTAATAAGGTGTGGGCTTCTATGTTGATATCCGAGGAAGGCATAGTAATAGGTGCGCTTCTGTGTAAGGACAACGTAGGTTCATGTCTAATTAATCCTATTTAGATACATTTCTCAGTCCTTAGCCGGTTGTCTATTGCAAGAGGGAACCGGCAACTTTCTACATGCTTGGCAATTGAGGAATAAGAATTGGTGAACCATTTACATCCAAGAAATCTTACAAAGAAACCGAAACTCCTAGAATCTCCCTTTATCATAACCCAAAACACTAAACTCTTGTTTGTTGATCTCTAATCTTAGATTTGTTTACCTTTACTTTGCTTTTGAAATGACTGGATAGTTGTTTAGCTAATTCGCATTGAGACATTCCTAGTGCTTATTCCAGTCCCTGTGGATACGATAATCTTTTATATTACTTGCGACATTTCCGTACACTTGCGGAGCGTAACACTCAATGATTTTATTTTTCCTATAATTGGTAGTAGTATGCTTTTATTTAATATATCTAATGCTACTAACCAATTCTTTGTTGAGAATGTTGGTTGCAGGGAACATGTTGCAAAGGATTAACATAGACGATTTCATGATAAACCTTTGAAGGAAGCCATATTAGTTAAGGAAAATTTTAGAACCTTATGCAGGAAGGTTCTAAAATATCTGATGCTACCAAGATCAAGATCTAAGCTTGGTGGCTATGATAAGGGTTCGACCTAAAACAAGTGCTTCTTGGGAGACAACCCAAGTTTCTTTCTTATTGTTATTTCAGTTTATTTTCTTCTCTTTTCTTAACCCAATCCCTTTACTTAGTTTTTCTTGTCCATACTTCTTTTTTAGGATACATTCTTTAGAAGACTTGAGGATAATGGAGTAATTTTAGAACTTGATTGACCCATTAACTTGGCATGTCTCACTTAGTAATTCCTTTAACCTTAACTCTCTTTCATATTTGACTTTATTTTCATTGGGATAATGAAAAGTTTAAGTTTGGGGGATGCATACTTTAGTTGCTCTTTATTTTCTTAGATTAGTTTTCTCTCCGTTTTTGAGACATTTTGAGTTACACTATCCACACTATTACTGCTAACTTGTCCAAGAGTAAACTTCTAGCATGATCATTATCTAGAGGTCATGAGTTATACTTTTTAGTGCTAGTATATTTAGTGATTTATTTTTTTCTATCTCTAGTGAAACAAAATGAGCATAGGATTTGTTTGATAGTAAAAATTTTCATATTCATGTTGTAAGGCTATTAGGGATAGTATGTTTGGTGATCTATTTTTCTCTATCTTCAATATCAAGATATAAGCATTGTATTTCATTTAAAGGATTTGATTCTAGTCTAACTTAAGGATCTTTTTATACTTTTCCTTATTTTGATAGTTGAAGGTTCTGAAAATAGTCATGATTCATTAGACCTAATGAATACTTGAATTCCCATGGTGATTTTTTTAACTACATCTTGGTCACTAGATTGATGCTCGAAGCATTAAAGCTCATTTGGAAAAATGAAAATCACACAAATTGCATCGTTACAAATATGCAATTGAAAAAAAAAATGAAATAAGGGATTGAAAAAAAATTATTTTCATGAGTGGAAACTAGTTATTTGCCCCTTTGAGACTGAGTTAAGTTACTGAAGAAATGAACACTAGGTTTTTCTTGATATCGAGCACATTCATTAGACCTTGGGTAAATTTAAGATAGATGAACCAAGTAGTATTTATTGCTGGGAATAAAAAGAAAAAAATGGTTCAATGAAGACTTGTCTAGGATTAGGAATTGCTACTTGAGAAATTTAGGCCACGATTTGTACTGAGCACGGAGAACTTATTCTTAGGCTAAGTTAAATCCAATTATGATCATGCTCATTATTGAAATTATTTGATAGAGTTAATTTGATTCACCAAGGATTATGATGCACTTACTCCTATGCATGTTTCTAGACTGTAGAAATTTATTTGATAACAATCGAATGCTTTATTATATATCATTCTTGATTATGCTCATTAGTTTCACTAGTTTGATTGAACTGAATATAATTACTAGGGATACACATTATTAGCTCATGAATCTAGATTACAGAGTTTACGTGAGGATAAGCAAAGGTTTAAGTCTGGAGGTGTGATGTGTGTAGATTATATATATTATTTTGTACAATTTAATGCACATCTTTCTGTATTCATTGCCTATGATCTATGCTTTTGCACTCTTTATAATGTTAATTTCATCATAATTACTATTTTACATCTAGAGATCTTCTCGATGTCTATTTTTAATTTTAGGAGTAGTTTAGAGTGGAAAAGGATTCAAAAGGCACAAAAGAAGATTATTTGAAGAAGACTATGACCTAGCTATGTCTCACCCGTGGTGAGGAAAGCAAAGGGATTTGACCTGAGAAACTTCCAGAGTCAAATTTGACCTGGCCATGCCATAAGGCATGGCTAAGAGAAGCTCAAAAGGAAGGTCGTACCTAAAGGCATGGCCAAGGAACCAGAGAAGACATTGGTTGTGCCAAATGACGCGGCTAGGAAGGAGAGCCAGCATAAGAAGAGCATTGGTTGTGCCAAATGGCACAGCCAGGTGTCAACCCATGCATATTTCTAGAGTAGAATTGGCTTGAGCCATGCCATGAGGCATGGCCATGCCTCTAAAAATTAGAAGAGTGCAGGTTTGAAGATTAGGTCGTGCCAAATGGAACGACCCAAAAGGCTAAAATAAAGCAGTCTCTACTCTGGTCGTGCCAATTGGCATGACCAAGAAGCCAGAGATAGCTCTAGCTAGGCCAAATGGCATGACCAAGCTATTTGGCCAGAGCCAACCTGGCTTTGGGTGTGCCAAATGGCACGGCCAAATATCCAGAGAGTCCCTTGGCCCGTGCCAAATGGCACGAGTCATGCCCCTGGGCATGGCTACCCCATACCCTCACCTCTATATAAGGGGCACTTCATCCCCTTTATAGAGGAGAAAGTTCCAAGGTGGAAGGAGACCTCCTAGGTTGAATCTTTACACTAGGAATTATCATCTAGATGATCTGAGGTTATTCTACTGCTCCATCCTCATCGACACTCCAAGATCTGCATCCAAACGCTTCACTTGACATCAAAGGATAAGCTTCTTCTCCCCTTCCTTTGGGTTTTCAAAGTTTCTATCATTTTGAGTTCTTGGATTATATTTCTTCCTATTATGGAGTATATCTACATTATTCTAGGGCGTAGGGAGTAATTGTAATGTGTGGATGATGAAAAACTCTATGAACTTGCCAATTTCCTTGTTTAATGAAGCTTTTATGGCACTTATTCTGTTTCATGAAATGCTTGCAAGAAAGATTTCTTTGTTAGTTAGAGCCCTAGAGTCAATCATTTGATGATTGTTGTATGGACTCATTGTATCATATTCTTGTATATATATATAAAGGCATTTGTTTATGGTTGTTATGCTTATTTGTATTTGTGCCAAATAACTAAGTATAATAACATCCTTGAGTAGAAGATTCTTACCTATATCAATCGGTTAGTTGAATCGATAGTGAGATGATATAGGGAACACTACTCTTAATCATTCCTAGTCAAGTATTAACATTCAGGACAATGTTAATGCGACGAGACTAGCATGTAGGTCAACTCGATGACTTGATCTCACAAGTCATGGATATGGAGATATCAAGTTGACACATGGGTATGTATTGGAGAATGTATATTGAATGACTCGCCATGAGAAAGTATCATGGATCGTTATATGAGTGTCATATACTTTCTCATGTGGCTATTAGTATGACTATTAGTCCTTGGACCTGAAGTCACCATGGTTCCCTACATAAGGAGTTGCATACTTTGGCTTCGTCAAACGTCACCCGTAACTGGGTGGACTATAAAGGCGATTACTGGGTATGTAACAAATTATGCGGAGGGATGTGAGTGATGTAGATCGGATCTATCCCTCTTATATGATGGGAGTGACATCGATATTCTTGATAGAGTGAGACCACTAAGTGCATGGCCATGCCCAAATGAGTCAATATGAGATGTTGAGCTCATTTGATTGAGTGAGTCTACTTGGGATTCAAGATTTAGATTGATTAGAGGATGACACGGTCTATGCCTCACATTAATCAATCTAGATGTCAAGGATAAAAGAACACTTGTCATATATTTTGAAGAGTCACAATTAGTAGTCGCAAGGTGATGTTGGATCTCAACATTCTTATAAATTGGGTAGTAATGATGTGTTGCTAGATACCGCTCATTGCTTATGCTTCTAAATGGGTTTAGGAGCATTGCCAATGTTATAAGAACCTATAGGGTCACACACAAAGGAAAATTAGATGGAGATTAGGTTCATTTGATGAACCTAAAGGATTAGGTCCATGTGATGAACCAAATTGGATTAAGAGTAATCCAAATTAGGCTAATTGAGTTGGACTCAATTTGGTTCATGTGTTAAGTGAGTCTAATTTGGACTTAGACTCATTTAATTAATTTAATTCAATGAATGGAGATTCATTAAATTAAAGTGACTTGAACCAATGGTTAGATTAGATCAACCAAGGGAGAGAAGTGGTCAAGTTTGACTTGACTTAAGTAGGAAGATGAAGAGTCAAGTTTTGACTTGACTATGACTTGACTAATGCCACATCATCAAGGCTTCTTCATTTGGTCAAGTTTGACTTGACCAAATGCCACCTCATGGAGGAGATCAAGAGACTTGACTCTTGATATTCCATGGGAGTTTATAAGCCTAAAGTGGCTGGCCACTTGGGGGTTACACAAGGTGAGAATTCATTCTCATTCGTTTCTTCTTCTTCCTCTTTAGGTTTCTTCTCTCCCTCTCTTCCTCCTTGTCGTGACCATCAAGGGTGTTATCACACCTTTTGTTTGGTTTTCTCCATCTCTTGCTTGTGTGGATACACATAGAGGAGTATCTACTTTAATACTCTTGAGATCCGGTGAACCTTGGACGAGCGGGATTGCGAAGGACATCGCATCAAGGGTAAAATTCTTATCTTGTAGATCTAAAGTAGATCTAGGCATAGAAAACTCGTACGTGAAAGTTTTACGCAATTTTATTTCTTCGCACGGATCCGTGGCATGGGAATTTCGGGGTTTCTGCAATGCAAAAAGCGGTTTTTGCGGCCCGAAAAACCCAACATTCTTTGTGGACTTGAATTTATCTATGTAGATTGCAGTTTTGTATGCATAGATCTAATTTTTGTACTAGATATATTCCTGCGTATCTAGATCTGAGTGTGAATCTTAAGTTTCATTGAATTGATATATAGATTGTTACCTCTTTTGAGTGTATGTTCTAATATAGCTCGGCATGGCTTTAGGATGCTTATTTAACATTGAGTATCTAAGGTAACTATACTTCTATATGGATCAAACCTCCTAAGGGAGAACAATTCTATGTATGGATGAGTCTTTCACTTGACCTAATGAGCTTTCCCTAATTATATACTACGCAAGTGACATACATAATTAAGAGACATAAACCCGGGGGAGGCCTTGTGATAGGAAGTACTCTACTGAAAATCTGGACTCTCTAAGTTACTTCTTCACTTGTTGGTATATTGGTTATTGGCAAGGAAAGTAGTCTGATACACCTTCGCGTGGTGGTAATCAGTAGAAATTTAGACCATCCTGCAAAGATAGAAGTGGAGAACTAGGATTGGCCAAATTCGTAGTATAACATTCACCATTACAATGAAACTAAAAGTCCAGAACATCTTCTTGATTTAAGGGCTTCCTCAATTATCTTTCTTCTATTTTTCACATTTTAGTTGATAATCTCAAATTAAGTAATTATTGATATATCTAGTTAAATTCGAAGTGTGGAACTAATTAGTGATTGATCCTCAGTCCTTGTTGGATTGACTTATATAAATTTTATTATTTGATGATGCTCGTGTGCTTACAGGAACACATCACATATTAGAACTCAAACAAACTTAACTTTTAATCCTTTGGCAAAATTAAAACTTAGATTTGATCGTATAGTTCTTCTTGAACCAACAAAATACTATAAGTACCCTAGGTTCATTTTGATGTGATCAACCGAGTTAAGTTAGGTTCTGTATTTTTGATGTCTTGTATCTAAGTATGCAGGGACTTAGGAATTCAAGAAGTCGAGTGAAAGACACAGCCAACAAGAAGGATAGTACGGGAATATGAGGAATGAGGTGCTACAGAAGAGTACATCAATGGATAAGAGGATGTGTATGACATTTTTGAGGGATGAGAAGCTGGGGAGAAAGACTGCTCGAGGAGAAAGCCAAAGTTGGATTTATGTGAGCACAACTCTGGATAGCTGGAGAATCACCCAAGTGACCAAAGAAGCAATAGGAGAAGTCAACATGAAGTTGACTTTGTCCAGGCACCTAGACCAAGTCTAAGCGCCTAGAGTCCAAGCGCTCGAACTAGGTGCATTGGTCCAGATGTCAAGTCAGGTGCTTATTCTAGCTATTGTAGTGAATATCAACTTTGGAGTCCACGTCAGCAACCTCTAAGTGCCTAGACCCAGTCCAGGCACCCCAGCGATGATAAGTAGCTTGTCAGGAAGCCATTGTAAAGTGGATTGAGGCAACCACATCCAGGCGCCTAGACCGGGTCTAGACGCCCGAGAGCTGCCATATCAGCCAATGGCTACACTTGACCAGTGGATTATAAATATAGTCATGGTCCTCAATGTTCAAGATAACACTCTATATTTCATTTTCTGTACTTCATTCTAAATTTTCAATGCTTATAATAGCTTACTCCACCTTTCTCAGAGGAGATTTTAGTGGAGCTTTCATCGCCATTGATTAGCAACCTCATCAATTTGTAAACCAAGTAAAATTTGGAGTCTTCTCTTACTTTCTTTTATGTTTATTTTTATTAACTAACGAGTGTTTGTCCTTGCGAAGTTTAGAAGAAAGAGAAATTTGAATTCTGATTTACAGACTATTCAACCTCTAATTGGACTACACGAGACCTACAATTGATATCAGAGTCCAAACTACCAAAAGGACTAACCGCTGACTATGCACAAGAGTTATGGTCCAATCAAGTCATGTGGATGGAATATTGACCTCTAAATAAGGAAGTGGGAGCTCCCATGTTTGGATCAAGATGACCAAACAATAGGCAAAGAAGTCCTAGTTGCGGCTAGGCAAGGGAGACCTAGTAAGTCAATTGGACTGAGAAGCAAGGAAGTCCTAGTAGGTCAGGTGGACCAAGGGACATGGAAGTCATATTAGGTCAGGTGGACTGAGGAGCAAGGAAGTTCTAGTAGGTTAGTTGGACCAAGGGCAGAAAAGTCCTGGTGGGTCAAGGATCAGATAACATCAAGCAGATAAGCTTAAGGGAGCGGTCCTTCATTTGAGGGATGATTGTTGGTTGCAAACTAAGTCCCACATTGAAAACACATAGAAATGACATTGACTTATAAGGAAAAGATATCTCTATTGATATGAAGCATTTAGGGTAGAGTACAAAACCATGAGGACTTAGGCCCAAAATGGATAATATCATAACATAATGGAGATATCTAAATTATTTTGGTCCTAACAAATACTATAGGTCTAAACAAAGTAATGAGTCAAATAGAGTCAAAATAAGTCAACTAAGCAAATAAGCTAAGATAAGTATAATCAAAAGAAGGAGGAGGAGCTTGTAGGATCAAAAAGAATTTAGATATCTCCACAATAGCATGATATTGTCCACTTTGGGCCTTAACCCTCATGGTTTTGCTCTTGGGCTCTCTCCAAAAGGCCTCATGCCAATGGAGATATCTTTTCTCTTATAAACCCATGATCTTTTCCATGTATTTCCAATATGGGACTATGTTTGCAACCTTGCAACCCCAACAATCCCCCCCCCCTCAAACAAAGGACCATAGGCTTCCCACGTCCGATCCTCGACCCACCAGGTCTTCCTGCCCCTCGGTCCACCCGACCTACTAGGACTTCCTTGCCTAGTCGCAACTAGGACTTCCTGCCTGGTGTCTGCTCCTTTTGATCCGAACATAGGAGCTCCCACTTTCTTTGTTCGAGGTCAATATTGTACCCACATGGCTCAACCAGACCATAGCTCTTGTGCACAGTCGGCGGTTAAACCTTCTGGCAGTCCGGGCTCTGATACCAATTGTAGGATCGAAAAGAATTTAGATATCTCCACAATAGCATGATATTGTCCACTTTGGGCCTAGGCCCTCATGGCTTTGCTCTTGGGCTCTCCCCAAAAGGCCTCATGCCAATGGAGATATCTTTTCTCTTATAAACCCATGATCTTTCCCATGTGTTTCCAATATGGGACTATGTTTGCAACCTTGCAACCCCAACAGAGCTAAGTAAGTCAACTTAAAAAAATAAATTTTTTAGAAACCTTTTTTAAAATGTCCAAATTGATTTCTATCTTGATTATCTATTAGATAAGAGCTTTCAATCGATTGGTCAAGTTAGATAAGAATCTATAGCTCAACCTTATGAAAACTAAGCTATTAATATGCAAAAAAAAATTTTAACTTGATCCATTTTAAAAAAAAATAGCCTCAATTCATGTTGATTCACTGATAGGCATCTAAAATTTAGAGGTTGTAACCCTAAGCATCTCAAATCATTCTATAGTTCACAAACACAAGCAACTTATCCCTTAATATGTTTTGTGAGATATAGACTGCCTAAATATATAGGTACATGTTGTCTACGATAGAACCTAGGCTAAATCCTTTCTGCAGTATAGGAAATAAAACATGATTTTTATGAAAAAAAATAAAATATTATAATTTTGAAAATAATAAGCATGAAAACATAGTTTGAAATTATCATAATCTAATAGTTTAAAATTTTAGCTTGCCTTAATATAGAGCTCTAACATATTTCAATTTTGCAATTGGGTTTGCATAGAAAATGTAAACATTTATTACATGAATATGTTGATTGTGCACCCAATAACAGTTATTTTCTATTAGTTAACAAATTATGATTTAGAACCCAAGCAATCTTTTATCTAGCATTTCTTTTAACTAAGGTAAGATAAGACACATGATTTTGATCTAAGTTAAATCCAAGTCCAGTGTTATTGTATGCAGCCCGTCTGGTCCCAAGTATTATATTCAAATATCTAGATACAGACATGAACTTACTCAATGTATATTTTAACTCACTAACATGGTTTTTTAAATTAGAATTCTCTTCCTCAAGTTTTGACACTTGAGTTGAGGTTCCAATTTCACTGGCCTAAATCAATGAGTCTATGTTAGTCCTTTTCTTAAGATCTTCGACCTCCTTAAGCAACATCTTAATTTTGGATTTGTATTTAGCTAGAGTTAGTCAAATAAGCAATAGTAGCATATAACTTTTTAGTAATTGGATTTGTTACCTCATTAGCTGACTCATCTAAATTGTTGACCTAACTTGAGTCTAATGCTAAGTTATATTCTAACTCAGACTCAGAACTTGAATCTTCTTGTATCGTCATTAGTGCTAATAGATTAACATGATCTGAGTCTGATTCAAATTCGGATGATGACTCATCCTAAGTTGCCTTCAGTGCCTTCTTCTTCTTCTTTTTCTTCTTTTCAGGTTCATTCTCTTTCTCGTCTAATAAGGGGCAGTTGGTTTTGAAGTGTCATTTATCCTTGCATTCGAAGCATCGAACATTCATCAGATCCCTATTCAAGATCTCCTTCTTCATGAATCTTTGAGTGAATTTCGTCCATCAGATCATCCTTTTAACCATGTGTGCAACTCCTTAAGAGAGATAATCTTCTTTGAATGTTGATTCGGACTCAGATTCTAACTTAATTTATTCCTTGGGTTTGGAACTTAGTTTAGATTTACCTATAATCAAAGATTACCCTTCTATTTCTAATCAAGATTAGTCTGTTCATGGAGTTCAAAAATCACAAGAATTCATCTAATGTAATGATAGACAAGTCCTTTGATACTTTATACACATCAACCATTGATGCCCAGAAGGTGGTCCTTGGAAATGCCTTAAGTGCATACCTGATTAAGTCATAGTTGTCTACCTGTTCACAAATTGTGTGGATGTTATTTAGTATTTATTTAAAGTGATTGTGGAGCTGACTTACCGTTTCACCTTCTTTCATTTGAATATTCTAAAGTTGGTTGAGGAGTATGTCCTTTTTGGTAGTTTCTGAATCGATTGTACCTTTATGTAGTTCAATTAGCTTATCCCAGAATTGCTTAACGTTGCTAAAGGGTCTTGCTTTACTTAGTTGTTCTTGAGTTAGCATGCATTGCAATGTAGTTGTGGCTCTAGCATTGGCTTGAACCTTCTTTATATGATCACTTAACTAGTTTTCAAATGAAATTAGCATGTCATCTGGATTTTTGGGCAGTTTAAATCTCAGCTTGATGATAAGATAATTTCTTTATCATTCATCAGATAATATTTCATTCTATTTTCCCAATAGGTGAAATTATCGCCATTGAAAAGCAGTGGGTGGGTTGTGCTAAATCCTTCCTACAAAGACATATCTACAAACAAATATTTGTTCAAATTGTATTAAGGTCTAGAACAAGGAATGAGTTTGGTTTGGGTTTGATTTGGTTGTAATTAGCGTTTGGATTTGGATATGGGCTACGCTCGAATTATTAAATAATTTTATTTGTTTGTCCTTGATTCAGAGCATAAAATTCATCCTATGTTAGATTCAGGTTTTGCTTTGGGTTAATTGAGTAGGAGTTTCCTAAGTTATCTTCCAAGTAGTGGCGAGACAAGGGCCTTCTTGATTATCAAAGAAACAATCACTTCCTAAGACAAAACTAACTTAAGAATCAAGCATTAAATCAATTTTAATACAATGTCTTGGTCTAACACATTTAGAGTGAGGAGAGATAATTTCTACTAGTTCCACTTGACTAGATGTACCAGGTAGGAAAACCCAACCTATATATGCAACTATCCAAGCTTTCTTAGTTTCTATTATCTCAGCCTGCTCTAATATCAAATTATAGGATCGAACTCGGCTCTAGAGGAGGTGAATAGCATTATGATTTTTTTTTAAAAAAATGAGAAGATACTAATAAAAGAAGTTGAATCAATTAGAGTAGCACAATGAAAATAAAGTAAACTTAGATTGATTCAATCAAGTAAAACAAAGATAATAAAAACATGTAATAAATTTAACTAATAGTTTAAGCATGCAAGTTGATCAATCAAACAAGAAGTATAGACATGCAGCAGTTATAAAATATGATTCTTATTTCTAGTTTCTCCTATGTGCAAAAAAAAATAGGCAACACTAAATAAATGAAAATATTACTCTAAGTGTTGTCGATCGAAATGAAACATAAGTCGCAGCGTGTCACAACACAGAAGGTGAAAGAGCACTTAGAGCATGAGAATAAAAGTAAATTCTATGTAGATGAGTGATTTTCAAGCTCTGCCTAGAAACTCCTTATATAGGACTCCTCCAGACGCCTACAACCTTCCTAATCACCTATAGAGGTGTTGATGTGGCTATAACTTCTATTTATTTGATAATAATAACAAAACTCTCTAGTCACCCGAACGCCCTTTGGTCGCCTAGCGAACGGTCAAATCTTATCTTAACTCTACTCGCTCAATTTACTAATAACTTCATCTCATAGTCGCCTAGAAATTGTTGGATCGAAAGCGCTAGAGGGGGGTGAATAGCGCTTGTGGCTTTCACACGTTTCGTATTCGGAAATTCAAGTAACGCAGCGGAAAATAAAAACACACACACAAGAACACAAAGATTTACTTGGTTTGGAGCCTAGGGCGACTCCTACTCCAAAGCCCGCGATCGTAGATCGCTTTCGATGGGCAATCACTATCAATCCGTAAATCTTTTAAGAGTACAAGTGTTGAATAAAGAAATAAAATACCGACAATACAAAAGAATTGAAGAACGGAGTCGTTAGTTATCGGAGTAGCAGAGAGTAGTTGAAGCGTTCGGAGCAGCGTACAAGAGCACAAGTTGTTCTATTCGATTTGGTGATCAAGATACTTCCAGAGGCTTCTTTTTATAGGCTCCGCAAGACTGATCCAGATCCTCAAGTCTCGGGATCAGGTTTGACCTGAGGTGAATCAGTTCCAGATGGTCTAACTGATCCAGATCCCCGCGTTCGGTCGACCGATCAAACGATTTCCTCCTCATCCGATCCGCCCGATCACTCGCTCCGCTTCGATCTGGTCAAGTCTTATCCCCGATTCAGTCGACCGATAACCAAGTTCGATCAACTGATCCCCTGGTCGAGCCCGGTCCACTCGCTGGAAATCTGATCTGCGGCTTGGGGGTTCGGTCGACCGATCCAGACGTTCGGTCGACTGATCCCGGTCAGTTCCTGCATAGAATGTTAATCTCCTATAAAACAGAGTTAGAACATAACAGATAATATTTAGGAGAAATAAGTTAGACCATCTTAAGACTGTTCGGTTCTGACTTCGGATTTCCTCCCGGAAACCCTAGGTCGAACTGACGCCTACTGTTCCCTCTTCCTGGGAACGCGTCCTCACCTACTCCACTCAGGAGAAGTTACCTTTTGCCAGTTCGGTCCTCCAGACTGACTAGATTTTTGCTCGGTGCTCGAATCTTCCGGTCTTCATGCTAGACGCCCGCTCCACGACTCGTTCAGACTTCCACCTGGTTCGCGACACCAGGATTTCCACCTAGGGTTACCGCCCCCTAGGATTTTTGCCCGAAGATTCCAACCCACCAAGACTTTCCGCTTAGGGTTACCACCCCCTAGGACCTAGGGTTACCACCCCCTAAGATTTTCCACTTGTCTAACCGCAGCTAGGACTTTTCTTCACCTAGGGTTACCACCCCCTAGGACCTAGGGTTACCACCCCCTAGGGCTTTTCATCTGCCTAACCGCAGTTAGGACTTTTACCTAAGTATACTTAGGACTTTCCTACAAAGCTCATTTGACGTGTTAGATAACAAAACATCTTAATTTTGAACCCTTTGACATAATCAAAACATAGGTTCGATCGTCAGATGCTTCCGCACCAACAATCTCCCCATTTTTTATTATGGCAACATAGTTCAAAGTTAAACAAAAGCATAACAGTACTTTAAGAAGAAATGAAATAATGAAAAAGTTCCTTATACAAAAAATTCCTTATATTCCCCTTAACTTTGATCTCTCTCTCCCCCTTTGACATAAATCAAAAAAAAAATACGTAGGGAGAAAAAATATTTATTCTATTAATTTTAAGCTCCCCCTGAAGCGTGGCACTGTAGTTTTAAAAATACTTAGCCAATTTAGAAATGTTTAAAAAATATTTAACTTTTTCTACAAGACTTAAATAAGCATAAGTTTTGAAACTTTCATTTTGTGTTTGAAAAATAAACTTAGCTAAATTTTTGACTTCAAAAATAATAGCATTGACAAAATACCTTAATAAATAGCTAACTTTAGGGAAGCACCTTGGGGCACTTGATTATGCTTCTTAACCCCAAAACTTAATGGGAAGCAAATCAAATACTCTAAACGTGCTCTTAATCCCAACCTTTAGAGGGCATCTTACAAGCATAACATCTATCTCCTTTAATATACATAAAACATATCATGGCATGAATCTTCTTTTAACATACATAGATGCATACTACAACATGCATCGACGAAGCAACTTATACCGCAGATGAGAAATACTTACCTCCTTTTTGCTATTTCTCACTCTTACACCATAAGGGTTAGGGAGAATGACCTCTCTTATATGCCTCACCCTCCGAATAGACCTTCCCGCGTGTACCACTTCCTTGGGAGAATCCTCCTCTTAGATTCTCCCCTTGAAAATCTTCAAAACATGGAACCCTAGGGTTCTTGGCCGAAAATTGAAAAGGGAAGGAGAGGAAATTCGGCTTGGGAGGAAAGAAAGAGGAAGATGAAAGTTAGGTTTTTCATCTCTTCCTTTCCCTTTTATACCAAGTGGAAGTTGAAGCATCTCTTCACCCAAGATCTGCTTATAATCAATTACTTCCTATTTCCAATGTGATGCTTTGCCACCACCTAATGGCTACTTAAATTAATTTCAAGTAAGAGGTCAAGGGTTCAATCCTAGCCCAGGTCATTTATGATTGTATTTTTTTTTTTTTCTCTTCTTCTACGTCTTTTTGCTTTATTTAAATAGAGGAAATTTATGGGCGTTACAATCCCTCATACCATATAAAAAGTTCATCCTCGTGTTAGGATGTATACTAAAAGTCTAGCTTTTGGTATAAACATTTATCTAGAAATAAGAATCACATTGGTCAAATGTCTACATTTATGATAAATGTAATTGTTCAATTAATTTATATTGTAGATAACATGGTGTGTGGTGTCACACATAGAAGATCATGTTATCGGTTCCTTATAAATTATAAACAGTAGCTCACGACCAAGATGAAAAGGAACAAACCATTGGAAGGTCGTAGTGTAATTAGGTATTAGTTTATCTTAACTATATAATTACACTAGTACACTTAGAGTGTATTGAGTAGGACCATTTGAGGTCGTTTCTTTTATACTGACTTTATAAAGGAACAAAGACCTCAGTTATTATGGAAGTGTGTGCTCTTAATCCTAATATAATAACAAGCACATATATTTGATATTTATTTCTTTAATTTATCAATGGGTGAGATTTAGTTCGATAAATCAATAAGCCCGATAAGTTGGGAAATGATATCACTTATAGTGTGTGTTGTTGATTATAGAAGGAAACTGTGTCCTAGTGATCTAGGTTGAGAATGTCCCCAAGAGAAGCTCATAAGGATTGTCATGTTAAACCCTGCAGGTGGACTTAGTCCGACATGACGATAAGGTTGAGTGGTACTATTCTTGGATTAAGATATTAATTAAATGAGTTGTCACTAACTCACTTAATTAGTGGACATTCGACATCTTAAACACAGGGAGACTAACACACTCATAATAAGAAGGAGCCCAAAAATGTAATTTGGCATTGGTGCGGTAGTTCAATAATAGTTCTCTAGTGGAATGAATTATTATTGATAAAATCAAGTTGTGTGTTTGGGGCGAACATGGGATGCTTAATTTTATCGGGAGACCAAAACAAATTCCTCCTCTCGGTCCCTATAGTAGCCTCTTAATTATAGAGTACTATACCCATCTATACCCACTTTCTATACCCACCTAAAGGGGGTCGGCCAAGCTAGCTTGGGGATCAAGCTAGGGTCGGCCTAAGCTATGAGTATGGGTGGCTTGAACCCAAGTGAAAGGGGGCCCTAATGAAATTAAAAGAATTTTTATTTTTATTTTCTTATGTATAATTTTATTGGAGAAATTAAATTAAAATATCTCTTCTACAAAAGATTAAGAAAAGAGATTAGATTTCCTTATTTGTAGATAGGAAAGATATTTTATTTTTTTTCTCTGAAAATTATTCACATGTTGAAAAATTAAAATTATAGAAATTTCTTTTATTAACCATGAAGAGATTTTAATTTTAATTAATTTATGTCAAGAAAAGTTAAGGAAATTTTATTATAATTAAATTTCCTTATTTGCCAAAGCTAAGGAATATAAAAGAGGGGGTTGGGGTGCCTTCACAAGACACAACTTCTATTATTCTTCTCCCTCTTTTCTTCCTTGGTGTGACCGGCCCCTTCAAGCTTTCTCTTCTCCTTGTTGTGGCCGAACCTCTTCTTCCTTTTGGAGATCAAGTTGTGGTCGGATACAAGCTTGGAGAAGAAGGAGAGAAAGCTTATATCCCTTGGAGCATTGGTGGTGTTTTTTCTTCATCCTTGGAGGTGCACTTGAGTTGGCCGAATCTTACAAGGAGGAGAAGAAGGTGTTTTGGTGGTTTCTCATCTCAGAAGATCGTTGCCCACACAACATCCGAGGTTAGAAGAGGAATACGATAGAAGATCAAGAGATTTTTCTAAAAGGTATAACTAGTATTTTTCCTTTCCGCATCATACTAGTTATTTTAGGAAATAATACTAAATACAAGAGGCATACGGTTTTAGTGTTTCGAATTTGCTTTCGATGTAGTGTTCTTTTCCTTGTAATTTGATTGTTCTTTTTGGTTGACCTAAAGTTATTTTAGGAAATTAAATATTAGCTTTCCTTAAAAGGTTTTGTCTAGTCGGTGGTGGTTGCTCCCATATCCAAGAAGGCCATGTGCCTTGCCACGTCAGTACTAGGAACCAATTATGGAAATTAATATTTAATGGAATTAGTAACTTAGGTGATTTGGATCGAACGTGTTAAGTTCCGCAGGAGATCCAAGTCAAAACCTAAAAAAACAAATAGATTAAATTTGGATCAAACGTGTTATGAGGCGATCCAAGTTTAATTTAAAAGAACACATGTGTAGCTAGAAAAGGTTCGAGACTTTGTACAAAATTTTGTCTGGAACCATTAGGTTTTCAGTAGCAACCAACAATTGGTATTAGAGCTAGGGTTTTGCCTGTGTATTTGGTATTAGTTTAATTATGCACATGTCATACATAATTTAGGTATGATGTGCTAACTTTGTGGATGCAGGATCCAACTATTATGGCTTATAGTTATTATGTGTGTGATTGGACCCTTGGACATGTCAAGGGCATTTATTGTGTGTGCTTGATTGTATTATAAAATACAGCAGAGCTGTATTTAGTTTTATTAGGATTTTATTTTTTGATCTAGTTACATGTACATTCCTTTTATGGAATATAGGATCGATGGATGTAAATTGTATTTTATGTTCGATCTAGTTTACATGTACATTCCTTCGAGGAATATAGGATCGAAAAATGTAAAATTCTATTTATATCACGGATCGAATCTTGCAAGGCGTGGAACCTTTTGAGGATCAGAGGCGCAGCGGAACAAGGAGCAAGATGGATGCGACAATTAGACCCGGTGGCGGTGGCCAAAGATGACAGCAGCTAGGGTTGGCGACACATGGAGGACAGCAATAGATAAAAGCCATAATAGTTGAAAATTAGTTTTTCTATTTATTGTTTTTTATGCTGTGTTGTGTGTGCTTGTTAGTATGCATGCTAAGTAGGCTAGCATAGTCAAAATTCCTCACTTTAAATAACTAAGTGGGAGAGGGATTTATTTTAAATAAATTCCACGGTCTCCATTACTGGTTTATAAGTGATGCAACAAGCTTGCGCGTTGGCTCTAAGTGCCTTCCTCCATATCGGATGAGCTTGTTTACGGATCACTAGCTTAAACTTCCATTTTGGATGACTATAGGAAGTTAATTAAGAGCGTGTGATCTTCCCCATCGGAAGGGACACAATCTTATTAACGGACTTAGTGTCAAGTAATGGTATGCACTTAGGCACGTCTAATAGTATCCTCCCCATCGGAGTCACTGCTATTATTTGTGTGACCGAAGAAAACCAATTATTGATTTGTCAAATATATAAGTTGACAAGATAATAAAATTAAAAACCCCTCTTACAAATGTTTGATTTTGTATACGTCCACACTATCGTGGCATACAAAATTCACGGTGTTTGAGGTAATTTTATTTGTCATAATATTGACAAGATAATTAATGGGTAAACCCCTCCTCTTACAAATGTTTAAATTTTGTATACGTCCACACTATCGTGGTATGCAAAATTCACGGTGTTTGAGGTGTTGGTGAATTTAAATAATATTGTTTGAGGAATCAATGTTATTTTAAATTCAAAAGTTTTGACCAAATATTTGATCAAAGAAAGATCAACTATTAATTTTATTCGTCATAAAGTAAAGTTGATGAGATAATAAAATTAATGGATAAAATCTCTTCTTTGATTTTGTATACGTCCACACTATCGTGGCATACAAAATTCATGGGGATTTTAAGGAATTGATCTTGACCAAATATTTTTGTGATTCTTAGGATTTAAAATGTTTGTCAATTCCCTAGTAGTTATACTATAGAAAAGACTTAGTAGTCCCGATTGTAATAATTGGAAATAGGACTTGGACATTAAGGTAGTCTGTCTTTTTAGAACTAAAGAACAATATAAGTGTATTTAATTCATTAGTTGAAACATGTTTAGTGGTGTTATCTACCAGAACCTGGAGTGTAGATACAGATGCCATTAATCATGTCCGTAATTCATTGCAGGGTTCCAGGAAACCTGACAACTAAATGAAAATAAAAACACCGTCCACATGGGCACTCCTGTAAAAGTGGCAGCTGTTGCAGTGGGAGATGTTTATCCTTTAATAGGAATAAAATATGGATTATTAGAAATTGTCTTTACATACTAAGAAAGAACCTGATTGCAGTTTCTAAACTATTATAGAATAGATATTGTGTCTATTTTGATAACAAAGCTGTTATCAAGAAAAATAGAGAAGTTATCTATTCTGGTATGTTAGTTGACAATTTATAATCCAATAACTCTCACGATGCAATAAATGGAAATTATAACATATCTTCTAACTTTAAGAGAAAGCAACCTTCGGAAATGAACCAATTATATCTTTGGCATCTAAGGCTATGTTATATTAACTTGAGTAGGATTCATTGGTGGCTGATGAACTTTTGGGTTCATTAGTAGTGGAAATCTTTCCAACCTGCGAGTCTTACTTGGAAGGAAAATAACCAAGAAGCTTTTAAGTCTAAGGGGTATAGAGCCAAAGATATGTTGGAATTGGTTCATTCTAATTTGTGTGATCCTATGACTATCCAGACAAGAGGTAGTTTCGAATATTTCATTTATTTTATAGACAACTATTCAAGATACAAATACATTTACTTGATGTGCCACAAGACTAAGTGTTTTTTATTAGTTCAAAAAGTACAAGGCTGTTGCAGAGAAAAGTCAAAGTAAAAGTAACAAGACACTACGGTGAGATCATAGTGGCAAGTACCTCTTTGGGAGAATTTAGGAGTCACTTATCAGAAGTAGGGATTCAATCCCAACTAACTGCACCTGGTACACCCCAACAGAATGGTGTAGAAAAAGAAAGGTATAGGACTCTTATAGAAATAAGTAGATTGATGATGAGTTATTTGAAAAATTACCAAATTCATTTTAAGGATATACTCTGGAAACGGAAGTGAACATAGTACCTTCCAAAGTCAGAACTCTCTACTCATATAGAATTACTGAATAAGCGTAAGCCTATTTTGAAGCATATTCGGATTCGGATAGTCCAGCACATATGCTGAAGAGAGATAATGATAAGTTGGACAGGAATTCACTTGTTTGTGGGTTATCCTAGAGAAATGAAAGTAGGACTATAGTCTTAAAAATTAGAAGGTCATTGTTAGCATCAATGACCGATTTTTAGAAAAGGACTATGTAATAAATCACGTGCCTATAAGTAAATTTGTTCTTAAGGAAATAATAAAGGACATGTCCAACCTAGTACCAACTGTACAAGATGAAATATCACAAGAAACAGCAACACGTATCACAAATGATACACAATTGCAGAAAGTGCCTCGTCGTAGTGGGAGTGTTGTTAGGCAACCTAAAAAGATTCATGTTTTGGGAGAGTTTTTGGACTCGATCCCTGGAGGACATGAACCTGATCTCCGGACATATGACGAAGCACTCCAAGATAAAGATGCAGCATCTTGGCAAAGAGTAATGAATAACAGAATTAGAATATATGTATTCTAATAAAATCTGGAAGTTTGTAGAACCACCAAATGGTGTAAAAGCCTTTGGGTATAAAAAGGTCTATAATAGGAAAAGAGGGATAGACAAGAAGGTAGAAACTTTCAAAGCAAGGCTTGATGAAAAAGGAAACTTTTTCATTGGTAGCCATGCTTAAGTCTATCTGAATTCTTTTATCTATTTGGCAAGTGGATGTCAAGATAACATTCCTTAATGGAAGTGTTGAAGAAAGCATCCATATAAAGCAACCAGAAGGGTTCATTGCAAAGGGCTAAGAGCATCTTGTGTGCAAGCTCAATCAGTCTATGGACTGAGATAAAGCTTCAAAGGTCTTGGAACATCCGGTTTATCAAAGTTATCCAGACCTATGGATTTATTTAGTAACCGGATAAGTCTTGTGTATACAAAAGGTGTGATGGAAACATGGTGATATTTCTTGTACTATACGTAGATTACATTTTTGATAGTTGGAAACAATATCAAGGTGTTATCGGAAGTAAGGGTATGGTTGTCCAAGCAATTTGTTATAAAGGACTTAGAAAAATAAGTACATATTCTTGGGAACAAGGTTCGTAAGAAAAGAATGTTGTGCTTATCTCAAGCTTTATATAACAAGCTCGTTTTAGCATGCAAAACTCCAAGAAAGGTTTTCTACCTTTTAAGCATGGAGTGTCTTTATCTAAAGTGATGTCTCCGATGACATCAAAGGAGATTGAGGACATGTAGGCAGTTCTTTATGCTTCGAAAGTTAGACAGCCTAATGTATGCTATACACGAGATCAGAAATCTGTTTTGCCAAGGGCATAGTTAACAGATATCAAAGTAACCCTAGACAAGGACATTGGACTGCAGTAAAGCATATATTAAAATACCTTAGAGACACTAGAGATTATATGCTAGCTTACAAGGCAGTTAATTTGGTCTCTGTGGGTTGCACGAATTTTGACTTCCAATCAAATAGGGACAACAATAAGTCAACCTCGGGGTTTTGTGTTTACTTTAGGAGGAAAAATCATAACTATGGAAGAGTGATAATGTCACGCCCCCAAAGGAGTCCCTGCCAGACAAAAATCCGACAACATCTCCCCTGTACCGGTGACAATATGAAGCATCACTACAAACAAAATATACATCAGCCACATGCGGCTGGAATATTTACATACACAATCACGCAGTTATAATAACAGCTCACACAGCTGGAATGAAACAATCACAACCACGCAGTTATATATAAAACAGCCCACACGGCTGTACAAAACAAACCAACACAGCGGAAAAACGATAACGGAAAGCCTAATACAACACAATCAACACACTGCTAGCCGGCTAGGCTTTATACAACAACCACAACAACAAATACAACACACCAAATACAACAAATACAAATAAAACATATACAAAACCAGAAACGACCTTCGGATGTGACGTAGGACCCGGCAGACAGGATACTCCGAGCAACACTCCAACCATCTACCTGAAAACATAAGGATATACATGCGGTGGTGAGTATAGGTAACTCAGCGGGTAATAGAGAAGATAGTGCATGGTCTATAAATAAACATGGAGATCACAAGTATACAGTCTCAGTAGGGAATAAAAAACATGATCATACTATCATAATCAATGCACCTAAACATATCTGACATAATAACCTGACATATAAACTGTACAAACCACAACTAACATAATGACATATACATACCCAAACTAGAATCGACACATGGTACAATGATCAGTAAACTCACCGGATCTGCAACAGATATACCCGTGGCACCTGTGCAATATAAATACGACTGTATATACATGTAAAATAAATGACATGTATGCAGTATGGCAACCAAATGCGACCATATCTCAAACAAGTGCAACAACCACAATCACATGCAACTAGTATCTACTAGGCATGTATGCAAATATACATCCACCGATGCACCGCGCATCATATGCAAATGTGTATGCATGCTCCATGGTCACCCCGACACCTCTCCAGACACCACGATCCCAGTATGACCGAGAGGCTTGGGTCCGTGACAAACCGTACAAACCTCACGCACGTAACCGCTATAAAGCGACTGAGGCGACAGTATACTATGTAGTTATCTAACAACATAGCTAAGGGTCCCTGACCACTCATAACTCAAGCCCTCTGACTACTGTACCCTCAAGATCCACTACTCCAAAGTGGTCGAGGCTGACAGAGTAAAAATACTGAGCAGCTGAGTAAGCGCGACAGGACATAGCTCCACTCCCAGCTACCACTCTCCATCAGTGGTAGAGTGGACAGCTATAAAAACTGACAACCCTCTCAACTACAAAGGAGACGATAGTCGTCAGTATGCAATGAATGATGAACATGATATATATATAATCATGATACAGACACTGTCATCATCCATGCAAACTCTAACTCCACATAAGCACTCCACGACATGAATATAATCGTCATGATAAATCCACACATCTCACCAAACGCATGTACACAACTACACACGTATAATCAACCAAAAATCTCCAATAATCCCACTGGACACATATGCACAGAATGTAAGTACAATCACCATGTATCCTCCAATAATAAACACATCAGACACGTGTATAAACCACAAACATACAATCAACACAACCCCTCCAAAAGTACCTAACCAAACACGTGTGTACATGCAACATGCAAATGTAGGGTCAACATGATGACTCCTAAAACACTTACCAAGCTACATACAATCAACATTATATGCATAAATCAGCATGATAAATCCAACCACTCGACAATCCCTACAATACATACTCTACACGCGTAATCACAATAGAGTAGAAATCAAGAGTAGAGACTGTATATGATATAACTAGGACATCTCAAAGATCAAGCATAAGTATCAAGCAGGAAGGCAACCAACAAATACGATATAAGGAAAAGCAGCCTAAACCATCACATAATAGCCATGCACTAAGATCAAGAAAAACTACATAGAGACCAAGGAAGAAATACCCGCCTTAAATCTGTCAATCGTGATAAAATAAATCCCACATCGTGATGATCGTCCCATATCCAAAATCCTGCATAAATCAACATATATATATTATTGTTTAGCTGCTCACATAATCAACAACTAACCAAACCCAAAACCTAATCCTACCTTGATTAGGTAATCAAGGTAGATTCCACCTAACGATCCAATTAGATAATAAATTCATCCTTACTCCACAAATTAATCCCTAAATCCTCACAAATTTATTACTAATCAAAACTCATTACATCATCCAACAACTCCAATAATCCTCAATCTGCATAATTAACACATCTTAAATCCAATTCATATAAATCATCATCAACCAAACACTAATCAAACCCATCCATTAATCCTTCTAAATCCACATAATCAATCCCTAACCACACATCAACCATTCATAAATATAAGCAAACACAAACCCTAAATCAGTACTCTAGCCACTTGAATCATATTCTAAATATATGAACAAAACAACAACATGAAATGAGTGTCCTTGTTACCTCATAGTTCCTTACAATGAATGCCCATTGTTCCAGCAGCTACTCACCACAATAGGTGGTCACCAATGGAGTTTCCAGTGCAAACAGAGGAGACAAAAGGGCTCCAAGCATTTCGTCAAACACCTGTCATACACAAGAAATGCCACTTCCTAATCAACACTACACAAATCAAACACCCAAAATCCACCGCTAGACCTAACTTCTTACCTCCAAGAAGACAAGGTAGCTACCACAGAAGGTAACCGGATCTGTCCGGAGATGAAAAGGGTACTGCAATCCTAATAAAGAGAAGGTGATGAACCTCCCTGGTGGAATTGTCACCGTTCTGCTCACATTGACGAAGGAACAACGCTGCTGTTGGATGCTTGAAAACCCTCCGACATTAACTTGATCGCGACCAATCAAAGACAATTGGGGCTGACATCCAAAGAGGAAGAACTCCTGGGGTGTACCAGCGATGAAATGAAACTAGGGCACAGCTTCAAGACAGGTAGGCTATGCTCCGGTGAAGGGAGACGAGCCGCTGCTGAACCCCTCCTAGTCCAAGATCCGGTGAGGAGAAGATGAAATCGGAAACCGTGCGACGACGATGACACTAGAGGAAGGGTGGCTTGGCTCCAGCGTCTCGGGGGTCGACGAATCGCAGCAGCATGCGAGGAAGAGGGAGGAGTAAGGCTCGGCGTCGGCGATCGGAATGCCATTCGCGAGAAAGAGGCAGAAAAGCTCTGGTTCGGCGGTCGACCGTTGCTCAACCGCTCCATACCACTAGAGGAAGGGAGGCTGGAGAGTCGACGGAGGCACGCTGGAGAAGACCGCCGCCGGCGGTGAGCTCGCGGTGATCGACGCGGCGTTGGCGTCGGGAAGGAGGGATCGAGCAAAGAGGGGTTGTCGGGGGGAAGGGAAATGAATCGGGGATTAAAGGGCTAAGGAAATAACTTAGGTATATAACCTAATGTTAATTAGAACTTTAGGTTAATTTAATTAAACGCTAAGTTGATTTCCTCAATCAACTCCCAATTTAATTGGGTATTCCAAACAGACCTCCAATTAGCCCCACCGACTCATCCCCTCAAAACAAGTCATACGGACTCCATTTAAATCCCAAAAAATTTTTAAAAATTCCTGAAAAATCCAATAAGATTTTTCATCCAATATTATTTATTATTTAAATTTTACGATATTTTACAGATAAGCATAGGTGTTTTTCTGGACTCCACCATAGAAGCTGAGTATATGGCAAGCCTCTGAGGTAGCCATAAAAGCTAAATGACTCAATAACCTCAAGATGGACTTAGATATGATTTCTGGTTTGTCCAAAGATTATTACAATTCATTGTAATGATATTGGTGCAGTAACAAACTCGAAAAAACCATAAGTCTATAAGGCAGGTAAACACAATAGAGTGCAAGTACCACCCATACGAGAAATCGTATAAACGAGGAAAAGTTGTTGCTGCCTAGATTACATTAAATGATGACCTATAGATCTTTTCACTAAGGCCTTTAAGGCAAGAGCTTTTGATGAGCATGTTGAAGAGTTGGGAATCAGATATATAGCAGCAGATATAGCAGCTTAGTCTTTTAGTATAAGTGGGAGATTGTTAGGATGTATACTAAAAGCCTAGCTTTTGGTATAAACATTTATCTAGAAATAAGAATCACATTGGTCAAATTTCTACATTTATGATAAATGTAATTGTTCAATTAATTTATATTGTAGATAACATGGTGTGTGGTGTCACACACAGAAGATCATGTTATCGGTTCCTTATAAATTATAAACAGTAGCTCACGACCAAGATGAAAAGGAACAAACCATTGGAAGGTCGTAGTGTAATTAGGTATTAGTTTATCTTAACTATATAATTACACTAGTACACTTAGAGTGCATTGAGTAGGACCATTTGAGGTCGTTTCTTTTATACTGACTTTATAAAGGAACAAAGACCTCAGTTATTATGGAAGTGTGTGCTCTTAATCCTAATATAATAACAAGCACATATATTTGATATTTATTTCTTTAATTTATCAATGGGTGAGATTTAGTTCGATAAATCAATAAGCCCGATAAGTTGGGAAATGATATCACTTATAGTGTGTGTTATTGATTATAGAAGGAAACTGTGTCCTAGTGATCTAGGTTGAGAATGTCCCCAAGAGGAGCTCATAAGGATTGTCATGTTAAACCCTGCAGGTGGACTTAGTCCGACATGACGATAAGGTTGAGTGGTACTATTCTTGGATTAAGATATTAATTAAATGAGTTGTCGGTAACTCACTTAATTAGTGGACATTCGACATCTTAAACACAGGGAGACTAACACACTCATAATAAGAAGAAGCCCAAAAAATATAATTTGGGATTGGTGTGGTAGTTCAATAATAGTTTTCTAGTTGAATGAATTATTATTGATAAAATTAAGTTGTGTGTTTGGGGCGAACATGGGATGCTTAATTTTATCGGGAGACCAAAACCAATTCCTCCTCTCGGTCCCTATCGTAGCCTCTTAATTATAGAGTACTATACCCACCTATACCCACCTTCTATACCCACCTAAAGGGGGCCAGCCAAGCTAGCTTGGGGATCAAGCTGGCCCTAGCTTGAACCCAAGCTAAAGGGGGCTGGCCCTAATGAAATTAAAAAAGAATTTTTATTTTTATTTTTCTTATATGGAAGATATAATTTATTGGAGAGAATTAAAATTAAAATATCTCTTCTACAAAAGATTAAGAAAAGAGATTAGATCTCTTTCCTTATTTGTAGATAGGAAAGATATTTTATTTTTTCTCTGAAAATTATTCACATGTTGAAAAATTAAAATTATAGAAATTTCTTTTTATTAACCATGAAGGGATTTTTGAAGAGAAATTTTATTTTTTAAAATTTCTGGAAACAAATTAGGAAGTTTTATTTTGTTGATTGAAACTCTCCTAATTTGTCCTTTTGATTGTGGTCGGCCATTGTATGGATAAAGAGGAAGTTTTTTTTAATTCTTCCCAATTAATTCATGTCAAGGAAAGTTAAGGAAATTTTATTATAATTAAATTTTCTTATTTGCCAAAGCTAAGGAATATAAAAGAGGGGGTTGGGGTGCCTTCACAAGACACAACTTCTATTATTCTTCTCCCTCTTTTCTTCCTTGGTGTGACCGGCCCCTTCAAGCTTTCTCTTCTCCTTGTTGTGGCCGAACCTCTTCTTCCTTTTGGAGATCAAGTTGTGGTCGGATACAAGCTTGGAGAAGAAGGAGAGAAAGCTTATATCCCTTGGAGCATTGGTGGTGTTTTTTCTTCATCCTTTGAGGTGCACTTGAGTTGGCCGAATCTTACAAGGAGGAGAAGAAGGTGTTTTGGTGGTTTCTCATCTCGGAAGATCGTTGCCCACACAACATCCGAGGTTAGAAGAGGAATACGGTAGAAGATCAAGAGATTTTTCTAAAAGGTATAACTAGTATTTTTCCTTTCCGCATCATACTAGTTATTTTAGGAAATAATACTAAATACAAGAGGCATACGGTTTTAGTGTTTCGAATTTGCTTTCGATGTAGTGTTCTTTTGTTTGTTCTTTTCCTTGTGATTTGATTGTTCTTTTTGGTTGACCTAAAGTTATTTTAGGAAATTAAATATTAGCTTTCCTTAAAAGGTTTTGTCTAGTCGGTGGTGGTTGCTCCCATATCCAAGAAGGTCATGTGCCTCGCCACGTCAGTACTGGAAACCAATTATGGAAATTAATATTTAATGGAATTAGTAACTTAGGTGATTTGGATCGAACGTGTTAAGTTCCGCAGGAGATCTAAGTCAAAACCTAAAAGAACAAATAGATTAAATTTGGATCAAACGTGTTAAGTTCCGCAGGCGATCCAAGTTTAATTTAAAAGAACACATGGTAGCTAGGAAAAAGGTTCAGACCTTTGTACAAAATTTTTGTACAGTGGAACCATTAGGTTTTCCGAGTAGCAACCAACACCTCGAACTTAGAACAATTATGGATACTTCTGTCTCATATCATCCTCGGGTTCCCATGTTGATTCTTCATACTGTTGACTTTGTCACAGCACTTTTACTAACGGTATCTCTTTGTTTCTCAGTTTCTTTACTTCTCGATCTATTATCTGAATAGGTCGACTTTCATAACTGAGATCCTCTTGAACTTATACCATCTTTGGTTCAATCACTTGGTTTGCATTGGGAACATGCTTCTTCAGCATTGAGATATGAAATACATTATGAATAGCTGACATTTCCTGAGGTAGTTCAACTCATAAGCTACCGTGCCAACTCTTTTGGTGATCATGTATGGCCCCACATATCGTGGACTCAACTTTCCTTTCTTCCCAAACAGCATTACTCCTTTCATAGGAGCTACTTTGAGGAATACTGAATCCCAACCTCAAATTCTAGCGGTCTACGACGCACATCCGCATAGCTCTTCTGCCGGCTTTAAGCAGTTTCTATTCTCTGGCAGATGTTCTGAATAACTTTGGTGGTGTCTTCGATAAGGTCTGTCTAGAGTCTCATTTCTTTCTTTTCACTACCTTCATACCAACATATAGGAGATCTACATCTCCTCCCGTATAGAGCCTCATAGGGTGTCATTCCGATAGTAGCTTGATAGCTATTATTGTATGCAAACTCTGCTAAGCATAGGTATCAACACCAGCTCCCTTTGAAATCTAAGGCACAAGCCCGTAGCATATCCTCCAAAATTTGGTTCACCCGTTCTGTTTGCCCGTCAGTTTGAGGATGAAATGCAGTGCTGAATCGTAACTTAGTGCCAAGAGCTCTCTAAACACACTCCCAGAAGTGTGAAGTAAAATGACCATCTCTATCAGAAATTATGATTTTGGGAACTCCATGCAACCTGATGACCCCTTTCACATACAATTGTGCTAACTGCTCAATAGAGTAGGATGTTCTGATTACTAGGAAATGAGCAGACTTGGTCGATCTGTCTACTATTACCTAGATAGCATCATAATCGTTCATAGTTCTGGGTAATCCTACTATAAAATCCATGGATATATCCTCCCACTTCCACTCTGGGATCTGGATAGGCTGCAGAACTGTGTCTGATCTCTGATATTCTGCTTTAACCCGTTGACATATCAGACAGGTACTGATGTATCTAGCAACATCTCTCTTCATTCCAGACCACCAGAAGCATTCCTTTAAATCTTGGTACATCTTGGTGGAACCAGGATGCATTGCATAGGGTGTTCTATGGCTTCATCTAGAATTTTCTTTCACAGTTCTTCTTGATTAGGGACACAAAGACGATTACCATAATATAGCATCCCACGGTCTGATATTCGAAACTCCCCATTTTCTCCTTCTTGTATTCCCTGCTTGATCTTCTGAATATTAGGATCTTCATCCTGCCCTTTCTGTATATCGTCAAGCAAGGTTGACACTAGTGTCAAAGTGGAGAGTTGCCCAGTAATAATTTCTAGCCCAAAATTTACTACTTCCTTCCATAGGGGTTGGGACATGGCAGATAAGGACAATAAAGTTGCGCAAGATTTTCTACTTAGCGCATCTGCCACCTTGTTCGCCTTCCCTGGATGGTAGAGGATTTCACAATCATAGTCTTTGACTAACTCAAGACATCTCCGTTGTCTCATGTTTAGGTCTTTCTGAGTGAAGAAATACTTCAGACTCTAGCGATCTGTGTAAATCTTGCACTGAGCTCCGTATAAATAATGCCTCTAGATTTTGAGAGCGAAGACTACTGCTGCTAACTCAAGGTCATGAGTAGGATAGTTCTTCTCGTAGTCCTTGAGTTGTCTCGAGGCATAGGCAATGACTTTGCGATTCTGCATCAGTACAGCTCCAAGTCCCAATTTAGAGGCATCACTATAAATATCGAAGCTCTCTCCATTCTCTGAAAGAGTTAGGATTGGAGCAATGGTCAATCTCCTTTTCAGTTCCATGAAACTCTTCTCACAATCCTCTGTCCACTCAAATTTTCTATTCTTTCTAGTAAGTACCGTCAATGGAGAGGTGATCCTTGATAAGTTCTCTACAAATTTCCTATAGTAGCCTGCTAATCCAAGGAAACTTCTGATTTCACTAACATTCCTGGGTCTATTCCAGTTACTCATAGTTTCTATTTTTGTCGGGTCTACCATGACCCCATCCTTGGAAATAATGTGACCTAGGAAGGACACTTGATAGAGCCAAAACTCGCACTTGGAGAACTTCGCGTATAACTGTCTCTACTGAAGAATCTGTAACACTGTCTTCAGATATTCAGCATGTTCTTCCTGCGTCCTGGAGTATATAAGAATATCGTCTATGAAGACGATCACAAACTTATCCAAATACACTTTGAACACTCTGTTCATCATATCCATAAACGTAGCCGGAGCGTTCGTCACTCCAAAAGGCATGACTACGAACTCGTAGTGTCCATACCTCGTTCGAAATGTCATCTTCGGTATATCATCTGCCCTCACTTTCACTTGATGATATCCGGACCGCAAGTCTATCTTGGAAAAGACTGTGGCTCCCTTTAACTGATCAAATAGATCATCAATCTTCGGCAAGGGATACCTATTCTTGATTGTTACTTTGTTCAGCGCTTGGTAGTCCACACACATTCGCATGGACCCGTCCTTCTTCTTTACGAACAACACCGGAGCTCCCCATGGTGAGCGACTAGGGTGAATGAAGCCCTTGTCAAATAGCTCCTGTAACTGTCCCTGAAGTTCTTTCAATTCTGTCGGAGCCATATAGTAGGGTGCTTTTGAGATTGGATGGGTACCAGGGATGAGTTCAATCTCAAATTCAATTTCCCTATCCGGCGCTAAACCTGGCAACTCCTTGGGAAACACTTCCGGGTAGTCACACACAACTCTAACTTCCTCTAGCTCTTGATTTCTTTCTTGCTGGGTATTAACCACATGAGCTAGAAACCCATCACATCCATCAGCTAACATCTTCTGAGCTTTCAGGGCTGATAAAAATTTCTGGGTTCTCTTCTTTGAATCTCCGATGAACTCAAACTTAGACTCTACCTCAGGTTGGAATAGAACCCTTCGCTTATGGCACTCGATGGAAGCACCATACTTGCTCAGGAAGTCCGTCCCAAAAATAACATCATAATCAGACATGTTCAGCAAGATCATATCGTTGGACAGTTCTCTGTCTGAAATTTTGACTGGCACAGCTCGCAGCCAGTGCGTAGATGTCATTATCTCTCCCGAGGGTAATGTCATCAAGAATTGTCCGCTTAGGACCTCCAGGGGTATACCTATTCTTTCAGCAAATACTATGGAGACAAACGAATGGGTTGCCCTGGTATCGAATAGCACAGTTGCATATTGATTAAAAATGAATATCTAACCTTTGACAACAGTGGAGGCGTTTGCTACCTCCTCTCTTGTAAGGGAGAACACTCGAGCATTTGTAGAACTTGGTGGAGCTTCCAGTCTACCTTGGCTAATATGAGGACCTTCCAACGTGGCCTGCATCTGGTGTAGCTGTGCTTGCTTGCCTCCATATTGCACAAGTTGTGTAGGAGGAAGGTTGATCTTAGTCGAGCAATTCTTAGCCATATGTCCCTCTTGACCACATGTATAACAGCCACTCGTGCCCTTGTGACAGATTCCAGGATGCATCTTTTCGCAGGTGGAATATGTAGCATACTTAGGCTGCTTGCTTACGGATCCTCCCTTCTTACTACTCCATTGCTTCCTCTTGGAGCTCCCCTTCCAGGTTGACCCATGACTCTGGGGTTTCTGAGTGCCCAAACTCCCTTGACTTTTATTCTCCATCAGTACTGGCTTCTGCTGCTTGATATTATTCATATAATGCTTAGTGATTAGGGCACCACTAATCACCTCTTCTGCAGTCTGCGGTCTATTAATTCCGCCAGCTATATTTAGAGCTATCTCTGGCCTCAGCATCTTGAGCATTAGTCTTGCCCTTTCTCTTTCTGTGCTGACCAGCTCGCGACATAGGCGAGCCAGCCTATTGAATTTCTTCATAGCTTCGTCCACTAATAAATTTTCTTGTCGGAATTCCGTGAACTCATCATAATGTTTGTTTGTGACTCGCATATGAAAGAATTCTTCAAAGAACTCCATCTCAAAATCAGGCCAGGTCATTTGATCTACTTTTCGTTTTGCCTTGACCCGTTCCCACCACATTCTTGCATCCCCAGTGAAGCGGAAGGAGGCACACTTAATCTTTTCTTCCTCCGGCCAGTCCAGTAGCTCCATTATACCCTCCAAGGTTTTGAACCATGCCTGAGCATCCCATGGTTCATTGGTGCCAGAGAAATTCTCTGGTTTCAGTTTCTACCACTAGATGGTACTTCAGCTATAGTAGGTGTTACTATATTGACTTCCGGTGGGACCACAGGGGAAGCTTGCTGGTTAGCAGTTAGGGCGGCAATAACCTGCTGCTGCTCAGCCACTTGTCTCTGAAACTGAGCTACTACTTCTAAAAGGTTGGGCTGTGGTGCAGACTCATTTTCCTCTGGTTGAAGTTCATTAACCCTCGGCTGTCTAGCTGGTCATCCTCTTGACATCTACATATTCATAACCCAACCAATGAGACATACATCAGCCCATCATCATTCTTACTTGTTGCCCTTAATACTTTCATGTATAAGTATGCTTAATCTTACAAATATTTCCTACTAATCATAACAGAAATAAAATGTATAAAAGTTGTGAGAAGGTACTGTCTTACTTGGGAGCTACAGGATCAATGATTGTTGTGTGTGTGGCGGAAGGATGGAACTGCTCTGATACCAAACTATAACGACCACCTTTCTGAAACCCTAACTTACGGCACGGACGTTACTCTTTTCATCCCTTCTAAGGACATTGTTATTTGCACATCGCTCGATTCAGAAATCTAGTCTAAACTTGTTTCGACTGTTAAACCATGGTTTAGAGCGAAGCAGAGCTGCGAGGTACTCTATAGTTGCGAAGGGGTCTGGACCGTGTCACCCTATCCAGCCTTGTGTTCCTACCCGCGAAGGGGCATGCTATGGACATGTGGTGAGAACCGACCGTGTATCCTTACCAGACCCAAGTTTGGGCATGGTCGTGTGTGGCACACAGCCATGTAAGACCTTCCCTGCTAGAGTAGGGCACAACCGTGTGACTCCACACAGCCGTGTCACCTTGATAGAGAGGGAGAGGGGCATGGCCATGTGGCTCACACGACTGTGTCACCTCAGCTAAGACGAAGAAGGAGCTGGTGATGGCCGTGTGGATCCACACGGCCGTGTCACCCAGGCCGAGAGGGGGCAGGTGATGGTCGTGTGAATCCACACGGCCGTGTCACGGGTCGTGCAGGGGTCACACGCAGCATTACAAAGGAGGTTGGTTCTTCCCTTTGTACTCCCTCTTGGCTTACCGTTCTCTCCCATTTCTTAGGAAGAGTCTTTTACATGCTAATTACTAACAAACTGTCAATTTCAACATACACAACTCTTAATACCATTTTTATAATAAGCGGAATAAGACATTAGGTCCATCAGTACCAAAATCTAACATATTCCATGCACTAGCAAGTTCCAAGATTACTTCCCACTGTTCCGTCACACACACCAGCAACCATTGCTCCTGCTGCCCCTCCTTACTCGAGCTTGTTGGTGCGGGAAGCATCCAACGATCGAACCCGTGTTTTGATAATGGCAAAGGGTTCAAAGTTAAGTTGTTTTGTGATCTAACAATTTGAATGAGCTTGCAGCAAAGCCCTAAGTATACTTAGGTAAAAGTCCTAGCTGTAGTTAGGCAAGTGTAAAATCCTAGGGGGAGGTAACCCTAGGTCATAGGGGGTGGTAACCCTATGCGGAAAGTCTTGGTGGGTCGAGAGCTTCAGGAAAAAGTCCTAGGGGGTGGTAACCCTAGGTGGAAAGTCCTGGTGTCATGAACCAGGTGGAAGAAAGTCTGGAAGCATCAAGCGCTGAGCAAAAGTCCAGTCGATCTGGAGGATCGCACTGGCAACAGGTAACTCTCCTGAGTGGAGTAGGTGAAGAGGCGTTCCCCGCAGAGGGAACAGTAGGCGTCGGGTCGACCTAGGGTTTCTAATAGGAAATCCGAAGTCAGACCCGGGCAGTCCAGAAACTGTCAATATTTTATTTACTATGACTATTATGTGCTAACTTTGATTAGTATGGTATGTGTTTAGGACTAACACATTTTGCAGGAACAAAAGAGCAAGTCACACCTCGGATGAACAGTATCCGAGGCACCTCCATGGAGCTTGGAGGCGCCTCGGGTGCAAGGCGAAAGTTGTCTGCGGCAAGGAGCTGGAGGTGCCTCCATGGGACTTGGAGGCGCCTTGGACTGCTGCTTGGAGGCGCCTTGGAGTGGCGTTGAAGGCGCCTTCAAATGTATAATGGGCAGCGAGCAGAGGCTTATCGTAGAGTGGATTTCGGGATCAAACTTCAGGTTGGAGGCACCTTGAAGCGTGATGGAGGCGCCTTGAACACCCTATATAAGAGGGTCTCGACCAGTAGCTTAACAAAACACACATTCTAAGCGATTCTTCAGCGACAAGCTGCTAACAAGAAGTTCTCGAAGTGCTGTAGCAACATCCCGACGACCCGAAGCTCCAGATTTGATATTCTTGTTGTCAGTATTGCTTTCTTACAGTTCAAATTGTAATAAGTTTGTAATAATCTTTCGAGCTTATAGTTGTTGCTCACCGGAAGCGATCAATGATCGCTGGCCTTGGAGTAGGAGTCGCCACAGGCTCCGAACCAAGTAAACAACCTGTGTTAGCGTTTGATTGTGTTCTTTTCTTTTCCGCTGCGTTTATTATCTCGAGTGTTTTAAATCGAACGAAATAGCCACGAGCGCTATTCACCCCCCCCCCCTCTAGCGCTTCTCGATCCAACAATTGGTATCAAAGCGGGGTCGCTTCGATTTAGTGCAACCACCAATCAAGCATTTTTTGTTGTGGTTATTTTCAATTTTACGGAGTTAATTAGAATTAGCTAAATAGCTACATTCTAATTCTTTTTACGAATCGGTTCTCAAAATTGGTGCAACACCACTCAAGCTCATTATTTTAAATTTTTTCCCGTACTACTAATCCAAGACCTAGTCTTGGGACATCTCGTTCTATTTTATTCTTGAATATTAATTAAATGGCCCAGCAAGAAGGTTACAACACCGTTCATTCACCGGAGAAGATTTCGGGTACTAGAAAGGACGAATGGAGAATTTTCTAAAAATCCAGTTCGAGATGTGGATGATCATCAAGACTGGGTTTCAACTGCCAACTGACGAAGACGGCAAGCCTACACCCTGCGAGAACTGGGAACCAGCCCTAATCAAGAAGGTGGAAGCTAATGCCAGAGCGACCTGCACCCTCCAGTGTGGACTGACCAAGGAGGAGCTCAACAGAGTTGTTCCTTTTTCAACCACAAAAGAGCTGTGGGAGAAGCTGATCAAACTGCACGAGGGCACTGTAGGATCGAAAAGAATTTAGATATCTCCACAATTGCATGATATTGTCCACTTTGGGCCTAAGCCCTCATGGTTTTACTCTTGGGCTCTCCCCAAAAGGCCTCATGCCAATGGAGATATATTTTCTCTTATAAACTCATGATCTTTCCCATGTGTTTCCAATATGGGACTATGTTTACAACCTTGCAACCCCAACAATCCCCCCTCAAACAAAGGACCATAGGCTTCCTACGTCCGATCCTCGACCCACCAGGTCTTCCTGCCCCTCGGTCCACGACTTCCTGCCTGGTGTCTGGTCCTCTTGATCCGAACATAGGAGCCCCCACTTTCTTTGTTCGAGATCAATATTGTACCCACATGGCTCAATCAGACCATAGCTCTTGTGCACAGTTGGCGGTTAAACCTTCTGGCAATTCGGGCTCTGATATCAATTGATGGATCGAAAGCGCTAGAGGGGGGGTGAATAGTGCTCGTGGCTATTTTAACGATTTAAACACAGAGTAGAAACGCAGCGAAAAGTAAAAGAAAACACACAGAGACGCAAGTGTTTTACTTCGTTCGGAGCCTATTTTGACTCATACTCGAAGGCCCGCGGTCCTTGACTGCTTTCGGTGGGCAACAACTATAATATCGGAATTATTACAAACTAGAAGCAATTACAGTTAAGTGTAAAATAAGAAAGTTATACCAACGAACAAGAAAATGGAAGAGCTTTGGAGTTTCGGTTCGTTGTAGTAGCAGAGCGTTGTTGAAGGGTAAGGAGCACACAAGAGCGCAGAACTTCTGTTCGGAGTTCTTGTCCTGAGCTGCAACTCGAGGCCCCTTTTTATAGCTCTACAAGGTCTGATCCAGATCCCCAAGTCTCGGGATCAGATTTGACCCGAAGCGGATCGGTCGACCGATCCTCATGTTCGGTCGACCGATCAGATGATCCCCACTACATCTGATCCGTCCATCCGTCGCTCCGCTTCGATCTGGTCAAACTTTATCCCTGCATTCGGTCGACCGATCAGTCTCCTCTGACCCGCACTCCTCGGCTTGATCCAGTCGACACTTATCCCAGGTTCGGTCGACTGATCCCGAGGTCCGGTCGACCGATCTCTGGTCGAACCCGATCCAACTTCTGGAGATCTGATCTGGTATCTTGAAGGTTTGGTCGACCGATCCCAAGGTTCGGTCGACCGATCCCGATCAGTACTAACCCTGCACAAAAGTGTTAGTTTCCTGCAAAACAGAGTTAGAACACAAAAGATAATATACAAATGAACTGACAGCCTTCGGACTATCCGGGTCTGACTTCGGGTTTCCGACCGGAAACCCTGTTGGGTTCTTCGGGCCACGAAAACCGCTTTTTCGCGTCGCGGAAACCCCGAAAGGACCCAAAGCCATAGATCCGTGCAAAGATTCGTATACAAAATTTGAAAAACTATTTCTTGTACGAGTTCACGAACTGATCTACTACTTAGATCTACGAGGAAAACACTTTATACCTTTGATGCGATGCCCTTCGCGTTCCCGCTCGTCCAAATGATGCCGGATCTCAAGACCGTCAAGTGCCGGTCCTCTAGAAGTATCCACACGGACACACTAGATGGAGATGACCAAAAACCAAGGTGTGCTAGCACCTATGTGGTTCGGCCAAGGGAGGAGAGGGAGAGGGAGAGCTTGAAAGGGAGAAGGAAGAAGATGCACACAAGTGAATGAAAAATGAATTTTTCACCCAAAAACCAAGTGGCCGGCCACTTTCAAAAAATCACATTAATTGCATTAATTGCAATTAATATGAAACCATTAAGAGAGTGGCTTTGTAACTTCCATGAGGTGGCACCCATGATGATGTGGAACATCATTATTGGTCCACCTAATGCCAACTCACCAATGAGGTGGCAAAAGGTCAAGTCAAAATTGACCTTTGGTCTTCCTTCTCAAGTCAAGTCAAACTTGACTCAATCTCTACCATGGTGGATCTAATCCAACCATTTGATTCGAGCCAACTTAATATAATGAATCTAATTCATTAAATTAAATTGATTCAATGAGTCAAAATCTAAATTAGACTCATTTAACACATGAATCAACTTGAGTCGAACTCAAGTTAGCCCAATTAGGATTACTCTTAATCCAATTTGATTCATCAAATGAATCTAATCCTCTTGGTTCATCATATGAACCTAATCTCCACCTAATTGTCCTAAGTGTGTGACCCTATAGGTTCTTGTAACGTTGGCAATGCCCTAAACCCATTTAGGAGCATAAGTAATGAGCGGTATCTAGCAACACATCATTACTACCCAAGTTACAAGAATGTCGAGATCCGACATCACCTTGTGACTACCAATTGTGACTACTCACAAAATAATGACAAGTGTCCTTCTATCCTAGACATCTAGATTGATCAATGTGAGGTATAGACCGTGTCATCCTTTAATCAATCTAAATCTTGAACTCCAAGTAGACTCACTCGATCAAATGAGCTCAACATCTAATGTTGACTCATTTGGGTATGGTCATGCACTTAGTGGTCTCACTCTATCAAGAATACCGATGTCGCTCCCGTCATATGGGAGGGATAGATCCCATCTACATCACTCACATCCCTCTACATAATTCGTTATATACCCAGTAATCGCCTTTATAGTCCACCCAGTTACGGGTGACGTTTGACAAAACTAAAGTACATAACTCCTTATGTAGGGATCCATGGTGACTTCAGGTCTAAGGACTAATAGTCATACTAATAGCCACATGAGAAAGTATATGACACTCATATAACGATCCATGATACTTTCTCATGGCGGGTCATTCAGTATACATTCTCTAATGCATACCCATGTGTCATCTGGATATCTCTATATCCATGATCAAGTCATCGAGCTGACCTACATGCTAGTCTTATTGTATTAACATTGTCCCTGAATGTTAATACTCGACTAGGAATGATTTAGAGTAGTGTTCCCTATATCATCTCACTATCGATTCAACTAATCGATTGATATAGGTATGAACCTTCTACTCAAGGACGCTATTATACTTAGTCTATTTGGCACTAATATAAATAAGTATAATAACCAAACAAATGCCTTTATTAATAAATAAGAATATGATATACATGAGTCCATACAATCATCAAATGATTGGCTCTAGGGCTCTAACTAACAATCTCCCACTAGCACTAGTGCCAATCAGTATAGGCTCTAAGGCCTAAAGACCTAGTGTGACCATCATGCTTCCTCTGTGCCAAAGCCTTGGTCAAGGGATCTGCGATGTTAGCCTCGTAGGTACTCTGCAAATCTTCACATCTCCTCTATAATCTCGAATGAGATGGGCGTCGAGATGTGCTTGGTCCACCGGTGTGAGCGAGGTTCCTTCGCTGATATAGCTCCATTGTTGTCACAATAGAGCTCAACTGGTCGCGAGCTAGGAACCACCCCAAGTTGATGAACTCGGATCCAAACTACCTCCTTCCGCCGATGCAAGAATATACTCGCTGTAGAATCACCATCGATCTCAACTCTTCCAATGGCCACCATTAATGCAAAATACGAACCATCATGATCGGTAATCATCCCGATTCGGCCTGAAAGTCGGCATCATCGTAACCTTTACGCTTAGCTCATCATTGTCTCCATATATCAAGAAATATTCTTTAGTCCTTCGTAAGTACTTAAGAATATTCTTGACCGCTATCCGATGACTTTCTGATCTGGTATCTGCTCGTCATGCTCAAAGCAAACGAGACATCGGTCGAGTACAAGCATGGCATACATGATCGATCCTATGGCCGAGGCATAAGGGATCTGATCCATGCGGTCTCTCTCTCTAGAAGAGGGACCTTGAGTCTCGAAAGACTCACGCCATGTGACATCGCAGAAATGGAGTTCTGCATGGCAAACCTAAGGAGTACCTTATCAATATATGTACTCGACTTAGGCCAAGCAATCTCTTAGATCTATCTCTATAGATCCGTATCCCTAGAATGCGGATGCCTCACCTAAGTCCTTCATTGAGAAGCAACTCCCTAGCCAGTTGACAGATCAAGCATAGGGATGTCCTTCCCAATGAGTAGTACGTCCACATATAATATGAGGAAGACAACTATGTCTCCTACGACCTTCTTGTAGACACAAGGCTCATCTTCGCTTGATGAAACCAAACTATTTGATCGCATCATCAAATCGAAGATCCCAGAAGCTTGCTTTAGTCCATAAATGGACCTATGCAACTTGCATACTCTGCTAGTATCTTGGATCTACAAAACCCTCAAGTTGTGTCATGTACACATCCTCGAGTAGGTTTCATTCGAAAGCGGTTTTGACATCCATCCGCCATATCTCATAGTCATGGTAGGTTGCAATAGCAAGCATGATCCGAATGGACTTAAACATCGACCGGAGAAAAGGTTTCATCATAGTCAATACCATGAATCGCTTGAAACCTTTAGCTACCAAGCGACCCTTATAGATAAGTCCATCCATGTCAGTCTTTCTCTTAAAGACCCGCTTACACCCAATGGGTTTTACCCCTTCAGGTGGATCAACCAAAGTCCATACTTGGTTGGTGTACATGGATTCTATCTCGGATCTCATGGCTTCTAGCCATTTCTCAGAATCTGGTCTCATCACAGCTTCTTGATAGGTGGTAGGCTCATCCTCTATGAGCACAATGTCATCATGGTCAGACAAGAGAAATGAGTATCTCTCAGGCTGACGACGTACCCTATCAGACCTGCGAAGAGGTATGTCTACATGAACCGGTTGTTGTTCCTCAACTCCTTGTGGAACAACATCATCCACAACACTTTGTGGTTCCAGTTCAATTTCCATCGTGGCATTAGTGCTATTGTTCGCATCTTGAACTTCTTCAAGATCGAACGCACTCCCACTAGTCTTTCTAGAAACAAAGTCCCTTTCTAGAAAGACCCCAGTCTTTGCCACAACTACCTTGTGCTGACTGGGAATGTAGAAGTAATATCCCTTAGTTTCCTTGGGATATCCGATGAAATAGCACTTGTCGAATTTGGGTCCTAATTTGTCTGAGACTTGACGTCGAACGTAAGCCTCACAACCCCAAATCCTCATGAAAGACACCTGGGCATCTCTCCCAGTCCATATCCTATATGGTGTCTTTATCACGGCCTTTGATGGAACTCGGTTGAGTATGAAAGCTACCGTGTCTAGAGCATATCCCCATAGATATGTCGGAAGATCTGTGTGACTCATCATAGATCGTACCATATCTAATAAGGTACGATTCCTCCTTTCGGATACACCATTCCACTGTGGTGTTCCAGGAGGAGTGAGTTGAGATAAAATCCCACACTCAGCTAAGTAGTCACGAAACTCATGGCTTAAGTATTCACCACCTCGATCTGATCAAGTACCTTACTCTTGCCAAGCTGGTTCCGTACTTCATTCTTGAATTCTTTGAACTTTCAAAGGATTCGACTTATTGTCATCAAGTACACATAACCGTATCTACTAAATCATCAGTAAATGTGATGAAGTACCTATAACCGCCTCTAGCAAAGAACATTGAAAGGGCCACATACATCACTATGTATGAGTACAAATCGCTCTCTCGCTATGCCCACTAAAGGGCGTCTTGGTCCTCGTAGGCATGACTCGCATATCTCATATGATTCTAAATCAAATGAGTCCAGAAAACCATCCTTATGGAGTGGGATAGCGCTTGTCATCTAAGCGACAGTGCTAGAGGTAGGTTTGGTTCATGTCATTTGACTTGAACCTCTTGGTACTAATGTCATAGATAGGGCTCTCAAGGTCTAGAATATAGAGTCCGTTTATTAGTGGTGCACTACAATAGAACATATCTTTTAAATAAACATAACAACATTTGTCTTTTATTATAAAAGAGTATCCTTTCTTGTCTAAACAAGAAACTGAAACTATGTTCTTAGTAAGAGCAAGCACATAACAACAATCATCTAAATTTAGTACAAGCCCAGAGGGCAGAGATAGCTGATAAGTTCCTACAGCAACCCGTGCTCCATTGCCTACTCGTAGGTCCACCTCGCCCTTTGCCAATGCTCTGCTATTTCTCAGCGCCTGCACATCAGTACAAATGTGAGAAGCACATCCAGTATCTAATACCCATGATGTAGAAATAGATAGATTGACTTCTATAACATATATACCTGAAGTGGAAGTCTCACTTCGCTTCTTCTTAAGATCTTCCAAGTATACCTTGCAGTTCCTCTTCCAGTGTCCGGTCTGAAGCAGGTAGCATCCTTGGCGACCCCTCCTTTAGGCTTCAGTGCCTTGCCTTTTCCCTTGGCTTGGGACTTTCCTTTGCCTTTGGGCTTGCCTTTGCCCTTATGCTTCTGGACCATTAGAATGGGCTTAACCTTCTTAAGGTTAATCTCAGCAGTTCGTAACATACTAAGGGGCTTGTCAATCTCGTTCATGTTATAGTTCAGAACGAATTGACTATAGCTATCCGGCAAGGACTGCAAGATCAAGTCAGTGGCCAGCTCTTGGCTAAGTGGGAACCCCAGTCTTTGTAGGTTCTCTATGTACCCAATCATCTTGAGTACATAAGGACCTACAGGAGCCCCGTCTGACATCTTGCACTGAAACAGTGCCTTCGAGATCTCAAATCTCTCATGCCTCGCTTGTCCCTGATATAGTTGGCAAAGATGCTCAACCATATCAAAAGCGCCCATCAACTCATGTTGCTTCTGAAGCTCTGAGTTCATGGTCGCGAGCATTAGACAGGACACATCTAATGCGTCGTCTTGATGCTTCTTGTAAGCATCTTTGTCGGCTCGCGGGGCATTGGCAGGAGGAGCCTCCGGAATGGGCTGCTCCAGAACGTACAGTTTACGTTCCTGGGTGAGAACTATTCTCAGGTTCCTGTACCAGTCAAGGAAATTTGCTCCGTTGAGCTTGTCCTTCTCAAGGCGGATCGCAGGGAGAAAGTGTTCGTATTTGACGTCATGGATATTCTACAACAGAAATAAATGCAGAAATAAATATCATATTCTTTTAAAATCATTTAATTAGGCCTTTAATTAAATGATGCTCCCACTGAATTCTATAATTCTTGTGGGACAAGATCCACATCATACTAACCCTTGAGTTAGCTTTGGCTAATACGCCCAAGGCTTAGTATGATCGGTAGATAACGATTACCAATTACATCTCTATGCAACTCTTGTTTATAGAATCAATATCCGCATTTATATTAAAACTCGAGTTAGCTTTGGCTAATACGCCCGAGAGATAATATAGATGTGATTTTGACCTATCTTTTCCAACCGTTGGAATAATGCCTATAGTTGACTCGATCCAACCGAGTAACTAGGAATACTCAATCTAATTGAGTTCGTATTCACCCATGCGTTGATAGGCGGGACCAAGATTGTCCCTCCGTACCCTACCAAGATAATATGTATTGCTCTGCTTTGGCAGATTCAACAATACATGTGATCGAGGTAGTGATAGGTATCACGGCATGGTTAGGCATTTAGAGTTGGTTCGATCTAGATCTAATCTAATCGAGAAGGATGCATCTTGTGCACGACTTAGATCTAATCTAATCGCAAGGGTGCATCATGTGCACGACTTAGATCTAATCTAATCATTAAGGCACTAATTAATTAATTAACTATTAAACATGCATCAGATACATAATAATTAATTAATTAATCTATTTGTGATTTAGTCATGGCCCTACTACGATCTTCTCAAGCCAATGAGAAGATCGAATGGTCAACCTAGGGTCAACAGCTTCTCCAAGCTCCTCCCTTTGACCACCTTGTGTTGCTCGTGCCCGCCTCGGAACTCCGTCTCGTGTGGACCCTCCACCGCTCCAATTTGTACATTACAATTTGAAACTCGAGTTACATTCGAGTCTAAATCTAATTTACAACAAGAATAAAAGACGAGGCACGACGTGCAGGTCGCGAATAATAAAATAAACACAACACGCGAAAACACATCACGGCACGCAGGTCGTATTATGAATTACAACACAACCAATCATATTGGGATTTGGGCCATGACTATCACAAATTAATATATATAATTCAAAATTATATATTTTCATAATTTTCTATAATTTTAAAATTAATTTTTACAATTTTTACAAGTAAAATTTCGTGTCCCGTTTAGCTTGCGCAATCGCAACAGATCCTTGCGGGGCCCAGGAGCGCCCACCCGATCTAACCATCGCGAAGGTTCCTGCGATCCAACAGCGCCTAAACCAGCTGTCCCAAAACGATTTGGGCGAGACATTACCGTTTTGGAAAAATCTTCCCGACGGGTTCGTTTTTAGCGATTTCGGTGCGATCGCGGAGCAAATCCCAGCGCGGTTACCCGATCTAACCATCGTGAGTTGCTCCGTTGCGATCTAAAGGCACCCGAGTCCGCTGTCCCAAAAGATTTTGGGTCGAAACGAAGCCGTTTGGGAAAATTCTTCCCGATAGCCGAAGCCTACAAGTGCCGAGACACTTGTGCTTCGCCTATAAGGAAAAATTACCCATAAAAACATAAAAATTGAATTTTTACAGAAAATCACAGAAGCTTTTTGTTTTCCAAAAACCAAAAACTAACTCGTACAAGTCTTTGCACGTGGCTCTGATACCACTGTTGGGTTCTTCGAGCCGCGAAAACCGCTTTTTCGCGTCGCGGAAACCCCGAAGGACCCAAAGCCGTAGATCCGTGCAAAGATTCGTATACAAATTTTGAAAAACTATTTCTTGTACGAGTTCACGAACTGATCTACTACTTAGATCTACGAGGAAAACACTTTATACCTTTGATGCGATGCCCTTCGCGTTCCCGCTCGTCCAAATGATGCCGGATCTCAAGACCGTCAAGCGCCGGTCCTCTAGAAGTATCCACACGGACACACTAGATGGAGATGACCAAAAACCAAGGTGCGCTAGCACCTATGTGGTTCAGCCAAGGGAGGAGAGGGAGAGGGAGAGCTTGAGAGGGAGAAGGAAGAAGATGCACACAAGTGAATGAAAAATGAATTTTTCACCCAAAAACCAAGTGGCCGGCCACTTTCAAAAAATCACATTAATTGCAATTAATATGAAACCATTAAGAGAGTGGCTTTGTAACTTCCATGAGGTGGCACCCATGATGATGTGGAACATCATTATTGGTCCACCTAATGCCAACTCACCAATGAGGTGGCAAAAGGTCAAGTCAAAATTAACCTTTGGTCTTCCTTCTCAAGTCAAGTCAAACTTGACTCAATCTCTACCATGGTGGATCTAATCCAACCATTTGATTCGAGCCAACTTAATATAATGAATCTAATTCATTAAATTAAATTGATTCAATGAGTCAAAATCTAAATTAGACTCATTTAACACATGAATCAACTTGAGTCGAACTCAAGTTAGCCCAATTAGGATTACTCTTAATCCAATTTGATTCATCAAATGAATCTAATCCTCTTGGTTCATCATATGAACCTAATCTCCACCTAATTGTCCTAAGTGTGTGACCCTATAGGTTCTTGTAACGTTGGCAATGCCCTAAACCCATTTAGGAGCATAAGTAATGAGCGGTATCTAGCAACACATCATTACTACCCAAGTTACAAGAATGTCGAGATCCGACATCACCTTGTGACTACCAATTGTGACTACTCACAAAATAATGACAAGTGTCCTTCTATCCTAGACATCTAGATTGATCAATGTGAGGCATAGACCGTGTCATCCTTTAATCAATCTAAATCTTGAACTCCAAGTAGACTCACTCGATCAAATGAGCTCAACATCTAATGTTGACTCATTTGGGCATGGCCATGCACTTAGTGGTCTCACTCTATCAAGAATACCGATGTCGCTCCCGTCATATGGGAGGGATAGATCCCATCTACATCACTCACATCCCTCTGCATAATTCGTTACATACCCAGTAATCGCCTTTATAGTCCACCCAGTTACGGGTGACGTTTGACGAAACTAAAGTACATAACTCCTTATGTAGGGATCCATGGTGACTTCAGGTCTAAGGACTAATAGTCATACTAATAGCCACATGAGAAAGTATATGACACTCATATAACGATCCATGATACTTTCTCATGGCGGGTCATTCAGTATACATTCTCTAATGCATACCCATGTGTTAGCTTGATATCTCTATATCCATGACTTGTGAGATCAAGTCATCGAGCTGACCTACATGCTAGTCTTATTGTATTAACATTGTCCCTGAATGCTAATACTCGACTAGGAATGATTTAGAGTAGTGTTCCCTATATCATCTCACTATCGATTCAACTAATCGATTGATATAGGTATGAACCTTCTACTCAAGGACGCTATTATACTTAGTCTATTTGGCACTAATATAAATAAGTATAATAACCAAACAAATGCCTTTATTAATAAACAAGAATATGATATACATGAGTCCATACAATCATCAAATGATTGGCTCTAGGGCTCTAACTAACAAACCCTAGGTCGACCCAACGCCTACTGTTCCCTCTACGGGGAATGCGTCCTCACCTACTCCACTCAGGAGATTTACCTTATGCCAGTCCGGTCCTCTAGACCGACTGGACTTTCCGCCTAGGGTTACCACCCCCTAGGACCTAGGGTTACCGCCCCCTATGGTTTTTCTCCACCTAGGGTTACCACCCCCAGGACCTAAGGTTACCCCCCCTTAGGATTTTCCTCCACCTAGGGTTACCACCCCCTAGGACCTAAGGTTACCGCCCCTTAAGGTTTTTCTCCTTCACCTAGGGTTACCACCCCCAAGGACCTAAGGTTACTGCCCCTTAGGATTTTTCACCTGCTTAACCGCAGTTAGGACTTTCCTGCACACTTGTTTAAGCTCATTAGATAACAAAATAACTTAACTTGAACCCTTTGACATAATCAAAACACTGGTTTGATCATCGGATGCTTCCCGCACCAACAGGCACCTCCGACACCAAGGTAAGCAAAAGAGATTTGTTGTTTAATAAATTATATAATCTCAAAATGCAGGAAGGAGAGACAGCAAGTCAACTCCACGCACGTATTCAAGACATTCTCAACTCCCTCCACGCAATCGGGCAAAGGGTCGAGAACAGGGATATAATAAGGTACACTCTCAACGCTTTTCCGAGGAGTACATTGTGGGCATCAATGGTAGATGCCTACAAAGTCTCCAAGGACTTATCTTCTATAAAATTAGATGAATTATTCTCTGAGTTTGAATTACATGAGCAGACTAATGCACAATCAACCGAGAAGGGCATTGCTTTGGTTGCAGGTACAAGCATAACACACGAACCAAGACCAAGACATAGAACTGAACAAGAATCAGATGAAGAACCTGACTCAGACGATGAAGATGACGAACTAATGGCTGAACTCGTCAACCTTGTAAAGAAGCTCTACAAGAAGAAGAAGGGGTTCAACAAAAGGGACCTCAAGAAGGCGGTCCAGTCCAAAGAAGCCCAATCAAGCTCGAAGGTAAAATTTGAAGTGGCATACTATGGCTGCAACCAGAAGGGACACATCAAAGCCAACTATCCCAACCAAAAGGAGATAAAGAAACAAAGAAAGAAAAAAGTCTTGAAGGCAATATTCGAAGAATCATCCTCAGAAGACGACGATGACGAACTCGATCAGACGGATCTCCTTGCACTAATGACCCGGGACCAGATCAATATGTCCGAGAGCGAGAGCGAATCGGAAGATGAATCGGAAAGAAGTCACGGATCCGTATCCATTTCTGAAGGGTCTGGCCCCACTGTAAGTATTCCGTTTTTAAATAATTTAGTTAATTATTTATTACGTAAATTAGTAAAATCTAATATTCGGATCAACTCACTTCTGAAAGAGGCATCAGCCCTTAAAGAAGAGACCAACCCCAAATCCTTGTCTGAATCCGTTCAGACTGGAACCTCGACTCAAGTCCAAAAGCTTGAGGAAGAGAATTCCAACCTAAAAATTCAAGTCAAGGATTTGAAGACCACATTGGAACGGTTCACTTTGGGTTCCAAGAATCTTGATCTGATCCTTGGATAACAAAAGGTCGTATATAACAGATCCGGAATTGGATTCAAGCCTAAAAAGAAGTATAGATCATATTTGTCACTTGTACACAGAACAGATAGAAAGTGATCCAAACATGGGTACCCAAGTCCAACTTGGTCAATCAAGTTGAACTTGGTCAATAATGGGTTCCCAAGGATCAAGTACATTACCTTGATAGACCATATCAAGGTTATGATCCAGGGGGAGCCAAAAGAAAAACTATATTAATAAATAAGTAAATAATTAAAATAAAATAAGTAAAATATAATTAAATTAAGAAACTTAAATCCAATCTATAAATTAATAATGTAGGGAGGCTCCAAAATCATCTCACTTGGTTACCAGGATTCATAAACTCTACTACTTAGCCTGGAGTTCTAGAGTTCGAATCCTGGGGAAGGCAAAAATCCACTGCCAGGGGTGGAAAGTCCTAGTGAGTAACGACACGGCCAAGGGTCGTCGGTTGACGACATGAGAGGTCGCCAAATGGGCCGACGACATAAGGGCCGACGGTCGACGACCCGAGGGTCGCCAAATGGGCCGCCAAATGGGCCAAGAGGGCCGGGTCGTTACATGGCACCTCCAAAACTAACCTACCCGACAGGGTAATCCAAACCAAGCTACCCGGCAGGGTAATTAGGGTTAGAACTAAAAGGGCTAGGTTTAACTTGACCTACGGTACTGGTGAAGTTCTAGATGATAGTACGTTAGGGAAGCTTAGTCTATGCATGTCTAGGAAGATATGGCTTCGACCTGGTGCATTTGGCTAAGTGGAACAGACCGAAGCTACCCTTTACGGATCCTAACTAGTTAGACCAAGGTTTGGTACTAAGTTCAGTGGATAGACAATTTAGAAAATTTCGAAGGCATGGTTACTTTAATGATGTCCAAGTGACTCACTATAGCCCAGAGGTTTATCCAAAGAATGCCTATTTGCTGAGCCCAATGCTAAACCTGAATCTAACATAAAGTTAAACCTAACCCTATAATTATACTCAATTCATCTCACAAAAATTATAGGATCCCCTGATTGAAAATTTTAGATTGGGTGAGATGACTAAGGACAAAATTAAAATTAAAATTAAAATTAAAAATCTTTTTAAAACTTATTTAAAAATGTTTTTAAAAACTTATTTAAAAATATTTTTAAAACTTATTTAAAAATGCTTTAAAAACTTATTTTAAAATGATTTAAAAACTTATTTAAAAACTTATTTAAAAATCTATTAAAAATATTATTTAAAATTTTTTTAAAAACCTATTTAAAAATATTTTTAAAAATTATTTAAAAATATTTTAAAAAAACTTATTTAAAAATGTTTTTAAAACTTATTTAAAAATCTTTTTAAAAACTTACTTAAAAATGTTTTAAAAACCTATTTAAAAATATTTTAAAAACTTATTTTAAAATCTTTAAAAAAACTTATTTAAAATATTTTAAAAACTTATTTTAAAATGTTTTAAAAAAACTTATTTAAAAATGTTTTTAAAACTTATTTAAAAATGTTTTAAAAACTTATTTAAAAATGCTTTAAAAATGTTTTAAAAACTTATTTTAAAATCTTTTAAAAACTTATTTAAAAATCTTTTAAAAAAAAAGAAAAAAAACTTATTTAAAAATGTTTTAAAAACTTATTTAAAATCTTTTTAAAACTTATTTTAAAATTCTTTTAACAAACAAAAAAAAAATCTGAAATGGCGCCTAATGAAGGCGCCTCTACGAGGCGCCCTATAGGATAGGTGGGAAAACTCTCGCCGAAATCATCTGAGGCGCCTCGGACCAAGTCCGAGGCGGCCTAAACTCTTCATTGGAGGCGCCTTCAACGTGCTTGGAGGCGCCTTCAACACAGAAATAGGCAGCGAACAGAGAGTTCGCTGCAGTTTGTCTTCTCACCGAAACCTTCGATCCAAGGCGCCTTAATCTCAGATCTCTACCCTTCAACTCTTTCAAATACCCTACAATGCCTTCTAAGTATACTCTAAACTATTTGAAATCATCTTTTACATAGTTTTAGTGATTCTTTTGCAAATCTTTATGTATATGGTTGAAATTAGGAAACGACGCAATGTTGCACCCACCTCGGGTACGACCCTATCCACCGATGTTAGATTCCCTACTGAGCAGCATAGGATTAGTTTTTCTCAGCATTCATACTCTTTCATTAAGTCTAGATACTTAAATAGACCCTGTTTCACGAGTTATTGTCCATCTGTTATAGAGATGATTGCCCATTATCAGTTGGACAGACTAGTTTACTGTAGTCATGCAGTAAACCGAGATCTATGTGCCCAGTTTTTTAATAACCTTGAGAAGGTTGATGATTTGGTCTATTCCACCTGGGTTGGTGGAAAGGACATCTAGTTTACACCTGCCTTATTACGCACTAGCTTAGAGCTTAGATAGTTAGCATCTTCTTTCCTGTGTTACCCTAGTAGGGATCTGCCCTTTGGCGACCCCTACTCCCACATTAATCTAGATACACTCTATGAGTACTTTTTTAGTGGGGAGAGACCACTTGGAGTCTCTGACTTCAGGTCGATGTCTCTCAGAGTGCAGGACTATGTCATGTATAGAGTCCTCACTGCATGCATACTACCCATCACATCTCGGGACGTCTCGAAGATGCAATCGTCCCATTCCTTCTTCTTGTATGCATTATGTCATCATTAGAGATAGACATTGCATTACATATGTTCTCAAACATAGTTCATGCAGCTAGTCTTGTCACATCAAGAGTAGTTCATATGCCCTAATGTCATATACTGACATCCATATTTTTGACTATTGAGGGCATAGATGTGACACGGGGGACGGTCCTTCCCCTTACCTGTTATGATGAGTTTGGGCTGGGTTCTCTTAGGCTAGCGCATATAGATGTCACTGCTCAGGGGGTCCTAGCATGGGTGGGCAGGCCTCCGCCAGCCTACCCAGCCAAGGATGAGCCAGTTGCTCCGAGAGGGCCCGAGGCAGACACCGAGTTCCTTCTTTGCTCCAGCCGAGGGAGAGGACGTGTTAGAGTTCACAACCAAGGATTTTCATGGAGAGCCCTCCAGTTCGGCAGGGCCCTCGACCTCGACTCGACGATCTACCTCCTTATCTGTCGAAGACCGACTCACACGTCTCGAGGCTTACTCCACTCAGACACGATGACTTATGCTGGATGAGTTCCGCATGCTTCGCACAAACATAGCTTCTGGCTTTGCCTCTCTTCGTCAGGGACAGCCTGCTCCCGAGCAGCCTATTGCACCACCTCCAGCTGACGACCCTCCCACTGATTGATACTACCTTTTCATGTGCTGTACTTTGGACTTGAGACACAGACACTTTCATCTGCTATTCTATTATTACCTAGTTAAACTTTTGTCATTCAGAGTTTAGTTACACAACCTAACTTTTTGCTTACTAGTTTCTGTTATAAGTTGCTTAGTTCTGCACATGTTTCTTTTATAAAACTCCTAGGAAAATGATTTCTAAATCCCAATTTTATTAGATTTTTCAAGATTTGGACTTAGCCTAGGCACTTATCTTTAGATATCATGTTTCCCTAGTATCAGCCAGAGCATCTCACAAGCACACTAGGTATAACTTGTTTGTGATTGAAAAAACTTAGAACAGTGTGAAATGCATAGGGAATAACCTAGACTTCAGTATGCTTATTTTTTTGCATCGCAGGAAGTCTGAGCGTTAAATACCAAAAATACAGTAATCAAGTTGAGTGATCCTGAATTAGTCAAATCTAACTGGATTTTCAACTTAACTTGACTAGCCAAGTGAAAGTTGTTATCTTCTAGGTAAGCAGTGAGTAGCTAATGGTTAGACACTTGACCCAGGGGATTAAATGATTAATTTTAATTACTCGTGCTTGGACCTTAGGACTACTTAAATGAACAACCTTAGTTAGAATTTTTATGAGTTAAGCTCCTCCCTCTTAGCTGCTAAGATTTAACCAAGTCTTTCAAACTAAATATCTTTCAAAAATTATCTTTTAAAATACTTTTTAGTCCAAAATAAAGTTAAGTACTTTTCAACTTTAGCTATATTTTCTAATAACATTTTTGCAAAAGGCTTATTAAAACTTTTAGCTAAGTGACTTATATAGCCGTTTTCATATATTTTTGCAAATGCCTTCAAAGCTTAACCAATTTTAACCAATTTTGAGAAAAATTCTATAAAGTCCTTCAAATCTAACCAACTTTTCTCACAAAGGTTTTTCTTTCAAAAGTTACCCAAGTACTTTTTCGAATTTTGATTTTTCAATTTAACCTTTCAAACTATCTTAAAAAGATCCTCTCTGAATTCTTAACATTTACATAACTAAATGTTTTACAAAAATAATTTCTTAGTTAAGAATTTAACTAAGTATTTTTTTTAAAATGCTTTGATTAGCTAAGTTAAGTACTTTTTCAAGGTATAACTAAACATTTTTTTTCAAAATCTTTTCAAATATACTTAAGTACTATGGTTTTTTTCTCTCTCCTTGTATTTTGATGTATGGCAAAGGGGGAGAGTAGCATAAAATTCAAAAGAAAGCTCTAATTAAGGGGGAGAGCCTTACACTTTAAAGTTTTATCTTAAGCTTTGTTTGCGTCTAAAATTGTTTACTTATGCTTGCTTATACTAAAACTTTAAAAATTGTTACTTATCATCTGTTTACTTATATCTACTTTTACTTAACTTTGAATTTCAGTTGTCATAATCAAAAAGGGGGAGATTGTTGGTGCGGGAAGCATCCAACGATCGAACCCGTGTTTTGATAATGGCAAAGGGTTCAAAGTTAAGTTGTTTTGTGATCTAACAGTTTGAATGAGCTTGCAGCAAAGTCCTAAGTATACTTAGGCAAAAGTCCTAGCTGCGGTTAGGCAAGTGGAAAACCCTAGGGGGAGGTAACCCTAGGTCATAGGGGGTGGTAACCCTATGTGGAAAGTCTTGGCGAGTCGAGGGCTTCAGGCAAAAGTCCTAGGGGGTGGAAATCCTAGGTGGAAAGTCCTGGTGTCGTGAACCAGGTGGAAGACTGGACAGGTCGGGGAGCGGGCGTCCAGCAGAAAGTCCGGAAGCATCGAGCGCTGAGCAAAAGTCCAGTCGATCTGGAGGATCGCACTGGCAACAGGTAACTCCCCTGAGTGGAGTAGGTGAGGACGCATTCCCCGCAGAGAGAACAGTAGGCGTCAGGTTGACCTAGGATTTTCGGTAAGAAATCCGAAGTCAGACCCGGATAGTCCAAAGACTTTCAATATTTTATTTACTATGACTATTATGTCCTAACTTTATTTTGCAGGGTATGTGTTTAGGACTAACACATTTTGCAGGAACAAAGGAGCAAGTCACACCTCGGATGAACAGTATCCGAGGTGCCTCCATGGAGCTTGGAGGCGCCTCGGGTGCAAGGCGGAAGCTGTCTGCGGCAAGGAGCTGGAGGCGCCTCCATGGGACTTAGAGGCGCCTTGGACTACTGCTTGGAGGCGCCTTGGAGTGGCGTTGAAGGCGCCTTCAGATGTATAATGGGCAACAAGCAGAGGCTTATCGCAGAGTGGATTTCGGGATCAAACTTCAGGTTGGAGGCACCTTGAAGCGTGATGGAGGCGCCTTGAACACCCTATATAAGAGGGTCTCGACCAGTAGCTTAACAAAACACACATTCTAAGCGATTCTTCAGCGACAAGCTGCTAACAAGAAGTTCCCGAAGTGCTGTAGCAACATCCCGACGACCCGAAGCTCCAGATTTGATATTCTTGTTGTCAGTATTGCTTTCTTTACAGTTTAAATTGTAATAAGTTTGTAATAATATTTCGAGCTTATAGTTGTTGCTCACCGGAAGTGATCAATGATCGCTGGCCTTGGAGTAGAAGTCACCACAGGCTCCGAACCAAGTAAACAACTTGTGTTAGCGTTTGATTGTGTTCTTTTCTTTTCCGCTGCGTTTATTATCTCGAGTGTTTTAAATCGAATGAAATAGCCACGAGCGCTATTCACCCCCCCCCCCCTCTAGCACTTCTCGATCCAACAGAGCTTTCCTTTACCTTTATCTGCAGTATAAGGAAAAGTAATCTATAAGACAATGCTTAGTAAGTACCATCTACTCACAAAACAATGCATTAAAAAGGGAAAACATGCTTTGCAAAACTACTTGAAGGAACACAAAACATGCACTCAATAATTACTCATGCTAAAACCCATAATTTGAAAATATGTACATGAACTGTATTTTTAAATAGACTCATCATGCAAACATCAACATTTTTAAATAGGATTATCATGAGACGTCAACATAAAACCATGCTTGTATTGAAAACAAGTAATGAAAACCATAAACATTGCCATACAATAGAGTTCATCAAAACTGCACCTTATAGTCTCTAATTCCCAAACTTAAGAATGTCTTCACTTAAACAAACAATGAACTTGGGAAAATTTCATATTACGTACTAGTGAAAATAATAATCAACTTGCTTTGGGGCCCGCATTGTATCACTTTGTGTGCAAGCTTAATAAGATTCGAGGTAGCTAATCCCGAACCTATTAAGGTACTACTGTTAGCTAGAGCCCTAGAGTCAATCATTTGATGATTGTATTTTGGACTTGTTACATCATATTATATATAAATAAAGGCATTTGATTTTTGGTTATTATACTTACTTGTATTTGTGCCAAATAAACTAAGTATAATAACGTCCTTGAGTAGAAGGTTCTTACCTATATCAATCGGTTAGCTGAACCAATAGTGAGATGATATAGGGAACACTACTCTTAATCATTCCTTGTCGAGTATTAACATTCAGGGACAATGTTAATGCAATAAGACTAGCATGTAGGTCAACCCGATGACTTGATCTCACAAGTCATTGATATAGAGATATCAAGTTGACACATGGGTATGCATTAGAGAATGTATACAGAATGACCCGCCATGAGAAAGTATCATGGATCATTATATAAGTGTCATATACTTTCTCATGTGGCTATTAGTATGACTACTAGTCCTTAGACCTGAAGTCACCATGGTTCCCTACATAAGGAGTTATGTACTTTGGTTTCGTCAAACGTCATCCGTAACTGGGTGGACTATAAAGGCGATTACTGGGTATGTAACAAATTATGCGGAGGGATGTGAGTGATGTAGATGGGATCTATCCCTCCTATATGACGGGAGAGACATCGATATTCTTGATAGAGTGAGACCACGAAGTGCATGGCCATACCCAAATGAGTCAATATAAGATATTGAGCTCATTTGTTTTAGTGAGTCTACTTGGAGTTCAAGATTTAGATTGATCAGAGGATAACACGGTCTATGCCTCACATTGATCAATGTAGATGTCTAGGATACAAGGACACTTGTCATATATTGTGAGGAGTCACAATTAGTAGTCACAAGGTGATGTTGGATCTCAACATTCTTGTAACATTGGGTAGTAATGATGTGTTGCTAGATACAGCTCATTACTTATGCTCCTAAATGGGTTTAGGGGCATTGCCAACGTTACAAGAACCTATAGGGTCACACACTAAGGACAATTAGATGGAGATTAGGTTCATATGATGAACCAAGAGGATTAGATTCATTTGATGAATCAAATTGGATTAAGAGTAATCCAAATTGGGCTAATTGAGTTGGACTCAAGTTGATTCATGTATTCAATGAGTCTAATTTAGATTATGACTCATTAAATCAACTTAATTTAATGAATTAGATTCATTATATTAAGTTGGCTTGAATCAAATGGTTCGATTAGATCAACCATGGAAGAGATTTGGTCAAGTTTGACTTGACTTGAGAGGAAGAGGAAGAGTCAAGTTTGACTTGACTAATTGCCACATCATAAGTGAGATGGCAAGATGTGGACCAATGATGATGCTCCACATCATCATGGTGTGCCACCTCATGGAGGTTACAAGCCTCCTTTCCCATTAATGTGGTCGGCCACATTAAATGAGTGGGAGTTACTCAAGTGGCCGGCCACACAAGAGGGTTAATGGGAATGAATTTTATTCAACTCTCATTCAATCCATCTTCTTCCTCTCAAGCTCTCCCTCTCCCTCTTCTCCTCTCTTGTCGTGACCTATCAAGGTGCTAGCACACCTTCGTTTAGGTCTTTCTCCACCTAATTAGTTCGTGTGGATACTTCTAGAGGAGTATCTATTTTGATACTCTTGAGATCCGTCACCGTTTGGACGAGCGGGAACGCGAAGGGCTTCGCTTCAAAGGTATAACCCTTTTTTCATGTAGATCTAGGAGTAGATCTCGGTAGAAACTCGTATTCGTAGTTTTTGAAATTTTTCTTTGCACGGATCCGTTGGCTTTGGGGCTTTCGGGGTTTCCGCGACGCGAAAACGCGGTTTTCGCGACCCGAAAAACCCAACAACTACTAGGCGATCTAGGGGCCTAGGGGCGATCTAGGAGCCCACCCATGGACCTTGTGTCCAGTACATGTCATCTTAAAGTAAAATACTTTCTTTTCAATACTTCTTTCTTTTACTTGCACTAACTCATTTCAACAAACACCTTGTGTGCACTTAATCCCTTACACTTATAGGGAAGCACCTTGGGGCACTTGATTATGCTTCTTAGTCCCAAAACTTAATGGGAAGCAAATCAAATACTCTAAACGTGCTCTTAATCCCAACCTTTAGAGGGCATCTTACAATCATAACATCTATCTCCTTTAACATACATAAAACATATCATGGCATGAATCTTCTTTTAACTTACATAGATACATACTACAACATGCATCGACGAAGCAACTTATACCGCAGATGAGAAATACTTACCTCCTTTTTGCTATTTCTTACTCTTACACCGTAAGGGTTAGGGAGAACGACCTCTCTTGTATGCCTCACCCTCCGAATAGAGCTTCCCGCGTGTACCACTTCCTTGGGAGAATCCTCCTCTTAGATTCTCCCCTTGAAAATCTTCAAAACATGGAATCCTAGGGTTCTTGGCCGAAAATTGAAAAGGGAAGGAGAGGAAATTCAGCTAGGGAGGAAAGGAAGAGGAAGATGAAAGTTAGGTTTTCATCTCTTCCTTTCCCTTTTATACAAAGTGGAAGTTGAAGCATCTCTTCACCCAAAATCTGCTTATAATCAACTGCTTCCTATTTCCAATGTGATGCTTTACCACCATCTAATGGCTACTTAAATTAATTTCAAGTAAGAGGTTAAGGGTTCAATCCTAGCCCAGGCCATTTATGATTGTATTTTTATTTTTTTTTCTCTTCTTCTACTTCTTTTTGCTTTATTTAAATAGAGGAAATTTATGGGCGTTACACTAGAGTCCAAGCAAAAAATATTTTATATTTTCCTAATTTTCCATCTCACCCAATCTAGAGTATAAAGTATGTTCAGCTTATAAGTGAGTGTGAGACGGAATTGAAATTGATATTAAAATAAGTTTGAGTTTTGAGTTTCAAATGAGTTTTTTAAATAATTTTTTTAAAGGATTTTCTAAAGAATTTTTAAAATGATTTTCTAAAGAAATTTTAAAAGATTTTCTAAAGAATTTTCAAAATGATTTTCTAAATAATTTTTTAAAGAATTTTTAAAATGATTTTCTAAATAATTTTAAAATGTTTTTTTAAATGTTTTTCTAATTAATTTTCAGAGGATTTTTAAAATGATTTTCTAAATAATTTTCAAAGGTTTTTTAAAATGATTTTCTAAATAATTTTCAAAATAATTTTTAAAATAATTTTTAAAATAATTTTTAAAATAATTTTCAAAGATTTTTTTAATGATTTTCTAAATAATTTTCAAAAGAATTTTTAAAATGATTTTCTAAATAATTTTCAAAGGTTTTTTAAAATTATTTTCTAAATAATTTTCAAAGGATTTTTAAAATGATTTTCTAAATAATTTTCAAAAGAATTTTTTTAAATGATTTTCTAAATAATTTTCAAAGGATATTCTAAATAATTTTCTAAGGATTTTTAAAATGATTTTCTATATAATTTTCAAAGGATTTTTTTAAATGATTTTCTAAATATTTTTCAAAGGTTTTTTTTTAATGATTTTCTATAGAATTTTCAAAAGAATTTTTAAAATGATTTTCTAAATAATTTTCAAAGGTTTTATAAAATAATTTTATAAATAATTTTTTAAAAAGATTAATTCACTTGATTATAGAGTTAAGTTAATTAATTAATAAGTTGATTAAACTGAATTAATTAAGTTGATATTATTTTAGACTAAGTTTAATCTAGATCCATCTCATCCGATTCTAAGTTATCATTCAGGTAATCTTAAGTAATTTTATGAGATAGTTATCTTTGATTTAGGTTCTTTCTAAGGATTAATTTACATTTGAGTTAAGCTTAGATTTTTCAATTAGTCAATTAGATACACATTTCAAGGATTATCTCCCAGGCAGTGGTGAGGCACTAGGCCTTCTTAGGTATGAGATTATCCACCACTTTCTAGATAGAGTCGCTCAAAGAAATTATATATTTAATCATCTTTTTGAAACCCCTAGGTATAATTGAACAAGTATAAATTATGCTTTGGTCCTTAAACTATCCTAATCTAAACATGCATATTACCAATAAAATAAATAAACAATCATTAAACAATTCTATTTATTAATTAAGATAGTTTTCTATTGGCTCCCCCTAGATCATAGCCTCGATATGGTCTATCAAGGTAATGTACTTGATACTTGGGGACCCTTTCCGTCCGTGATTTACCTCCTCCGTGTTGGCCCTGGGATGGACGGGGGCGCTGGGGGCGAGCGTATTTGCCTTTTTTGCCACCTTGATCCTTGGGGACCCAATATTGACCAGGTACAACTTGATTGGCCAAGTTGGACTTTCGTATCCATGCTTGGACTACCCTTCTATTAGATCTATTAACAATTGGTAAATACGAACGGTATTTCCTTTTAGCCTTGAATCCAAGTCCGAATCGGTTATAAACGGCTTTTTGTTTTCCAAGAATCAGATCAAGATTCTTGGAACCCAAAGTGAACCGTTCCAATGTGTCCTTGAGTTCATTAACTTGAGTTTTCAAATTGGAATTTTCTTTCTCAAGTTGGACTTGGGTTGAACTTCCAATTTGAATTGGCTCAGTCAAAGTACTCAAGTCAGTCGCTTCCTGAAGGGTTGTTACCTCCTTCTGGAGTGACTTGATCCGGACGTTGGACTTAGCTAATTTCTTTAACAAATAAGAAATTAAATTTTCTAATTCTTCTACTCGAGTACCAGCAACTAGAGAACTTACAGTGGGGTTCGTTCCTTCGGAAACGGATAATGATCCGTAACTTTGCTCGGACTTGGTTTCCGATTTGCTCTCGATGTCGGACTTGAACTCGAACTCGGTTTCAGCAACATGTGCTAGCACTGGTAGAGCGAGGAGGCTTGCTTGTTCTTCTTCGTCGGATTCAGATTCGTCTGAGGACTTAGACCATGTTGCCTTCAACACCTTCCTTCTTCGTCGCTTTTGATTTGGACAGTCTGGCTTGTAGTGGCCCTTTTGGTTGCAGTCGTAGCATGTAACTCCCGTCTTGATCTTCGTGCTAATTTGGGTTGCCTTTTTCTTTTTGCACATCTTCCATACGAGCTTTATGAGTTTGGCAGTAAGCTTGTCGTCTTCATCGTCTGAATCAGGTTCTTCTTCTGATTCTTGTTCGGTTCTGCGCCTCGATTTTGGTTCGCCCGTTCTACTAGTACTTGCAACCAAAGCTATACCCTTTTCGATCAAGCGTGCATTAATCTACTCATGCAATTCAAATTCAAAGAAGAGTTCATCTAATTTAATTGAAGATAAGTCCTTGGATACCTTGTACGTATCTACCATGGTTGCCCACAAGGTATTCCTAGGGAAGGCGTTGAGTGCATACCTTATTACATCCCTGTTCTACACTTTCTGTCCTATTGCATGGAGTCCATTCAGCAGGTCTTGAATTCTGGCATGAATCTGGCTTGCTGTCTCTTCTTCCTGCATTTTGATATTATATAATTTATTGAAAAGCATATCTCGCTTACTTACCTTGGTTTCTGATGTACCCTCATGTAGTTCGATTAGCTTTTCCCATAGCTCCTTTGCACTTGAGAACGGTCCTACTCTGTTGAGTTCCTCCTTTGTTAGACCACACTGGAGTATGCAGGTTGCATTTGCATTTGCTTTTACTTTCTTTATTAGGGATGCGTCATAGTTCTCGTAAGGTATCGGCTTCTCGGCGCCGTCAATTGGAAGTTCAAGTCTTGTCTTGGTGATCATCCAGACTTCGAACTGGGTTTGCAGGTACTCCATTCGCCCTTTCCAGTAGCCGAAGTCTTCACCGGAGAAGAGCGGGGGATGGACTGCGCTATATCCTTCTTGTTGGGCCATTTGAAAACTGGTACACAAAAATAAGGAAAAAAAATATGTTCCAAGACTGGGTCTTGGATTAGTAGTGTGGGATGTATAATAAAAGGAAAACGAACTCGAGTGGTGTTGCACCAACTTCGAGCAAAAATCGATTCGAACGAGAAAATAGATCGGAATATAGCAACTATACTTAATTCCGATCGACTCCGAAAACTGAAAATACCACAAAAAAGTGCTTGATTGGTGGTTGCACCAAATCAAAACAACCCCACTCTGATACCAATTGTTGGATCGAAAGCGCTAGGGGGGGTGAATAGCGCTCGTAGCTTTCACACGTTTCGTATTCGAAAATTCAAGTAACGCACAGAAAATAAAAACACACACACAAGAAGACCAAGATTTACTTGGTTCGGAGCCTAGGGTGACTCCTACTTCAAGGCCCACGATCGTAGATCGCTTTCGGCGGACAATCACTATCAATCCGTAAATCTTTTACAATTTAATAGTACAAATGCTGAATAAAGAAATAAAATACCAACAATACAAAAGAATTGAAGAATGAAGTCGTCAGTTGTCGGAGTAGCAGAGCGTAGTTGAAGCGTTCGGAGCAGCGTACAAGAGCACAAGTTGTTCTATTCGAGTTGGTGATCAAGCTGCTTCCCGAGGCTTCTTTTTATAGGCTCCGCAAGATTGATCCAGATCCTCAAGTCTCGGGATCAGGTTTGACCCGAGGCGGATCGGTCGATTGATCCCCGCGTTCGGTCGACCGATCAGACGATTTCCTCCTCATCTGATCCGCTCGATCCACTCGCTCCGCTTCGATCCACTCGCTCCGCTTCGATCTGGTCAAGTCTTATCCCCGGTTCGGTCGACCGATAACCAAGTTCGGTCGATCGATCCCCTGGTCGAGCCCGGCCCACCGCTAGAAATCTGATATGCGGCTTGGGGGTTCAGACGACCAATCCAGACGTTCGGTCGACCGATCCCGGTCAGTTCCTGCACAGAATGTTAGTCTCCTGCAAAAACAGAGTTAGAACATAACAGATAATATTTAGGAGAAATAAGTTAGACAGTCTTCGGACTGTCCGGTTCTGACTTCGGATTTCCTCCCAGAAATCCTAGGTCAAACCGATGTCTACTGTTCCCTCTTCCTGGGAACGCATCCTCACCTACTCCACTCAGGAGAAGTTACCTTTTGTCAGTTCAGTCCTCCAGACCGACTGGACTTTTGCTCGATGCTCGAATCTTTCAGTCTTCATGCTGGATGCCCACTCCACGACTCGTCCAGACTTCCACCTAGTTCGCGACACCAGGATTTCCACCTAGGGTTACCGCCCCCTAGGATTTTTGCCCGAAGATTCCGACCTGCGAAGACTTTCCGCCTAGGGTTACCACTCCCTAGGACCTAGGGTTACCGCTCCCTAAGATTTTCCACTTGCCTAACCGCAGCTAGGACTTTTCTTCACCTAGGGTTACCACCCCCTAGGACCTAGGGTTACCACCCCCTAGGGTTTTTCACCTGCCTAACCGTAGTTAGGACTTTTGCCTAAGTACACTTAGGACTTTCTTGCAAAGCTCATTCAACGTGTTAGATAACAAAACATCTTAACTTTGAACCCTTTGACATAATCAAAACATAGGTTCGATCGTCGGATACTTCTGCACCAACAGAAGCTGCTCCGGTAGCACGTATCCCCGGGCGCCTATATCCTATACTGTCGCCTAGACTCTCTGAAATTCTTTCATCGAGAGTTATCACCAACCAATCGCTCTTGGACTTCATCCGATTACCTGGGATTGTTAAATGCTTCTCTGCGATTGTTGCACATAATTAGTAGAATATAACGTGTAAAGTTGCTCACACTTACATTGAATCTAGATGTTTAGCCTCCAGCTGACTCATCTATACTGAGGTGTCAAGCCATAGCTCTCAACTGCTTCCACTTGGACTTGTTTGTCAAGCCTTTAGCTCCAAACTAACTCCACCTACACTTGATTCACCTACCACCCAACTAGGAATTTGTATGTCAAGCCTTAATCACTTAGACTTGATTCATCTAGCCTCTGGCTAGGAATTTATCTGTCAAGTGTTAAGCACTTACATTAGATTCACCTAACATTCAGTTAGGAATTTGTCTATAAAACTTTAATCACTTGGATTTGATTCACCTAGCCTCTAACTAGGAATTTATTTCTTGTCTTTAACTAAGACTTAGCTTATGTCTTATTCTCAATCAGGATTTTAGATGCCTAAATCCATTACGACTTAGTCATTGCCTAATTCACAACTAGGACTTTAACACATGTTAAGTATTCTGCACCTACAAACTTGAAATAACTAGTTAGATCACAACTAACCTAACTTTAACCTTAATTATATATCAAAACTCTGAATTAAATGTTATATACCTAGCACCAACAATATATAGATAGGCCCTGGCAAATCCATTGAGGATTTTGGGAGCTTGCATCATGCATATGCATGGAGTTTTGTAGTGTCTCAGTGATCTATAGGGCCTTAGTACCTACTCGGCTGGATCATTTGGATTAGCTTGAGTAGTTTACCTAGGTTGTAATAGTAGAGTCCACGTCAGTCATACAAAGGTCTACCAGACATATATTTTCCTTCTACAGATTATATAGAACTCGGAACACTACTCCAAACTAGCACACCGTCAATCTCAAGTAAATGGCCCGGTCAAAAAAATCATCATTTTGTGCTTACTACCTGATTTAGAGGCATTAGAGGCATGGGATGTTATACGGAGGGATCCATGTAGAGGCAGCTGGATATGAGGCACCCTACTACACTTTGCGGAAGTGGATTACAGCATGGCCGACGAGGAATACCTCCTCTTTAGATACATTTAGACTCAAATGCTTTAGATACATGGAGACTACTAAGATGGACACTACACGTTGGATGGACATATAGATGAACATCTAGAGTAGAGGGCTATCTTGGATGCAGCACGCTTCGGGAAGCATCTCGTCGGCATGGATAGAGATTCATTAAATATCTATTTTGTGAGAGTGTGTAGTATGAGCGATTAGGCATGAGACAACATTAGAGGGAGTACATTATGTGGAGTGTGAAGTATGTATGAGAGAGAGTCTTGATGATGAGGATGAATAGGTGAATAGATCAACCTTAAAATGATCTATCTAGTCTACAATAAACGGATCATGATAAAGATGTTTCAAATCCATCTATGGTTGGGGTTTTGCCAAAAAATCTAAGAGGATTAATAGACCCATCAAAAAGGTCTATCTAGTCTACAGCAAACGACTCACAGTAAAAATATATCAAATCCATTGATACCTTATCACTTGCTAAAACTGACTAGGGGATGGTGAGTCATGTACCGTCAGAGATGTCACATGCAGCTAAAGGCTAAGGATCTTGGTCACGTGGTATGAGCAGACCCATACACACATCTTCAACTTGCCAAAGGATACTAAAGGGTCCAAACCTAGAAGATGGAGGATTGACATAGAGGATGCTTGGTTACATGTGGCAAGTGATTATTTTGTCATTGACGACATAGATTGGGTGATACTTGATCCCCCATAGTCATATAGTAGATGGGATAGTCTTATAGTAGATGGGTAATTGACCGTAGATTCCTAATATGCGTTACACAGAGAGTGATAGTGATGATACATATGAGAGTACTTGTATGTTATACCTCAGATGTCTTTTCAAATAAAACACTTCGTCAGACATGACATGATAAAAAATCTTAAGATTTTTTATATGATTATATTTTTTTAATGATATATATTTACCTATTCATTAAAAAATAATAATAATAATAAAAATATCCAAGAGACATAGTCATGCACAACAAAACTTATCCAAAGTAGTCAACTATGATGTGCAAGTTGGTCAACCAAATGATATACGGCAACAATTTGATCAACAAAGATGTAGAAAATTGAAGACCAAATGGTTTAATTGATCAAAATGACAAAGTTAGTTAACCAAAATTGAAATAGCAACTGATCCTATCTGAAAGTGAAGGAGATGTCGCACTGACTATGGGGTGTTGAGGTGGCTTTGATGTTGACAGTGTGAAAAATGTGAACTGAGGTAAAGTAACACCGAGCAAACCTGTGTGGCAAAGATAGGAACTAGCAGAATGAAGTGTTAGTCACCGGGCCAGGGAAGGAGTTCCTAGCGCAGGCATTCTGATGCTCAAGTAAAAATAATAGTCAAGTGAAATAGAAAAGAAGATGAACAATAGTAACAAATGTTGAACTGTAATAGCAGGACCTCATGTGAGTGAGCGCGGGTAAGCCTACCTGCCAACGGAGAGGACCCTTTTTTATATCGTCTCTCATAACCTTCACATTAATAAGGCGACAGAGAATCTCAACCTTCACAGTAATAAGGCGACAGAGAATGTCTAGTGTCAGAGTATATCGAACAATGGAATATATGCGACAACCTTCCTATAGGCGGAGAATTACTCTATTGTATGTATATGTCAGAGTAATGACATATTCCCGAACAGATTGTTACGATTCTCTAACAGTATTGTCTCCTAAAGAGAGTCCAACCGGCTCTAGGCCAACTGGTTGTACACTAGGAGTAATGCTCATGTGTGGAGAATTAGGCCCCGAATGTCCGACTGGCTCTAGAGTCGGGCGAATATAAGTTGAGAACCTTGTATTTAAAGAAGTGAGGAGCTGGGCCCCTAAGGTCCGATTGATCTTTTAACCAACAAGATTTATGTTGGGGATTCAGTATCCACTCAGACAATATGTCCCGTCAGACTTTATGTCGAGTGTTAATCTTGCACTCAACCGCTATACTTGAATATAAAGTTTGATCCAGCCGAGCGATGTGCCTAGCTTATTCAGTCGGCCAGAACATTCGATGGTGACACTAGACTTATCTCAATATAGCACCGATACAATCCGAAAGTTAACCCTTTCTTGACTTCGATTGCCACATCAACTAGCTTTCTTGATTTTGACACCAACTTGAGAGGTTCCACCTCACTCGTCGTATCAATAACCATTGCAAATAATGATCAAATCTCACGATTTGATCGACCAAAGTGCCAAGCTGATTGACCAAAATATGTCAAATAATAACTATAAATAGAGACTCAATGTTGCTCGACCATATCACAATCAAGCTCACATTCTCTCTTTAATACAACAATGTGCTTTCCATATATTTTGGGCATGATATATTTTATTTTAATATTTTTCATTGAATATTTTTATTGTTCTGTGGCTTTTGCAATTACTATAAATTTTTCTTTAAGCCATATTTTGTTACTATAAGTTATGATTTCTATCAAAGATTTCACTGACTTTGAAAGGTATTTAGAAAAGAAAAAAATATAGCAAGTTTTCAATGAAGATTCACCTAGTGAATCATAAACCGTTGAATAGGAACCTAAGAGTTTTCAAACCACGTTAAATACTTATATGCTTGTGTTGTTGGTGTTGCTTTCTCTTTTATACATCACTTTTGAAAACCCAAATTTCCACTATAATTTTAATTTCAAAATAAAATCTTTTAAACTAGACTTGAAAATTCACCTTCCCCCTATAGTTTTCCTACACAATCCTACAATAATTTACTCATTTAAACTTATAAATCTACTTTATTAGTCCACAATAATTGATAACGTGAAACTAAACTAGGATATCACAAGTTCAATTTATGAAAGTTTACTGCAAAACTTGTCTGGTAGTGGAAGTACAGTGTGTTCCAAGGCAATCTAATTCAACAAATCTTCTAATAGGTGAAATGATAGTAACAAATCTTGAACTAAGCGACCAAATCTTTTTTCTGAATTCCCCGACTGACTTGCTTAACTATTTCAATATATATTATAATCCTTAAAACTGTGCTGAACATTAAAAAAAAAAGTTAAAAGTAATAAAAGATGCCTCTTCTTATGGCTATTGCAAGTAGATATTAGTATTTCTGCATATCTTATTTGCTTTCTTGCAAACAAACCTACATGATTAACAAGTAACAAACAAATTTTCTTTGATCGAACTCCAAGTAATGCAAGTATTGGTGAGGTTCAATCTAATTATGTCATTATGCTCTTCAACCATTTCTGGCTGGTCAGTGGCCTAGAGCTAATAGATTTGATGTTTAAAAAGAAATTATCTAATTGGTTGCATTTACTCTGAACTTCATTTAGCAGTATGTACAACGCAAAATGAATTGAGCAAAAATTCATTTCGTGTAAATGTTTATGATACTCTAGGGCTTTCTTTTCAACACACAAAAATTCAACAATGGGTAACCTAAAATCAATGGTAGTCAATGTTAAAAAAGGCGCTAGGCGGTAGGTGAGCGGTTATCTACCGCCTACCGCCTAGGCAGATTTTTTTTTTAGGAAAATCCTGTCAGATTGATCAATTGATCAATTCAACACGCCGAATCGATTCGGCAGATTCTGTTTGTCGCAGAATCCTTCCGAATCAATCAGTTGATCAATTCAACATACCGAATCGATCAGTTGATTGATTCGATGAGATTCTTTTTGTCACAGAATCCTTCTGAATCGATCAAATCGATTCAATATACTGAATCGATCAATTGATCGATTCGGCAAGGTTTTGTTTGTCACAAAATCCTGTCAAATTGATCAATTGATCGATTCGGTAAAATTCTACAACAAGACCGAATCCTAAAACTGACAAGGCATAACATACAAAATAAAGAAATATCAAAATATTAATAATGAAATACATAATTTAATCCCAATAAATAAATGAAAATAGAAATATCGTAACAAAAGTATACAAACTAGTCTAAAAGACCAAAGTACAAACTACAAATTGAAAGTCTAAAACTAAGGCATACAAAATAACAAAAGTTTTCACACAAGTCACAAAATAACTCATATAATCTCCTATATCCCTAATTCTTCTTCTAATTCATCTCCATATTTCTCCAACACTTCCTCTGTATCAGATTCAAACTCAAAATCCATAACATCTTTCTTTTCTTCATCCGATACAAATTCTTCTTCGTGAAATTCTATGACATCTTCAATATTTATCTCAATATTTTCATCTCCACCATCAACAACCAATCCTTGTGTCATAGTTACTTCACTAGCAAGTAGCACATCTACTCCTTTTTCTTCTTATTTTCTCTTTTTGTTTATGATCTTAGCATTGAATTGAACATAAATTAAATTGTTCAACCTTCCGATATTAAATTGTTCACTAGCAGTTTTTTTGCTTTGTATGGATCTACATTAAATAAATATATTAATTATTAAGTCAATAAGCAATTATTAATTAAGTACTTACTCCCTTAAAAGTACTCTAATTTCTCTCACAAGCGAAAAAACTTATAGTTAAAGAAAGAATTCTTTTAACCATTTTTTATAATTTACGTGCACCATGTCCAAAAAGATGTCACATCTAACTAAATAAAAATAAATCAAACAATAACAATAAGCAAAATCAAAAAAACAACAAACAAATAATAAAAATAACACAATAAATTAAGTATTTAGTTTTTACCTGGATCGTATTTCTCATCATTTTTTATACATCCAATTATAGCCAATGATCTTCCAAATTCCCCCGCTTTATTGATATACTTCAATAACTCTACATTTATTATCTCACTTTGACTATCAATATCATTGTCAAAGAATGTTTCAACATAAGTGAATAAGTCATTCGTGACCACTTCTTCACTTCCTATGCTTCGGTCATTGAAAGAGTAATAAGGATTCAAGAGATAAGCCGCCAAATGTAATGGACTAACAAGCCAATTACGACTTTTTTCATCAATAATCGTACAATAGTGAAGCTTTTGATTTTTGAATGACACTTTAATCTCCTCTTTAGCTCTAAGTAATTCTCCATATATAAAACCCAGATGGCTTCTTACCCTATCAACAAGACAAAGCAACATAACTAAAGGGGCAAACACCTTCAAGTAAAACTTACTATATTCTAAAAATGAGACACTCGTATCAGCCTTCCCCTTTACACTTTTTAAATGTTTGCATGCATTCCATTCTTCACTAGCAACCATAGATCTTAGTTCACTTTTCTTCTCCATCAAGCTTTGCAAAGTTAGAAAAGCGGTTGCAAATCGTATTACTCCCGGCCTCACTGTGTCCCTTTTTTGGTAAATTTTCTCATCATTAAAAATGTCTTGTAATGTGTATAAATAAAGATTGTCAAGTTCTTTGTCTTCTCAATCACTCCTTTGAATTTTGGTTGATTCCCAATTCCTTGAAGCATAAGATTCACGATGTGGTTGATTCCCAATTCCTTTGTAATATGTAGTCTCTTCTCCTTCAATAAATATTTTGCCGCCATATTATTTGAACCATTGTCCGTTACCACTTGAAATACACTTTAGAGCCCAACTTCTTCAATGCACTTGTCCACATATTCAAATATATAATTCCCGATCTGTGCTTCATCTAATGTTTCCCTAGAAGAAAGGAAAGTTGTGCCTTCTTTACAATTGACACACAAATTCATGATACTTCTTTTTCGATCAATCCAAGCATCTGTCAAAATTGAGCAATCATTCAACGCTCATTTTTCTTCTTGCTTCTTTAATAGATTTTTAGTTCTATCTACCTCTTCCTTCAATAAGGGCTCCGTTAATAAGTATTGAGTTAGAGGACGATAACCTGGTCCAAATTGGCCAATCACTTCCACAAACCTCTTGAAACTATCATTGTCAATGACATGAAAAGGAATACCGGGCTCGTACACCCATTGAACTAAATATTGGTGCACACTGTGTGTCTTTTGCTTCCAAAGTGCATCAGTAATATTTTGTAGTTATTTTGTCTTCTTAGTTCCACTCAATGAAGATTCGAGATCAATAACGGATGCAAATCTGTCTATAGGGCTAAGAGTAAGCGAGTTCCTTCTTGTCCCTAAGTCCCTTCATTTTCCTCATATTTTTCAAGAATAACTTCTTCACTCACCTCCATTTTATTGATATTTTTTTTTTCTTGCTTCTTCAATTTTACACTTCAATTTGTCCTTATCCAAGGACTTCTTACATGAGGCAGGATTTCCCTTGATATTGACAACATATTATTTAAGCCTATAAATTCCACCACTAATAAAGGTGTAAATGAACCAAGCTGCTCATGAGCTATTCAAACTCGTTTGAGCTCGTTTAATAAGACTCATTAAGATAAACAAATCAAACTCATGTTTCACCATATTCGACTCGTTAGCTCGTAAACATGTCGTTAAGCTATCAACTTTTAAATAAAAATAATAATAATTTTGATATTATATTTATAGATTTTACACTCTATTTATGAAACATATAAATAAATATATTAAATTTATTTACTAGAATAAAATTATAAATTTTAATAAAAATATTATAATTTTCTCTAAATATATAATTTAGTTTTTAATAAATATTTAAATTTATAATTTATATTTATTAAGCTCGATAAAAGCTCAAATAAGATCGTGAGCCATAAATATATTCGTTAAATAAAACTCGAACTCGGCTTGATTATAAATAAGTCAAACTCAAACATTCAAGAATTCGACTCGACTCAACTCGATTACACCTCTAACCACTAGTAATATTTTTGCACAACTTACATTTCAACTTATCCAAATTTGTAGATTCCACTCTCTGTAAATTCTCATCCAACATCATTTGAATTACGTTTCAAAGGAGTAGCAATCGACGACATTGAATTAGATGCTTGAGAAGATATAATACCTGACATTTTACTACAAGTCAAGCATTTAAAAAATCATTGATAAAAGAATATACAAGCAATAGTTATCAAGCATTCAGAAAACTCATAGATGACAATTCTCAATTCAAGGCAAGCAATAAGATACAAAATTTAAATAACATACAATTAAATTTTATTAAGAATTAACGAATGGCTAGAAATGAAAAAAAATGATAAACTCAATTAGCCCTATTAACTAGCACTAGAGTGATCGAGATAAATCGGAAAGCTCTCGCGACAACCAACCAAAAAGCCAAACATTCTTTAGTTGTGCACCCCATTAATTTTACTAACCTAATAGAAGAAAAAGTTATCTACAATTACGACTAGAAATGAAAGAACAAAGGCTATTTTCCTTTCGTTGTTGGCACTTGGTAGCCTTGACGACAGCAAGCTCCTTAATGAAGACTAAAGGAGGAAGAGGCTAAGGCAACAAGCTCCTTACTGCTCATTGATTTTTCAAAAGAAGGGGAAGGAGAAAAGGCAACAACTAGGGCAAGTTGAAGAAAATGAGAAGAAATGGAGGGAGAAGACGATGAGGTTTAGGGTTTAGGACGACTAAAAATCCCTATTAAAAGTTTAAAACATAACCCTATAATTTACAAATTCACGTTTTCTGCTTTCCCCCCCCCCCCCCTCCTGAATCGATCAATAGATCGATTCAAGGGGAAGAAGTTTGTCACAAAAAAACTAGCTGAATTGATCAATTGACCGATCCGGTAAAGTTTTCACGACAAACAAAATCGTATTAAATCGATCTGATCAATTCAACAAGCTAAATTGATCAGCTGATCGATTATGCAAAGTTATATCTGTCACAAAAAACCCTACCAAATCAATCAATTGATCAATTCGACTAGTTTTTCATGACAAAAAAAAAAAATCGTGCGACACCAAGGAGGTGGTGCCAAACAGCATCTTAAGTGGCGCCCAACCGCCTAAGCAACCGATTAATGCCTCACCGCCTTAGCAAAAAGCAGGGTGATGGGCTACCACCGACCGCCTAAGCAATGCCTAAGCAACCTTAAGCAAGAATTTTTTGAACATTAATAGTAGTAATGGAATTGTTCCTTATTCAATCCACATATTGTCATATTTGAGTGCTCATACAATCTAAGTAATAATACAAAATGTGTAGATGTTAAAAAGAGTTCAAAAATGATTGTGGCATAAATAATTGAAGTCCATGATTTTGTCAATGTACCATAAAGGAAAAACAATTAATATTGAAAAAGGAGCAAAAACATAGAGAAACACAAGAAGATATGAGTTTCCATGGAAAACAAGAAAAGTGAGGTGTTAGTGCAAAATATAACACCATATATGGCTATTAGTTACTAAACCATAAACCATTCTTAGTTACCTAACAAATTGAATTAACAAAATGATTTCTTGGAATAAGAATGCAAAAAAAAAAAAAAAATACTCATTAAAGTTCCACAACCTTAAATAAAAAACTGATTACTGCACTACTAGTCAAGCAAGATACTTCGGTAATAGTACTTCAGCAGAACTCTATGTTTGTTTTAGTAAAAAAGGAAACTATGTTGTGGAAGATAGCTTGTAGTTCTTTTCTTAGCAAATATTAGGATTTACTATTTCCACAATCTTTATGAGTTAAATTCATTCCTAAACCATTACTCAAGTTCTTAGAAATTGATGGTCTTTGCCCAAGACTGTGAGGGAACAAATATGAGTTAAGAGCCTTGGCTCCTAGGATGCATTAATGAATATTGAGTTAATTGCTATCACAACTATTTAACCAGTAAGAAACAAATAAATCCCTTGGTTTTAAGTTGGTGATCCAAGAATTACAAGATCAATGAGCAATCTAGTAATGTGATCCTTGGTTAATTTATTGAGTAACAGAATTAGAAATACCATCTATATTAATTTCCTGATAACATTATCTTCAATATCTACAAGTTCCTACTAACAAAAACTCTGAAAGTTAAAACAAGCACTACAACTCATATGGACAATGTATGTGGAAATTAATATATCATTATTTGCAACTAGGTACAGTCATTTACTAGTCTCCAGAGTTCAAACATTGTTGAGGAAACTGAAGTGGTAGAAGGAACAACTTTTGCTAGGATCTGTAATTTGATTCAGATTGTAGGAAAAGTAGACAGGATATGCATGACTGTTGTCCAGTTGATATTATAAAAATCAAAGAGCTGCTAAGTTACTTTTGCCATAAAGAAGTTTATCCAAACTCCAAGACTGACTAGTTTAAGAAAGAAACAAGAAGAATTTCTCCTAAATTGTTCACAATTTTTAAAAAAACAATAAACTTGATTAATCTAAGATACTAGAGCACTTAAAAACTCATGTTTATCCAAACTTCAAGTATGACTAATTTAAGAAAGAAGCAAGAAGAATTTATCCAAATTGTTCACAATTTTAAAAATTTAGAGAAAGTGAGCAATGTTCTTTCAGTAAACTTGATTAAACTAAGATACTAGAGCAATTAAAACTCATCACTGTTAGAATCATATATATCCGTCTCAGTGATTGTCTTTTTCAATCAAGAATACAATTACATAAATTTGCATGACTAGTTGAAGTCTACAACGGCAACAATGTTGTAAAAGAAATGTTATCCTCAACAAGTCTCAACCACTGATTAGATGGAAAATGAATAAGGAAAAGGCACTGACAAGAGAATATTTCAACAGAAACAAGAATGGTCATTCAATGGTTGCTGAATCTGAAATGGTCAACTAGACTTCTCAATCATTCAAGTTAATTCGAAGAGGAACCTGTTTTATTCAATCTGAACTACGTTATAGTTCATATATTTCAACTTGCATATATCCTTGAAGAAATCATCAGCCGCCTCATTACAGTTCTTCATCTGCGAGAGTCTAATAGTCATCCTGTGCAATTTCACACTATACATTAGCACGGATTCAAGGGTATTCAACTTCTGCTCAGCATTTAAGGGCGACCTCACAGTGATGATAACCTCTTCCAAGTAAGGTATGACAAATTTTGAATCCAACTGCATCACCAAGAGTCATAAGCAATGGTTACTGATTGCTTAGATTTGGATAAAAAGATTGAATTGTGTTGTTTACAACTTACATTTTTCAGGCTATTCTTTTGGCAAAAAGCTGCAAAAAGTGCCCCATGAATCTCAAACTTGCACAACCTTGGATGGTTGTTAAAAAAATCAACCAAGTCAATCTCTGGAAAGGGCTGGAGTGTGTCAAAATCACCACAAAATTCAATCTTCATAATCAAATGTCTAACTTCACTTGCACAATACAGTATAGAGCTTATTGCACTCCATCTCCATTGGATCCCTCTGAGGGACATAAACTCCAGGTCTGGTAGCTTCCCTAGCTCCACCTTATATACTCTACCTGTTGATAATCCAAGGAAAAAACAAACCACTTTGGACAATTGCACATAAAAATGATCCTAAACCCATGTATGTGTTTCAGATTATTTGAAGTCATCCAAGTTAATTTTAATCAGTCATCAGTGACTAATTGATAGAAATTTAAACAGAGACGGAGTAATTATATTCAGACGAACAGCATCAAGCATGTTTAAAAAAAAATGGTGTAAGTTAATCACCTGAACTTTTAGCAATGCAGAGCCTTCGTATGTGGTGATCTTGATTGACTCGAATCCAGCTGAAACCTTGGATCTCTAAGATCTGAAGCTTTGGGGAACTTAAATGGAGGGAGCAATTTCCGGGCCCCAAGAAATCGAGCCTGCAGTTCTCCAACCGCTCCAGCTCAATGGAGAGGGTGGCGACCCCGTTGCAGCTAAGCAGCGCCAAGTCGGTGAGGTTGGGGCAAGCGTGCAACGCATCACTCAAAGCACCGTCCCGCAGCGTCGCCCCTATGATCTCCAGGAAACGAAGCTTGTCGAAGCAGTTCCAATTGGGCGACGTGGTCAACGACACGCCCCATAGCTTCAAGGACTCCAAGCCCCTGGCGACGCCAATGCATTCGAGCTCATTAGCGGGGGCCTCATCGTCGCCCCCAGAGGCCGGCTTAGAGGCGATGCCGTCCATCCGGAGCTCGAGGGAGCGGAGGGTGCCGCAGCGAAGGTCGAGCCAGGAGGCGAGGGACGCGGAGGAGAAGGGACAATAGACGATGAGATCCTGGAGGCAGACGGCGGAGGCGACCATGCGGCCGATGGTGGCGTCGGCGGCCGCAGCACCATCCAAGGAGTTGCGGGGGAAATAGAGGGAGGGGATGTAGGGCACGGCCTCGTTCCAGTACCGTGAGACGCAGGAACAGGCGGCGACGTCGCGAGCGTTGCTCAGACTGCAGAGGATGTGGTGGACGATGGCGTCTGGCAGCGAATCCATGGCGGATGCGGAAGAAGGGCAAGAAAGCAAGCAAACTGTTCGATGGAATGTCTGGGAGGAGGAGTGGGGTGTCAAGAATAGCATGAGATTTGAGTGCGCTGGGTTCAAATTTGAAATTGAGGTCGCCGTGTTTTGGTCTAAAATTTGGTTCGGTTTCGCCCGCCCAATTTGGAAATTTCAAAATATCTTTAGACCGTTGGGTTGGTTGCCCTTTCCCGGAAGGTTCCCGTCGGTACTTAAATAATTCATTCGGCGTTTGAAATGAGCCTCGGTTTAAAATATTGGAGGTCTTTATTTATTTTATATTCCAAATTCAATTGAAGAAAACTTAAAATTTATTATGAGTCTAAAATTCGACATTGACGTACAAATGATTAGCCCAGATATGATCTGACTTTTATTTTCTTTCTTCTTTCCTATTCATTTTTATTCACCAATTCCAAACCAAAACTCTGATGTTCTCTAATAGAACAAGTATTGCAAATATTATTGTATTGATAATTTATCAAAGGATATATTTAAGTTTACGAATTAATCAAAAGATGTACTATATTTTAGTATTTATCAAAGTGTACACTCAATTATCTATTTTTCTCGTTGTACGGCTTCATTTTTTTCTCACTCTTTCCTTATATATGTAATATCTTTTTTCTTTCCTCTCTCTTTTAGAAGCATGCATGCAAGTATGCATAATGTATATTTGATATGATTTCATATCAGATTCACGTTGTGGATAATATAATGCATATTAGGCCCACAAGATTTAGGGTTTAGCTTATTCTTTCGATAATATTATAACATCTTAGTGTCATACCCCGAGGGTATACGAACTTAGACCAAACCAACATAAACACCAATGTAATATAATATTACCAAGTCTCAAATGACAATGCGTATATGTATACATGAGTATATGAATATACTAACCAACCGAAATAAAAGTTATATAATTCTAATAAAGCTCAAAACTGATACAAGAAGAAAATCGTAAATAAAAACAATGGAAAGTAACTCAAACGGCTCGAAAAGGATCTGAGCTCGAGTGAGACTAGCAGTTAGGACCTCTAAACAACACAACACATCATTTATTTGCTAACCTGAAAGTCAAAGGAAAAAATAAGAGATAGTGAGTACAAGAACTCAATAGGTATAAGACAGATAGTACATGAGCAATATAGTGTAAAAAATCAATGGAAATATAGTCTCTAGTAAAAATACTTACTGTTAGAATGTATATTAAAAGTCTAATTTTTTTGTATAAATATTTATTTTGAAATGAGAATCACATTGGTCAAATGACTGCATTTAGTTAAATGTAGTTGTTCATTTAATTTATATTATAGATAACATGGGATGTGGTGTCACACAGAAGATCATGTTATCAGTTCCTTATAAATTATAAATAGTAGCTCACAACCAAGATGGATTGGAACAAACCATTGGAATGGTTGTAGTGTAATTTGGTATTAGTTTATCTTGACTATAAAATTACAATAGTACACTATGTGTGTATTGAGCAGGACCATTTGAGGTTGTTCCTTTAATACTGACTGTATAAAAGAACAGAACCTCTGTTATTATGGATGTGCGTACTCTTAATCCCGATATAATAACAAGCACATGTACTTAGTATTTATTTCTTTAATTTATCAATGGATGAGATTTATTCATTAAATCAATATGCCCGATAAGTTGGAAAATAATATTATTTATATGGTGTGTTGTTGATTATAGAAGGAAATTGTGTCCTAGTTATCTAGGTTGATGATGTCCCCTTAAGGAACTCATAAGGATTGTCATGTAAACCCTGCAGGTGGACTTAGTTCCGACACGACAATGAAGTTAAATGGTACTACTTTTGGAGTTAGATGTTAATTAAGTGAGTTGTCAGTAACTCATTTAATTAATGGACATTCGATATCTTAAACACAAGGAGATTAATGCACTCATGATAAGAAGGAGCTCATAATGTAATATGGGATTGGTGTTGTAGTTCAATAATAACTCTTTAGTGGTATGAGTTATTATTGATGAACTTGAGTTAGGTGTTTGGGTCGAACACAGGAAGCTTAAGCTCATCAGGAGGTCAAAACCAATTCCTCTTCTAGGTCCCTGTTGCAGCCTCTATAAAGTCTCGCATTCACCCATTTTGATTATCCTTCCTACCCATGAAAGGGGTCGGCCACATCCATGCTTGATGCCCAAGCAAGGGGCCAGCCAAGCCTTGCTTGGTGTCCAAGATGTGGGTCGTCCAAGCCTTGCTTGGTGTCCAAGAAAGGGGTCGGCCATACCATAAAAGAAGAGAAAAGAAAGTTTTTATTTAAAATAAAATATTTTTAAAATCTTTCCTTTTATGGTTATCTACAATGGTTTAAAAAAGATATTTTAATTTTGTTAAAATCTTTCCTTTTTTTGTAAATAAGCATTATAGGAATTAAAGGAAGATTTTGTTTAAACAAAATTTTGTTATCTTTCCTTTTATAACTATTTACAATGGTTTAAAAGAGAGATTTTAATTTTGTTAAAATCTTTCCTTTTTTGTAAACCATCCACAATAGAAATAAAAGGAAAATTTTATTAAAACTTTCCTTTTTTGCCACTAGCAAAGAGTATAAAAGAGAGGTAGATGGTGCCTTATAAAATAACACAACCTAAGTTCTCTCTCTTTTATTCTCTTTGGTGGTCGGCCTCTTCTTCTCTCTATCTCTCTTTAAGTCGGTGCCCCACTTCTTCCCTTTCTTCCCTCTAGGGCCGGTGCCCATCTCACCTTGGTGGTCACGGCTTGAACGAGAAGAAGAGAAGAAGCACTTGGTAGCCGGTTGCTTGGAGGAGAAGAAGAAGAAGGAGGAGGCGCCTCTTCACTTTACATTCTTTGGTGGCCGAAAGTTTGGAAAAGAAGGAGAAAGTCGGGTGTCTTTGTCTTGGTAGATCGTCGCCCACACGACGTCCAAGAGGAGGAGAGGAATATAGCAGAAGATCAAGAGATCTTTGTCTACAAAGAAAGGTACAACCAGTTCTTTATTCCGCAGCGAAACTAGTTTAGTTTTTCTTTGTATGGATCCTGAAATACCAACACAAGAGGCTATCGATTTTGTACTTCAATTGAGTTCTCTGTAGTTAAACCTAGGGTTTACTGTAAGGAGTTTAAATATTCAATTTCTTTGAAATACTTTGTCTAGAAAGTGGTGGATGATCCCATAACCAAGAAAGCTAAGTGCCTCACCAACGACTTGGAAGTCAATTCTTGAAATAGATATTTAATCAACTTCTGTAATATGGTTTAATTTCTGAAGAACACATGAGTTGAACTTGGATTAATAATGTTAAGTTTCGTTTGCAATCCAAGTTTAATTTTTGAAGAACACATGGGTTGTTAGGAAAAATTCTATACTTGTACAAATTTTTGTACAGGGGAAACAGAATGGAATTCCAAGTAGCACCCAACACTTACTACTAAAGTAAGAGAGTCAATATAATCAACTGCTAACTAAAAGCACAACCAATAACATAATACCCACTAAGAGCATCCACATTAGTGTCATTATCACTATATCTAAAATTGAGGGTAAATAACACACTTTATTAAATTTAGACAATCACTTTTCACTACACTACATCAACCACCCTAAAATTTCTATCATCCTTAATTTTTTTATTATTTTCATCTCTTTCTTCTATTTTATTATTATTATATTTATGAAATGTATGGAAAGAGAGAGATTGAAAAGAATGAGTGGAAGGAGAGAGATTAAAAAGAAATTTTATTTTATTTTATTTTTAGGATAGATGTTTCATTCCCTAAATTTAGAAAATTACTATTTATCAAATATAAGGGGGTGTTTGGTTCTTTTCTAGGAATAGGAATCGGAATGAGAATCATAGTATTATGGAATGGAAATAGGTATGAACATGGATATCACTCTTAAAAGTAATGTTTGGTTAGTTGAATATTTTCTATCAGAATAAATTAAAATTTCCTTTTTTACTCTTAAAGGAAAATAAGAGAAAAAATTAGATTTGAGAGAAAGTTGAATGTGAGAGAAAGTATGATGAGAGAGAAAATATGATGGGAAAGAATGAAGAGAGAGAAAGTGCAATGAGAGAAAATGAGGAAAGAGTGCGATGGGAGAGAGTATGATGATAAAAGATGAGAGAGAAAATATGATGAGAGAGAATGAAGAGAGAGAAAGTGTAATGAGAAAAAATAAGGAGAGAGAGTGTGATGGGAGAAATTGAGAAGAGAGAAAGTATGATAAAAGAGAAAGTGTAATGAGAACAAATAGGAAAGCGAATGTGATGGGAGATATTGAGGAGAGAGAGAGTATGATGAAAGAGAAAGTGTGATGAGAAAAAATAGGAAAGCAAATGTGATGGAGAGATTAAGGAGAGAGAAAGTATGATGAGAGAGAAAGTATGTTGAGAAAAAAAGGGAGAGAGTGTGATGGGAGAGATCGAGGAGAAAGAAAGTGTGATGAGATAGAAAGCTTGATGAGAGAGAAAGTGTGATGAGAAAAAATAGAGGAAAGAGAGTGTGATGGAAGATATTAAGGAGAGAGAAAGTGTGATGAGTGAGAAAGTGTAATGAGAAAAAAAAAGAGGAAAGAAAGTGTGACGAGAGAGATTAAGGAGAAAGAAAGTGAGTGATAAAATGAGGAGAGAGAAAATATGATGAGAGAGAACAAGGAGAGAGAAAGTGATATGAAAGAAAAATTAAATAAATATATTTTGATATTTGATATTAGGGGGAAAAATTTTAGTTTTGGGTCAAGGGTATTTTGGGAATAAGGAAATATTTTGATTGTTGAAAATAGAGTGATGACTCATTGAAGGGGAGGAGACATGGGAATGAGTCATTTCCCAATTATAAGGATTCATTCCCTTATTTGTATTTCCATTCCTATAATCCAAACATCAATAATGACAATCAATGATTGTTATTCCTATTCTTCACTCTTATTCTCCTAAACCAAACGCCCCCTAAATTTAGGGAATGGATAGGGTAGCTGATGTAAAGGTTTTTTAGCTACCCTATCTAAAATTTAGGGTAAAATCTTTAGATAGGATAGCTGATGTGGATACTCTAACCTACTTAACTAGGTATAACCAATAAATCGGTGTACATGTAGTACATTCAAATCTGTACCAACAAAAACATGACCAATATATAGCGAGTATATAACAAGCACAAACTGTAAGAGAAACGCTCTACCACGGATAGTCATGTGAGCAATCAGAGTAAGTAAATATTCACTATCTGTAGGCGAACTCACACCACGTACAATCTTGTGGGCAGACAAGGTCGAACTAGCTACTACGAATGTCTCGTGGGCAGTCGTATGTATCATAATCGCTGACAACTCTCTCAACCAAGAATGAGAGACAATAGTCAATAGGATATACCAAGGATCGTTGATGACTCTCTCAACCACGAATAAGAGACAATGATTGTCAAGATATAAAATGTAATGATAAGTAGAAAATAAATAATCTCATCCAATATAGCACTCTATAACCATACCTTCGTCTAACCTCACTAGCGTATAGGAATGAACCTAAATAAAAATAAGGGTCTAGTAGGATACTTGATACCCTACACTACAATATGGTCTTACTAATGTATAAGCATGAGCATACATAATAAACAAGAGTCTAGTATGATATTCGATATCCTATACTATGGTATGATTATCCTAACAATAAGCACAAACTCAAATCATTAACCAGGAGTATAGCAGGATGTCCAACATCCTACACTATGGTATGGTAATATCATACATATATAACAAAATCATGCATGAAGAATAATAAGACTATATAGATATAAAATGAATCATCTCTAAGGTCAAGCAACATAAGTATCAAGCTCAAGCAATAATATGAATAATGTCAAGGTAATAAAACTACCAATCAAATTATAACTCATGCACTAAGATCAAAGATCTAAAGAAGACAAGCAAGAACTATCTACCTCAAATATGGCTCGTGCCAAAATAATTCCCACGTTGAGATGCTCATCCCAAATTAAAGTTCTGCAATCATATAATGTGCAATTTAGCTAATCACATATGTAACATCTAGCTAAACCAAATCATAAACTAATTAGGGAACCTTAATCAAAATGATTAACCTCGATTAATCAAACCCATTGAATGATTAAGTTTAACCTAAGATTATCAACTCTTTAATTGATCTATGTAATAATCTATTTATTAATAAGTTAACTCATCATGAATCCAACATACTTAATTCATCTGATAACATAATTAAATTACCCCTATCAACAATCATATTCTCATTAATCTCTTATTAATTCTCAATATTAAGTACTACTCATATGGAATTAATCTAACCCAATTAGTTAACCTTTCCTTTTAACATGCATCAATGATCTAATCAAGTCATGAATTAACAAACCAACTAATGAATTCAGCTAATCAATGAATCTACCACCCCATTATCTCTTATCACCTTAATTGATTAAGCACCATCCTTTAACCAACCTACCAATGATAAGAATTTAACCAACCTAAATCCATTTAAATCTTCAATCCACATTTCTAACCAATTACTTGGTTAACTACTCAAAATCCATAAAAATCAGAACTCATGTATTGAGTCTTCTACGTTATCAAACAACATTACTGTTTAATCGAAAATATACCTAAATTTCAGCTTCTAACTGGTGATGCCCTCTCTCATTAGATGGTGGTGGTGCTAGAACTGGAGTGGTCAACAAAACCCGATCATGTGGCCATGACCGATGGTGGAGCTAGATGTATCAGTAGGTTGCAATAGAGTGGAGAAGGGTATTGGCATTAAACAGAGAACATAGCCCAGTGTTGTAGATCTGACCTTACACAAAGGGGATGGTGGTGGATACATAGTGTTAGCTAGAGCCCTAGAGCCAATTATTTGATGATTGTATTTTGGACTTGTTGTATCATATTCTATATAAATAAAGGCATTTGGTTTTTGGTTATTATACTTACTTGTATTGGTGCCAAATAAACTAAGTATAGTAACGTCCTTGAGTAGAAGGTTCTTACCTATATCAATCGGTTAGTTGAACCGATAGTGAGATGATATAGGGAACACTACTCTAAATCATTCCTAGTCGAGTATTAACATTCAAGGACAATGTTAATGAGACTAGCATGTAGGTCAACTCGATGACTTGATCTCACAAGTCATGGATATAGAGATATCAAGTTGACACATGGGTATGCATTAGAGAATGTATACTGAATGACCCGCCATGAGAAAGTATCATGGATCGTTATATGAGTGTCATATACTTTCTCATGTGGCTATTAGTATGACTACTAGTCCTTAGACCTGAAGTCACCATGGTTCCCTACATAAGGAGTTATGTACTTTAGTTTCGTCAAACGTCACCCGTAACTGGGTGGACTATAAAGGCGATTACTGGGTATGTAACAAATTATGCAGAGGGATGTGAGTGATGTAGATGAGATCTATCCCTCCTATATGACGGGAGTGACATCGGTATTCTTGATAGAGTGAGACCACGAAGTGCATGGCCATGCCCAAATGAGTCAATATAGGATATTGAGCTCATTTGATTTAGTGAGTCTACTTGGAGTTCAAGATTTAGATTGGTCAGAGGATGACACGGTCTATGCCTCACATTGGCCAATCTAGATGTCTAGGATAGAAGGACACTTGTCATATATGTTAGGATCGATGGACGCGGCTAGAGAGGGGGGGTGTGAATAGCCGACCTCAAATTCGTTCGTTTCTTCCTACGATTAGGGTTAGTGCAGCGGAAATAACAAATAGAAACGAAAAAAAGGAAAGATCAAACCTCAAACTAGAACTCGACGATGTAACGAGGTTCGGAGATGAAACTCCTACTCCTCGGCGTGTCCGTAAGGTGGACGAAGCCTATCAATCCGTCGGTGGATGAGTCCCAGGAAAATCGGCTAATAAGAACTCCTTCTGGGTGGAGAAACCTCACCACAAACTCTTGCAACAGCAAGATTAGAGTACAAGTACAAGAAGCACAGCAAGATACAAATATAAAGATGAATGTAACAACTCTTGCTTGCCTTCTCGTCGTCGATTGAAATCTGTAGATGAAGCACCAACTTCACAGAATCACAGCAGCAGCTGAAACCAGTCGAAGAAGTCGAGGAAGCTCACGCGAAGCTTCGGAAGCGAGCTTAACAAAGCTCTAGAACAGCAGAAGCAATAACTTGCAGAAGCAAGAAGAAGATCAAGAAGAAGCAGAACCTTCGGAGAAGTTGAAGAATATTAACTGTAGCAGCCCTCGATCTCCTTTTATAACCTCTGATATCCTGAGCCAACCTGCGAACCTGCAAGCAAAAAGGCCAGAACACAGAAGCCCGAAATAACCTAGCCGTTGAGTCACAACGGCTAGGCCTGGACCGATCGGGCTCCACCCTGATCGGTCCAGGGTTCTTCTAATCAGTCATGGAGACCGATCAGGCTCTATGCTGATCGGTCCCCAGACCGATCAGAATGCTTTCACAGAGAGTTGCCCAACTCTCTGTGCGTGCCCTGATCGGGCCCGGGGACCGATCAGGCTTCCTGCTGATCGGTCCCCAGACCGATCAGTAAGCTCACAGAGGCACACTGATCGCTTTCTGATCGGTCTCCAGACCGATCCAGGTCTTGGTTTTTGCCCAAACCAAGTCCAAACCAATATCCGGTCAACCTTGACCTCTTGGTACATCATGCTTAGCATCCGGTCACTCCCTTGACCTGCTAAGACTCCCCACCAAGTGTCCGGTCAATCCCTTTGACCCACTTGGACTTTTCTCTTCGTGTCAAGTATCCGGTCACTCCCTTGACCTACTTGACCTTCTCAACACCAGATGTCCGGTCACCCTTGATCCATCTGGATTTTCCCTTGCCCGGCTTCACTCACCAGGACTTTCCAACTGCCTGGCTTCACTCACCAGGACTTTCCCACTGCCTGGCTTCACTCACCAGGACTTTCACCTAGCTTCACTCACTAGGGTTTTCACAACTGCTTGGCTTCACTCACCAGGACTTATCCGTCTGCCTGGCTTCACTCACCAGGACTTTCCACATCCGGTCCAGAGAACGAGCTACCGAGCCCTCTCTGACCTAGTCCGGAGAACGAGCTACCGAGCCCTCTCCGACTTCCACTTGCCAAGTTCCCATACTTGGACTTCTCCGTGCCAAGTCTCCATACTTGGACTTTTCCCGTGCCAAGCTCCCTGCTTGGACTTTTCACCAGATGTCTGGTCAACTCACCTCGGGTCAACCAGGTCAACCTTGACCACGGGTTGCACCCACAATCTCCCAAGCTTGTATCCTTGTAAAACATCAAGATACAACTTTTCTGTTCACGTCAAACATTGTCAAACATAACTCGTCAAACATCAAAACACAACTCGAGTCAAGTCAACTCGAGTCTGGTCAACCATGTCAACCTTGACCTAAGGTTGCACCAACAATCTCCCCCTTTTTGATGTTTGACAAAACCCATAATCAAACCCATAATCAAGTTATGTTAACCCGATAACCTAACTTAGGTTTTCCAATGTTCTTCCCTGAATATTCTCTAGACACTCTCCATTCTCCTTTCTACTCTCCCCCTTTTTGACACACATCAAAAAGAGTGAATCAAGGTCAAGAGTTTCTTCCTAATGAAAGTCTCATACCTTTCATTGAAACTCTTAATTTCCCCCTTGATACTAAGGTCCAACAATTAACTTAGTGATAATCCCATATCACTCAAGTCTTTAGGAGTAAAAACTCCCCCTAAAGGTCAACTCCCCCTTGACCATTGCACCAACAATGTCTTGGTGAGTTTCAAACCTTTATAACTCTAAACCACCAACTTCCGTAGCTGAAATTTCAGTCAATAGTTGAAATTCAGCAACTTGGCACGCCTTGATCGGTCACCAGACCGATCAGGGATTCCCTGGATCGGTCACGGTGACCGATCCAGGCACCCCTGGACCGATCAGAATCCCCTCTGATCGGTCCACAACTCTGATTTCTGATTTCTGATTTCTTCTCCCGAAATTCAGAAACCTCTAGAAAATCACAGAAAATTCTAAAAATTGTAAAATTTTGAGAATACACTCCTCATAACATATACTATCATGGAAAAATAGTTTTCTATGAAAATAAGTTCCATTTTCAAATCTTGATACAAAGTTCAAAAGTCTTTGAAATAGCTCAAAGTTAACTCATCTTTGTATCACTTTGCTCAATGATGAATGCTATCACTAGAAAAGCTTCATCAAGGTTTTTCAAATCAATTTTGAAATGATTTTAAACCATTTAATTTAGGACCACAATCTTTGGGCTAAATGTACATGACTTGTACATAAGCTTTCCCTATGATCCCCAATTTCGAATTAGGCTCATCTAGGTACAAGAACTATGCACCTTGATCCTAACTCATCATCCTAATATCTCACACACATCTAAGGTGTATCAAAAATACATCCAAGTCAATTTTGATGTGAGATATGGATTTAGGTTAGCTTATTCTAAGTTCTCATGTATTTTTCTAAACAACTATTTGATCTCCATATCAAATTGTGTTTCTTATCCTTAAATCAAGTTAATTGATCATTAATGCACAAGATGATGACATGGCATATAATTGTATCATAAATGGAAACATGTGCCAATGTCATGATGTCATGACATAAAGTATGAAACTTAAATAAAGCATGACATTTAACTAACCTAAGCATTATCATGACATTTTAAATTATCATAAAATAAATATGATGTCATGACATGACATATGACAAACAATACATGGCAAATAATATATAAAGGTATAGAAAATACCTAATTCTAGCCTTAGTTGCCATTTTTGATAATTTTGATCATTTTGCCATAAATTCTATATTCCTAAGTGTAATAGACCTAAAATCACATACCAAGGATGTTTAGATCACTATGTGCCAATTAAATTGACCTAAGAGAACTCCTCAAATGTGATTGGCACATCCTAATCACCTTAGGAATAATTTTCAATTTCATTTTCAAGGCTTGATTGCACCTTGAAAATTCCTAAAGTGCCACCTTTTGCCATGATTAGGTTAACTACCTATTCAAGTAAGGTTGGCACACCCTAACTCATCTAGCGTGATGAAATCACGCTCCTAGGAACCCAATACATATTTGAGCTCATTGGGTTCACTAAATATTCACTAGGGATGACTTCCCTAGCAACCCTCCTAATGACCCTCTTAGGCTTTAAAGCCTTGGCCATTTGGGACTCATCAAGATCAACTCTAGGGGTGACTCCCCTTGTGACCTTGGTGATGGTCTTCCTAACCCTAGGTCTTGTTCCATAATCGAATGGAACATTATGATAAGTGGGCTTGACCACTTGAGACTTAGGTTTGTGACTCAAACCTCTCATGTCCTTGGGCTTTTGCTTTTGACCCTTAGGCCCTAAAGATGATTTCTCCAAATTCTTAAGGGTCTTTTCTAAAGTGTCAAGTCTTGACCTCAAGACTTGATTCTCCTTTTCTAATACCTCAAGTTTTAATTTTTCATTGTTCTTTGAGGTACTCCTAGGCATATGTCTAGTAGTTTTGGGATTCCTATCTAGGTTTCCCTTAACCTTAGATGAGTTAATCCTAGGGTTGACATTTCTAGAGTTGTCCTTATTCAAGCTAACATGTTTAGCACCTAAGCACATATATTGATTCCTATAATTAACATGCTTATCATTATTAGCAATTGCAATAAAACTACTAGCATGTGTCTTATTAGAATTGCAATAATGAGCCTTAAAGGTTACCTTAGGGTTTGCCTTAGCTCCCCCTATCGATGTGCTTGGTTTCTTGTCCTTGTGAGGTTGCCTCCCCCTCGGACATTGGCTCCTATAGTATCCCTTTCGCTTGCATTGGAAGCACACCACGTGCTCCTTGCCCTTGCATATCGGGACTCCGACTTTCTTGACTTTTGGTGCCGGTGGAGTCTTCCTAATCCTCCTTGGACACTTACTCTTGTAATGTCCATACTCCCTACACTCAAAGCACATTATGTGTAATTTATTTGAAATTGAAATGCTTGAGTTACCTAGGGTTGAGGATGGATGAAGACTCTCTCCTTCATCCCTTCCGGAGGTAGAAGCTTCTTCTTCTTGCTCCGAACTTGAAGAAGAACTCTCCTCCTCTTCTTCTTTAGATGTTGAGTGGCCCTCAACTTCTAAATCCATTCCTCCATGAAGTGAGCTACTTGACTCACTTGACTCCTCTTCATGACTTGAAGTGGAGTTCTCCTCATGGAACTTTGCCAAGTTGTTCCACAACTCCTTGGCATCGTTATATCCACCTATCCTACACAAAACATCATTAGGTAAAGAAAATTCAAAAATTTTCAATACCTCATCGTTGACTAGGGATTGGTGGACTTGTTCCTTGGTCCACTCCTTCTTCTCTAGGGTTTCTCCTTTCTTGTCCATCGGAGGCTTGAAACCTAATTGAACACAACTCCAATTTTCAAGGTTAGTCATAAGAAAGTACTTCATTTTTACCTTCCAAAACGCGAAGTCGTCGCGATCGTAGAAAGGTGGAATTGTGACGTCTTCTCCAAATAACTCCATTCTCTAGCTCGTGTTCCCCCGGGTGTTGATCCAACGAAGAGCGACCTCGCTCTGATACCACTTGTTAGGATCGATGGGCGCGGCTAGAGAGGGGGGTGTGAATAGCCGACCTCAAATTCTTTCGTTTTTCCTACGATTAGGGTTAGTGCAGCGAAAATAACAAATAGAAACGCAAAAAAGGAAAGATCAAACATCAAACTCGAACTCGACGATGTAACGAGGTTCGGAGATGAAACTCCTACTCCTCGGCGTGTCCGTAAGGTGGACGAAGCCTATCAATCCGTCGGTGGATGAGTCCCCGGAAAACCGGTTAATAAGAACTCCTTCTGGGTGGAGAAACCTCACCACAAACTCTTGCAACAGCAAGATTAGAGTACAAGTACAAGAAGCACAGCAAGATACAAATATAAAGATGAATGTAACAACTCTTGCTTGCCTTCTCGTCGTCGACTGAAATCTGTAGATGAAGCACCAACTTCACAGAATCACAGCAGCAGCTGAAACCAGTCGAAGAAGTCGAGGAAGCTCACGCGAAGCTTCGGAAGCGAGCTTAACAAAGCTCTAGAACAGCAGAAGCAATAACTTGCAGAAGCAAGAAGAAGATCAAGAAGAAGCAGAAGCTTCGGAGAAGTTGAAGAATATTAACTGTAGCAGCCCTCGATCTCCTTTTATAACCTCTGATATCCTGAGCCAACCTGCGAACCTGCAAGCAAAAAGGCCAGAACACAGAAGCCCGAAATAACCTAGCGCTAGGCCTGGACCGATCAGGCTCCACCCTGATCGGTCCAGGGTTCTTCTGATCGGTGATGGAGACCGATCAGGCTCTATGCTGATTGGTCCCTAGACCGATCAGAATGCTTTCACAGAGAGTTGCCCAACTCTCTGTGCGTACCCTGATCGGTCCCGGGGACCGATCAGGCTTCCTGCTGATCGGTCCCCAGACCGATCAGTAAGCTCATAGAGGCACACTGATCGCTTTCTGATCGATCTCCAGACCGATCCAGGTCTTGGTTTTTGCCCAAACTAAGTCCAAACCAATATCCGGTCAACCTTGACCTCTTGGTACATCATGCTTAGCATCCGGTCACTCCCTTGACCTGCTAAGACTCCCCACTAAGTGTCCGGTCAATCCCTTTGACCCACTTGGACTTTTCTCTTCATGTCAAGTATCCGGTCACTCCCTTGACCTACTTGACCTTCTCAACACCAGATGTCCGATCACCCTTGATCCATCTGGATTTTCCCTTGCCCGGCTTCACTCACCAGGACTTTCCAACTGCCTGGCTTCACTCACCAGGACTTTCCCACTGCCTGGCTTCACTCACCAGGACTTTCCCACTGCCTGGCTTCACTCACCAGGACTTTCACCTAGCTTCACTCACTAGGGTTTTCACAATTGCCTGGCTTCACTCACCAGGACTTTCCCACTGCCTGGCTTCAGTCACCAGGACTTATCCGTCTGCCTGGCTTCACTCACCAGGACTTTCCACATCCGGTCCAGAGAACGAGCTACCGAGCCCTCTCTGACCTAGTCCGGAGAACGAGCTACCGAGCTCTCTCCGACTTCCACTTGCCAAGTTCCCATACTTGGACTTCTCCGTGCCAAGTCTCCATACTTGGACTTTTCCCGTGCCAAGCTCCCTGCTTGGACTTTTCACCAGATGTCTGGTCAACTCACCTCGGGTCAACCAGGTCAACCTTGACCACGGGTTGCACCCACAATCTCCCAAGCTTGTATCCTTGTAAAACATCAAGATACAACTTTTCTGTTCACGTCAAACATTGTCAAACATAACTCGTCAAATATCAAAACACAACTCGAGTCAAGTCAACTCGAGTCTGGTCAACCAGGTCAACCTTGACCTAAGGTTGCACCAACAATATATTGTGAGGAGTCACAACTAGTAGTCACAAGGTGATGTTGGATGTCAACATTCTTGTAACTTGGGTAGTAATGATGTGTTGCTAAATACCGCTCATTACTTATGCTCCTAAATGGGTTTAGGGGTATTGCCAACGTTACAAGAACCTATAGGGTCACACACTAAGGATAATTAGATGGAGATTAGGTTCATATGATGAACCAAGAGGACTTGATTCATTTGATGGATCCAATTGGATTAAGAGTAATCCAAATTGGGCTAATTGAGTTAGACTCAAGTTGATTCATGTATACAATGAGTCTAATTTAGATTATGACTCATTAGATCAATTTAATTTAATGAATTAGATTCATTATATTAAGTTGGCTTGAATCAAATGGTTAGATTAGATCAACCATGGAAGAGATTTGGTCAAGTTTGACTTGACTTGTGAGGAAGATGAAAAGTCAAGTTAGACTTGACTTTATGCCACCTCATTGGTGAGTTGGCATTGATGTGGACTAATGATGTTACTCCACATCATCATTGGGTGCCACCTCATGGAAGTTACAAAGCCATTCTCTTTAATGGCTTCACATTAATGACACTTAATGCATTAATGTGGAGAGTTACACACATGATGGTGGCCGACCACTTGAATGAGAAGTATAACTTTTCATTTTTGAAAATTATTCTCTCATTCATTCCTTCTTCTTCCTCATTGAGTTATTCTTGCTCTCTCCCTCTCCTCTTCTTGCCGTGGCCTATCAAGGTGCTAGCACACCTTTGTTTAGGTCTTCTCCACCTAAGATGTCCGTGTGGATACTTCTAGAGGACCGTACGCTTGACGGTCTAGAGATCCGACATTTTGGACGAGCGGGATTCGCGTAGGGCGCGCATCAAGGGTATATACATCTTAACCTTTGTAGATTTAGTGTAAATCGAAGTTTTCTAACTTGTACTCAAAATTTTTCGAATTTATCCTTTGCACGGATCCGGTGGCATGGGTGATTCGGGGTTTCCGCGACGCGAAAAGCGGTTTTCGCGGCCCGAAAAACCCAACACATAGTGCACCAGTGCTAGGGGCTTGCAGCAGCCGATGAGCGGTCAGTTTCAGCTCAGGGTCGATGTCAAGGGAGGAGAGGTTGATCCAAGAGATCGGGAATGAGGCTGTCGGCGTCAACGAGAAGAGGCAGAGATAGGGTAGCGGTGGATCGGCTCTGTCGCTACTGCATCGCCGTACAGAGCTGATCCACCGCTTCCTTATCTCTAATTAAGGTTAAACTAGGCACAAACTAATTCAATAGACTAAAACAACAGTTTGATAGACTGACCGTGCTCGATCTAGATTGCCGAGTTATCAAATATGTTGACATGGAAGATGATATAAGAAAAGATCTGATTCATTTTTATTATTTGAATGAGGATAAGGATAAGCCAGATGATATAGATAGAGATAAGGTTTGATCTAGATATGGATTCATCAAGATAAGAGTTGATCCAGATAAGGATATGATCGAACTTTATAAAAGGAGACAAAAGCTCCACGTTCAACATCAACTTTTCTACTAATAGTCATATGCTCCATCATCGAAGAAAAGCAACAAGGCTCTATCATGTGACCAAGAAAGTGCTAAAAGGAATGTGTGGTACTCAGGACCTTCTGAACCGACCGACGATGACCTGTTTGGTTTACTTGTATTTATATTACTATACACTTGTATTTAATTTCCATTTGTGTTTGTGTATAAACTGTAAGACATGTTTCTTTGCCTTTGAAAAATTATGAAAAGGAGACTATTAGTGGGCGGGCGCTTTTCATGATTAGGCCTTAGATGTACTGACCCTTGAGGATCAGGAACCAAGTAAATCCGTGAGTCTTTTTTGCTTTGTTATTTTATATTTTTGCTATGCACTAACTCTGATAGAAAGATGAACAAACGACGAAATTGAGAAAAGAAACGAGTGGTTGATATCCACCCCCTCTATCAACGTGCACCGATCCTGTAATTGGTATCAGAGTAAGAGGCTCTTACTCTGATTGAACTAACTACCAATGGAGTAAGCAGGTTATTGATTGAGTGGGGAAAGGGTAAAGTGGTAATTTTATTTAATGTTAAATTTTAAATTACATATTATATGCTTCAAATATAAGGAGAGAGGACATTATAAAAAATAAGTGTTCTACTTGTAAGAATCAAACGGTACTACCTGCAACAAAGGAGGAATTGATGTAGTTGTCTAACAAGAAAAATTACAAAAAAGGTTAGTGATTTTATAATTCATGCAAATTTGATTTTTGACAATCATAATACATTCAAAAATAGGTTCAAATATTTACATGATGATATTATTTTCAAAAATACCCCTATGCATGACTCATATAAATCTAAAAATTTAAATAATAATAAAAGTTAAAATTTAAATAAATTTGAAAATTAAATCTTAAAAATTTAGAAATAATTAAAATTATTAAAAATTCAATTAAAGAAAATGACCAAGTCAATATAGATAAAATTAATAAAATAATTGATAGAATATTTAATTCGTCAGATTTAAAGAAACATTTGAACTTAGAAAAAATTAATCTAAAAAAATCAAATATAAATAATAAAAGTAATCTAAATTCAATCAAGAATAATAAAGATACTTCTAGTTTGAAAAATTCAAGTAATTTAATTAATGATTAAGATAAATCTAATCGAATAAATATTGATAATTCAACCATCTAAGATAAAATTTTAATTAATAATTAAGATAAATCTAATCTAATCAATACTAATAATTCAACCAATTAAGATAAAATTTTAATTAAAAGTCAAGATAAATCTAATCTAATAAATACTCATAATTCAACCAATCAACAAAATTTTTTAATTAATAATCAAAATAATCCAAGTTTTAAAGAAATCAATTAGAAACTTGATCTAGTATTTAATCAAGATAAGCAAAAGTTATATAATCCAACTAAATTAAATAAATTAAATAATGATCAAGATAACTCTAACAACTCAAATTTTAATCCTAAAAATTTTAACAATTCAAAATTAAATAATGAATTAATAAATCAAGATAATTCTAAAAATAACTTGAACAATTCTAAAAATTTAGATAATTTAGATCTAAATAATAAATTAATTAATCAAGATAATTCTAAAAATAACTTGTCCAATTTCTAATCCTAAAAATTAGATAATTTAGAATTAAATAACAATATAGATAAATCTAACAATTCAAATTCTAATTATAAAAATTTTAATAACATGGAATTAAATAATGAATTAATTAATCATAATAATTCTAATAATTTGATAATTTTAAATCCTACAAATTCAAATCTTAAAAATTTAAAATGAAATCTTAAAAACATAGAAATTAAATCTATAAATTTTAGGAATACTAATTCAAATTTTAATACCAAAAATTTGAATTTAATTAATTATAATAAACTACCCTTTAATTATGAAACAATAAATAATTAAAAATTAAATTTTAAAAATCTTAAATGAAATCTTAAAAAATTAGAAAATAAAAGTTCAAATTTTAATTATAATAATTCAAATTTAAATGCTAAAAATTAAAATTCAATCAACTATAATAATGTACCATTTAATTTAAAATAATGAACAATTAATTCAAATTTAAATACTAAAATTTAAGGAAGAAAATATGTTAGTGCAGGAAGCACCGGGCGATCGAATTTAAGTTTTGATAATGACAAATGGTTCAAAGTTAGAGTTTGTTATTATTCTAATAAGTTTGACTAAGTGTGTAAGAATGTCCTAAGTGATCTTAGATAAGGTGAAAGTCCTAGTTGAGGCTAGGCAAAGAAATCCTAGTAGACACTAGACAAGTGGAAAGTCATAGTTGTGGCTAGGCATGTAAGTCCTAGTCCATGGAACTAGGCGAAGTCTTGCCAGGTTGAGAACATCTGCAAAAAATCTTAGGGTTGGGATACTAAGTGCAATTCCTGGGGGTCACAGATACTAGGTAGAAGACTAGACGGGTCGAAGTTCAGACGTCCAACAAAAAGTCCTGAAGTCTCGGATGTTGAGCAAAAATTGAAATGGGTTGGAGGATCAGTTTGACATCAGGTAAACTCTCTTGAGAGGAGTAGGTGAGGACACGCTCCCCGTAGAGGGAATATTAGGTGTTGGTCCAACCTATAGTTTCAGAGAAACTCAAAGTCAGGATCAGACAATCATGAGACTGTTCAAATTATATTATGTCTATTTTTTCTAACTCTATGGTACGGGATATTGAAATTGGAAGTTGGCTGAAGAAGGAGCTCTAGGCGCCCGGACATCCAGGAACCTGGACTGGGTCGAGGCTCCCAGACTAGGCCAAACCAAGGCACTTGAGTGCAGATGAGGTGACGCTCACTGATTCACTGACACACGTTACAGTCCAGGTGCCCGGACAGGTCTAAGCACCCGGAGATAAATAAAGTTTGTTGGATAGAGTTTCGATGAGAGCACGCCATGTCAGCTTTGTGGGGGTGCCCGGGATTGATCCAAGCTCCCAGATAGGGCTATAAAAGGAGAGCTCGACCAGTACCTCAAATACAACTTCTTCTAGGACTTTCATTCTTATGCGGTGCTCCGAAAAGCTCTTGACGACGCTCAAATGCTACTCCGACAACCTATGATCAAGTTCTATTGATTCTCTTATTATTGGTAAATTTACTTTATAATTCTTGTACTTAAATCTTGTAATCTTATTTGAACTATTAGTAGATTTTCCAATGAAAACGATCGTCAATCGCGGGCCTTGGAGTAGGAGTCATCACAAACTCTGAATCAAGTAAAAGAAAAGTGTTAGAGTTTGTTTTATTTTGCTATTATCGTTATTCCACTGTGTTTACTGTAACACCCGTAAATTTCCTCTCTTCCAAAAGAGCAAAGAAATAGAAGAAGAGAAATATATATATATATATATATATATATATATATATAAATGACCTGAGCTGGGATTTGAACCTTAGACCCTTGATTTAAGAGTGATTTAACTAGTCATTAGGTGGTGGTAAAGCATCACATTGGAAATAGGTGTAACGTCATGGCCCCTCGACCCCTTGGGTGGCCCAACTGGCGACCCATTTGGCGGTCCCTTGGGCGGCCCAACTGGCAGCCCAAATTGGCGACCCCTTATGTCGTCGACCGACGACCCTCGGCCGTGCCGTTACTCACTAGGTCTTTCCACCCCTGGCCAGTGGATTTTTACCTTCCCTAGGATTCGAACTCCAGACCTCCAGGATAAGTACTAGAGTTTATGAATCGGGAAGTTCGGTGGTGGATTTCACCGGTGATGACGACGCCCAACAACCTTCCCAACGGCGGCCACCACCAGCGCCCACACCCTCCGCCCGACCCTCAGAGGCAGCACCACTACCTCGGCATGCCCATCGCCACCCCTTCCTCCTCCTCTTCCTCCGCTGCCTCCTTCAAGGGTTGCTGTTGCTGCCTCTTCCTACTCCTCACCTTCCTCGCCCTCCTCGCCGTCGCCGTCGCTCTCGTCATCGTCCTCATCCTCAAGCCCAAGAAGCCCCAGTTCGACCTCCAGCAAGTGGCCATGCAGTACCTCCTCGTCGCTCCCACCGCCTCCCCTTTGGACCCCGGTTTCTCCGCCGGAGGGAACCCCCCTGCGGCCTACCTCTCCCTCAACATCTCGCTGCTCTTCATCGCGGACAACCCCAACAAGGTGGGAATCCGGTACGAGGCGGCGGCGCTCGATGTGATGTACCGCGGCGTGCCGCTCGACGTGGCGACGGTGCCGGGCTTCGAGCAGCCTGCGCATGGCAGCCGCCTCGTCCAGACCCACATCGCTGTCGACCGCTTCAACGTGCTCCAGGCAGACGCGCTCAACCTCGTCTGCGACGCCGCCATCAACGACCGCGTCGACCTTCGCCTCACCGGTGACGTCGCCGCCAAGATCCTTCTCCTCGGCATATCCACCCCTAGGGTTCAGGTGATCAAACTGTTTACCTGCTACTTTTGCTTTGGCAAACAAAGATGGATATTTTTATGGGGCAGTTCTAAATCTCTCTCATTGAATTCTATACAAACTACAGCAGAGAGCTAGCGTCAGGTCATAGGTGTTCTAATGAACACAAAGTTTCAAGTCTATTTTAACATCAATCTCTGTCTCATTTAAATCCTACTTTGTTTCTTCACTTAATCATTCTTAGTATTCCCCGCACGCTTGCATTCACATGGCATTAAAAATAAAACAAGTTTGTAGAGAATCTCAACTATTAAAGTACAACATGGATGAGCTAAGAAGAGGAATAGTTAGTCTTCTATAAATATAAACTAATATTTCTTTGCTATACAATAATTAAAGCAGTAGAAAAAATATACAAGAATAATTGCATACTATAATTGCTAACACCAAGATGATATTAGGGCAATATGGAAGATTGTGTGTACCTTCACAATGAGCCTATGGTGGTATTCCTACCTCCCCAGGACCTGTTACCTTGGTTTGTTTCTTTGTGCATTGAAGGTTCTGTTTCTAGGGTGGGGGTGTTGGTCCACAAGTTATTTTATTGAAGGCTTACTTATAAAGGAGATGATGGATCAGTCCATTTAGTTAATGACTTCTTGGTGGATTATCACTATGATCCTTAGGAAGTTGTACCTATTGTTGTGGAAATAAAGCAAGTATTTAGTGATTCCCAGTAGGCAGCATAACATCAGATGAGTGTTTAAGACCTAACCCACAATTCCTTTTCTTTTCACAGTCATTCCTTTATAACTTATATAAGCTTATGAACCTTTTACCTGGAAGCCTATCTTTTTTATTTTTGGTTGTAAATTATAAATATGATATGCTAGCACATCTATCCGATCGCAGGCATTTCACAACAGTAAGGGATTCTCTTGGTCTGACATGATGTATCATTTGAGTTAAGCATTTTTGATTGGCTGAATCTCGGATGGTATGTTATATCAGTTACCTCTACTCCAAGCAAGGTATGTATTTTTTATCACAAATTGCCTCAGCGTTGTTTAACTTTTATGCTCACTCAAATTGCTAGATGCATTAAGCAATGCAATTTCTTTTTTAAGGTATATAAAGATGCGGACGCCTGCAAGACTGTGCTCAGAGGTTATAACGGCCCAAACATTGAACTATAAACTCGATAGAATTCTCCACCATTCATTCTATCGATCGAATTGATCAATCATGCTCTGTGCGAGAGAGAGGGGATGGAATCCAGCGGTGATCAATCCGCTCGATCTGGTATGCTTCCTATTCCTCCCGTAGCAGTATTGTTATGATCTTGTGTCTCTTTTCCTCCATAATTTTTTTTTGAGGATTTTCATTGACCTTTTACTTCGATAACGAAGCCTTGGGGTGTAGGATCTGGCAATTGAAGAACCGAAGGAATCATTTTCCTCTTCCTACTTGTTGCTGTAATTGCTATCGTTCATAGGAAAATCCTTTGGATGCTGATAGGTTAGCTGATTGAGTCTTTGCTATTTTAGAGCTTCATGTAGATTTCATTTCATGCTTTAGGTTTCGTTCTATGTTTTTCTTCACGTTGTCTTTCATATTGAGTAATGTTTTGTTGGAGTGTATACTAAAAGCCTAGCTTTTGTATAAACATTTATAAGAATCACATTGGTCAAGTGTCTACATTTATATATACCAAATGTAGATGTTCAATTAATTTATATTATAGATAACATAGTGTGTGGTGTCACACACAGAAGATCATGTTATCGATTCTTTATAAATTTAAAACAGTAGCTCAGGACCAAGATGGAAAGGAACAAACCATTGGAAGGTCGTAGTGTAATTAGGTATTAGTTTATCTTAACTATATAATTACACTAGTACACTTAGAGTGTATTGAGTAGGACCATTTTAGGTAAGTTGTTTTTATACTGACTTGATAAAAGAACTAGACCTTAGTTATTATGGAAGTGTGTGCTCTTAATCCTAATATAATAACAAACACATATATTTTATATTTATTTCTTTAATTTATCAATGGGTGAGATTTAGTTCGATAAATCAATAAACCCGATAAGTTGGGAAATTGTATCACTTATAGTGTGTGTTGTTGATTATAGAAGGAAACTGTGTCCTAGTGATCTAGGTTGATAATGTCCCCAAGAGGAGCTCATAAGGATTGTCATGTTAAACTCTGCAGGTGGATTTAGTCTGACATGACGATAAGGTTGAGTGGTACTACTCTTGGACTAAGATATGAATTAAATGAGTTGTCAGTAACTCACTTAATTAGTGGACATTCGACATCTTAAACACAGGGAGACTAACACACTCATAATAAGAAGGAGCCAAAAAATGTAATTTGGGATTGGTGCGGTAGTTCAATAATAATTCTTTAGTGGTATGAATTATTATTGATGAAGTTAAGTTGTGTGTTCGGGACGAACACGGGAAGCTTAATTTCATCGGGAGACCAAAACCAATTCCTCCTCTCGGTCCCTATCGTAGCCTCTTGTATATAGAGATTTATACCCATCACATACCCACCTTCTTACCCATCCTAATGGGGCCGGCCAAGCTAGCTTGGAACCCAAGCTAGGGCCGGCCAAGATCAAGTGGATGAGCCAAGTTGGTGGCCGGCCAAAGCTTGGGTCCCAAGCTTAGGTGGCTGACCACTAGAAAATTAAAATAAATTTTTATTAAAATTATTTCTTATGTGGATATCATGATTTTAAAAGAGAGTTTAAAATTTAAATATTTCCTTTTATAGCTTTCTACAAAAGATTAAGAAAAGATTTGAAATCTTTCCTTATTTATAGATTGAAAGGAGATTTTAATTTTGAGAAAACTTTCCTTTTTAACCATGTTCATGATTAAAAGAAAGTTTAAAAATTAAATATTCTCTTTTATTAGTTTCTACAAAAGATTAAGAAAAGATTTGCTATCTTTCCTTATTTGTAGATTGAAAAGAGATTTTAATTTTTAGAGATAACTTTCCTTTTTGGAAATTATCCACATGTTTAAAAGAAAGAATTTAATTTATAAAATTTCCTTTTTACTAACCAATATGAAGGGATTAAAATTATTGAAATTTTTTATAAATTTCTAGAAATAAATTAGGAAGTTTTAATTCTTGTTTTAATTAAAACTTTCCTTGTTTTGGGGAGAAAGTGGCCGACCATTGAAATTGAGAAAAGAAGTTTGATTTTAATTAATTAAATTTTTCCTTTTCATGGCAAAAGAATTAAGGAAGTTATTATTTAAATTTCCTTATTTGCCAAGACCAAGGATTATAAAAGAGGGGGTAGAGGTGCCTTCATAAAAAATGACTCTATTCTTTTCTTTCTCTCTTTTCCTCCTTGGTGTGGCCGGCCCTAGGGTCTCCTCTTCTCCTTCTTTTCTCTTCCTCCTTTATGGCCGGCGGCATCAACTTAAGGGAAGTCCTAGCTAGGAGAAGAAGGAGAGAAAGAAGGCTTCGTTTCTAGCATCCCTTGGAGCTTGGTGGTGGTGGCCGAACCTTTACTTCTCATGGAGAATTAATGGTGGCCGAATCTAGCTTGGAGAAGAAGGAGCTTGGTGGTTCTCGTCTCAGAAGATCGTTGCCCACACAACGTCCGAGATAAGAAGAGGAATACGGTAGAAGATCAAGAGGTTATTTTTACTTACAAAGAAAGGTATAACTAGTAATTGTTTTCCGCATTATACTAGTTTTCTTTGTATATTTATTTTTGGAAATACCAAACACAAGAGGCATATGATTCTAGAGTTTTCGGATTTGTTTCGAGGTTGTGTTTCTTTTCTTTTATTTTTTGAATTTGTGATACGATTGTTCTTTTTTGTTAACCTAAAGTTATTTAAGGAAATAAATATTATCTTTCCTTAAAAGGCTTTGCCTAGGCGGTGGTGGTTGCTCCCATATCCAAGAAGGCCATATGCCTCGCCATGCAGTCCTGGAAGCCAATTTTAGAAATTAATATTTATGGAATTAATAACTTACGTAGATTTGAATCAATAGTGTTAAGTTTCGCTTGCGATTTAAATCTAAACCATTAAGAACAGATAAGTTAAATTTGAAATCAATGATGTTAAGTTTCGTATGTGATTCCTAATTTAACTTCTAAAGAACACAATAGGTTATTTAGGGAAAGGTTCGACACTCGTACAATAAATTTTTGTACAGTGGAACCGGTACGTTTTCCTAGGACTAACCAACAATTAGTATCAGAGCTAGGGTTTGCCTCTGTGTGTTTGGTTTTCAAATTAGGTTATGCACAGGTCATACATAATTTAGGTAGGATAATAGTAGGATATGCTAACTTTGTGGTTGCAGGCTCCAACTATTATGGCTTATAGATGTTGTGTGTGATTGGACCCTTGGACATGTCAAGGGCATTATTTTGTGTGTGCATGATTGTATGTAACTAATACAGCAGGAGCTGTATTAGGCCTAGGTTTTTTAGAATTTTATTTTTGTTCTAGATTACATGTACATTCCCTCGTGGAATATAGGATCGATATATGTAAAATTCTATTTTTGTCGCGGATCGGATTCTTGTGAGGCGTGGTACTTTTGGAGCACCAGAGGCGCAGCGAAATAAGAAGCAAGATGGATGCGACGACTCAACCCGATAGCGATGGCTAAAGATGGCAGCAGCTAGGGTTGGAGCACACGGAAGACTGTGACAGAAAAGGCCATAATAGTTGGAAAAATAATTTCCATATTTATTGCTTTTATTTACTGTGATATGTGTGTGCATGTAATGTATGCTACCATAGGTTAAAATTCCTCACCATAAATAACTAAGTGGGAGAGGGATTAGTATATAAATCCCACGGTCTCCATTACTGGTTTGTAAGTGATGCAACAAGCTTGCGTGTTGGCTCTGAGTGCCTCCCTCCACAACGGATGGGTTTGTTTGCGGATCACTAGATCAAACTTCCTTTATGGATGGTTATAGGAAATTATTTAGGATGTGTGTGATCTTCTCCAACTGAAGGGGCACAATTCTATTTAATGGACTAAGTATCAAGTAATGGTATACACTTAGACACATTTAATAGTATCCTCTCCAACGGAGTCACTGCTATTACTTGTGTGACCAAAGGGAAACCAACTATTAATTTGTCATAAAACTAGGGTGACAAGATAATAAAATTAATGGGTTAAAACCCCTCTTACAAATGATTGATTTTGTATACGTCCACACTAACGTGGCATACAAAATTAACGGTGTTTGAGATAATTTTATTTGTCATAAAGTTAGGTTGACAAGATAGTTAATGGGTAAAACCCTCCTCTTACAAATGTTGATTTTGTATACGTCCACACTAACGTGGCATGCAAAATTCACGGTGGTTTGAGGTGTTGGTAAATTTAAATAGTATTGTTTGAGGAATCAATATTATTTTAAATTTAGAGTCTTGACCAAATATTTGATCAAAGACAGACCAACTATTAATTTTATTTGTCATACGTTGACAAGATAATAAAAATTAATGGATACAATCTCCTTTTAGAATTTGTATACGTCCACACTATCGTGGCATACAAAATTCATGGGGATTTTGAAATGTTGGTCTTGACCAAATATTTTTGTGATTCTTAGGTTTTCAAATGTTAGTCAATCCCCTAGTTATTATACTATAGAATAGACTTAGTTGTCCCAATTATTATGATTGGAAATAAGACTTGGACATTAAGGTAGACTATCCTCTTAGAACTAAGAACAATATAGGTGTATTTGGTTCATTAGTTGTTGAAACATATTTAGTGGTGTTATCTACCGGTACCTGGTGAGTAGATACAGGAGCCACTATCATGTCTGCAGTTCATTGCAAGGGCTCCAGGAAACCCGACAACTATATGAAGAGAAATCATCGTCTATATGGGCACTACTGCAAAAGTAGCAGCTGTTGCAGTGGGAGATGTTAATCCTATGATAGGAATAAAATTGAATTTTGAAGAAATTGTCTATATATACCAAGTTTCTACAAAAGATTTTGAAGAAATTGTCTATTTTATTAGTTTCTACAAAAGATTAAGAAAAGATTTGCTATCTTTCCTTATTTATAGATTGAAAAGAGATTTTAATTTTTAGAGATAACTTTCCTTTTTAGAAATTATCCACATGTTTAAAAGAAAGATTTTAATTTATAAAATTTCTTTTTTACTAACCAATCATGAAGGGATTAAAATTATTAAAATTTTTTATAAATTTCTAGAAACAAATTAGGAAGTTTTAATTCTTGTTTTAATTAAAACTTTCCTTGTTTTGGGGAGAAAGTGGCCGGCCATTGAAATTGAGAAAAGAAATTTGATTTTAATTAATTAAAATTTTCCTTTTCATGGAAAAAGAATTAAGGAAGTTATTATTTAAATTTCCTTATTTGCCAAGACCAAAGATTATAAAAGAGGGGGTAGAGGTGCCTTCATAAAAAACAACTCTATTCTTTTCTTCCTCTCTTTTCCTCCTTGGTTTGGCCGGCCCTAGGGTCTCCTCTTCTCCTTCTTTTCTCTTCCTCCTTTATGGCCGGCGGCATCAACTTAAGGGAAGTCCATGGTGGCCGGTTCTAGCTAGGAGAAGAAGGAGAGAAAGAAGGCTTCGTTTCTAGCATCCCTTGGAGCTTGGTGGTGGTGGCCGGACCTTTACTTCGCATGGAGAATTAATGGTGGCCGAATCTAGCTTGGAGAAGAAGGAGCTTGGTGGTTCTTGTCTCGGAAGATCGTTGCCCACACAACGCCCAAGATAAGAAGAGGAATACGGTAGAAGATCAAGAGGTTATTTTTACTTACAAAGAAAGGTATAACTAGTAATTGTTTTCCGCATCATACTAGTTTTCTTTGTATAGTTATTTTTGGAAATACCAAACAGAAGAGGCATATGATTCTAGAGTTTTCAGATTTGTTTCAATGTTGTGTTTCTTTTCTTTTATTTTTTGAATTTGTGATACGATTTTTCTTTTTGGTTAACCTAGAGTTATTTAAGGAAATAAATATTAGCTTTCCTTAAAAGGCTTTGCCTAGGCGGTGGTGGTTGCTCCCATATCCAAGAAGATCATGTGCCTCGCCATGCAGTCCTGGAAGTCAATTTTGGAAATTAATATTTATGGAATTAATAACTTAGGTAGATTTGAATCAATAGTGTTAAGTTCCGCTTGCGATTCAAATCTAAACCATTAAGAACAGATAAGTTAAATTTGGAATCAATGATGTTAAGTTCCGTCTGCGATTCCTAATTTAACTTCTAAAGAACACAATAGGTTATTTAAGGAAAGGTTCGACACTCGTACAATAAATTTTTGTACAGTGGAACCGGTACGTTTTCCTAGGACTAACCAACATGTTTTATGTGAATGTTAAGTGCTTATGTTAATTTAACATCCTATGTTTTAATTTGCACACATTATGATTTCATTGACTCATGCCCATCAAGTGTTTGATTAAATGTCTCTTCCATTATATAGATTTTAGTTGATACATTTTCTTTAGTTTAATATCATGTAATGCTTGTTAGTTTAGTGATTTATGTTCCTATGATGTTTGTTCTTTATTTTAATGCAATTAGTTTAGGTTTTGTTACATGCTCTAGTTTTTGTTTCACTAGATGTTTACTTGATGTGTTTTTACTTTCCATGCTCTAGGTTAGATTGGATCAAAAATCCATACTATGAACAAGTGAGTTTCCTACTTTTCCTTGCAAATTGTTGATAGTTTGTCATTGGATGATTATCTCATCTGTAATAATTCTTTTAAGAATTCAGTCTGCTCAAATTCTTCTTATCTTGAATCTGTTAGTTCTTTTATTTTTCTAGAAGTTGTGTAAGCATGTTGAATTGGTTTATATTTTGAATCTTATTTTTTCTCCTATTTCATATTTCAGGTCTATTATCTTATACTTGAATTTTCTTTGTTCATATATTCTTTGTTATCTTCTACTAAGAAAACAACGCTTTTTTATGCATTGTGAGACCTTACCATATGTTTAGAACAATTTGTATTGATGGATGCCTGGTGAGCATGGCTGGTGAATGTACTAGAATGTGTTTTATGCTATATGATTTGTCAAACAAAGAATGATATGCAATGAATGACAAATAATATAGTCTGTAGATGTATCTTACTGTTGCTTTTTCAATAGACGAGGACTACTTATTATCTTGTCAAACATTTGACAATGAGAAGGAATTTCAGTAATGCGAGAAGAATATATCTATGTGATTTATAGCATTAATATGCCTGTTAAAGAAATGTAGCCAGTAAAATATAAAACCAATCCAAGATATCATTCTAGGTTCTATGTATAGAATCATGTGTGGCTTTGGTTGCCTTTTTCTTTTGCACTAATTTACCTGCCAAAGATCCATTTCTTTTTTCTGTCTTTCTCAATCCAAATTTTCTCATTGTTGTATGGTGTGAACTGTGACCTTTGTTTTCAACTTTAAGAGTGAAAATTTCTTTTGCATAATACTGATGGTATTGTTTTCTGTGGCAGATACACAGTGGTAGGTGTTTTGTCCCAGTCTGAAGCCGACAATCCTTTTTTATCAGTATATCTAGTAGAAGTAAGCATGCAGATCATTGTCTTCGAGGCCGACTAGCTATTTTGTGCTTTTTTGTTTTAAATTCGAATGTCACTATCTACTTTGAAACAGAACTATTTAGTCTTTGTGTATAGTTGAATTCTCCTGTAAATACTAATACTTTGTAATTGAATTCTATTGTTTTGGTATGAGTTTGAAATCATTAGTTGAGCTAATTAATGTTATTTTATATGTCAAATTCAAATCTAGACATGGTAAAAAAATTAATAGTTTTGTAAATATAAAAAAATGATTTTGTAAATAGATTTTTTTTAATTTTTATTTTAAAAAGACAACGCTTTTAAAGCGTTGCACAAGTGTTGTCTTTGCCAAAAACAACAACGCTTTTAAAGCGTTGCAAAGATGATGTTTTTGCAAAAAATACACAACGCTTTTAAAGCGTTGTCTTCGCTACAAACGACAACGCTTTAAAAGCGTTGTCGTTGAGTAGACTTTTAACAACAGTGCCTTTAACAACGTTTTTTCAGGCACAAAGACAACGCTTTAAAAGCGTTGTCGTTGAGCAGACTTTTAACAACAGTGCCTTTAACAACGTTTTTTCAGGCACAAAGACAATGCTTTAAAAGCGTTGTCTATTAGCTTTTTTCTTGTAGTGTGCTATTCGAGTCAAAATTTCAGACAGAGAACTGTACAATGATATGATAATGCTGAACATGTCTGATTATGATGTTATTTTTGGATGGACTTTTTGAGCAAGTATGATGCTTCCATCGAGAGTCATAAGCGAAGAGTCCTATTCCAACCCGAGACAGAACCTGAGTTTGAGTTCATCAAAGAATCAAAGAAGAGAACCCAAAAATTTTTATCGGCCATAAAAGCTCAGAAAATGTTAGCCGAGGGATGTGCTGGGTTTCTAACCCATGTGGTTAATACCCAACAAGAAAGAGACCAAAAGTTAGAGGAAGTTAAAGTCGTATGTGACTACCCAGAAGTGTTTCCGGATGAGTTGCCTAGCTTAGCCCCGGATAGTGAAATTGAATTCAAGATTGAACTCATCCCTGGTACCCATCCAATCTCAAAGGCACCCTACCACATGGCTCTGGCAGAATTGAAAGAACTTCAGGGACAGGTACAGGAGCTACTCGACAAGGGTTTTATTCGCCCTAGTCACTCACCATGGGGAGCTCCGGTGTTGTTCGTAAAGAAGAAGGACGGGTCCATGCGAATGTGTGTGGACTACCGAGCGCTGAACAAAGTAACAATCAAGATAGGTATCCCCTACCGAGAATTGATGATCTATTTGATCAGTTAAAGGGAGCCACAGTCTTTTCCAAGATAGACTTGCGGTCCGGATATCATCAAGTGAAAGTGAAAGCAGATGATGTACCGAAGATGACATTCTGAATGAGGTATGGGCATTACGAGTTTGTGGTTATGCCTTTTGGAGTGACTAACGCTCCTGCTACATTTATGGATCCGATGAATAGAGTATTCAAAGCATATTTGGACAAGTTTGTAATTATCTTCATAGACGATATCCTTATATACTCTAGAACTCAGGAAGAATATGTTGAACATCTGAGGACAGTATTACATATTCTTCAGCAGAGCCAGTTGTACGCCAAGTTCTCTAAGTGTGAGTTCTAACTCGATCAAGTGTCCTTCCTAGGTCACATTATTTCCAAGGATGGGGTTATGGTGGACCCGACGAAAATAGTAGCTGTGAGTAACCGGAATAGACCCAAGAATGCCAATGAAATCAAGAGTTTCCTTGGGTTAGCAGGCTACTAAAGGAAATTTGTAGAGAACTTCTCAAGGATCACCTCCCCATTGACAGTACTTACCAGAAAGAACAGAAAATTTGAGTGGACAGAGGATTGTGAGAAGAGTTTCACTGAACTGAAAAGGAGACTGACCAGTGCTCCAGTCCTGACTCTTCCAAAGAATAGCGAAAGCTTCGATATTTACAGTGATGCTTCTAAATTAGGGCTCGGGGCTGTACTGATGCAGAATGGCAAAGCCATTTCCTATGCCTCAAGACAACTCAAGGATTATGAGAAGAACTATCTTACTCATGACCTTGAGTTAGCAGCGGTAGTCTTCGCTCTCAAAATTTGGAGGCATTACTTATACGGAGCTCAGTGTAAGATTTACATAGATCACCAGAGTCTTAGGTATTTCTTCACTCAGAAAGACCTGAACATGAGACAGAGGAGATGACTTGAACTGGTCAAAAACTATGACTGTGAAATCCTCTATCATCCAAGGAAGGCGAACAAAGTGGCAGATGCACTAAGTAGGAAATCTTGCGCAGCTTTATTGTCCTTATCTGCTATGTCCCATCCCCTACAGAAAGAAATAGTACATTTTGGGTTTGAAATTGTTACTGGGCAGCTCTCCACTTTGACATTAGTGTCAACCCTGCTTGAAGATATACAGAAAGGGCAGGATGAAGATCCTAATATTCAAAAAATCAAGCAGGGAATACAGGAAGGAGAAAATGGAGAGTTCCGAGTATCAAACCGTGGGATACAATGTTATGGTGATCGCCTCTGTGTCCCTAATCAAGAAGAACAACGACAAAAAATTTTAGATAAAGCTCATGGAACATCCTACGCTATGCATCCTGGTTCCACCAAGATGTACCAAGATATAAAGGAACACTTCTGGTGGTCTGGAATGAAAAGAGACATTGCAAGATATGTCAGTACTTGCCTGACATGTCAACGGGTTAAAGTAGAATATCAGAGATCGGGCAGAGTTTTGTAGTCTATCCAGATCCCAGAGTGGAAGTGGGAGGATATATCTATGGATTTCATAGTAGAGCTACCCAGAACCACGAATGGTTACGATGCTATCTGGGTAATAGTGGATAGATTAACCAAGTCTGCTCATTTTCTATCTATTAGAATATCCTACTCTATTGAACAGCTAGTGCAAATATATGTTAAAGAGGTTATCAGATTGCACAGAGTTCCCAAAACCATAATTTTTGATAGAGATGGTCGTTTTACTTCATACTTTTGGGAGTGTGTTCAGAGAGCTCTTGGCACTAAGCTACGGTTTAGCACATCATTTTATCCTCAAACTAATGGGCAAACAGAATGAGTAAATCATGTTCTGGAGGATATGCTACGGGCTTGTGCCTTTGATTTCAAAGGGAGCTGGTATCGATACCTATGTTTAGCAGAATTTTCATACAACAATAGCTACCAAGCTACTATCGGAATGACACCCTACGAGGCTCTATATGGGAGGAGATGTAGGTCTCCTATTTGTTGGTATGAAGGTGGTGAAAAGAAAGAAATAGGACTCTAGACAGATCTTATCGAGGACACCACCAAAGCCATTCAGAACATTTGCCAGAGAATAGAAACTGCTCAGAGCCGGCAGAAGAGCTATGCGGATGTGCGCCGTAGACAGCTGGAATTTGAGGTTGGGGATTCAGTGTTCCTCAAAGTAGCTCCTATGAAAGGAGTGATGCGGTTTGGAAAGAAAGGAAAGTTGAGTCCACATTATGTGGGGCCATACCTGATCACCAAAAGGGTTGGCAAGGTAGCTTATGAGCTGGAACTACCTCAGGAGATGTCGGCCATCCATAGTGTATTCCATGTCTCAATGCTGAAGAAGCATGTTCCCAATGTAAACCAAGTGATCGAGTCACAGATGGTACAAGTTCAAGAGGATCTCAGTTATGAAAGTCGACATATTCAGATAATAGATTGAGAAGTTAAGAAACTGAGGAACAAAGAGATACTGTTAGTAAAAGTGTTGTGGTAAAGTCAACAGAATGAAGAGGCAACATGGGAACGCGAGGATGATATGAAACAGAACTATCCACAATTGTTCTAAGTTTGAGGATGAACTTTTTATAAGGTATGGGAGATTGTAGCACCCGTAAATTTCCTCTCGAAAAGAAATAAAAAATTATATATATAAATAACCCAGGCTGGGATTTGAACCCTAGACTCTTGATTTAAGAGTGGTTTAACTAGCCATTAGGTGGTGGTAAAGCATCACATTGGTAATAGGAAACTATTCAATATATGTAGGTTATGTGTGAGGAGATGCTTCAACTTCCACTTAGTATAAAAGGGAAAGGAAGAGACCAAAAACCTAATTTGTCATTTCCTCTTCTCCTTCCTAGCCGAAATTCCTCTTCTCTCTTGTAAGTTTTCGGCCAAGAACCCTAGGGTTCCAAGTTTCTAAGTTCTTCAAGAGGAGAATCTAAGAGAAGAATTTTCACAAGGATTAGTACACACGTGTAGGGTGACTTGGAGATTAAGGAATATAAGAGAAGATTATCTTTCCTACACCGTATAATAGTAAGATCTAACGAAAGGAGGTAAGTACTACTCACCTACAGTATAAGTGACTTCAATGATACATGTTGTGATATGTTTATGCATGTTAAAGAAGATACATGTTGTATTATGTTTTATGCATCTTAAAGAAGATACATGTTATGATATGTAAGATGCCCTCTGAAGTTTTGGTATTAAGAGCATGTTTAGAGTACCTTGAATTGCTTCCCATATAGTTTTGGGGCTAAGAAGCATATTCAAAGTATCCTAAAGTGCTTCCCTATAAGTGTGGGGGATTAAACACACATAAGGTGCTTGTTTAAATGACAAGTAAGTGCAAGTATAAGAAACCAATATGTAAAAGAAAGCATTTTACTTTAAAGTGGATGTACTAGACACAAGGTCCATGGGTGGGCTCCTAGATCGCCCCTAAGCCCCTAGATCACCTAGTAGTACCTTAATAGGTTCAGAATTAGCTACCTCGGATCTTATTAAGGATGGATGCAAAGTGGTACAATGCCGGACCCAATCAAGTTTATTATTATTTCCACTAGTTATGTAATATAAAGTTTTCAAACTTCGTTGTTTGTTTTAGTAGAAGCCTTCTTAAGTTTGAGAAACTTGAGTTATGAAGTGGAGCATGGATGAACTCTATAGTATGGCAAGATTTATGTTTCCATTGCATGTTTACATTGCTAGCACGGTTTTAAGTTGATGTCTTGCATGATAAACCTATATAAAAATGCATGCCATGTACAGATTTTCGAATTATGCGTTTTAGCGTGAATTATTGTCAAGTGCGAGTTTTGTGTTTTCCTCAAGCGATTTTGAAAGCATGTTCCTTCTTTTTATGCTTGTTTTGTGAGTAGATGGTACTTACTAAGTATTCACGTATAAATTTACATTTCCTTATACTACAGATAAAGGTAAAGGAAAGCTCGAGTAGGAGGAGGCAGTAGGAGCGGTGTTTTGTGTGTGTGTGACGGAACAGTGGAAGGAGATCTGGGAACTTGTTATTGTTTGGAATATGCTAGAACTTGATGCTAAAGTATTTTCTTCTCTCCGCTCTACATGAAATACTATCACTAGTTGCTTAGGATGAATTTATCAGTTTGGCAGTAATTAGAGTGGAAAAGATAAGTACAAAGGGGAGAACAACCCTTTTTGAAGAGCAGGGTGTGACCCCCACACGACCCGTGACACGACCGTGTGGATTCACACGGCCTCAGACCTCTCCCTCTCGGCCATGGTGACACGACCATGTGGATTCACATGACCGTGCATCTCTCCCTCTCAGCCAAGGTGACATGGCCGTGCACCTCTCCCTCTCGGCCAAGGTGACATGGCCGTGTGGATTCACACGGTCGTGCATCTCTCCCTCTCAGCTAAAGTGACACGGCCATGTGGATTCACACGGCCGTGCACCTCTTCCTCTTGGCCAAGGTGACACAGCCGTGTGGATTCACACGGTTGTGCACCTCTTCCTCTCGGCCAAGGTGGCACGACCATGTGACCCTCACATTGTAATGCCCACCCTCCTAGTGCTCTCTAGGGTGAGCCAGTGTTGCTTATGCTAATGATAATAGTACATAAAATTTTCCAAACTTAGATGCAGAACTTTTCCACTAATTTGGTTCTTACGGTGAGTGACATCATAACATGCAGTTAAGTAGGATAAGTACCACTAGCTTCTTAATACATTCTTACTAAACATGCAACACATAAAGGACGTAAGTAATTCATTTCAACACTCAACTCATAATTCTAAAGCAGTTAAAGCATCTCTAACTATAATTGCATGCAAAGGGTCATAATGAATTTCTTGCACTCTTTAAAACTAATCTATATACAATGTATCAAACAGTATACCTCATGTGCCAAAAACATCAATCTCAGGAAAATATGGAATCATAATATCTAGCAACCATCCACCAAAACTAATCTATTCAACCATTAATAACAGAAATACTAGATGACACTCGACCCATGCAAAACTAACAATTTATGACATCCTCTTAACAATAATTAAAAGTAAAATCTCTAAAAATTTTACTAGCAATTTTAAAAGAAATCTTAATACGCTCCCAACGAATTCCCAAGGCTTTCCATAGTACAGGCATCACACACACACCATCACGCATCCCCTTGTCGCCTTCCTTCACTATTGTTTTCCTTTTCCTTTATCTGTAGTAAGAGGAAATGCAACTAGTAAGCAACAAGGCTTAGTAAGTACTATCTAGCTCAAAAAAAAAATCTTGAAATGTGCAAACATGCTTTTACAATACTTTTCATGCTAGAATCTTTACTATTACTTACACTGATAGTACAGATAAACATGCATAATTACTTTTGTACCAATAGAGGAACTAAAACATGTTTAACTCCAGGCAACAAGCATATACAAGCATTTAATTTCCTTAAACTCGCTTTTTCTTAACTTAACTTGAAACTTGAAAATTCTTTAAACTTGAAAACTTTGCTAAAGCATATACTTGAAAATAAATATCTTCACTTGGGATCCCTAAGGCGTAAGTACCATCTTATTCGCATTCCCTAATAGGTTGGGGTAGCGAGCCACCAATCCTAAAAGAGCAGACCTTGGTCTACCAGGGCCAAGACCTCGAAATTGGACACCTGAATTTATTTATGACAACCTTGGAAGTCGGGTATTGGCCTTTCAAAGTAAAATATCTTAATTACTTCTTCTTTAAATGCCTTGGCATTTTAACAAGCACCTTGTGTGCCAAAATCCCTAAAGTCTTGACTTTGGGATCTACTTAAGGCCTTGGCCTTTTTTTTTTTTTTTTTTTTTTTATCTTTCTTATACTTTTCTTAAACTCAAAATACTGATAGGGTATTTTTCCATATGCATCTATAAGTAAAACTAACTAGGTAACACACAATCATACATGTAACACAAAAGAAATCTACACATACAATATTTCTATGATGAGAATCAACGGAAAACACCTCTTACTGGAGGTGAGCAGTACTTACCGTATTATCTTGAACTTACTAACACGAAACCTCTCTAGGATTCCAGTGAAACTTGAGATCCTCACGCTTTGCTTACGTCCATGCGTTCCTCTCGTCGAGACTAGTCGGGAAATATCCAAAAGCTCCCTTGAAATTGTCCTAGCCGGCCACCACGAGAAGCCTTAGGCTTCTTTTGTTTTTTTTCCGCCCAAGCCAAGGAGGAATTCGGTGCACAAAGAAAGAGGCGAAATTAGGTCGAGAATCCCTTTATTTCACTTAAGTTCTTCTATGTATACCTAAGGGTATTTATTAACTTTTCCCTGCATAAAATTATTCTGCTCTCTTTTCTTTCAGCACACCCCTGTTGGGGACCTGGTCATCCTGACATTCTTAAGACTTCGCTTACAAAGGGGTTCCGGGGTTGAACCTCGGCCTGACAACTTTTTGCCGCAACTTTATTTCTTTTGGTAAAAATACCAAACGACCTCCAAAAATTCTATAAAAATACTCTAAAAATTTATAAAAGTCTTTAGAATATTTCTAAAGTATTTCTAAATATTTATAAGCACTTTTAGAACTCAAAATAAGGAAATTTGGGGTGTTACACACACGGTCGTGCACTGCCAAGGTGACACGGTCGGTTGTCGCCACACGGCCAGGTCTTGCTCCTTCTCGGGCAAGGCTACACGGTCGGTCAGGGCTACACGACCCAGACCCGCTAGAAGCTCTAGACTCCCTTCCAGCTCTACTTGGCTCCAAGTAACGTCCTATCAGTCGAAACAAGTCTAGAGTAGATCTCTGAACTGAGCAGTATATAATAAGTAAGAATGTCAAATTTAGTTATGAAAGGAGTAATGCCTGCCCTGTAAGGTAAGGCTAGAAGGGCGGGACGTTACATTTACTCTGACTTTTTTTTATGAAATTATGAAAAGCTCCAAGTGCTATTCACTCCACTCTAGTATTTTTAATCCAACAAAATCTACAAATTTTAATAAATTAAATCCACAACTTAATAAAAATTCAAAAACATTACACAATTAAGAAAACAAATTAATACTTTGAAAAATAAAATAAAGAAATTAAAAATCATAAACCAAGTTACAATTAATTACTTTACATTATGGAACTAATTAATAAAATTTTACCAAATGAAATAACTAAATTAATAAAAATTAAAATGTGTTAAAATAGGTTGATGCATCCACGGGTTCATACAAAATGTATGAAATTGAGAATTTAATATATTATTAGAAATTAATTAATAATTATTTGACTTGATTGACACATGCATATTTGCTATGAACGTGCATAATTTAAATGATTACTTTACACTTATTTATGACATGTCATCATGCTAGCTTTACTTTCATGCTTAGTCTAAAATGGTTATATAGAAAAAAGATAGTTTGACATCAGGGTTAGACGAGATGATAGTATGTTAAAGAATCTTGGTCTAGAAAGTTAAGGAGGATAAGATATACCCTACTTGGTCTACTTAGCTAAGTGGAACTAACTGAACCTACTTTATCACATCCTAGACTAGTTAGACTAAAATTTTCCAATAGGAATGTTAAATATTCAATTTCTTAAAAAGAATTTATCTTGAAGTGGTCATTACTCCAATACCCAAGAAGGCCTCTATGCCTCACCACAATCTGAAAGCTAATTTTGAAATGTATATTTAACTGACTGAAGGTTAAATCTAAATCAAACACAAAATCAAAAAATCTACAAAATTTAAAATAAATCAAGTAAAATTGAGTAAACATCTCACAAAACTCATAAGGATACCATGCTTGATTATATTAAGACACTTAGAATGAGTGAGATGAGAAGGACTATCAAATTGAAAATACTTTGGAATATTTTTAAAATCAATAGATTATTTTCTAAAAAGTTATTTTCAAAATAGTCATTTAACATATTAATATTTTAATAAAATTCATGCTTGATTGAATGTACCTATGCATAATTTTTTTTCAAAAATTCTATAGTTTGAAAATATTGATTATTGACTAGCACTTAGAGTTAGAATCCACACATCAAAATCTATACCCTTAGACACTTAGATAGATTTCCTTGTGGTTAACAAGGATAACCAGAGTGTGTTAGGTTAAGGGGAAGGTAGTTGTTAGTGCAGGGAGCACCAGATGAGCAAACCTGTGTTTTGATAATGGTAAAAGATTTAAAAGTTAAGATGTCTTGTTATCTAACAAGATTAAATGAGCTTGCAGGAAAAGTCCTAAGTGTAAGATATCGTAAAATTTAATAATAAATATTATTGGACGAAAAATCTTATTGGATTTATCCGAGATTTTTAGAAATTTTCTGGGAATTTTTCAGAGCTCGTAAGACGGGTTTTGAGGGGATCAATTTTGGGTACAAATAAGGTCTGTTTGGGATACCCGTTTAGGTGAGGAAATGTTTATAATTATAAATTATTTTCTTTCCTTTAATTCCCTTCCCAAGCGCCGTTTCCCCCAAACCCGACACCGATCCTTCCTCCTCTCCTTCCTTCCCCGACCTCCCTTCCTTCTCCGATCTCCCTCGCAGACGAGCGACGATCGGCGATTCCTCCTTCCCTTCTCGGTGTCGCCGGTGCAAAGCAACCACCGGAGCTTTAGGAGGGAGCGAGTTGCTGATCCTCCGTCCTCTCCCTCTCGATTTCTCTCTCATGGACGATCCGACGCACCCGACGCCGACGGAGAGCGTCGTCCACCTGCGAGCTCGGCCTCACCGCGCCACCTGAGGACAGTCGCCGGAGTCTTGAAGGTATTGATTCTGTCCAATCCAACTCTGGTGGAGCGATCTCTTGATCGGTCGATTCTTGCGCGCGTCTGATGGGATTCGGTTCTAGGGCACGACAAGGATCTTGACTCGTGTCCCGAGTTGCTCAATCGATTCCTCCTCTTCGAATCCGTTGCTGGAGGTTGATCGGTTGCTCCACATATACTGGACTAGATCGGGCGATGCCACCTAGAAGCGACTGATCTAGGTAAGTTTCATCCGGGATTGTGTAGCTTCAAAAATCATGTTTAATTGATCCTCTTGATGACATTCTTCCTGTTCTGGATCGAAGGAATGCATCAGATTAAGGTATTGTGGATTTCCCCTGCTGCCGATCACTGCTTCTTCACTTCTTGAAGATGTGGAGGTCACGGGAGAGGAGGTAAGGTTCTGTTAAGGTGAATTTTGTACTGTGGATTAGGGTTTCAGCAATTCTTTGCTGTACAATTGGGTTTATGGATTAATCTTGGGGAGAATTGGTGTAGGGGGCTCTTGGTGGCTGTCGGCAGGGGTTCTTGTGGAGCTGTGAGTTTTGTTGGCTGCTATATCTTAAGGTAAGTGATATTTTAGTAGGGTATTTGATCTTTATGCAGTGTTGATTAGGTGTGTTTATTTGGATGACAGCAACTTCCACCTTGCTCTGGTCATGGATTCTAGCAGTAGGCACTTCTTCACCTTGATCCAAATTTGGGTAAGTGGTTTGGTGTTTGGATTTGATTAGGGTGGTGATTGTGGGTTATGTTTGGACTTAGAAAGAGTTGGATTTAAGGATGGACTTATCATTTACTTTGGTTTGGATATTCAAGTGGAATTAAATAGGATTACCTAATCGACGTAGGATTAGGTTCTGGGTTTAGCTAGTTGTTGATTATGTGATGAGCTAAATAATATATAGATATATATCGATCGCAGGACTTGGATTCGGGACGAGCGTCTCGACACGGGATTACTTGGCACGATCTACACTTTAAGGCGGGTATTTCTTCCTTAACTTTATGTAGATTTTATTGAGCTTAGTGCATGGTTTTATGTGATGGTTTAGGATGCTTTACCTTATATCGTGTTCGTTTGTTGTTTTCCTGCTTGATACCGATACTTGACCCTTGTGATGATCTATTTAATTCTTATATAGTCTGCACTTTGGTTATCTATACTCTGTGGTATGTTTACATGTAGAGTATGTATGGTAGGGGATACTTCGTTGGTGGTATTCATATGAGGTTTGTCCATTGGTATGTCGTATATACTTCTGTCGGGTGTGATGATTGGAGTTGTGTTGATTGTATGTCTGTGGTTTATACACGTTTTTGATGTGTTTTTACTGGAGCATACATGTTGATTGTACACGTGGGGTTGTGTATGTGTGTCTGTTGGGGTTATTGGAGATTTTTGGTTGATTATACATGTGTAGTTATATATATATATGTTTGGTGGGATATATGGAGGTATCAGGATGATTATACTCATGTTGCGGGGTACTTAGGTGGATTTAGAGTTGCATGGATGATGACGATGTTCGTATCATGATTATATATATATATCATGTTCATCATTCATTGCATTGCTGACGACTATTGTCTTCCTTGTGGTGGAGAGAGTCGTCAGTCGTTTGTAGCTGTCCTTTCGACCATTGTTGGAGAGTGGTAGCTTGGAGCTAGTCCTATCGCGCTCATTTACCCGCTCAGTGTTCTGTCAGCCTCGACCACTCTGGAGTAGTGGGTCTTAAGGGTACAGTAGGCAGAGGGTTTGAGTTATGAGTGGTCAGGGACCCTTAGCTATGTAGTTATATAACTACTTAGTTGACTGTCCGCTTCGGCCGCCTATAGCGGTGCATGTACTGGAGGCTAGTACGGTTTGTCACGAACCCAAGCCTCTCGGCCATACAGGGGTCGTGGTGTATAGAGAGGTGGCGGGGGTGACCATGGAGCATGCATGCACATTTGCATTTGATGCGCGGTGCATCGTTGGAGATATATTTGCATACATGCCTAGTAGATACTAGTTGCATATGTTTGTGGTATGTTGCATTTGTTTGCAATATGATTGTTGCATATGGTTGTCATGCTACATACATGTCATTTATTTTACATGTATTTGCAGTCGTATTTATATTGCACAGGTGTCACGAGTAGGTCTGTTGCAGATATGGTGAGTTTACTGACCATTGTACCTGGTGTTGATTCCAGATTGGGTATGTATCTATCATTATGTCGGTTGTAGTTTTGTATGTCAGTTATGAGCAGGTTTTCGATGCTTGTTATTCGTGTTTTTGGATTTTTGTGTTTTGATTTCTCTTGATGTGACTTTTCGAGTTTTGGGACCAGGCAGCAGCAGGACATCTCCAGGCTATAGGAGGTATGCATGCATATTGTTATCATACATTTCTGTTGGTATATGTACTGTTGTCCATGATAGTTGCTATGACATGTGTTAGTGTTCTCTTGTTAGTACTTGCCTAGTTGATTGTATCATGCATTTCATGTATTGGGTCAATCACTGATCACGGTTGACCTAATGGAGATCAAGGATTACAGTCTCAAGGGATCTGTTATATCATACTACCATTTATGTTAGTTACTGCTACTACTAGTTGGTTGAGATTTAGAGTCACATACCAGTCCATGTTATTATTAGCTGGATAGTGGAGGGTATCTATGTACTCATATTGTTTCAGTTAGTAGAGTATTGGTTTACTCTTGTTGGCTCGATTAGTTGAGGATTGTTTTACCTGGTTGACTGGTATAGTTGGGGTTTGCTTATTTTAGTTGTTCTGTGTTCCTGTTAGTTCGAGCAGTAGAGCACTAATTTAGATTCTTTCAGTTCTGTCTGTAGAGGATTGATTTACCCAGGTTGACTTTGGTGGTTGGGTATCGATTTACCTTAGTTAGTTTCATCAGTGGATGATTGATTTACTCTTGTTGGATCAGATAGTGTTGATCGATTTATTTTGTTGGTCCGACTTGTAGGGGATTGACTTACTCTATTTTTAGAGACTCTTATCTTTGGGATACTCGTGCTGGGTTAAGTATTTTGGGAGACATACTTGAGTACATGACTTGTATAGTCATGGGACGGACTGACTTGCCGTATACCATTGTCGGCTTGGTTAGCTTGTAGAGGATTATCATATCCTATTCCATGGGGACTTTGACCATGGACTGTCTGTACTTGATAGGATGACTTAGAAGGTACATTTGGATATGATACCTCCATTGATGTGGGAAAAGTGTAAGGCTACATGCTTAACACTTATGAGATACAATCGTTACTTGGGTGTATGAGTTGGAGAGTACATTTGGATATATGATTTGTACTGACGTGAAAGAGTTGAAGTTAGCTGCTTAACCTTTATGTGACCCAGTACCACGTGAAGGAAAAAGCAGGGAATGCTTTTTGGAGATCTGGTCATCACTTAGGGATTTCCTTGAGATGTTCGGAGAGAGAGTAGTTCTCTACTTCTTTCGTCAGCATGATGGATTTTAAGGCGATGACTAGTAGACTCGTCTAACGTTGCTCCATGGGAGATCCTAACTCATAGAGCTACCTGATGTAGTTAGATATCCTTGATGTACTTAGTGATTTACGACCTATAATGATACGGAGGTAGGGGTATTAGTTGAGTAATACCTAGGAGTTCCGATCATAACTAGGTATAATTTGAGATGATGATCTTCGAGGGGTTGAACGTTGATTGACAGATATTTTGATCAGTTGTTTAGTTGTAGCGTTCCGCTATCTTTGTGTTCATGGCTCGATAGTGGAGGTTGCTGAGCCTTAGGGTGGAGCAATCACAGTATGATGGGGTACAAGACAATGGTTAGACGACTCAGCTAACATTGTCTCTATCAGGTGGCTCAAGACCCTGACCACGTGATCATTTTACCAGATATTGTAGTTTATATCTCAGATTAGAGGGTTTTGACCTTTTATCGATATTTGTCGAGGGACATTTATAGGATGATTATGAGGGTTGTGGAGATATCTTCTTGATGGGTAGGCTCTTAGTCAGCAGGTTGTGTGACCCTTTGACTTTGGATTGACATCTTTTTACTGTGGATATTTGATTATCGGAAAGGATGAGATGATGTGATTTGGCAGACCTTTTTGGATACGTTTAGTTTGTTGGTAGTGGAGGTTGAAGGTTGGATACTTTCCTTTGACTCTATCTTTGTTTAGGAGACTATCTGGTATGATTGATTGATGTTGAGGATGATTTTGATTGATGGATATTGGGGGATCAGGTGTGGTGATATGTTGTCTTTTGATGATTTATTAGTGGATATTTGACTTGATGATGTACTATTTGATACTTGAGGTTGATAATGACATGGAGTGTGGTATGTCTGTGATATATATGGATTTGTTGATTTGTAGTGCGTGATCAGATCGCAGATTTGTAGGGGATCTTACGGTTGGGTGTGCCTGTTGTACGTACATTATGAGTCCTTGGTGTTATCATTTAGGCATACCGTGCCCTAGATGTTTTAAGGACTTGTTGTATTTGGTATTCCTAGGGCGTTGGATTAGATTTCATTATCTTCATTGATGATGTTGTGATCTATTCCCGATCCGATGTGGATTACGTACACTATCTTCGCATAGTTTTAGAGATGTTTTGACGGGAACATCTATATGTGAAGTTAGTAGTGTTGGGTTCGTCGGGCCGCGAAAACCGCTTTTTCGCGTCGCGGAAACCCCGAGTCACCCAAAGCCATGGATCTCGTGCAAAGATTCGTAAACAAAACTTTTCGAAAAACCTTTTTCTTGTACGAGTTTGTAAAAACTTTAGATCTACACTAAAGTTAAGATCATTACCCTTGTAGCGAAGCCCTTCGCGTTCCCGCTCGTCCAAGGTGCCGGATCTCTAGACCGTCAAGTGTACGGTCCTCTAGAAGTATCCACACGAACAATCCTTGATGGAGAAGACCAAACAAAGGTGTGCTAGCACCTTGTCTTGTTCGGCCAAGAGAGGAGGAGAGGGAGAAGAGAGAGCTCTAGAGGAAGAAGATGACTTAATCACACTTGAATGAAAAATGAATATTTTCATTCCCCACTAGAGTGGCCGGCCACATCTTGGAGGTGTAACTCCCCACATTAATTCCAATTAATGTGGAGACCATTAAGAGTTGTAACCCCCATGAGGTGGCACTCTAGGATGATGTGGATCAACACTATTGGTCCACATCTTGCCACCTCACTAAATGACATGGCAACAAGTGTAACCTCCTCATTTAATGTGGGCCGGCCACATTAAATGCTATGGAGGCTTGTAACCTCCATGAGGTGGTACACATTGATGATGTGGAGCAATCCTATTGGTCCACATCTTGCCAACTCACTAGTGATGTGGCAAAAAGTCAAGTCAAACATGACTTTTTCTCTTCCTCTCAAATCAAGTCAAACTTGATCAAATCTTCTCATGGTTGATCTAATCCAACCATATAATTCAAGACAACTTAATATAATGAATCTAATTCATTAAATTAAGTTGATTTAATGAGTCATAATCTAAATTAGACTCATTGAATACATGAATCAACTTGAGTCCAACTCAATTAGCCCAATTTGGATTACTCTTAATCCAATATGATTCATCAAATGAATCTAATCCTCTTGGTTCATCATATGAACCAAATCTCCATCTAATTGTTCTTAGTGTGTGCCCCTATAGGTTCTTGTAACGTTGGCAATGCCCTAAACCCATTTAGGAGCATAAGTAATGAGCGGTATCTAGCAACACATCATTACTACCCAAGTTACAAGAATGTCGAGATTCAACATCACCTTGTGACTACCAATTGTGACTCCTCACAAATATATGACATTGTCCTTCTATCATAGACATCTAGATTGATCAATGTGAGGCATAGACCGTGTCATCCTCTAATCAATCTAAATCTTGAACTCCAAGTAGACTCACTCGATCAAATGAGCTCAACATCTAATGTTGACTCATTTGGGCATGGCCATGCACTTAGTGGTCTCACTCTATCAAGAATAGCGATGTCGCTTCCGTCATATGGGAGGGATAGATCCCATCTACATCACTCACATCCCTCTGCATAATTCGTTACATACCCAGTAATCGCTTTTATAGTCCACCCAGTTATGGGTGACGTTTGACGAAACCAAAGTACATAACTCCTTATGTAGGGATCCATGGTGACTTCAGGTCCAAGGACTAATAGTCATACTAATAGCCACATGAGAAAGTATATGACACTCATATAACGATCCATGATACTTTCTCATGGCGGGTCATTCAGTATACATTCTCCAATGTATACCCATGTGTCAGCTTGATATCTCTATATCCATGACTTGTGAGATCAAGTCATCGAGTTGACCTACATGCTAGTCTCATCGCATTAACATTGTCCCAGAATGTTAATACTCGACTAGGAATGATTTAGAGTAGTGTTCCCTATATCATCTCACTATCGATTCAACTAATCGATTGATATAGGTATGAACCTTCTACTCAAGGACGCTATTATACTTAGTCTATTTGGCACTAATACAAATAAGTATAATAAGCAAACAAATGCCTTTATTAATATACAAGAATATGATACACATGAGTCCATACAATCATCAAAATGATTGGCTCTAGGGCTCTAACTAACAATCTCCCACTAGCACTAGTGCCAATCAAGATAGGCTCTAAGGCCTAAAGACCTAGTGTGACCATCATGCTTCCTCTCGTGCCAAAGCCTTGGTCAAGGATCTGCGATGTTAGCCTCTGTGGGTACTCAAAATCTTCACATCTCCTCTATCGATAATCTCTCGAATGAGATGGAGCGCCGTAGTATGTGCTTGGTCCGTTGGTGTGAGCGAGGTTCCTTCGCATATAGCTCCATTATTGTCACAATAGAGCTCAACTGGGTCGCGATGCTAGACCCCCAAGTTCAGTGATGAACTTGTGGATCCAAATCGCCTCCTTTGCCGCCTCGATGCGAATATACTCGACCTCTGTTGTAGAATTAGCTATCGTGTCCCGCCAACTCTTCCACTCACAAGACCACCATTTAAGCAAAACACGAACCCCGATTGCGATCGGTAATCATCCCGATCGGTCTGGAAGCTAGCATCTGTAACCCTTTACAGTTAGCTCATCATTGCCTCCATATATCAAGAAATATTCTTTAGTCCTTCTTAAGTACTTAAGAATATTCTTGACCGCTATCCAGTGACTTTCACCTGGATCTGACTGGTATCTGCTCGTCATGCTCAAAGCATACGAGACATTAGGTCGAGTACATAGCATGGCGTACATGATCGATCCTATGGCTGAGGCATATGGGATCTGATCCATGTGGTCTCTCTCCTCTCTAGAAGAGGGACCTTGAGTCTTCGAAAGACTCACGCCATGTGACATCGGCAGAAATCCCTTCTTGGAGTTCTGCATGGCAAACCGAAGGAGTACCTTGTCAATGTATGTACTCTGACTTAGGCCAAACAATCTCTTAGATCTATCTCTATAGATCTGAATCCCTAGAATGCGGGATGCCTCACCTAAGTCCTTCATTGAGAAGCAACTCCCTAGCCAGGTCTTGACAGACTGAAGCATAGGGATGCCCTTCCCAATGAGTAGTATGTCATCCACATACAATATGAGGAAGACAACTATATCCCCTACAACCTTCTTGTAGACACAAGGCTCATCTTGGTTCTTGATGAAACCAAACTGTTTGATTGCATCATTGAATCGAAGATTCCAGCTCCGAGAAGCTTGCTTTAGTCCATAAATAGACCTATGCAGCTTGCATACTCTGCTAGTATGCTGTGGATCTACAAAACCCTCAGGTTGTGTCATGTACACATCCTCGAGTAGGTTTCCATTCAGAAACGCGGTTTTGACATCCATCTGCCATATCTCATAGTCATGGTAGGCTGCAATAGCAAGCATGATCCGAATAGACTTAAACATCGCTACTGGAGAAAAGGTTTCATCATAGTCAATACCATGAATTTGCTTGAAACCTTTAGCTACCAAGCGACCCTTATAGATAAGTCCATCCATGTCAGTCTTTCTCTTAAAGACCCACTTACACCCAATGGGTTTTACCCCTTCAGGTGGATCAACCAAAGTCCATACTTGGTTGGTGTACATGGATTCCATTTCGGATCTCATGGCCTCTAGCCATTTCTCGGAATCTGGTCTCATCACAGCTTCCTGATAGGTGGTAGGCTCATCCTCTATGAGCACAACGTCATCATGGTCAGACAAGAGAAATAAGTATCTCTCAGGCTGACGACGTACCCTATCAGACCTGCGAAGAGGTATGTCTACTTGAACTGGTTGTTGTTCCTCAACTCTTTGTGGAACAACATCATCCACAACACTTTGTGGTTCCAGTTCAACTTCCATCGAGGCATCAGTGCTATTGTTCGCATCTTGAACTTCTTCAAGATCGAACGTGCTCCCACTAGTCTTTCTAGAAACAAAGTCCCTTTCTAGAAAGACCCCAGTCTTTGCCACAACTACCTTGTGCTGACTGGGAATGTAGAAGTAATATCCCTTAGTTTCCTTGGGATATCCAATAAAGTAGCACTTGTCGGATTTGGGTCCTAATTTGTCTGAGACTTGACGTCAAACGTAAGCCTCACAATCCCAAATCATCATGAAAGACACCTGGGCATCTCTCCCAGTCCATATCCTATATGGTGTCTTTATCACGGCCTTGGATGGAACTCGGTTGAGAATGAAAGTTGCCGTGTCTAGAGCATATCCCCATAGATATGTCGGAAGATCTGTGTGACTCATCATAGATCGTACCATATCTAATAGGGTACGATTCCTCCTTTCGGATACACCATTCCACTGTGGTGTTCCAAGAGGAGTGAGTTGGGATAGAATCCCACACTCAGCTAGGTAGTCACGAAACTCATGGCTAAGGTATTCTCCACCTCGATCGGATCGAAGTATCTTAATACTCTTGCCAAGCTGGTTCTGTACTTCATTCTTGAATTCTTTGAACTTTTCAAAGGATTCAGACTTATGTGTCATCAAGTACACATAACCATATCTACTGAAGTCATCAGTAAATGTGATGAAGTACCTATAACCGCCTCTAGCAGCGACATTGAAAGGGCCACATACATCACTATGTATGAGTCCTAACAAATCAGTTGCTCTCTCGCTATGCCCACTAAAGGAAGTCTTGGTCATCTTGCCTCGTAGGCATGACTCGCATATCTCATATGATTCTAAATCAAATGAGTCCAGCAAACCATCCTTATGGAGCTGGGATAAGCGCTTGTCATTTATATGACCTAAGCGACAGTGCCAGAGGTAGGTTTGGTTCATGTCATTTGACTTGAAACTCTTGGTACTAATGTTATAGATAGGGCTCTCAAGGTCTAGAATATAGAGTCCGTTTATTAGTGGTGCACTACAATAGAACATATCTTTCAAATAAATAGAACAACATTTGTCTTTTATTATAAAAGAGTATCCTTTCTTGTCTAAACAAGAAACTGAAACTATGTTCTTAGTAAGAGCAGCACATAACAACAATCATCTAAATCTAGTACAAGCCCGGAGGGCAGATAGCTGATAAGTTCCTATAGCAATAGCAGAAGAACCCGTGCTCCATTGCCTCACCGTAGGTCCACCTCGCCTTGCCAATGCTCGCTATTTCTCTACCGCACATCAAGACAAATGTGTGAAGCACATCCAGTATCTAATACCCATGATGTAGAAATAGATAGATTGACTTCTATAACATATATACCTGAAGTGGAAGTCTCACTTCGCTTCTTCTTAAGATCCTCCAAGTATACCTTGCAGTTCCTCTTCCAGTGCCCGGTCTGACCGCAGTGGAAGCAGGTAGCATCCTTGGCGACCCCTCCTTTAGGCTTTAGTGCCTTGCCTTTGCCCTTGGTTTGAGACTTTCCCTTACCTTTGGGCTTGCCCTTGCCCTTGTGCTTCTGGACCATTAGAATGGGCTTAACCTTCTTAAGGTTAATCTCAGCAGTTCGTAACATACTAAGTAGCTCGGGCAGTGGCTTGTCAATCTCGTTCATGTTATAGTTGAGAACGAATTGACTATAGCTATCCGGCAAGGACTGCAAGATCAAGTCAGTGGCCAGCTCTTGGCCAAGTGGGAACCCCAGTCTTTGTAGGTTCTCTACGTACCCAATCATCTTGAGTACATAAGGACCTACAGGAGCCCCGTCTGACATCTTGCACTGAAACAGTGCCTTCGAGATCTGAAATCTCTCATGCCTCGCTTGTCCCTGATATAGTTGGCGAAGATGCTCAACCATATCGAAAGCGCCCATCAACTCATGTTGCTTCTGAAGCTCTGAGTTCATGGTCGCGAGCATTAGACAGGACACATCTAATGCGTCATCTTGATGCTTCTTATAAGCATCTTTGTCTGCTCGCGGGGCATTGGCAGGAGGAGCCTCCGGAATGGGCTGCTCCAGAACGTACAGTTTACGTTCCTGGGTGAGAACTATTCTCAAATTCCTGTACCAGTCCAGGAAATTCGCTCCGTTGAGCTTGTCCTTCTCAAGGACAGATCGCAGGGAGAAGGAATTCGTGTTTGACGTCATGGTTATCTACAACAGAAAATTTACAGAAATAAATATCATATTCTTTTAAAAATCATTTAATTAGACCTTTAATTAAAAGATGCTCCCACTGAATACTATAATTCATGTGGGACAAGATCCACATCATACTAACCCTTGATTTAGCTTTGGCTAATACGCCCAAGGCTTACTATGATCGGTAGGTAACGATTACCAATTACATCTCTATGCAACTCTTGTTTATAGAATCAATACCTGCATTTATATTAAAACTCAAGTTAGCTTTGGCTAATACGCCCGAGAGTTAATATAGATGTGATTTTGACCTATCTTTTCCAACCGTTGGAATTATGCCTATAGTTGACTCGATCCAACCGAGTAACTAGGAATACTCAATCTAATTGAGTTTGTATTCACTCATGCGTTGATCGGCGGGACAAAGATTGTCCCTCCGTACCCTACCAAGATAATATGTATTGCTCTGCTTTGGCAGATTCAACAATACATGTGATCGAGGTAGTGATAGGTATCACGGCACGGTTAGGCATTTAGAGTTGGTTCGATCGAGATCTAATCTAATTGAAAAAGGATGCATCTTGTGCACGACTTAGATTTAATCTAATCGCAAGAGTGCATCATGTGCACGCCTTAGATCTAATCTAATCGTTAAGGCACTAATTAATTAATTAATTATTAAACATGCATCAGATACATAACAATTAATTAATTAATCTATTTGTGATTTAGTCATGGCCCTACTACGATCTTCTCAAGCCAATGAGAAGATCGATTGGTCAACCTAAGGTCAACAGCTTCTCCAAGCTCCTCCCTTTGACCACCTTGTGTTGCTTGTGCCCGCCTCGGAACTCCGTCTCGTGTGGACCCTCCACCGCTCCAATTTGTACATTATAATTTGAAACTCGAGTTACATTCGAGTCTAAATCTAATTTACAACCAGAATAAGAGAAAGGCACGACGCGCAGGCCGTGGGAAAAAAATAAAAATACAGCATACACAATCATATGACGGCACGCAGGCCGTATTATGAATTACAACACAAATCCAATCTTATTGGGTATTTTGGGCCATGACTATCACAAATTAATATATAATTCAAAATTATATATTTTTATAATTTTTCTGTAATTTTAAAAATAATTTTACAATTTTATAAGTAAAATTTCCGCGGTCCCGTTAGCGGTTTAAGCATCATGAACGGATCCTTGCGGGGCCCAGGGAAGCGCCCTACCCGCGATCTAACCATCACGAGGGTTCTTTGCGATCAACGTGGCTCTGTCCCACGGGGTTTGGGACATTGCCGCTTCCCAAGATCTTGTTTTTAGCGATTTCGGGTGCAATCGCGGAGCAAATTCCCTTGCGGGGTTAGGGGCAATGCCCCTACCCACGATCTAACCATCGTGAGTTGCTCCTTTGCGATCTAATGGCACCCGACCCCGCTGTCCCAAATGGATTTGGGGCAAAATGAAGCCGTTTAAAAGAAAACTTTCCGGTAGCCGAAGCCTACAAGTGCCGAGACACTTGTGCTTCGCTTCTACGGAAAAATTACTCATAAAAACTCTAAAAACTCAATTTTTACAGAAAATCACAGAAGGTATATTTTTCATAAAAATACAAACGAACTCGTACAAGTCTTTGCACGTGGCTCTGATACCACTGTTGGGTTCGTCGGGCCGCGAAAACCGCTTTTTCGCGTCGCGGAAACCCCGAGTCACCCAAAGCCATGGATCTCGTGCAAAGATTCGTAAACAAAACTTTTCGAAAAACCTTTTTCTTGTACGAGTTTGTAAAAACTTTAGATCTACACTAAAGTTAAGATCATTACCCTTGATGCGCGCCCCATGCGAATCCAGGTCCCGGATCTCTAGACCGTCAAGTGTACGGTCCTCTAGAAGTATCCACACGAACAATCCTTGATGGAGAAGACCAAACAAAGGTGTGCTAGCACCTTGTCTTGTTCGGCCAAGAGAGGAGGAGAGGGAGAAGAGAGAGCTCTAGAGGAAGAAGATGACTTAATCACACTTGAATGAAAAATGAATATTTTCATTCCCACTAGAGTGGCCGGCCACATCTTGGAGGTGTAACTCTCCACATTAATTCCAATTAATGTGGAGACCATTAAGAGTTGTAACCCCCATGAGGTGGCACTCTAGGATGATGTGGATCAACACTATTGGTCCACATCTTGCCACCTCACTAAATGACATGGCAACAAGTGTAACCTCCTCATTTAATGTGGGCCGGCCACATTAAATGCTATGGAGGCTTGTAACCTCCATGAGGTGGCACACATTGATGATGTGGAGCAATCCTATTGGTCCACATCTTGCCAACTCACTAGTGATGTGGCAAAAAGTCAAGTCAAACATGACTTTTTCTCTTCCTCTCAAATCAAGTCAAACTTGATCAAATCTTCTCATGGTTGATCTAATCCAACTATATAATTCAAGACAACTTAATATAATGAATCTAATTCATTAAATTAAGTTGATTAATGAGTCATAATCTAAATTAGACTCATTGAATACATGAATCAACTTGAGTCCAACTCAATTAGCCCAATTTGGATTACTCTTAATCTAATATGATTCATCAAATGAATCTAATCCTCTTGGTTCATCATATGAACCAAATCTCCATCTAATTGTCCTTAGTGTGTGACCCTATAGGTTCTTGTAACGTTGGCAATGCCCTAAACCCATTTAGGAGCATAAGTAATGAGCGGTATCTAGCAACACATCATTACTACCCAAGTTACAAGAATGTCGAGATCCGACGTCACCTTGTGACTACCAATTGTGACTCCTCACAAATATATGACATTGTCCTTCTATCCTAGACATCTAGATTGATCAATGTGAGGCATAGACCGTGTCATCCTCTAATCAATCTAAATCTTGAACTCCAAGTAGACTCACTCGATCAAATGAGCTCAACATCTAATGTTGACTCATTTGGGCATGGCCATGCACTTAGTGGTCTCACTCTATCAAGAATAGCGATGTCGCTTCCGTCATATGGGAGGGATAGATCCCATCTACATCACTCACATCCCTCTGCATAATTCGTTACATACCCAGTAATCGCCTTTATAGTCCACCCAGTTACGAGTGACGTTTGACGAAACCAAAGTACATAACTCCTTATGTAGGGATCCATGGTGACTTCAGGTCCAAGGACTAATAGTCATACTAATAGCCACATGAGAAAGTATATGACACTCATATAACGATCCATGATACTTTCTCATGGTGGGTCATTCAGTATACATTCTCCAATGTATACCCATGTGTCAGCTTGATATCTCTATATCCATGACTTGTGAGATCAAGTCATCGAACTGACCTACATGCTAGTCTTATTGCATTAATATTGTCCCTGAATGTTAATACTCGACTAGGAATGATTTAGAGTAGTGTTCCCTATATCATCTCACTATCGATTCAACTAATCGATTGATATAGGTATGAACCTTCTACTCAAGGACGCTATTATACTTAGTCTATTTGACACTAATACAAATAAGTATAATAAGCAAACAAATGCCTTTATTAATATACAAGAATATGATATACATGAGTCCATACAATCATCAAAAATGATTGGCTCTAGGGCTCTAACTAACAAGTAGTACGTATTATGATTGTCTTTTATGAGTTTTTGAGACACATTGTGTTTAGTAGAGGATATCTGTGGATCTACAGGAGATAGAGGCTGTTATCAGTTGGGAGTAGTCGTAGTTTATACGGAGACTCATTGTTCCTTCAGCTTTGCTGGATATTTCCAGAGTTTGATTGAGGGTTTCCCCAGCATTATACAGTTGACCGGACTGTCTAGGAAGGGTATGAAATTTTCCTGGATAGACGCTTACGAGCTCAGTTTCAGGAGTTGAAACGAGAAGTTGTTAACTGCATTGTCTTAGTTGTACTTTCTAGTGTAGACGGATTTGTACTCTACACAGATGTATCGTATCTGGGAGTCGGTGCAGTTTCGATGTAGCATGAGCGGAGTAGTTTCGTGCCTGTGGTTAGAATCTCGTGTAATGAGAATTGGATTCTTTATTTCCGTGGGAGATTATGCGTGTTTCCGAGTCACTTCTTATCCGAGAGGAGTTACTACAAGAAACACATTGATCTGGATTTGCGATACATTCGGATGACATCTGATGTGTGGAGACATTGGAGCACTCTTATTGGTGGAACGATATGAAGAAAGACATCGTAGATTTTGTAGCTTGATGTCTATTATGTCAGCAAGTGGAAGCTGAACATCAGAGATTAGTAGGATTGTCTCCGTTGATTTGGATACTAGAGTGGAGTTGGGAGTATGTTCTGATGGATTTTGTTATGGGATTATCCAGGACATGGAGAGGATGTGAGGGTTTGGTTAATCATTGTTGGGTGATGACGTTGCTCCCTAGCTATCGATTTGTAGGACGGATTCTTTTGGATTGAGTATTAGGATTATACTATGGAGAGATTACCGAACCTTATGGTATATCTCTGAGGGTTGTATTGGATGGAGATCAGCGATTTCACCTCATGGTTTTGACTGTGGTTACAGTAGACTTTGGATTTGGAGTTTCGCTTTAGTATAGATTGTTACCCTCAGATTGATGGGTAGTTTGGGAGCTTTTGTATAGATATTGGAGGACCTGCTGATAGTGGATTTTGGATTTCAGAGGTAGTTGATTTATTCATATTTGGCTATGTAGCAGTGTGGGAGTAGCAGATACAGAGTGAACTCATAATCCACAGAGTCATTACTATTCACTTGGAGGTGGATGGTCATGGTTGGATATATCTTTATGATGCTAGGTTGGAGTAATTGATGAGGATGTGGCTTAGTGGTTATGCTTGGAGTGAGTGGTATATGAGTTTGTTGCTTGGGTGTTACTCTTAGAGGAGGATCCCTGAGTTGACCAGTAAATTTGGGGACCAAATTTTTATTAGTGGGGGAGAATGTAAGATATCATAAAATTTAATAATAAATATTATTGGACGAAAAATCTTATTGGATTTTTCCAGAATTTTTAGAAATTTTCTGGGAATTTTTCAAAGCTCGTAAGACGGGTTTTGAGGGGATCAATTTCGGGTACAAATAAGGCCTGTTTGGGATACCCGTTTAGGTGAGGAAATGTTTATAATTATAAATTATTTTCTTTCCTTTAATTCCCTTCCCAAGCGCCGTTTCCCCCAAACCCGACGTCGATCCTTCCTCCTCTCCTTCCTTCCCCGACCTCCCTTCCTTCTCCGATCTCCCTCGCAAACGAGCGACGATCGGCGATTCCTCCTTCCCTTCTCGGTGTCGCCGGTGCAAAGCAACCACCGGAGCTTTAGGAGGGAGCGAGTTGCTGATCCTCCGTCCTCTCCCTCTCGATTTCTCTCTCATGGACGATCCGACGCACCCGACGCCGACGGAGAGTGTCGTCCACCTGCGAGCTCGGCCTCACCGCGCCACCTGAGGACAGTCGCCGGAGTCTTGAAGGTATTGATTCTGTCCAATCCAACTCTGGTGGAGCGATCTCTTGATCGGTCGATTCTTGCGCACGTCTGATGGGATTCGGTTCTAGGGCACGGCAAGGATCTTGACTCGCGTCCCGAGTTGCTCAATCGATTCCTCCTCTTTGAATCCGTTGCTGGAGGTTGATCGGTTGCTCCACATCTACTGGACTAGATCAGGCGATGCCACCTAGAAGCGACTGATCTAGGTAAGTTTCATCCGGGATTGTGTAGCTTCAAAAATCATGTTTAATTGATCCTCTTGATGACATTCTTCCTGTTCTGGATCGAAGAAATGCATCAGATTAAGGTATTGTGGATTTCCCCTGCTGCCGATCACTGCTTCTTCACTTCTTGAAGATGTGGAGGTCACGGGAGAGGAGGTAAGGTTCTGTTAAGGTGAATTTTGTACTGTGGATTAGGGTTTCAGCAATTCTTTGCTGTACAATTGGGTTTATGGATTAATCTTGGGGAGAATTGGTGTAGGGGGCTCTTGGTGGCTGTCGGCAGGGGTTCTTGTGGAGCTGTGAGTTTTATTGGCTGCTATATCTTAAGGTAAGTGATATTTTAGTAGGGTATTTGATCTTTATGCAGTGTTGATTAGGTGTGTTTATTTGGATGACAGCAACTTCCACCTTGCTCTGGTCATGGATTCTAGCAGTAGGCACTTCTTCACCTTGATCCAAATTTGGGTAAGTGGTTTGGTGTTTGGATTTGATTAGGGTGGTGATTGTAGGTTATGTTTGGACTTAGAAAGAGTTGGATTTAAGGATGGACTTATCATTTACTTTGGTTTGGATATTCAGGTGGAATTAAATAGGATTACCTAATCGACGTAGGATTAGGTTCTGGGTTTAGCTAGTTGTTGATTATGTGATTAGCTAAATAATATATAGATATATATTGACCGCAGGACTTGGATTCGGGACGAGCGTCTCGACACGGGATTACTTGGCACGATCTACACTTTAAGGCGGGTATTTCTTCCTTGACTCTATGTAGATTTTATTGAGCTTAGTGCATGGTTTTATGTGATGGTTTAGGATGCTTTACCTTATATCGTGTTCGTTTGCTGTTTTCCTGCTTGATACCGATGCTTGACCCTTGTGATGATCTATTTAATTCTTATACAGTCTGCACTTTGGTTATCTATACTCTGTGGTATTTTTACATGTAGAGTATGTATGGTAGGGGATACTTCATTGGTGGTATTCATATGAGGTTTGTCCATTGGTATGTCGTGTATACTTCTGTCGGGTGTGACGATTGGAGTTGTGTTGATTGTATGTCTGTGGTTTATACACGTTTTTGATGTGTTTTTACTGGAGGATACATGTTGATTGTACACGTGGGGTTGTGTATGTGTGTCTGTTGGGGTTATTGGAGATTTTTGGTTGATTATACATGTGTAGTTATATATACATATGTTTGGTGGGATATATGGAGGTATCAGGATGATTATACTCATGTTGTGGGGTACTTAGGTGGATTTAGAGTTGCATGGATGATGACGATGTTCGTATCATGATTATATAAATATATCATGTTCATCCACTATGTGAAAATTGATAATAGACTTCGGATATTATCCGAAGTAATAGCTAGATATTTACCGAAGTAGACGCACGTGAAGTAAAAGGGTTATTATTTTACTTCGGCACATGATTACCGAAGTCTATCACCGGTCCAAAACCGGTTCAAAATCAGACCGGTTTCGAAGTAAAAAACCTTTATTACTTCATCAAGACCAATAAAATTACCGAAGTAATTGAGGATATATTACTGCAGAGGTAACATTGTCTAACGAAGTGTAAAGAAGGTACGACTTCACAATTGTTTATATTATGGTGTAGTAAATACTTAATATTACTTCTGTATATTTTAGCTTGATCGAAGTAATTGTTATTGTAATACTTCATCGTAGTATGGAAGTAGGAAAGCATATTTTACTACACTTCAACAATTTACGTTAACGCAGTAATACATACGAACGACTTCAACAATTTTAATCAATGACAAAGTAAATAGTTTCTTTAACTACGACAACATTTAAATATACCGAAGTCTTATGTATTGTATTACTTCATCATTTTTACTTATAGTATCGAAGTAGTTGACTATATTTTACTACAATACAAATTTAATTGACAAAAGTGTATATCAAATATTTTGCTATAACACAATAATTTTCATCACCAAAATTGAACAAATATATCACAAATATCCGTCAAATACAATTCAAAAGTGTATTCATAAAAGAAATGTTTAAGCATAACCTAAAAACTTTTGTATCCATAAATCTCTAAATACAATCTAAACTTTATATCATAGCCTACACTTAGGCACCCACATAGAAATAGACAAATTCGCTCCATTCACTTCTGACTTCATCATACTGAGATTGATTGTAATACTGTTTGTTCTTTGATGCTGTAAACTGAATCATTAACAAAAATTTGAGGATCAATGAAAAATAACTTAATATTTTATAAATAAAATATTTCATAAAGTAGAAATTCACCTTTCTTTCCAATTGTGGATATTCATCTAAGACTATCTCTTTCATGTACCGCATCACACAATATCCACATTCAACACCACCATTTTGTTTAAGATTACCCTAATGAAATTGAAAATGTCATGCAAGAAGTCACAATCCAAATAATAAGAATTATTAATTGATGTCTAAATATATAGTCACAATACATACTGTCAATTGTTTAAAACCTGGTCCTTTTGAAATGCCCCTTGATGCATTGTATATCTTGACCCCACTACATTGTAAAAATAGAAAATTAGTTTTTTAACCTATAATGAATTGAATGCATTCAAAATTAGCATAAGTTACGACTTACTTGGTCACAATAGTTTGCCAAGCATGATCTCGGTTCCTGTTACTCAAAGAGTCCAATAAATATATCATATTCTTATCTTCATTAATTATAGTCAAGATCCAATGGTACCTGCACAAAAAAAATATAACATTGACTAGCATGTAGTAGGAAAAAATAAATAATTAAAATCTTACCCGGTGTTATATGGGATGAAGCATATGCTATCTCTGTTTGATGCTCCCAACTGAGCAGCAATATGTTGTGATAATTTACTACCATCTTCACCCACACCGCATGTAGGTATGTGACCAGGATCCACAAATGACACATACTCAGCTCTATTTTCTTTCTTCATGTATTTGTAAAGGTAACTGCAAGGTATTAATTGCAAGGTAATGACAAAGTAATGAAAAATCTAAATATACCCTATGTAAACCAAAGCAAAAGCATGTGAACAAATATTGTGAACAAAGCAAAGCATGTGAACAAATATTGTATTTAACATATAACATACCCCATGTAAACCAAAATGTGTCTGGCACCTATCTCTTTCATCTCCATAAAGCGTAAGATATCTTCTCTTAGCAACCATACACTTTTAGGACGTCCAAACATAGCTTCATCAAATTCTATGTGTATGCTCTCATCTTTAGGCATCAATCTGATAACATACGAGTAGATATACTTGCATGCCATCGGTAAAGTTTTCTCAATTTCCTTGTACTTGTCCTGATCACCATGAACATCCGAAGGAGCAAATGATTGATGTTGTACAGTCTTCTGCAATATGTTAAAATATTCAAATGAGTATTCAAATGATTAAGGTTTTTTCCAATACCAACTTTTCAAGAAAATTGAAAGTACCTTCTTCGTTGGTAAAATTACCAACTCTTTAGGCCAAGCAACAATTGTTCCAACAGCATCATTGACGATTATTGGTCCAGACCGAATTGGGATTGTAAGCTCTGCTTCTTCATCTAAGACAACATCAATAGATACCTTGAAATTCCCTTCCCCAAGTGGAACATGATGAATCAATATATTTGGGCCTCCTTCTGATAGTATTGTACCATATGCCACCACATTTTCACGTTGCTTGACAGCCAAGTTACATTTTTTCCCCTTTAAGAACAATAAGAAATTGTATATAAAAATCTGAATTTGAAAGAAAAATAACTTTGACATAAAATTAAGAATTATAGAACCTCCAAGTTTGAAGTGCCACATTCATAAACCTCCACATCATCTCTCCATTTTGGGTCGTTCATGTTTGAGGACTTGTTTGATATCACAACCTCACAAGTTTGATTATCAATGACCTGAGCAAGTTGAGCCTTTAATTTCTCTACTTCAGCCTTCAAGCTCTTATTTTCCTCTGATTGCTCTTTGAAGTTATCGATCGAATCCTTTGGGATTGATTCCCTTTTCTTTCTAGCAGTTTTAAAGTAGAGTTGGGGTTTTACACATCCTCCCACGCCTCTAACCCGTCCATAGTGTTCTCGATTTCCTAAGGCAGTAGTTAACACATCATTCATCCCAGATGATTTGAACTCTCCTTTGACTTTCTTTTCCAACAAATCATCCTACAATATGAAATTGTAACAAATCAATCCAAAAATTCTAATATTATTTAGCAAGACAATATGAAAATTAGATAAAAATAATATTTACAATTTTTTCAGCGACTTCTGCTATCTCCATATTTGTTATGTTGCCAGATTTGTCCTCGCGGGATTTCCGCCAAAGTATCGATCTATCAACTTCTTCGTTTTCAGCAATTAATTTTTTCTCCCTCTATAATTCCAAAAATGATTAGTTACAAAATATTAAATACGTGCTTGAAAATGACAAATACAATGTTTCGAAGCTTACCAATTCAGCCTCTAAGCCGATGTAACCCTTGCGAGATAGTCTGTGATGATATTTATAATGCATCGTTCGTTCTTTTTGCTTGTTATGAATCACCTACATAGAAGATACATTCATAAACACTTGTATGCATTGAGACTTGTAAGCAAATAAACTATAAAGACTTGCTCCAATCATTTGTGCAAATTGTAAACTTGCTGCAAATTGTATATGAATCACCTACATTTAAAGACTTGCTGCAAATTGTAAACTTGCTGCAAACTATAAACACTATTATGAATCTCACCTATATATAAATACTTGCTGCAAATTACCGCAACTAATTTTAAATGAAAAGACTTGCTGTAAATTGTAAATGAAACATTACCGCAGCTTTAAATGAAACATTACCGCAGAATTGTTGCAACATTAAAACATCATGCAGAATTGTTGCAACATTACGTGCAACATTAAAACGTGCAACTTTAAAGACTTGTTGCAACATTAAAACAGTTCAAACGTGCAGAATTGTTGCAACATTAAAACAGTTCAAACGTGCAGAATTGTTGCAACATTACCGCAGTGGTAAATTGTTGCATTTACCATACATGCAGAATTGTAAATGCAAATGCAGTAACTTGCAAACGTGCAGAATTGTAAATGCAAATGCAAGAACTTGAAAACGTGGCATGCAGAATTGTAACTGCAAATGCACAAATTATACTACACAATCAGTAAAATGCAAAAGAACAAACAATACTATACTTTAAAAGAGTTGCTACAATCCTTAACACCATTAGGTACAGACTTGTAAATGCAAACAAACAACACCCTACAATTTTGTAAGTTATACAACAAGTTGATATAAGAAAGATTTGTCTATGAGACATTCCAAAGATTTCCAGCTAATACCATATAAGTACGTACCTCCCATGATGGATGAAGTCTTTCATCTACAAATTCTTTCCAAACTACTTTTGGAATCTGATATTGACTCGGTGGACAACTCAAATTTTCAGGATTATCTTTATTTGGCCAAACAAATCTGCTAGTGAGTTTGTTTTTGAAATCTCGCCATTTTTGAGATGCTAAATTCATCACAGCAGTCTCGCTTTGTGGTGCTAATTCGAACACATTCTGCAACACAAAATATTTGTTGGTACTATTAATAGAGAAGTTGAACATGAATAAGAAAACAAATCAACATACAAGCTAGATGATTATACAACTAATATGATAAGAATGAATTAAAGAAGGCAATGACAACATAGAGTTGGAAAGCTAATTTCATTTGGGATTGTATTTATATATTAATCTTACCGAGATCTCTTCCCACACTTTTTGTTTTATATTTTCTGGAACAGTAGGCCAAGATTTTACGTTGATTGGCACCATGGTTCTAGCAATAGAGCCAATGTATGATTGCAATGCCTTTCCATTTGCATTGTATAATGGGCGCCCCATGTCATCATAATCAATTTTCGCTTTTTTCCCCCATCTTGCAGCTGTAGTGAGTTTACACATTGATGTAGGACCCCGTTTATTCTTCTGCACATCTACAGAATGTTCTTCTCTATCAGTAACTCCATGTAGCTCCACATCGGCTACTCCATGTAGCTCAGCATTGGCTACTTCATGTATCTCTTCAACTGCTACTCCCTGTTTTTTACGACCCATCGAGTATTATCTGCATAAGAACATAAATGTAACCAATGTTAAACTTTTTACAATAATAGTAACATAAACATGACGTATATAATTACAATAACACATATAAATAAATAACAACACAAACGTAAACATGACATAGAATTACATAACATAATTTTTTAAAGTGCATAAAGCATTTCTTCATGTTCAAAACATAAACATTGGATAAAAATACAAAACATCATTTTTGCTTTTTTGTGACCCATACACCCTCAATTTCTGATCTAAAATATCTTTCATGTGCAGGAATACAATGAGTATTAACATCATCAATTGGTCGAGAATCTGGAATACTGCTCCAATCATCATCATCTTCCTCATAACATCTATTTGGAACTGGAAGCACAATTGACCACCCCTTTTTTAATGGGTCATCAATATAAAAGACTTGGTTGACTTGACTTGCAAGCACAAAATCGTCATTCTTGTGTCCTCGTTTGTTTAAATTGACTAAGGTGAAGCCACATTCATCGTTGTTGATTATTCCTTTGTCATTTGCAACCCACGCACACTTGAAAAGAGGAATATGAAATTGATGATAGTCTAATTCCCATATTTCTTCAATCACTCCATAGAAAGACACATCAGCTAACAAGGGATTCTTATCTTTAGCACTACATACAAGCATGGTGTTGGCAACTAAAGAAACCCCACTGTTTTGGCAAACTCTGTCATCATCCCGCGCCTTTGTTTGGTATAAATTACCATTTATCACATAACTATTATACTTAAGGATTTGCACACGCGGTCCATGGGCCAACCATGTTAATGTCGATGTTGTTCCACCATTGCAACTGTCAATTTCAACAGCCACCTAACATGTATTCAATTTGAATATGGTGATTAAAAATAGTAGATATAAGTTGTTCAGCGCAAATGATAGCAAAAATTTAATGAATCTAGTATCCACCTTTGCGCGAAACCAATCAATAAACCTCTTGTTGTGAGCATCTTGTATCCACCTTTCATCTTTCTCTTTTTTGGGAAACATTGATTTCAAAAATATTTTATGTTCACTGTAGAAATATTAAAATATAAATTTGTGTCAAACATTAGATAATCTCAATTACATATGCAGAATCATAAATAATACAATACACTTACATTATATAGGGAGATACTTCTTCCATATTTTCTAGCACAGTCAAATGTGCTTGTTGCAGATCAACTTGTTGCACTATAATTGGTGTGTTGCATGCTTGCAAGCCAGAAATATTTGTTTTTGAGTCTCGAATTGATTGAGGGGCTCCAATAGGATCAACGCCATTAAGGTATTCTGAACAAAACTCAATTGCTTCTTCTGCTAAATATCTCTGAACAATGCAACCTTCAGGATGTTTTTGACTGCCCACATAACTCTTAAGAACCTTCATGCATCTTTCAAATGGATACATCCATCTGAAGTAAACTGGTCTACATAATCGGACTTCTCGAACAAGATGGACAGTTAAGTGAAGCATGATATCGAAGAAAGATGGGGGAAAATATTGCTCCAATAAGCAAAGTGTAACAACCAAGTCAGATTGCAGCTTATCTAACTTTGCTACATCTATAACCTTGCAACAAATATCTTTGAAGAAGAAGCATAATCTTATGATGGCATATCTAACATGTTTTGGCAGTGCATCACGTATGACTATTGGCAAGAAATGCTGCATTAAAACATGACAATCATGGGATTTCAAGCAAGTCAACTTCAACTGATCCATGCACACAATATTATTCATGTTCGAAGAGAAACCTTCTGGAACTTTTATATCCTTTAATGACTTGTACACTTGCAACTTTTCTTTTTTTGTGAATGAGCACGCAGCAAGAGGAAGATATGTTCTTTTCTCCCCAACTATAGGTGTTAATTCAGGTCTAATTCCCATCTCAACCATGTCCAACCTAGCTGCCACATTATCCTTGGTTTTTCCTTTAACATTCATCAAAGTATTAATGAGGGATTCAAAGACATTTTTCTCGATATGCATAACATCAAGACAATGCCTTACATGCAGGTGTTTCCAGTAAGGAATATTAAAAAAGATTGACTTCTTCTTCCAACATTTTCTAAAATTTGTCACTCGTAAATCTTTTTCTTCTATATTGACTTCCAACTTATTAGCCTTTGCATTCTTTATTTTCCCTTTCACACTTATCTTCTTTCCAAACTCACACCTTATGTCAGAAAGTTTGTCAAACAACTTAATCCCAGATAATGGTCTAGCTGCTTCTCCAAGTTCCTCCATGCCATTAAACTCCTTCATTTGCCTACGATATGGATGAAACCGTGATAGGAATCTTCTATGGCCAGCAAATGACATTTTCTTCCCATTTTCCAAGTGTCTTGCATAAGTATCTTCTCCGCATATTGGACATGCATAATAACCATGTGTAGTACATCCACTAAGGTTACCATATGCAGGAAAGTCATTGATGGTCCATAATAAGACTGCTTTAAGAGTGAAGAACTGCCTGCGATAAGCATCATAGACTCCATCAACTCCTTCCCACAATCGTTGCAAATCTTCAACTAGCACCTCCAGATAGACATCAATATCATTTCCAGGCTGCTTAGGCCCTGAAATGAGCATAGTTAGCATGATGTATTTCCTCTTCATACACATATTTAGAGGTAAATTATAGTTGACCAACATGATTGGCCAACAACTGTACCGACTGCTAAGGTTGCTATGAGGATTAATGCCATCAGCTGCAAGTGCTAGGCGAAGATTTCTTGGCTCACTTTCAAAGTCAGGCCACATATGATCCACCAACTTCCATGATGGTGAATCAACTGGATGACGTAACTGACCAACAACTCTTGTAGAATCTGCATGCCATGTTAAATTTCTCGAGGTCTCTAAAGATTTAAACATGCGCTTAAATCTTGGAATGGGAGGGAAATACCAAACCACCTTAGCAGGAACACCTTTCTTCTCAACCTTGTTTTTGTTTAGCTTCCACCGTGACAAACCACATCTAGGGCAACTTATGCAGTTTTCATATTGCTTCCTATAAAGAATACAATCATTTGAACAAGCATGAATCTTTTCATGAGTCAACGCTAAACAACTCAAAGTCTTTTTTACATCATACATTGAGGATGGTAGATTGTGATCATTTGGTAGCATATCCCCAAAATCTAATAGTAGATCTGAAAATAGAGCATCACTCATTCCATGTCTTGCTTTGGTATTGTACAATTTCACAAGTGCACTCAATTTTGTGTAACGTTGACATCCCTTGTATAATGGTTTCTCCGATTCTTCTTAAAATTTCATAAATTCTTCAGGATTTTCTGTATAGTTATCATATGCTGTCTCACACATATGAGCAGTTTCAAAGTTGTCATAATAATTATTAATTGACTCCTGATTGACACTCCCTTTGACGCTATCATTTTTGGTAGGCTCACCATGCCAAATCCAATTCACATAATTTTGACTAAAACCATGGAAATAAAGATGCTCTAAAATAGACTTAACCGGTCCTTTTTTAAGATTGATACATTTGCAACAAGGACAATGAATATCATTGGGGTCAATATTGGGATTCTGTAAACAATCTCTAATAAACTGTTCCACACCCTCCTCATACTGCTTAGACCTTCTATCCAAATATATCCAGGATTTATTCATTTCAATCAAGCAAAATCTACAAACAAAGAAAATCTGAATATATTAAAGTGAATAAACAAAAGTTAAAAAAAATACTACATGTAGTTCAAAAATGTAGAATCCATGCAATTTTAATTTGTAAAATCTAATGCAAGAAATCATATAGTGACAAAAATCATATAGTGACACTCAATTTCAGAAGTCATGTGACACACAAAAATAAAATTAAAACACACAAAAATCAGATAGTGACACAGATTTTGATTACATCTTCCTCAATAAATATATAAGATACAATTACAGCAAAGAAATAGATTTTGTTTATATAATTCTGTCATTTACTAATGTAACCACAAGTTCTTTTCAGATAAATATAAGCTTCAATAAAATTAGGAAATCAACTCTCAGAAAATATAAAGAGTAAGATTAATCAGACTATTTAGGAAGTCAATTATACAAAATATTTCCATAAACAAGTAAATTTTGTCAGATTTTAATCAACTCTCAGAAACATGCACGCAAAGACAAGGCATGCACATAGAGACAAGACACCCCACACTCCAAAACATACACACAAAGACAAGACACCCTTTATTTTATTTTTTTATTTTTATTTTTTACTTCGATAGGAACATATAATTGCATATACTCTTTTAAAGTTGAGATAGACACAAATTGTAAAAAGGAATAAGGCATGAAGTGATTTTGTCTCCAAACACAAGCCCAAAGTCACAGAGGTTGTGAAACAATGGAACAACAATCTCTCATCAAATGATGGACCTAGAAAAGCAAGGTATAGGAGGAACTAATTGCATGCACGTGCTCAAGGGGCTATGAATGTTAACAATCAAAAAGGTTAGTATAGTTCAAATGTAAGCGTGGTGTGTGGTAAAAGAATTCCTCTATATATTCTTATACGCTTTTCATATATCTTTTGAAGGATGCCTTGCATTGTCTAGCTCAATTTGTAGTTACAGATGAAAGGATTGCTTGAATATGTAATTAACTTTCAGCAACAAAATTCTTCAAATCAAATTCGCTCACTAAACAACTGCAGTGTACTAGATCTCTTTCTTTTCCTCACTGCATTGCAAACAAACAAACAAACTATACCAAACTTTCAAAGATGGACCACCTGCATTGCACAAGACTTCTCTAATGATTAAGATGTGACTTTAAATGAATTTTCTACCATTCTAATGTATCAACAATGACACTACACAATTATGACACTCAATTTATAAATTGTAAGTGTTAGCTAGAAGAATCATATCAGAATATCCTATGTATGCATTGCAATCTTGTACCAAATTGACAACTTAAATGATTTAGGAAGATAGTCTAGTCAATGGAAGCAAAGGTCCAAACTTGATCATAATCCGATTGTAAAACTAATTAAATGGTTTAGGCAAGGCAACAAACATCAGTAACAGAGTGTAACAACCAAAATGTCAATTGAGTGATAGATTTATGGAAAACTAGAAGAAACCATAGGGAGGAGATGCCATAAACTATAGGGAAGGAGATGCCCTAGAGTAGGAGATGTTAGAAACCATAGGGTAGAAAACCAACCTGGTTGACGAGCTGATGGGGCTGAAGGATCGGATCGGTTAGAGACGGCGACCTCAAACTCGGCAGTTGTCTCTTCTTCCCGTGGCCAAGAAACCTCAAAGAGGAAGACACGGCGCTGCAAGGAAAGGAACGAAGGGGGTGGGATAGGGAAGACGCGCGTGACCGAAAGGGAGGGTTAGGGCGGTGAAGAAAGCACTTCCTCTTCTTCCCGTGACAAAGGCGATGATGAAACCTAGCACTGTCGATCGGGGCGGCGGTGAAGAGGTTTTCGTGAACAAAAACGCTAAGTTATAACTTAGCGTATAATTTATTAATAAATTATTAGGATTTTATTACATGATTAATTAAAAAATTAATAAACTGATTAATTTATTAATAAATAAAAAAATGTTTTAATCGGTTGAGAGTTATTACTTCAGCATATAAACATATGAATTTTATTTTGAGACTTATTACTTCAACAAATATATATTATGAAGTAAAATATCAATAAAAATTAGTAGTGAGACCCACGATTTTTAATCTATAAAGTCTAAAATAAAATATACTTCATTAAATTTATTATCGAAGTAGATTATTATATATTACTTCGTATTTATAAATCACCGAAGTAACTTGTGGCGAAGTCTATACCCGATTTTCACATAGTGATCATTCATTGCAATGCTGATGACTATTGTCTTCCTTGTGGTGGAGAGAGTCGTCAGTCGTTTGTAGCTGTCCTTTCGACCACTGTTGGAGAGTGGTAGCTTGGAGCTAGTCCTGTCGCGCTCATTCAGCCGCTCAGTGTTCTGTCAGCCTCGACCACTCTGGAGTAGTGGGTCTTGAGGGTACAGTAGGCAGAGGGTTTAAGTTATGAGTGGTCAGGGACCCTTAGCTATGTAGTTATATAACTACTTAGCTGACCGTCCGCTTCGGCCGCCTATAGCGGTGCATGTACTGGAGGCTAGTACGGTTTGTCACGGACCCAAGCCTCTCAGCCATACAGGGGTCGTGGTGTCTAGAGAGGTGGCGGGGGTGACCATGGAGCATGCATGCACATTTGCATTTGATGCGCGGTGCATCGTTGGAGATATATTTGCATACATGCCTAGTAGATATTAGTTGCATATGTTTGTGGTATGTTGCATTTGTTTGCGATATGATTGTTGCATATGGTTATCATGCTGCATACATGTCATTTATTTTACATGTATTTGCAGTCGTATTTATTTTGCACAGGTGTCACGAGTAGGTCTGTTGCAGATATGGTGAGTTTACTGACCATTGTACCAGGTGTTGATTCCAGATTGGGTATGTATCTATCATTATGTCGGTTGTGGTTTGTATAGTAGGTATGTCAGGTTAGTAGGTCTGATATGTTCAGATGCATTGATTATGATAGTAGGATCATATTCTTTGATTCCCTACTGAGACTGTATACCTTTGATCTCTATATTTATGTGTTGACCATGCACTATCTTTTCTATTACCCGCTGAGTTACCTATACTCACCACCGCATGTATATCTTTATGTTTTCAGGTAGATGGTTGGAGTGTCGCTCGGAGTATCCTGTCTGCCGAGTCCTACGTCACATCCGAAGGTCGTTTCTGGTTTTGTATATGTTTTATTTGTATTTGTTGTATTTGGTGGGTTGTTGTATTTGTTGCTGTGGTTGTTGTATAAAGCCTAACCGGCTAGCAGTGTGTTGATTGTGTTGTATTGGGCTTTCCGTTTTCATTTTTCCGCTGTGTTGGTTTTTTTGTACAGCAGTGTGGGCTGTTTTATATATAACTGCGTGGTTGTGATTGTTTCATTCCAGCCGTGTGGGCTGTTATTATAACTGCGTGGTTGTGTATATAAATATTCCAGCCGCATGTGGCTGATGTATTTTGCTTGTATTGATGCTTCAGATTGTCACCGGTACAGGGGAAATGCTGCCGGATTTTCGTCTGGCATAGACTCCTTTGGGGCGTGACACTAAGTGTTCTTAGATAAAAGTCCTAGCTATGGTTAGGCAGGTGAAAAACTCTAGGGGGAGATAACCCTAGGTTATGAAAAACCCTAGGGGGAGGTAACCCAAGGTGGAAAGTCTTGGCGAGTCAAGTGCTTTGGGCGAAATCCTAGAGTAGGAGACTCTAGGTGAAAATCCTGGTGGTCGCGAATCAGGCGTAAGACTGGATGGGTCGGGGATCGAACGTCCAGTGGAAAAGTCCTAAAGACTTGGACGTTGAGCAAAAGTCTAGTCGGTCTGGAGGACCGGTCTGGCAAAAAGGTAAACTCTCCTGAGAGAAGTAAGTGAGGACACGTTCCTTGAAGAGGGAACAGTAGACGTCGGTTCGATCTAGAGTTTCAGTGAAACTTGAGTCAGAATCGTACAACCCAGAGATTGTTAAAATAATTTATTATTTCATATTTTATTGTGCTAACTCTATTTTTAGGGTATGTGTGGTATTTTAGACTAACTTATCTTGCAGGGGGTGAAAAGGGCTTAAAAGGCTTGGATGAACAATGCCCGAGGCGCCTCCGAGGCTGTTGGAGGTGCCTCGGGTGCCTTAGTCAAAGTCTCCGTGCAGCAAGGTGCGAAGACACCTTCAAGGCGCTTGAAAGTGCCTTGGATGTTGGATGGAAGGTACCTTCCATGGAGCTTGAAGGAGCCTTCGGATGGATAAACAATGCAGGCCACAGAAGCTATCATCTCTGGCGCGGAAGGGATAAGAATCCCTACTGAAGGTGCCTTCAACATGCTATTTAAGGCAGTCTAAAGAAGGTGCTGAATAACACTTGATCTTCGCAATCTTTCTACTTCACGCTGCTTAAAAGATGATCCAACAAAGCTGTAATGCAACTTCGACAATTGGAAGCCCGAAATTCCTTATTCGTAGTTGTCGGTATACTTTCATTTATTGTAATTTAATTATTGTACTTGCAATTTTTGGAGTGATAGTGAATTACCCAAAGTAAACAGTCGATGAGTGTGGGCCTTGGAGTAGGAGTCGTCACAGGCTCCAAACCAAGTAAAAGAAAAGTGTTAGCGCTTGATTTGCTTCTGCATTATTTCTTATTTCCACTGCATTACTCTGTGTTTTCCGTAAAATGTGAAAAAATCATGAGCGCTATTCACCCCCTCTAGCGCATCTTGATCCAACAATTGGTATAAGAGCGGAGCTGCTCTGAATCAGTACAACTACCGTCCGAGCAATTTTTCGTAGCTTTTTCATTCATTTTTTGTAAAATAAATTCTTATGCCTTTCATTTTTTTTCCACCAAATTTTTTGAAAAATCCATTCTCAAATTTTCACCATTAGTTAGAATTGGTAAAATATTACATTTAATAAAATTTATCACAATATTGTTTTAATATTATTTTATTATTTTTCTTGAAATTCATGAAACACTCTTATTTTATCTTCTCCAGCACTACTAATCCGAGACTAAGTCTTGTAACAAGTTTTATCATTTTTTTCTTTGCAAGAGACTTTTCCTAAATGGCCCACCAAGAAGGGTATAGTATGTTGGATAGTGAAAGTTGATAGAGGGGGAGAGGGTGAATATCGATTGAAAACGTTCGGAGAGTATGCAGCAAAAACGAAAGAGAACAATGCTAACAAGAACCAATTTACTTGGTTCAGAGCCTTGGTCGACTCCTACTCCAAGGTCCGCACTCGTCGAGTGCTTTCGTTGGGCAATCACTAATATCGTAAAAGATTTACAAATTTGAGTACAAGAACTTTAAATAAGAAATACCTACAACAATAGAGAAAAGGAAAAAGAGCACATTGTCGGAGAAGCTTTGTAGCGTCGTAGGGGCACAGCGCAGTAGAGCATATGTCATTGTTGTATTTTGCTTCGGGGTGAGACCTCCTTATATAGGATGCTTCGGGCTCCCGAATCCCTTCCGGGTGCTCGGACCGTGACGTAGGTTCATCCAATCAGCACGCTCCCCGTGATGACAGGATAGAATTTTTGCCTCGGGGCGCTCGGACTGATTCTGGGTGCCCGGACCAACTCCAGGCACCCGGATCCCTTTTGGGCGCTTGGACCACCTTTCTCCAGAAAGTTCTTCTCTTGCAAAAAAGAGTTAATCTGAGGCAAAATAATAGTTTAAATTGTTGGATCATGAAAGTTGATAGAGGGGGGGGGGGTGAATATCGATTTAAAAAGTCGAAAAGAAGATCGAGTACGCAACGAAAAAAATAAAATTAAAGCAATGCTAACACAAATAATTTTTTACTTGGTTCGAAGCTTTGGTCGACTCCTACTCCAAGGCCCACACTCGTTGAGTGCTTTCGTTGGACAATCCACTTGCAATTCGAAATATTACAAGTGAAATTATAATTGCTTTTAAAAAAATACCGACAACAATAAAGAATGAAAAAGAGGCGTGTTGTCAGAGGAGCTTTCCAGCGTCGCAGGTGTTGGTTGCTACTCGGAAAACCTAGAGGTTTCACTGTACAAAATTTTTGTACAAAGGTCTGAACCTTTTCCTAGCTACCATGTGTTCTTTTAAATTAAATTTTGGATCGCCTGCGGAACTTAACACGTTTGATCCAAAACTTAATCTATTTGTTCTTTTAGGTTTTGACTTGGATCTCCTGCGGAACTTAACACGTTTGACCCAAGTCACCTTAAGTTATTAATTCCATTAAATATTAATTTCCATAATTGGTTCCCAGTACTGACGTGGCGAGGCACATGACCTTCTTGGATATGGGAGCAACCACCACCGACTAGACAAAACCTTTTATGGAAAGCTAATATTTAATTTCCTAAAATAACTTTAGGTTAACCGAAAGGAACAATCAAATCACAAGGAAAAGAAAAAACAAAAGAACACAACATCGAAAAACATATTCGAAATTCTAGAATCGTAAGCCTCTTGTATTTGGTATTATTTCCATAAATAACTAGTATGATGCGGAAAGGAAAAATTACTAGTTATACCTTTTAGAAAGACCCCTTGATCTTCTACCGTATTCCTCTTCTAACCTCGGACATTGTGTGGGCAACGATCTTCCGAGATGAGAAACCACCAACCACCTTCTTCTCCTCCTAGCTAGGTTCGGCCACAACAAGGAAGCTTTACCAAGGATGAAGAACAAATCACCAACCAAGCTCTAAGGGATGCAAGCTTTCTCTCCTTCTTCTTCTTCTTCTTCTCCAAGTAGTATCCGGCCTCCACAAGATCTCCAAGCAATAGGGATGATTCGGCCACCACAAAGAGGAAGAGAAGAAAAGAGGTTGGCCGGCCACAACACCAAAGAAAAGAGGAAGAGAAATAATAGAAGTTGTACCTCATGAAGGCACCCCCTCCCCTTCTTTTATATTCCTTGGCCTTGGTAATTTAGGAAATTTAATTACAATAAAATTTCCTTAATTTTCCTTGACATGAATTAATTAAGAAAAATTAAACAAAATTTCTTAAAACAACATGTCTTGGCCGACCACATCAAAGAGAAGCAAATTAGACAAGTTTCAATCAACAATTAAAACTTCCTTATTTGCCTTTGGAAATTTTAAAAAATAAAATTTCCTTTTAAAATCCCTTCATGGTTGATAAAAAGAAATTTCTATAACTTTAATTTTCAACATGTGAATAATTTTTCAAAGAAAAAAAATAAAATATCTTTCCAATCTACAAATAAGGAAAGAGATCTAATCTCTTTCTTTTAATCTTTTGTAGATCTTTTAAAGAGAGATATTTTAATTTAATTCTCTGTAATAAATTATATCTTCCACATAATAAAAAATTAAAATTAAAATTCTTTTTAATTTAATGTGGCCGGCCCCCCTCTAGCTTGGGTTCAAGCTAGGGCCGGTCACCCTAAACCATGCTTAGGCCGGCCCTAGCTTGGTTCCCAAGCTAGCTTGGTCGGCCCCCTTTAGGTGGGTATAGAAGGTGGGTATATTACTCTATAAATAAGAGGCTACGATAGGGACCGAGAGGAGAATTGGTTTTGGTCTCCCGATAAAATTAAGCATCTCGTGTTCGCCCCGAACACACAACTTAATTTTATCAATAATAATTCATTCCACTAGAGAACTATTATTGAACTACCGCACCAATCCCAAATTACATTTTTAAGCTCCTTCTTATTATGAGTGTGTTAGTCTCCCTGTGTTTAAGATGTCTAATGTCCACTAATTAAGTGAGTTACTAACAACTCATTTAATTAATATCTTAATCCAAGAATAGTACCACTCAACCTTATCGTCATGTCGGACTAAGTCCACCTGCAGGGTTTAACATGACAATCTTTATGAGCTCATCTTGGGGACATTATCAACCTAGATTACTAGGACACAGTTTCCTTCTATAATCAACAACACACACTATAAGTGATATCATTTCCCAACTTATCGAGCTTATTGATTCATCGAACTAAATCTCACCCATTGATAAATTAAAGAAATAAATATCAAATATATGTGCTTGTTATTATATTAGGATTAAGAGCACACACTTCCATAATAACTGAGGTATTTATTTCTTTATAAAGTCAGTATAAAAGAAACGACCTCAAATGGTCCTACTCAATACACTCTAAGTGTACTAGTGTAATTATATAGTCAAGATAAACTAATTCCTAATTACACTATGACCTTCCAATGGTTTGTTCCTTTCCATTTTGGTCATGAGCTACTGTTTATAATTTATAAGGTATTGATAACATCATCTTCTGTATGTGACACCACATACTATGTTATCTACAATATAAATTAATTGAACAACTACAACAAATGTAGATGATTTGACCAAATGTAATTCTTTATTCAGAATAAATGTTTACAAAATCTTAGGCTTTCAGTATACACTCTAACAGCAGGAGTGCAGCATGACAGAGCAAGTGTTGGAAGATCTTGTTGTTTGTTGTACTTTGCTCCAGGGTGCATCCTCCTTATATAGGAGGCTCCGGGCACCCAGATCCCTTTCGGGCGCTTGGAGTGTAACGTAGCTCGTCCAAACATGAAGCTCCACATGGCGACACCGCGAGGGGATAAACTTTGCATCCCGGGCGCCCGGACCTTTGTTTTTTCAGCAACTTGCAAAAAACATTAGTCCGAGGCAAAATGCAAAACTATCCTACAAAACAAAGTGTTAGCATAATATAGTTATAATAGTAATTAAAACAGTAATTAGATTCCGTCTCCTCGAGACTGGAATCTAGTCACGATCTCAACTTAGATTTTCGAAATGGATCTAAGTTGGATCGACGCCTAATGTTTCCTTCCCGGGAATGCATCCTCACATTCACTCTCCTCCAGTGACTTACCTTAACTTACTTGCCAGATGTCCGATCAGCCCTTCGACCCGTCTGGACTTCGTGCCAGATGTCCGGTCAGCCTTTCGACCCATCTGGACTTTGTGCCAGCTATCGGGTTAGCCCATCGACCTAGTTGGACTTCGTGTCAAACATCAAGTCAGCCCGTCGACCCGTTTGGACTTCCTACCAGACATCTGGTCAACCCTTCAACTAGTCTGGGCTTCGTGCCAGCTATCAGGTCGACCCGTTGACCTAGCTGGACTTCTCCTACATACTTCGTCAAAGTGTTTAGATCAATATGAAACTAACTTAACCTACTTTGTCATTCATCAAAACTTGAGTTAGACCATTAGCGCTAACCACACCAATAATCTCCCCCTTTTTGATGCAATGACAACCTGGGTTAAATTAGTGAAAACTATGCAAGTAAAACAAGCAATTATAAGGTAGGTTTTTAAGCTTGTTTTTATATTTGGTATTTCATTGTTTAGTTAAACTTAAACCACCTAAACCCCCTTGACATTCATCAAAAATAACACAGAAAAATAAGTGATTTAGGGAAGTAAAAGAAATTCATCAAGGAATTAAAGTCAGATTTACTTGAGGGAGTCTAAGGTAGAAAACATAGAGCATTTTACTTTAAATTTTAGCTTTTACTTTTTCAAAAAAATAGCTAAGTTTTAAAAAGTAGTTAACTTAGAAACATAACTTTTGAAAGATAACTTTGTAAATTTTAGAGTAATTTTTAAAAATAAAATTTGCAAAATTAACCTAATTTTCTAAATAAGCTTTGCAAATTTAAAACACCTTTTAAACATAATTTTTAAATATATCATCTTTACAAAAGTGAGATTAATAAAGCTAAGTTTTCAAAAATCCAAATTTTAACTTAGTGGATAAAATTAATTTTCAAAATTAAGTTTGTAAAATCCAATTTTCAAAACTAAGTAAAATTTATTTTTCAAAGCTAAGTTTATAAAATCCAATTTTCAAATCCAATTTTAAAAGACCAAGTCAGATCTATTTTTCAAAACTAAGTTTGCAAAAATCTAATTTTCAAATCCAATTTTCAAAACTAAGTAAAATCTAATTTTCAAAGCTAAGTTTGTTAAATCTAATTTTCAAATCCAATTTTAAAAACTAAGTAAAATCTATTTTCTATAAAAACTTAGTTTTAAAAATACTTTTCAAAACTAAATTCAAAGCAGTTAATCCTCCCCTTGAACCTGACATAATTTTAAAATAAAAATTTTGAAAATATTTACCAGAAAAATATTTAAAGTAAGATTTTCAAAGTATATATGTATATATATATTAAAAAAATTGAGGTAGGATTTTAGAAAGAAATTTTAATAAATCTATGAAATTTTTAAATAAAAAACTTAAGAAAATAATATTTTAAGTAAATTTGATCCTCCCCTTGAATTTGATACTCCCTTAATTTATCTCTCCCCCTTAAGTTAACACTAAGGTTTGGGTATGTTAATCGTTCATGACCTTAACACATTTTTTTACCTAAGTGTTTAGGGTTAGTAACACTTATGTTTATAAAGTATATTTTTACATAAGTATTTCTATATACTTGGTATAATTGTTTGATTAAAATAAGATTATTGAAATTAATCAATAATTAATTATTCTAAGTAAGTAATTTGTTACTAACTCAATAATAGTTAATTTTTTTCAATGGTTTATTGATTAACTTTTATTTTACTTGACTTATTTGATTAAATTTAGTATTAATTTATTTTATATTAATTGATTGAAAATATTAGTTATAATTTATTTATTTTTATTTACTTAAGTTATGTTGAATTAGGATTAGCTAAGTTTAGAATTAATATTAATTAATTAAAGTTATTGAACAAAGTTAAATAATGTTAAGGTTCAATGTAAGTCCATCTTTAATTATGATTTAATTAGAGTAAAGTTAAGATTTTGATTAACGTTAAAATTAAGATTGATTGAGTTAAATTAAGTTTTAATTAGCTTTTTAATGTAAAGCTAATTAAGTACATTAAAGTACAGTTAATATTTGAAGTTTTTACTTTAATTATTTACTTATTAATTATTTAATCAAATTTTAATTATTTGTTAAAATTTAAGTTTTAAATTAGTTTAATCTAGTTTAATTTTAAATGGAGTTTTAAATTTCAAGCTTAAGTTCAAGTTTGAAGTTCAATTTTAAGTTATAAATTAAGCTTTAATTTTAAATTCAAATTTAAGTTTTAAAATTTTATTTTAAGTTAATTTAAGTTCTATGTTTCATTTTAAAGTTAATTTAAGTTTTAAGTTAATTTAAGTTTTATGTTTTAAATTTTATTTTGATTTAAATTAATTTTTAAATTGATTTTTAAAGTTTTTAACATAGTTTTCAAGAGAGTTTTTAAAAGTTTTTTTAAAAGGATTTTAAAATAAATTTTAAAAGTTTTTAAAAGAATTTTTAAAAGATTTTTTGTTAAATGATTTTTAAAGTTTTAAAAATAATTTTTAAATTTTTAAAAGAATTTTTAAAATTATTAAAAAAATTTTAAAATAATTTTTTAAAGTTTTTAAAATAAAATTTTTTAAAAGTTTTTTTTTAAAAAAATTTAAAAATAGTTTTTAAATAATTTTTAAAATAATTTTTAAAGTTTTTAATATAATTATTAAAAGAATTTTTAAAAGTTTTTAATATAAATTTTAAATGAATTTTTAAAATAATTTTTAAATTTTTTAAAATAATTTTTAAATGAATTTTTAAAATAATTTTAAAAGATTTTAAAATAATTTTTAAATGAATTTTTAAGGTTTCAAATTAATTTTTAATTGAATTTTTAAAATAATTTTTAAAGTTTTTAAAATAATTTTTAATATAATTTTTAAAATAATTTTTTAAAGTTTTAAAAATAATTTTAAATAAAATTTTAATATAATTTTTAAAGTTGTTTAAAATAATTTTTAAAGTAATTTTTTAAAGTTTTTAAAATAATTTTTAAATTAATTTTTAAATTAACTTTTAAAATAATTTCTAAAGTTTTTTAAAAGAATTAAAATTTTTTTTTAAAAAATTTTTAATTGAATTTTAAAATAATTTTTAAAGTTTTTAAAATAAATTTTAAATGAATTTTAGAATAAATTTTAAAATTATAAAAATAAATTTTAAAATTATTAAAATAAATTTTAAAATTATTAAAATAAATTTTAAAATTATTAAAATAATTTTTAAAGGAAATTTAGAATAATTTTTGAAGTTTTGAAATTAATTTTTAAAATATTTTTTAATGTTTTTAAAATAATTTTTAAAAGAGTTTGTAAGTTAAAATAAATTTTTAAGTTAAAATAATTTTTTAAATAGAGTTTTAAGTTAAAATAATTTTAAAATAAATTTTTATGTTAAAATAAATTTTAAAGTAAATTTTTAATTAAAATAATTTTAAAATAATTTTTTATGTTAAAATGAATTTTTTAAATTAAATTTTAAGTTAAAAAGATTTTTAAAATAAGTTTTAAGTTGAATTTGTTTTTAAATAAATTATAAGTTAAAATATTTTAAAAATAAATTTTAAGTTAAAAAAATTTTAGAATAAATTTTATGTTAAAAATTAATGTAATTTAGTTTTATTTTAATTTTAATTTTAATATTTTTTTTAAATTTAATTTAATTTAATCTAATTTTGATTATAATTTTAATTTAATTTAATTTAATTTAATTTAAATTTAAGTCCTTAGTCATCTCTCCAGATCTAAATTTTCAATAAGAAATCGTATAATTTTGTGAAGTGAATTAGGGTTAGTTTTAGGGTTTGGTTTAATTTTGTGTTAGATTCGGGTTTTGCTTTGAGCTCAACAAATAGGTATTCTCTGGATAAATTTCTAGCCTATGGTGAGTTACTTGGACATCATTAGAGTAACCATGCTTTTGAGGTTTTCCAAATAGTTCTATCCACTGAACTTAGTACAAAACCTTGGTCTAACTAGTAAGGATCCGTAAAGGGTAGTTTCGATTAGTTCTATTAAGCCAAATGCATCAGATCGAAGTCATATCTTCCTAGACATGTATAGACATAGTTTCCCTAACGTACTATTATCCAAAACTTCACCAGTATCGTAGGTCAAGTTAAACTATTGTCCCTTTGAACTAGTTCTAATTACCCTGTCGAGTAGGTTGATTTTGGTTACCCTGTCGGGTAGGTTAATTTTGAATGTACCAATTATTCTGGAGTCTCTCCCTGAATTATTAACCTATATTTTTAAGTTTTAGTTCTAGGTTTATGTCTGTTATTTTTATAATTATATTTAACTTGATTAACTTGATGATAATCTGCTTTTTGATGGGTTCTAAAATTTTTTGATTTTAATTTTGTTGATCTAGGATTGTATTTTGATTTATGATTTGGTTTATCAGATTTTATATAGTTGTAACGCCCCGGTCCGGGCGGGCTCCACCCGGACCAAACCGGGAACGACACCAGAATTGCCGATCAGGTTGACGACAAGCTCCACAGACCACCGGAGATCCTTTTAGCGTGCTTTGTCATCACTTCCATGCACCCTAGAAAACTTCCCAGGAGGTCACCCATCCTCAGATTTCTCCAAGCCAAGCACGCTTAACTTTGGAGTTCTTAAGTTTGGGCTTCCGAAAAGGAAGGTACACCTTGGTGATATGGATAGTACCATCTAACCTTTTAAGCCATACTTAACCAGAATCTTAGAACCGGGGTATTAAAATCACCCCCACTTAAAGACACAACGTCCTCGTTGTGTAACCATGAATCACACCACAGAAAAATTCCAAAATCTCCCTCACTAGGTGGTGCCTTGGGTGCTCCTGCCACAGGCACACTCACGGTCACAAGGTCGCTCTGATACCATCTGTAACGGCCCGAACCGGGAACGCCACTAGAATTGGCCATTAGGTTGACGACTAGCTCCACAGACCACCGGAGGACCTTTCAACGTGCTTTGTCCTCACTCGCACGCACCTTGAAAAACTTCCCAGGATATCACCCATTCTCAGATTTCTCCAAGCCAAGCACGCTTAACTTTGGAGTTCTTAAGTTTGGGCTTCCGAAAAGGAAGGTGCACCTTGGTGATATGGATAGTACCATCTATCCTTTTAAGTCATACTTAACTTGTCACGCCCCAGGTAGTCCCTGCCAGAAGAAATTTCGGTAGTATCTCCCCTGTACGAGTGACAATTTGAATCCAAGAATACATATATCACTCCTTGACCCACACGGCCGGAACAATACAAAACAAATAACAAATAATCCACGCAGTTTATATAGACAATCCACGCTGTTTAATATACAACCTCCGACTGTCAACAAAAATTACTAAAAGAAAAGACGAAAAAAGAATCATCACAGATATAAGTAAATCTTACTCCATTACAACAAAGCAATGAAATCCACGAAGTAATGAAAACACCTGCAGCGGAAAAACAAAAGTTGTGAGATCTCGGAAAAATTTAAATAATAGGGTTATTTGAGAAATAGCCTTACAAAATTTTTCCGAAATTTTTAGGAATTTTCTAGGAATTTTTCGGAGCTCATACGACGGGTTTTGAGGGGATCAATTTCGGGCGCGGATAAAGACTGTTTGGGATACCTGTTTAAGTGAGGAAAAGTTTTAAATTATAAATTCTTTTCTTTTCCTTACCCAAACCCATCGCCGAACCCTATTCACCCGAACCTTCTCCTCCTTCCCGATCCTCTCTTCTCCCCTTCCTTTGATCTCTCTTGCGGACGAAGCAAGCGAGGGTTCCGGCGACCGTCGTCCTCGACAGAACCATTGGAATCATCGGAGCTTGACGGAAATCAGCAGGCTCCAAGTCTTTTTCGACTAAGGAGTCTCAGTTTCGGCGGATCTTGCGGCCGAACGACGACCCCTTGGTGGCTAGGGCACGGTGAGGACCAAGGTTCACGTCGACTCCCTCGTTCATCTTCTTCGAGTTGCTCCCGGAGCGATCTGCATCTTCTCTAGCCAGATCGGACAGCGACGCCCTCAGGAGGTGATCTAGGGAGGTAAGGCTTCGTCGGATCATTATCGATTAAAGGTTAGCTAGATTAGGATTATTCTCAGCGTTTACTCTTCTTGTTCTGGTGTGGGGAAGGGTTCAGATCAGATTTGTGCTGGTTTCTCCCTTGATCGATTCTTGAATCTTCTTCCCTTCTTCTTCTCGGTTTCATGGATGCCGGTGGTATTTGATTGACGCCATCTAGGGCCGGAGCTACCGGCTGTGCCCTAGCTGTGATCCTTGAGGCAAGGATCGATTCCTTGTTGTCCGTTCTTGCTCTTCTTCCTTGTCGCTGACTAATCTGTTGAGGTAAGATTAGGGTGTGTGATCTTTGATTTCCATGGTTTGAGCTACTATTTGATCCAAATGAATCTACCAGTGAGGTGAACCCAGCAGAGAGGATTTGTAGGCTGTGAAGTTCTGTTCTATCCTGTTTTGTGGATTGGTTGGCTCCAGTAGCAGCTCACCTTGGTTACGGTAGCCACCTCATCCAGTAGCTCTTCTGATTTCAGTAGTTACAGTAGCTGAGATTGAGGTAAGGAACAAGGAATTGATATATGATCATGTGTAGATTTGAACTAGGGTTCTGTTTGTTTTGAATTAGGTGTATTTGGATTACTAGTTGTTGACTGTGATTAGATCTATTTGCTTAGATTAGTCTAATGGAATGATTAGGTTAAGTGTGATTGATTAGTTATTTATGTGTAGGTTTGATTGGAGGTTGTAACTGGTTAGTTGATTGTGATTAGATATAATTGTTGGAATTAATCTAATGGGGTAATTAGGGTTAGGGTAATTAACCCTAATTAACGGTTAGATTTAAATTAGGTAGGTTGCGATGATTTGATTAGGGCTTTGCCCTAATTTGTTGTTAGGGATTTTATTTAGCTATTCTTTTGGATTTAGCTAAATAAAATATTTATATGTGTTTGACGCAGGACGCTGATTCGAGACGGGCGTCTCGACTTCAGATTTGGATTGTACCTTATATTTGAGGCGGGTACCCTTTGACTTATCTTTTAATAATGTCTTATGATATGTGTAGCTTATATATATTTACTAGTGGTAGATAGTAGATTATTTCTTCCCTGGTCTTAGCTAGTTGATACCTATCACATGCTTCATCTGCTAGTTGCTTTACTTCAGGATTGGATATTTTATCTCTTGCCATGTGTATATATGTTCATAGAGATGCATATCTATAGTGCTTTACTCTACTGGATTAGTTGCTTTACATGTGTGATACATGTTCTTGGATTCATGATACTTACATCATTGTTATATATGATGTCTTTGGATTTATGCTGTTTATATCATGGTTATATATATGCGTTTACCTTTTGGGCACACACATATATGGAGGAGGCTATGTTCAGGTATGTAGCTGCATGCACCATATTGCATGATTGCATCTTTGGGCGATTGACGACTCCATTATTGTTGAGCTCGTCGGTCAGCTACATGCACACAACGTGTTCACTGCATGGGTAGTGGCACGACACTCGGGTGTGTAGGGTAGATTGCCCGTAGTGCTCCGCTAGGGCGCTCATGGGTAGCGTGACAGAGCGTGGTAGCACAGGGGTCCCTCCCGTCATTGCGTCGGGAGATGAGAGCACGCCCCTCACTATGTTTGAGGCGGGAGGATAGGTATACTCGACATCCCGTCCACTCGGTCACTCATCAGGGGTAGTGACGGCAGAGTGCACGGTTGTCACAGCCCTACCCACTCGGTCTCACCATTGTGTGTGAGACGGCTGAGCATGGCAGTAGGGGTGACCAGGACATGTCATTTGCATCATATGCACAGATTGCATTATTTATGATTGATGCATTTTGGTGATTGCATATGATTGACATGCATACAGGTTATATGCTTTTGCTCTGACTATTTTTATCTGTGTATGTTCACAGTCAGTTGCACAAGCCTCGCAGGTGAGTACAGTTTATTTCAGTTATGCATTTTCTTATTTTTCTTGCTATAGACTGTACTTTATGCCTATTGCTGGTTATTACAGTTTATTTCAGCTATGCATATCTGTTATACTGTTAGGAGACTGTACCGTAGGTTGTACTGTTAGGAAACTGTACTGTAGGTTGTATGGTTAGAGAACTGTACTATTGATCCTATGGTTTAGGAGACTGTACCTTAGGTTATTACTGGTGGATATATATTGCTGTACATGTCTATTGGTTTACCTGCTGAGTTCTTTGAACTCACCCCGTTGTTACTATTTTTCAGGTTGAGGCCGTCAGGAGAGATTCCAGTCGCTAGGCCCTTTGTCGCGAAGATTTCTAGATATCGTTTTCTGTATTCGCTTTTATACGTATACTTGTGATGTGGGTTTGTATTGTGGACTTTACATTGAACATTCGGGTTTGCTACTTTTGTTTTCCGCTGCGGTTGTATTTTCATTACTTCGTGGATTGGTTTTCTTCGTTGTAGTGGAGTAGGCTGTTTACATATATCTTCGAGATTCTATATCGTCTTTCCTTATTAAACTGCGTGGATTGATTTTATATTGAATTGTGTGGAATGTTGATATAAACTGCGTGGTTTGTTTCTTATTTGTATTGTATTGTTCCGGCCGTGTGTGGCCGAGGTATAGATATATGTATTCTGGATTCATATTGTCACCCGTACAGGGGAGATGCTGCCGAAATTTCTTCGGACAGGGACTACCTGGGGCGTGACAATTTATTTGGTATCAGAGCAGTTCTGATACTGGTTCTTACGAGTTTTGCGTGCTTATCTGGATATGTTCGGATTTTGCGGATTTCTGTCGATTTTTCGATTCGGAATTCCGAGGTATTTTGACGAGGTTTTATTGGTTCTATTTGGGGCTAAGCAGCGACAGGATATCTCTAGACGGCAAATAGGTAATTTAGGTAATTTTTCAGTTCTTATACTTGTAGTGATGTCTGGGTAACACTTTCTTTACAGATATGCCACCTACACGTGTACCGGCACCGAGACGTGGGCGGCCACGTAAGAGGTCTAGATTCTCTGAGACGAGTCTTGAGAGGTGCAGTTAGGGTTGAGCCCGTCGAGGCACTCCTCAGTCATTGTGGGTGCGGGTGCTTATCGGACCGGTAGCTCCGACTTAGGTACCTACCTCATTGTACCACCAGTGGTACCACCGTCAGCATATTCGGCCTCCCCAGTAGTACCGCGGTATGCAGGTAGCCCCAGCGCTTTGCTTCTCGACTTGGCACCCCAGATACTGCATTCTGCATACGGCACCCGCACAGATGTCTGGTTACTCCTTATCCGTGCAGCCCGTACCTCGATCGGCCCTACTTATGCCTACTCAGCAGTTCCACCAGTAGGTTACTCCTTATCGATGCAGCCCACCTCCAGTCGCCCCTACTTATGCCTACTCAGCAGTTCCACCAGCAGTACCCGCTCCCGGTTATACTGCAGCACCAGTGGTACCTCTTCCGGCCTATCCCTCAGTACCACCCATAGGATCAGCTCCTGTGGCTCTACCTTGTTCCGCAGCGATCCCTACTGATATAGCTGCGGCACGAGCACGGATCCCAGCCTTAGCAGAGTCGGCGAAGAGCCGATTCACATTATTCCGCGGGGAGACTGATCCGAGCATAGCTCAGTCCTGGATTGAGACTATGGAGCGGACATTCTTTTACATGGCCTGCTCCGAGTGGGAGAAGGCCGAGCTAGCTGCTTACCACCTACGAGATGGGGCAGAGATCTGGTGGGACACACAGCGCTCTATCATAGGTGGCCGGCATATTACCTGGACGAGATTTAGGGATGCATTCGAGAGTTAGTATTTTCCCCGAGCATATCAGATGACTCTTCGGCAGGATTTTCTTAGTCTGCGGCAGAATAACCGCTTAGTGATGGAGTATAATGCTGAATTTAATCGGTTGGCCAGATTCTGTCCTGAGTTAGTGGCCGATGACAGATCTCGTATGCTTCAGTTTGTCCAGGGACTGGACGGGCATCTTCAGCTGAAGATGTCTGGTTTTAGTACTTCATCATACACCAAGACACTGGATATAGCTCTCATGATTGAGTCTACTCATCAGAGAGTGAATGCAGATAAGAAGCGGAAGCAGACTGATCGGACTTCCGGACAGAGCCAGCAGCCACAGACTACGGGACAGCAGCAGAGCAGTCGCACTCAGACGGGTCAGGGTACTTCTGGGGCATCTGGCCGACCCCAGAAGTCAGGACGATCTTCATCTGGACGTTCCCGGTCTACTCAGCGGAACCGGAAACAGTCCACCGGTGATCCTCACTGTACCCGATGCGGATCCCGAGATCACATGGTTTCTGCTTGCTCCTTGGGACAGTCAGTTTGCTATTATTGCAAACTGCCTGGCCACGTCATCCGAGACTGTTCGCTGAAGACTCAGCATGTAGCTTCCGGAGTTTCGGTTGCGGGAGGACAGTTTGGTCAGTCCGGGACTCAGCGAGGCGGGCCGAGAGCCCAATCTTCACACCGTCAGCAGAGGACAGCTCCCCCTGCGACAGCTGCATATGGCATGCACGGTCAGGAGCATTCCAGTGTTCTGATGGAGTCCCAGGGTTCTATTTCTAGCCCCAGCCACCAGTTCAGTACATACTGCAGCCCATAGCCCCAGCTCTGACTCAGTATCCAGTACCGACTCAGTGGCAGGCTCAGACTCCGACGCAGCAGCCTTTGGCAGTGCTACCGCCTCTACCACCGTCAGATACTGGACGAGTTCACGCGGTCACCAGAGAGGACGCTCAGCGGGCCGACGGATCTATTTTTCGCGGTACGGTTTTACTTTATGCATTTTCTGCTGATATGCTAATTGATACAGGTAGTTCACATTCTTTTATATCTTGTGCATTTATGAGAGAGATTGGTAGACTACCTTCTCATAGACCGCGACGACTGGCCGTCTCCTTACCATCTGGTGATACCTTGGATGTCACTCAGGAGGTCAGAGGTTGCCCGTTAGATTTTGGTAGCATTATACTCACTGTAGATTTGTTAGTACTGGAGATGGTCGAGTTCGATATTATCCTGGGTATGGATTGGCTGTCTGCTTATCATGCCACAGTTGATTGCCAGAAGAGGGTGGTTACGTTTCGACCTCCGAACCAACCCTCTTGGGATTTCACTGGCATCAGAGACGATGGGATATCGACCATTTCTGCGATACAGGCGCAGAAACTACCATCACATGGAGGTCAGGGATTTCTATTATCTTTGATTAATACTGATGACATCAGTAGCCCTCAGCTCGCGGATGTTCCAGTGGTCCGAGAGTATCCAGACGTTTTTCCAGATGAGTTACCAGGTTTGCCTCCCCGAAGGCAAGTGGAGTTTGCTATTGAGCTGATTCCAGGGACTGCACCAACATCGAAAGCTCCTTATCGTATGGCACCGAAAGAGTTGGACGAACTAAAGGTCCAACTCCAGGAGTTACTGGATAGGGGATTTATTCGCCCTAGTGTATCTCCGTGGGGGTCTCCAGTACTATTTGTCAAGAAGAAGGATGGTACTCTGAGGTTGTGCATCGATTATAGGCAGCTGAATGCAATGACTATCAGAAATAAGTACCCCTTGCCACAGATTGAGGATTTATTTGATCAGCTTAGAGATACATCAGTGTATTCCAAGATTGATCTGCGGTCTGGATATCATCAGCTGAGAGTCAGAGATTCTGATATTCAGAAGACAGCATTCCGCACCAGATACGGACATTACGAGTTTTTGGTAATGCCATTTGGGCTTACCAATGCTCCTGCAGTATTTATGGATTTGATGAACCGTATCTTTTTGGAGTATTTAGATCAGTTTGTGATTGTGTTTATCGATGACATATTGATCTATTCACGTTCCGAGGAGGAACATGCGCAGCACCTTCGCATAGTCCTGGAGACTCTTCGACGACATCATCTGTATGCGAAGTTCAGCAAATGTGCATTTTGGCTATCCTCAGTTGGTTTTCTGGGACATGTGGTGTCTAGCCGAGGTATTTCTGTAGATCCTCAGAAGATCGAGGCTATCACTAGCTGGGAGCAGCCGAAGTCAGTCCAAGAGATTCGTAGTTTCTTGGGCTTGGCTGGATATTACCGACGATTCGTTGAGGGTTTCTCCAGCATTGCTATGCCATTGACACGTCTGACTAGGAAAGGCGTGAAGTTCACGTGGTCAGAGGCTTGTGAGACCAGCTTCCAGGAGCTGAAGCGGAGATTAGTATCAGCACCAGTTTTGGTTTTACCTTCTGGTGATGACGGATTCGTACTTTACACAGACGCATCTCTTCAGGGCTTGGGCGCTGTTTTGATGCAGCACGGTAGGGTAGTCTCCTATGCTTCTCGTCAGTTGAAGGAGCATGAGAAGAACTACCCAGTACATGATTTAGAGCTAGCCGCTATTCGCTATTATCTTTGCTTTGAAGATTTGGCGACATCATCTTTATGGTATTACTTTTGAGATTCTTACTGATCATAAGAGTCTCAAATATATTTTCACGCAGAAGGAACTTCGATAGAGGAGATGGATGGAGTTCTGAAGGACTATGATTGTACTATTAGCTACCATCCGGTAAAGCTAATGTGGTTGCTGATGCACTTAGCAGGAAGTCCAGGACTTTAGCTTGTCACCGAGTTTTAGTCACGGACTTGATTCTGGGATTCTCGTTGGGCCTTGAGGAGCAGGGACGGACAGAGCAAGGTATTCTTGTTACCATGGTTGCTCACGTCGATCGTGATGAGGATACGAGGCCCAGTCGGAGATCGGCATTCTGATTCATTTGCGGCGGATAGCTTCCCGTGGCCGAGTTTACGAGATGATGACGAGGTATTGTTTATTTCGAGGCGATTATGTACCCGGCCTCACCGTCATGGAGGAGTTACTTCGAGGCTCATCGTTCTAGATTTGCTATCCACCTGGTGGGACCCGTATGTATCGTGATTTGAGACGTTCCTATTGGTGGAGCGGTATGAAGAAAGACATCGCGGAGTTTGTAGCGAGATGTCTTGTCTGTCAGCAGGTGAAGGCCGAGCACCAGACCTGCTGGATTACTTCAGAGGATCCCTATTCCCGAGTGGAAGTGGAGCACATTACTATGGATTTCGTGGTTGGTTTGCCTAGGACTCGTCGAGGTCATGATGTTGGGTAATCGTTGATCGATTAACCAAATCCGCACACTAGCGATCCGAAGACCGATTCTCCGGATCGATTAGCGAGTTATCTTGTCGAGAGATTATCAGTTGCATGGAGTTCCGTTGAGCATTATATCGATAGAGACCCACAGTTCACGCCCGGTCTTCGCGAGTCTGCAGCAGGGCCTTGGGCACAACCGTTTGATGCGGCATTCCATCCGCATGACGGATGGGCGATCGGCGGACTATTCGGACATTGGAGGACTTGCGAGGTCTTGTGTCACGGACTTGGAGGCGCTTGGAGGACCACACGCCATTAGTGGAGTTCGCCTACAATAACAGCTATCATTCGGCTATCCGGATGGCACCGTTGAGGCGTTGTATGGTAGGCCGTGTTGGACACCCATCCTCCGGGAGGTGGTTGGGAGGCCCATATTAGGACCTCGAGAGCTCAGCAGGAGGCGGTGGTCTGTACTATCGACGGAGGATGTCAGAGGCTCAGGACCGTCAGAAGAGTTATGCTGATTAGAGACGGAGACCCCTGGAGTTCTCCATGGGTGATCATGTATTTCTTAGAGTTTCACCCACGAAAGGGGTGAAGAGATTTGGTCTTCGGGGTAAGCTAGCTCCACGTTATATTGGACCATTCCAGATCTTGGAGAGGATTGGAGCAGTAGCTTACCGTCTGGCGCTACCACCATCTCTAGCTGGCATTCACGATGTATTCCATGTATCTATGCTGAGGAGATACGTATCCGATCTGGCACATGTTCTGTCAGATATATCTGTTCCTATTCAGCCTGATGTTACTTACGAGGAGGTTCCGGTGCGGATTATGGACCATAGAGAGCGTCAGCTGCGGAACAAGACTGTCGGACTGGTTAAAGTCGGATGACAGCATCATTCTGACGAGGAGGCTACGTGGGAGCTGGAGGATACGATCCGAGCTTGATACCCTCATCTCTTTACTTGAGGTATGTGGGTTAGAGTTCCTTTAAGCATTTATACTGTTTGGTTATATTTCAGTGTTTGCGGTTGGTTATAGCGAAATTTGGGGACCAAATTTTTATTAGTAGGGGAGGATGTGAGATCTCGGAAAAATTTAAATAATAGGGTTATTTGAGAAATAGCCTTACAAAATTTTTTCGGAATTTTTAGAAATTTTCTAGGAATTTTTCGGAGCTCATACGACGGGTTTTGAGGGGATCAATTTCGGGCGCGGATAAAGACTGTTTGGGATACCTGTTTAAGTGAGGAAAAGTTTTAAATTATAAATTCTTTTCTTTTCCTTACCCAAACCCATCGCCGAACCCTATTCACCCGAACCTTCTCCTCCTTCCCGATCCTCTCTTCTCCCCTTCCTTTGATCTCTCTTGCGGACGAAGCAAGCGAGGGTTCCGGCGACCGTCGTCCTCGACAGAACCATTGGAATCATCGGAGCTTGACGGAAATCAGCAGGCTCCAAGTCTTTTTCGACTAAGGAGTCTCAGTTTCGGCGGATCTTGCGGCCGAACGACGACCCCTTGGTGGCTAGGGCACGGTGAGGACCAAGGTTCACGTCGACTCCCTCGTTCATCTTCTTCGAGTTGCTCCCGGAGCGATCCGCATCTTCTCTAGCCAGATCGGACAGCGACGCCCTCAGGAGGTGATCTAGGGAGGTAAGGCTTCGTCGGATCATTATCGATTAAAGGTTAGCTAGATTAGGATTATTCTCAGCGTTTACTCTTCTTGTTCTGGTATGGGGAAGGGTTCAGATCAGATTCGTGCTGGTTTCTCCCTTGATCGATTCTTGAATCTTCTTCCCTTCTTCTTCTCGGTTTCATGGATGCCAGTGGTATTTGATTGACGCCATCTAGGGCCGGAGCTACCGGCTGTGCCCTAGCTGTGATCCTTGAGGCAAGGATCGATTCCTTGTTGTCCGTTCTTGCTCTTCTTCCTTGTCGCTGACTAATCTGTTGAGGTAAGATTAGGGTGTGTGATCTTTGATTTCCATGGTTTGAGCTACTATTTGATCCAAATGAATCTACCAGTGAGGTGAACCCAGCAGAGAGGATCTGTAGGCTGTGAAGTTCTGTTCTGTCCTGTTTTGTGGATTGCTTGGCTCCAGTAGCAGCTCACCTTGGTTACGGTAGCCACCTCATCCAGCAGCTCTTCTGATTTCAGTAGTTACAGTAGCTGAGATTGAGGTAAGGAACAAGGAATTGATATATGATCATGTGTAGATTTGAACTAGGGTTCTATTTGTTTTGAATTAGGTGTATTTGGATTACTAGTTGTTGACTGTGATTAGATCTATTTGCTTAGATTAGTCTAATGGAATGATTAGGTTAAGTGTGATTGATTAGTTATTTATATGTAGGTTTGATTGGAGGTTGTAACTGGTTAGTTGATTGTGATTAGATATAATTGTTGGAATTAATCTAATGGGGTAATTAGGGTTAGGGTAATTAACCCTAATTAACGGTTAGATTTAAATTAGGTAGGTTGCGATGATTTGATTAGGGCTTTGCCTTAATTTGTTGTTAGGGATTTTATTTAGCTATTCTTTTGGATTTAGCTAAATAAAATATTTATATGTGTTTGACGCAGGACGCTAATTCGAGACGGGCGTCTCGACTTCAGATTTGGATTGTACCTTATATTTGAGGCGGGTACCCTTTGACTTATCTTTTGATAATGTCTTATGATATGTGTAGCTTATATATATTTACTAGTGGTAGATAGTAGATTATTTCTTCCCTGGTCTTAGCTAGTTGATACCTATCACATGCTTCATCTGCTAGTTGCTTTACTTCAGGATTGGATATTTTATCTCTTGCCATGTGTATATATGTTCATAGAGATGCATATCTATAGTGCTTTACTCTACTGGATTAGTTGCTTTACATGTGTGATACATGTTCTTGGATTCATGATACTTACATCATTGTTATATGTGATGTCTTTGGATTTATGTTGTTTATATCATGGTTATATATATGCGTTTACCTTTTGGGCACACACATATGGAGGAGGCTATGTTCAGGTATGACATTCGTAGCCGCATGCACCATCCTGCATGATTGCATGCTGGGCGATTGACGACTCCATTATTGTTGAGCTCGTCGGCCGGCTACATGGACCTGCACACAACGTGTTCACTGCATGGGTAGTGGCACAGCACTCAGGGTGTGTAGGGTAGATTGCTCGGTAGTGCTCCGCTAGGACGCTCATGGGTAGCGTGACAAGAGCGTGGTAGCACGCCGGGGTCCCTCCCCGTCATTGCGTACCGGGAGATGAGAGCGTTACGCTCCCTCACTATGTTTGGGGCAGGAGGATAGGTGTACTCCGACAGTATCTCGTCCACTCGGTCACTCATCAGGGGTAGTGACGGCAGAGTGCACGGTTGTCATAGCCCTACCCACTCGGTCTCGCCATTGCGTGTGAGACGGCTGAGCATGGCAGTAGGGGTGACCAGGACATGTCATTTGCATCATATGCACAGATTGCATTATTTATGATTGATGCATTTTGGTGATTGCATATGATTGACATGCATACAGGTTATATGCTTTTGCTCTGACTATTTTTATCTGTGTATGTTCACAGTCAGTTGCACAAGCCTCGCAGGTGAGTACAGTTTATTTCAGTTATGCATTTTCTTATTTTTCTTGCTATAGACTGTACTTTATGCCTATTGCTGGTTATTACAGTTTATTTCAGCTATGCATATCTTTTGTACTTTTAGGGGACTGTACCGTAGGTTGTATGGTTAGAGAACTGTACTATTGATCCTATGGTTTAGGAGACTGTACCTTAGGTTTTTACTGGTGGATATATATTGCTGTACATGTCTATTGGTTTACCTGCTGAGTTCTTGAACTCACCCCGTTGTTACTATTTTTCAGTTTGAGGCCGTCAGGAGAGATTCCCGTCGCTAGCCCTTGGTCGCGAGGATTTCTAGATATCGTTTTCTGTATTCGCTTTTATACGTATACTTGTGATGTGGGTTTGTATTGTGGACTTTACATTGAACATTCGGGTTTGCTACTTTTGTTTTCCGCTGCGGTTGTATTTTCATTACTTCGTGGATTGGTTTTCTTCGTTGTAGTGGAGTAGGCTGTTTACATATATCTTCGAGATTCTATATCGTCTTTCCTTATTAAACTGCGTGGATTGATTTTATATTGAATTGTGTGGAATGTTGATATAAACTGCGTGGTTTGTTTCTTATTTGTATTGTATTGTTCCGGCCGTGTGTGGCCGAGGTATAGATATATGTATTCTGGATTCATATTGTCACCCGTACAGGGGAGATGCTGCCGAAATTTCTTCGGACAGGGACTACCTGGGGCGTGACAAAAGTAGCAAACCCAAATAGTCGATATAAAGGCCACAATACAAGTACCCACATCATAAGTGCCTAAAGACATAAAATCGAATACAAAAGTCTACAACTAAAAATCCTCGCGACAAGGGGGCTAGCGACTGGAATCTCCCGAAGGCCTCAACATGAAAGGTAGTAATGTAACGATGTGAGTCCAAAGAACTTAGCAGGTAACCAATAGATATGTATACATATAACTACCAGCAATAACTTATAGTACATTCTCGTAACAGTCTCCTAACAGTATAGCCATCTCACACGTGATGGTGAGACTGAGTGGGTAGGGCTGTGACACCGTGCACTCTGCCATCACTACCCCTGAAGAGTGACCGAGTAGACAGGATGCTGTCGGAGTACACCTATCCTCCTACCTCAAACATAGTGAGGGAGCGCAATGCTCTCATCTCCCGGTATACGATGACTGGGAGGGATCCCTGTCCTGCTACCACGCTGCGTCATACTACCCATGAGCGGACCAATGGAGCCCTATAGAGCTAACTACCATACACACCCTGGGTGCTGTGCCACTACCCATGAAGTGGTCACGTTGTGTGCAGGCCCATGTAGCCGGCCGACGAGCTAAACAATAATGGAGTCTTCAATCGCCCAGCATGCAATTATGCGATATAGTGCATAATGCTATAGTATGTCATACCTGAACATATCCTCCTCCATATATATGTGCCATAAGATAAACGCATATATAACAATGATATAAGCAACATAAATCCAAGATCACATATCCAATATGTCTAGCAATTAATCTAGTATACAGAAGCACAACATATCATCACCTCTAAGAGCATCGGTACACATAACAATAACTAAGAGCATATAAGTCTAATGTATAACAGCTAACAGTAGAAGCATGTAGTAGATATTAAATAAACTATAACCAAGGAAGTGATAAATCTACCAATCACTAGTAATTATATATATATACTGTTGGGTTTTTCGGGCCTCGAAAACCGCTTTTCGCGTCGCGGAAACCCCGAATCGCCCAAGCCACGGATCTCGTGCAAGGTAAAACCGAACGAAAATACGAGTACGAGTTTGAAAACTTTAATCTACAGTAGATCTACATAAGGATAAACCATTTATACCTTTGTAGCGAAGCCCTTCGCAATCCCGCTTGTCCTTGGTTCGCCGGATCTCAAAAGTGTCAAAGTAGACACTTCTCTATTTGTATCCACACAAGCAAGAGATGGAGAAGAAACCTTAGAGTGTGCTAGCACTCAAGCAAGGTCTCGGCAAGAAGGAGAAGAGGGAGAGAAGAATTGTGAGCAAGAGGAAGAAAAATGAAAATCAATTAGCCTTGAATGAAAAATAAAACATTCATCTTGCACTCAAAGTGGCCGGCCACATTAAACCTTGTAACCCCCATGGAATATCAAGAGTCACAACTCTTGGTAACTCCCATGAGGTGGCATTTGGTCAAGTCAAACTTGACCAAATGAAGAGGCCTTGATGATGTGGCATTGGTCAAGTCAAAGTCAAGTCAAAAACATGACTCTTCATCTTCCTACTTAAGTCAAGTCAAACTTGACCACTTCTATCCCTTGGTTGATCTAATCTAACCATTGGTTCAAGCCAATTTTAATTTAATGAATCTCTATTCATTGAATTAAATTAATTAAATGAGTCTAAGTCCAAATTAGACTCACTTAACACATGAACCAACTTGAGTCCAACTCAATTATCCTACTTTGGATTACTCTTAATCCAATTTGGTTCATCATATGAACCTAATCATTTAGGTTCATCAAATGAACCTAGTCTCCATCTATTTGCCCTTAGTGTGTGACCCTATAGGTTCTTATAACGTTGGCAATGCCCTAAACCCATTTAGGAGCATAAGTAATGAGCGGTATCTAGCAACACATCATTACTACCCAAGTTACAAGAATGTCGAGATCCGACATCACCTTGTGACTACTAATTGTGACTCCTCACAACATGTGACATTGTCCTTCTATCCTAGACATCTAGACTGATCAATATGAGGCATAGACCGTGTCATCCTCTAATCAATCTAAATCTTGAACTCCAAGTAGACTCACTAGATCAAATGAGCTCAACATCTAATGTTGACTCATTTGGGCATGACCATGCACTTTGTGGTCTCACTCTATCAAGAATACCGATGTCGCTCCCGTCATATGGGAGGGATAGATCCCATCTACATCACTCACATCCCTCTGCATAATTTGTTACATACCCAGTAATCGCCTTTATAGTCCACCCTTTTATGAAACCAAAGTACATAACTCCTTATTTAGGGATCCATGGTGACTTCAGGTCAAAGGACTAATAGTCATACTAATAGCCACATGAGAAAGTATATGACACTCATATAACGATCCATGATACTTTCTCATGGCGGGTCATTCAGTATACATTCTCTAATGCATACCCATGTGTCAGCTTAATATCTCTATATCCATGACTTGTGAGATCAAGTCATCGAGCTGACCTACATGCTAGTCTTATTGTATTAACATTGTCCCTGAATGTTAATACTCGACTAGGAATGATTTAGAGTAGTGTTCCCTATATCATCTCACTATCGATTCAACTAATCGATTGATATAGGTATGAACCTTCTACTCAAGGACGCTATTATACTTAGTCTATTCGACACTAATACAAATAAGTATAATAACCAAACAAATGCCTTTTATTAATATACAAGAATATGATACAATGAGTCCATACAATCATCAAATGATTGGCTCTAGGGCTCTAACTAACAATCTCCCACTAGCACTAGTGCCAATCAGTATAGGCTCTAAGGCCTAATGACCTAGTGTGACCATCATGCTTCCTCTGTGCCAAAGCCTTGGTAAAGGGATCTGCGATGTTAGTCTCTTTAGGTACTCTACAAATCTTCACATCTCCTCTATCGATAATCTCTCGAATGAGATGGAAGCGCCGTAGTATATGCTTGGTCCGCTGGTGTGAGCGAGGTTCCTTCGCCTGTGCTATAGCTCCATTGTTGTCACAATAGAGCTCAACTGGGTCGTGATGGGAACCACCCCAAGTTCGATGATGAACTTGCGGATCAAACCGACTCCGCCTCGATGCGAGAATGTACTTGTAGAATCACTCATGTATCCCGCTTGAACTCTTCGGTAGCACCACCATTAATGCAAAATCCGAACCCCGATTGCGATCTATAGTCATCCTGGTCGGTAACCCTTTACAGTAAGCTCATCATTGCCTCCATATATCAAGAAATATTCTTTAGTTCTTCTTAAGTACTTAAGAATATTCTTGACCGCTATCGAGTGACTTTCACCGATATATGCTCGTCATGCTCAAAGCATACGAGACATCTCGAGTACATAGCATGGCGTGCATGATCGATCCTATGGCCGAGGCATAAGGGATCTGATCCATGCGGTCTCTCCTCTCTAGAAGAGGGACTTTGAGTCTTGAAGACTCACGCCATGTGACATCGGCAAAATCCCTTCTTGCTGCATGGCAAACCGAAGGAGTACCTTGTCAATGTATGTACTCGACTTAGGCCAAGCAATCTCTTAGATCTATCTCTATAGATCTGTATCCCTAGAATGGGGATGCCTCACCTAAGTCCTTCATTGAGAAGCAACTCCTAGCCGGGTCTGACTGAAGCATAGGGATGTCCTTCCCAATGAGTAGTATGTCATCCACATATAATATGAGGAAGACAACTATGCCCCTACAACCTTCTTGTAGACACAAGGCTCATCTTCGTTCTTGATGAAACCAAACTGTTTGATCGCATCATCGAATCGAAGATTCCACCCAGAAGCTTGCTTTAGTCCATAAATGGACCGTTGCATACTCTAGTATGTTGTGGATCTACAAAACCCTCGGGTTGTGTCATGTACACATCCTCAAGGTTTCCATTCAGAAACGTGGTTTTGACATCCATCGCCATATCTCATAGTCATGGTAGGTCGCAATAGCAAGCATGATCCGAATGGACTTAAACATCGCCACACTGGAGAAAAGGTTTCATCATAGTCAATACCATGAATTGCTTGAAGCTACCAAGCGACCCTTATAGATAAGTCCATCCATGTCGGTCTTTCTCTTAAAGACCCACTTGCACCCAATGGGTTTTACCCTTGGTGGATCAACCAAAGTCCATACTTGGTTGGTGTACATGGATTCTATCTCGGATCTCATGGCTTCTAGCAATTTCTCAGAATCTGGTCTCATCACAGCTTCTTGATAGGTGGTAGGCTCATCCTCTATGAGCACAATGTCATCATGGTCAGACAAGAGAAATGAGTATCTCTCAGGCTGACGACGTACCCTATCAGACCTGCGAAGAGGTATGTCTACATGAACCGGTTGTTGTTCCTCAACTCCTTGTGGAACAACATCATCCACAACACTTTGTGGTTCTAGTTCAATTTCCATCGTGGCATGAGTGCTATTGTTCGCATCTTAAATTTCTTCAAGATCGAACGCGCTCCCACTAGTCTTTCTAGAAACAAAGTCCCTTTCTAGAAAGACCCCAGTCTTTGCCACAACTACCTTGTGCTGACTGGGAATGTAGAAGTAATATCCCTTAGTTTCCTTGGGATATCCGATGAAATAGCACTTGTCAGATTTGGGTCCTAATTTGTCTGAGACTTGACGTCGTACGTAAGCCTCACAACCCCAAATCCTCATGAAAGACACCCGGGCATCTCTCCCAGTCCATATCCTATATGGTGTCTTTATCACGGCCTTTGATGGAACTCGGTTGAGTATGAAAGCTGCCGTGTCTAGAGCATATCCCCATAGATATGTCGGAAGATCTGCGTGACTCATCATAGATCGTACCATATCTAATAAGGTACGATTCCTCCTTTCGGATACACCATTCTACTGTGGTGTTCCAGGAGGAGTGAGTTGAGATAAAATCCCACACTCAGCTAAGTAGTCACGAAACTCATGGCTTAAGTATTCACCACCTCGATCTGATCGAAGTACCTTAGTACTCTTGCCAAGCTGGTTCTGTACTTCATTCTTGAATTCTTTGAACTTTTCAAAAGATTCAGACTTATGTGTCATCAAGTACACATAACCGTATCTACTGAAATCATCAGTAAATGTGATGAAGTACCTATAACCGCCTCTAGCAGCATTATTGAAAGGGCCACATACATCACTATGTATGAGTCCTAACAAATCAGTTGCTCTCTCGCTATGCCTACTAAAGGGCGTCTTAGTCATCTTGCCTCGTAGGCATGACTCGCATATCTCATATGATTCAAAATCAAATGAGTCCAGCAAACCATCCTTATGGAGTTGGGATAAGCGCTTGTCATTTATATGACCTAAGCGACAGTGCCAGAGGTAGGTTTGGTTCATGTCATTTGACTTGAACCTCTTGGTACTAATGTTATAGATGGGGATCTCAAGGTCTAGAATATAGAGTCCGTTTATTAGAGGTGCACTACAATAGAACATATCTTTTAAATATACAGAACAACATTTGTCTTTTATTATAAAAGAGTATCCTTTCTTGTCTAAACAAGAAACTGAAACTATGTTCTTAGTAAGAGCAGGCACATAACAACAATCATCTAAATCTAGTACAAGCCTAGAGGGCAGAGATAGCTGATAAGTTCCTACAGCAACAGCAGCAACCCGTGCTCCATTGCCTACTCGTTGGTCCACCTCGCTGCTATTTCTCAGCGCCTGCACATCAGTACAAATGTGAGAAGCACATCCGATATCTAATACCCATGATGTAGAAATAGATAGATTGACTTCTATAACATATATACCTGAAGTGGAAGTCTCACTTCGCTTCTTCTTAAGATCCTCCAAGTATACCTTGCAGTTCCTCTTCCAGTGCCCGGTCTGACCGCAGTGGAAGCAGGTAGCATCCTTGGCGACCCCTCCTTTAGGCTTCAGTGCCTTGCCTTTGCCCTTGGTTTGGGACTTTCCCTTACCTTTGGGCTTGCCCTTACCCTTGTGCTTCTGGACCATCAGAATGGGCATAACCTTCTTAAGGTTAATCTCAGCAGTTCGTAACATACTAAGTAGCTCGGGCAGTGGCTTGTCAATCTCGTTCATGTTATAGTTGAGAACGAATTGACTATAGCTATCTGGCAAGGACTGCAAGATCAAGTCAGTGGCCAGCTCTTGGCCAAGTGGGAACCCCAGTCTTTGTAGGTTCTCTATGTACCTAATCATCTTGAGTACATAAGGACCTACAGGAGACCCGTCTGACATCTTGCACTGAAACAGTGCCTTCGACATCTCAAATCTCTCATGCCTCGCTTGTCCCTGATATAGTTGGCGAAGATGCTCAACCATATCGTAAGCGCCCATCAACTCGTGTTGCTTCTGAAGCTCAGAGTTCATGGTCGCGAGCATTAGACAGGACACATCTAATGCGTCGTCTTGATGCTTCTTGTAAGCATCTTTGTCGGCTCGCGGGGCATTGGCAGGAGGAGCCTCCGGAATGGGCTGCTCCAGAACGTACAGCTTACGCTCCTGGGTGAGAACTATTCTCAAGTTCCTGTACCAGTCCAGGAAATTCGCTCCGTTGAGCTTGTCCTTCTCAAGGACAGATCGCAGGGAGAAGGAATTCGTGTTCGACGTCATGGTTATCTACAACAGAAAAATTTGCAGAAATAAATATCATATTCTTTAAAAATCATTTAATTAGGCCTTTTAATTAAATGATGCTCCCACTGAATTCTATAATTCTTGTGGGACAAGATCCACATCATACTAACTCTTGAGTTAGCTTTGGTTAATACGCCCAAGGCTTAGTATGATCGGTAGGTAACGATTACCAATTACATCTCTATGCAACTCTTGTTTATAGAATTAATATCCGCATTTATATTAAAACTCGAGTTAGCTTTGGCTAATACGCCCGAGAGTTAATATAGATGTGATATTGATCTATCTTTCCAACTATTTGAAGAATGCCTATAGTTGACTCGATCCAACCGAGTAACTATGAATACTCAATCTAATTGAGTTTGTATTCACCCATGCGTTGATAGACGGGACCAAGATTGTCCCTCCGTATCCTACCAAGATAATATGTATTGCTCTGCTTTGGCAGATTCAACAATACATATGATCGAGGTAGTGATAGGTATCACGGCACGGTTAGGCATTAGAGTTGAGTCGATTGAGATCTAATCTAATCGAGAAGGGATGCATCTTGTGCACGACTTAGATCTAATCTAATCGCAAGGGTGCATCATGTGCACGACTTAGATCTAATCTAATCATAAGGTACTAATTAATTAACTACTTATTAAATATGCATCACATACACAAGCAATTAATTAATCTATTTGTGATTTAGTCATGGCCCTACTACGATCTTCTCAAGCCAATGAGAAGATCAATTGGTCAACCTAGGGTCAACAGCTTCTTCAAGCTACTCCCTTTGACCACCTTGTGTTGCTCGTGCCCGCCTCGGAACTCCGTCTCGTGTGGACCCTCCACCGCTCCAATTTGTACATTACAATTTGAAACTCGAGTTACATTCGAGTCTAGATCTAATTTACAACAAGAAAATAAGATAAGGCACGACGCGCAGGTTGCGCAGGCCGTATTATGAATTACAACACAACCAATCATATTGGGCTTTGTGCCATGACTATCACAAATTAATATATAATTCAAAATTATATATTTTTCATAATTTTATATAATTTTTAAATTAATTTTTACAATTTTACGAATAAAATTTCTCGGCGGTCCCGTTTAGCGGTTTCGGGCGCAATCGCAGAACGGATCCCCTTGCGGGGCCCAGGGGCATCGCCCCTACCCGCGATCTAACCATCGCGAAGGTTCCTTTGCGATCCAACAGCGCCTAAACCCGCTGTCCCAAAATGATTTGGGTCGAGACATTGCCGTTTCGGAAAAATCTTCCCGGCGGGTTCGTTTTTAGCGATTTCGGGAGCAATCCCTTGCGGGGTTAGGGGAGTACCCCTACCCACGATCTAACCATCGTGAGTTGCTCCTTTGCGATCTAATGCCACCCAAGCCCGCTGTCCCAAATGGATTTGGGGAAAAACGAAGCGGTTTTGGTAGCCTAAGCCTACAAGTGCCGAGACACTTGTGCTTCGCTTTCACGAAAAATTACCCATAAAATCATAAAAAACTATTTTTACAGAAAATCATAGTAGGTTTTATTTTCATAAAAATAAAACAAACTCGTAGACAAGCCTTGCACGTGGCTCGATACCTGTTGGGTTTTGGCGGCAAAACTGCGCGTCGCGAAACCCCAATCGCCCAAGCCACGGATCTCGTGCAAGGTAAAACCGAACAAGTATGAGTTTGAAAACTTTAATCTACAGTAGATCTACATAAGGATAAACCATTTATACCTTTGTAGCGAAGCCCTTCGCAATCCCGCTTGTCCTTGGTTCGCCGGATCTCAAAAGTGTCAAAGTAGACACTTCTCTATTTGTATCCACACAAGCAAGAGATGGAGAAAAAACCTTAGAGTGTGCTAGCACTCAAGCAAGGTCTCGGCAAGAAGGAGAAGAGGGAGAGAAGAATTGTGAGCAAGAGGAAGAAAAATGAAAATCAATTAGCCTTGAATGAAAAATAAAACATTCATCTTGCACTCAAAGTGGCCGGCCACATTAAACCTTGTAACCCCCATGGAATATCAAGAGTCACAACTCTTGGTAACTCCCATGAGGTGGCATTTGGTCAAGCCAAACTTGACCAAATGAAGAGGCCTTGATGATGTGGCATTGGTCAAGTCAAAGTCAAGTCAAAAACATGACTCTTCATCTTCCTACTTAAGTCAAGTCAAACTTGACCACTTCTATCCCTTGGTTGATCTAATCTAACCATTGGTTCAAGCCAATTTTAATTTAATGAATCTCTATTCATTGAATTAAATTAATTAAATGAGTCTAAGTCCAAATTAGACTCACTTAACACATGAACCAACTTGAGTCCAACTCAATTATCCTACTTTGGATTACTCTTAATCCAATTTGGTTCATCATATGAACCTAATCATTTAGGTTCATCAAATGAACCTAGTCTCCATCTATTTGCCCTTAGTGTGTGACCCTATAGGTTCTTGTAACGTTGGCAATGCCCCTAAACCCATTTAGGAGCATAAGTAATGAGCGGTATCTAGCAACACATCATTACTACCCAAGTTACAAGAATGTCGAGATCCGACATCACCTTGTGACTACTAATTGTGACTCCTCACAACATGTGACATTGTCCTTCTATCCTAGACATCTAGACTAATCAATATGAGGCATAGACCGTGTCATCCTCTAATCAATCTAAATCTTGAACTCCAAGTAGACTCACTCGATCAAATGAGCTCAACATCTAATGTTGACTCATTTGGGCATGGCCATGCACTTAGTGGTCTCACTCTATCAAGAATAGCGATGTCGCTCCCGTCATATGGGAGGGATAGATCCCATCTACATCACTCACATCCCTCTGCATAATTCGTTATATACCCAGTAATCGCCTTTATAGTCCACCCATTACGGGTGACGTTTGACGAAACCAAAGTACATAACTCCTTATGTAGGGATCCATGGTGACTTCAGGTCAAAGGACTAATAGTCATACTAATAGCCACATGAGAAAGTATATGACACTCATATAACGATCCATGATACTTTCTCATGGCGGGTCATTCAGTATACATTCTCTAATGCATACCCATGTGTCAGCTTGATATCTCTATATCCATGACTTGTGAGATCAAGTCATCGAGCTGACCTACATGCTAGTCTTATTGTATTAACATTGTCCCTGAATGTTAATACTCGACTAGGAATGATTTAGAGTAGTGTTCCCTATATCATCTCACTATCGATTCAACTAATCGATTGATATAGGTATGAACCTTCTACTCAAGGACGCTATTATACTTAGTCTATTCGGCACTAATACAAATAAGTATAATAACCAAACAAATGCCTTTTATTAATATACAAGAATATGATACAATGAGTCCATACAATCATCAAATGATTGGCTCTAGGGCTCTAACTAACATATACTACACATATCATAAGACACTATCAAGAGATAAGTCAAAGGATACCCGCCTCAAATAGAAGGTACTGTCAAACAATCCAAAGTCGAGATGCCCGTCTCGAATCAGAATCCTGCGTCAAACAATATATATATATATATATATATTATTTAGCTAAATCTAAATAAATAGCTAAATAAAATTCCTAAAACTAAATTAGGGCAAAAACCCTAATCAATACACCCTAATTAAATCCAATGGTCAATTAGGGTTAGTTACCTTAACCCCAAACAATCCATTAGATAGATATCCAAAACCTAAATCCCATTACACATGATCTACTACATGTTCCATTTTAAATTCAATTCAAACATAACCCTAATTCAATCTACACATGTTTATGTAATCAAATCCCTACACCATACCTCAATTCCCAACTACTGTTGATGCTGGAACCAGAAGAGCTGCTGGATGAGGTGGCTGCCAGAACCAAGAAAGTCCACAGAACAGCAAGGTGCTGGATTCCACTCCACAATTCGGATCAAGAAGGAATCAATCAGTGGAGATCATGGATCACACAACAATCCTTCTAGCCTCTGCCCGATAGCTCAAGAAAACCTCACTGATCCCAACTTCTTCAACCGAATCTCTCAATCAGCCACAAGAAAAGGAGGACCAAATCTGATCAGGAGAAAACTGTACTAAAAAAGAATTGCATGGAAATACTTAATAAAACTGTACTGAAGTACTTATTAAAACTGCACTAAAACTCAATCTAGGAACTAAATGCAAACTAAAGATCTACGTACAATACTTACAAAAATCTGCATGCCATACTTATTAAAATCTGCAAGCAATACTTATAAAAATCTGCATGTCATACTTATATGTACACTTGAATGAGTGTAGCAAGGAAACATAACCAAAGCTAAAAACCTACTGAAGCTAAAAAGAAATCTATTTAAACCTGTTCAAAACTCAACTTTTGCCAAGAAATAGAAATCACAATTCGGTTGGAGCTATATGCAGTACCACGGCAAGAAAGCAGAACAAGAAACATAATGTTACGCATAGCTATTCAACTAAAAATCTGTTGAAGTTTGAAACCCATGTAAAACCTAAGCAAAGCTTACACTTTTATAGAGTAGAAGAGATCTAAATTGTCTCTAACAGCATACTGCTCGTAGCCCTAATCCATGCAACCAATAGCATACACTTGATACACTTACACATTCTAAATTGATCCTTACCGAGCAGAGCATAAGGAAAATTTCTGTTGTTATCACAAAAGTTAACACGTGATGTACTAAAACATGCACCCAATGGATCTACACACTTAATTTGCTTCCATGTTCTCAAATATAAACCAATCTATGAACATCAAGAAGCAACAATATGAAATTCAAGGGTACCAGCAAGCACACATGCAAATCCAGTTTGGCTATGACAGTGAATAACACAGGCAATCTATTTTATATATGGGTGACTAACTTCAAGCATTAGCTAGTAAATTCCAAGGATAATTTATGGTTCATTTCAGTTTGGAACTTCAACTACAGTGCCTAAATATTTGAATTGCTATCATATGTTACCTTGCCTCCATTAACTAGATTTGTTTGTCCACTGTCCTTAGCTTCCACACGGAATGCAAGGGTTTAGCATGGAATGTATCATACAACATGAAAGTAGTTAAGCATAACTATGAGAAACATGCCTCTGATCTACATGCCTTTCTTTCTTCAAGGTTTACGGCAGCAAGCACAAATAGAAAATCTGTACAGCATGCTTCAAATTCAAGAATGCAAAGATCCGAAACTACTCCCCTTGACCGAATTCAAGAATTATTCTAAGTTCCTCTTTCTTGTTCTTTATCTGAATCTCACGGCAACAAACCCTAAACCAAAAATCTCCATAGCAAAACCCGAAAATAAGGCAAAACAAGAATCCGGAGCTACTCTACTGCAGGTGAGGAAGCACTTACCTCTTCTTGAACTCACAACCGAGAAGAGGAGCTGCTAGGGTTTGGAGAAAACTCGAGTTTCCGGCTCCTCTTGGTGCCCATGGCCTCCCTTCGACGAGAGGACTTTGTATTGGTGAAAAACTCTCGAAGTTAGCCCCTCGCCGGCCGCCGGAGGTGAAACCCTAGGTTTCCTTCGTTTCTGCCCGAGAGCCGTCGCACGCCGTTCGCGAGCGAGAGAGGAGAGGAAGGGAGAAGTTTAGGTCACGGGGAAAATAATCCCTAAGTTCTCTCTTTATAACTAGGGTATTATGTTATGGCTTAAGAATATTTCGCTTCCCTTTTATTACAAAACATCCGTTGGAACGCCTGGCAAGCTGCGTTTTGACCGGGTCAGAGGTCGCGAGTTCGATTCCTCAGTCGAACTCTTTTTTCCCATTTATTTTCTGTCTCCTATTAACTATTACTTAAATAAATTTCATTCCCCTTTTAATTAACAACACTCGCTGGAACACTTGATCGGCCGGATTCGCTTAAGAGTTGGCTTGGCCGGAGGTCATGGGTTCGAATCTCGGCTTGGACATTTTTTTTTGTCGAAATTCTTTCGTTAAGTAAAAATACCAAATGACCTCCAAAAATTACATAAAAATACTCTAAAAATTTCTAAAAATCCCTACAATATTTCTCTAGCATTTTTAAATATTTTTAAATTACTTTTAGGACTCTAATTGAGGAAATTTGGGTTGTTACAGTTTATGTGTTAGATGAGTCTAATTTGGACTTAGACTCATTGAGTCAATTTAATTCAATGAATAAAGATTCATTAAATTAAAATTGACTTGAACCAATGGTTAGATTTGATCAACCATGGGAGATAAATGGTCAAGTTTGACTTGACTTGAGAGGAAGATGAAAGGTCAAGTTTGACTTGACCATTGCCACCTCATTTGTGAGTTGGCATTAAGTGGGCTAATGATGATGTGCCACATCATCAAGATTAGCACATGTGTGTACCACACATGAGGGAGATCAAGAGTTGTGACTCTTGATATCCCATGGAGTATAAAAACTCCTTTAGTGGCCGGCCACATTCAAGGGTGTTGAATGTGTTTGTGTGCTTAGAGTAACTCTCATCTTCTTCTTCAAGCTCTCTCTTCTCTCCCTCTCCTCCACCTTGGCCAAACCTTTCAAAGGTGCTAGCACACCTTTTGTTTGGTTTCTCCATCTCTTGCTTGTGTGGATACACATAGAGGAGTATCTACTTTGATACTCTCGAGATCCGACGATCCTTGGACGAGCGGGATTAGCGAAGGGCATCGTATCAAGGGTAAATCTCTTCTCCTTTGTAGATCTAGTTTAGATCTAGGCTAGAAACTCGTACTTGAAGTTTTATGTAAATTTATTTCTTCGCACGGATCCGGTGGCGGGGTTTCGGGGTTTCCGCAAGCCACGTACGAAGTGCGTACGAGTTTTTGTTTGTATTTTTATGAAAAATATCAGTTCTGTAATATTCTGTAAATTTACTATTTTTATAGATTTTATGGGTATTTTTCTCGTAGAAGCGAAGCACAAGAGTTTATACACTTGTAGGCTTCGACTACCGAGAAAATTTTTCTGAAACGCAAGGTTTCACCCCAAATCATTTTGGGACAGTGGGCTAAGGCGCTGTAGGATCGCTTAGGAATACTCGCGATGGTTATATTGCGGGTAGGGGTGCTTTCCCTAACCTCGCAAGGGGCCTCGTTCTGCGATTGCGCCCGAAAATCGCTAAACGGGACCGCCGAGAATTTTTACTCATAAAATCATAAAAATATTAGAAAAATATTACAGAAATTTATGGAAATTACATAATTTAGAATTGTGTATCATTTTGTGATGGTCATGGCCCAAAAGACCCCAATTTGATTGGAAATTATGTTGTAATTCATAATACGGCTTGCGTGCCGTCATGTGATTGTGCGTGTTGAATATTTGATACGCGACCTGCGCGTCATGGCTTTCTATTTATTTATTCCTGTTGTAAATAGTTTAGACTCGAATGTAGCTCGGGTTTCACCTTTTGTAATGTACAAAATGAGGCGGTGGAAGGTTCACTCGAGACGGAGTTATGAGGAGGGTGCGAGCAACACAAGGTAGTCAAAGGAAGGAGCTTGAGAAGCTGTTGACCTTAGGTTAACCATCCGATCTTCTCATTGGCTTGAGAAGATCATAGTAGGGCCATGACTAATCACAAAATTAATTAATTGCTTGTGTGTGTATATGTGATGCATGCTAGATTAGTAATTAATCAGTGTCTTAACGATTAGATTAGATTTCAGTCGCGCACATGATGCACCTCCATGATTAGATTAGATCTAAATCGAGTATATGATATGCATCGTCGATTAGATTAGATCTCAATCGCGTCAACTCAAAAATGCCTACCATGCCGTGATACCTATCACTACCTCAATCACATGTTGTTGTTGAATCTGCCAAAGCAGAGCAACACATATTATCTTGGTAGGGTACGGAGGGACAATTTTGGTCCTGCTTATCAACGCATGGGTGAGAAAAACTCAATTAGATTGAGTACAACTAGTTAAATCAAGTTTAATTGTAGGCATTTATCCAATAGTTGGAAGATGGGACAAAATCACGTTTATATTAACTCTTGGGCGTATTAGCCAAAGCTAACTCGAGTTTTAATATAAATGCGGATCTTGATCCTATATACAAGAGTTGCATAGAGATGTAATTGGTAATTAGTTACCTACCGATCATACTAAGTCTTGGGCGATTTAGCCAAAGCTAACTCAGGGCATAGTATGATGTGGATCTTGTCCCACTTGAATTATAGAATTCAGTGGGAGCTGGTATCATATTTAATTAAAGGCCTAATTAGATGATTAATTAGAATATGATATTTATTTTTCTGCATTTTTCTGTTGTAGATTACCATGTCATCAAACACGAACTCCTTCTCCCTGCGTTCTGTCCTCGATAAGGACAAGCTCAATGGAGCTAACTTCTTGGACTGGTACAGAAACTTGAGAATTGTAACACCCACGAAATGCTAAGCTATGTCTAGGAGTATTTTCTTTAAAATAAAAAAATAAAAAAGAAAATAAAAGAGAAGGAAAATAGAAACCAAAAATAGAATAAGAAGAGGTGAGGTCAAGGATTGAACCTTGAACCTCCCACAAGTAATAGAGTTAAATTAGTGGATGAAACCACTAGAGTAATGAATGATAAGTGAATAAAAGAGAATGGAAATGGTAGTTAAAGGAGAGAAGATGGTTAAGTAAAAGAGCAAGAGAAAACCAAGTTGCTTACCTTCTCTTCCTCTTGGTTAAGAGAAGAAGCAAGCAAAAGATAAATTGCCTACTTCCCTCCCTTTCTCTATTTTCGTGGGATTAAAGGAATAAGGGAAAAGAGGAGTTGAGGGAATGAATGAAGACATGCTTCATTTACATAGGAATAAATAGGATTGGGAGAAGAAAAGCAAGGGATTAAATTCTTCTTCTTCCTCCTTCCTTCTCCTTCTTCATTCTCCACCGAAACCAAGAGCCCTCCCTCTCCTAATTCCAAAAGCTAAGCTAAGGTTCCTCTCCAATAAAACTAATTTACAAGAAGAAGCCTTCAAGATCTACCCCTTCCAAGCAAGAGAAACAAAAAGGAAGTGCAAGAAGAAGAAGCTCTCTCCTTCCTTTGCACCTAGGGTACCTTTTTCCTTAAGAAAAACCACAAGCGAAAGGATGTAAGTTTCCCTCACCTGTGGTACAATAGCTTGTGTATTTTCTATGAGATTTGGTTGCCTAAAAACCTAGGACACCTTCATGGAATTTTCGGCCAAGACAAGAAGGACCTAGGAAATGTAAAGACCCAAATTTGACATGCTCAATATGTTTCTTGTAACATGTATCTTATGGTAGAGGATTTATCTAATGTTCATATGCTAGAATGTTTGGTTAGAACTTAGAGTCATGTCCCTAGACTCTCGGCCAAGCATGAATAAAGGAAATAGGTAAGTTAAGACTCAAACCAAGCATGCCATGATCTTTCTTAAGATAAGTTATGAAGTTGATATGATATGCTCATGTTTATATGTTGGGTTGAACTTCATTCCATGCTCATAAGCATTCGGCCATGATGGGATTAGGGGCCTAGGAAATTGTTAAACCTAATCCAAGCATGCCATGATAAGATAAGGAGTTAACATGATATGCTCATGCTTGTATGTTGATGTGAACTTTATTTCATGCTCATGAACATTCAGCCATGGTAGGTTTTAGGGTCTAGAAGAACTTTAAACCTAAACTAAGCATGCCATGATGTTCCTTAAGACAAGATATGTAGTTAACATGATATGCTCATGCTTGTATGTTGCTTAGAATTTTATTCCATGCTCATGAACATTCGGCCATGGTAGGTTTTAGGGTCTAGAAGAACTTTAAACCTAAACTAAGCATGCCATGATGTTCCTTAAGACAAGATATGTAGTTAACATGATATGCTCATGCTTGTATGTTGATTAGAATTTTATTCCATGCTCATGAATATTCGGCCATGGTAGGTTTTAGGGTCTAGAAGAACTTTAAACCTAAACTAAGCATGCCATGATGTTCCTTAAGACAAAATATGAAGTTAACATGACATGCTCATGCTTGTAGGGTTGATTAGAACTTTTCATGCTTTATGAACTTTCGGCCACAACTAGTTTAAAGGCCTAGGAAACTAAGAACCCAACCTAACTATGCTTATGATGTTCCTTGTAATAAATGCTATGAAATTGGTTTAGGATTTTTCATGCTTTTATGCCACATGAAACCTAGTCCCATGATTAACAAGTTTCGGCCATGGTAGGTTTATAAGCTTAGGAAACCTAGAACCTAAACTAAACATGCTCATGAGGTTCCTTATGATATATGATATGATATTGGGTTAGGGTTCACTTGTATGTTGATTTTTAACCAAATGTGATGCTTGATGGTATTCGGCCATGACAAGTTTATAAGCTTAGGAAACCTAGAACCTAAACTAAACATGATTATGATGTTCCTCATGATATATAATATGAAATTGGTTTAGGGTTCACATGCTTGTATGTTGCTTTTAACCCAATGTAATGCATGATAAGATTCGGCCATGACAAGATTTCTAAGCTTAGGAAACCTAGAACCTAAACTAAACAATGCTCATGATGTTCCTTGTGATACATGATATGATATTGGTTTAGGGTTCACATGCTTGTATGTTGATTTTTAACCTAAGTCACAACCATATGTTTCGGCCACTATATGATATTAGGGTTAGAGACCTAAATATGATTCCTATGTGTCTCACATGCAATGTTTCATGATATGTTAAGAGCTTGCTATGCTTCTATGTTTAATTATATATGCTTATGATCTATGCATGTTGATAACCCTTATGATGTGCTGTGTGCCCAAATTATGCATGCTATTATGAGGAGCTGTGTGCCCAAACTATGCATGTATTTATGATGTGCTGTGTGCCCAAATTATGCATGCTATTATGATGAGCTGTGTGCCCAAATTTTGTATGATATGATACGTTAAGAAATATGATATGCATGTAATAATAAGAACCATGATATGTATGACATGCTACTTTACTTTATATGGCTTGTACCAAGGGTGGGCTCCATAAGCGCCCCGGGGTCGATGGACTAAGAAACGTGCCTCGTTAGGGATGGACTCCTAAGTGCCCCTAGGTCGATGGACTAAGAAACGGGCCTAGTATGTATGTCTTGTAGGGTTCAAGACTTGCTACCTTGGACCTACATAGGTCACGCGCATTTATGTATATGGTACAAGCCGGGGCCCTAATCATGTTGAGATTATGTGTAAATATGTATGTAGTAAGTTTTTGAAAGACATGTTGCATATATTTTTCATGATACATGTTTTTGAAAGTGATCTCGCATGATACTTATGACTATGTTCTGATATGCCAGGATGCACTTTATGATTATGCCATGATATGCCATGATACTTATGATTATGTTATGTTATGCTAGGATACACTTTATGATTATGCCATGATATGTCATGATACTTATGATTATGTTATGTTATGCTAGGATGCACTTTATGATTATGCCATGATATGCCATGATACTTATGATTATGTTATGTTATGCTAGGATGCACTTTATGATTTTGTCATGATATGCCATGATACCTTACGATTATGTTACGATATGATGCTTCTATACATGATATGATGAGTTGTCTTTATGCTGTATGCCTTATGAATATGCTATGCTTTACGGTTTTTGTGAGTAGGAAGGATCTTACTGAGCCTTGTGTGCTCATAGCTTACTTTCCTTGTACCACAGATAAAGGAAAGGAATGGATGTACTAAGGGAGCAGCAGGAGGGGCAAGAAGGACGTGTGTAGTAGTGGCTCGGCTAAAAGAGAAAGACCTGCTTTTATTTAATAAGAATTATGCTTATGTCGTTATTCCATGACTCCATGACATTTCATCATGCTTATTAGTATTATGGCTTAAATTCATGTTAAACATGCTATGTGACTTTATATGATAGGTAGTTAGTGATGATGATTTGAAAAGTAAAAGAAAAGTTTTAAAAAGAAAAAAATATACTATAAACAAGACTTCCGCTGTTTTAAGTAGAAAAGATTATTAACAAGCAAGTAAGTAAGATAAGATAAGAAGAAAAAGATAAGTAACCCCCGTCAGCTTGAGCAGGAAGGGGCGGGGCGTTACAAGAATAGTTCTCACACAGGAACGAAAATTGTACGTCCTGGAGTAGCCCATTCCTGAGGTACCTCCTGCCACTGCCACGGGAGCTGATCGTGATGCTTACAAGAAGCATCAAGATGACGCATTAGATGTGTCCTGTCTAATGCTCGCAACCATGAACTCTGAGCTTCAGAAGCAACATGAGTTGATGGGTGCTTATGATATGGTTGAACATCTGCATCAACTATATCAAGGACAAGTGAGGCACGAGAGATTCGAGATCTCTAAGGCACTGTTTCAGTGCAAGATGCAAGATGGGACTCCCGTAGGCCCATATGTACTCAAGATGATTGGGTACATAGAAAACCTACAGAGGTTGGGATTTCCCCTTGGCCAAGAGCTAGCCACTGACTTGATTTTACAATCCTTGCCAGAGAGCTACAGTTAGTTTGTCATGAACTACAACATGAACAAAATTGACAAGCCATTGCCCGAGCTGCTTAGCATGTTTAGAACTGCTGAGCTCAACCTTAAGAAGGTTAAGCCCAACTCTATTCTGATGGTTCAGAAACACAAGGGCAAGGGCAAGCCCAAAGGCAAGGGAAAGTCCCAAGCCAAGAGCAAGGGCAAGGCGCTGAAACCCAAAGGAGGGTTGCCAAGGATGCTACCTGCTTCCACTGCGGTCAGACCGGGCACTGGAAGAGGAACTGCAAAGTTTACCTGGAAGATCTTAAGAAGAAGAGAAGTGAGACTTCCACTTAAGGTATCTATGTTATAGAAGTCAATCTATCTATTTCTTCATCATGGGTATTAGATACCGGATGTGCTTCTCACATTTGTACTAATGTGCAGGCGCTGAGAAATAGCAGGGCATTGACGAAGGGCAAGGTGGACCTACAAGTAGGCAATGGAGCACAGGTTGCTGCTGTTGTTGTAGGAACTTATCATCTATCTCTGCCTTCTGGGCTTGTATTAGAATTAGATGAATGTTGTTATGTGCCTGCTTTTACTAAGAACATAATTTCTGTTTCTTGTTTGGACAAGAAAAGTTTTTTTCATTTATAATAAAGAACAAATGTTGTTCAGTTTATTTAAATGATATGTTCTATTGTAGTGCACCTCTGATGAACGAACTCTATATTCTAGACCTTGAGAACCCTATCTATAACATAAGTATCAAGAGGTTCAAGTCAAAAGACATGAACTAAACCTATATCTGGCACTGTCGCTTAGGTCATATAAATGACAAACGCTTATCCCAGCTCCATAAAGATGGTTTGCTGGACTCATTTGATTTTGAATCATATGAGACATGCGAGTCATGCCTTCTAGGCAAGATGACCAAGACTCCCTTTAGTGGACACAGCGAGAGAGCGACTGACTTGTTAGGACTTATACATAGTGATGTATATGACCCTTTCAATGTCACTGCTAGAGGTGGTTATATGTACTTCATTACATTTACTGATGACTTTAGTAGATATGGTTATGTGTATATGATGACACATAAATCAGAATCCTTTGAAAAGTTCAAAGAATTCAAGAATGAAGTACAAAATCAGCTTGGTAAGAGTATTAAGATACTTCGATCAGATCGAGGTGGAGAATACCTTAGCCATGAGTTTCATGACTATCTAGCTGAGTGTGGGATCCTATCCCAACTCACTCCTCCTGGAACACCATAGTGGAATGGTGTATCCGAAAGGAGGAATCGTACCTTATTAGATATAGTATGGTCTATGATGAGTCACACAGATCTTCCTATGTATCTTTGGGGCTATGCTTTAGACACAGCAGCCTTCATTCTCAACCGAGTTCTATCTAAGGCTGTAATAAAGACGCCATATAGGATATGGACTGGGAGAGATGCCCAGGTGTCTTTTATAAGGATTTTGGGTTGTGCGTTTGACGTCAAGCCTCGGAGAAATTGGGACCCAAATATGATAAGTGCTATTTTATTGGATATCCCAAGGAAACGAAGGGATATTACTTCTACATTCTCAGTCAACACAAGATAATTGTGGCTAAGACCGGGGTATTTCTAGAAAGGGATTTTGTTTCTAGAAAGACTAGTGGGAGTACGTTCGATCTTGAAGAAGTTCAAGATGCGAACCATAGCACTGAAGCCTCGATGGAAGTTGAAATGGAACCACAAAGTGTTGTGGATGATGTTGTTCCACCAGGAGTTGAGGAACAACAACCAGTTCAAGTAGACCTTCCTCTTCGCAGGTCTGATAGGGTACGTCATCAGCCTGAGAGATATTCATTTCTCTTGTCTGACCATGATGACGTTGTGCTCATTGAGGATGAGCCTACCTCCTATCAGGAAGCTGTGATGAGACCGGATTCCGGGAATGGCTAGAGGCTATGAGATCCGAGATGGAATCCATGTACAATAACCAAGTATGGACTTTGGTTGATCCACCTGAAGGAGTCAAACCCATTGGGTGTAAGTGGGTCTTTAAGAGAAAGACTGACATGGATGGACTTATTTATAAGGATCGCTTGGTAGCTAAAGGTTTCAAGCAAATTCATGGTATTGACTATGATGAAACCTTTTCTCCAGTAACGATGTTTAAATCCATTCGGATCATGCTTGCTATTGCAGCGTACCACGATTATGAGATCTGGCAGATGGATGTCAAAACCACATTTCTGAATGGAAACTTGCTCGAGGATATGTACATGACACAATCTGAGGGTTTTGTAGATCCACAGCATACTAGCAGAGTATGCAAGCTGCATAGGTCCATTTATGGACTAAAGCAAGCTTCTCGGAGATGGAATCTTTGATTCGATGATGTAATCAAATAGTTTGGTTTCATCAAGAATGAAGATGAACCTTGTGTCTACAAGAAGGTTGTTGGGAGCACAGTTGTCTTCCTTATATTGTATGTGGATGACATACTACTCATTGGGAAAGACATCCCTTTGCTGCAGTCTGTCAAGACTAGGCTAGGGTCTTGTTTCTCAATGAAGGACTTAGGTGAAGCATCCCGCATTCTAGGCATACAGATCTATAGAGATAGATCTAAAAGATTGCTTGGCCTAAGTCAGAGTACATACATTGACAAGGTATTACTACGGTTTGCCATGCAAAACTCCAAGAAGGGATTTCTGCCGATGTCATATTGTGTGAGTCTTTCGAAAACTCAAAGTCCCTCGTTTAGAGAGGAGAGAGACCGCATGAATCAGATCCCTTATGCTTCAGCCATAGGATCTATCATGTACGCCATGCTATGTACTCGTCTTGATGTCTCGTATGCTTTGAGCATGACGACCAGATACCAGTCAGATCCAGGTGAAAGTCACTGGATAGCGGTCAAGAATATTCTTAAGTACTTGAGAAGGACTAAAGAATATTTCTTGATATATGGAGGCGATGACGAGCTAGCTGTAAAGGGTTACAGTGATGCTAGCTTCCAAACTGATCAGGATGATTATTGATCGCAGTCAGGGTTCATGTTTTGCATAAATGGTGGTGCTGTGAGCTGGCAGAGTTCGAAGCAAGACACAGTAGCTGATTCTACAACAGAGGCCGAGTATATTGCTACATCAGAAGCAACAAAGGAGGCAGTTTGGATCCGCAAGTTCATTACTGAGCTTGGGGTGGTTCCTAGCATAGCTGATCCCATAGAGCTCTATTGTGATAACAATGGAGCAATAACACAGGCCAAGGAACCTTGCTCACACCAGCGGACCAAACACATACTATGGCGCTTCCATCTCATTCGAGAGATCATCGATAGAGGAGATGTGAAGATTTACAGAGTACCCACTGAGGCTAACATTGCAGATCCCTTGACCATGGCTTTGGCACAGAGAAAGCATGATGGTCACACTAGGTTATTGGGCCTTAGAGCCTATACTGATTGGCACTAGTGCTAGTGGGAGATTGTTAGTTAGAGCCCTAGAGCCAATCATTTGATGATTGTTGTATGGACTCATTGTATCATATTCTTATATATATATAAAAGCATTTGTTTATGATTATTATGCTTACTTGTATTGGTGCCGAATAACTAAGTATAATAGCATCCTTGAGTAGAAGGTTCTTACCTATATCAATTGGTTAGTTGAATCGATAGTGAGATGATATAGGGAACACTACTCTTAATCATTCCTAGTCAAGTATTAGCATTCAAGGATAATGTTAATGCGACGAGACTAGCATGTAGGTCAACTCGATGACTTGATCTCACAAGTCATGGATATGGAGATATCAAGTTGACACATGGGTATGCATTGGAGAATGTATACTGAATGACCCGCCATGAGAAAGTATCATGGATCGTTATATGAGTGTCATATACTTTCTCATGTGGCTATTAGTATGACTATTAGTCCTTGGACCTGAAGTCACCATGGTTCCCTACATAAGGAGTTGCATACTTTGGCTTCGTCAAACGTCACCCGTAACTGGGTGGACTATAAAGGCAATTACTGGGTATGTAACAAATTATGTGGAGGGATGTGAGTGATGTAGATGGGATATATTCCTCCTATATGACGGGAGTGACATTGATATTCTTGATAGAGTGAGACCACTAAGTGCATGGTCATGCCCAAATGAGTCAATATGAGATATTGAGCTCATTTGATTGAGTGAGTCTACTTGGGATTCAAGATTTAGATTGATTAGAGGATGACACGGTCTATGCCTCACATTAATCAATCTAGATGTCAAGGATAGAAGGACACTTGTCATATATTGTGAAGAGTCACAATTAGTAGTCGCAAGGTGATGTTGGATCTCAATATTCTTATAACTTGGGTAGTAATGATGTGTCCGCTCATTACTTATGCTTCTAAATGGGTTTAGGAGCATTGCCAATGTTATAAGAACCTATAGGGTCACACACAAAGGGAAATTAGATGGAGATTAGGTTCATTTGATGAACCTAAAAGATTAGGTCCATGTGATGAACCAAATTGGATTAAGAGTAATCCAAATTAGGCTAATTGAGTTGGACTCAATTTGGTTCATGTGTTAGATGAGTCTAATTTGGACTTAGACTCATTGAGTCAATTTAATTCAATGAATAGAGATTCATTAAATTAAAATTAACTTGAACCAATGGTTAGATTTGATCAACCATGGGAGAGATATGGTCAAGTTTGACTTGACTTGAGAGGAAGATGAAAGGTCAAGTTTGACTTGACAATTGCCACCTCATTTGTGAGTTGGCATTAAGTGGGCTAATGATGATGTGCCACATCATCAAGATTAGCACATGTGTGTGCCACATCATGAGGGAGATCAAGAGTTGTGACTCTTGATATCCCATGGAGTATAAAAACTCCTCCTTTAGTGGGTGGCCACATTCAAGGGTGTTGAATGTGTTTGTGTGCTTAGAGTAACTCTCATCTTCTTCCTCAAGCTCTCTCTTCTCTCCCTCTCCTCCACCTTGGCTGAACCTTTCAAAGGTGCTAGCACACCTTTTGTTTGGTTTCTCCATCTCTTGCTTGTGTGGATACACATAGAGGAGTATCTACTTTGATACTCTCGAGATCCGGCGAACCTTGGACGAGCGGGATTAGCGAAGGGCATCGCATCAAGGGTAAAGCTCTTCTCCTTTGTAGATCTAGTTCAGATCTAGGCTAGAAACTCGTACTTGAAGTTTTATGTAAATTTATTTCTTCGTACGGATCCGGTGGCGAGGTTTCGGGGTTTCTGGAACGCAAAAAGCAATTTTTACGGCCCGAAAAACCCAACAGGAAGGTTGATTAATTGAGAGACAACGTGAATCGAGCCTCCATCGCGCCCTTGGTACCCCGCCGTCGACGTTCGACCGCTGAATCCACCGAACAGAACCCCTAGATCAGATCCAGCTTGTCTTCCTCAGCACCGTCGAGCTCCGGTGACATGCTCCTTCGGTCTCGGCGCCGAGTCGTCCACGAGAGAGAGAGCGCGTCAAGCGGAGGGAGATCGGGGGAGAGGAGATCAGGAATTCGCGTCGGGGCAGAGAGGGGAAAGGTCGGGAATCGTCGATGGTTGGGGTTGGGGGAAGAAATAAATAAAGGAAATGAATTTATAATTTAAATAATTTTCTCACTTAAATGGGTATCCCAAACAGGCTTAATCCACACCCGTCGTTTGATCCCCTCAAAACCCGTCGTACGAGCTCCGAAAAATTCCTAGAAAATTTCTAAAAATTCTGGAAAAATTTTATAAGGCTATTTCTAAAATAACCTATTTATTTAAATTTTTTGATATCTCACATAACCAGAATCTCAAAACTAGGGTATTACAATACAGAGAAGATTAGCATGGCCCCTGCGTAAGGATGACACACATAATCGAGAAAAGGTCCAAATTTTATTGTAATACCCTGGTTCTAAGATTCTGGTTAAGTATAGCTTAAAAAGTTAGATGATACTATTCATATCACCAAGGTGCACCTTCCTTTTCGGAAGCCTAAACTTAAGAACTCCAATGTTAAGCGTACTTGGCTTTGAGAAATCTGAGGATGGGTGACCTCCTAGGAAGTTTTCCAAGGTACGTGCTAGTGAGGACAAAGCACGCTAAAAGGTCATCCGGTGGTCTGTGGAGCTAGTCATCAACCTGATGGGCAATTCTGGTGGTGTTCCTGGTTCGGTCCGGGTGGGGCCCGCCCGGGTCTGGGCATTACAATAATATATTTTATCTTTAGGTATGTAATATTGGTTAATTCTTACTTGTGTTGTTAAGCACGCTTTCGGAACCCAAGCTTTATTTTGTTGTTTATGTTGGGTTATTAATGATTTAAATGTTTTATTTGACCTTGACTTGTAGTCAAGTCCGGTTTTATTGTAGACTGCTTTTTGACTGTTTAAATAAGATCTAAATTTTTAGATCTTGTTGTTAATTTTTCTAACATACTTTTTAATTTATTATTTTCTGTGTTTAGTGTTAAATTTTCCTCCTCAAGTGTTAGGTCTTGAGTTGGATTAGAATTTATGATTTGTTCCATGAGGTTTTGGTTTTCGTCAAGGAGCAATTTATTTTTATTTTCTTTTACTATTAATTTTTTTATTTAAACAAGTAATAATTTTAAAAAATTTCTTATTCAAATTAAAATTTACCTCTTCGGGACCTTCGAAAACGAGTACGGACTCATGGCTCGATTCGGGTTCGGACCTGTCTTCTAATTCGTCCTCCGTTTCTTCTTCGCAGGCCATCAACGCAAGGTGACTCTGGTGCTTCTGATCTTCGGCCTCCGATTCTTCTAAGGAAGAGTCATCCCAGGTTGCTTTAAGAGCCTTCTTCTTGGATGTCTTTGACTTGTTGCTCTTCAATATCAGACACTCGTTCTTGTAGTGACCTTTATTATTGCACCTGAAGCAAGTCACGTTCCTTGGTTCAGATGGGGAGTTGATCTCCTGCAGGTCCTTTTTGCTGAAGCTCTTCTTCCTCTTGGTGAACATCTTCCTTACCAGGTTAACCAGGTACTCTTTGTCTTCAGAATCTTAGTCGAACTCATCTTCAGGGTCAAGCTTGGTCTTTTTCTTTTCCTTGGAGGGACTTACAAACAAAGCAATACCTTTCTTGGACCCGACGTTAGTCTGCTCGTGTAATTTAAGTTCATAGAATAGTTCGTCTAGTTTCAATTTAGATAAATTTTTAGAAATTTTGTAGGCATCCATGATAGATGCCCACAATGTATTACACGGAAAAGCATTTAAAGCGTACCTTATTAAATCCGATTTTCCATTTAGTGGCCTATCACGTGGAGTCCGTTGAGGATGTCTTTGATTCTTGCATGGAGTTGACTCGCTGTTTTTCCTTCCTGCATTTTAATATTAAATAACTTGTTTAACAAAAGGTCACGCTTAGTTACCTTTGCGCCGCTTGTTCCTTCGTGTAGTTCGATCAACTTGTCCAATAACTTTTTAGTGTTTTGGTGCGGTCCCACTCGGTTCAGCTCTTCCTTTGTCAGCCCGGATTACAGCGTGTTGAGAGCTTTATAGTTCGTCGAGGATTTCTTTCTCATGTCCGGAGTCCACTGTTCCAGGTCTAGTGGATTCCCGGAGTTGTCGATCGACACCTTGTATCCTCTTGTGACGCTGGACCACTGGTCGAAGTCAGTCTTCGGGTAGACCTCCATTCGCTTCTTCTAGTAGGGGAAGTCACCCCTGTTGAATAGGGGGGCGTACTATGCTGAAGCCTTCGACTTGAGACATTTTTATCTTGCACACAAATAAGCAAAGATACGAGAAATCCCAAGACTTGGTCTTGGATTAGCAGTGTAGAATAAAATTAAAGAAAAACTGAATTGGTGTTGCACCAATTCAGCTTAATTACTACGAAAAAAATTTCCAAAAAGGCAACGATACCAGTTTGGATTTATAGCATAAAACTGAAAACTGAAAAAAATAAAAACAAATTTCACCCCCTATCTAATTGGTTGTTACACCAAATCAGAGCGGTACCTGCTCTGATACCACTTGTTGGATCGTGAAAGTCAATAGAGGGGGGGGGTGAATATCGATTTAAAAAGTCGAAAAGAAGATTGAGTACATAGCAAAAAAAATAAAATTAAAACAACGCTAACACAAGTAATTTTTTACTTGGTTCGGAGCCTTGGTTGACTCCTACTCCAAGGCCCGCACTCGTTGAGTGCTTTCATTGGGAAATCCACTATCAATTTGAAATATTACAAGTGAAATTACAATTGCTTTAAAAAAAATACCGACAACAATAAGGAATGAAAAAGAGGCGCGTTGTTAGAGGAGCTTCGCAGCGTTACAGGAGCGCAACACGGCAGATCAAGCATTGGAAGATCTTGTTGTCCGTTGTACTTTGCTCTAGGGTGCATCCTCCTTATATAGGAGGCTCCGAGTGCCCGGATCCCTTCCGGGCGCCTGGATTGTGACATAGCTCGTCCAAACATGATGCTCCACGTGGCGATGCAGCGAGGGGATAAACTTTCCATCCCGGGCGCTCGGATCCCTTCCGGGCGCCCCAACCTTTATTTTTTCAGCAACCTGCAAAGAACATTAGTCTAAGGTAAAATGCAAAACTACCCTGCAAAACAAAGTGTTAGCATAGTGCATTTATAATAGTAATTAAAATAATAATTAGATTCCGTCTCCTCGAGATCAAAATCTAGTCATGATCTCAACTTAGATTTTCAAAATAGATCTAAGTTGGATCGATGGCTAATGTTCCCTTCCCGAGAACGCGTCCTCACAGTCACTCCCCTCCAGTGACTTACCTTAACTTACCTGCCAGACGTCCGATTAGCCCTTCGACCCATCTGGACTTCGTGCCAAACGTCCGGTCATCCCTTCGACTTGTCTGGACTTCGTGCCAGTTATCAGGTCAGCCCGTCGACCTAGCTGGATTTTGTGCTAGACATCAGGTCAGGCCATCAACCCATCTGGACTTTGTGTCAGACATCCGGTTAGCCGTTCGACTAGTCTGGGCTTCGTGCTAACTATCAGGTTGACCCATTGACCTAGATGGACTTCTCCTACACACTTCATCAAAGTGTTTAGATCAATATGAAACTAACTTAACCTACTTTGTCATTCATCAAAACTTGAGTTAGACCGTTAGTGCTAACCGCACCAACATAAACTACCCTGTAAAATAGAAGTTAGCACAATAGAAGAAGAGTAGTAATTAGATTCCATCTCACCAAGATCGGAATCTAGTTAAGATCTCAACTTAGAGTTTTGAAATGGTTCTAAGTTGGATCGACACGTAAGTTCCCTAACCGGGAACGCGCCCCCACCAATCACTCCCCTCCAATGACTTAACTTACTTGTTAGACGTCCGGTCATCTCGTCGACCTAGCTGGATTTCGTGCCAGACATCTGGTCATGCCGTCAACCAATCTAGGCTTTATGCCAGCTATCAGGTCGACCCATTGACCTAACTGGACTTCGTGCCAGATATCCGGTCAGCCCATCGACCAATCTGGGCTTCTCCTGCACACTTAGTTAAAGTTTTAGATCACAATGAAACTAACTTAACTTATTTTATCATTCATCAAAATCTGGGTTAGATCGTTAGTGCTAATTGCACCAACAATCTTTCCCTTTTTGATGCAATGACAACCTGGGTTAAGTTAGTGAAAAATATACAAAATGTAAGCAATCAATTTAGATTAGGTTTTAGGGTTTGATTTTATATTTTTGTTTGTTAACTAACTTAAACCACCTAACCCTCCTCCTTTGACATTCATAAAAAAAAAAGAATGTAGAAATATACACAAGTAAATGGCTAAGTGAATGAAAAAAATGCAATTGAGAATCCGAACTAAAGTCAGATTTGACTTGGGGGAGTTTTAAAGTAGAAAACATAGAAAGTTTGCTTTAAACTATATCTACTAGCTTTTTGAAAAATAAATTAAAAACAATTTTCAAACATAAGTTTTATAAAGGCTAATTTTCAAATATACCTACTTTACAAAAGTAAGATCAACAAAAGCCAAGTTTGTAAAATTGAATTTCCAAATATACCTAATTTTCAAAACCTAAGTTTATTCAATTAAATTTTCAAAACTAAGTTTGTAAAATCAAAATTTCAAAACTAGGTTTGTATATAAGTTTTATATAAAAGTCAATTTTATAAGATTATAAAATCCAATTTTCAAAGACTTAGTTCTATAAAAACTAATTTTCAAAAATAGATTTATTAAATTAGATTTGCTAAAACAAGTTTATAAGGTTAGATTTAAAAAGAATATTTTTAAGGAAATATTTTTCAAAAATATTTTCAAAGCAGAGAAAACAATTTTGGTACTAAATATGAATATAAGTTGAATTAATTATCCCCCTGAACCTGACATAAAAAATAATTGTCTAACTGATTAGTTATTTGCTAACTATCAGAGGATAACCGCTTTCACTTGGTTAGTCAGATTAAGTTAATTGCAATCAGTTAGTGTTTGACTAAGCTAAATAACTTAACCTCATTGATGTGTGATTTGCATTTAACGCCCAGACCTATGTCGATGCACTGAAATAAACATCTTAAGTCTAGGCAATTTGCCTATGCATATCACCCCTTTCTAAGTTTAGAAATACACAAAAAAGTTAGCCTTAGTGTGTTGGTGAGATGCTCAAACCTTAGATCTATAGGAGCATGCTTTCTAAGGGATTGATCTATTCTAAGGCTAAAACTGGTTTTCGAAATTCTAAAAATGAGAAATTTTGAAAACATAAAAGTTTTATCCTAGAATTTAAGAAAAACATTTTTGAAAATAATTTTTGTAATTTAAGAATCCTAGTCTATTAATCAGAACAAGACAAGTCAATATATGAGATGAAATATAACTGAGTCAAAATACAACAGTCAAGATAAAGTACACATAGACAGTAGCGATCTAGTCTATCGGGGTGATGAGAAGGGTGGTCCGGACCCCAAGGAGCGTAACATCTCTATCAACTCAGTATGACGGGTCTGGTCATCCTCTCAAGAGCTGGATAGGTCACGTTAAAGGTCAGAGATCTCTTGTCACATGTTTCGTCGCAAGTCAGAGACCTCCTGCCGCATCTCCCGTCGTAGGTCGGAGACCTCCTGTCGTATGCCTCGATGAAAATCGGAGACCTCCTGATGGAGACTCATCATAGATAGCTCAAGTCCGACAACTTGGTTTCCTAGAGTAAGAGGAGTGGGACGTGGTGCTCGGGCAGGGGGTGGTGTCGGGGCCGTAGCGGCCTCGCCGAATAGTGCGATCATAAACTCATCCCGCTCTGCCTCCTCCTCCTGAGCATCTGGGTCAGGTTGGTGTTGTGCCCCCTTCGTAAAGATAGGACACCCTCTTAATCGATATGGATACCTCCTAAAGAGAAGTTCCTAGATCCTACAACTTCAAACTCAGTCAGGACTCAGACATCACCTTTGGTGATGTCAATACGTAGGGAGGCAATATATGCCGTCAAAATGTGACAGTACGACATATGAACTATGGGATCCCAGCCCAAGGACAACTGAGAGTCCTGCATACTAGGTTATCTAAACCTAGGGACAACTATGGGAGCCCAACCCAAGGACAACTGAGAGTCCAGTACAGTGGCACTGATAAAAGTAAAATACTTGTTATCTTTTAATACTTCTAATATATAATGTCTCGGCATTTTCTTTAGCACCTTGTGTGCCAAAATCCCTAAAGTCTTGACTTCGGGATCTACTTAAAGCCTTGGCCTTTTTCTTTCTTTTCTTTATCTGTCTTATACTTGTTAATACTTCTAAAAGAATTTAATAGAACTCTTATTCTTCCACTAGAATACATGGCTATTCATGCTTGTTAAAATAGCAAATGAAAACTAGAAAATCTGCATATCATACAAGCTTAAACTAAATCTAAAACTTGTTAGAACTAAAACCTTAAATCTTGCTACAACAAATTAAATGGAACCGTCAAATCCTCTTAATATAGACAAGTCATTTAGCTCAAGCAAAAGAAATGCCATCTACTAAAATAATGCTGTATATATAATCCGAAGCAAGGAAAACAAAGCACACTAGCTACTCTTAAACTTCTAGCCGTTCTATTGCTGTACAGGAAATCCAAAGCGGGAAAAACAAAGCACACTAGCTGTACAGAAAATCTGAATCGTAAGAGCAAGTCTGACTTCTTCAAGTATGCTACAACAATCGTAAATCAAAGGAAAACATATCTGAAATCTTTAAGCATGCTAAAATGAAAGATGTTCAGATTTGTTAAAATGCAAAGGAAACCCAAAACTACAACGTGAACTGACATAGCTGTTCCTACTCATTGGAGCTACATAAACTTGAAATCTGCATGCATAAGAACTAATAAGGAAGGATCTATATCAAAACTAAACAATGGAAATGCTAACAACACAAAACCACTCTACTGCATGCTCGTTTAAAGGCCTATTCCTACACATGGTAGCAAAGAAGAGGACAACCAAAACTAAGTTCCTACATGTATATATGTATGCTATTTCTGCTCATCCACATCTAAAAGAAAAAGGGAAACAAAATTAGAAATCTATTCATGTGCATCTCAAAGCAAGGAAAGAATAGAAAAAGCTGCTCGTGCAGATTCATAACATATGAAGGTCTAAACAGCAGGAAGATAGCTACTCGTGCACTGAAAAAAAACAATATGAAGACTGCACAGCATAACTGGCAGTAAGCTCCTCTAATCACGCCCCTTTTTGTGGCACAATTCAATTTAAACTTGCTGTTAACACCATTAACACAAATTCACATCTTAAACTTTTATAAGTAACCAAGATTCTCTACAACCTAAAATCCGAAACAAGGAAGAAACCTAATCGAAGCATGAAACCGAATAGTTCATCTATTCTGTACACATGTTCCGAAACAAGGAGTATCTAAATCCCTAGCAGCATAAATTCGATTCAAAACTCGGCTCAAAACTCAATCCGAGATATAGGAACGTGTTGTGGATGGTAAGAAGTGAAATCAAATTCCGAAACCTCAAGGAAAACACTGAACCAACTCGGAACTACTCTTACCGCAGGTGAGTAGCAACTTACCTCTTCTTAAACCTACAACCGAACGAAAGGGCTTCTAGGGTTCCCGGAGGAGTGAAGATCTCGGCCTCTTCCTCGTGCCTACAGCTCCTCCTTGCCGAGAGTATCTCGACGGTGTGAAGATCTCCCCGAGTTAGCCACCCACCGGCCGCCGGAATCGTGCCCTAGCTGCGGCTTGTTTCCGCCCGAGCTGCCTTTGTCGCGCGAGAGAGGAAGAGATTAGGGAAATTAGGTTTCGGTCCTGGGAAAGCCCTAAGTTCCTTTTAAATTCCCGAATTCTATTAACTTCCTTAAATAAAATTTCCTACCTTTTCTAAACAGAACCGATGGCTTGAACACCTGGTTAGTCGGGTTTTAATCGAGTCAAAGGCCGTGGGTTCGATTCTCGGCTGCAACCATTTTCTTCTATTATTTCCTCTTATTAACTTCTACTACTTAAATACAATTCTTCCTTTATTTGATCAAGTAACAACTGCTTGCCCACTTGGTTAGTCGGGTTTTGCTCGGGTCAGAGGTTGCCGGTTCGAGCCTCGGCTTGGACATTTTTTGTCAAAACTTCCTTCGTTTAGTAAAAATACCAAACGACCTCCAAAAATTACATAAAAATACTCTAAAAATTTATAAAAATCCCTAGAATATTTCCATAGCATTTTTAAATATTTTTAAATTACTTTTAGGACTCTAATTGAGGAAATTTGGGGCATTACAAGTAGGGTGTTACTATCTTGCATATTGCACGCACTGCTTCTTTCCGATGTTTTTGGAAAGAAGGGTTTTAGTGGATTGCCCATCGGTGCAGTCAAGGATTGCGAGCCTTGGAGTAGGAGTCGACCTAGGCTTCGAACCAAGTAACCGAACTATTCTTTATTTTTTCACTGCATGACTTTATTTTTAATGAGTAAAAGAAAAGTTTTAAAACCGCGATATTCACCCCCCCCCCTCTATCGCACCCCTTCGATCCAACAATTTGAACTTAAAACAAAAATCCAAAAAGGCAACAATACCAATTTGGATTGCTCTGAAAAACTTAAAGACGAAAGAAAGAAAAAAAATTTTACCCCCTTGTCTGATTGGTGGTTGCACCAAACCAGAGCGGTACCTACTCTGATACCACTTGTTGGATCATGAAAGTCGATAGAGGGGAGTGAATATTGATCAAAAATGTTCGTAGAGAGTGCGCAGCGGAAATGAAAGAGAACAATGCAAACAGGGATCAATTTACTTAGTTTGGAGCCTTGGTCGACTCCTACTCCAAGGCCCACACTCGTCGAGTGCTTTCGTTGGACAATCGCTAATAGTTCGTAAAAGATTTACAAATTTGAGTACAAGAACTTTAAATAAGAAATACCGACAACAATAGAGAAAAAGAAAAAGAGCACATTGTCAGAGAAGCTTTGCAGCGTCGCAGGGGCACAGCGCAGTAGAGAAGATGTCGTTGTTGTATTTTGCTTCGGGGCAAGACCTCCTTATATAGGATGCTCCGGGCATCCGGATCCCTTCCAGGCACCCGGACCCCTTTCGGGCGCCTGGACTATGACGTAGGTCCGACCAATCAACGCGCTCCCCATGACAACAGGATAGAATTTTTGCCTCCAGGCACCTGGATCGATTCCGGGCGCTCGGACCAACTCTGGGCGCCTGGATCCCTTTTGGGCGCTCGGACCGTCTTTCTCCAGAAAGTCCTTCTCCTGCAAGAAAGAGCTAGTCCGAGGCAAAATAATAGTTTAAACTACCTGCAAAACAGAAGTTAGTACAATAGAAGAAAAGTAGTAATTAGATTTCGTCTCACCGAGACCAGAATCTAGTCAAGATCTCAAATTAGAGTTCCAAAATGGTTCTAAGTTGGATCGGTGCCTAAGTTCCCTAACTAGAAACGCATCCTCACCAAGTCACTCACCTCATGTGACTTATCTTAACTTACCTGCCAGACGTCGGGTCAACCCGTCGAGCCATCCGGACTTTATGCCAGCTATCAGGTTAGCCCCTCGACCTAGCTGGACTTTGTACCAGACATCCGGTCAGCCTGTCGACCAGTCTGGGCTTCGTGCCAGTTATCAGGTCGACCCATTGACCTTGATGGACTTCGTGCCAGACATCCGGTCAGCCCGTCGACCAGTCTGGGCTTTGTGCCAGCTATCAGGTCGACCCGTTGACCTAGCTGGACTTCGTACCAGACATCCAGTCAGCCCGTTGACCAATTGGGCTTCTCTTGCACACTTAGTTAAAGTGTTAGATCACAATAAAACTAACTTAACCTACTTTGTCATTTATAAAAATCTGGGTTAGACCGTTAGTGCTAACTGCACCAACATAGTACTACATGCCCTCCCCTCTTCTCCGACGAAGTCTTCGGCTACTGGAATCGTCCAAACTGGCCTTGCGCTTCCACTTGACGACACTGGAAAACTAGTATCATGTGTAAACTAGGGCACAAGTCTAATGAAGAAAATCGAGCCTGATGCCAAGGCGACTTGAGCCCTATAATGCAGCCTAACAAAAGAAAAGCTAAACTGAGTCAGCCCATTTTCAAGTGCAAAGGAGCTATGGGAGAAGCTAATCGAACTACATGAAGGGGCATTTGACACCAAGGTAAGTAAGCATAAATTAATATTAAATAAATTATGTAATATAAAAATGCAGGATGGTGAATCGACAAACCAACTTCATGCTTGCATCCAAGACCTCCTCAACAGTCTTCACACAATAGGCAAAAGGTGGAAAATCGCGATGTCATCAGGTATGCACTCAATGCATTTCCAAGGAACACTTTGCGGGCATCCATGGTAGATGCTTACAAAGTATCCAAGGATCTTTCAATTATTAGATTAGATGAATTATTCTCAGAATTCAAATTACATGAATGGACTAATACACCCTCGGCCAAGAAAAGTATTGCTCTTGTTGCAGGTTTAAATAGAACAAAGGAACCAAAAGTCAAGTGCCGAACCGAACCCAAACCTGAAGATGAGTCAGACTCAGAGGACAATGATGAGATTACCACCAAACTCATCAACCTTTTTTTTGGTTAAATATTTTTGAAAAGTTAAAGTATTCTTTTTCAAAACTTTAAAGTTAATTTAAAAAAAAATCCAAAGTATTTTTGAAAAAGAAAGTTCATTTTTGTTGAAAATAAACCTTAAATATTTTACTTAAAAAAGTAGTATCAAAATCTTTTCAAAAGCTAAGTATTTAACTAAGTTTTTATTATCAAAATCTTTAAAGAAGTACTTAACTATGTTTTTATCAATTTTTTTTTAAAAAAATCAAAATCTTTTTAAAGCAAAAGTACTTAGCTCATTTATTTTAATCAAAATCTTTTTAAAACTAAGTACTTAACTATGTTTTTTATCTTGCTTAACTAAGCTTTTTCTAAGTATTTAGTTATTTTTTTTTTAAAAAAAGCATAATCTTTTTAAAAGCTAAGTATTTTTTTTTTCAAAATCCTTTTAGAGCTTAAATTTAGCTAAATTTTTTTTTTTTAAAAAACTTAAGATTAACTAAGATGTTCGAAAAAGCTAAAACATTTTCAAAGCTTAAAAGATTTTTGTAAAAGCTAAGTACTTGATAAATTTTTGGCAAACTAAGGTGTTTAAAGCTATAAACTAAGTTTCAAAAACTATGTTTTTGAAAACTGCTTGTACCTTTCAAAGTATTTGGAAAACTAATTATACCTTTCCTCCCTTAATTGTTTTTGATATATGGCAAAGAGAGAGAGAATAGTCAAAAGTCAAGGGGGAGAAATAAATTAAGGGGGAGCTAAAATTAAATTTAGTATGAAAATGCTATGTTTCTCCTATGTTATTTAGTGTGAAAAATGCTATAGCTTTTCTATGTTTTCTCTTTAAAACTACTATATATTTACTTAACTTTTGAACCCAATTGCCATAATCATAAAGGGAGAGATTGTTGGTGCAAGTAGCACCAGATGATCAAACCTGTGTTTTGATAATGACAAAGGATTCAAAAGATAAGATGTCTTGCTATCTAATAAGTTTGAATGAGCTTGCAGGAAACGTCCTAAGTGTTCTTACGCAAAAGTCAAACCCCAGGGGGAGGTAACCTAAGGTTATAAAAAATCCTAGGGGGAGATAATCCTAAGTCCTATAGGGTAGTAACCCTAGGTGGAAAGTCTTGGCGAGTCGAGTGCTTTGGGCGAAATCCTAAAGTCGGGGACTCTAGGTGAAAATCCTGGTGGTTGCGAACCAGGTGTAAGACTAGACGGGTCGAGGATCGAACGTCCAGCAAAAATGTCCTGAAGACTCAGACACTGACCAAAAGTCTAGTCGGTCTAGAAGATCAGTTTGGCAAACTCCTGAGAAGAGCTGGTGAGGACGCGTTCCCCGAAGAGGGAACAGTAGGCGTCGATTTGACCTAAAGTTTCAATGAAACTCAAAATTAAAACTGGACAGTCCAGAGACTGTCAAAATAATTTATTATTTATATTTTATTGTGCTAACTTTATTTTGCAGGATATGTGAGGTATTTTGGACTAACGTATCTTGTAGGGAGTGAAAGCGACTTAAAAGGCTAGGATGAACAGTGTCCGAGGTGCCTCCGGGGCTGTTGGAGGCGCCTCGGGTGCCTTAGTCGAAGTCTCCATGCAGCAAGGTGCGAAGGCACCTTCAGGGCACTTGAAGGTGGCTTGGATGTTGGATGGAAGGTGCCTTCCATGGAGCTTGAAGGTACCTTCGGATGGATAAACAGCGCAGGACATGAAAGCTATCGTCTCTGACGCGGAAGGGATAAGAATCCTTGCCGGAGGTGCCTTCCATGGTGGCTGAAGGTGCCTTCAGCAGGCTATTTAAGGCAGTCTTGAGTAGGTGCTGAATAACACTTGATCTTCGCAATCTTTCTACTATGAAATCCTTGAAAAATCTTGAGAAATATTTTTGAAAACTTACTTTGAAAACTAATGCTTTGAAAACTATTTTGAAAAATATATTTGAACTATTATTTTGATTTATATCAACTCTTAAGGCACAAAGATAGTTTTCCTTATGGTTTATAAGGAATTCTAAAGATGTGTCAAGTTGCGGAGGACTTCTGATTAAAAGATCAAACATATTTTTAAAAATAATTTCATTTTTTATAAATCTATTAAAACTCCTTTCAAAAATCTAAAAAATTATTTTTAAAATTATGGTTTGAAAAAATTTAAAGCATTTTGAAAACACTTAGAATCTTTCAAAAATATTTGTAAAAACATTTGTAAAACTTATTATTGGTGCAAAACCTAATGAACCCTTTGGTAAGTTATTTTTGATGTATGTCAAAGTAGGAGAGTGAACTTTAAATTAGACAAACTAGTATCTCCCAAATTGGCACAAAACCCTTAAGACCTAAGCCTAACTTAAGATTATTGTCAAACATAAAGAAGGGAGAGATTGTGTAGGGAGCACTAAATAATAGCAATCAACCTGTAGGGTTTTGATGTTTGACAATATAATAAGGTATGGTCAAATTGACCAAGGGTTGATTCAAACATGACTTGATATTTGGAGGTGAGTGAAGTCTATTCAAGTCAAAGTTGACCAGATGACTAGTAAGGAGAAGTCTAGTTAAGACCAAATGACTAGCAGAGGAAGCCCAAACTGAAGGTTAGGCAAGGGAAGCCCCAGTGAGTGAAGCTAGATCTTGGTGAGTGAAGCCAGGAGATGAAAGTCCTAATGAATGAAGTTAGACTCGGGTGAGTTAAGTCAGAAGGTGAAAGTTCTAGTGAGTGAAGCTAGGCCCTAGTGACTAAAGCTAGACAGTAAAAGTCTTGGTGAGTGAAGTCAAGTGGTGAAAGTCTTAGTGAATGAAGCTAGGTAGTGGAGATCCTAAGGAGTAAGCCTTAGGTGGTTAAGTCTTGGATACATTCCAATCATGAAGCCTAGTAGGTCAGGTAGACATACAAGAGTGTGGCTTGATAATAAGAGATTGACCCTTAGGTGGTAGACTTGGAGAAGGGACCTTCAACTAAAAAATAAGCCTAGTAAGTCAGGCAAACTTATAGGAGTGTTGCTTGATCCTTAAGGATTGACCCTTAGGTGGTAGACTTGGAGGAGGGATATTCAAGTAAAAGGTAAGTCTAGTAGGTCAGGAAGAATTTTAAGATTAAGGCTTAGGTTACTTGTTTATTGTTGTATGATTTTTTTTTGTAGGAACCTAGAGTTGGAAGAAAAATAGTGAATAGAAAAATACAAATGGGTGAACTAGACTTGACTTGGGTCAAACTAGACCCAAACTAGTTCCACAGATTGAATCAGTGGCTCAGTAGACTGACTGAGTTTGGTCTAGATTGTTGAGTTGTTAGAAATGTTGACATGGAAGATAATGTGGCAAAAGATCTGGTTCATCTTTATAATTTGGATGAACATAAGGAAAAACCAGATGATATGGATAGAGATAAGGCTCGATTCAGTTATGACTTTATTGAGATAAAAGTTGATTCATATAAGGATCTAATTCAACTCTATAAAAGGAGACAAAAGCTCTATGTTCAACATCATGTTTTCTACTACTACTTATATACTTTGTCCTCGAAGAAAAGTGACAAGGCTTTACTTGTGCAATCAGGGAAGGGCTAGGAGGAGTGTGTAGTACACACTCCAACTTCTGGACTGACCAACGATAACCTATTTTCTTTGCTTGTATTTACCTTATTATATGCTTATATTTAATTTTCATTTGTGTTTACATACACAATATAAGACAAGTCTCTTTGCCTTTGAAAAATTCTAGAAATGAGACCCCTAGTGTATGGTCACTTGTCGTGATTAGGCCATGGACATACTGACCTTAGGGGTCAGGAACCAAGTAAATTTGCGAGTTATTTTTGATATGTTATTTTATATTTTCGCTATCCACTAACTCTGATAGAAAGATGAATGAATGACAAAATTGAGAAAAGAAATGAGTGGTTGATATTCATCCCCTCTATCAATGCACACCGATCCTACACTTACTGCCTCAGAAATCCATAGTACCTAAAATGGATCAAATCGAACCTGTCTAGGCCCATCAATGGATTTTGGTTGAAACCCACTAATCGACCTAGAGGCTTCATATTGCAACTATTTTAGGTCTTATGAATTTTTGAGGTTGCAAGGAGTCCAACGGTGTCTTCCATTGCATATTTCAATTTCTCTAGAGGTGTTAAAATTTTATTGGAAAAATCAACTAAAGCATAAACTCATTCATATCAGGCCCACAAGGGTTAGGGTTTAGATAATTCTTTTGATAATATTTCAACACCTCTAGAGAAGATAAAATATGTAATGGATGACACAGTTAAATTCCTTGCAGCATTAGAAATTCATAGGACCTAAAATTGCTCTAATCGAACCTATCTAGATCCATCAGTAGATTTAATTTAGTCAATATCTACTAATTAACCTAGAGACTATTAGTACCCTGGGATAGTTTTTATGTGGTCAATCAAGCTTAGCTTGGTCCTGTTGTATTTGATTCTTGTGTCTAAGTGTACAGGAGCTTAGAAACATAAGAAGTCGAGCGGAAGACATAGCTAACGAGAAGGATGGCATGGGAAGGGAGTTGATGGATTTGGCACATCTGAAGGACGAGATACTGTGGAAGAGTACACCAGTGGATGAGAAGGACATGTGCAACGGTCCGAGGGACGAGAAGCCGTGGAGGAAGGCTGCTCGAGAAGAAGGTTGGAGTTGGATTCAGATGAGCTCAACTCTAGTTAGCCATGGATTTACCCTTGTGAAGAGATCAGCCACTAAGGAGCTGATCTACCACTTGGAAGGCACCTTCCATGGATGGAAGGTGCCTTCGATGAACAGTGCGAAGGAGCCTTCCAGTAGCCGTTAGCCGTAGATAGAGTTTTATCCTCAATGGATAAAACTTAGCTTATGGAAGGCACCTTGGACCATCTTAAAGGCGCCTTCAAGCTGCGGATAGAGTTTTTAAGGGCTATAAAAAGACCCTTGGAGTTAGGAAATATTCAACAACTTGAATAACAAGTATTGTACACTTTCATAGTCTTTTTTTTTAGCTGTCAACTCCTGTAAGAGGCTTCTCCGCTTGCAATAAAAGAGAATTCTAGTGGAGCTTTCTGTTGGATCGAGAAGCGCTAGAGGGGGGGGGGGGTGAATAGCGCTCGTGGCTATTTCGTTCGTTTCATAATCGTAAAAGCAGTGGAGTAAATAAACGCAGCGGAATAAAAAAAAACACACAAACACAAGGGATTTACTTCGTTTGGAGCTTGTAGTGACTCCTACTCGAAAGCCCGCGATCCTTGATCGCTTTCCGTGGGAAACAACTATAAGCATGAAATTATTACAAGCTAAATACAATTTAAAACAGTAATTAAAAATACCAACGACACTTAGGAAATATCAGATTTGAAGCTCCGGGTCGTCGGGAAGTATTCGCAGCACTTCTGGGTCGTCTCGTTGACAGCACGTTAAAGAAAGGTTGCTTAGAGGAAGTTGTGTCGAGTTGCTGGTCGAGTGCTGCTTTTATACAGTGCTCAAGGCACCTTGAAATCCATCCAAGGCACCTCCAGGATGGCCGAGTCACCCACGTGGATCAAGCCTGAACTGGTCGTGACTTATCCCTTCAAGGCGCCTTCTGTGCTCTCCAAGGCGCCTTCATCCACCAGTCCAAGGCGCCTTGAGCTTCCTTCAAGGCGCCTCCAAGCTTGCTTCGTAGCTAGCTCAGCTTTACATCCGAGGCGCCTCCAAGCCCCATGGAGGCGCCTCGGACACTGTTCATCCGAGGCTAAGTTGTGCTCCTTTGGTCCTACAAAAAGTGTTAGTCCCAAACACATACCCTGCAAAACCAAGTTAGCACAAAACAACAATATAGATATGATAATAGAATATGATGACAGTCTTCGGACTGTCCGGGTCTGACTTCAGATTTCCAACCGGAAACCCTAGGTCGACCCGACGCCTACTGTTCCCTCTGCGGGGAACGCGTCCTCACATACTCCACTCAGGAGATTTACGTGTTGCCAGTAAGATCCTCCAGATCGACTGGACTTTTGCTCAGCGTTCGAAGCTACCGGACTTTCTGCTGGACTTCCGCTTTCCGGCTGGTCCAGTCTTTCACCTGGTTCGCGACACCAGGACTTTCCACTTAGGGTTACCCCCCTAGGACTTTTGCCTAAGCTCTCGACCCGCATAGGGTTACCACCCCCTATGACCTAGGGTTACCACCCCCTAGGGTTTTCACCTTGCCTAACCACAGTTAAGGCTTTTGCCTAAGTACACTTAGGACTTTCCTGCAATCTCTTTCAGACTGTTAGATCACCACACACCTTAACTTTGAATCCTTTTCCATTATCAAAACTCAAGTTTGATCGTCGGATGCTTCCCGCACCAACAATCTCCCCCTTTTTGATTATGGCAACTGAAATTCAAAGTTAAGTAAAACAAATGCATAAATATATTTAAAAGGTTTAAGTGAGCAAGCTTAAGTATATAAATTTCAAATACAAGCATAACTTAAGCTAACACTTAATCTTTGTGAAGCTCCCCCTTAATACATGGCTTTCTTTTTGAATTAGACTTTCTTTTACTTTTGAATTTTCCTACTCTCCCCCTTTGCCATTTATCAAAAATAAGCCAGTTTAAAACAAGTTTTAACAGATTAGGCTTTGAAAGAAGGGAAAAAATGCTTGTGTAACACTTAGCTTATAATTAAATTTTACTTAAAAAACTGTTAGCTAAGGGAGAAAGATGACTTAAAAGGAATGTTTTTCACCTAAGTTTAAAAGTCTAATATATGGTTGACTTCTTTTGAAACTTAGTTGTTTTTTGAAAGATACTTAGCTAAATTTTGAAAATTTGTTAGAAGAAAAACTTAGCTAGATTTTAAAGAATTTTCGGAGTTAAATAATTTTTGGGAAAACAATTTTGAAGGCTCTTTTTACTTAGCAGAAATCTTTTGAAAGCAATGAGTTAAATTTTGCAAAAATATGCATTTTAATACTTTTAGCTAAGTAAAGAATGAATCTGAGAGGTAACTTAGAAAAATATTTTAGCAAAAATTTATAAAGTTAGATTTCAAGGTTGGCTAAGTTTGACAAAGTTTGAAGGTTGCTATATGAATCACTTAGCTAAGCCTTTTACAAACATTGAATTTTGAAAATATAGCTTAAGTTTAAAGTGGTACTTAGCTTAATTTAAAAAAAACTTAATTTTTGAAAAAGTAGGAGTAAGAACTTGTTAAATTTTAGGACGAAGAGGGAGTAACTAAATATTTAATTTATTCAAATTACTTGGTTCTTAAGTCCAAGCATGAGTCAAGTTAAATAGATTTTAAGTTATCAAAAATGTTTTGATTAGGTATCAGAGCCCTAAAGTACAAGCATGCTCAATCTTAAAAATCTTTATTTCCTTCACCAACTGTCTAACCTTTAGCTACTTGCTAATTGCCTAGAGGGCAGCAGCTTTCACTCGGTTAGTCAAGTTAAGTAATTTGGTCCAGTTAGATTTGACTGAGGCTGGATGACTTAAACTGATTACTGTCAATAAAGTATTTAACGACCAGACTCATAATGATGCACAAATATAAGCATATTGGAGTCCAGGTTGTACCCTATGCATCTCACGCCATTCTATGTTTTTCAAACACAAACAAGGTATACCTTGTTGGATCTTTCGGGCCGTGAAAACCGCTTTTTCGCTTCGCGGAAACCCCGAAACCCCGCCACAGGATTCGTGCGAAGAATAAAACTTTCGAAAAACTACGAGTACGAGTTTACCAACCTATAGATCTACACTAGAACTATATGTTAAAGAGTTTTACCCTCGTTGCGTGCCCTTTGCGAGTCCCGCTTGTCCAAGGAGATGCCGAATCTCAAGTTGTCAAGGTAGACAACTCTCTATGCGTATCCACACGAACTAATTAGGTGGAGAAGACCAAACAATAGGTGTGCTAGCACCTAGGTGGTTCGGCCAAGGAGAAGAGGGAGAGGAGAAGGAGAGCTTGGGGAAGAAGATAAGAGTTGAATTCACATGAATGAAAAAATCAATCTCCTTCACTATGAAAAGTGGCCGGCCACAATGGGAAGTGTAACCCCCATTCTCATTTAATGTGGCCATTAAAGAGATTTGTAACCTCCATGAGGTGGCACACACATGTGCTAAACATGATGATGTGGCACATCATCATTGGCCACTTAATGCCAAGTCACAAATGATGTGGCATAAAGTCAAGTCAAACTTGACTCTTCCTCTTCCTCTCAAGTCAATTCAAACTTGACTTAATCTCTCTCATGGTTGATCTAATCCAACCATTTAATTCAAGCTAATTTAATATAATGAATCTAATTCATTTAATTAAATTGATTCAATGAGTCATAATCTAAATTAGACTCATTGAACACATGAATCAACTTGAGTCCAACTCAATTAGCCCAATTAGGATTACACTTAATCCAATTTGATTCATCACATGAATCTAATCCTCTTGGTTCATCATATGAACCTAATCTCCATCTAATTGTCCTTAGTGTGTGACCCTATAGGTTCTTGTAACGTTGGCAATGCCCCTAAACCCATTTAGGAGCATAAGTAATGAGCGGTATCTAGCAACACATCATTACTACCCAAGTTACAAGAATGTTGAGATCCAACATCACCTTGTGACTACTAATTGTGACTCACAATATATGACAAGTGCCCTTCTATCCTAGACATCTAGATTGATCAATGTGAGGCATAGACCGTGTCATCCTCTAACCAATCTAAATCTTGAACTCCAAGTAGACTCACTAAATCAAATGAGCTCAATATCTCATATTGAGTCATTTGGGCATGGCCATGCACTTCGTGGTCTTACTCTATCAAGAATATCGATGTCTCTCCCGTCATATAAGAGAGATAGATCCCATCTACATCACTCACATCCCTCTGCATAATTCGTTACATACCCAGTAATCGCCTTTATAGTCCACCCAGTTACGGGTGACGTTTGACAAAACCAAAGTACATAACTCCTTATGTAGGGATCCATGGTGACTTCAGGTCCAAAGACTAGTAGTCATACTAATAGCCACATGAGAAAGTATATGACACTCATATAACGATCCATGATACTTTCTCATGGCGGGTCATTTAGTATACATTCTCCAATTCATACCCATGTGTCAACTTGATATCTCTATATCCATGACTTGTGAGATCAAGTCATCGAGTTGACCTACATGCTAGTCTTATTGCATTATCATTGTCCCTGAATGTTAATACTCGACTAGGAATGATCAAGAGTAGTGTTCCCTATATCATCTCACTATCGATTCAACCAATCAATTGATATAGGTAAGAACCTTCTACTCAAGGATGCTATTATACTTAGTTTATTTGGCACCAATACAAGTAAGTATAATAACAAAAAACAAATGCCTTTATTTATATAAGAATATGATACAACAAGTCCATAATACAATCATCAAATGATTGGCTCTAGGACTCTAACTAACAATCTCCCACTAGCACTAGTGCCAATCAGTGTAGGCTCTAAGCCCCAATGACCTAGTGTGACCATCATGCTTCCTCTGTGCCAAAGCCTTGGTCAAGGGATCTGCGATGTTAGCCTCTGTAGGTACTCTGCAAATCTTCACATCTCCTCTCTCGATAATCTCTCGAATGAGATGGAAGCGCCGTAGTATGTGTTTGGTCCGCTGGTGTGAGCGGGGTTCCTTAGCCTGTGCTATAGCTCCATTGTTGTCACAATAGAGTTCAATAGGGTCAGCAATACTAGGAACCACCCCAAGTTCAGTGATGAACTTGCGGATCCAAACTGCCTCCTTTGCTGCCTCTGATGCAGCAATGTACTCAGCCTCTGTCGTAGAATCAGCGACTGTGTCCTGCTTTGAACTCTTCCAGCTCACAGCACCACCATTAATGCAAAACACAAACCCTGACTGCAATCGATAATCATCCTAGTCGGTCTGGAAGCTAGCATCACTGTAACCCTTTACAGCTAGCTCGTCATTGCCTCCATATATCAAGAAATATTCTTTAGTCCTTGTTAAGTACTTAAGAATATTCTTGACCGCTATCCAGTGACTTTCACCTAGATCTGACTGGTATCTGCTCGACATGCTCAAAGCATACGAGACATCAGAACGAGTATATAGCATGGCGTACATGATAGATCCTATGGCTGAGGCATAAGAGATCTGATCCATGCGGTCTCTCTCCTCTCTAGAAGAGGGACCTTGAGTCTTCGAAAGACTCACGCCATGTGACATCGACAGAAATCCCTTCTTGGAGTTCTGCATGGCAAACCGAAGGAGTACCTTGTCAATGTATGTACTCTGACTTAGGCCAAGAAATCTCTTAGATCTATCTCTATAGATCTGTATGCCTAAAATGCGAGATGCTTCACCTAAGTCCTTCATTGAGAAGCAACTCCCTAGCCAGGTCTTGACAGACTGAAGCAAAGGGATGTCCTTCCCAATGAGTAGTATGGCATCCACATACAATATGAGGAAGACAACTATATCCCCTACAACCTTCCTGTAGACACAAGGTTCATCTTCATTCTTGATGAAACCAAACTGTTTGATTGCATCATCGAATCTAAGATTCCAGCTCCGAGAAGCTTACTTTAATCCATAAATAGACCTATGCAACTTGCATACTCTGCTAGTATGCTATGGATCTACAAAACCCTCAGGTTGTGTCATGTACACATCCTCGAGTAGGTTCCATTCATAAACGCGATTTTGTCATCCATCTGCCATATCTCATAGTCATGGTATGCTGCAATAGCAAGCATGATCCGAATGGATTTAAACATCGCTATTGGAGAAAAAGTTTCATCATAGTCAATACCATGAATCTGCTTGAAACCTTTAGCTACCAAGCGACCCTTATAGATAAGTCCATCCATGTCAGTCTTTCTCTTAAAGACCCACTTACATCCTATGGGTTTTACCCCTTCAGGTGGATCAACCAAAGTCCATACTTGGTTGGTGTACATGGATTTCATTTCGGATCTCATGGCCTCTAGCCATTTCTCGGAATCTGGTCTCATCACAGCTTCCTGATAGGTGGTAGGCTCATCCTCTATGAGCACAACATCATCATGATCAGACAAAAGAAATGAGTATCTCTCAGGCTGACAACGTACCCTATTAGACCTGCGAAGAGGTATGTCTACTTGAACTGGTTGTTGTTCCTCAATTCCTTGTGGAACAACATCATCCACAACATTTTGTGGTTCCAGTTCAACTTCCATCTAGGCTTCAGTGCTATGGTCCGCATCTTGAACTTCTTCAAGATCGAACGTACTCCCACTAGTCTTTCTAGAAACAAAGTCCATTTCTAGAAAGACCCTAGTCTTTGCCACAACTACCTTGTGCTGACCGAGAACGTAGAAGTAATATCCCTTAGATTCCTTGGGATATCCAATGAAATAGCACTTGTCGGATTTGGGTCCCAATTTATCCGAGACTTGACGTCGTACGTAAGCCTCACAACCCCAAATCCTCATAAAAGACACCTGGGCATCTCTCCCAGTCCATATCCTATATGGTGTCTTTATCACGGCCTTGGATGGAACTCGGTTGAATATAAAAGCTGCCGTGTCTAAAGCATAGCCCCAAAGGAATGTTGGAAGATCTGTGTGACTCATCATAGACCGTACCATATCGAATAAGGTACGATTCTGACTTTCGGATACACCATTCCACTGTGGTGTTCCAGGAGGAGTGAGTTGGGATAGAATCCCACACTCAGCTAGATAGTCACGAAACTCATGGCTAAGGTATTCTCCACCTCGATCTGATCGAAGTATCTTAATACTCTTGCCAAGCTAGTTCTGTACTTCATTCTTGAATTCTTTGAACTTGTCAAAGGATTCAAATTTATGTGTCATCAAGTACACATTGTTAGAGTGTATACTGAAAGCCTAAGCTTTTGTAAACATTTATTTTGAATAAAGAATCACATTTGGTCAAATTGTCTACATTTAGTTGTAGTTGTTCAATTAATTTATATTGTAGATAACATAGTATGTGGTGCCACATACAGAAGAGGATGTTATCAGTACCTTATAAATTATAAACAGTAGCTCACGACCAAAATGGAAAGGAACAAACCATTGGAAGGTCGTAGTGTAATTAGGAATTAGTTTATCTTAACTATATAATTACACTAATATACTTAGAGTGTATTGAGTAGGACCATTTGAGATTGTTTCTTTTATACTGACTTTATAAAGGAACAAATACCTCAGTTATTATGGAAGTGTGTGCTCTTAATCCCAATATAATAACAAACACATATATTTGATATTTATTTCTTTAATTTATCAATGGGTGAGATTTAGTTCAATGAATCAATAAGCCCGATAAGTTGGGAAATGATATCACTTATAGTGTGTGTTGTTGATTATAGAAGGAAACTGTGTCCTAGTAATCTAGGTTGACAATGTCCCCAAGATGAGCTCATAAAGATTGTCATGTTAAACCCTGCAGGTGGACTTAGTCCGACATGACGATAAGGTTGAGTGGTACTATTCTTGGATTAAGATATTAATTAAATGAGTTGTCAGTAACTCACTTAATTAGTGGACATTCAACATCTTAAACACAGGGAGACTAACACACTCATAATAAGAAGGAGCCCAAAAATGTAATTTGGGATTGGTGCGGTAGTTCAATAATAGTTCTCTAGTGGAATGAATTATTATTGATAAAATTAAGTTGTGTGTTCGGGGCAAACACAAGATGCTTAATTTTATCGGGAGACCAAAACCAATTCCTCCTCTCGGTCCCTATCGTAGCCTCTTATTTATAGAGTACTATACCCACCTATACCCACCTTCATAACCATGATAAGGGGGCCGGCCAAGCTAGCTTGTGGTTCAAGCTAGGGCCGGCCAAGCCTTGGTTCATGAGTTGAACCCAAGCTTAGGTGGCCGGCCTCCATTAAATTTAAAAGAATTTTAATTTTAGATTTTTCTTATGTGAAAGATATAATTTATTGAAGAGAATTAAAATTAAAATATCTCTTTTACAAAAGATTAAGAAAAGAGATTAGATCTCTTTCCTTATTTGTAGATAGGAAAGATATTTTATTTTTTCTCTTTGAAAATTATTCACATGTTGAAAAATTAAAATTATAGAAATTTCTTTTTATCAACCATGAAGGGATTTTAAAAGGAAATTTTATTTTTTAAAATTTATGAAGGTAAATAAGGAATTTTTAATTGTTGATTAAAATTGACTTGTTTGCTCTCCATGAGGTGGCCGGCCACATACAATTAATTAGGAAATTTTATTTATTTTTTCTTAATTAATTATTGTCAAGGAAAGTTAAGGAAATTTTATTGAAATTAAATTTCCTTATTTTTCAAAGCCAAGGAATATAAAAGAAGGGGTTGGGGTGCCTTCATGACACATAACTTTTATTATTCTCTCCCTCTTTTCCTTGGTGTTGTGGCCGACCATCTTCTCTCCATCTCTTCCTCTTTGTGGTGGCCGAAACCCTCTCTTGCTTGAAGCTCTTGTGGTGGCCGGATACTACTTGGAGAAGAAGAAGAAGAAGGAGAGAAAGCTTGCATCCCTTGGAGCTTGGTTGATATTTTTTCTTCATCCTTGGTGAAGCTTTTGATTTGGCCGAACCTAGCAAAGAGGAGAAGAAGGTGCTTTGGTGGTTTCTCATCTTGGAAGATCGTTGCCCACACAACGTCCAAGGTTAGAAGAGGAATACGGTAGAAGATCAAGAGGTTTTTCTAAAAGGTATAACTAGTATTTTTCCTTTCCGCATCATACTAGTTATTTTTGGAAATAATACCAAATACAAGAGGCATGCGATTCTAGTATTTCGAATTTATTTTCGATGTTGTGTTCTTTGTTATTTTTTCTTTTCCTTGTGATTTGATTGTTCCTTTCGGTTAACCTAAAGTTATTTTAGGAAATTAAATATTAGCTTTCCTTAAAAGATTTTGTCTAGTCGATGGTGGTTGCTCCCATATCCAAGAAGGCCATGTGCCTCGCCACGTCAGTACTGGGAACCAATTATGGAAATTAATATTTAATGGAATTAATAACTTAGGTGATTTGGATCGAACGTGTTAAGTTCCGCAGGAGATCCAAGTCAAAACCTAAAAGAACAAATAGATTAAACTTTGGATCAAACGTGTTAAGTTCCGCAGGCGATCCAAGTTTAATTTAAAAGAACACATGGTAGCTAGGAAAAGGTTCAGACCTTTGTACAAAATTTTTGTACAGTGGAACCATTAGGTTTTCCGAGTAGCAACCAACACACATAACCATATCTATTGAAGTCATCAGTAAATGTGATGAAGTACCTATAACCGCCTCTAGTAGCGACATTGAAAGGGCCACATACATCACTATGTATAAGTCCTAACAAATCAGTCGTTCTTTCACTGTGCCCACTAAAGGGAGTCTTGGTCATCTTGCCTAGTAGGCATGACTCGCACGTCTCATAAGATTCAAAATAAAATGAGTCCAGCAAACCATCCTTATGGAGTTGGGATAAGCGCTTGTCATTTATATGACCTAAGCGACAGTGCCAGAGATAGGTTTGGTTCAGGTCATTTGACTTGAACCTCTTGGTATTTATGTTATAGATAGGGCTTTCAAGGGTCTAGAATGTAGAGTCCGTTCATCAGAGGTGCACTACAATAGAACATATCTTTTAAATAAACAGAACAACATTTGTCCTTTATAATAAAAGAGAAACCTTTCTTGTCCAAACAAGAAACTGAAATTATGTTCTTAGTTAAAGCAGGCACATAACAACATTCATCTAATTCTAATACAAGCCCATAGGGAAGAGATAGATGATAAGTTCTTACAGCAACAGCAGCAACCCGTGCTCCATTGCCTACTCGTAGGTCTATCTCGCCCTTCGTTAATGCTCTGCTATTTCTCAGCGCTTGTACATTAGTACAAATGTGAGAAGCACATCCGGTATCTAATACCCACGATGAAGAAATAGAGAGGTTGACTTCTATAACATTTATACCTGAAGTAGAAATCTTATTTCTCTTCTTCTTAAGATCTTCCAGGTATCCTATGCAGTTCCTCTTCCAGTGCCCTGCTTGTCCTTGATATAGTTGAAGAAGATGTTCAACCATATCATAAGCTCCCATTAACTCGTGTTGCTTCTGAAGCTCAGGGTTCATGGTCGCGAGCATAAGACAGGATAGATCTAATGCGTCATCTTGATGCTTCTTGTAAGCATCTCGGTCAGCTCGCGTGGCAGTGGCAGGAGGATCCTCTGGAATGGGCTGCTCCAGAACGTACAGTTTACGTTCTTGGGTGAGAACTATTCTCAGGTTCCTGTACCAGTCCAAGAAATTTGCTCCGTTGAGCTTGTCCTTCTCAAGGACAGAACGCAGGGAGAAAGAGTTCGTATTCGATGTCATGGTAATCTACAACAGAAATTAAAGCAGAAAGTAAATATCATATTCCTTTTATTATTTAATTAGGCCTTTAACTAAATGATGCTCCCACTGAATTATATAATTTTTGTAGAATCAAGTGAGTGATGTGGCCAAACCACACTTACTAGATTCTAACCAACTAGCTATAATTCGTGTGGGACAAATCGCCCAAGACTTAGTATGATCGGTAGGTAACAATTTACCAATTACATCTCTATGCAACTCTTGTTTATAGGATCATTATCCGTAGTTATATTAAAACTTGAGTTAGCTTTGTCTAATACGCCCAAGAATTAATATAAATGTGATTATGTCCTATATTCCAACCGTTGGAAATATGCCTATAGTTTTACTCGATCCAACCGAGTTAACTAGTTACTCAATCTAATTGAGTTGTACTCACCCATGCGTTGATAGGCGGGACCAAGATTGTCCCTCCGTACCCTACCAAGATTATATGTGTTGCTCTGCTTTGGAAGATTCAACAGCATATGTGATCGAGGTAGTGATAGGTATCACGGCATGGTAGACATTTTAGAGTTGACGCGATTTAGATCTAATCTAACCGACGATGTGTATCATATACTCAATTTTGATCTAATCTAATCGTAGAGGAGGTGCATCATGTGCGCGACTTAGATCTAATCTAATAGTCGAGATGTATCATATATGCGATTGATCGAATCAAATCGAATCGCTAAGGCGCTAATTAACTACTTTACTAGCATGCATCAAATACACACACACAAGCAATTAATTATACTATTTGTGATTAGTCATGGCCCTACTACGATCTTCTCAAGCCAATGCGAAGATCGGATGGTCAACCTAAGGTCAACAGCTTCTCAAGCTCCTCCCTTTTGTTAGGATCAGTTGAGCTAGAGGGGGGGGGGTGAATGACTCACTTCATTTTCTTGATCAACTTGATTTTGCGCAGCGGAAACTCGAAGGCAATGCTAACTCGGATATTTACTTGGTATCCACCTCCCCAAGGAGGTGACTAGTCCAAGGATCCACACCACTCACACTCTTTCACTATCAAAAACCCTCCTTCTCGGAATCACACCGAAGGTGGAGAAACCTTACACAGTTACAACTCTCCCTCTCCAAAGTAAAGGATCACACTCACCACAATGAAGAAGAAAAGAAATATTACAGACTTTAGAAAGGCTTCTTCTTCGCTGCGTGAGATTTGAGAAAGTAGCGAGAGGGAGATTGTGAACTTGAGCACCTTTTGAAGATCTTGAGCACTTGAGAGAGTTGAGACCTTGGAGAGAAATGGAATAGTATCTCTTTTGTTTTCTTGTCTCTTTTCTTTTTCTTCCATGCCTTTAAACGTTGAGAAAACTAGCCGTTTCTCACTTAGCCGTCGCCGTGAATCGATCGGAGTCATATTTGGATCGATTCATAAGTATCCGTTGGAAACCATCGCGTCACGATCAACGACTTAGCATCACTTGAGTTTGAATCGATCGGTGCAAATCTTGAATCGATTCAGACCACTGCTCGTGAAATCGCAGCTCTGTGGATCGATCGCTCGATCGATTGAGTAACCTCAATCGATCGACTGATCGATCTAAGGGAAAACTGTGCTTCGCACAGAGGCTTCCTGGATCGATCGCTCGATCGATTGGATTGCCCCAATCGATCGGCTGATCGATCCAGAAGCATTCTGTGCTTCGCACAGAAGCTTCCTGGATCGATCGCTCGATTGATTGGATTGCCCCAATCGATCGGCTGATCGATCCAGAAGCATTCTGTGCTTCGCACAAAAGCTTCCTGGATCAATCGCTCGATCGATTGGATTTCCCCCAATCGATCGGCTGATCGATCCAAAAGCACTCTGTGCTTCGCGCAGAACCTTCCAATTGATCGGCTGATCGATTGGCTTCCTTCCAATCGATCGACTGATCGATCCAGAGGCATTCTGCCTCACAACCGTGTTTAAATCAATTTTCCATTCGATTTCTGATACGTGAGGGATCATGCATCCAGCTTTATGACCTGCAGGAACTTCTTTTGCCAAGAATCCGGTTCTCGACCTTCTTGGACTTCTCTTGCCTTGCATCCGGTCTTCTAACCTGCAAGGATTCTTTTGCCAAGAATTCGGTCCTCGACTTTCTTGGACTTCTCTTGCCTTGCATCCGGTCTTCCAACTTGCAAGAACTTCTCCTGGAAACTCACACTGTATGTTAGATCCAACGTATTAACCTAAACTTAAATAGTTGTCAACACATTGAAACTTCCAGGGCATGATTGCACCAACAATCTCCCCCTTTTTGATGTTTGACAATCTATTTAAGTTTAGGCCAATTTCCAATATACTATAATAGTACAATTGATAAATAATGATTGCAACAACATTGAAAATCATAAGCAGTAAGTATGAGCATTAAGTATGAGCATACACAGTAAGCTTGAGTTTCAATTTAAATTTTATTTAGCATGAACTTCAACATATATCTCCCCCTTTGGCAAATATCAAAAAAATAGAACTCCCCCTCAAAATGTGTACTAAGCAAACACAATAAACCCAAGGATTACTCCCCCTAAACCACACAGATATCAACAAAATATAACCACGTGAATTGGAGAAACAAAAGAAAAGGTAGAACAAGTAGCATATCATACATCCAAAAATAAAATAGAGTTCACATAAGGACTCCATAACAACCATCCATAAGACATACAATAACAGATCATAAAGAGACATAAAACTCGATAAGATCATCACCCGAAGGAGGGGGATCAGCAGTAGTAGGAGGAGGAGCCGAAGTAGTAGCTGGAGCATGAACCGCCGCAGAGTCAGCACCAGCAGCATCCTCAGCTTGGGGAACGAGAGCTGTGGATGGAGCAGATTGAGACGGATTACCCGTCACCCAGGAGCTCACCAAATCCACTAATGTATCCATAGTCACTTGCATCGAAGTCTGTCGATGGACCATGGTCTCCATCATGGAACGCAGGTCGGCTACCTCCATGGTCAGCTCCTCCAGGCGAGTGTCGATAGTCTCCTCAAATGTCGGAGAAGCTGGCTCGGGGATATCCTCCTCAGCATCATCCGCCGCAGGAACCAATGCCTGTGCATCCCCCCTGCGGCGAGCCCTGGGTCCCTCACCAAAATCACGTCCATCGCGCCATCGAACTCCCGCTGGACCACCAACTAAGCCCGTCTTCGTGAAGGAGCAGGAAGAAATCTGAGAATAAGCCACAGTCATGTGCTCCAGCCGTCCCCGGGAGACATCTATCTTCTGGGACTCCAGCCAATCCGTGATAAGATGCCCGAAAGGCATATGGATCATTTTCTGCACGGGCTGGGTAAAATGAATGATGCAATGAAAGATGTTCAGAGCGATGTTGATGTCAAGGGAATGATGAATGGCATAGAGGGCAAACATGTGAGGTGGTCACAGAGCGACTAAGGCACGAGAAACAATGGGGAAAAGGCAGTTAATGATCACTTTAAACAAAGCGGCGTTCTCAGCCGATAGCTCAAGTGAAGAAAACTTAGTGATATGAGCATTTGGCCCATCCGGACGAGGACGACCAAATAGATACTGATGCATGGATGCAATGCTGATATGCTCAAAAGGTGGAGGCAACTCATCGGGAAGATTTGGATAAAAGACAAAATCATTGGTGGATGGTAGACAGTCAAGAAAAGATTGAAGGATCTCATAGGAGAAGTCCAAGCTCCATTTCGCAACACGAGTGCGATAATTTACACCATCAGAAGTGAGCAAATTATTATAAAATTCGGAGACAAGACCTACATTGACATCCCTCTCACAGGTTAACAAGGAGTCAAGTTTATAGTGCTTGAACCGGTTATAGGTATCAAAACAAGACGTCCTATAGTATTGCAAATCAACTGATCTATGGGTTATAAGTTTGAAGGTGTTTTTGCTAAAGGCTTGCTGCATTGCAGCATTTGGGAATCTCGGATCAGTAGGAGGTTGAGGACGTGATGGAGGTACGGACGATCCTTCGCCCGATTCACGAACCTTTTGTTTCTTTCTGTGGGATAGGAAATGAAAACAAAAAGAAACACAAGAGATGGTACACGGTTTGGCAGTGCAACAGGAAAAATAGGGAAGGATATGCAAAAATGCAAGGATAGTGCAGATAATGCAATGCATGAGGGATAATGCACAAAGACACACAAGACACATATAGATTAGGTCAAATATAGAAGTAAAAACCCAAAAAAAAATAAGAAGAGAGCAAAGAAATTTACTTAGGGTTAGGGTTTTGAGACCGCATGGTGTGTGAGGATGCGGAGACGAGGAAGAAAGGCTGCCTAGTATGTCGAGAGAGAAGGAGCAAAACCGGAAGAGAAGTGGAAGAGCTCCCCTTCGCCGGAGAAACACGTCGGAGTGAACGAGCGAGGCAGACGAGAGAGTCGCCTGGAAAATCGCCTAGGGCAAGACAGGGCCAAGAGAGAGAAAAGGAAGAGATGAGAGTAAGTGGATCGATTCAGATTTAGGGGTTTAAGATGGGTTTTAAGTTCTCAATCGATCGACCGATCGATTGAGATCAGGTCAATCGATCGGTCGATCGATTCACGAAGCTTCTATGAAAATTTGGAGAGGCGTCTCAATCGATCCAACGATCGATTCAACCGGGATGAATCGATCCATTGATCGATTAAAAAGCCTTCTGTGAAAATCGAAAGGGTGTCCCAATCGATCCATTGATCGATTCAAATGCACTGAATCGATCCGTTGATCGATTAAAAAGCCTTCTGTGAAAATCGAAAGGGCGTCCCAATCGATCCATTGATCGATTCAAATGCATTGAATCGATCCGTTGATCGATCCAGATGCTTTCTGGAAAGTCGAAACTACGTTTCAATCGATCCATTGATCGGTCGAAACGCGCTGAATCGATCCATCGATCGATTCAGACGCTCTCTGTGATGAAAAGCAAGCTGCCCAATCGATTAACTGATCGATTGGGAAGGCTAATATTTCTGCATTTCTGAAAACTTTCAGATCCAAGGATTGGAAATGTACAAATAATTGTACACGCCTCTAAAAATCATGAGATTTTGTGTAGTCACTATATATGTCTCGTATTATCAAGGAAAAATAAAGTTTGACATAAATGGATTCTTCTTAGCGAAAACTTACACAAAATCGAAAGTGTCAAAAACTTTAATACTTTGAGTAAGTATGTATCCAATTGTGCAATGATAACTCCCATTCAACACCAACCTTCAATCAAGGTGTCAAAAAAAAGTTTTATACATACTGTAAATTTGAAATTTCCAATCATAATCGTAGGGCAAAATGCACATGATTTGTGCACCTGCTTTCCCTATGATTGGACAAATGAATGTTTCATATGAAAACCACTTTTCTTGTCCAAAATAATGCATCATAACAAGCATCATGACCAAGATAAATGTCCCTAACCTCTCACCCCATCTAAATCATAGTAAGAGGACAAACCTATGTTCTTGTGAGAGGCAATTTTAAGGTGAATAGAACTTAAATAGTTTTACCTATAAAGTGAGCATGCAGGATGTGATTTAATCAATACAACACATTCCCAATTCCCTTCTAAGAAAGCTAAATTCAACTTCGGGAAGAGGTTTAGTGAAGATATCGGCTAAGTTTGATTTGGATCCAACATAATTTAAGATGATATCACCTCGAGTTACATGATCACGAATAAAATGATGTTTAACCTCTATGTGTTTCGTTCTTGAATGATGAACAGGATTTTTGGTCAAGTTAATTGTACTCACATTATCACAAAGAACTTGAACATTGGTATAAGTAAGTTTATAGTCCTCTAGAGTATGAGTCATCCACAATAATTGTGATACACACTCTCCCATGGCAATATATTCCGCTTCGGTTGTGGATAGAGCTACACAATGTTGTTTTCTACTTGACCAACTTACTAAAGAAGATCCTAGAAATTGACAACTACCACTAGTACTTTTGCGATCTAATTTGCACCCGGCATAATCGGAATCGGTATAACCCACTAGGTCAAAAATTTTGGTTCTAGGATACCAAAGACCAACATTTTGAGTCCCCTTGAGATAACAAAGAATTCGCTTAACGGCACTCAAATGTGGCTCCTTAGCACAAGATTGATACCGTGCACATATACCTACAGCAAAAATTATGTCAGGTCTACTAGCCGTAAGATAGAGAAGACTCCCTATAGCACCACGATACATCTTGGAGTCAACTTCTTTCCCCTCAACGTCTTTATCCAATTTAGTACTAGTGGCCATGGGAGTAGATATTTCCTTTGCATTTTCCATTCCAAATTTCTTAAATAGCTCTTTAACATATTTAGATTGATGAATGTAAATGCCTTCTCTTGTTTGCTTAATTTGTAACCCTAGGAAAAATGTCAATTCACCAACCAAACTCATTTCAAATTCACTCTCCATGTGATTAATGAATTCATTTAAATAATTTTTATTTGTAGAACCACAAATAATGTCATCTACATATACTTGGGCCACAAACATATCATTACCACTATTTTTCAAAAATAAAGTGGGATTAATTTTTCCTCTATGAAACCCTTTTGATACTAGAAATGTTGACAATCATTCATACCAAGCCCAGGGAGCTTGTTTTAGCTCATATAAGGCCTTTTTAAGTTTATATACATGATTTGGACATTCCAAATTTTCAAACCCCGGTGGTTGCTCAACATATACCTCTTCTTTTATAACACCATTCAAAAATACTGATTTTACATCCATTTGGTACAATTTGAACCCCTTGTGGGCGGCAAATGCCAATATCATCCTAATTGACTCCAATCTTGCTACGGGTGCATAAGTTTCATCATAGTCTAACCCTTCTACTTGATTGAAACCCCTAGCAACCAATCTAGCTTTGTTTCTCACAACGATCCCCTTATCATCAAGTTTGTTTCTAAAAACCCATTTTGTATCAATAATCGATTTGTTTGTAGGCCTAGGAACTAAATCCCAAACTTGACTTCTCTCAAATTAAGATAGTTCATCTTGCATTGCTAAAATCCAATCGGGATCAAACAAGGCATCATCAATGATTTTTGGTTCTATTTGAGATATCAAGGTGACTTGGCTTCCTTCATTTCTAAAGTAAGATCGAGTTCTCACTCCTTGAGTGATGTCTCCTACTACTTGATCTAAGGGATGATTTACATGAATCCTAGTAGGTCTTGATTCTTGATTTATTATAATTTCGGGTTTAAGTGGCAAAGATTCATTTTTCTCACCATCACTTTCTTGATTTTCTTCTCCTTGATGATCTACTCCATCCAATGTTAATTTCTCTAACTCAAAGCGTATTTCTTCATCGTTTGTTCTTATAGAGTTCAAAGAAGGATTTTCTTCAAAGACAACATTTAGTGATTCTTCAACTAATTTTGATCTTTTGTTGTAAATTCGATACGCCTTGCTATGACTTGAGTAACCTACAAGGATCCCCTCATCCGCCTTAGCGGAAAACTTTCCCAAGTGATCTTTAGTGTTTAGAATATAGACCTTACACCCAAACACTCTAAGATGCTTAATTGTAGGTGGTTTACTAAACCACAACTCATGAGGTGTTTTTCCTAGAAACCTATGTATTAATGTTCGATTTTGCACATAACATGCTGTATTAATTGCTTCGGCCCATAGGAAGCTATGAAGTGAATATTCATTTAACATGCTCCGAGCGGCCTCTTGTAAAACCCTATTTTTCCTCTCAACAACTCCGTTTTGTTGAGATGTCCTAGGGGTGGAAAATTCATGTTTATATCCTTTTTCTATACAAAAAGTTATGAATCTATCATTTTCAAACTCACCTCCATGATCACTTCTTATCTTGTTTATCTTATGAGCCTTTTCATTTTCTACTCTATTACAAAAAGCAATCAAGGTATCTAGAGTTTGATCCTTATGTTTCAAGAAAAACACCCATGTATATCTAGTGTAATCATCCACAATCACAAAGCAATATCTACTACCATTTAAAGAAATATATTTACTACTATCAAATAAATCCATGTGAATGAACTCCAAAGCATTTGAGGTACTTACAACATTTTTACCTTTATGAGTAGCTTTGGTTTGCTTACCCATTTGACATGCATCACATATTTTGTCTTTTTGAAACTTCAACTTTGGCAATCCTTGCACCAACTCCTTCTTTGAAAGGTTTTTGATATTCTTCATGTTGGTGTGAGCGAGTCTCCGGTGCCAAAGCCACGTTTCCTCTTCTTTGGACATGAGACACTTAGCAAACACATTAGTAGCACCAAATAGTTCAACTTGATAAATATTCTCTCTTCTATGGCCTATGAGAATATTGGTGTTTAGTTCACTATGCTTGATTAGGCATTGAGATAAGTTGAACTCAACTCCATAACCCGAATCACATAGTTGACTAACACTTAAAAGATTAAAGACCATGCCTTTCACTAATAGCACATTTTTTATAACAAGTTTTTCAAAAATTCTAATATCTCCTATTCCTACAACTTTTAACTCACCACTATTACCAAAAGAAATGGTACCTTTACTTTTGTGTCTAAATGATGAAAATTTTGATGAGTCCCCCGTCATATGCTTAGAACATCCACTATCTATGAACCATGTTGTTGGATGCTCCCCCTCGGTGCATGCCTGTTTAAACACGATAAACCAAATGTTTTGGTACCAAACCTTGGGTCCGGTAGCATCAATAACAAATTGCTTGGGTACCCAAGCTTGAACAAACTTAACTCTTGAAGCATGATTTCTACTAATTAGAGACATGAATTTAACTTCCTTATCTTGTGATTTAAAACCTAGTCCCACTTTGTTGTACACACCCCTTTGAGCTCCTAGAATCATGTCTAAATACTTTGAGCTTGAAGTAAATTTTTCTAGAGCACATCTAAGATCATCAACTTGTAATTTCAACGATACATTTTCCTTTTAAAGATCATCAAAATCATTTTTGTCATTTTCATGAAGCATACAAGTTTCACATGACACAATTTCATTTTTAAGTGATTTCAAGTCATTTTGCAATTTCTTAACCTTCCCTTTTGATTTAGCTAGTGCGTTGGTTAATCATGCAATGGTGGCATACATCTTATCAAGCTTGGGAGAAATTACCTCGTCATCACTAGATGATGACTCACTTGAAGACTCCACATCCTTTCCATGACTATCTTCATCTTCACTATCTTCAACATGGCTTAAGGCCATGAGAGCCATGTGCTTTGAGCTCTTCCTTTCATCTTCTTTCGATGAGCTTGACGATGAGTCATCCCATGTGGCTTTCAAAGCCTTCTTCTTTTTCTTGATCTTTTCCTCTTGCTTCTTCAACTTTGGACACTCCATTTTGTAGTGCCCCTTTTTCTTGCATTCATAGCAAATAACATCAGTCTTAGACTTAGAATCCACAAGAGATTTACCTTTTCTCTTTTCATCATTGAAAATCTTCTTGACATCCTTTTTGTCAAACTTCCTTGAATGTCTCATCATTCTTCGAACAAAGTTTGCCATTTCACTAGATGATAGCTCTTCATCACTATCACTATCACTATTTTGTTCACATTCCGAAGATGACTCCTTCTTCTCCTTTTCTTTTCCTTGTGCTTCTTTTTGCTCTTTTCACCTGCAACCAAAGCTATACCTTTCTCTTTGTGGCTTGTGTTAGCTTGCTCATGTAATTCAAGTTCACAAAATAATTCATCCAACTTTACTATTGACAAATCCCTTGATACCTTATAGGCATCCACCATGGATGACCATAATGAGTTTCTTGGGAAGGATTTTAAAGCATACCTTATGAGGTCTCGGTTCTCTACACTCTCTCCAACTGAATGAAGACCGTTTAGGAGTTCCTTGAACCTCCCATATAGTGAACTTACCGTTTCTCCCTCCTTCATTGTGAAATTTTGGAGTTGGTTTATCAAGAGATCTCTCTTTGTAATTCTTGAATCCTTGGTGCCTTCATTTAGCTCAATGAGCTTGTCCCATAAATCCTTGGCACTCTTGAAGGGTCCAACCTTGTTGAGTTGTTCCAAGCTTAATCCACATTGAAGAGTCACAATCGCCTTTGCATTTGCTTGAGCCTTCATTGTTTGTTCAACAGTCCACCTTGATGATTCAAGCATTCTTCCATTTTCGATTGCCGCCGTGAATCCCTCCGTGATTGAGAACCACATGTCAATCTCGGTCATAAGATAGTGTTCCATACGACTCTTCCAATACGTGAAATTACTGCCTTCATAGAATGGTGGTCGTGAAGTACTATGTCCCTCCTTCCAAGACATCTTGTAGCTCTTTAACTTGTGCTTTCTTGGCGATGAATCCTCAAAAGCAAACCAATGCTCTGATACCACTTATTAGGATCGGTTGAGCTAGAGGGGGGGGGTGAATGGCTCACTTCGTTTTCTTGATCAACTTGATTTTGCGCAGCGGAAACTCGAAGGCAATGCTAACTCGGATATTTACTTGGTATCCACCTCCCCAAGGAGGTGACTAGTCCAAGGATCCACACCACTCACACTCTTCCACTATCAAAAACCCTCCTTCTCGGAATCACACCGAAGGTGGAGAAACCTTACACAGTTACAACTCTCCCTCTCCAAAGTAAAGGATCACACTCACCACAATGAAGAAGAAAAGAAATATTATAGACTTTAGAAAGGCTTCTTCTTCGCTGCGTGAGATTTGAGAAAGTAGCGAGAGGGAGATTGTGAACTTGAGCACCTTTTGAAGATCTTGAGCACTTGAGAGAGTTGAGACCTTGGAGAGCAATGGAACAGTATCTCTTTTGTTTTCTTGTCTCTTTTCTTTTTCTTCCATGCCTTTAAACATTGAGAAAACTAGCTGTTTCTCACTTAGCTGTCACCGTGAATCGATCGGAGTCATATTTGGATCGATTCATAAGTATCCGTTGGAAACCATCGCGTCACGATCAACGACTTAGCATCACTTGAGTTTGAATCGATCGGTGCAAATCTTGAATCGATTCAGACCACTGCTCGTGAAATCGCAGCTCTGTGGATCGATCGCCCGATCGATTGAGTAACCTCAATTGATCCGCTGATCGATCCAAGGGAAATCTGTGCTTCGCACAGAGGCTTCCTGGATCGATCGCTCGATCGATTGGATTGCCCCAATCGATCGGCTGATCGATCCAGAAGCATTCTGTGCTTCGCACAAAAGCTTCCTGGATCGATTGCTCGATTGATTGGATTGCCCCAATCGATCGGCTGATCGATCCAGAAGCATTCTGTGCTTCGCACAGAAGCTTCCTGGATCGATCGCTCGATCGATTAGACTTCCCCAATCGATCGGCTAATCGATCCAGAAGCACTCTGTGCTTCGCGCAGAACCTTCCAATCGATCGGCCGATCAATTGGCTTCCTTCCAATCGATCGACTGATCGATCCAGAGGCATTCTGCCTCACAACAGTGTTTAAATCGATTTTCTACTCGATTTCTAATACGTGAGGGATCATGCATCCAGCTTTATGACCTGCAGGAACTTCTTTTGCCAAGAATCCGGTTCTCGACCTTCTTGGACTTCTCTTGCCTTGCATATGGTCTTCTGACCTGCAAGGATTCTTTTGCCAAGAATCCGGTCCTCGACCTTCTTGGACTTCTCTTGCCTTGCATCCGGTCTTTCGACCTGCAAGAACTTCTCCTGCAAACTCACACTGTATATTAGATCCAACGTATTAACCTAAACTTAAATAGTTGTCAACACATTGAAACTTCCAGGGCATGATTGCACCAACACCTTTGACCACCTTGTGTTGCTCGTGCCCTCCTCGTAACTCCTTCTCGAGTGGACCTTCCACCTCTCCAATTTTGTACATTACAATTTTGAAACTCGAGTTACATTCGAGTCTAAACTAATTTACAACAAGAATAAATGGAGAAAGGCACGACGCGCAGGTCGCGTATCAAATATACAGCACACACAATACAAATGACGGCGCACAGGCCGTAATATGAATTACAACACAAATATACTAATACAATTGGGTCTTTTTGGGCCATGACTATCACAAAAATAATATATAATTATAAATTATATATTTTTCATAATTTTCTATAATTTTTCCATAATTTTTACAATTTTATGAGTAAAATTTCCCGGCGGTCCCGTTTAGCAATTTTCTGGCGCAATCGCGGAACGAATCCCCTTGCGGGCCAGGGGCAGCGCCCCTACCCACGATCTAACCATCGTGAGTGTCCCTAAGCGATCCTACAGCGCCTTAGCCCGCTATCCCAAAAAGTTTTGGGACGAAACCTTGCCGTTTCGGAAAAATCTTCTTGGTAGTCGAAGCCTACAAGTGTCGAAACACTTGTGCTTCATTTCTACGAGAAAAATACCCATAAAACTCTAAAAATCATAAAATTACAGAATGTTACAGAATCTGTATTTTTCATAAAAATACAAACTAAACTCGTACAAGTCTTCGCACGTGGCTCTGATACCACTATTGGATCTTTCGGGCCGCGAAAACCGCTTTTTCGCATCGAGGAAACCCCGAAACCCCGCCACCGAATCCGTGCGAAGAATAAAACTTTCAAAAAACTACGAGTACGAGTTTACCAACCTATAGATCTACACTAGAACTATATGTTAAAGAGTTTTACCCTCGTTGCGTGCCCTTCGCGAGTCCCGCTTGTCCAAGGAGATGCCAGATCTCAAGTTGTCAAGATAGACAACTCTCTATGCATATCCACATGAACTAATTAGGTGGAGAAGACCAAACAATAGGTGTGCTAGTACCTAGGTGGTTCGGCCAAGGAGAAGAGGGAGAGCTTGGGGAAGAAGATAAGAGTTGAATTCACATGAATGAAAAAATCAATCTCATTTACTATGAAAAGTGGCCGGCCACAATGGGAAGTGTAACCCCCATTCTCATTTAATGTGGCCATTAAGGAGATTTGTAACCTCCATGAGGTGGCACACACATGTGCTAACATGATGATGTGGCACATCATCATTGGCCACTTAATGCCAAGTCACAAATGATGTGGCATAAAGTCAAGTCAAACTTGACTCTTCCTCTTCCTCTCAAGTCAAGTCAAACTTGACTTAATCTCTCTCATGGTTGATCTAATCCAACCATTTAATTCAAGCCAATTTAATATAATGAATCTAATTCATTTAATTAAATTGATTCAATGAGTCATAATCTAAATTAGACTCATTGAATACATGAATCAACTTGAGTCCAACTCAATTAGCCCAATTAGGATTACTCTTAATCTAATTTGATTCATCACATGAATCTAATCCTCTTGGTTCATCATATGAACCTAATCTCCATCTAATTGTCCTTAGTGTGTGACCCTATAGGTTCTTGTAACGTTGGCAATGCCCCTAAACCCATTTAGGAGCATAAGTAATGAGCGGTATCTAGCAACACATCATTACTACCCAAGTTACAAGAATGTTGAGATCCAACATCACCTTGTGACTACTAATTGTGACTCCTCACAATATATGACAAGTGTCCTTCTATCCTAGACATCTAGATTGATCAATGTGAGGCATAGACCGTGTCATCCTCTGACCAATCTAAATCTTGAACTCCAAGTAGACTCACTAAATCAAATGAGCTCATTATCTCATATTGACTCATTTGGGCATGGTCATGCACTTCGTGGTCTCACTCTATCAAGAATATCGATGTCTCTCCCATCATATAGGAGGGATAGATCCCATCTACATCACTCACATCCCTCTGCATAATTCGTTACATACCCAGTAATCGCCTTTATAGTCCACCCAGTTACGGGTGACGTTTGACGAAACCAAACTACATAACTCCTTATGTAGGGATCCATGGTGACTTCAGGTCCAAGGACTAGTAGTCATACTAATAGTCACATGAGAAAGTATATGACACTCATATAACGATCCATGATACTTTCTCATGGCGGGTCATTCAGTATACATACTCCAATGCATACCCATGTGTCAACTTGATATCTTTATATCCATGACTTGTGAGATCAAGTCATCGAGTTGACCTAAATGCTAGTCTTATTGCATTAACATTGTCCTTGAATGTTAATACTCGACTAGGAATGATTAAGAGTAGTGTTCCCTATATCATCTCACTATCGATTCAACCAATCGATTGATATAGGTAAGAACCTTCTACTCAAGGACGCTATTATACTTAGTTTATTTGGCACCAATACAAGTAAGTATAATAACCAAAAACAAATGCCTTTATTTATATAAGAATATGATACAACAAGTCCATAATACAATCATCAAATAATTGGCTCTAGGGCTCTAACTAACATACCTAGGTGTTTGTGAGATGCTCTGGCTTAAATCTAGGGGAACATGATTTCTAGGGTAGAGCCTAAGCTAAGTCCAACTTTTGAAAATTCTAAGAAAATGGGATTTTAAAATCATTATTTTTCCTAGAATTTTTGAAAAGAACATAATGATTAAATAATCGTTTTGAAGTAAGATAATGAGTTTGAAAATCAACATCTATTCTACCCAGTACATTCCTATTTGTCTTCTAAGTGTACTGAACTCAAGTTCAGGTAAGGGTTTTGTGAAAATGTCAACTAGGTTTCATTTGGACTCAAATAGTTGAGTGCAAGTTCACCTTTAGCTACGTGATCCCTTACAAAGTGGTGTTTTACCTCTATGTGTTTGGTCCTAGAGTGGTGGATTGGATTTTTTGTTAGATTAATTGAGATTATATTATCAATTAAAAATTTTATATTTTTGTATTCTAATTGATAGTCTTTTAAGGTATGCATCATTCATAAAAGTTGAGAAGCACACTCTCCTAGGGCTATGTATTCAGCTTCAGTGGTGGACAGAGCAACACAATGTTGCTTTCTGCTTGACCAACTTACTAGGCACTGACCTAGGATTTGGCAGCTACCACTTGTACTTTTTTTTTGTCTAATTTGCACCCGGCATAGTCTGAGTCAGAATAGCCAAAAAGGTCAAAGGTGCTAGTTCTAGGGTACCAAAGTCCTATATTGAGGGTGCCCTTAATATACCTAAGTATTCTTTTAACATATGTTAGATGTGATTCTTTTGCACAAGATTGGTATCTTGCGCACATACCAACTACAAATATTATATCTGGTCGACTTGCAGTTAGTTAGAGTAGACTTCCTATTATACTTCTATAGTACTTGTCATGCCTCTTTTTGGTTCAATGTTAATGTTATATATATTTTTTTGAATTTTCCATGCCAAACTTTTTAATTAGTTCTTTAGCATATTTAGTTTGGTAAATATAGATTCCATCTTTCGTTTGTTTAATTTGTAAACCTAAGAAAAAATTTAGTTCCCCAACCATACTCATTTCAAATCATTTTCCATTAATTTAACGAATTCTTTTAGAAATTTAGAGTCAGTTGAGCCAAAAATTATATCATCAACATAGATTTGGGCTATGAAGATGTCTTTTTCTATAGTTTTTACAAATAGGGTCGGATCTATGTGACCTTGGTTAAAGCCTTTGGATGTTAAGTAATTGGATAACCGTTCATACCATGCTCTAGGAGCTTGTTTAAGTGCATATAAGGCCTTTTTCAATTTAAATACATGATTAGGGTAGTCTAAGTCCTCAAATCCTAGGGGTTGGTTTACATAGACCTCTTCCTTAATGAACCCATTTAGGAATGTGGATTTTACATCCATTTGGTATAACCTAAACCCTTTATGTGCTGCATAGGCTAACAACATCCTAATGGATTCGAGTCTAGCTACTGGTGCATAGGTTTCGTCATAGTCTAAACCCTCAACTTGACTAAATCCTTTGGCTACTAGTCTAGTCTTATTTCTAATTATTTCTCCTTGATCATCCAACTTGTTTCTAAATACCCATTTGGTATCTATTATTGATTTATTTAAGGGTTTAGGTACAAGTTGCCAGACTTGGTTTCTATTAAATTGGGCTAACTCTTCCTACATAGCAATGATCCAGTCAGGGTCAGGTAGGGCTTCTTTTATAGTCTTAGGTTCAATTTTAGAAATAAGGGCAATCTGACTAAGGTTTCTATAAGAGGATCTAGTTCTGACTCCTAGGTTTGGATCACCCAAAATTTGGTCAGGTGGGTGAGAAGTACCTACTCTAGTTGGTCTTATGTTTGGGTCAGAAATTGGTTCCTCTGGTTTATTAGTGTTAAGTTGAATTTCATCATCTTCAATAATTCTTGGATTAATGTCAACATTTTCATTTAAGTTAACTAGATTATTTTCTTCATCAAATATTATATTAGTTGTTTCTTCAACTTTTAGGGTATTTTGGTTATAGACTCTGTAGGCCCTACTGGTTGTGGAGTACCCTAAAAAGATTCCTTGGTTTGATTTGGGTATAAACTTTCCTAAGTAATCTTTAGTATTTAAAATATGAACTTTACATCCAAAAACTTTTAAATAGTTTAGGTTGGGAATTTTATTATAATACATTTCATAAGGAGTTTTATTGTGAAGTTTGTTAATTAGAATTCTATTTTGAATATAATTTAATGTATTTATGGCTTCGGCCCAAAATTGATAATTTAAGTTATATTCATTTAGCATGGTTCTAGCGGCTTCTTGTAGGGTTCTATTTTTACGTTCCACTAGACCATTTTGTTGGGGGGTTCTAGGACATGAAAATTCATGTTGATATCCATTGATTTTACAAAATTGAGTAAACCTATGATTTCCAAATCCCCCCCCCCCATGATCACTTCTTATTCTTTTAATTTTAGTATCTTTTTCATTTTTTGTTAACTTGCAAAAATTACTAAATTCTTCAAAAGTTTCATCTTTTGTTTTTAGAAATTTTACCCAGGTGAACCTAGAGTAGTCATCAATTATAACTAAGCAATACTGGTTCTTGCTTAGTGACTTGGCTCCATGTGAATCAAATATGTCAAGGTGAAGGAGCTCAAGTAACGAGTTAGTTCTTTCTAGATTAGTTGATTTGTGGGTTGACTTGGTTTGTTTTCCTTGTTGACAAGCATTACAGATTGAGTTTTCAATAAATTTTAATTTGGGCAAACTTTTAACTAGACCATTTTGACTCATTTTTGAAATGAGTCTGGTGTGAGTGTGACCCAATCTTCTGTGCCACAACTCAGTTTCCTCTTCTTGTGTTAGAAAACACTTTATTGAGGAAGTGGGTAGATCAATTGAGTACATATTATTTTTCCTAAGCCCCTTAAGTGTGATTTCAGGGTTTTCAATATTTTTAACTAAACAACTAGATTTGTCAAAGGTGACTAAGTATCCACTATCACACAATTGACTTATACTTAGAAGATTAAAATTGAAGTTTTCAACTAATAGAACTTTTCGAATAATAAAATCGGAACTAAGTTCGATGTTACCTCTTCCGATTACCTTAAATTTACTGTCGTTACCGAATGCAACAGACCCTAAATTCTTTAGTTTGAGCTTTGTGAACTTTAGTTTATCTCCAGTCATGTGTCTGGAGCATCCACTATCTAACATCCACTGATCCAATTCTTTATGTTCCTACACATAAATTGTTTGAATTGGACTCTATTTGATGAAAAGAAAGTGAAGTGATTAAGTTTGAGTTTGTATTCGATGAAACAAAGGTTTAACTTTAGGTTAATTAATTTTAAAAATTTATTTTAAGTTAATTAATTTCGAAAAATAATCTAAGTTAATTAATTTCGAAAAAATAATTTTACGTTAATTAATTTTTGAAAAGATGATTTTAAGTTAATTAATTTTGAAAAAAATAATTTTAAGTTAATTAATTTTGAAAAATAATTTTAAGTTAATTAATTTTGAAAAATAATTTTAAGTTAATTAATTTTGAAAAATAATTTTAAGTTAATTAATTTTGAAAAATAATTTTAAGTTAATTAATTTTGAAAAATAATTTTAAGTTAATTAATTTGAAAAATAATTTTAAGTTAATTAATTTTGAAAAATAATTTTAAGTTAATTAATTTGAAAAATAATTTTAAGTTAATTAATTTGGAAAATAACTTTAAGTTAATTAATTTGAAAAATAATTTTAAGTTAATTAATTTTGAAAAATAATTTTAAGTTAATTAATTTGAAAAATAATTTTAAGTTAATTAATTTTAAGTTAATTAATTTTGAAAAATAATTTTAAGTTAATTAATTTGAAAAATAATTATAAGTTAATTAATTTTTGAAAAAATAATTTTAAGTTAATTAATTTTGAAAGATAATTTAAGTTAATTAATTTTTGAATTTAATTGATTAAAGAAATAATTTTAATTAATTTTAATTTTGAATTAGTTTATTTTTATAATCCTTTGTCATCTCACCCGATCTAAATTTTCAATCAGGGGATCCTAAATTTTTTGTGAGATGAATTAGTTTCAATTTAAAGGTTTAGTTTAACTTTGTGTTAGATTCAGGTTTAGATTTGGGTTCAACAAGTAGGCGTTCTTTGGATAAACTTCTGGGCTATGGTGAGTCACAAGGACATCATTAAAGTAACCATGCCTTCGAGGTTTTCAAATAGTCCTACCCATTGAACTTAGTACAAAACCTTGGTCTAACTGGTTAGGATCCATAAAGGGTAACTTCGGTCAGTTTCACTTAGCCAAATGCACCAGGTCGAAACTATATCTTCCTAGACATGCGATGACTAAGTTTCCCCAACGTACTATCATTTAATACTTCACCAGTACCGTGAGTCAAGTTAAACCTAGCCCATTTTAATATAACCCTATTTACCCTACCAGGTAGGTAAAGTTCGGTTACCCTGTCGGGTAGATTAAGTTTGGTTATCCAGTCGGGTAGTTTAGTTGGGGGTGCCAGCTATTCTGGATCCTCCTTCTATTTTTATTTGATTTAAGTTAAATTTTTACTTTTAATTTTGAATTAATTTCGAATTGAGTTTCGAATTTTGAGTTTTTAATTTAATTTTGATTTTTTAGTTGAATTTTGAATTTTTAATTTAATTTCGAATTTTGATTTTTTTAAATTTAATTTTGAATTTTTAATCTAATTTCAAATTTTTAATTGAATTTTTAATTTTTAATTTTTAATTTAATTTTGAATTTTGAATTTTTTAATTGAATATTGAATTTTTAATTGAATTTTTAATTTTTAATTTTTAATTTAATTTCAAATTTTGAATTGAATTTTGAATTTTGAAAATTTTAATTTAATTTTGAATTTTTAATTGAATTTTAAATTTTTAATTATGTTCGTTTTATTAATATCGTTTTTCTTTTTGCTCCCCCTGGATCATAGCCTCGATATGGTCTATCGAGGTAGTGTATTTGATCCTTCAGGATCCAATATTGACAAAGTCTAACTTGATTAATCAATTTGGACTTGGAGACCCATGCTTGGACTGTTTTTCTATTTGCTCTTTGTACAAGAGATAAATAAGATTTATATTTTTTCTTTGGTTTAAATCCTAGACCAGTTCTATTGTAAACGACTCTTTGTGTCCCAAGAATTAGGTCAAGATTCTTGGAACTTAAAGAAAACCGTTCTAGTGTTTTCTCTAGATCCTTGACTTGAATTTTCAGGCTGGAATTCTCTTCTACAAGTTTTTGGACTTGAGTTGAGTTTCCAGTCTGAACTGGTTTAGTCAAAGATTCGGAGTTAGTCACTTCTTTAAGTACTTCTACTTCCTTTAGAAGTGACTTGACTCTAAGGTTTGATTTAGCTAACTTTCGTAACAAATAATTAACTAAATTATTGAGTCGAGAGATACTTACAGAGGGATCGGGCCCTTCGGAAACGAATATGGATCCGTGGCTTTGCTCGGACTCGGCCTCCGACTCGCTCTCACTCTCGGACAGGTTGATTTGGTCCCGGGCCATCAGCGCAAGTAAACTCGTCTGATCGAGTTCGTCGTCGTCGTCTTCTGAGGAAGATTCATCCCATGTCGCCTTCAGGGCCTTCTTCCTTCTCTTCTTCTTGGCTTCCTTTTGGTTGGGGCAGTTGGCCTTGATGTGCCCCTTCTGGTTGCATCCGTAGCAGATCACCTCAAATTTTACCTTAGATTTCGGTTGGGCCTCCTTGGATTGGACTGCCTTCTTTAGGTCCCTCTTGTTGAAGCCTTTCTTCTTCTTGTAGAGTCTTTTCACAAGATTCATGAGTTCAATGGTTAGTTCATTGTCTTCTTCTTCTGAGTCGGTTTCTGCTTCCGGCTCCTGTTCGGTTCTTCGTCGGGATCTTGATTTGCGAGCTCCACCGGTACCTGCAAGCAAAGCGATTCCTTTCTCGGAAGGCTATGTATTAGTCTGCTCATGAAGTTCGAATTCTGAAAATAGCTCGTCTAATCTAATTGAAGATAAATCTTTGGAGACTTTGTAGGCAGCTACCATTGATGCCCACAATGTACTCCTAGGGTAAGAGTTGAGTGCATACCTTATGATGTCCTTATTCTCGAACTTTTGACCGATTGCGTGGAGGGAGTTGAGGATGTCTTGTATCCGTGCGTGGAGTTGATAGGCCGTCTCATCTTCCTGCATTTTTAGGTTATACAATTTATTAATCAACAAGTCACGTTTACTTACTTTTGTGTCGGAGGTTCCCTCGTGGAGTTCGATCAGCTTCTCCCAAACCTCTTTTACGCTGGAGAATGGTCCAACTCTGTTGAGTTCCTCCTTGGTCAGTCTGCATTGGAGGGTGCAGGTTGCTCTGGCATCAGCTTCCACCTTCTTGATTAGGGTCGGTTCCCATTTTTTGCAGGGTGTTGGCTTGCCGTGTTCGTCGGATGGCAGTTGTAGTCCGGTCTTGATTATCATCCACGTGTCGAACTGTGTCTTGAGGAAGGTTTCCATTCACCCCTTCCAATATCCGAAGTCTTCTCCAGAGAAAAGTGGGGGGTGAATGGTGCTGAAACCTTCTTGTTGGGCCATTTAAAATTCTGAATGACAAAAACAACAAAACCGGTTCCAAGACTGGGTCTTGGATTAGTAGTGCAGGAGAAAGAAGAAAAAACGAGCTCGAGTGGTATTGTACCAACCTCGAGCAAAACCGATTCGATAAAACAATTAGAATGTAGCTATTAAGCTAATTCTAATTTGACTCCGAAAAATCTGAAAATACCACGGAAAAAATATTTTAAATAGTGGTTGTACTGATTCAAAACGACCCCGCTCTGATACTAATTGTTGGATCGAGAAGCGCTAGAGGGGGGGGGGGGGTCAATAGCGCTCACGGCTATTTCATTCGTTTCGGAATCGTAAAAGCAGTCGAGTAAATAAACGCAGCGGAATAAAAATAAACACACAAACACAAGGGATTTACTTCGTTCGGAGCCTGTAGCGACTCTTACTCGAAGGCATGCGATCCTTGATCGCTTTCCGTGGACAACAACTATAAGCACGAAATTATTACAAGCTAAATACAATTTAAAACAGTAATTAAAAATACCAACGACACTTAGGAAATATCAGATTTGAAGCTCCGGGTCGTCGGGAAGTATTCGCAGCACTTCTGGGTCGTCTCGTTGACAGCACGTTAAAGAAAGGTTGCTTAGAGGAAGTTGTGTCGAGTTGCTGGTCGAGTGCTGCTTTTATACACTGCTGAAGGCGCCTCCAGGATGGCCGTGTCGCCCGCGTGGATCAAGCCTGAACTGGTCGTGACTTATCCCTTCAAGGCGCCTTCTGTGCTCTCCAAGGTGCCTTCATCCACCAGTCCAAGGCGCCTTAAGCTTCCTTCAAGGCGCCTCTAAGCTTGCTTCGCAGCCAACTCAGCTTTGCATCCGAGGCGCCTCCAAGCCCCATGAAGGCGCCTCGGACACTGTTCATCCGAGGCTAAGTTGTGCTCCTTTGGTCCTGCAAAAAGTGTTAGTCCCAAACACATACCCTGCAAAACCAAGTTAGCACAAAACAACAATATAGATATGATAATAGAATATGATGACAGTCTCCGGACTGTCCGGGTCTAACTTCGGATTTCCAACCGAAAATCCTAGGTCGACCCGACACCTACTGTTCCCTTTGCGGGGAACGCGTCCTCACCTACTCCACTCAGGAGATTTACCTGTTGCCAGTACGATCCTCCAGATCGACTGGACTTTTGCTCAGCGTTCGAAGCTTCCGGACTTTCTGCTGGACTTCCGCTTCCCGGCTGGTCTAGTCTTTCACCTGGTTCGTGACCCCAGGACTTTCCACCTAGGGTTACAACCCTAGGAATTTTTCCTGAAGCTCTCGACCCGCCAAGACTTTCCGCATAGGGTTACCACCCCCTATGACCTAGGGTTACCACCCCCTTGGGTTTTCACCTTGCCTAACCACAGTTAGGGCTTTTGCCTAAGTACACTTAAGACTTTTCTGCAATCTCATTCAGACTGTTAGATCACCACACACCTTAACTTTGAATCCTTTACCATTATCAAAACTCAGGTTCGATCGTCGGATACTTCCCGCACCAACACTTTCTTCAACGTCTTGGATTAACAACCACCTAGGTTGTAACCAAGTAAATAGAATTGTCCTCTTACTTTCTTTTATTTAGTTATTCAAATAATTTATTATTATTATTGTGCTAATCTAATCAAAGGATCGAGAAAGGGGTTTATTTTTTTTATAAGCTATTCACCCCCCTCTTGGTGGTCCTGCTGCACCAACAATTGGTATCAAAGCTAGAATGTCTCAGAAGGACTAACTGCCGACTAGGCGTAGAGATGATGGCCAGACCGAGTATCTATTCACCGAAGTTCGAGGGACAATTTGCAACATGGAAGAAACACATGGAATTATTCTTTAAAATAGACTTTGAATTGCTTATAATTATTAAATATGGTTTTGTAGCTCCTAATGCCCCACAAGGAAATAAAAAAGAAGAATACTAATGGACCAAGAAGGAATAAGCAGACTTCGTAGTAAATAGATGAGCCGAGTTACACCTACTTAGCGTACTTCTACCCCGGGAAGTCAAGTGGATCGAAGATTATGAATCAACAAAGGAACTTTGGGAGAAGTTCCTGGAGTTACACGAAGGAACATCCGAAGCAAAGCTCGTGAGATGAGACCTGCCCCGGAACCAATTGATAAACCTCCGGATGGAAGAAGGTAAAATAGTCACACATTTGCACTTGAGGATCAAAGAACTCATCACCGAACTCATGAATCTCAGAGAAAAGATAACGAACCAAGATTCATTAAGGTACTCTTTAAATGCATTTCCTAGGACACTTGAGTGGACACCTATAGTTGAATCATTTTATATATCTAAAGACCTTGAAGTTAGTTCATTAGAAAATCTATTTTCCACTTTTAAACTTCACAAATCAAGATGTATAGGTTTATGAAATAAAGAAGAAAAGACAGCCCACAATATAGTTCTAAAGGCCAACCAAAAAGGTGAAATAGATCCAGACTCTGAATAATCAATCAATGAAGATGAAGCAACATTATTGGTAAAAAAATTTAGTAAGTTCATTAAATCTAATAAATTTAATAAGTAGTAGGAAAAAAAGTACTTTCAGAGGAAAAGAAAGGTTTGATACTATAACTGCCAAAAAGAAGGACACATCAATGATAACTGCCCTAAACTAAAGAAGAAGGAGAAAGACAAGCGCAACAGACTAATAAAATCAAAGCACAAGATCTTGAAAGCCACATGGGATGAAACGTCATCCTCCAAGTCTAAGATCGAAGCTTACGCCGGACTAGCCCTAATGACATATCACCAGAGGGATGTTGAAAGTTCCTCAGAGATGAGCATCGACGAAGGGGGAGGATCTTCAGAAGAAGGTTGTAATGAACGGGGAGCATCAGAATATGAGGTAAGTGAGGTACTACGCTATATCCCAAGCAATCATTTGTATTTATCAAAATATTATCTAAGAATATAGTACAATTAGAAAGAGAGAATGCCAGGTTAAAATTAAACTTAGCAAATTCATGCCCCTTAGATATGTTTGATAATTTAAAGATAGAAAATGAAGAATTAAAAATTAAAATAAAAAAGTTGAAAAATGACTATGCATGTTCAAACGATTTTAAATAAAAATTTAGAAATTATGGTAGAATCAACTAATATATTAGAAATCACCAGGGATAAATTAGGAAAATTCCTAAAAATTATGTACCTTCTAAGTTTTTAGTAAATCCAGTAGGCAGGAACCTATATTGGATTCCAAAAATCTTTTTAGATTAAACTCTAATTTTTTAATAATTAGGATAGAAATTGTCTCAATTACAAAAATATTTCTTAACTTTTTTATTTATATTTTCAGTTGAATTTTTTTTCTATGCATTAATCTATAAACAATTTTTTTTTCAAATTTTATTTACCGTTGAGTTATTTTTTTTTAATAAAATTCATACTTTGAAATTATTTTGCAGACTTAAATTTTTAAAATCTTATTTTTCTATGATAAAACATAATATTCTCTATCTTTATTGTATTTTTCCCTATTTTTTTGATGTGATCAAAGAGGGAGAAATAGACACAAATTCAGGGGGAGTTAGGATTGTTTTATTTAGAATTTTTAATTTTACAAGCAATTTGTTATCTACTTTAGTTATGTTATTGAACTCCGCCCATGAGGACTGGTCATGGCTGGTCCCAAGCCCGGATAAAGGAGGAGGAGTGCATTAGGTTGCCAACCAACATCAAACTATGACAAATATTCAATGAATAAATCTATTAAACTATTGTGCTAATGCTAGGTTGTTCCCCGGAAGGAACGCATTGCAGGGTCCGACTGTAACGTCTTGACAAGGACTGCTACATCTCCAGAACTCGGGTGTAGTGCTAAATATGCAAGAGTTCGCGTTACAGGGCCCGACTGTAACATCTCAGCAAGGATCGCTACATCTCCATAAGAACTTGGGTGTAGTGTTAAATAGGCAAGAGTTCTCACACCATAGGTTGGATAAGAACAAATATGATAGAAAAACTAATAATCTAAGATTTGGAACATGGAACATAGGAACTCTCACTAGTAAATCAATGGAGGTAGTAGATATGATGATTCGGAGAAGAATTAGTATTTTGTGTGTATAAGAGACAAAATGGACAGACGAGAAGGCAAAGATGATAGAGAACTTAGATTTTAAGTTATGGTGCACTGGAAAGAGTAAAGCAAAAAATGGAGTGGGTATTATTGCTGATAGTTTGTTAAAGGATGAAGTTGTAGGAGTAGTTAGAAAAGGGGATAGAATTATAGCCCTTAAGATTATAGTGGCGAAAGAAACTCTAAACATAATTAGCATATATGCACCACAAGTAGGATTAGATGAAGCTACCAAATCAAGGTTTTGGGAGGACTTAGATGAAATATTACAAAATATTCCACCTGTTGGTGCGGTTAGCACTAACGATTTAACCCAGGTTTTGATGAATGACAAATCAGGTTAAGTTAGTCTGTTGTTGTCTAACACTCTGATCGAGTGTGCAGAAGAAGTCCAGACAGGTCGACGGGCTAACCGGATGTCTGGCACGAAGCCCAGCTAGGTCGACGGGTTGACCGGATAGCTGGCGAGAAGTCCAAGCGGGTCGACGGGCTGACCGGACGCTTGGCGAGAAGTCCAGCTAGGTCGATGGGCTGACCGGATAGCTGGCGAGAAGTCCAAGCGGGTCGACGGGCTGACCGGACGCTTGGCGAGAAGTCCAGCTAGGTCGATGGGCTGACCGGATAGCTGGCGAGAAGTCCAGATGGGTCGAAGGGCTGACCGGACGTCTGGCAGGTGAGTAAAGGTAAGTCACTGGAAGGGAGTGACTGTGAGGACGCGTTCCCGAGAAGGGAACATTAGGCATCGATCCGGCTTAGATCCATTTCGGATATCTAAGTCGAGATCGTGACTAGATTCCGGTCTCGGAAAGACGGAATCTAAGTCATACTTTTTCATGTCAAACTCATGAACTGTGCTAACACTTTGTTTTGCAAGAAATTTATTATACTTGCCTCGGACTAACCTTATCTTGCAGGAGAAGGACCTGTTCCGGGCGCCCGGAGGTTCCGGGCGCCCGGGAGGCAAGTTTTATCCCTATTGCGCGTCGCCATGTGGAGCTCACTGGTTGGACCTGCCACGTCTCACCAGGGCGCCTGGAAGGGATCCGGGGCGCCCTGAGCTTCATATAAAAGAAGGGGCAAGGGTAGAGCTTCAATAAGAACTTAGAATCCAAGATCTGTTGCTCTGTGCTCTTGCGATGCCACGAAAAGCTCTCCGACTCAGTGCTGGTTCTGTTTTAATTCTATTGTCGGTATTTTCTTTATCTGTCAATTCTTGTACTTAACTTTGTAAAATTCGAATTGATAGTGATTGCCCAACGAAAGTACTCACGGAGTACGGGACTTCGAGTAGGAGTCGTCACAGGCTCCGAACGAAGTAAAAAACACTATGTCTACTTTACTTTTCCGCTGCGCTTATACTCGATATTCTCGAATCGATATTCACCCCCCCCTCTATCGAACGATCACGGTCCTACACCACCAAATGAAATGATTTTAATAGGAGGTGATCTAAATGGGCATATCGGAGTGAAAAATGAGGAATATGAGAGAGTACATGGGAGTTATGGGTTTAGAACGAGGAATGAAGAAGGGAAAACTATATTAGATTTTGCGATAGCATATAACCTTATATTAGCTAATACGTTTTTTAAGAAAAGAGAAGAACACTTAGTCACATTCAAAAGTGGGAATAATAAATCGCAAATTGACTTTCTTATGGTTAGGAAGAAGGATAGAAAGATTTGTAAAGATTACAAAGTCATCCGTGGAGAAAGTTTAACTACCCAACATAGGGTAGTAGTGTTGGATATACGCCTCAAACATAGTATCACTAGAAAGAAAATATATACAATTCCTAGAATTAAGTGGTGAAAGTTAAAGGATGGGAAGCAAAATATATTTAAGGAGAAGGTAGAAGTACAAGAATTATGTCAAATATACGATGACTCTAATACAACATCGGATAAGATGGTATCAATGTTGAAAATAGTAGCTAAGAGTATACTCGGTGAGTCAAAGGGACATGCACCACTAAGTAAATAATCTTGGTGGGGGAATGAGAAAGTACAAGAGAAAGTGAAGGAAAAATGAATAGCTTATAAAGATTATATATCTGTAAGAATGAGGAAATCTTAAAAAAATATACAATAGCCAAGAAAGAAGCTAAGAAAGTAGTGTGTGAAGCAAAAAATGAAACTTTTGAACGGTTATATCAAAAATTGGATACAAAAGAAGGGGAAAGAGACATTTATAGAATAGCTAAAGTGAGAGAAAGGAAAACATGAGATCTTAGCCAAATAAAATGTATTAAAGATGAATGTAATAGGGTATTAGTAAACAATGGAGAAATAAAAGAGCGGTGGAAGAGGTATTTTCATCAACTTTTTAGTGAAGGTTTAGGTGACCTATAATGCCCGAAAATTCTTAAAACTATATTAGAAATATTGTATGATTTTTCTGGAATTTTTAGATATTTTTCCGGAATTTTTAGAGTAGCGGAAGTAGCAAAAACAAATAGAAAACGACCTAAGCGGGAATTGAACCTGAGACCTATGGTTTACGGATAATGTTAGTGACCAGTTGAACCCAGCAGGGTCGTGCTGAAAGGAAAGGGAGGCAATAATATTTAAGTTTAAGTTGGGCCGAAATACCCACTTAATATAAATAGGGAATTAATAGGTGAATAGGTGAAGAGTTATTTGGGTTAACGTGACTTTTCTCCTCCCTCACCCTAATTCCGCCGATCCCCTCTCCTCCTCCTTCTCTCGGCGCCAACCACAAGAGGGCTTAGGGTTCCTCTCCTAGGACTCCAAGGGCACTTTTCAGCGACGACTTCGACACGAGGACGCTCCCCTCCGCGAGAAGAACACGTAGACGCGAGAGGATCGTCGAGAAGATCGTCCCCACCAGAAAACTAGCGACTAGAATCGTAAGAAATTATGAATAGGAGGTAAGAAACCCCTCACCTGCAGTATAAGTAGCTTTCGTTTGATTGTATGCCTTTAGTTTAGCTATATGCAGATTTTTCGGCACTTAGGGTGTGTTTAAACCCTCCTCGCAGATTAGGGATCTAGTTGAGCACCTCTAGATGGGCCAGACACGTTGTTCTCCTTCAGTTGGAGGCTCTAGACGTTGTCGGGTGCCTAGAGGTGGTCTCCCTATTAGAGGGGAGAGTTGGAGCACACCAAGTGTTCGACAAAATGATTAGTGTAGCTAAATACTACCTCAGATATTTTTAACAGCTCAGTTAAATGCATTAGTAGCATTTAAATCAGTATATTAGTCTAGTTTCAGCTAACATGGGACTACGGTCCAATGGGTGGGCTCCCACAGTCGCCTCTAGGTTTAGATAACCTAGCTCTAGGTTCAGATAACCTAGAAACAGCAAAATAAGAAATTAGTAGCTATATTCAGTATTTTATTTTCAGTGGCACTGTACTGGATTAGATATCCATTGGGGCTGGGCTCCCATAGTCGGTCCCTAGGTTTAGATAACCTACTAAACCCTACTAAATGCGGGACTTGCAAACCCGGGTCTAGTTAGGGATGCGCGCACAGTAAGTACAGTTGTCGGGCCCATTAGCAACATGATTATGTATTTTCACTTATTATGATAATAGCTTTCAAATTCATAATCTAGTTATGTGATTATAGTTAAGATCAGTTTTAGCTAGTTTCAGTTTTAGTTTCAGTTTAGTTCTCCTAGTTGATACTATGAGTTAACTCCATGCTTAGATTTATCATGCATGCCATGTTTCAGTGTTTATGCCATGTGATTTCAGTATGCCATGCTTTAACAAATTCAGTTCATGTTTTTAAATAGCATTTTTTAAAACATGTTTGCATCGTTGAATGTTTTAGTGAGGTAGATGGTTTCTTACTAAGCTTTAAGCTTACAGATACTTTTTCCTTATACTGCAGATAAAGGTAAAGGGAAGATGGACTAGCAGAGGAAGCTGGAGTTCAATGTAGAGATGGTGTGTGTGGCAGGAATTTGGAATAAAAGATCCTTAGGGGATCTAGCAAGCTTAAACAATTGAACCTTTAGTATTTCTATTGTCATGCACTTTTAATTGTTAAATGCTACGAACTAGTAAACCATGCTTTATATCCAGTTTAGAATGCTAGCTTTATGTCATTAGAATATATTCTATGGATTGTATAAGTGAAATGTGAGATTTTGGCACGAACAAGTGCTGAAATCAGGGGCTCTGATTCGAAATCAGAGACCCAGATCGGTCTACAGACCAATCGGAAGTGGGGTGAGCCACTGGATCGGTTAGCCGACCGATCAGTGTGCGAATCGAGAGTTTATGGATCGGTCAGCTGACCGATCCAGATACGAGCAGAGAGTGCAGAAGCTCACTGATCAGTCAGTCGACCGATCAGTGAGCCACTGGATCGGTCTGCCGACCGATCAGTGTGCTCCTGGATTGGTCGGTAGACCGATCCAGCCGCATACAGAAGCGACAGCTTATGGATCGGTCAGCCGACCGATCCAGAGGCTTGTTCCATGCCAGTATCAAGCTGGATCGATCACTGGATCGATCCGACAGGCCAATCGATCCATGGATCGATTGAAATGCCTGATTACAGCTAGCAGGTCATCCGAGAGGCATAGATTCTCTTCCCTAGCATGTGTACAACTCCTAGGTACACTTAGAATGTTAAGTTCAGATTTTACAGTAATTAGTTTAGCAAAATTTAAATCAATCCAGATTTCCGTAATAGTAATTTAGCACAACATTACGTAACGATCGGCCTCGCAGCCTAGTCAGTAGGAGGCGGTCGTTACAGAGTGGTATCAGAGCTGTGTTCCATACTTCCTACACACACATCAGCATTGAACCTACAGCTTCCAAGTAAGAATACCTCTACTTTAATTATGTCTTGCTTTCATGTTTATGGATAATTATAGCATGCTTACATATGATAGCTTTAACATGTTTATAGTAGCTAGCTAAACATGATAGTAGAAATTCTACAAACATGAATGTTTTAGTTATGTATGTCCTCTATGTCTTTAGAAATGGCACGAGGACGCCCAGCTAAGAGGGCACCAGCTACTGAGCCCCAGCATGAGGCAGGCAGTTCAGTGCCTCCTACAGACCTTATAGCGTTAGTGGCTCAGTTACAGCAGCAACTAGCTGAAAAGCAACAGGAGATAGCCACCCTCAGGGCTAATCAGCAGAATACCCCCACAGTCACCCCGGAACCAAATCTGACGACTCCAGTGGTCTTAGAGGTTCCACCAGTCCAGCCTGCAACACCTGCACTAGCAGCCCCAACAGCAGAGGCAAGGAGAGAAGCTTATATGATCCAGTGGCAGAGAGTCAAGCCAGAGAACTTCTCAGGCACTAGTGAACCATGGGATGCACAAGCCTGGTTCAAAACACTGGAGAGTACGATGGAGCTTTTGGACTGGCCAGAACACGAGAAGGTGAAGTGTACCTCCTTCTGCCTGACAGGGGATGCACGCATGTGGTGGGAGAGAATCAGAGCGAAGCGCCCAGTGAACCAGATGTTATGGGCTGACTTCGAGAAGGAGTTCTTTGAGGAATTCTTTCACATGCGGGTTATGAACCGCCACTACGATGAGTTCACAGAGTTTCGTCAGGGCAACCTTTCAGTGGAGGAAGCCGTGAAGAAATTCAACAGGTTGGCTCGTCTATGCCCAGAACTAGTCAGCACAGAAAAGGAACGAGTCCGGTTGATGCTCAAGATGTTGAGCCCTGAAATAGCAATGAACGTGGCTGGTGGCGTTCATAGGCCACAAACCACAGAAGAATTAGTGAGCAGTGCTCTAATCACTGAGCATTACCAGAATAGCATCAAGCAGCAGAAGCAAGTCCTCTCAGAAGCTAAGGGTCAAGGAGGCTCAGGTACCCAGAAGCAGCAGGGCCACAGCTCTCATGGCTCTAACTGGAAAGGGAACCGCAGTAACAAGCGCAAACCAGGGAGTTACCCAAAAGGAGAACCAGCCAGCAAGCAGCCCAGTTATCCAAAGTGTGCTACTTGTGGGAAATTCCATCCTGGAGTTTGTCGTAAGGGCACACGAGGATGCTTTGAATGTGGACAAGAAGGGCACATGGCTAAACAGTGCCCAAACAAGACCAGTCTTCCTCAGCCACAGCCGATTCAGTACGGAGGCCAGCCAGCACAGTTGCATCAGATGCAGGCCGCTCTAGATGGTCCACACATCAGCCAGGGCAGATTAGAAGCCCCTCCAGCTATGACCAATGCGAGGATCTATTCACTGACCAGAGAGGACGTAGCAAATGCCTCGACAGTTGTTACAGGTCAGATTAGTATTTTTCAGCAAATAGCAACTGTCTTATTCGATACTGGGGCAACCCATTCTTATATAGCCAGGGCATTTGCAAACAAGTTAGCAATACCTCCATAGGTACTCAGTAGTCAGTTTCTGACGACATTACCTTCAGGAGAAATTATGACATCCACACACTCGCTCAGAGCAGTGCCAGCCATTATAGCAGACAGAGAACTCTTCTGTGATCTGATCGTGCTAAATATGACTGACTACGACGTCATTTTTGGAATGGACTTCTTGATCAGATACGGTGCTTCCATCGAGTGCCGTAAGAAGAAAGTCATATTCCAACCTGAAGCAGAAGCACAGTTCGAGTTCGTCGGAGAACCCAAAAGAGAGGTCAAGAGGTTTCTCTCAGCTATGAAGGCACAGAGATTAATGGATTCAGGGTGTACGGGATTTTTAGCACACGTAGTCAGTACCAGTTAGGACAAGGACCAACAGCTAGCAGAGGTCCGAGTCGTAAGTGACTACCCAGCAGTCTTCCCTGAAGAGTTACAAGGATTAGCACCAGACAGGGAGATTGAATTTGAGATAGAGCTCATTCCCGGTACCAACCCTATTTCCAAAGCACCCTACCGCATGACTCCAGCCGAACTGAAGGAACTTCATGAGCAATTAAGGGAGCTACTTGACAAAGGCTTCATATGCCCTAGTCACTCACCATGGGGAGCGCCTGTATTGTTCGTGAAGAAGAAGGATGGAAGCATGCGCCTGTGTATAGATTACCGGGCACTGAACCAGATCACAATCAAGAACAGATATCCTCTTCCCAGAATAGATGACCTGTTCGATCAGCTAAAGGGAGCAGTAGTGTTCTCTAAAATAGACCTCAGATCAGGTTATCATCAGGTGAAGGTTAAAGAAGGGGATATACCCAAGACAACATTCAGGACCAGATACGGACATTATAAGTTCGTAGTCATGCCCTTTGGCGTGACAAATGCTCCAGCTACTTTCATGGACCTCATGAACATGGTATTCAGGGAATATTTAGATAAGTTTGATATCGTGTTCATCGACGACATCCTTATCTATTCCAGAACTTAGGAAGAACATGCAGAGCACCTGAGGACAGTATTACAGACCCTTCAACAGAATCAGCTGTACGCCAAGTTCACGAAATGTGAATTTTGGCTAGATCAGGTGTCCTTCCTGGGTCACATCATCTCAAAGGATGGTATCATGGTAGACCCCAGTAAGATAGAAGCTGTGAGTAATTGGAAAAGACCCAAGAACGCCAGTGAGATCAGAAGCTTTCTGGGATTAGCAGGTTACTACAGGAAATTCGTAGAGGAGTTCTCCAGGATAGCCTCCCCACTGACAGCTCTTACCAGAAAGAACAGAAAATTTCAGTGGACAGAGGACTATGAGAACAGTTTCAGCGAGCTGAAAAGGAGATTGACCAGTGCACCTATTCTGACTCTACCAGAGAACGCAGATAGCTTTGACATATATAGTGATGCCTCGAAGTTAGGACTAGGAGCAGTGCTGATGCAAGATGGCAAGGTGATCGCCTATGCCTCCAGACAACTTAAGGATTATGAGAAGAACTATCCTACTCATGACCTTGAGCTTGCAGCAGTGGTGTTCGCTCTCAAGATTTGGAGACATTACTTGTATGGAGCTCAGTGCAGAGTGTATACAGATCATCAGAGTCTGAAGTACTTCTTCACTCAGAAGGATCTGAATATGCGACAGCGCAGATGGCTAGAGCTGGTCAAGGACTACAATATAGACATCCTCTACCACCCAGGGAAAGCCAATAGGGTAGCAGATGCACTTAGCAGGAAGTCCAGTGCTACCTTATTATCCCTAGCAGCCATGTCACCACCCCTACAGAAAGAGATCACAGATTTCGGTCTCGAACTCATAGTCGGACAGCTCTCTACTATGACATTAGAGTCTACCTTGCTTGGGGACATCCAGACAGCTCAGGAGCAGGATCCTGAAATTCAGAGAATCAAGCAAGGTATAGCAGAATCAGAAGGTGGAGAGTTCAGAATATCAGATAGCGGGGTGTTGTATTTCGGTGACAGGCTATGTGTTCTAGATAAGGAGGAACTACAGAGGAAAATCCTAGATGAGGCTCACAAGACTCCCTATGCGATGCATCCCGGCTCCACCAAAATATACCAGGACTTGAAGAAACGTTTTTGGTGGCCTGGGATGAAGAGGAGCATCGCTCGATATGTCAGCACCTGCCTAACCTGTCAGAGGGTTAAGGCAGAACATCAGAGACCAGGAGGAGTTTTGCAGCCCATTCAGATTCCAGAATGGAAGTGGGAAGACATTTCTATGGATTTTATAGTGGGACTACCCAGAACCATGAATGGTTTCGACACCATCTGGGTAATAGTCGACAGGTTGACTAAATCAGCCCACTTCCTAGCTATTAGAATATCCTATTCCATGGAGCAGTTAGCTCAGTTGTATCTCAAGGAGATCGTCAGGCTGCATGGAGTCCCACGAACCATTATTTCAGACAGAGACAGTAGGTTCACATCACACTTCTGGGAGTGTGTACAAACAGCTTTGGGCACGAAGTTAAAATTTAGCATAGCTTTCCATCCTCAGACAGATGGTCAGACGGAGCGAGTAAATCAGGTACTCGAAGATATGCTCCGAGCATGTGCCCTAGACTTCAAGGGAAGTTGGTGCAAATATCTGAGCTTAGAAGAGTTTGCATACAACAACAGCTATCAGGCCACTATCGGTATGGCACCTTACGAGGCTCTCTACGGGCGGAGGTGTAGATCTCCAATCTGCTGGTATGAGAGTGGTGAACAGAAAGAACTAGAGCTTCAGACAGATCTAGTAGCAGATACCATAGAAGCTATACAGCAGATCTGCCAGAGGATAGAGACAGATCAGAGCCGCCAGAAGAGCTATGCTGATACACGACGCAGACCCTTAGAGTTCTCAGTTGGGGATTTAGTGTTCCTCAGAGTAGCTCCTATGAAGGGAGTAATGCGTTTTGGGAAAAAGGGCAAGCTAAGTCCCAGATATGTGGGACCATACCTTATCAGCAGAAGAGTGGGCAAGGTAGCATATGAGCTAGAGCTACCCCAGGAAATGTCAGCTGTCCACAATGTATTTCATGTCTCTATGCTGAAGAAGCATACCCCAGATGCCACCCAGGTATTGAGCCTCAGTCGGTACAGATCCGCGAAGACCTCAACTATGACAGTCGACCTATTCAGATAATAGACCGAGCAGTTAAGAAATTACGGAACAAGGAAGTACCATTAGTCAAAATCATTTGGCAAAATCACACAGCAGAAGAGGCAACATGGGAGACAGAAGCCAGCATGAGACAGAAGTACCCAGAGTTATTCTAAGTTCGAGGATGAACTTTTTATAAGGTATGGGGGATTGTAATGCCTGAAAATTCTCAAAACTATATTAGAAATATTGTATGATTTTTCTGGAATTTTTAGATATTTTTCCGGAATTTTTAGAGTAGCGGAAGTAGCAAAAACAAATAGAAAACGAAAACGGCCTAAGCGGGAATTGAACCCGAGACCTATGGTTTACGGATAATGTTAGTGACCAGTTGAACCCAGCAGGGCCGTGCTGAAAGGAAAGGGAGGCAATAATATTTAAGTTTAAGTTGGGCCGAAATACCCACTTAATATAAATAGGGAATTAATAGGTGAATAGGTGAAGAGTTATTTGGGTTAACGTGACTTTTCTCCTCCCTCACCCTAATTCCGCCGATCCCCTCTCCTCCTCCTTCTCTCGGAGCCAACCACAAGAGGGCTTAGGGTTCCTCTCCTAGGACTCCAAGGGCACTTTCTGGCGACGACTTCGACACGAGGACGCTCCCCTCCGCGAGAAGAACACGTAGACGCGAGAGGATCGTCGAGAAGATCGTCCCCACCGGAAAACTAGCGACTAGAATCGTAAGAAATTACGAATAGGAGGTAAGAAACCCCTCACCTGAAGTATAAGTAGCTTTTGTTTGATGGCATGCCTTTAGTTTAGCTATATGCAGATTTTTCGGCACTTAGGGTGTGTTTAAACCCTTCTCGCAGATTAGGGATCTAGTTGAGCACCTCTAGATGGGCCAGACACGTTGTTCTCCTTCAGTTGGAGGCTCTAGACGTTGTCGGGTGCCTAGAGGTGGTCTCCCTATTAGAGGGGAGAGTTGGAGCACACCAAGTGTTCGACAAAATGATTAGTGTAGCTAAATACTACCTCAGATATTTTTAACAGCTCAGTTAAATGCATTAGTAGCATTTAAATCAGTAAATTAGTCTAGTTTCAGCTAACATGGGACTACGGTCCAATGGGTGGGCTCCCACAGTCGCCTCTAGGTTTAGATAACCTAGCTCTAGGTTCAGATAACCTAGAAATAGCAAAATAAGAAATTAGTAGCTATATTCAGTATTTTATTTTCAGTGGCACTGTACTGGATTAGATATCCATTGGGGCTGGGCTCCCATAGTCGGTCCCTAGGTCTAGGGAACCTAGTAAACCCTACTAAATGCGGGACTTGCAAACCCGGGTCTAGTTAGGGATGCGCGCACAGCAAGTACAGTTGCCGGGCCCATTAGCAACATGATTATGTATTTTCACTTATTATGATAATAGCTTTCAAATTCATAATCTAGTTATGTGATTATAGTTAAGATCAGTTTTAGCTAGTTTCAGTTTTAGTTTCAGTTTAGTTCTCCTAGTTGATACTATGAGTTAACTCCATGCTTAGATTTATCATGCATGTCATGTTTCAGTGTTTATGCCATGTGATTTATGTATGCCATGCTTTAACAAATTCAGTTCATGTTTTTAAATAGCATTCTTTAAAACATGTTTGCATCGTTGAATGTTTTAGTGAGGTAGATGGTTTCTTACTAAGCTTTAAGCTTACAGATACTTTTTCCTTATACTGCAGATAAAGGTAAAGGGAAGATGGACTAGCAGAGGAAGCTGGAGTTCAATGCAGAGATGGTGTGTGTGGCAGGAATTTGGAATAAAAGATCCTTAGGGGATCTAACAAGCTTAAACAATTGAACCTTTAGTATTTCTATTGTCATGCACTTTTAATTGTTAAATGCTATGAACTAGTAAACCATGCTTTATATCCAGTTAGAATGCTAGCTTTATGTCATTAGAATATATTCTATGGATTGTATAAGTGAAATGTGAGATTTTGGCATGAACAAGTGCTGAAATCAGGGGCTCTGATTCGAAATCAGAGACCCAGATCGGTCTACAGACCGATCAGAAGTGGGGTGAGCCACTGGATCGGTCAGCCGACCGATCAGTGTGCGAACAGAGAGTTTATGGATCAGTCAGCCGACCGATCCAGATATGAGCAGAGAGCGCAGAAGCTCACTGATCGGTCAGCCGACCGATCAGTGTGCTCCTGGATCGGTCGGTAGACCGATCAAGCCGCATACAGAAGTGACAGCTTATGGATCGGTTAGCCGACCGATCGAGAGGGTTTTTCCATGCCAGTATCAAGCTGGATCATCACTGGATCGATCCGACAGGCCAATCGATCCATGGATCGATTGAAATGTCTGATTACAGCTAGCAGGTCATCCGAGAGGCATAGATTCTCTTCCCTAGCATGTGTACAACTCCTAGGTACACTTAGAATGTTAAGTTCAGATTTTACAGTAATTAGTTTAGCAAAATTTTAATCAATCCAGATTTCCGCAATAGTAATTTAGCACAGCATTACATAACGTTCGGCCTCGCAGCTTAGTCAGTAGGAGGCGGGTTGTTACATGACCAACTTAACTTAGGTAATTTAAGTAGGTCAAATGAGCATAGAAATTTTAACTTTTATCGTAGAATTCAAACTTCAGTAGTAAAATAAACTTTAAATGAGATGCACAATGGAAAAGCCATTGGACCAGATGATATTCCGATAGAGGTATGGAGGTGCTTAGGAAAAGAAGGTATTGAATGACTTACAAAATTATTTAACATGATATTAAAAATGAAAAAGATGCCTGATCAATGGAGGATAAGTACTCTATTTCCCTTATATAAGAACAAGGGAGACGTACAAAATTATGCAAACTATAGGGGTATTAAATTAATGAGTCATACTATGAAACTTTGAGAAAAAGTAATAGAAAAAAGATTAAGAAAGGAGATCACAGTGACAGAAAATCAATTTGGATTCATACCTGGTGTTGGGTGCTACTTGGAATTCCGTTCTGTTTCCCTTGTAAAAAAGATTTATACAAGCACATAACTTCCTAGCAACCCATATGCTTTTAGAAGTTGAACTTGGATTGCAAATGAAACTTAACATTATTAATCCAAGTTTAACTTATGTGTTCTTCAAAAGTTAAATCATATTACAGAAGTTGATTAAATATCTATTTCAAGGATTGACTTCCAGGTCATTGGCGAGACACTCAGTCTTCTTGGTTATGGGATCATCCACCACTTCCTAAACAATGCCTTTCAAAGAAATTGAATATTTAAGCTCCTTATAGTAACCTTAGGTTTAACTACAGAGACCACAATAGAAGCAAAAGATCGAAATACAAAATCGATACACAAAATCAAAACATAAAGTTGAAACACAAAATCGCTAGCCTCTTGTGTTGGTATTTCAGGATCCATACAAAGAAAACAAAACTAGTTGCGTTGCGGAATAAATAACTAGCTGTACCTTTCTTCATAGACAAAGACCAGTTGATCTTTTGCCGTATTCCTCTCCTCTTCTTGGATGTCGTGTGGATGACGATCTGCCAAGACAAAAACACCCGAACCCTTTTTGTTTCCAAGCCGCCTACCATCGAAAATGCAAAGAAAAGGGGCGCCTCCTTCTTCTTCTTCTCCTCCAAACCGCCGGCCACCAAGGTGCTTCGTCTCTTCGTTTTCTTTTCTTCCAAGCTCCAACCACTAAGAGAAGATGGGGCGCCAGCCCTAGAGGGAAGAAAAAGAAGTGGGGCGTCGACCCTAGAGGGAAGAAATGGAAGAAGAAAAGGATGGGGAGCCGGCCTTAAGGGAAAGAAGAGGGTTTTTAGTTGTGGAGAAAAACTTATCACTTCTTAATTGATTGATTTTTGTGGAACAACCTCCTCTCCTTTTATAACCCTTTACGCCATATAAAAAAGGAGGAAAAGTAATAGATTTTTTTAGAATTCTGTTGAGAGAAAAAATCTCCCTTTTCATAACTCTTTTTTTTTATTGTGTCCGACCCCTTGCTTGGGCACCAAGTAAGACTTGGCCGGCCCTATGCTTGGGCAACAAGCAAGGCTTGGTCGACCCCTTGCTTGGGCAACAAGCAAGGCTTGGTCGACCCCTTGCTTGGGCAACAAGCAAGGCTTGGTCGACCCCTTGCTTGGGCACTAAGCAAGGATGTGGCTGGCCCCTTTCTTGGGTAGGACGCAAGGCTTGGCCGACCCCTTTCTTGGGTAGGAAGCAAAACCAAAACGGGTGAATGCGAGGCTTTATAGAGGCTACAACAGGGACCGAGAGGAGGAATTAGTTTTGGCCTCCTGATGGACTTGAGCTTCCTGTGTTTGACCCGAACATTCAACTCAAGTTCATCAATAATAATTCATACTACTAAAGAGTTATTATTGAACTACCACACCAATCCCATAATATATATGGGCTCCTTCTTATCATAAGTACGTTAGTCTCCCTGTGTTTAAGATATTATATGTCCGTTAATTAAATGAGCTACTGACAACTCACTTAATTAACATCTAGCTCCAAGAGTAGTACCACTCAACTTCATTGTCATGTCGGACTAAGTCTACCTGCAGGGTTTACATGACAATCCTTATGAGCTCCTCAAGGGGACATCATCAACCTAGATAACTAGGACATAATTTTCTTCTATAATCAACAACACACCATATAAATAATATTATTTCCCAACTTATCGGGCCTATTGATTTAACGAATAAATCTCACCCATTGATAAATTAAAGAAATAAATACTAAGTATATGTGCTTGTTATTATATCGGGATTAAGAGTACGCACATCCATAATAACAGAGGTTATGTTCTTTTATGCAGTTAGTATAAAAGGAACAACCTCAAATGGTCCTGCTCAATACACACATAGTGTACTAGTGTAATTTTATAGTCAAGACAAACTAATACCAAATTACACTACAACCGTTCCAATGGTTTGTCCCTATCCATCTTGGTCGTGAGCTACTATTTATAATTTATAAGGAACTGACAACATGATCTTCTATGTGACACCACACATCATGTTATCTACAACATAAATTAAATGGACAACTGTAAAATTTGACCAAAGTGATTCTCATTTCAAAATATAAAAGTTCATACAAAAAGTTAGGCTTTTAGTATACATCCTAACAATCTCTCACTTATACTAAAATACTATGTTGTCATCTATGCTGCCATACATCTGATTCTCATCCCCTCAACATGCCCAACAAAAGCTCTCACCGTAATGACCTTAGTGAAAGGATCTACCAGGTTATCTGCTGATGCAATCTTTGTGACAATAACTTTTCCTCCTTTATGATATCTTGTATCAGGTGGTACTTGCGCTCAATGTGTTTACTTGCCTTATGAGCTTATGGTTCCTTCGAGTTTTTCTACTACACCACTATTATCACAATAAATTGTGATAATTTTGGCCAAATCAGGAATCACATCTAAGTCCATCAAGAAGTTTCAGAGCCATATAATTTCTTTGGCTGCCTCAGAGGCTGCCACATATTCGGCTTCCATGGTGGAGTCTGAAACGCATTTCTGCTTAACACTCCTCCATGCTATGGCTCCACCTCCCAAAGTAAACACATACCCCGAGGTTGACTTACTACTGTCCCTATCTGATTGGAAGTTCGAATCCGTGTAACCTACAGGGAGCAAATCATCTACCTGGTAAACTAGCATATAATCTCTAGTCCTTCTCAGGTACTCTAATTATGCTTTACGATAGTCCAATGTCCCTGTCCTAGGTTACTTTGATATCTGCTAACCATGCCCATGGAAAAACAAATATCCAGTCTCATACACAATATTGCATACATTAGGCTTCCTACAGCCGAAGCATAAGGAACTGCCTTCATCTCCTCTATCTCCATTGATGTTTTAGGACACATCTCTTTAGATAAAGGTACTCCATGCCGAAAAGGTAGAAAACCTTTCTTGGAGTTTTGCATGCTAAAATGAGCTAGGATAGTATCGATGTAAGAACAACATTCTTTTCTTGCGATCCCTTATTACTTTGATCCCAAGAATATGTCCACATTCTCCCAAGTCCTTCATATCAAATTGCTTGGACAACCATACCCTTACGTCTGACAACACTTTGACATTGTTGCCAATGAGCAAAATGTCATCTACGTATAATACAAGAAATACCACCACATTTCTGTCACTTTTCTTGTATACACAAGACTCATCCGGACACTGAGTGAATCCATAAGACTGGATCACTTCATTAAACCAGATGTTCCAAGATCTCGAAGCTTGCTTCAGTCCATAAATGGACCGATTGAGCTTGCATACAAGATGCTCTTTGCCCTTTGCAATGAATCCCTCTGGTTGCTTCATATAGATGTTTTCTTCAAGACTTCCGTTAAGGAAAGTTGTCTTGACGTCCATTTGCCAAACCTCATAATCCATATGAGCAGCAATAGATAAAAGAATCTAGATAGACTTGAGCATGACTACCGACGAAAAGGTTTCCTCATAATCGATTCCCTCATTCTGAGTATACCCTTTTGCAACAAGCCTTGCTTTGAAGGTTTCCACATTCCCATCTATCCCTCTTTTTCTTTTTTAGAACCATTTACATCCAATGACTTTTATATCATTTGGTGGTTCTACAAGCTCTCAGACCAGATTAGAATACATAGATTCTATTTCAGAGTTCATTATATTTTGCCAAGATGTTGCATCTTTATCTTCGAGTGCTTCATCATATGTCCAGGGATCAGCTTCATGTTCACCAGGGATCAAGTCTGAAGATTCTCCCCAAAACATGAATATATCAGGTTTCCAAACAACCCTCCCACTACGATGAGGCACTACCTATAATTGTGCATCATTTGTGACACGTGTTGCAGTTTCTTGTGGTATCTCATCTTGTACCTTTGGTACTAAAGTAGACATGTCTTCTTTATTTCCTCAAGAATAATTTTACTCATGGGCTTGTGGTTCATCACATAGTCCTCTTCTAAAATGGGTATTGGTGCTGATAATGACCTTCTGATCTTTAGGACTATAAAATAAACCACCTTTCGTTCCTTTAGGACCCACAAATAAGCAAACTTCTGTACATGATTCCAACTTATCAGCATCTCCCTTTAGCACATGTGCTGGACTACCCCAAATATGAATTGTTTCAAACTAGGCTTATGCCCATTCCATGATTCTGTGGGTGTAGAGGGTACTGACTTAGAAGGTACCAAGTTCAGAATGTACACTGTCGTTTCCAGTGCATATCCCCAAAACGAATTTGGTAATTCTAAATAACTCATCATTGATCTAACCATTTCCATAAGAGTCCTATTTTTTCATTCCATCACACCATTCTGTTGGGCTGTACCAGGTGCAGACAGTTGGGATTGAATCTCGACCTCTGATAAGTAACTCCTAAACTCTCCTAAGAGGTACTCGCCATCACGATCAGACCATAGTGTCTTGATACTTTTACCATGACGTTTCTCCATATCAGCCTTGTACTCTTTGAACTTATCAAAGCATTCAGACTTGCGGCGCATCAAGTAAATGTACCCATATCTCGAATAGCCATATATAAAAGAGATAAAATATTCGAAACCACCTCTCGCCTGGATAGTCATAGGTCCACATAAATCAGAATGAACTATTTCTAACACTTTTTTGGCTCTATACCCCTTGGCCTTAAAAGGTCTCTTGGTCATTTTTCTTTCCAAGCAAGAATCGCAGGTTGAAAAGTTTTCCACCACTAATGAACCCAAAGGTCCATCAGCTATTAACCTTTGAATCCTACTCAAGTTAATATGGCCTAGCCTTAGATGCTAAAGATATGTTTGGTTCATTTTCGAAGGTTGCTTTCTCTTATTAGAATTAGAAGATGTGTTATTAAATTCTATTTGTTGTATTGTGGGAGTTATTGGATTTAGAGTGTACAAATTATCAACTAACGTACCAGAACAGATAACTATCCTATTTTTCTTGACAACTACTTTGTCATCAAAAGAAACAGAATATCCATTCATAAATAATTTAGAAACTGAAATCAAATTCTTTCTAAAACATGGTACGTAAAGACAATTTCTCAAAATTAATGTTTTATTTCTATCAAAAGATAAATAAACATCTCCCACTACAACAGCCGCCACTCTCGTAGCATTGCCCATATAGACGGTGATCTCCCCTTCATGTAGTTGTCGAGTTTCCTAGAACTCCTGTAATGAATTACAGACATGATCAGTGGCTCCCGTACCTACACACCAGGTACCGGTAGATAACACCGCTAAATATGTTTCAACAACTAATGAATAAGATACACCTTTATTATTCTCATTTCTGCGAGGACAGTTCGTCAAATGAGCCATTATCTTGAGGATACGATCCCTCACGGGTGTCCCCTCAGTCATGGTGGTTGTCATCAAGTTTCTCATAGCCTCCTGGCTGGCATCCCGATTCTGATGTTCGAAGAGTTCTTTGAGATTGAGCATCATGTCATAGGCAGTGGGTAGGGCCTGATGTTGATGTTGCAGCTCATTTGACATAGAAGCCAAAATGTAACACCGCCATCTCATCTACCTTGACCCATTTCCTATGTCTCTCTATCTCCTCTTCACTAGAATCCTTATCAGGCACGCTAGGACAGACCTCAAGAAGTATGAACTTGTATCCTTCAATAGTTAAGAAAATGTCCAAGTTTCATTTCCAATCAATATAATTGGGACTAGTAAGTTTATTTTCTTTTAAAATAACAGCGAGAGGATTGAAAGCCATTTTGAAATCCTGAGAATCACAAAATAAGATATTTGGTCAAAACTTTAGAATTTAAAATCATATTTATTCCTCAAATAATATAATTTAAATTCACCGACACCTCAAACACCGTGAATTTCGTATGCCACGATAGTTTGGATGTATACTAATTCAAACATTTGTAAGGGGAGGTTTTACCCATTAATTTTATTATCTTGTCAACCTAACTTTATGACAAATAAAATTAATAGTTGGTTTAACTTCAGTCACACAAATAATAGAAGTGACTCCGATGGGGAGGATACTATTAGATGCGCCTAAGTGTATAATATTACTTGATTACATAATCCATTAATTAGGATTGCGCCCCTTCAGATAGAGAAGATCACACAAAACTAAATAATTTTCTATAATCATCCATAGAGGAAGTTTGATCTAGTGATCAGCAAACAAACTCATCCGATGTAGAGGAAGGCACTTAAAGCCAACGCGCAAGTTTGAATGCATCACTTACAAACCAGTAATGGAGACCGTGGAATTTAAATAAATAAACCCTCTCCCACTTAGTTATTTAAATGAGGAATTTTAACATGCACACTTATCACACATGCACACACAAGCATATACATCACAGCACATAAAGGTAATAAATATGGAAAATAATTTTCCAACTATTATGGCCTCATCCATAACTGTCCTCCGTGTGCCACTAACCCTAGCCGCCATCAATGGGTCATGTCATCGCGTCTATCTTGCTTTCTTTTCCACTGCGCCTCTGGTTCTCAAATAGCACCACGCCTCGCAAGGATACGATCCGCGACAAAATAAAATTTTACATTTATCGATCCTATATTCCACAAGGGAATGCACATGTAATCTAGACCGAACAAAATGTAAAATCCTAAAACTAATACAACTCTTGCTGTATTTAATAATTACAATCATGCACACACATAAAATTCCCTCAACATGCCTGAGGGTCCAATCACACACAAACACAATAGGGCCATAATAGTTGGAACTAGGATGCCTGCAACCATAGAGTTAATTTATTTACACATCCTACTATTATCCTACCTAAATTTATGTATGAACCGTGCATAATTTAACTGAAAACCAAACACACAGAGGCAGAAAACTTGGCTCTGATACCAATTGTTGGGTACTACTTGGAATTCTGTTATGTTTCCCTTGTAAAAAAAATTTATACAAGCACAGAACTTTCCTAACAACCCATATGCTTTTCAGAAGTTGAACTTGGATTGCAAACGAAACTTAACATTATTAATCCAAGTTTAACTTATGTGTTCTTCAAAAGTTAAACCATATTACAGAGGTTGATTAAATATCTATTTCAAGGATTGACTTCCAGGTCGTTGGTGAGGCACTAGACCCTCTTGGTTATGGAATCATCCACCACTTCCTAGACAAAGCCTTTCAAAGAAATTGAATATTTAAGCTCCTTACAGTAACCTTAGGTTTAACTACAGAGACCACAATAGAAGCACAAGATCGAAATACAAAATTGATAAACAAAATCAAAACACAAAGTCGAAACACAAAATCACTATCCTCTTGTGTTGGTATTTCATGATCCATACAAAGAAAACAAAACTAGTTGCGCTGCAGAATAAATAACTAGTTGTACCTTTCTTCATAGACAAAGACCTGTTGATCTTTTGCCGTATTCCTCTCCTCTTCTTGGACGTCGTGTGGGCGATGATCTACCAAGATAAAAACACCCAAACCCTTTTTGTTTCTAAGCCTCCTACCACCGAAAGATGCAAAGAAAAGGGGCGCCTCCTCCTTCTTCTCCTCCAAACCGTCAGCCACCAAGGTGCTTCGTCTCTTCATTTTCTTTTCTTCCAAGTTCCGGCCACCAAGATAAGATGGGGCACCGACCCTAGAGGGAAGAAAGGGATGAAGAAAAAGAAGTGGGGCGTCGACCCTAGATGGAAGAAAGGGAAGAAGAAAAGGATGGGGCACTGGCCTTAAGGGAAAGGAGAGGGTTTTTAGTTATGGAGAAAAACTTATCACTTCTTAATTGATTGATTTTTGTGGCACAACCTCCTCTCCTTTTATAACCCTTTGCGCCAGATAAAAAAGGAGAAAAAGTAATAGATTTTTTTAGAATTCTTTTGAGAGAAAAAAATCTCCCTTTTGATAACTCTTTTTTTTTTTCTTTTTTTTTTATTGTGGCCGGCCTCGTGCTTGGGCACCAAGCAAGGCTGGGCCGGCCCTATGCTTGGGAAACAAGCAAGGCTTGGTCGACCCCTTGCTTGGGCACAAAGCAAGGATGTGGCCGACCCCTTTCTTGGGTAGGAAGCAAGGCTTGGCCGACCCCTTTCTTGGGTAGGAAGCAAAACCCAAACGGGTGAATGCGAGGCTTTATAGAGGCTACAACAGGGGCCGAGAGGAGGAATTGGTTTTGGCCTACTGATGGACTTGAGCTTCCTGTGTTCGACCCGAACACCCAACTCAAGTTCATCAATAATAACTCATACCACTAAAGATTTATTATTGAACTATCGTACCAATCCCATATTACAATATGGGCTCTTTCTTATCATGAGTGCGTTAGTCTCCCTGTGTTTAAGATATCATATGTCCATTAATTAAATGAGTTACTGACAACTCACTTAATTAACATCTATCTCCAAGAGTAGTACCACTCAAGTTCATTGTCATGTCGGACTAAGTCCACCTACAGGGTTTACATGACAATCCTTATGAGCTCCTCAAGGGGACATCATCAACCTAGATAACTAGGATATAGTTTTCTTCTATAATCAATAACACACCATATAAATAATATTATTTCTTAACTTATCGGGCCTTTTGATTTAACGAATAAATCTCACCCATTGATAAATTAAAGAAATAAATACTAACTATATGTGCTTGTTATTATATCGGGATTAAGAGTTCGCACATCCATAATAACAGAGGTTATGTTCTTTTATTCAGTTAGTTTAAAAGGAACAACCTCAAATGGTCCTGCTCAATACACACATAGTGTACTTGTGTAATTTTATAGTCAAGACAGAATAATACCAAATTACACTACAACCGTTCCAATGGTTTATCCCTATCCATCTTGGTCGTGAGAAACTATTTATAATTTATAAGGAACTAATAACATGATCTTCTGTGTGACACCACACACCATGTTATCTACAACATAAATTAAATGGGCAACTGCAACATTTGACCAAAGTGATTCTCATTTCAAAATATAAATGTTCATATAAAAGCTAGGCTTTTAGTATACATCCTAACACATGGAAGGTCGACAATAGAAGCTATACATCTTCTTAGACAATTAATTGAAAAATATCGGGAGCAAAAACAAGATCTACACATGGTATTCATTGACTTAGAAAAAGCTTATGATAGAGTGTAACACCCCACCCTCCTCACTACTGGACTGCGAGGGCGAAGCGCTAATGGACTACCAACTTTACTTAATTAGAGTTAACTAATGTTGCTCACATGAAAATACCTATAGTTAAAACTCTCTAAACACTCAAAACATACAATTAACTAGCAGCGGAAGACTAAATGACTCATCTAATACATTCTTAATAAATGACACTCTTAATAAAATCTTTAACAAAATCCCAAGGCTTCTATAGTCCACACATCACACATCCATCCGCACCTCCTTGTCGCCTTCCTTTGCTATAGCTTTTCCTTTACTTTATCTGCAGTAAGAGGAAAATGCATCTATAAGAAAAATTACTTAGTAAGCGCTATCTAACTCACAAAACTCGAATATGCATGTGAATATACTAAAATCTAAAAGCTGAATTCTCAAAAGGAAAACTACTCATGCTCATCTACAAGCAAAAGAAACATACTGAAATGCTAAACGTGTAAAACAAATCTATACAATCATGCTAGCATAATCTTGATAAATTTTAAACACTTTATGAATCTTATTTCACTTGTTTAAAAACTTATACTTTAATACTTCAAAATAATAATAAACTTTCTTCTTGGGACCATGCGTAGTACCATCTTATGCGCGTTCCCTAATAGGTTGGGGTAGCGAGCCACCAATCCTAAAAGAGCAGACCTCGGTCTGCCAGGGCCAAGACCTCGGAATTGGACACCTGGATTTGTTTAACGACAACCTCGAAAGTCGGGTACTAGCCTCTTAAATAAAGTAAATACTTGTTATCTTTTATTACTTCTAATATATAATGCCTCGGCATTTTCTTTAAGCACCTTGTGTGCCAAAATTCCTAAAGTCTTGACTTTGAGATCTACTTAAGGCCTTGGCCTTTTTCTTTCTTTTCTTTATCTTGCTTATACTTGTTAATACCTCTATTAAAAAGGTGTCTCATACAAAACTGCACTAAAATGCTTATTAACTCTGCACTGAAATGCTTAACAGAATTGCATGGAAATACTTAATAGAACTGTACTGAAATGCTTATTGAAACTGCACTAAAACTAAATCTGCATACAAGCGTAATCAAATCTGCCTACAAACTTAATCAAAATTCTGCACTATAAGCTTAATCAAAATTCTGCACTATAAGCGTAATCAAATCTGCCTACAGACTTAATCAAAATTCTGCACTATAAGTATTTCTAAATATTTTTAAAGTATTTCTAAATATTTTTCTAAAGTATTTCTAAATATTTTTACGTACTATTAGGACTCGTAATGAGGAATTTTGGGTCGTTACAATTCCCCCTATCTTATAAAAAGTTCATCCTCGAACTTAGAATAATTCTGGATATCTCTGTCTTATACTGTCCTCACACTCCCACGTAGTCTTCTCACGTTTTTGATGCCAAATGACCTTTACTAGTGGTACTTCTTCGTTCCTTAATCTCTTAACTTCTATGTCTATTATCACCTATAACTTCTCTGTCCTTTTTGTTCTCCTGTACTCAGTCCTCATTACAAGCGGTACGAGGACGTCCTTGTAACACCCATAGGGTCCTTAGCAAAATTCTAGAATATTTTATCATGAATAAAGAAAAAAAATATATATGCTTTTGTTAAATTTTGCTCCTAGCCGAACACTTAAACAAATAAAATAGAAATAAAAATATATAAGGTCCAGGACTTGAACTCTAGATCTCCCATTAGATGCCTGAATAAGATAACCACTAGACCAAGAGAAATTATTGTTAGAAAAGAGAGGGAAACCATAATTAAATGTAAGAAGAAAAGGCTCTTCTCATAGAAGGAGAAGTGAGAGTTGTCTTCTTCCTCTCTAATGAAGAGATGCTCTAGAATATTCTTTTCTTACTCACCAAGAAGGGATGTATCTAGACTTTTCTCTTAATTATGAAGAGAGTAAAAGAAAGGAGGAAGAAAAATATATTTTTCCTTCCTCCTCTCATGATGAATAAAAGGAGGAAATTAAAATGAGTTGGCATTTTTCCTCATTCACCTTCCTACTCCCTCCTCCTCCACCGTGACCTCTTCTTCACCATTTCCTCTTCTTGCCGAGACCAAGGAGCAAGGAAGCTTCCCCTCTCTAGGAAGGATCCACAACAAAGGTTAAATCTCTAAGGAAAACAAGCGCAAGGAGGTGAGTATCCCCTCACTGCAGTACAAGTAGCTTCGGTTTAAAATGTTTTTCGAAACTCTAAAAATTTTCTTGCAAGAATGTGGTCAAGATAAAGAATAGGTAGTCACTTAGGGTTAACAAGTGATAAGAGATGCTTCATGTTATAGAAAAATAAAAAGAGAAATTTAGAGCCTTATTGCATGTTTCGGCCAAGGATGGAAGAGAGGACCTAGAACAAGTTTTCTTTGATCACATGCTTAATTTTTATACTCTATGATATATGAATTTCACATGTTGTTAGTTAAGTCTTCATTCTTCATGTTGTGAAAAAAAAAGAGATACCTATCTATATGGTTCGGCCAAAATTGATTATAAGGCCTTAGGTCAAGAATTTTAGATAGAAACCATACTAGTTGTACCTCTTTGTGATGTATGAATTTTTACATGTTTATAACCAAGGTTTTTATGCTTCTTATGGAATAAAATGGTATGAAACCCTACTGATATGTTTGGCCAAATTGAAATAAATGGGTTAGGGTTAAAGTTTTGAACTCAAATATGCTTAGATCATGAAGTACAATACCTTGTATGCACTTAGATTAAATGGGCTTGTTATATGTTTAAGTTTTATGCTCCTTATGGAATAAAATGATATGAAACCCTACTGATATGTTTTGGCCAAATGAAAATAAATGGGTTAGGGTTAGAGTTTTGAACTCAAATAGGCTTATTCATGAAGTATAGTGCCTTGTAGGTACTTGTACAATGCTCTATAGGTACTTAGATTAAATGTGCATGTTACATGTTTAAGTCTTATGCTTCTTATGGAATAAAAAGATATGAAACCCTACTGATATGTTTTGGTCAAATGAAAATAAATGGGTTAGGGTTAGAGTTTTGAACTCAAATAGGCTTATTCATGAAGTATAGTGCCTTGTAGGTACTTGTACAATGCTCTATAGGTACTTAGATTAAATGTGCATGTTACATGTTTAAGTCTTATGCTTCTTATGGAATAAAAAGACATGAAACCCTAATGATATGTTTCGGCCAAATGAAAATAAATGGGTTAGGGTTAGAGTTTTGAACTCAAATAGGCTTATTCATGAAGTATAGTGCCTTGTAGGTACTTGTACAATGCTCTATAGGTACTTAGACTAAATGTGCATGTTACATGTTTAAGTCTTATGCTTCTTATGGAATAAAATGATATGAAATCCTACTAATATGTTTCGGCCAAATTGAAATAAATGGGTTAGGGTTAGAATTTTGAACTCAAACATGCTCATTCATGAAGTATAATGCCTTGTATGTGCTTAGATCAAGTTTACATGTTATGTGGATAAGTTCTATGCTTCATATGGAACCAAATGATATAAGAACCCTACTGATATGTTTCGGCCAAATTGAGATAAATGGGTTAAGGTTAGAGTTTTGAACTCAAACATGCTTATTCATGAAGTATAATGCCTTGTATGTGCTTAGATCAAGTTTACATGTTATGTGGATAAGTTCTATGCTTCATATGGAACCAAATGATATAAGAACCCTACTGATATGTTTCAGCCAAATTGAGATAAATGGGTTAAGGTTAGAGTTTTGAACTCAAACATGCTTATTCATGAAGTATAATGCCTTGTATGTGCTTAGATCAAGTTTACATGTTATGTGGATAAGTTCTATGCTTCATATGGAATGAAATGAGGTTGAAACCTACTGATATGGTTCGGCCAAGATGGATTAATTGGGTTAGGAAAGAGTTTAAACCTAACCAAACATGCTTATGCATTTTCATGATATGTAGCCTTTGATATATAAGTAGATTAAGCTTTCATGCTTTATGATGTGATGAAAATATGCTTTACGATATGTTGCATTTCTATGTCTTATGATAAGATGTGCCATGTTTATGATATGATATGATAGACTTATGACATGATAGGCTATGGTCATGATATGATATGCTAGACTCATGATATGATATGCCATGTTCATGATATGTTATGCTAAGTTCATGAGATGATATGCCAAGTTTGATGATAAGAAAATAACATGTTATACTTTATGTTATGATAAGAACATGTTATATAATGCATGTGTGAATGACTTATGTAAGAAGAAAAGCCTAAAGAGTTGCTTCCCTTAAGTTGGGACCAAGAGCATTCTTCATGTTATGAAAAAGAGTTGCTTCCCTTAAGTTGGGACCAAGAGCACTCTTCATGTTATGAAAAAGAGTTGCTTCCCTTAAGTTGGGATCAAGAGCACTCTTCATGCTATGGTAAAGAGATGCTTCCCTTAAGTTGGGGATCAAGAGCTCTCTTCATGATATGACAAGAATTATGACATGTATGATATGATGAGATATGATATGCATGATATTTTACTTTGTATGGCTTGTACCAAGGGTGGACTCCATAAGCGCCCCGGGGTCGACGGACTATGAACGGACCTCGTTAAGGGATGGGCTCCTCAGTACGCCCCTAGGTCGACGGACTATGAACGGACCTAGATCCCTAGTAGGTTCGGGGCTAGCTACCCTGTCCTAGGGATTGCGCGCATTTATGTTTACATGTGGTACAAGCCGGGGCCCTTCTCATGATGATGATATGATATTCAAGTATGTATACTATATGTTTTGAAAGAAGCATGATGCATATGTGCATTCCATGATACATGTTTTAAAAATATACATATTGCATCTACATGCACATATTTATGAAATTATGTTTATGCACCCTTATGAACATGTATGAGTTATGATACATGTTTACATGATATGATAGGCTTCATGATATGTGCTTACAGAATGTGATATGAATCATGATATACACTCACATGCTATACTCTGATATGTTATGCTCCTTATGTGATATGATATATTATGTTCTGTTTTCCCTCATGTTATGTTATGAGATGTTATGGTTTTTACATGATAAGATATGTTCTATGTTATGATTCTCCATGCTATGTTATGCTATGCTATGGTTTCTACATGTTATGTTATGTTATGTGTTTTTCGGATTTATGGGTAGGCAAGGATCTCACTAAGCCTTTGGCTTATAGCTACACGTTTTCCTTGTACTGCAGATAAAGGCAAGGAATGGATTGTTTAAGGGGAGCAGAGCAGGAAAGGCAATGAGGATGTGTGTGGAAGTGCTGGTGGATAGATCTATTTAAGTTTTTGAATTATCTAAGTTATGCATGTGAACAATGTTGGACCTATGCTTATGATAATGTTCAGCTAGTATGATATCCTACTCATGTTATGTTGGTACGTTTGACTTCACATGCCATGTTAAGAGAACTAGATGCATATGGTATATGTTATGATATGAAAAAAAAACCATTAATTATACATGTCTTCCGCTGCCATGAATCCATATGCATTAGTATAATTGATGTCTATGTTTTAGTGACGTCCGTCCCTCTGGGGTGGCCTTAGTGCTCCCTGGAAGGGCGGGCGTTACAGTCCTCTTCTTGACATCTAGTTATGTAGAAAGAAACTAAGCAGAATTCTTAACTTAGTAAGCATTTCTAAACATCTCCCTATTCTGTACATATAATCCAATACTTCTAAGGTTTCTCTTTATTGTAAAGAATAAAGAAAGCATACTAAAAAAAATTAAATACTTTCTTACTTGAAGACGGCAAGGCTGGTGCTGATGTGTGATGCTGGAGAATAGGAACTGCTCTGATACCAACTTGTAACACCCCACCCTCCTCACTACTGGACTGCGAGGGCGAAGCGCTACTGGACTACTAACTTTAATTAGAGTTAACTAATGTTGCTCACATGAAAATACTTAAACTTAAAACTCTCTAAACACTCAAAACATACAATTAACTAGTAGCGGAAGACTAAATGACTAATCTAATACATTCTTAATAAATGACACTCTAAATAAAATCTTTAACAAAATCCCAAGGCTTATATAGTCCACACATCACACATCCATCCGCATCTCCTTGTCGCCTTACTTTGCTATAACTTTTCCTTTCCTTTATCTACAGCAAGAGGAAAATGCATCTATAAGCAAAATTACTTAGTAAGCGCTATCTAACTCACAAAACTCAAATATGCATGTGAATATACTGAAATCTAAAAGCTGAATGCTCAAAAGGAAAACTACTCATGCTCATCTACAAGCAAAAGAAACATACTGAAATGCTAAACGTGTAAAACAAATCTATACAATCATGCTAGCATAATCTTGCTGAATTTTAAACACTTTCTGAATCTTATTTCACTTGTTTAAAAACTTATACTTTAATACTTCAAAATAATAATAAACTTTCTTCTTGGGCCCAGGCATAGTACCATCTTATGCACGTTCCCTAATAGGTTGGGGTAGCGAGCCACCTATACTAAAAGAGTAGACCTCGGTCTACCAGGGCCAAGACCTCGGAATTGGACACCTGGAGTTGTTTAACGACAACCTCGGAAGTCGGGTACTAGCCTCTTAAATAAAGTAAAATACTTGTTATCTTTTATTACTTCTAATATATAATGTCTCAGAATTTTCTTTAAGCACCTTGTGTGCCAAAATCCCTAAAGTGTTGACTTTGGGATCTACTTAAGGACTTGGCCTTTTTCTTTCTTTTCTTTATCTTGCTTATACTTGTTAATACCTCTATTAAAAAGGTGTCTCATACAAAACTGCACTAAAATGCTTATTAACTCTGCACTGAAATGCTTAACAGAATTGCATGGAAATACTTAATAGAACTGTACTGAAATGCTTATTGAAACTGCACTAAAACTAAATCTGCATACAAGCGTAATCAAATCTGCCTACAAACTTAATCAAAATCTTGCACTATAAGCTTAATCAAAATTCTGCACTATAAGCTTTATCAAATCTGCCTACAAACTTAATCAAAATTCTGCACTGTAAGCTTAATTAAATCTGCCTACAAACTTAATCAAAATTCTGCACTATAAGCTTTATCAAAATTCTGCATTATAAGCTTAATTAAAATTCTGCACTATAAGCTTAATCAAATCTGCCTACAAACTTAATCAAAATTCTGCACTATAAGCTTAATCAAAATTCTGCACTATAAGTTTAATCAAATCTGTCTACAAACTTATTCAAAATTCTGCACTATAAACTTAATCAAAATTCTGCACTATAATCTTACACAAAAATCTGCACTATAAGTTCCACCAAAAATCAGAAAGTAAAGTTTCCATCCTTAATTTACATCATCAACATTTGATCATCATCTTTAGTGAATCTAATATTCCCTTAAATTTATGCATTCTCTTCCCATAAATTATTCAATATGATATTTGTCTCATGCTCACTGCATAACAAAACAATTTAATCCTTTCCAAATCTAAATGAACTAAATTTAGTTTCATGGTAGCAACATCAATCAAACAATAAGGAATAAACTAAACCACATATTCAAATTAATTAAAACCTCTTCTCATCTTCTTTATGAAACTCACGGCAGGAAATATTCAAAATCATTAATCTTTGCGGCATGCGTCGGAAATCAAGAACACATGAATCCGAAACTACTCTACTGCAGGTGAGGAAGCACTTACCTTGGTGTTCTTGGACTCACAACCGAACAAGAAGGGCTTCTAGGACCTTGGCCGGCCGCCGGAGATGATGCCCTAACTCCCTTTTGTTTTCTGCCCGAGCTCCTCCGTCGCACGCAGAAGAGAAGGAGAGAATGGTTTTGGTCACGGGAATAAAACCCTCTCCTAACTTATCCCTTTTATAACCTAGTATTTCTGTTAACTCCTTAAATAAAATTTTCTTTTTTTATCTAAACAGAACCGTAGCTTGGATTCTTGTTTAGCCAAATCTTTGACCAGGTCAGAGGTCGCAGGTTCGATCCCTCCGCCGAACCCTTTTTCTCCTATTTATTTCCTATTTTTTTTTAACTACTACTTAAATAAATTTGTTCCTTCTTTTAATCTGCAACGCTCGCTGGAACACTTGGTCAGCCGCGCTTTGCTAAATCTTGAGGTCGCGGGTTCGATTCCTTAGCCGCCTCTTTTATTCCTATTTATTTTATGTTTCCTATTAACTATTACTTAAATATATTTCATTCCCTTTTTTAATTGGCAATGATCGCTGGGACACTTGGTCAGCCGCATTTTGCTTAAGGCTTGGCTAGTGGGTTCAAATCTCGGCTGCAACCCTTTTCTTCCTATTATTTCCTGTTTATTAACTTCTACTACTTAAATACATTTCATGCTTCTTTTAATCAGCAACGCCTACTTGGGCTTTTGGTCAGCCGGATTCGCTTAAGAGTTGGCTCAACCGGAGGTCTCCGGTTTGAATCTCGGCTTGGACATTATTTTTGTCGAAACTTCTTTCGTTTAGTAAAAATACCAAACGACCTCCAAAAATTACGTAAAAATACTCTAAAAATTTCTAGAATTTTTCTAAAGTATTTCTAAATATTTTTACGTACTATTAGGACTCGTAATGAGGAATTTTGGGTCGTTACAATTCCCCCTATCTTATAAAAAGTTCATCCTCGAACTTAGAATAATTCTGGATATCTCTGTCTTATACTGTCCTCACGCTCCCACGTAGTCTTCTCACGTTTTTGATGCCAAATGACCTTTACTAGTGGTACTTCTTCGTTCCTTAATCTTTTAACTTCTATGTCTATTATCACCTATAACTTCTCTGTCCTTTTTGTTCTCCTGTACTCAGTCCTCAGTACAAGCGGTATGAGGACGTCCTCTTCTTGACATCTAGTTATGTAGAAAGAAACTAAGCAGAATTCTTAACTTAGTAAGCATTTCTAAACATCTCCCTATTCTGTACATATAATCCAATACTTCTAAGGATTTCTCTTTACTGTAAAGAATAAAGAAAGCATACTAAAAAAAATTAAATACTTTCTAACTTGAAGACGGCAAGGCTGGTGCTGATGCGTGATGCTGGAGAATAGGAACTGCTCTGATACCAACTTGTAACACCCCACCCTCCTCACTACTGGACTGCGAGGGCGAAGCGCTAATGGACTACCAACTTTACTTAATTAGAGTTAACTAATGTTGCTCACATGAAAATACCTATAGTTAAAACTCTCTAAACACTCAAAACATACAATTAACTAGCAGCGGAAGACTAAATGACTCATCTAATACATTCTTAATAAATGGGTCTCTTAATAAAATCTTTAACAAAATCCCAAGGCTTATATAGTCCACACATCACACATCCATCCGCATCTCCTTGTCGCCTTACTTTGCTATAGCTTTTCCTTTCCTTTATCTACAGTAAGAGGAAAATGCATCTATAAGCAAAATTACTTAGTAAGCGCTATCTAACTCACAAAACTCAAATATGCATGTGAATATACTAAAATCTAAAAGCTGAATGCTCAAAAGGAAAACTACTCATGCTCATCTACAAGCAAAAGAAACATACTGAAATGCTAAACGTGTAAAACAAATCTATACAATCATGCTAGCATAATCTTGCTGAATTTTAAACACTTTCTGAATCTTATTTCACTTGTTTAAAAACTTATACTTTAATACTTCAAAATAATAATAAACTTTCTTCTTGGGCCCAGGCGTAGTACCATCTTATGCACGTTCCTTAATAGGTTGGGGTAGCGAGCCACCAATCCTAAAAGAGTAGACCTCGGTCTACCAGGGCCAAGACCTCGAAATTGGACACCTGGATTTGTTTAACGACAACCTCGGAAGTCGGGTACTAGCCTCTTAAATAAAGTAAAATACTTGTTATCTTTTATTACTTCTAATATATAATGTCTCAGAATTTTCTTTAAGCACCTTGTGTGCCAAAATCCCTAAAGTGTTGACTTTGGGATCTACTTAAGGCCTTGGCCTTTTTCTTTCTTTTCTTTATCTTGCTTATACTTGTTAATACCTCTATTAAAAAGGTGTCTCATACAAAACTGCACTAAAATGCTTATTAACTCTGCACTGAAATGCTTAACAGAATTGCATGGAAATACTTAATAGAACAGTACTGAAATGCTTATTGAAACTACACTAAAACTAAATCTGCATACAAGCGTAATCAAATCTGCCTACAAACTTAATCAAAATTCTACACTATAAGCTTCATCAAAATTCTGCACTATAAGCTTAATCAAATCTGCCTACAAACTTAATCAAAATTCTGCACTATAAGCTTAATCAAATCTGCCTACAAACTTAATCAAAATTCTGCACTATAAGTTTAATCAAAATTCTGCATTATAAGCTTAATTAAAATTCTGCACTATAAGCTTAATCAAATCTGCCTACAAACTTAATCAAAATTCTGCACTATAAGCTTAATCAAAATTCTGCACTATAAGCTTAATCAAATCTGTCTACAAACTTATTCAAAATTCCGCACTATAAACTTAATCAAAATTCTGCACTATAATCTTACATAAAAATCTGCACTATAAGTTCCACCCAAAATCTGAAAGTAAAGTTTCCAACCTTAATTTACATCATCAACATTTGATCATCATCTTTTGTGAATCTAATATTCCCTTAAATTTATGCATTCTCTTCACATAAATTAATCAATATGATATCTGTCTCATGCTCACTGCATAACAAAACAATTTACTCATTTCCAAATCTAAATGAACTAAATTTAGTTTCATGGTAGCAGCATCAATCAAACTATAAGGAATAAACTAAACCACATATTCAAATTAATTAAAACTTCTTCTCATATTCTTTATGAAACTCACGGCAGGAAATATTCAAAATCATTAATCTTTGTGGCATGCGTCGGAAATCAAGAACACATGAATCCGAAACTACTCTACTGCAGGTGAGGAAGCACTTACCTTGGTGTCCTTGGACTCACAATCGAACAAGAAGGGCTTGTAGGACCTTGGCCGGCCGCCGGAGACGATGCCCTATCTCCCTTTTGTTTTCTGCCTGAGCTCCTCCGTCGCACGCAGAAGAGAAGGAGAGAATGGTTTAGGTCATGGGAATAAAACCCTCTCCTAACTTATCCCTTTTATAACCTAGTATTTCTGTTAACTCCTTAAATAAATTTTTCTTTTTTTATCTAAACAGAACCGTAGCTTGGATTCTTGTTTAGCCAAATCTTTGACCAGGTCAGAGGTCGCAGGTTCGATCCCTCCGCCGAACCCTTTTTCTCCTATTTATTTCCTATTTTTTTTAACTACTCCTTAAATAAATTTGTTCCTTCTTTTAATCAGCAACGCTCGCTGGAACACTTGGTCAGCCGCGCTTTGCTAAATCTTGAGGTCGCAGGTTCGATTCCTCAGCCGCCCCTTTTATTCCTATTTATTTTCTGTTTCCTATTAACTATTACTTAAATATATTTCATTCCCTTTTTTAATTGGCAATGATCGCTGGGATATTTGGTCAGCCGCGTTTTGCTTAAGGCTTGGCTCGTGGGTTCAAACTCGGCTGCAACCCTTTTCTTCCTATTATTTCCTATTTATTAACTTCTACTACTTAAATACATTTCATGCTTCTTTTAATCAGCAACGCCTTCTTGGGCTTTTTGTCAGCTGGATTCACTTAAGAGTTGGCTCGGCCGGAGGTCTCCGGTTCGAATCTCGGCTTGGACATTATTTTTGTCGAAACTTCTTTCGTTTAGTACAAATACCAAACGACCCCCAAAAATTACGTAAAAATACTCTAAAAATTTCTAAAAATCTCTAGAATTTTTCTAAAGTATTTCTAAATATTTTTACGTACTATTAGGACTCATAATGAGGAATTTTGGGTCATTACATAGAGTCCCAAGAGAAATTATATGGAGAATTTTAGAAAAGAGGGGTGTCAACATAACATATATTGAACTAATTAAGGATATGTATGAGGATGTAATGATCAGAGTAAAGACTTCAGGCGGAGTAACTAAATCATTTCCAATAAAGATAGGGTTACATTAAGGATCAACTCTAAGTCCCTATCTTTTTACACTAATTATGGACGAACTCACTGCACACATTCAAGACACAGTACCGTGGTGCATGTTATTTGCAGATGATATTATTTTGATAGATGAGACACGTGAAGGAGTAAATGATAAACTAGAATCTTGGAGGGAAACACTAGAAATGAAAGGTTTTAAGCTTAGCAGATTAAAGATAGAATATATGGAATTTAAGTTTAGCAATATTAGAAGTAATGAAATAATTGTTAAGATAGGAGAGGATGAGTTGCCTGGAACCGAGAGATTTAAATATTTAGGATCATTTTTACAAAATGATGGAGGGATTGAGAGAGATGTCTTACATAGAATACAAGCAGGATGAGTGAAATGGAGGGGAGCGTCGAGTGTTTTTTGTGACCGTAAAGTACCTCTTAAACGTAAAGGTAAATTCTATAAAACTGCAGTTAGACCTTCTATGTTATATGGAGCTGAATGTTGGGCTATGACTCTAGCACATGAGTAGAAGATGAGAGTTGCAGAGATGAGGATGTTATGATGGATGTGTGGACACACGATGATGGACAAAATAAGAAATGAGAGCATTAGAGAGAAAGTTAGAGTTGCATCTATTGAGAAAAAACTCTGAGAGACACGTTTAAGATGGTATGAACATGTACTTAGATGACCAATAAATGCTCCAGTTAGGCGATGTGAAACTATGATAAACATACATATCAAATGAGGAAGAGGAAGACCAAAAAAGACTTGGTTAGCAACAATAAAATAAGATAAAATTTATTTAAATATAGATGATGATATAATAGGAGATAGAGCTCAATGGTGTAAAAGGATTCATACAGCCGACCCCACCTAGTGGGAAAAGGCTTGGTTGTTGTTATTGTTGTTATTTAGTTATGTTATTGCATTTTTAACCCTAACTTGAACTTGGGTTGATGTACACAAAAAAAGGAGGAGATTGTTAGTACCTCAGGCTAGTTTTGATGCATTAAGTAAGTTCAATTAGGTCATGTTGCGTTTGATCCTTGTGTCTAAGTGTGCAAGAGCTTAGGAACACAAGATGTGATGTTCCTAGTTTTTTCCCATTTAATTTATAAACATATATAGTTGCAGACATCGCTTGCACATACTTCCCAAAATGGATTCTTAATTCGCCTAAGATACATAGACAACTCTTAAAACATAAATTACTTGCGAACTGCAGTTCAAAATTTATTCTTCAAAGGAAACACCTAACTAATGCGGAAACTAAATTAGAGGGTATTCGGGTTGTACTGCTATGGTCCCGAGTTGGCTCACTGGTCATTGCCTCTTGCCTCATTTGTCTCATTTCTTGAAAAAAAAGTTATAATATGTGAGTCGAGAGACTTAGCATATTCCGAACTGTGTTATGCAATAGGTAGCGCCCATAATCTGGTGTACTAAGGGGTACCCAAGCTAGGTAACTTAAGACTTACCTACTAGCATATTATGGGCATGAGCATAGGCATTGACATACGCATACAGGCATACACATACACATAAGCATGAAATAGACATAATCATGAGCATATATATAAACATAGGTATAAGCATACTTGCATTGTAACACCCATAAATTTCCTTTCCTCCAAAAGAGCAAAAAGAAATAGAAGAGAAAAGAAATAAAAATATATACATAAATAACCCGGGCTAGGATTTGAACCCTAGACCCTTGATTTAAGATTGGTTTAAGTAGCCATTAGGTGGTGGTAAAGAATCACATTGGAAATAGGAAACTATTCATTATATGTATATTATGTGTGAAGAGATTCTTCAACTTCCACTTAGTATAAAAGGGAATGGAAAAGACCAAAAACCTAATTTTTGGTTTCCTCTTCTCCTCCCTAGCCGAAATTCCTCTTCTCCTCTTTTTAGTTTTTGTCCAAGAACCATAGGGTTCCAAATTCTAAGTTCTTCAAGAGGAGAATCTAAGAGTAGAGTTTTCACAAGGATTAGTATGCGCAGGAAGGGTTGTTGGTTGCTACTCGGAATACCATCCTAGTTCCCCTGTATAAAAATTTGTACAAACATAGAACTATCATAGCTACCCCATGTGTTCTACTAAAGTTAATTTGGATTACAAACGATGCTTAACATTATTAATCCAAATTTCCCTTTAGAAGTTAAACTTGGATTGGGAACGAAACTTAACATTCTTACTCCAAGTTCAACCGATGTGATCTTCCTTAGTTAAACCATATTACAAAAGTTATCAAATATCTATTTCTAAGATCGGCTTCCAGGTTAAATATGGCGAGGCACTAGGCCTTCTTGGGTATGGGATCATCCACCACTTCGTAGACAAAGCCTCACAGAGAAATTGGATATTTAACTTCTTATAGTAAACTAGGTTTAACTATAGATACCTCAATATAAGCACATTATCGAAACATGAAATTGAAACGAATATTGATAACAAAAATGATAATTAAAACCGATAACCTCTTGTGTTTGGTTTTTCAAGATCTATACAAAGGATGAACTAGTTATGATGCAGAAATTAATAACTAGTTATACCTCTTGTAACTTATAGACCTCTTGATCTTCTATTGTATTCCTCTTCTTATCTCGGACGTCGTGTGGGTGACGATCTACCAAGATGAGAATCCACCCAAGCCTTCTTCTTCCTTCCAAGTTTTGTCCACCAACTTTCTCCAAGAGATGATGAAGTTCGGCCACCAACTAAGCTCCAAGGGATGTTAGGAAACAATGCCTCCTTCTTCTCCTTCTTCTCCAAGAATGAACCGGCCACCAATCCAACCTTCAAGTCTTGATGCCGCCAGCCACAAAGATGAAGAGAAGAGGAAGAGCAAAGGGCCGGCCACCACCAAGGAAGAGAGGAGAGGAATAGAAGATGTGTTCTTGGGTGAGGTACCCCCTCTTCCTCTTTTATATTCCTTGGTCTTGGTAAATAAGGAAAGTTTTAAACATAATTAAAACTTCCTTATATTCCTTGCCAATAACTAAAAAGGAAAGTTTTAAAACAAAAAATTAAAACTTCCTTTTCTTCTTGTCATGGTCGGCCACCCCTTTAATTCCAAACAAGGAAAGTTTTAAACATGAAATTAAAACTTTCTTATTTGTTTCCGGTAAGAAATTTTAATTAAAAAATTATTTCTTTAAATCCCTTGTTGGTTGTAAAAGGAAAATTATATAAATTAAAATATTTCTTTTAAAACACGTGGATGGTTGCTAAAAAGGAAAGTTTTATCAAAAATTAAAATCTTCCTTTTAACTACAAATAAGGAAAGATATCAAACCTTTCTCTTAATTCTTTGTAGGAAGCTATAAAAGGAAAGATTTAAAATTTTTAAAACTCTCTTTTAAAACCATGGCTTCAACATAAGGAAAGATTTAAAATTTAAAATCTCCTTTTAATCTATATGTGGCCGACCACCCTTGCTTGGGCTCCAAGCTAGGGCCGATCACAACTTGGCTCACAACTTGGTTTGGTTTGGCCGACCCTATCTTAGGCTCCAAGCTAGGCTTGGCCGGTCACCAGAAGTGGGTAAGAAATTGGGTTTTTGGAGGATATAAGACTTTATAAATAAGAGGCTACAATAGGGACCGAGAGGAGGAATTGGTTTTGGTCTCCTGATGAGCTTGAGCTTCCTGTGTTCGCCCTGAACACCCAACTCAAGTTTATCAATAATATCACATTCCACTAAAGAGTTATTATTGCACTACCGCACCAATCCCATATTACTATATGGGCTCCTTCTTATCATGAGTGTGTTAGTCTCCTTGTGTTTAAGATATTGAATGCCCACTAATTATAAATGAGTTACTGACAACTCACTTAATTAATATCTAGTTCTAAGAGTAGTACCACTCAACCTTATCGTCATGTCAGACTAAGTCAACCTGCAGGGTTTACATGACAATCCTTATGAGCTCCTCAAGGGGACATCATCAACCTAGATTACTAGGACACTGTTTCATTCTATAATCAACAACACACCATATAAATAATATCATTTCCCAACTTATCGGGCCTATTGATTTAACGAGCTAAATCACACCCTTTGATAAATTAAAGAAATAAATATTAAGTATATGTGATTGTTATTATATCATGATTAAGAATACACACTTTCATAATAACAAAGGTATTGTTCTTTTATAAAGTCAGTATAAAAAGATACTACCTCAAATGGTCCTGCTCAATACACTCATAGTGTACTAGTGTAATTTATTAGTCAAGATAAACCAATATCTAATTACACTACAACCACTCCAATGGTTTGTCCCATTCCATCTTGGTCGTGAGCAACTGTTTATAATTTATAAGGAACTGATAACATGAACTTCTGTGTGTCTTCTCACACCATGTTATCTACAATATAAATTAAATGGGCAACTACACTTAGCATAAATGTAGACATTTGACCAATGCGATTCTTATTTCTAAATAAATATTTATACAAAAAGTTAGGCTTTTAGTATACATTCCAACAAGGGTGACTTGGAGATTAAGGCGTACAAGGGAGGATTATCTTCCCAACACCCTACAATTGTAAGATCTAGCGAAAGGATGTAAGTACTACTCACCTGCAGTATGAGTTGCTTCAATGATGCATGTTATGGTGTGTTTTATGCATGTTAAAGAAGATACATGTTGTGTTATGTTTTATGTATGTTAAAGAAGATACATGTTATGATATGTAAGATGCCCTCTGAAGTTTTGGGATTAAGAGCATGTTTAGAATATCTTGAATTGCTTCCCATATAGTTTTGGGGCTAAGAAGCATATTCAAAGTGCCCTAAAGTGCTTCCCTATAAATGTGGGGGATTAAGCGCACATAAGGTGCTTGTTTAAATGGCAAGTAAGTGCAAGTATAAGAAAGTAATATGTAAAAGAAAGTATTTTACTTTAAAGTGGCATGTACTGGACACAAGGCCCATGGGTGGGCTCCTAGATCGCCCCTAGGCCCCTAGATCGCCTAGTAGTACCTTGATAGGTTTGGGATTAGCTACCTCGCATCTTATTAAGGATGCGCGCAAAGTGGTACAATGCCGGGCCCAAGCAAGTTTATTATTATTTTCACTAGTTATGTAATATAAAATTTTCAAACTTCGTTGTTTGTCTTAGTAGAAGCCTTCTTGAGTTTGAGAACTTGAGTTATGAAGTGTAGCATGGATGAATTCTATAGTATGGAAAGACTTATGTTTCCATTACATGTTTATATTGCTAGCAAAGTTTTAAGTTGATGTTTTGCATGATAAATCTATTTAAAAATGCATGCCATGTATATATTTCTGAATTATGCCTTTTAGCGTGAATTACTGTCAAGTGTGAGTTTTGTGTTTTTCCCAAGCAATTTTGAAAAGCATATTCTTGTTTTAATGATTGTTTTGTGAGTAGATGGTACTTACTAAGCATTCGCTTATAGATTTGCATTTCCTTATATTGCAGATAAAGGTAAAGGAAAGCTCAAGTAGGAGGAGGCAGCAGGAGCGGTGTTTTGTGTGTATGTGATGAAACAGTGGAAGGAGATCTGGGAACTTGCTATTGTATGGAATGTGATAGATCTGGATGCTAAAGTATTTTCTTCTCTCTGCTTATATGAAATACTACCAATAGTTGCTTAGGATGAATTTATTAGTTTGGCGATAACAAGAGGGGTGAAGAGGGAAGATCTAAGGCCTCCCCAAAGAGGAGGACCTCTCCTCAAGCAATGGGAGAGAAGTCCAAGCCAAGGATGAGTGCAAAGGGGAGAACAAACCCTTTTTGTAGAGCAGGGTGTGGCCCTCACATGGCTCATGACATGGTCGTGTGGATTCACATGGCCTCGTACCTCCTCCTCTTGGCCAAGGTGACATGGCCGTGTGGATTCACACGGCCATGCACCTCTTCCTCTCACCCAAGGTGACACGCCCGTGTGGATTCACACGGCCGTGCACCTCTTCCTCTTGGCCAAGGTGACATGGCCATGTGGATTCACACGGTCGTTCATCTCTTCCTCTCGACCAAGGTGACACGACCGTGTGGATTCACACGGTCGTGCACCTCTGCCTTTCGGCCAAGGTGGCACGACCATGTGACCCTCACACGACCGTGCACTGTCAAGGTGACATGGTCATGTAACCCTCACACGGTTGTGCCTTGCGCCAGCTGGGAATGCCTTACACGGCTGTGTGGCACCCACAGTCGTGCCAAATTCTGGCCTCAGCAAGGCTACTGTAACACCCATGGAGTACTTAGAAAAATTTTAGATATTTTTATCATGAATAAAAATAGGCCTTATGTGGAATTTGCAAAAATAATAAAAAAATAAAAATAGAACCAAAAAGAGAGATGACTAAGGCTTGAACCTTGGATCTCCTACTAGATATATACATGTGTTAACCAATAAACCAAGAGAAATTATTGTTAAAGAAAGAAGTGACAATATAGTTAAGGGTAAGAAAAGAGATTTTGTTTCATTGAGAAGGAGAAGTTAGAGTTGCCCTCTCCCTCTCAAAAGAAAAGAGGATTTTTACTTCCTCTTTTCATTAAGGAAAAGTAAAAGAAAGGAGAAGGAAAAATACATTTTCCCTTCCTCCTCTCATGATGAATAAAAGGGGAAATTAAGAAGAAACTTCATTTTTTCTTCTCTTCCTCCTCCCTCCTCTTCCTCACCGTGACCAAGGAGCCTCCCCTACCTCTCCTTGCCGAAACTTAAAAACAAGGAAGACCCCTCTCTAGGAAGGCTCCACAAGCAAGATCCCTCTTTCCTTAAGCGAAATTATGTGTGTGATGTTAAGCTTGATCTTCTTATTGAGATGTTTATTAACTTTCTCTTTCTTTTTATAAGTTTCGGCCATGATAAAAAATATGGGGTTCATGAGGCTTAAAACCTAATCTAACTTGCTCTTAGGTTTATTTATGATGTGTTATAAAAGTTGCTAGAGATTCATGTTCATATGTTATCTAGAGATTTTGTTCTTGCTTGAAGAAGGGTTCGGCCATGATAGAAATATAGGGTTCATGAGGCTTAAAACCTAATATAACTTGCTCTTAGGTTTATATATGATGTGTTATGAAAGTTGCTAGAGATTCATGTTTATATGTTATCTAGAGATTTTGTTCTTGCTTGAAGAAGGGTTCGGCCATAATAAAAAATATAGGCTTCATGAGGCTTAAACCTAATCTAACTTGCTCTTAGATTTACTTATGATGTGTTATAAAAGTTGCTAGAGATTCATGTTCATATGTTATCTAGAGATTTTGTTCTTGCTAGAAGAAGGGTTCGGCCATGATAGAAATATAGGGTTCATGAGGCTTAAAACCTAATCTAACTTGCTCATAGATTTATTTATGATATGTTATGAAATTTGTTAGAGATTCATGTTCATATGTTGTTAGAAGCTATGTTTTTCTTGAAGAAGTTTCGGCCATGATGGAAACATTAGGGGTTATGAAACTCAAAACCTAATTTAGTATGATCATAGACCTCCATGTGATATGTTATGAAATGAACTAAAAAGATTTATGTCTACATGTTGTTCATAAGTTTATTTACTAGTTGTGAAGTTTCGGCCAAGATAGTGATTTAGGGTTTCATAAAGCTCTAAACCTAATTTAGCATGTTTATAAGTTTCCTTGTGATATGCTATCAAATTGGCTAAGTATTCATGTTAAGAGATTTATTAGAAGTCCACTTCTTGTTGCATGATGTTTTGGCTATGATAATTTTTAGGGTTCATGAAGCCCAAAAACCTAAGTTAGTATGCTCATAGGTTCCTTGATGATATGTTATAAAATGGGATAGAAACTTGTACTTATATGTTGCTTAGGAGTTCATTTTCTACATGATGGAGTTTCGGCCATGATGAATCCTTAGGGTTCATGAAGCTCCAAAACCTAATTTAGTGTACTTATGGACTTCTTTATGATATATGATGGAATTAGCTAGGTGTTCATGCTACATGTTGTTTAGAAGTGTACATCCTTGGCTTATGAAGTTTTGGCCATGATAATAATGTAGGGTTTCACAAAGCTCAAAACCTAATCTAGCATGCTCATAGACTTCCTTATGATATGTTAACAATGTGGCTAAGTATTTATGTTCATGTGTTGCTTAGAAGTTTACTTCTTGTTATGATGTTTCGGCTATGATAAGGTGTTAGGGTTCATGAAACTCAAAACCTAACTTAGTATGTTCATAGACTCCTTATGATATGTTATAAGATTTGCTAAGTATTCATGTTGTATGTGGCTTTGGAGTATTCTTTTGTTATGAACTTTCGGCCATGACTATAACTTAGAATTCAAGAAAGTTTTTAACTTAAACTTAGCAAGCTATGAATTTGCTTATGATATGTTTTATGTTAAGTGTGCATGCTTTATGATAAGATCAGTAACATGTTGATTATGTATGTTATGAATTATGCATGATATGATCCTTATGATGATTATGTGCTCAAGCATGTATGATTTCAACATATTGCATGCTCATCTATGTAAGCTTATGAACCAAGCATGATAATGGTTTTATATGATGGCCATGTGCCAAGAATGCATGCCTTATGATATGATAAGAAAATGACAAAGAGTTGCTTCCCTTAAGTTGGGATTAAGAGCACTCTTCATGTTAAGACAAGAGCATGACCTTATGATGATATGATGTGGCAATTATGATGATATGATATGCATGACATGTACTTTACTTTGTATGGCTTGTACCAAGGGTGGGCTCCATAAGTGCCCCTAGACCGACGGACTATGAACGGGTCTAGTAAAAAGGGATGGGCTCCTTAGTACGCCCCTAGACCGACGGACTATGAACGGGTCTAGATCCCTAGTAGGTTCGGGGCTAGCTACCCTGTCCTAGGGATTGCGCGCATTTATGTATGTATGTGGTACAAGCCGGGCCCTCATGATGATGATATTATGTTCAAGTATTAAAAGATATTTATAAAGACATTTTGCACTCAACATGGCATATGTTTTAAAAAGGCATTTTGCATAATGCACCCATTCTTATATGATATGTTTCTTTCCATGTTCATGATATGTTATGCTTCCCATGGTTCACCTCATATGATTACTTTGTTTATGATATGTTAGAAACATGATTCATAAGAATATGTTATGATAAGAAACCATGCTCACATAATGATGATTATGTTATTTGTTCATTGATGATATGCTTGTATGATTATGCTTGAGATACAGATTTTTGTGAGTGGGAAAGAATCTTACTGAGCCCGTGTGCTCATAGCTTACTTCCTTGTACCACAGATAAAGGCAAGGGATGGATGACCTAGGGGAGCTGCAGGAGAGGCAAGGAGGTGTGTGTGGCAGTGGCTCGGCTGGGATGAATAAGACCTGCTATAATGTTTTGTTATGTTTGACAGGAACCATTGTATTTATGTTACATTCCAGTATAACTCTATGACATTTCTGCTACTTTAAGTTATAAGAAAGAATTTTTGAATATGTATGTATCCTGGAATGGTTAAGTAAGTAAGTAGCCCCGTCCCTTTGAGTAGCGGGGAGGGCGGGCGTTACAGCTACACGGTCGGTCAGGGCCACACGACCCAGATCGGCTAGAAGCTATGGACTCCCTTCCAACTCCGTTTGACTCCAATTCATATCCTATCAGTTGAAACAAGTTTAGAGTAGATCTATGAACCATACAGTATATAAAATGTAAGTATAAAATCAAGCAATGAAAGAGTAACGTCTACCCTGTAAGGTAAGACGAGAAGGGTGGGGAGTTATAGTTTGGTATCAGAGCAAGTTCCACCCTTCCGCCACACACACATCAAGCATTGATCCTGCAGCTTCTAAGTAAGAAAATACCTTCTCACAACTTTTATACATTTTATTTCTGTTATGATTAGTAAGAATTGTTTGTTAAGATTAAGCATGTTTATACATGTAGGTATTAAGGGAAATAAGTAAGAATGATGATGGGATGATGTAGGTCTCACTGGTTGGTTTATGAATCTGTAGATGGCCAGAGGACGGCTAACTAGACAGCTTAGAGTTAATGAACCTCAACCAGAGATGAATGAGTCTGCACCACCGCCCAACCTTTTAGAAGTAGTAACTCAGCTGTAGAGACAATTGGCAGAACAACAGCAGGTTATAGCCACCCTGACTACTAACCAGCAAGCTTCTCTTGTAGTCCCACTGGAAGCCAATGTAGTGGCACCAATTACGGCCGAGGTTCCATCAGTTACACCTGCAACCACTTCAAGGGTAGTGAGGTAGGAAGCATACCTTATCTAGTGGAAGAAACTGAAACCCGAGAACTTCTCTGGCACCAACGAACCATGGGATGCTCAGGCATGGTTCAAAACCCTGGAGAGTATAATGGAGCTACTGGACTAGCCGGAGGTAGAAAAGATAAAGTGCGCTTCCTTCTGCCTCACTAGTGATGCAAGAATATGGTGGGAACGGGTCAAGGCAAAAAGAATAGTGAATCAAATGACCTGGTCTGAGACTGAGTTCTTCGAAGAGTTTTTTTATATGCGAGTCACGAATAAACATTACGACGAGTTCACAGAATTTCGACAAGGAAGTTTATCAGTTGACGAAGCTGTGAAGAAATTCAATAGGCTGGCTCATGTAACACCCATAGGGTTCCTACCAATTTCATATATTTTACCATGGTTAAAATAGGCCTTATGTGGAAATTTTCAAAAATAATAAAATAGAACCAAAAAGAATGGCCAAGGTTTGAACCTTGGACCTCTTACTAGATACATGTATGTGATAACCAATGAATCAAGAGAATGTATTGTTAGGAAGAGAAGGGACAATATAGTTAAGAGTAAGAGAGGGTTTCTTTCATTTAGGAAGAGAAGTTGGAATTTCCTTCTTCCTCTCAAAGGAAAAGAGGATTCTTGCTTTCTCTTTTCATTAAGAAATGAGTAATAGAAAAGAGAAGGAAAAATTCATTTTCCCTTCTTCTTTTCATGAGGAATAAAAGGAGAAAAGAAAGAGAAAACTTCATTTTCTCCTCTTCCTCCTCCCTCCTCCTCTCCATCGTGACCAAGAACTCTCCTCCTCCACACCATTGCCGAAACCCAATCAAGAGAAGCTCCTCTCTAGGAAGGCTCCACAAGCAAGGTTTCTTCCCTAAGTAAATCAAGTAAGGATGTGAGTATCCCCTCACTGCAGTACAAGTAGCTATCGATTTTCCTTGTATGTGAATGTTATTGAAATCTTAGAGATCTCCTTGCAAGTTTCGAGTCACCGAGAGTCCTCCTCACACGAAGAGCCGATGACGAAGAAGAAATCCAAATTGGAAGAGAAAAAACCCAGATCCGAAGCTTCCAAGACTCCCTGCGCACAAGAGACCAACCAACACTATCGTCAGTGACCTAAGACCGGGGTGGGAATCCCTGGCTAGGCCCTCCGACGCTCAAGTCAGTAATCTCTCTTGGTGTTGAAGAAGAAGGAAGAAGATGAACAATAGTTGAAAAATTAGGGTTATGAATGTGCGCAATGATGTGAACTTACCTTGCCAACGGAGAGGATTCCCCTTTTATACCACTTCATATAACCTCCGTAGTCATGAAGTGGCCCCGGTTTGTTAGAGTTTGTTATGAGATGACGTCAGCTGTGTACTTGTAGTAAATGACTTTTAAGGAATCTTTCTTGTACCCCAGATGTACTTCCGTTGTCATTTAGCACCTGCAAAATAATCTTAAAGCACATTTCCCACCGAAATATATAACACCTGTCATGTGGCTACATATTGCAGATATCCTCATTAATTATCATATTTGAAATATTTATCTCTATTCTTCCTTATGAGGCTTCTGTCCACGTTCTTCTATGTTATTTATCCTACCTGGCAATAGGCCATATTTTATCAAGTATTTTTCCAAAGTGTTGGTCGGCCTGGCTGATATTAATCTTCCTTCTTTAGGGCATGTCGCGATCGATACTATTCTACATGCTTCAGAAGTATCTCCCGGCCGATATTAGCCTACCTCTTTTGAGGTGTATTGATATTCCTCCAGGGAAGCATATTTCGGTCGATATAGACTTATTTCTTATTGAGGTATGTCCCGGACGATATTAGCCTACCTCCTATGAGGTTTATGCCAAGTGATATGGATCTTTCCCCCTTGAAGGCATATCCCGGCCGATATTAGCCTACCGCCTTTGAGGTATATAGATCTTCCTTCTGGGAAGTATATTTTGGTCGATATAGACTTACTTCTTATTGAGGTATGTACCGGCCGATATTAGCCTACCTACTCTGAGGTTTACGCCAAGTGATATGGATCTTTCCCCATTGAAGGCATATCCCGGCCGATATTAGCCTACCTCCTTTGAGTTATATAGATCTTCCTTCTGGGAAGTATATTTTGGTCGATATAGACTTACTTCTTATTGAGGTATGTACCGGCCGATATTAGCCTACCTCCTTTGAGGTATATAGATCTTCCTCCAGGGAAGCATATTTCGGTCGATATAGACTTACTTCTTATTGAGGTATGTTCCGGACGATATTAGCCTACCTTCTCTGAGGTTTACGCCAAGTGATATGGATCTTTCCCCCTTGAAGGCATATCCCGGCCGATATTAGCCTACCTCCTTTGAGGTATATAGATCTTCCTTCTGGGAAGTATATTTCGGTCGATATAGACTTATCTCTTATTGAGGTATGTACTGGCCGATATTAGTCTACCTCCTTTGAGGTATATAGATCTTCCTCCTGGGAAGCATATTTCGGTCGATATAGACTTACTTCTTATTGAGGTATGTACCGGCCGATATTAGCCAACCTCCTTTGAGGTATATAGATCTTCCTTTTGGGAAGCTTATTTCGGTCGATATAGACTTACTTCTTATTGAGGTATGTACCGACCGATATTAGCCTACCTCCTTTGAGGTATATAGATCTCCCTTCTGGGAAGTATATTTCGGTCGATATAGACTTACCTCTCATTGAGGTATGTACCGGCCGATATTAGACTACCTTCTTTGAGGTATATAGATCTTCCTTCTGGGAAGTATATTTCGGTCGATATAGACTTATCTCTTATTGAGGTATATAGATCTTCCTTCTGGGAAGCATATTTTGGTCGATATAGACTTACCTCTCATGGAGGTATATCTCGGCCGATATTAGCCTATCTTCTTTAGGGCCTATTCCGACCGAGATTAGCATACCTCCTTCGAAGTATATCCCGGCCGATATCAGCCTATCTCCTTGGTTTTATTAACTCCTTTCCTTTCCTTATCGAGGACCCACAAAACCTAACCCATATCACTAGCCTTCCCTTCAAGTCTAGTTGAAGGAGGTGTAGACGACTGACTAGACATAAGTCTGATTTTGTCTTTTCCTACCCGTGACTCTGCTCCAGATATTGAAATGACCTCACATATTTTGTGTATAATTATCTGATGCAACCAATGTACAGTGATTCCTTGAGTCCCTTGATCCTTTAAATAGGGTCGCAACCTTCTCTTGGTTCACCACCCCCCTTAGTTCTTTTCCTTCCTTGTTAATTTTCATTGCTATTTTTTCTGGTTAAGAGTATGGCTTCGGTTCCCCCTCTTCGGGGGCAGCTTTTGTTGGACAAGGTGAGATCTATGTGTGAGTTTATTGGGATTTTTCCTCCGGCTACCTTTAGGGTTCAAGGGATTGTCTTAAGAGATGAAGCTTCACAGTCCAGACTTTTCATCCAAAGATGCTGATGCTTTGAAGGACTCAAGAAGCTTCAGAGAGATTTTCACTATTCATGAAGGGGCAACTAAATAACCCATGGATGTTGTGTGAAGGGCACAGCACATGTTACCCTTGGGTTATACTTGGTTGCTCCACTTGCAGAGCTCTAGGGCTTGAGAGGGGAAGTGGTTCTTACGTTTACTTTTCCATCATAGTCTGACCAGATTTTTCTTCTTCCCCTTGCCCTTGAGTCTTTCTACTTTGTTGCTTTCTTTGTCCCAGGCAAAATATTGCCACTTATGTGCCTTGACAAGCTTGGGCGAAGTAAGCTATTTCCATCTCTGCTCCATGGTAAGTTTGAATCTAGTGGGACTGAAATTTTCTAAGCGTTTCAAGAGCTTGTGTTTGTAAACTTTGTTATCTATCTGAGGCTTACTGTTCCGAGGGAAAATGTAATGTTATGTACTTGATCAGATTCTAAGTGTAAAAACAAACTCTTGTATTGAATTAAGTGATTCTATTGAGTCCTTCTGTAATTTACAAGAATAAATATGATGTTCTCTTCATTACCCCTCTGTATATCCTACGTGTCATTTATCATGGCTGAGGCTATCTTAACTGTTGGAATACTTCTATAATATAGCTAATATTATGCCAGCCAATATTATTTTGTTGATTGACATCAATATTATACTTACCCAGCATAACCAAAGTTATATCGGCTAATATAAAATTATTTTGATCAATATTAGTTTGCATTTCATAAGAACGTTAATTCAAAATTTGTTATTCGCCTAACTCTCCATCCTTAAATGTTTTTTTCCTTAGCTTGGACTTAGTCAAGAAAATCAGTCCTTTTCACTTTATCATGTCCAGTTAATTACGTCTTCTTTCGAAGCTTCGTAGCTGGTGATTGGCTCTTCTTTGGGTGAGAGAACGTTAGAAGCGTGCCCCAAGACGTTACCAACCCCAGCGTGATCCGATCCATCACATCCAATATAAATGTTTTTATGATGGTATGCCACATACTTTTTCTGACCACCACGTCACGTGGGCCTCTCGCCTTTCTCTTGTGATTCTCAGCGTCTGCTGAGATAAAAATATTTTGATCTAACGATGGTTGTGTGCTCTTCAAACCCTAAACCCTTCGTCTCCTTTTAAACTTTGTTCCTTCTTTTCTCTTTTCTAGAATTCTTTTCTTGTCGCAGTCTTCAACCAAACCCCGTGCTCCCCGTTTCTCGGCGATCTCCTTTCTTTCCTTCAGTAAGTAATCTACTGTTTCACTAGCCTATACTTTTGTCCATGGCTGAGGAAGCAATTGCTCCTTGGTATGTCCATATGTCTTCTTCCTTTGATAAAAATGCGAGGCTAGCTATCCGTCGTCAGTATGAAATTCCCCGGGAATACGGCATCGTAATCCCAAAATCAACTGATCATCCTCATCGTCCCCCTGATAATTGCGTAACCTTTTCTAAGGATCAGTTGATAGGAGGTTTAAGGTTTCCTATTCCTCCTTTCTTGATTGAAATAAGCCAGTATTTTGATATTCCTTTGCAACAGTTTGCTCCCAACGCATTTCGTTACCTATGCGGTACTTACATGCTGTTTCGTTTGCGAGATATTCCTCTTACTCCTCAAATTTTTTTCATGTTTTCTTATCCCAAATGTTCAGAACCGGGTGTTTTTTTGTTTCATTCACGGACTAAAATGGTTCTTTTTGAGGATATGCCCTCGTCTCTCAAAGCCTGGAAATCTCGTTTTTTCTTCTTAAAGTTTCCAGGACCTATTCCTTGGTCTCATGCTTGGAAATCTTTCTTGCCCCCCTTGCCCGACGTCAAGGAGTTTCATCTTCATCCTTCTTTCCCTATTTATTGTGAGAAATTGTTAAGTCATAGACTTTCTATCCTTAAGTGGCTACGGGTTGATCTCCTATACTTGTTTGGCTTAAGCCCCGTCAAACCTGATACTCGAGTTCCTTTAGGTAATGCCTTATTTCTTTCTTCTTATTTTTGACTAACTAAACTATTTTTCTTTTCTTTGTAGTGGATAGCTTCTATGATGCTTTGATTGACGAAGAACTACGTCTGGGAGAGGATGCAATTCAAGCAAAAGAAGCTGAACTTCTGGCTGCTATTATTCCTTCTCCTGCAATCGAAGAGCCGACTCCTTTAGCGGAGGCACCCAGTTCTTTAAGGGTTCTTGAAGCTCTTTATGCTTCTGAAGGTCCTTCTACGGAGATCCTTGCTATTTCTCTACTCACCGTTACTTCCCCAATGGCTACTGCTACTTCTTCATCTGCTCCTCTTTCCCTTATCGAACTCACATCTTTCGGTAGCCCCAATAAATCAGTGGCCGAACTTGTTACCGGCAAACGCCCAGGGCGTAAACTTACCAGAATCCCTCCATCCAAAAGGAGGCTTGTCCTTCCGGCTGATGAACAGATTTCAGAAGGTTTTGTTCCTGCTGACTCTCCTTCTGATGAACCTACATTGGCTGAACTCTATCCTTCTCTCATTTTTCCTGCCTCACCCTTCTCCAATGCCAGTGCTTCTGGGGATGTCTCTTTCACTTTTCCCCTATCTATTCCAACCTCTGGATCTTTACCCTCTTCACCTTCTTCTTATTTAGTCTTTGCTCCTCCATCCATTCCTACTTCCTCCTTCTCTACTGGTTCTTCTACTATGCCTGTCCTTGTAACACCCCTAGAAAGCCTAGATAAAGTAAGGGCAATGAGAGTACGAATGTAATGAAAAGAATGTGTAGATAGTCTACGTTGAATGTTATGATGGGAAGGATTTAGATGATTAAAAACTTTATGAAAGAAAATAAAGTTGAGAATATAAAGTTCTATACATGATTTATAATGCAAGGAATTAATGTAAACAAAAGAAATATGAGATATTATATATGCATGTATGAAATATTTATGCATAATGCATATACATGAATTATTTTGTACAAAAATATGTTAGGAGAAGGATTTGATCCTTGGTTCTCTTATGGATGCATGCATGTGTTAACCAAGTGTGATAGGAGTGAATATTGTAAGAGGAGAGATGGGAATTATAATTAAAGGAAAGAAAGGAGAGAAATTAAGAGAAAGAAAAGAGAGAAACTCAAGAAGCATTTCTCTAGCATATTCTTTCTCATTAAGAGAAGTAAATGAGGAGGATGAATCAAGTCAAGTTTTCCTCCCCTCACTTTAGTATAAATAGGCATGGAGGGGGGGGCTTCATCCTCAACTCACTCTCCTCCTCTCCTCCATTTGTGCCGAGCACTCTCCCTCCCTCTTTCCTCTTGTTGCCGAGAGCAACAACTCTCCCCCTTCTTTCTTTCTTTTTGTTGCCGAGCAACACAAGAGGAAGAAGCCTCCTCTTCTTCCTCCTCCTCTCCACCAAAAGACCTAGCCACTTCTTCCTCCATTGGTGCCGAGCAAAGCAAGCAAGGAAGAAAGGTCCACAAGCAAGTTCTCAACTCTAGGAAACTTAAGCAAAGAAGGTAAGCTTCCCCTCACCTGCGGTACAAGGCTTTCATGTGATTTTCGGATTCTTTTTCTATGCCTTGAAAGAAAATTTTCCCCTATGTTTTTATACATATATGATGCATGATCAGAGGTGTATGTAACCCTAGAATTTCAATCAAAAATATTGTAAATAGGTTAGGAAAATTATTGTCTAACCAAACTAGTGCAAGGTTCCCTCTATGAAATGCTAAGGACCTTCCTATGGTTTTCTTGCTTGGAACCAAAAGAACCCCACTCTCATGTTTCGGCCAAGAAAGAATTTAGGGTTAGGAGGACCTTGAATTTAAAATAACTATGCTTATATGACATGATATAAAGTTCTTAAGAGTTGTATACTTGTATGTTGAAAGAAACTCATGAACCTTACTCTTAATATTTTGGCCATGGTAAGGTGATGGTTTAGAGAAGCTTAAACAAAATTCTAATATGCTCAATGACCTCTGTGATATTATGTTATGAAAGATGATTAATGCTCTCATGTTTAATTGGAATGTAGAAAATTAGTTACATGATTTATGACATGTAAGATCACAAGAGTCCTAGCTTGTTTATGATCCAACTTTGTGTATGATGTTCTTAGTAAATCTTGCTATGAAATTTACTTAGGTTTCCCATGTTTTAGGCCACTTAAAGGAAGTTTATATTCTATGAATTTCGGCCAAGTAAGGTTTAAAGGACCTAGAGGCCTTGGAAATGAAACCTAAGGGGTTAAAAGTACTTCTTATGAAAACTTGATAATGTGTACATGTTTGTATGACCTAAATGAATCATTATGTGTTCGGCCATGAAGGGATAGATGCCCTAGAAGCCCTAGAAAAAAAATTAAATATGTCTATGCCATGCTGTATGAAAATGATATGATAATAAGTTAGAATGCATGATTGCTTTAGTTACGAAATGATATGCATAATGAAGTTATATTATGAAATATGCCATGATGTGTTATAGCATAGAAAATGCTATACATAATGAAAAGAAATGAAGTTATGTTATGATATGTGATAGCATAGAAAATGCTATACATAATGAAAAGAAATGAAAAGAATAAATGCATGAAAGATTGTTAAGGACATGATATGATAGTTATCATGATTGCTTTAGTTACGAAATGATATGCATAATGAAGTTATATTATGAAATATGCCATGATGTGTTATAGCATAGAAAATGCTATACATAATGAAAAGAAATGAAGTTATGTTATGATATGTGATAGCATAGAAAATGCTATACATAATGAAAAGAAATGAAAAGAATAAATGCATGAAAGATTGTTAAGGACATGATATGATAGTTATGCATGATAAGTTATTTTTATGGTTTGTACCAAGGGTGGGCTCCGTAAACGCCCCGGGGTCGATGGAGTAAGACTCGGGCCTCGTCAGTAATGGGCCTTTGAGTGCCCTAGGTCGATGGAGTAAGACTCGGGCCTAGTATGTATGAATGGTAGGGCTCAAGACTTGCTACCTTGGACCTACGCATTATGTATGTGGTACAAACCGGGATCCCCTCTAATGATGATATGAATTTCAAGTACTTATAAGTATAAGCTTTCAAATTCATGATGCATTGCCTACATATGTGCTTGAATTATCTGATGATTAGATATAATGTCATGATATGAATATGATACCCTTGTATGTCGTATGCTTATGATACTACGCATGATATTAATATACGATGATTTTCAGTTTTAGTGAGTAGGAAAGGAACTTACTGAGCCATGAGTGCTCACAGCTTACTTTCCTTGTACCGCAGATAAAGAAGCTGGATGAGCTAGAGGAGCAACAGGAGGAGCAGATAGTGATGTGTGTGATGGTGGCTCGGTAAAGAACGATCCGGACAAATTAATATGATTAGTTATAAGTTCAATATATGCACATTTGAACAAATCAGAATATGTGATATTATGCTTAATAAATTAAATTCTTTAAATTTTTTATTCTTCCGCTGCCATAGTATAACTGAAGCATGTACGTAAGTAGTGTACGAACGTAGCGCCGCCCTAGGGTAAGAAGGGTGGGCGTTACAGTCCTCCCCATATTGTTAGGCGGTTCCTTCGCCGACGATTGGGATATAGTTCGCCCTATATTTGAAGAACTCAGTACTCCTGAAGCAATCGACCGTTTCTCCCATAAGGAGAATCAGGTATATCTATTAACGCCTACTTTTTATTTCTCAGCAATTATCTTATGATCTTTTATCATATTTCCAGCGGTGGATAGAAAACATGGGTTTATCTCGACTGATGCATAATTTATATAACGAGAACAAGAAATTAAAATCTGAGAATGATCAGTTGAGACAACAGGTTATCGAGTTATCTTCTACCGTGTTTTCTGCTGCTGCCAAGAAGCAACTTGAAGCTCAGATTGAAAGTCTTCAGACACAATTCAAATCGGCAACTGACCTCAATCAAGAATTAACTTCCAAAATTGGCAAGTTAAAGGTTGGTTATGAAGCAGAATTGGCTGAAAACTCAAAGCCCTACAGCTGAAGGAAGATGAAATAACTTCCTTGAACACCTCCCTTGATTCAGTTAAAGCCGAGATTTCTATCAAAGAGGATGAACTGAAGACTTCCCAGACGGCTTTGGTGGTTTACAAAGAGAACGAAGATAATCGTTACAAGGATCGGGTCACAGCCATGTTTGAATCTCCCGAATTCAATAGGTCGATCGTGAAGTCCATTTTATCAGCTTTTACTGCGGGAGCCAAAGGGGCAATTGAACAATTACGAGAGGAGAACTATTCATCTCGTGACCCTCCTCCTAATTTCCTGAATCGTCGCAGACTCCTTGAGAACAAACCTCCTGATCTATACCCCCAGCTGACTTTAGTTTGATTTATATTCAAATTTTTGTAACAAAAGGGCATCAAAACTCTATGATGACAATTTGACCAACTTATGTAATGCTGTTTAAACCCTTTTTCATTGTAAATCTCACTTTTTCTCACGACCGTCGTTCGTTTTAAATATGTTAAACGTTGCTCGGCGGGTTATCCCATAACCTTACATAACAGATATTTTAGATTGTTTCCTTATGACCGGACGATATATACCGAGGTTGATAGGTACCGCCCGATATTTCATAGACTAATTATGTCATCCAATCTGGTATAGTTTTATTATGATATTCTCAATATCGGCCGATTTATTTTACTTGATTGATTTTCACCTATATCTTCATATGTTATTTTACGTATTAATCAAGTCTTTTATGGTTCTATCACAGTGTATATAACTTAACTTATTATAATGAGCCTTTGGTTGATATGTTTGGGTGGTCTTTGTCTTGGCCGATCTATCAGAACCGCCCGATTCATATCTATTGACCTCATCCGGTATCCTACAACCAAGTCCTGTCTGCTAGCTAATATCTTGGACCTTATTTTATTACACCTATAACCTGAACTTATAATCACCGGATTAATTTTTCTTTACATTCATCAGGCTTTCTTAAGAATTATTTCTAAGGAAACTTTACACATTTTTCGAGAAAGATTACTTAACTTTACGACTTTCTTTTGATTTTATCCCTTGATATTATCACTCATTTATGACGATTGAAATTCTGAGTACTTTTTTTTTCTTCTTTTCTTCTGCTATTCCTGTTTGGGGGTTTTAGCACAGGTCCGAGAGAAAAACAAGGGTTTTACGAGGTTTTCTTCCACTTTCCTCCTTCTTTCTCTCGTCCTCTTCCTTGATTCATCCTTCTTTTATCGTCTATCTATGGCAGCTTCTCCTCCTGCATGGTTTCTCTCGTGTGTTTCCAACCTTATAGATATAGAAGAAGTGGACTTACAGGCGACCTATGGTTTTTCTTCTTATATAATTCGTCCCACTCCTCATGAGGGTCCGCATCTTCCTCCTTTAGGGTGTATATCTATCTTCCGAGACCAAGTCTTACAAGGTTTTCGATTTCCTCTCCACCCTTTTTTCTGTAATGTCAGCCGTTATTTTAATATCCCACTCAACCAGTTTGTCCCTCAATCCTTTTCTATTCTTATGGGTTTTATTGGGGTATCTAAACTGTTAGATTTTCCCTTGTCTCCTCATCTTTTTTATCACTTCTTCATTCCTCGTCGAGTAGATGTTGGTGTTTTAAAATTCCAATCTCGTCCTAAGGCTATTTTGTTCAACCGAATTCCTCCTCAGGGAGAATGGTATCACAAATTTTTCTATATGCGTCTCCCTTCTCCCCCTCCATTTCCTATCCAATGGATACATGATTTACCTCCACTTCCTAGTACCCATGATCTTCTTAACGATCCCTTTGTTGCCTCTGCTCTACCTAAACTGAGGGGAGCAAAATTCAGCTTGCCGCATCTAATTGTGGAGGGTTTAATGTTTCCTTTCGGAATAAGCAAGATTGACACCCCTTTGGATGAATCCTTTGGTATGTAAAAACATCTCGATCCATATTTACTGCTTAATACATCTCTTGTATAACGATGTTCAATTCCTGTATTTCAGCTGATGTTCTTCTTCCAGCCTTTATGTACAAGAATCTTGCCATGACTAAGTCTTTTGTAAATAATCTTGGAGAAGAATGGTTACGCGACCGCCGATCGAATCCAAATTTTTCCACCTTGGGTTTACTATCTGAAGAAGAACGACGGGCATAGGCTGTTGCAGCCATGGAAGAGGAAGAAGAAGAACCTTTTGTTGCTTTAGTTAAAAAGCCAAATCTTACTGAGGCTTCTCCCTTTATCGATTTCTTTGGTACCTTCGTGCAAGCTCCTCTTGTCCCGTCACCCATTTCTCTTGAGAGAGGTAAGGCACCGATAGCTCCTACCCATATTATCTCCCATCCTTCTCTTAGACTGATGAGACCAGGTCTACTTATCCCTTCTTCTTCTATTATTTCAACTCCTTCTGCTTCTGCTCCTGAGATGGCCATTATCCCTTCTGTGTCTTCTGCGCCTCGTGCATTGGCTTTGCCTCCTTTAGCTTCTAGGCCTCGAGCAAAATGGACGCCTTGCCGGAGATCTTCTCCCAGTGCCATTTCCTCAACTATTAGTGTTCCCACAACTACATCAGCTTCTCCTACACTGTCACCTTCTATTCCATCTAGCTCTTCCTCTACTTCTCTTGTTTCTACTACTCCTTTTCCTTCTATTGCATCTTCTTCTTCTATGCCTCCTTCTTCCTCCATTCCTTGTCCTTTATTTAAATAGGCTGCGGGTTTACCTTCTCAATTGGGGCAACCCTCTGATCCTCCTAGCTATGGTTCTTTGCAACTGCAAGGTTTATTAGCCGAATCTTGGCTGTAGGGTTATAAACAGCTAAGAGGCCTTAGTCTTCCACATCGAACTGACCGCCATAATCGTCAGGCAGTGGCTGTAAGTATTTCTAGTTATATGTTATCAACTTTTGTACCTTCATCTTTAACTTACATCATCCTTTTGTTTAGTTTCTTACCTCAAGTCTACATATCGACCAGCTACTCATGGCTAAGGACCATGAGAACAATAAATTAAAAGCTCAACTGGAGACGCTGAGGCCACTTCACCCTCTTCTAACAGCGATCTGGCTCAGTTGCAAGAGAAAGTGGCTTTACAAAATCAATAATTGGGGACCTTGAAACAGGAATTGGAGGAGCCCCAGCAATTATTGAAAGATAAAGAGCTTGCAAGAAGAACTCTAGAATTGCAAGTGGATCGACTTCATTCGGGTCTTCGATTGGAGATTGCTTTAAAAGAGAAAGCTCTCTCAGATACTTCTCAAAAAAGTCTTATTTTAGAGAAAGTAGAGAAGCTTCATAATGCCTATCTTTCTGACCAAGCTCAAGACCTAGATTCTCATGATTTCATTATCCTACAGGAACAAGAGCAGAGGAAAGCTCAAGATGTTGAATTGTCAGTGCTCCAGAAGGAATTGGAACAGCTTAAATCAGAAAAGGATGCTTTAAAGGAACAAAACACCAAATTGCAAACTGATTTCCAAAGTTATAAAGAGCAAGAGAAGAGTCGGTGGGGAGAGTGGCGTCAGGCTTATTTAAAGTCTTCAGTATTTGCCCAGGAATTTGTCCGCAGGATAGTGGGTGCTTTGAATCATTCCGTATCGAGAGTTCTTCAACAATTAAGAGAGGGTGGCTATCTACCCAAGGAACCTCCCCTTTCTTTCATAAATCACCGCAGGCTTAACGAAGAATTGCCCGTAGATTTAAAAGGTCATTTTCCAAATGTCTAAAGAGATTGTTCATAAAAGACTTATAATAGAGGAACTGGTAATGCAAAGAAGTGTAATTAAGTACTTGCGATGTATAGGAAATTTTTGATACTTACATGTTTTTTTATTATGCTGGTTGGAGAATACCCCTTTTGAAATGCTTTTGAGCAGTAAGTATAAACTTTTATTCGAGAATTTCCTGCTCATCTTGGGAAGTTAAACCTTGTCTTGATGAATCCTTCTGCAGATAACATCTGGTGTGCTTCATATTTCCAAAAGAATGCATAATTCCAAGTGGTTTCTGGATAAAGAACTGTATGAAACTCCTGAGTTCTGGGCTGAATATAATATTCCAGACAATTTTATATGAAGATTTTCATATGGATGGGCTTCCAGATAGAAAATGTGCCATATGCATAGAATTCCCCTTTTAATCTAGTATAAAACGCTAACCGATCTTGTGAATAAATCTATATAACTCTGTATTTATCATGCCAACATAATCCCGATTAGTTATGCTCTGAAGTCTCCGGTTCTTTCCACGAAAACCTGTACAAGATGCTCCATGAAATTTCTCAATCGACTATGTTCTGTGATAGTTTAAAGTCTCCGGTTCCTCCCATGATGACCCGTCCGAGTTACTTCATGAGATTTCCTGGTCGACTATGTTCTATGATAGTTTAAAGTCTCCCATTCCCCCCAAGAAGACCCGTCCGAGTTACTTCATGAGATTTCCCGGTCGACTATGTTCTGTGATAGTTTAAAGTCTCCGGTTCCTCCCATGAAGACCCGTCCGAGTTACTTCATGAGATTTCCCGATCGACTATGTTCTGTGATAGTTTAAAGTCTCCGGTTCCTCCCATGAAGACCCGTCCGAGTTACTTCATGAGATTTCCCGGTTGACTATGTTCTGTGATAGTTTAAAGTCTCCGGTTCCTCCCTTGAAAACCCGTCCGAGTTACTTCATGAGATTTCCCGATCGACTATGTTCTGTGATAGTTAAAAGTCTCTGGTTCCTCCCATGAAGACCCGTCCGAGTTACTTCATGAGATTTCCCGATCGACTATGTTCTGTGATAGTTTAAAGTCTCCGGTTCCTCCCATGAAGACCCGTCCGAGTTACTTCATGAGATTTCCTGATCGACTATGTTATGTGATAGTTTAAAGTCTCCGGTTCCTCTCATGAAGACCCGTCCAAGTTACTTCGTGAGATTTCCCGATCGACTATGTTCTGTGATAGTTTAAAGTCTCCGGTTCCTCCCATGAAGACCCGTCCGAGTTACTTAATGAGATTTCCAGGTCGACTATGTTCTGTGATAGTTTAAAGTCTCCGGTTCCTCCCATGAAGACCCGTCCAAGTTACTTCATGAGATTTCCCAATCGACTATGTTCTGTGATAGTTTAAAGTCTCTGGTTCCTCCCATAAAGACCCGTCCGAGTTACTTCATGAGATTTCCTGATCGACTTATGTTCTGTGAAGGTTTAGAGTCTCCGGTTCCTCCCATGAAGACCCGTCCGAGTTATTTCATGGGATTTCCTGATCGACTTATGTTCTGTGAACGTTTAGAGTCTCCGGTTCCTCCGATGAAGACCCGTCCGAGTTATTTCATGGGATTTCCCGATCGACTTATGTTCTGTGAAGGTTTAGAGTCTCCGGTTCCTCCCATGAAGACCCGTCTGAGTTATTTCATGGGATTTCCCAATCGACTTATGTTCTGTGAAGGTTTAGAGTCTCCGGTTCCTCCCATGAAGACCCGTCCGAGTTATTTCATGGGATTTCTCGATCGACTTATATTCTGTGAAGGTTTAGATTCTCCTGTTCCTCCCATGAAGTCCTGTCCGAGTTATTTCATGGGATTTCCAGATCGATTTCATTCTATGTAAAAATATGCTGTTTGTACTAACCATGTGACAGTTTTTAAAGTTTATAGGTTCTTGAGGGGAGCTGCATAGGCCTTTAGGGTCCCCCCCTGTAGATTGCTCGAAATAGATAATGAAAGTCCTCTTGATATTTATCAATCTGTATGAACCATACTTATTTCTGTGGTGATATTTGTCTTGCTTGGCTTTTATTAAAAGAAGTAGAGTACATAAGCTGTAGGTATACTTGTCCTCGGTCACTGAGGACTTCAAATAATTGTGATTTGTTTCTCCAGACACATACTTAAATAGTATGATGTAGTTAGGTTCGATAAGGCTGTAAGTGATTTGCACTCCAGGGACGTTCTAAAATTCTTCCTTCAGTATCTTGGAGATAATATGAACCTGATGTGAGTTTTTCTATCCCTTTGTAAGGTCCTCCCCATTGCGATGCCAACTTATTGACATCTCCGACAGGTTTAATTCGCTTCCATACCAAGTCTCCTACTTGAAAAAATTTGGGGATGACTCTTTTGTTATAGTTTTGTCTCATCCGTTGTCGATATGATGCCAGATGAGTAGCAACTTTATCTCTAATCTCCTCTATCAAGTCTAGCTCCATGAGTCGTCGACCTTCTTGTCCCCATCATATAATTGTCTCCTATCAGATTCTACTCCCACTTCGATGGGAATTATTGCTTCTCCTCCATAAACTAATTGAAAGGGAGTGATTCTTGTAGCCTCTCGAGGCGTAGTACGATATGCCCAAAGAACGCTGGGTAATTCATCTACCCAGCTACCTCCGACATGATCCAGTTTGGTCTTTAAACCTCTTATGATTTCCATATTGGTCACTTTTACTTGACCATTACTTTACGGATAAGCTACAGAGGTGAATGCCTGAGTAATGCCGTAACTGTTGCACCAGTCTAAGATCCTATCCCCTTGGAATTGCCTTCCATTATCAGAGACTAATTTATGAGGAATGCCAAATCTGCAGATTATATTTTTCCATAAAAATTTAATAACTGCATCTTCAGTAATTCGAGCAAGTGGTTCTGCTTCCACCCATTTAGAAAAATAATCCACCGCTACCAATAAAAACCTTCTCTGTGCTGCTGCCATAGGGAATGGACCTAATATGTCCATGCCGCATTGATTAAAGGGACATGCAACTATAGAGGTTCTCAATAACTGTGTAGGATGATGTGAGATGTTTTGATGTTTTTGACAAGAAATACAAGTTCTTACCAATTTGTTAGCATCTTCATGTAGAGTAGGCCAGAAATATCCTGCTAGCAGAATTTTACGAGCCAAAGATCTCCCTCCTATATGACTACCACATGAACCTTGATGGACTTCTTGTAAAATAAACTGTATATCTTCTGTGCCAATACACTTAAGCAAAGGTCTAGAAAAAGCTCTTTTATATAACTGTTCTCCTACCATAGTGTATTGAGCAGCTCTCTTCTTAAATACCCTTGCCTGTTCTGTATCACTGGGAAGAATACCTTGTTGCAAATACAATATGATTTGAGCCCTCCAATCACCTTGAATTTATGTTTCAGCCTATCTTTCAATACAGGATATTAACAGAGTTTGTTCTACGGGCCGATCTAGACTGCATGGCACTATAGCAGAGGCCAACTTAGCCAATTCATCTGCCACTTGATTTTCAAATCTAGAAACCTTTTGTATATTTACTTCTTGAAACTGGGACTTCAACTTATCAAATGCTTCAGCATATAACTTAAGCCTGTCATTATTAATTTCAAAATTACCTGATAGTTGTTGAGCTGCTAACTGAGAATCAGAATAGATAAGGACTCGAGCCGCCCCTATATGTCGAGCGGCCTGCAGTCCTACTATCAGGGCTTCATATTCTGCTTCATTGTTGGTAGCTCTATAATTCAGTCTGATGGAGAGTTGAAGTCTGTCTTCCCTTGGAGATATAAGAAGAACACCAATTCCACTGCCTTGTCTAGTTGAAGAGCCATCTACATAAACTCTCCAAATGTTTTCTTCCTCAGGGCCTTGAACTTCTATGATGAAGTCTGCTAGAGCTTGTGCCTTGATGGCCGAGCGAGGTTGATATTGAATGTCATATTCCCCAAGTTCAGTTGTCTATTTGATCAGCCGACCTGATGCCTCTGGGTTAAGTAACGCCCGTCCAAGAGTACTGTTGGTTAATATAATGATCTCATGTGCTAAGAAATATGGGTGCAACCTCCGAGCAGTCAATACTAGGGCATAAGCTACACTCAGCTCCTTTTAATAAATGGCTAGAAAAATATACAGGTTGTTGCTCTTTTCCTTCTTGTCTGACTAATACAAAGCCTACAACATTTTCATTAGCCGACAAATATACCCACAGAGTCTCTCCTACTATAGGCTTAGCTAATACAGGGAGAGTAGATAAATAATCTTTCAATTCTTGGAAAGCCTTATCACATTTCTCATTCCACTGAAATTTATTGGCTTTTCTAAGTATTTTAAAGAAATGGAAGCTATGATCGGCCGACCTAGAAATGAATCTAGACAAGGCTGTAATTCGGCCTGTCAGTCTCTGAGCTTCTCTCATGTTGCGCGGTGGCTCCATGTTCTGCAGCGCCTTGACCTTGCTTGGGTTGGCCTCTATCCCTCGTTCGGACACCATATATCCCAGGAATTTTCCCCCTTTCGCGTCGAATAAACATTTGTTCGGATTTAATTTGAGCCCATATTGCCTCAATGTCTTGCAAGTCTCCTCTACGTCCCTGCATAGATCAACAGCTTGAAGAGACTTAATTAAGATGTCATCAACATATACTTCCATATTTCTACCAATCTTCTTCTAGAAGACCTTATTCATAAGCCTTTGATAGATTGCTCCTGCAATTTTTAGTCCGAAAGGCATAACATTATAACAATAAGTACCTTCAGATGTTATAAAACTGACCTTTTCTTGATCTTCTTTAGCTAGGGGAACCTGATGATAGCCTTGATAAGCGTCTAGCATAGAAATGTATTCACATCCCGTAGTGGAGTCTACCAATTGATCGATCCTGGGTAATGGATAATAGTCTTTTGGGCAAGCTTTGTTGAGATCCCGGAAATCAATGCATACTCGCCATTTGTTTCCAGGCTTAGAGACTAACACTACATTAGCTAGCCAACTTGGAAATTGTACTTCCCTGATGTAGCCAGCTTCCATAAGTTTAGTTACTTCTTCTTTGATAATCTGGTTTTGTTCCGTGCTAAAACTCCTTTTTCTTTGCATGACCGGGCGGGCATCTGGGAAGGCATGCAGGGAATGCTCAATGACTGTAGGAGAAACGCCCGAGACTTCTTTGGGCGTCCAGGCAAATACATCATTATTCTTCTTCAGGCATTGCACCAATTCGACTTTCAGAGCAGGATCAAGATCAGCCGCAATATATGTAGTTGCTTCAGGCCGTCTGGCCTGGATCTGAACTTCTTCCTTCTCTTCATAAACTAGGACGGGCTGCTTCTCCCGAATGGCATTAACTTCCATTCTTTTAATCTTCCGGGCAGTGTTAGCTTCATTCCGAATTATTTCCACATAACATTTTCGAGCTGTCTTCTGATCACCTCGCACCTCCCCGACATGGTCATCCACAGGAAATTTAATCTTCTGACAAAAAGTAGAAACGACTGCCCTAAACTCGTTTAAGGCGGGTCGACCCAGTATCACGTTATAAGAGAATGGAGCATCTACTACCATAAAATAAGATCTTCTTGTTCTCATCAGAGGCTCTTCTCCCAGAGATATGGCCAACTTTATTTGGCCCAGCGGTTGTACTTTGTTGCTTGTGAATCCATATAGAGGAGTAACGATCTGTTGAAGTTTACTCGGATCGATTTGCAATTGATCGAAAGCCTTCTTGAATATAATATTGACAGAACTGCCTGTGTCTATGAAGGTACGAGCAATGGCGTAGTTGGCTATCACAGCTTTGATGATCAGGGCATCATCATGGGGTATTTCTATCCCCTCAAGATCTCTTGGCCCAAAACTTATTTCAGGACCGGCCGCTCGTTCCATGCTACATCCCACAGCATGAATTTCTAGTCTTCGAGCATGTGCTTTTCTGGCTCTATTAGAATCCCCATCAGTGGGTCCACCCGTAATCATATTGATATTGCCCCGAGCAGCATTGTTCCTGTTTTCTTCCTGCCGAGTCGTCACAACTTCAGAGGGTGCTTTCTCTGACACTTGGCTGGTACCGGCAGGGACTGGTATTGCCTCCTGTCGAGGCTCGACCGGGCGATATTCCAGTTTGAGTGGACTTTGCTGCCTGGGGTACTGCTGTCGGTAATAGTTCTGCCTCTGATAACGCTCCCTATTAGCTCGTTTATTTCTTAAAACAAAACAGTCTTCAATATGATGACTGCTAGTTTTATTATAAGTGCACCATCTCCTTGGTGCCTCTGGTTGTATCTCCACATGTTGTACAGCTTGTGGACGATACTCTGGTTGTCGATGAGGTGGATGAGTTATTCTAGGCCCTCTTGGTTGAGGCACAGGGGCCAGAGCTTTCTCCTTAACTTGGGTAGGAGAAGAGGTAACACCCTCCTTTCTACGAGCAGCTTGAGCTTCTTCCACATTAATGAACTCGGTGGCACGCTCAATCAAGGAATCAAAATTAACAGGGGGATTCCTTACTAAATCTTTAAAGAAATCATTATCATTTAAACCTTGAGAGAAAGCGCTAACTAATATTTCAGTGGTAGCATTAGGTACATCAATAGCTACCTGATTGAATCTTTTGATGTATGCTCGGATGGACTCTTTAGATGCTTGCTTAATTGAAAACAGGCTCCAAGGAGTCTTATGATACCTTTTGTTGCTGGAGAAATGGTGCAAAAAGACTTTCTTGAAATCCTTAAATTTCCGAATAGACTTCTCTGGCAATCTCTTGAACCAGCGCTGTGTAGCTCCTCCGAGGGTAGTGAGAAACATCCGACACTTCACCCCGTCAGAGAATTGTTGTAATAATGCTACATTCTCAAATTTCAATAGATGATCTTCTAGATCTGTTGTTCCAGTGTATTCCCCGATCTGAAGATTTTGATACCGCTTAGGAAGCGGATCATCTAGTACACTTTGAGAGAATGAGGAGATGACCTTCTCTGGTGAGCTATCACTAGTTATCATTTTAATCTTACGCTTTTCTCTATCTGGTGCTTCACCATAGGATTCTTGGAACACGGGCCTCTTGCCCCCTTGATCCATGGGAGTGCGAAGAAAGGCTCGTGGATGCCTCGTCAGAGAAACAGCAGCTGGAGGAAAATAAGCATGTTCTTCTTCTTCCAGCTCCTTTCCTTTCCGATGCTCGGTAGTCGATATTGCTGGATTATGAGCTGTTGGTAGAGTAGCTCCGGTGTGGGCTTGAAGTTGTTGTTGCTGCTATTGTAAAGCTTTCTGAACGTGAGAATTGATGAGGAAATCCAAATCCTCACGATTGATAGTGAGTAGGTTTGATTTTCCGGCTTCTTCCATCCTGTAGTCTCAGATTCAGGTGAAGTTTCCCACAGATGGATCCAAATTTGATCCTGTCTGAGAAGCTGGGTAGGACGGAGATCCGGAAGAAGGAAACCCACTGCGCCGATGAAGAATAATGTCCGCAGAATATCGATCTGAGAAATCCAAAGCGGATCAGGAAAGATAGAGTCACCAAGAGTCCTCCTCGCACGAAGACCCGATGACGAAGAAGAAATCCAAATTGGAAGAGAAAAAACCCAGATCCTAAGCTTCCAAGACTCCCTGTGCACAAGAGACCAACCAACACTATCGTCAGTGACCTAAGACCGGGGTGGGAATCCCTGGCTAGGCCCTCCGACGCTCAAGTCAGTAATCTCTCTTGGTGTGGAAGAAGAAGGAAGAAGATGAACAATAGTTGAAAAATTAGGGTTATGAATGTGCGCAATGATGTGAACTTACCTTGCCAACGGAGAGGATTCCCCCTTTTATACCACTTCATATAACCTCCGTAGTCATGAAGTGGATCCCGGTTTGTTAGAGTTTGTTATGAGATGACGTCAGCTCTGTACTTGTAGTAAATGACTTTTAAGGAATCTTTCTTGTACCCCAGATGTACCTCCTTTGTCGTTTAGCACCTACAAAATAATCTTAAAGCACATTTCCCACCGAAATATATAACACCTGTCATGTGGCTACATATTGCAGATATCCTCATTAATTATCCTATTTGAAATATTTATCTCTATTCTTTCTTATGAGGCTTCTGTCCACGCCCTTATATGTTATTTATCCTACCTGGCAATAGGCCATATTTTATCAAGTATTTTTCCAAGGTTTTGGTCGACCTGGCTTATATTAACCTTCCTTCTTCAGGGCATGTCGTGATCGATACTATTCTACCTGCTTCAGAAGTATCTCCCGACCGATATTAGCCTACCTCCTTTGAGGTATGTAGATCTTCCTTCTGGGAAGCATGTTTCGGTCGATATAGATTTACTTCTTATTGAGGTATGTCCCGGCCGATATTAGCCTACCTCATTTGAGGTATATAGATCTTCCTCCTGGGAAGCATGTTTCGGTCGATATAGACTTACTTCTTATTGAGGTATGGCCCGGCCGATATTAGCCTACCACCTTTGAGGTATATAGATCTTCCTCCTGGGAAGCATGTTTCGGTCGATATAGACTTACTTCTTATTGAGGTATGTCCCGGCCGATATTAGCCTACCTCCTTTGAGGTATGTAGATCTTCCTTCTGAGAAGCATGTTTCGATCGATATAGACTTACTTCTTATTGAGGTATGTCCCGGCCGATATTAGCCTACCTGTAATACCCACTAAGCATGTAAGATAAATATATGAATGTGAGATTTTTCCTTAGAAAAATAATAGGAAGTGAGTTGAAGCAAAAAGAAATAAAATGAAATAAAAAGAAGAGGAGGTCAAGGATTGAACCATGAACCTCTTATATTATATTTCATAGAATTAATTAGTAGAAACCAATTGGGATAGAGAGAAGATATTGATAGCAAAGGAGGGAAACTCTTGACAAAGGTAAGAGTAAAAGCTAGCCAAAAGAAAACAAGAAAGGAGCAAGAGAAAGGCAACTTGCCTTCCTCCCTTTCTCTCCTTCTTCCTCTTTGTTGTTGCTAAAAATTTAAAGAGGGAATTAAGAGGATTCAATCCCCCTTATTTCATCATGAACGGTAAGAATAAATGAATAAATAAAATAAATAGGAAATAGGAAAAAAAAAAAAGAGGCTAAGGGAGAAGGAAAGCAAAAATCAATTTTGCTACCTCTTCCCCCTTAACATAAAAGGGAGCAAGAAAAGAGAAGGTTATTTTTCTCTCATTTTCTCTCATTCTTCCTCTCCCTCACCGAAACCATCAGTCCCCTCTCCTCCATCTTCGGCCCCAAAGCCAAGGTTTTCTCCTAAGAAAGCCTAAGATACAAGGAGGACTAAGCAAGGGAATCAAGGGAAAGGAACTAGAAGAAGAGGCTACTTCTTCCATCACCATACCTTAGATCCACAAGCGAAAAGGATGTAAGCTTCCCCTCACCTGTGGTACAAGGCTTTTTATGTGATTTTCGGATTTTATAAGGATTAGAAAACCTAGGAAGGAATTTAATAAAAATTCGGCCAAAGAAAGGGTTTTCAAATCTAGGAAGGTTTAAACAAGTCCTTATTTCATGATATTTTTCTATGCTATGTAGGAAGGATTTTCTTCATGTTTTTATACCTAAATGATGCTTGATCAGAGGAGTACCTAACCCTAGAATTTCGGCCAAAAATATTTTAAAGAGGTTAGGGAAAATATTGTGTAACCAAACTAATGCAAGATTCTCTCCATGAACTATTAAGGATCTTTTATTGGTTTTCTTGCTTAAAAGTTACTTGGAACCAAAAGAAATCCATTTATATGTTTCGGCCAAGAAAAGGGCTTAGGGTTAGGAAGACCTTTAAATTTTAAATAACCATGTTTGTAAGATAGAATATAGAGTTTTCTTAAAGAATTGCATGTTGAACATTGCTAGAAATTCATGAACTCTTATTTTTTATTTTCGGCCATGATAAGATGGATAGTTAGAAGCTCTTAAACAAAATTCTAATATGCTCAAGACCTCTGTGATATTATGATATGAAAGTTGTTTAATGTTCTTATGTTTAAATTGAGTATAGGAAAATTAGTTACATGATATATGACATGTGGGATCACAAGGGTCCTAGCTTGTTTATGAACCAACTTTGTATATAATGTTCTTAGTAATTTTTGCCATGAAACTTACTTAGGTTTCCATGCTTTAGGCCACTTAAAACCTAGTTTAAAGAATGGTAGGTTTCGGCCATGAGGAAAAATAAAAGAAAAAGGGAAAGAAACCTAGGAATCCTAAGACACAATTCACATGTATGTTTATTATGCTTGTCTTTATACATGCTATGAAACTTGTATGAATTCTTATGCTTTTAGGCTATTTGAAGCAAGTTTATATACTGTTGAGTTTTGGCCAAGTAGGGTTTAAAAGACCTAGAGGCCTTAGAAATGAAACCAAATGTGTTAAAAGTGCCTCTTATGAAAATAGGATAATGTGTTGATTGTGTCACATGCTTGTAAAATTTTTCCATGACCTAAATGGACTATTGTATGCTTCGGCCATGAAGGAATAGATACCCTAGAAACCCTAGAACAAGAATTAAATATGCTTATGTCACTTTACATGGAATATGATAAGTAGAAAGATAAAGTTCCCATGCTATATGTTGTTTAATGACCTAATTGAGGCTAGGGTAAGTTTCGGCCATACATGTTGTATAATGTTTTGTTATGAATTTATACATGATGTTAGTTCAAGTTCACATGCTTGTATGTTTGTTTTTAGCCCTCATGAACACTTGTTAAAAGTTTGACTATGACATATGTTAAGGGCTTGAAGGACTTAGGAACTAGCTCATTATGCTTACTATGTTACTTGGAAAAAAAGCTATAAATGTGGTTTAAGGTTTCCATACTTTCATGACATTTGGGACCTTGTTTATATACTGATAGGGTTCGGCCACATGAGTTTAAGGACTTGGAGAACTTAGAAACCAAGTAAATCATACTTATAATGCTTCCTATGAAATTCATGTAATGATAATTTAGGTTTCACATGCTTGGAGGTTGTTTTTACCTAAATTGAGACCTAATGGGGTTCGGCCATGATAGGAACCCAAGGGTTTAGGAAGCTTAGAACCCAAGTTAACTATGTTACTATGTTTCTTATGATAGTATAATCACATGATACACCCTTATGCTTAACCATGTATGCTTGTGATTTATACCTTTTTATGATATGATATGTGGATAGAGATATGCATGTTTTATGATATGATATGTGTTTAGAAATATGCATGCTTTGATGATATGTTATGTGCTTAGAATATGCATGCTTGATGGTATGCTATATGCTTAGAATATGCATGTTTTTATGATATGATATGTGTTTAGAAATATGCATGCTTTGATGATATGTTATGTGCTTAGAATATGCATGCTTGATGATATGCTATATGCTTAGAATATGCATGCTTTTTAAGATATGCTATGTGGAAGGAAATATGCATACTTTGATGATATGCTATGTGCTTAAAATATGTATGCTTTTATGATATGCATGTTAATATGATGTATGCCTAAGTGATGCATACTTTTATATGATATATGCCTAAGTGATGCATACTTTTATGACATGATATATACCTAAGTGATGCATACTTTTATATGATGTATGCCTAAGTGATGCATACCTTTATGACATGATGTATGCCTAAGTGATGCATACTTTTATATGATGTATGCCTAAGTATGATGTATGATATGTATAAGTATGACATGTATTTTACTTTGAATGGCTTGTACCAAAAGGGTGGCTCTCGCCTAGGTCGAATTCGAGCCAAGGGTGGGCTCCTTACGTGCCCCTAGGTCGAGCTACGGGCCTAGTTTCCTAGTAGGATCAAGACTAGCTACCTTGGATCTACTTAGGATGCGCGCATTATGTATGTATGTGGTACTAAGCCGGGATCCCCAATATGTTGATATTATGTTCAAGTATATATGTAAGAAGAAATGGTTTTAAAGATCATGAGACATACACATGTTTTTCGGATACATGTTTTCAAAATCATATTGCATATACTTTATGATCATGTTGTGATAATGCTATGATTTATGATATGCCATGATTAGATATGACTATGATATGTTTCATGTTATGCTTTAAGGGATTAGATGCCATGATTAGATATGATTATGTTATATTTCATGCTATGCTTTAAGAGATGATATGCCATGACTAATTATGATTTTGTTATGTTGCATGATATGATTAAAGAGTATGATATGTTATGCCATGACTAGTTGAGATTATGTTATGTTGATATATTCTTTGATTATGTAATGATTTTTGGTTTTAGTGAGTAGGAAAGGAACTTACTGAGCCATGAGTGCTCACATCTTACTTTCCTTGTACCGCAGATAAAGGAAAAATCTGGATGTGCTAAAGGAGTAACAGGAGAGGCAAGGAGATGTGTGTGGCTGTGGCTAGGCAACCCAATAAGAACCTGCTTTAAGAACTTTTAAGAATTACGCTTTGGTTTCATAAATTGTAGTACTAAATGGGTGACTTGATGTTATGTTCCTATTTATCTTGTTATCATGTTATGGAAACCATATTAGTGTAGTTCGGATATGCAAACAAAAGAAAAGTTTTTATTAATCTAAGAAAAATTATTTTAAGTCTTCCGCTGTAATATGTACGTAGAGTATCGTAGCCCCGTCCCTTAGGGTTAGCAGGGAGGGCGGGCGTTACAGGTTGGTATCAGAGCCAGGTTATTGCCAGCTCACTACACACACATCAAGCCTCCTACCTGCCGCTCCAAGTAAGAATGTTTATGCTAAATTTACTTGTTATATGCTTATGTTTAATTTTCTTGTTACATGTTTATGCTTAATTTTCATGATTATATGACTTATGTTCTATTTTTTTTTCTTTCTTGTTATATTGCCTATGCTTCATTTTCTTTACTACATTGCTTATGCTTTATTTCCTTATGTTACATTGTTTGTCATTATATTCCTTATTTTTCCTTATGTTGTTTATGCTTTAGTTTCATGTTCTACTTGCTTATGCTTTATTCTATACTTTTAGTTATAAATTAGATTAGGATTACATATTGGTAGGTTAGGAATAATACCAGAACAAATAGATAGAAACAAAACAATAGGTTAGATTGGCTAAAAACGATAACCACTTACACTAGTCTATTTGTCCTTATTTAGATAAACATGGTTAGGACACGCAATGCCCGAACCGGAGGAACAGTGACTCCACCAGATCTGACACAGGTAGTCGCGCAGGACTCTAGCATCGATCGCGAGAGCAAGCCGGTGATCACTACCTTAATGGGTCAAGAAGGCAACCACACCCACCGGTGAATCCACCACTGTACAGCCACCTTGACAAGCTGCGTGCTACCCTCCGATGGTCCGACAAGAGGCCTATCTCGAGGCAAAGGTTTAAGCCAAGCATTCTCGGAAGCTGAACTATGGGATGCGCAGTCTGGCTCAAACTGGAGAACATAATGGAATTGGATTGGCCTCAACACCGAAGAGTCAAGGTCTCTGCGTCGTTCATTCCAAGATGCCGGATGTGGTGGGAGTAAAGGAGAAAAGACAATACCAAAGCCGTGGACAGACTGATGAAGTCTGCACACTTTTGGCGATCAAGATGACTTATTCAACTGAACAACTAGCTCAACTATATGTTAAGGAAATCGCAGATTACATGGTATCCCTAAGACCATTATTTTCGATAGAGACGACGCTTGTCTCGCACTTTTGGAGTGTATGGCCCGACGAAGTTGTTGTTTGTGCCTTCCACCCATGTGATGGCGATGAGAAGAGTAAATCAAATATTGGAGGATATGTTAAGAGCTTGTGCCTGATTCTGAGGCCGAGTGAATATTTATACTGGCAGGTCGCCTACAATAATAGCTACCAAGCTACTATTGGAATGGCACCTTACGAAGCTCTATATGGAAGTGTAGATCTCCTATATGCTGTATGAAAGTGGTGAAAGAAGGAAATGGGTTCCGAACGGAACTTATTGAAGACACCACCCGAGCTATACAAAAGATCGAAACTGCTCAGAGTCGGCAGAAGAATTATGCCGATAAACGGCGCAGACTGCTAGAATTCAACATCGGAGACTTGGTATTCCTTAAAGTAACCCCCATGAAAGGGATAATGAGGTTCAGAAAGAGGAGCAAGCTAAGCCCACGATACGTAGGACCGTATCGGATTTTGGAAAGATTGGGCCAAGTTGCATACAGACTAGAACTACCTTCAGACATGACCGCCATTCACAACGTGTTCCATGTATCGATGCTCAAGAAATGTACTCCCAGCACAGTCAAGTGATTGAGCCTTAGTCGGTACAGGTGCAGGAAGACCTGAGTTACGAAAGTAAACCCATCCAGATTCTGGACCGAGAAATAAAGAGGTTAAGGAACAAAGAAATACCCTTAGTAAAGGTCTTGTGGCGGAATCAACGATTCGAAGAAGCCACCAGGAGCGAGGACGATATGAAACAAAAGTACCCGGAGCTATTTTAAAGTTCGAGGATGAACTTTTTATGAGGTACGGGGTACTGTAATACCCACTAAGCTTGTAAGATAAATATATGAATGTGAGATTTTTCCTTAGAAAAATAATAGGAAGTGAGTTGAAGTAAAAAGAAATAAAATGAAATAAAAAGAAGAGGAGGTCAAGGATTGAACCATGAACCTCTTATATTATATTTCATAGAATTAATTAGTAGAAACCAATTGGGATAGAGAGAAGATATTGATAGCAAAGGAGGGAAACTCATGATAAAGGTAAGAGTAAAAGCTAGCCAAAAGAAAACAAGAAAGGAGCAAGAGAAAGGCAACTTGCCTTCCTCCCTTTCTCTCCTTCTTCCTCTTTGTTGTTGCCGAAAATTTAAAGAGGGAATTAAGAGGATTCAATCCCCCTTATTTCATCATGAATGGTAAGAATAAATAAAATAAATAGGAAATAGGAAAAAAAAAAAAAAGAGGCTAAGGGAGAAGGAAAGCAAAAATCAATTTTGCTACCTCTTCCCCCTTAACATAAAAGGGAGCAAGAAAAGAGAAGGTTATTTTTCTCTCATTTTCTCTCATTCTTCCTCTCCCTCACTGAAACCATCAGTCCCCTCTCCTCCATCTTCGGCCCCAAAGCCAAGGTTTTCTCCTAAGAAAGCCTAAGATACAAGGAGGACTAAGCAAGGGAATCAAGGGAAAGGAACTAGAAGAAGAGGCTACTTCTTCCATCACCATACCTTAGATCCACAAGCGAAAACGATGTAAGCTTCCCCTCACCTGTGGTACAAGGCTTTTTATGTGATTTTCGAATTTTATAAGGATTAGAAAACATAGGAAGAAATTTAAGAAAAATTCGGCCAAAGAAAGGGTTTTCAAATCTAGGAAGGTTTAAACAAGTCCTTATTTCATGATATTTTTCTATGCTATGTAGGAAGGATTTTCTTCATGTTTTTATACCTAAATGATGCTTGATCAGAGGAGTACCTAACCCTAGAATTTCGGCCAAAAATATTTTAAAGAGGTTAGGGAAAATATTGTGTAACCAAACTAATGCAAGATTCTCTCCATGAACTATTAAGGATCTTTTATTGGTTTTCTTGCTTAAAAGTTACTTGGAACCAAAAGAAATCTATTTATATGTTTCGGCCAAGAAAAGGGCTTAGGGTTAGGAAGACCTTTAAATTTTAAGTAACCATGTTTGTATGATAGAATATAGAGTTTTCTTAAAGAATTGCATGTTGAACATTGCTAGAAATTCATGAACTCTTATTTTAGATTTTCGGCCATGATAAGATGGATAGTTAGAAAAGCATAAACAAAATTCTAATATGCTCAAGACCTCTGTGATATTATGATATGAAAGTTGTTTAATGTTCTTATGTTTAAATTGAGTATAGGAAAATTAGTTACATGATATATGACATGTGGGATCACAAGGGTCTTAGATTGTTTATGAACCAACTTTGTATATGATATTCTTAGTAATTTTTTCCATGAAACTTACTTAGGTTTCCATGCTTTAGGCCACTTAAAACCTAGTTTAAAGAATGGTAGGTTTCGGCCATGAGGAAAAATAAAAGAAAAAGGGAAAGAAACCTAGGAAGCCTAAGACACAATTCACATGTATGTTTATTATGCTTGTCTTTATACATGCTATGAAACTTGTATGAATTCTTATGCTTTTAGGCTATTTGAAGCAAGTTTATATACTGTTGAGTTTCAGCCAAGTAGGGTTTAAAAGACCTAGAGGCCTTAGAAATGAAACCAAATGTGTTAAAAGTGCTTCTTATGAAAATAGGATAATGTGTTGATTTTGTCACATACTTGTAAAATTTTTCCATGACCTAAATGGACTATTGTATGCTTCGTCCATGAAGGAATAGATGCCCTAGAAACCCTAGAACAAGAATTAAATATGCTTATGTCACTTTACATGGAATATGATAAGTAGAAAGACAAAGTTCCCATGCTATATGTTGTTTAATGACCTAATTGAGGCTAGGGTAAGTTTCGGCCATACATGTTGTATAATGTTTTGTTATGAATTTATACAGGATGTTAGTTCAAGTTCACATGCTTGTATGTTTGTTTTTAGCCCTCATGAACACTTGTTAAAAGTTTGACTATGACATATGTTAAGGGCTTGAAGGACTTAGGAACTAGCTCAATATGCTTACTATATTACTTGGAAAAAATGCTATAAATGTGGTTTAAGGTTTCCATGCTTTCATGACATTTGGGACCTTGTTTATATACTGATAGGGTTCGGCCACATGGGTTTAAGGACTTGGAGAACTTAGAAACCAAGTAAATCATACTTATAATGCTTCCTATGAAATTCATGTAATGATAATTTAGGTTTCACATGCTTGGAGGTTGTTTTTACCTAAATTGAGACCTAAGGGGGTTCGGCCATGATAGGAACCCAAGGGTTTAGGAAGCTTAGAACCCAAGTTAACTATGTTACCATGTTTCTTATGATAGTATAATCACATGATACACCCTTATGCTTAACCATGTATGCTTGTGATTTATACCTTTTTATGATATGATATGTGGATAGAGATATGCATGTTTTATGATATGATATGTGTTTAGAAATATGCATGCTTTGATGATATGTTATGTGCTTAGAATATGCATGCTTGATGATATGCTATATGCTTAGAATATGCATGTTTTTATGATATGATATGTGTTTAGAAATATGCATGCTTTGATGTTATGTGCTTAGAATATGCATGCTTGATGATATGCTATATGCTTAGAATATGCATGCTTTTTATGATATGCTATGTGGAAGGAAATATGCATACTTTGATGATATGCTATGTGCTTAAAATATGCATACTTTTATGAAGTGATGTATGCCTAAGTGATGCATACCTTTATGACATGATGTATGCCTAAGTGATGGATACTTTTATGACATGATGTTTGCCTAAGTGATGCATACTTTTATATGATGTATGCCTAAGTAATGCATACCTTTATGACATGATGTATGCCTAAGTGATGCATACTTTTATATGATGTATGCCTAAGTGATGCATGATTGTATGATGTATGATATGTATAAGTATGACATGTATTTTACTTTGAATGGCTTGTACCAAAAGGGTGGGCTCCTTACGTGCCCCTAGGTCGAGCTACGGGCCTAGTTTCCTAGTAGGATCAAGACTAGCTACCTTGGATCTACTTAGGATGCGCGCATTATGTATGTATGTGGTACTAAGCCAGGATCCCCAATATGTTGATATTATGTTCAAGTATATATATGTAAGAAGAAATGGTTTTAAAGATCATGAGACATACACATGTTTTTCAAAATCATATTGCATATACTTTATGATCAGTGATCATTAATGCTATGATTTATGATATGCCATGATTGTGTAGATAGATCATGATATGTTATGTTATATACAAGCTGATGTATGATATGATATGATGTTATGATATATTTCATGCTATGCTTTAAGAAATGATATGCCATGACTAATTATGATTTTGTTATGATTAAAGAGTATGTTATGGAAAGGAACTTATTATGCTCATGAGTGATAAGGATGTAGCCATGGATAAAGGAAAAAGCACTAGATAGAGCTAAAGGAGCAGGGAAGGAGATGTGTGTCGGCTAGGCAACCCAATAAGAACCTGCTTTAAGAACTTTTAAGAATTACGCTTTGGTTTCATAAATTGTAGTACTAAATGGGTGACTTGATGTTATGTTCCTATTTATCTTGTTATCATGTTATGGAAACCATATTAGTGTAGTTCGGATATGCAAACAAAAGAAAAGTTTTTATTAATCTAAGAAAAATTATTTTAAGTCTTCCGCTGTAATATGTACGTAGAGTATCGTAGCCCCGTCCCTTAGGGTTAGCAGGGAGGGAGGGCGTTACACTACCTCCTTTGAGGTATATAGATCTTCCTCCTGGGAAGCATGTTTCGGTCGATATAGACTTACTTCTTATTGAGGTATGGCCCGGCCGATATTAGCCTACCTCCTTTGAGGTATATAGATCTTCCTCCTGGGAAGCATGTTTCGGTCGATATAGACTTACTTCTTATTGAGGTATGTCCCGGCCGATATTAGCCTACCTCCTTTGAGGTATATAGATCTTCCTCCTGGGAAGCATGTTTCGGTCGATATAGACTTACTTCTTATTGAGGTATGTCCCGGCCGATATTAGCCTACCTCCTTTGAGGTAAATGTGATGCCCCGTCCCTCCTAGCTCAAGGGATGGGGGGGGGGGGGGTCACTTTACTTACTTACTTACTTACTTGCATGCTAGTATTTTTTTTTTTTTTAAACAGCGGAAGTCTTGTCTATAAGATTTTCTTTAAAAAAACTTTTCTTTTCAAGTCACCATTACTAACTACCTAGCATATAAGGTCGCATAGCATGCTTAACATGATTTTAAGTCGTAATACCAATAAGCATAATTAAATGTCATGGAGTCATGAAAACAATAACATAAGCTAGACATAATTCTTATTAAACAAAAGCAGGTCTTTTTCTTTTAGCCAAGCCACTACCACACACATCCTTCTTGCCCCTCCTGCAACTCCCTTAGTTTATCCAGCCTTTTCCCTTATCTGTGGTACAAGGAAAGTAAGCTATAAGCACATGGCTTAGTAAGATCCTTTCCTACTCACAAAAACCGTATAACATGACATAATCATCAAGTCATAAAGCATGGAGGCAAACTCATCATATCATGTATAGAAGCATCATATCGTAACTTTCATAAAATACAGAACATCATGTCATATCATGTCATATTCATAAAGAGCATCAAATTAAATCATGTCATAAAGTACATCATGGCATATCATAACATAATTGTAAGGTATCATGGCATATCATAACATAATCATAAAGTGCATCCTAGCATATCATAACATGATCATAAGTATCATGGCATATCCTGATATAATCATAAAGTGCATCCTAGCATATCATAACATAATCATAAGTATCATGGCGTATCGTGGCAAAATCATATAGTATATGCAAGATGACTTTCAAAGCATGTATCATGAAAATATATGCATCATGTCTTTTGAAAACTTATTATATACATACTTAAACATAATCTCAACATAAGGGGGGCCCCGGCTTGTACCACATACATAAATGCGCGCGTCCTATGTAGGTCCAAGGTAGAAAGTCTTGAACCCTACAAGGCATACATACTAGTCCCGTTTCTTAGTCCATCGACCTAGGGGCACTTAGGAGCCCATCCCTAACGAGGCCCGTTTCTTAGTCCATCGACCCCAGGGCGCTTATGGAGCCCACCCTTGGTACAAACCATATAAAGTAAAGTAGCATGTCATACATATCATGGTTCTTATCATTTCATGCATATCATTTTTTTCTTGACATATCATAAACATGCATAATTTGGGCACACAGCTCACCATAGTAGCATGCATAAATTTGGGCACACAGCACATCATAAATACATGCATAGTTTGGGCACACAGCTCATTATAATGGCATACATAATTTGGCACACAGCATATCATAAGGGTTATCAACATGCGTAGATCATGAGCATACGTAAGTAAACATAGAAGCATAGCAAGTTCTTATCATATCATGAAGCATTGCATGTGAGACACATGAAGATCATAATTAGGTCTCTAACCCTAATTTTCATATAGTGGCCGAAACATATGATTGTGAATTAGGTTAAAAATCAACATACAAGCATGTGAGCCCTAAACCAATATCATATCATATATCATAAGGAACATCATGAGCATGTTTAGTTTAGGTTCTAGGTTTCCTAAGCTTAGAAACTTGTCATGGCCGAATCCTATAAAGCATTACATTGGGTTAAAAGCAACATACAAGCATGTGAACACTAAACCAATATCATATCATTTATCATGAGGAACATCATAAGCATGTTTAGTTTGGGTTCTAGGTTTCCTAAGCTTGTAAACTTGTTATGGCCGAATATCATCAAGCATCACATTGGGTTAAAATCAACTTACAAGCATGTGAACCCTAAACCAATATCATATTATATATCATGAGGAACATCATAAGCATGTTTAGTTTAGGTTCTAGGTTTCCTAAGCTTATAAATTTGTAATGGCCGAATACCCACAAGCATCATATTTGGTTAAAAATCAACATACAAGCATGTGAACTCTACACCAATATCATACCATATATCATAAGGAACATCATAAACAAGTTTAGTTTAGGTTCTAGGTTTCCTAAGCATATAAACTTACTATGGCCGAAACTTGTAAATCATGTAACTAGGTTTCATGTGGCATAAAAGCATGGAAATCCTAAACAAATTTCATAGTATTTATTACCAAGAACATCATGAGAATAGTTAGGTTGGGTTCTTAGTTTCCTAGGCCTTTAAACTAGTTGTGGCCGAAAGTTCATAAGCATGAATAAAGTTCTAATCAACCTACAAGCATGAGCATGTCATGTTAACTTCATATCTTGTCTTAAGGAAAATCATGGCATGCTTAGTTTTGGTTTAAAGTTCTCCTAGGCCTTAAAACCTACCATGGCCGAATGTTCATGAGCATGAAATAAAGTTAAATCAACATACAAGCATGAGCATATCATATTAACTTCCTATCTTATCTTAAGAAGAATCATGGCATGCTTAGATTAGGTTTAAGTTTCTCCTAGGCCCTTAATCTTATCATGGCCGAAAGTTGAAAGGGAGGCATCCAAATTCCAAGCAACATACAAGTATGAGAAATGTTACAATTCTCTTATCATAGGGTACATATCATAAAAACAAAGGGAGCGTGTTTAGTTTGGGTCCTAAGCTCACCTAGTCCTTTTATTCATACTTGGCCGAGAGTCTAAGGACATGGATCTAAGTTCTAACCAAACATTCCAGTATAGAAACATTAGATTAACCTCCTACCATAAGATACATGTTACAAGAAACATATTGAGCACATCTAGTTAGGTCTCTTAAAATTTCCTAGGTCTTTCTTTTTATTTTTGTCTTGGCCGAAAGTTCCATGAAGTAAACCTAGGTTTTAAAGTAATCTAACCTCATGAAAGAACACATGAACTATTGTACCACAGGTGAGGGAAACTTACATAATTTTTGCTTGTTGTTCCTTAAGAAAATGATACCCTTATGAGGAGGAAGAAGAACTTCTCTTCTTAGTTTTCCCTTTTTGTTTTTCTTCTTCTCGTAAGAGGTAAACCTTGAGACTCCTTCTTGGAGATAAGGTTTTCTTAGAGAGGAAACCTTAACTTGACTTTTGAGAATGAGGGAGAAAAGCTCTAAGTTTCGTTGGAGAAGGAAAAGGGAGGAGGAAGAAGGAGGAAGAAGAAGAATTAGAAATTCTCTTTCTCTTTTCTCCTCTAAATTCTATTTATTCATCATGGAATGAATCATGTCCTTATTCATTCCCCTTACTCCTCTATTTCTTCCCTCTTTAATTCCCACGAAAATTGGAAGTGAGGAGGGTGAGAAGGCAATTTGCCTTTTTCTTGCTCCCTCTCTTAACCTGCTCCCTCTCTTAACCAAGAGGAAGAGAAGGTAAGCAACTTGGTTTTCTCTTGCTCTTTTACTTAGTTCTTTCTTCTCACCTTTAACTACACTTTTCATTCCTTTCTATCCATTTATTATTCCTTATTCTAGTGGTTATCATACACCAATTTAACTCTATGATTTGTGGGAGGTTCAAGGTTCAAACCTTCACCTCTCTTTCTTTTTATTTCGATTATTTCTTTTGCTTCATCTTATATTTATGCTCTAATGAAAAATACTACCCATAACTTATAATTCCGTGGGTGTTACAGTACCCCATACCTCATAGAAAGTTCGTCCTCGAACTTAGAATAGCGACGGATACTTCCGTTTCATATCATCTTCTCGTTCCCACTTGGCTTCTTCGTACCGTTGTTTTTGCCACAGGACCTTTACTAAGGGTACTTCTTTGTTCCTTAGTCTTTTGATGTCTCGATCCAATATCTGAATTGGTCGGCTTTCATAGGTTAGGTCCTCTTGCACTTGTACTGCCTGTGGTTCGATTACTTGTTCTGTGCTCGGAATACATTTCTTTAGGATCAAAACGTGGAACACGTTGTGAATGGCTGACATCTCTTGAGGCAACTCTATTTCGTAAGCTACTTTGCGATTCTTTTCCGAACTTGATATGGTCCCACATAGCGCGGGCTTAGCTTTCCCTTCTTACCGAACCTTATTACTCCTTTCATAGGAGCTACTTTGAGGAATACTGAGTCTCCGACACTGAATTCAACGGCCTTCGTCGCTTATCCGCATAATTCTTCTGTCGACTCTGAGCAGTTTCTATTCGTTGGCGGATGTTCTGTATAGCACGGGTGGTGTTATCGATGAACTCGGTCTAAAATCCCATCTCTTTCTTTTCACCGCCTTCATACCAACATATAGGGGATCTACATTTCCTCCCGTACAGAGCCTCGTAGGGCGCCATCCCAATAGTAGTATGGTAACTATTATTGTAGGCGAATTCTGCTAGGCATAAATATCGGCACCAGCTCCCTTTGAAGTCTAATGCACAAGCCCGTAACATATCTTTTAATACTTGATTAACCCTCTCTGTTTGTCCGTCGGTCTAAGGGTGGAAGGCAGTACTGAATAATAGCTTCGTACCAAGAGCCTTCTGGACACATTCCCAAAAATGTGAAATAAAACGACCATCTATGTCTGAAATGATGGTCTTAGGAATCCCATGTAGTCTAATAATTTCCTTGACATATAATTGAGTCAGTTGCTCAATTGAATAAGTCATCTTAATTGCTAGAAAATGGGCGGATTTGGTTAATCTATCCACGATTACCCATATAGCGTCATAGCCGTTTGTTGTCTTGGGTAATCCTGAAATAAAGTCCATAGAGATATCTTCCCATTTCCATTCTGGAATTTGGACAGGCTGCAGTAATCCTCCAAGTCTCTGGTGTTCTTCTTTAACCCTTTGACAGGTCAGGCAGGTACTGACATACTGAGCCACATATCTTTTCATACCGGACCACCATAATTTCTTTTTCAAATCCTGGTACATTTTGGTGGATCCCGGATGCATTACATAGGGCATTGAATGAGCTTCTTCTAGTATCTTCCTTTGCAACTCTGGATCCCCGGGGATACATAATCGATCCCTGAGGTATAATATTCCACTGTCCGTGATCCGGAATCCGTCATTCCCTCCTTCTAAGGTCTCTTATTTAATCCTTTGGAGGCTTTGATCACTGGTTAGTTTCTCCAATATATTGCCGAATAATGTGGGTGCTATGGTCAGGGTAGAGAGTTGCCCGGACATATTTTCGATCCAATGACGCGGAATGTCTCTCGGCTTCCCGATAAATTCGAACACTGGTTCGCCTTCAGTATAAGATAAAACTTTAGCATATTGACTAAAAATAGGCAGTTGACTTGTGACGACAGTAGAGGCACTCACCACATCTTCTTTGGTAAGTGAGAAAACCCTAGCGTTCGTTGCTGCTGGCGGGGCTTCCAATCTCCCTTCAATAGCTTGCATCGGTGTAGCTGCGAGGGAGCACTGCCTCTAGTTCTCACTGGGTGGTGCTCGAAACGGCGGTCAAAGGCCGCGGATGTCCTTCCCCCTCGTGTAGCACTTTCTTGTACCCTTGGCATACTCCGAATCCTTCCCACAAATAGTACACGAGGTATTTCGTTGTTTATTCACCGGACCACCTTTAGCATTGTCCCATTATTTCCTTTTCCCAGTGGAGGGTCTCTGTCCTTCTGTTCAGGACTGATTCTTATTCTCGCTCATCGCTCGATAATGTTCTGTGATTAGGCACCGCGCAACCGCTTCATCCGTAGTCTCCTATTAATTCACCACGCTGCTATTGGTCAAGCATCTTCAGTCGATCCGACCTTTCTTCCGTGACGGACCAACTTCGACAAAGGCATGCACGACGAAAGCGCTTTACCGCCGCTCACCGATAAGTCACCTTTCTGAACTTGGTGAACTTCTGCGTAATTATCTTTGCATATGGAAGAACTCAAGAACTCTCTCAAAGTCCGTCGTCCATCAAATTAATTTGTCTCTTAGCCTTAACTCTTTCCCACCACATTCTTGCGTCGCCGGAAGCAGAAAGACACACATTTGATCTTTTCTCGACACGGCCAGCCCAGAATACCACTATGCTTTCCCTTCTTGAACCAGGCTGGGTGTCCCATGGCTTGCAAGTACCCGAAGTTCTCCGTTCATTTTAGCCATCAGATTGTAGGTCTCCCGACCACGGCGTGGGCTACCGTACTGTACAACTATTGGTAACGGGCACTTCATTTTGATTTATCGGGGTGGTGGATTTCCTGCTGACCTATTAAAGTCGTGATCAGTTGTTGTTTCCGGTGATCGACCTGGAGGTCGGTGACTACCGGCCGATCCGGTGGGGCATTGTCTCGTGCGCCTGTCGTAGTGAGTCTCCTAACCATGCTTATCTTCATTAATGACAATAAATTATCGTTATTCCGATTCAGGCGAACATAAGATTATTATCATTCCTATCCTACCATCATGCGTATTTAAACTAGAACTGTGACTTACCATAATAAAAAAGAATAAGTAAACATGCGTAATATTAAAGCATCATAAAAGAATTAAATTAAGCATATAGATTCTTACTTGGAGCGGCAGGATGAGGCTTGACATGTGTGTAGTGAAAAGGCTAAACCTGGCTCTGATACCAACCTGTGACGCCCTGCCCCTCCTAGCTCAAGGGACGGGGGGCTCACTTTACTTACTTACTTACTTACTTACTTGCATGCTAGTATTTTTTTTTTTTTATTTAAAACAGCGGAAGTCTTGTCTATAAGATTTTCTTTAAAAAAACTTTTCTTTTCAAGTCACCATTACTAACTACCTAGCATATAAGGTCACATAGAATGCTTAACATGATTTTAAGTCGTAATACCAATAAGCATAATTAAATGTCATGGAGTCATGAAAACAATAACATATGCTAGACATAATTCTTATTAAACAAAAGTAGGTCTTTTTCTTTTAGCCGAGCCACTACCACACACATCCTTCTTGCCCCTCATGCAGCTCCCTTAGTTTATCCAGCCTTTTCCCTTATCTATGGTACAAGGAAAGTAAGCTATAAGCACATGACTTAGTAAGATCGTTTCCTACTCACAAAAACTATATAGCATAACATAATCATCAAGGCATAAAGCATGGAGGCAAACTCATCATATCATGTATAGAAGCATCATATCGTAACTTTCATAAAATACAGAACATCATGTCATATCATGTCATATTCATAAAGAGCATCAAATTAAATCATGTCATAAAGTACATCATGGCATATCATAACATAATCGTAAGGTATCATGGCATATCATAACATAATCATAAAGTGCATCCTAGCATATCATAACATGATCATAAGTATAATGGCATATCCTGATATAATCATAAAATGCATCCTAGCATATCATAACATAATCATAAGTATCATGGCGTATCGTAGCAAAAGCATAAAGTATATGCAAGATGACTTTCAAAACATGTATCATGAAAATATATGCATCATGTCTTTTGAAAACTTATTATATACATACTTAAACATAATCTCAACATAAGGGGGGCCCCGGCTTGTACCACATACATAAATGCGCGCGTCCTATGTAGGTCCAAGGTAGAAAGTCTTGAACCCTACAAGGCATACATACTAGGCCCGTTTCTTAGTCCATCGACCTAGGGGCACTTAGGAGCCCATCCCTAACGAGGCCCGTTTCTTAGTCCATCGACCCCGGTGCGCTTATGGAGCCCACCCTTGGTACAAGACATATAAAGTAAAGTAGCATGTCATACATATCATGGTTCTTATCACTTCATGCATATCATTTTTTTCTTGACATATCATAAACATGCATAATTTGGGCACACAGCTCACCATAGTAGCATGCATAAATTTGGGCACACAGCACATCATAAATACATGCATAGTTTGGGTACACAGCTCATCATAATGGCATACATAATTTGGCACACAGCATATCATAAGGGTTATCAACATGCGTAGATCATGAGCATACGTAAGTAAACATAGAAGCATAGAAAGTTCTTATCATATCATGAAGCATTACATGTGAGACACATGAAGATCATAATTAGGTCTCTAACCCTAATTTTCATATAGTGGCCGAAACATATGATTGTGAATTAGGTTAAAAATCAACATACAAGCATGTGAGCCCTAAACCAATATCATATCATATATCATAAGGAACATCATGAGCATGTTTAGTTTAGGTTCTAGGTTTCCTAAGCTTAGAAACTTGTCATGGCCGAATCCTATAAAGCATTACATTGGGTTAAAAGCAACATACAAGCATGTGAACACTAAACCAATATCATATCATTTATCATGAGGAACATCATAAGCATGTTTAGTTTGGGTTCTAGGTTTCCTAAGCTTGTAAACTTGTTATGGCCGAATATCATCAAGCATCACATTGGGTTAAAATCAACTTACAAGCATGTGAACCCTAAACCAATATCATATTATATATCATGAGGAACATCATAAGCATGTTTAGTTTAGGTTCTAGATTTCCTAAGCTTATAAATTTGTCATGGCCGAATACCCTCAAGCATCATATTTGGTTAAAAATCAACATACAAGCATGTGAACTCTACACCAATTGTTGGGTTCTTCGGGCCGCGAAAACCGCTTTTTCGCGTCGTGGAAATCCCGAGTCACCCAAAGCCATGGATCTCGTGCAAAGATTCATAAACAAAATTATCGAAAAACCTTTTCTTGTACGAGTTTGTAAAAACTTTAGATCTACACTAATGTTAAGATCATTACCCTTGTAGCGAAGCCCTTCGCGTTCCCGCTTGTCCAAGATGTCGCCGGATCTCTAGTTGTCAAAGTAGACAACCTCTATATGTATCCACACGGACACAAGTAGAAGGAGATGACCAAAACACAAGGTGTGCTAGCACCAATGGAGTGTTCGGCCAAGGAATGGGAGAAGGAGAAGAGAGAGCACCCAAGGGAGAAGAAGAGTGAATGAATCAAATTAGAGGAAATTCAAAAAACCCCTTAGCCATCAAGTGGCCGGCCACTCTAGGAGGTGTAACCCCCACATTAATTCCAATTAATGTGGAGACCATTAAGAGTTGTAACCCCCATGAGGTGGCACTCTAGGATGATGTGGATCAACACTATTGGTCCACATCTTGCCACCTCACTAAATGACATGGCAACAAGTGTAACCTCCTCATTTAATGTGGGCCGGCCACATTAAATGCTATGGAGGCTTGTAACCTCCATGAGGTGGCACACATTGATGATGTGGAGCAATCCTATTGGTCCACATCTTGCCAACTTACTAGTGAAGTGGCAAAAAGTCAAGTCAAACTTGACTTTTTCTCTTCCTCTCAAATCAAGTCAAACTTGATCAAATCTTTCTCATGGTTGATCTAATCCAACCATATGATTCAAGCCAACTTAATATAATGAATCTAATTCATTAAATTAAGTTGATTTAATGAGTCATAATCTAAATTAGACTCATTGAATACATGAATCAACTTGAGTCCAACTCAATTAGCCCAATTTGGATTACTCTTAATCCAATATGATTCATCAAATGAATCTAATCCTCTTGGTTCATCATATGAACCAAATCTCCATCTAATTGTCTTTAGTGTGTGACCCTATAGGTTCTTGTAACGTTGGCAATGCCCTAAACCCATTTAGGAGCATAAGTAATGAGCGGTATCTAGCGACACATCATTACTACCCAAGTTACAAGAATGTCGAGATCCGACATCACCTTGTGACTACCAATTGTGACTCCTCACAAAATATGTCAAATGTCCTTCTATCCTTGACATCTAGATTGATCAATGTGAGGCATAGACCGTGTCATCCTCTAATCAATCTAAATCTTGAACTCCAAGTAGACCTCTAACTAACAATCTCCCACTAGCACTAGTGCCAATGAGTATAGGCTCTAAGGCCTAATGACCTAGTGTGACCATCATGCTTCCTCTGTGCCAAAGCCTTAGTCAAGGGATCTGCGATGTTAGCCTCTGTAGGTACTCTGCAAATCTTCACATCTCCTCTATCGATAATCTCTCGAATGAGATGGAAACGTTGTAGAATTACTGTGAACTCTGCTGTGATCTTTAATCATCCTGATCGGTCTGGAAGCTAGCATCACTGTAACCCTTTACAGCTAGCTTATCATTGCCTCCATATATCAAGAAATATTCTTTAGTCCTTCTCAAGTACTTAAGAATATTCTTGACCGTTATCCAGTGACTTTCACCTAGATCTGACTGGTATCTGCTCGTCATGCTCAAAGCATACGAGACATCAGGTCGAGTACATAGCATGGCGTACATGATCGATCTTATGGCTGAGGCATAAAGGATCTGATCCATGCGGTCTCTTTCCTCTCTAGAAGAGGGACCTTGAGTCTTCGAAAGACTCACGCCATGTTACATCGGCAGAAATCCCTTCTTGGAGTTCTGCATGGAAAACCGTAGGAGTACCTCATCAATGTATATACTCTGACTTAGGCCAAGCAATCTCTTAGATCTATCTCTATAGATCTATATCCCAAGAATGCGGGATGCCTCACCTAAGTCCTTCATTGAGAAGCAACTCCCTAGCCAGGTCTTGACAGACTGAAGCATAGGGATGTCATTCCAAATGAGTAGTATGTCATCCACATACAATATGAGGAAGACAACTATGTTTTCTACAACCTTCTTGTAGACACAAGGCTCATCTTCGTTCTTGATGAAACCAAACTGTTTGATCGCATCATCGAATCGAAGATTCCAGCTCCGAGAATGGCCTCTAGCCATTTTTCGGAATCTGGTCTCATTACAGCTTCCTGATAGGTGGTGGGCTCATCCTCTATGAACACAATGTCATCATGGTCAGACAAGAGAAATGAGTATCTCTCAGCCTGACGACGAACTTGAACTAGTTGTTGTTCCTCAACTCTTTGTGGAACAACATCATCCACAACACTTTGTGGTTCCAGTTCAATTTTCATCGAGGCATTAGTGCTATTGTTCGCATCGCGCTCCCACTAATCTTTCTAGAAATAAAGTCCCTTTCTAGAAAGACCCCAGTCTTTGCCACAACTACCTTGTGCTGACTAGCAATGTAGAAGTAATATCCCTTAGTTTCCTTGGGATATCCAATGAAATAGCACTTGTCAGATTTGGGTCCTAATTTGTCTGAGACTTGACATCGTACGTAAGCCTCTCAGCCCCAAATCCTCATGAAAGACACCTGGGCTTCTCTCCCAGTCCATATCCTATATGGTGTATTTATCACAGCCATGGATGGAACTCGGTTGAGAATGAAAGCTGCCGTGTCTAGAGCATATCCCCATAGATATGTCGGAAGATCTGTGTGACTTATCATAGATCGTACCATATCTAATAGGGTACGATTCTTCCTTTTGGATACACCATTCCACTGTGGTGTTCCAGGAGGAGTGAGTTGGGATAGAATCCCACACTCAGCTAGGTAGTCACGAAACTCATGGCTTAAGTATTCACCACCTCGATCTGATCGAAGTATTTTAATACTCTTGCCAAGCTGGTTCTGCTTCGTTGAACTTGGGGTGGTTCCTAGCATCGTTGATCCAGTTCAGCTCTATTGTGACAACAATGGAGCTATAGCACAGGCGAAGGAACCTCGCTCACACCAGCGGACCAAGCACATACTACGGCGCTTCCATCTCTGGTTCTGTACTTCATTCTTGAATTCTTTGAACTTTTCAAAGGATTCCGACTTATGTGTCATCAAGTACACATAACCGTATCTACTGAAATCATCAGTAAATGTGATGAAGTACCTATAACCGCCTCTAGCAGCGACATTGAAAGGGCCACATGTCCTAACAGATCAGTCGCTCTCTCGCTGTGCCCACTAAAGGGAGTCTTGGTCATCTTGCCTCGTAGGCATGACTCGCATATCTCATATGATTCTAAATCAAATGAGTCCAGCAAACCATCCTTATGGAGCTGGGATAAGCGCTTGTCATTTATATGACCTAAGCGACAGTGCCAGAGGTAGGTTTGGTTCATATCGTTCGATTTAAACCTCTTGGTACTAATGTTACAGATAGGGCTCTCAAGGTCTAGAATATAGAGTCCGTTTATTAGTGGTGCACTACAATAGAACATATCTTTTAAATAAACAGAACAACATTTGTCTTTTATTATAAAAGAGTATCCTTTCTTGTCTAAACAAGAAACTGAAACTATGTTCTTAGTAAGAGCAGGCACATAACAACAATCATCTAAATCTAGTACAAGCCCAGAGGGCAGAGATAGCTGATAAGTTCCTACAGCAACAGCAGCAACCCGTGCTCCATTACCTACTCGTAGGTCCACCTCGCCCTTCTCAGCACCTGCACATCGGTACAAATGTGAGAAGCACATCCAGATTCTAATACCCATGATGTAGAAATAGATAGATTGACTTCTATAACATATATACCTGAAGTGGAAGTCTCACTGCTTCTTCTTAAGATCTTCCAAGTATACCTTGCAGTTCCAGTGCCCGGTCTGACCGCAGTGGAAGCAGGTAGCATCCTTGGCGACCCCTCCTTTAGGCTTCAGTGCCTTGCCTTTTCCCTTGGCTTGGGACTTTCCTTTGCCTTTGGGCTTGCCTTTGCCCTTATGCTTCTGGACCATTAGAATGGGCTTAACCTTCTTAAGGTTAATCTCAGCAGTTCGTAACATACTAAGGAGCTCGGGCAGTGGCTTGTAAATCTCGTTCATGTTATAGTTCAGAACGAATTGACTATAGCTATCCGACAAGGATTGCAAGATTAAGTCAGTGGCCAGCTCTTGGCTAAGTGGGAACCCCAGTCTTTGTAGGTTCTCTATGTACCCAATCATCTTGAGTACATAAGGACCTACAGGAGCCCCGTCTGACATCTTGCACTGAAACAGTGCCTTCGAGATCTCAAATCTCTCATGCCTCGCTTGTCCCTGATATAGTTGGCGAAGATGCTCAACCATATCGTAAGCGCCCATCAACTCGTGTTGCTTCTGAAGCTCAGAGTTCATGGTCGCGAGCATTAGACAGGACACATCTAATGCATCATCTTGATGCTTCTTGTAAGCATCCCGGTCAGCTCGCGTGGCAGTGGCAGGAGGAGCCTCCGGAATGGACATAGTTTACGTTCCTGAGTGAGAACTATTCTCAAGTTCCCGTACCTCGTTGAGCTTGTCCTTCTCGAGGATAGATCGCAGGGAGAGGAATTCGTGTTCGACGTCATGGTTATCTACAGTAGAAATTGCAGAAATAAATATCATATTCTTTAAAAATCATTTAATTAGGCCTTTAATTAAATGATGCTCCCACTGAATTCTATAATTCTTGTGGGACAAGATCCACATCATACTAACCCTTGAGTTAGCTTTGGCTAATACGCCCAAGGCTTAGTATGATCGGTAGGTAACGATTACCAATTACATCTCTATGCAACTCTTGTTTATAGAATCAATATCCGCATTTATATTAAAACTCGAGTTAGCTTTGGCTGAGAGTTAATATAGATGTGATTTTGACCTATCTTTTCCAACCGTTGGAATAATGCCTATAGTTGACTCGATCCAACCGAGTAACTAGGAATACTCAATCTAATTGAGTTCGTATTCACCCATATGTTGATAGGCGGGACCAAGATTGTCCCTCCGTACCCTACCAAGATAATATGTATTGCTCTGCTTTGGCAGATTCAACAATACATGTGATCGAGGTAGTGATAGGTATCACGGCACGGTTAGGCATTTAGAGTTGGTTCGATCTAGATCTAATCTAATCAAGAAGGATGCATCTTGTGCACGACTTAGATCTAATCTAATCGCAAGGGTGCATCATGTGCACGACTTAGATCTAATCTAATCGTTAAGACACTAATTAATTAATTAATTATTAAACATGCATCAGATACATAACAATTAATTAATTAATCTATTTGTGATTTAGTCATGGCCCTACTACGATCTTCTCAAGCCAATGAGAAGATCGAATGGTCAACCTAGGGTCAACAACTTCTCCAAGCTCCTCCCTTTGACCACCTTGTGTTGCTCGTGCCCGCCTCGGAACTCCGTCTCGTGTGGACCCTCCACCGCTCCAATTTGTACATTACAATTTGAAACTCGAGTTACATTCGAGTCTAAATCTAATTTACAACCAGAATAAGAGAAAGGCACGACGCGCAGGCCGTGGGAAAAAATAAAAATACAGCACACACAATCATATGACGGCACGCAGGCCGTATTATGAATTACAACACAAATCCAATCTTATTGGGTATTTTGGGCCATGACTATCACAAATTAATATATAATTAAAAATTATATATTTTTCATAATTTTTCTGTAATTTTAAAATAATTTTTACAATTTTTATGAGTAAAATTTCCCGGCGGTCCCGTTTAGCGGTTTCGGGCGCAATCGCGGAACGGATCCCCTTGCGGGGCCCAGGGGCAGCGCCCCTACCCGCGATCTAACCATCGCGAGGGTTCCTTTGCGATCCAACAGCGCCTAAACCCGCTGTCCCAAAACGATTTGGGTCGAGACATTGCCGTTTCGGAAAAATCTTCCCGGCGGGTTCGTTTTTAGCGATTTCGGGTGCAATCGCGAAGCAAATTCCCTTGCGGGGTTAGGGGCAATGCCCCTACCCATGATCTAACCATCGTGAGTTGCTCCTTTGCGATCTAATGGCACCCGACCCCGCTGTCCCAAACGGATTTGGGGCAAAACGAAGCCGTTTAAAAGAAAACTTTCCGGTAGCCGAAGCCTACAAGTGCCGAGACACTTGTGCTTCGCTTCTACGGAAAAATTACTCATAAAAACTCTAAAAACACAATTTTTACAGAAAATCACAGAAGGTATATTTTTCATAAAAATACAAATGAACTCGTACAAGTCTTTGCACGTGGCTCGATACCGCGCGCGTCGCGGAAACCCCAGTCACCCAAAGCCATGGATCTCGTGCAAAGATTCGTAAACAAAATTATCGAAAAACCTTTTCTTGTACGAGTTTGTAAAAACTTTAGATCTACACTAAAGTTAAGATCATTACCCTTGTAGCGAAGCCCTTCGCGTTTCCGCTTGTCCAAAATGTCGCCGGATCTCTAGTTGTCAAAGTAGACAACCTCTATATGTATCCACACGGACACAAGTAGAAGGAGATGACCAAAACACAAGGTGTGCTAGAACCAATGGAGTGTTCGGCCAAGGAATGGGAGAAGGAGAAGAGAGAGCACCCAAGGGAGAAGAAGAGTGAATGAATCAAATTAGAGGAAATTCAAAAAACCCCTTAGCCATCAAGTGGCCGGCCACTCTAGGAGGTGTAACCCCCACATTAATTCCAATTAATGTGGAGACCATTAAGAGTTGTAACCCCCATGAGGTGGCACTCTAGGATGATGTGGATCAACACTATTGGTCCACATCTTGCCACCTCACTAAATGACATGGCAACAAGTGTAACCTCCTCATTTAATGTGGGCCGGCCACATTAAATGCTATGGAGGCTTGTAACCTCCATGAGGTGGCACACATTGATGATGTGGAGCAATCCTATTGGTCCACATCTTGCCAACTCACTAGTGATGTGGCAAAAAGTCAAGTCAAACATGACTTTTTCTCTTCCTCTCAAATCAAGTCAAACTTGATCAAATCTTTCTCATGGTTGATCTAATCCAACCATATGATTCAAGCCAACTTAATATAATGAATCTAATTCATTAAATTAAGTTGATTTAATGAGTCATAATCTAAATTAGACTCATTGAATACATGAATCAACTTGAGTCCAACTCAATTAGCCCAATTTGGATTACTCTTAATCCAATATGATACATCAAATGAATCTAATCCTCTTGGTTCATCATATGAACCAAATCTCCATCTAATTGTCCTTAGTGTGTGACCCTATAGGTTCTTGTAATGTTGGCAATGCCGTAAACCCATTTAGGAGCATAAGTAATGAGCGGTATCTAGCAACACATCATTACTACCCAAGTTACAAGAATGTCGAGATCCGACATCACCTTGTGACTACCAATTGTGACTCCTCACAAAATATGTCAAATGTCCTTCTATCCTTGACATCTAGATTGATCAATGTGAGGCATAGACCGTGTCATCCTCTAATCAATCTAAATCTTGAACTCCAAGTAGACTCATTCGATCAAATGAGCTCAACATCTCATGTTGACTCATTTGGGCATGGCCATGCACTTCGTGGTCTAACTCTATCAAGAATATTGATGTCGCTCCCGTCATATGGGAGGGATAGATCCCATCTACATCACTCACATCCCTTTGCATAATTTATTACATACCCAGTAATCGCCTTTATAGTCCACCCTGTTACGGGTGACGTTTGACGAAACCAAAGTACATAACTCCTTATGTAGGGATCCATGGTGACTTCAGGTCAAAGGACTAATAGTCATACTAATAGCCACATGAGAAAGTATATGACACTCATATAACGATCCATGATACTTTCTCATGACGGGTCATTCAGTATACATTCTCTAATGCATACCCATGTGTCAGCTTGATATCTCTATATCCATGACTTGTGAGATCAAGTCATCGAGCTGACCTCCATGCTAGTCTTATTGTATTAACATTGTCGCTGAATGTTAATACTCGACTAGGAATGATTTAGAGTAGTGTTCCCTATATCATCTCACTATCGATTCAACCAATCGATTGATATAGGTAAGAACCTTTCTACTCTAGGACGTTACTATACTTATTTTATCTGGCACTAATACAAATAAGCATAATAACCAAAAACCAAATGCCTTAATATATATACATGAATATGATATACATGAGTCCATACAATCATCAAATGATTGGCTCTAGGGCTCTAACTAACACCAATATCATACCATATATCATAAGAACGCCATAAGAAAGTTTAGTTTAGGTTCTAGGTTTCCTAAGCATATAAACTTACTATGGCCGAAACTTGTAAATCATGTAACTAGGTTTCATGTGGCATAAAAGGATGGAAACCCTAAAAAAATTTCATAGTATTTATTACCAAGAACATCATGAGCATAGTTAGGTTGGGTTCTTAGTTTCCTAGGCCTTTAAACTAGTTGTGGCCGAAAGTTCATAAGCATGAATAAAGTTCTAATCAACCTACAAGCATGAGCATGTCATGTTAACTTCATATCTTGTCTTAAGGAAAATCATGACATGCTTAGTTTAGGTTTAAAGTTCTCCTAGACCTTAAAACCTACCATGGCCGAATGTTTATTAGCATGAAATAAAGTTAAATCAACATACAAGCATGAGCATATCATATTAACTTCCTATCTTATCTTAAGAAGAATCATGGCATGCTTAGATTAGGTTTAAGTTTCTCCTAGGCCCTTAATCTTATCATGGCCGAAAGTTCAAAGGGAGGCATCCTAATTCCAAGCAACATACAAGTATGAGAAATGTTACAATTCTCTTATCATAGGGTACATATCATAAAAACAAAGGGAGCGTGTTTAGTTTGGGTCCTAAGCTCACCTAGTCCTTTATTCATACTTGGCCGAGAGTCTAAGAACATGGATCTAAGTTCTAACCAAACATTCCAGCATAGAAACATTAGATTAACCTCCTACCATAAGATACATGTTACAAGAAACATATTGAGCACATCTAGTTAGGTCTCTTAAAATTTCCTAGGTCTTTCTTTTTCTTTTTGTCTTGGCCGAAAGTTCCATGAAGTAAACCTAGGTTTTAAAGTAATCTAACCTCATGAAAGAACACATGAACTATTGTACCACAGGTGAGGGAAACTTACATAATTTTCGCTTGTTGTTCCTTAAGAAAATGATACCCTTATGAGGAGGAAGAAGAACTTCTCTTCTTAGTTTTCCCTTTTTGTTTTTCTTCTTCTTGTAAGAGGTAAACCTTGAGACTCCTTCTTGGAGATAAGGTTTTCTTAGAGAGGAAACCTTAACTTGACTTTTGAGAATGAGGGAGAAAAGCTCTAAGTTTCGGTGGAGAAGGAAAAGGGAGGAGGAAGAAGGAGGAAGAAGAAGAATTAGAAATTCTCTTTCTCTTTTCTCCTCTAAATTCTATTTATTCATCATGAAATGAATCATGTCCTTATTCATTCCCCTTACTCCTCTATTTCTTCCCTCTGTAATTCCCATGAAAATTGGAAGGGAGGAGGGTGAGAAGGCAATTTGCCTTTTTCTTGCTCCCTCTCTTAACCAAGAGGAAGAGAAGGTAAGAAATTTGGTTTTCTCTTGCTCTTTTACTTAGTTCTTTCTTCTCACCTTTAAATACACTTTTCATTCCTTTCTATCCATCTATTATTCCTTATTCTCGTGGTTATCATATACCAATTTAACTCTATAATTTGTGGGAGGTTCAAGGTTCAAACCTTCACCTCTCTTTCTTTTTATTTCTATTATTTCTTTTGCTTCCTCTTATCTTTATGCTCTAATGAAAAATACTACCCATAACTTATAATTCCATGGGTGTTACAGTATATAGATCTTCCTCCTGGGAAGCATGTTTCGGTCGATATAGACTTATTTCTTATTGAGGTATGTCCCGGCCGATATTAGCCTACCTTCTTTGAGGTATACGGATCTTCCTCCTGGGAAGCATGTTTCGGTCGATATAGACTTACCTCTTATTGAGGTATGTCCCGGCCGATATTAGCCTATCTCCTTGGTTTTATTACCTCCTTTCCTTTCTTTATTGGGGACCCACAAAACCTAACCCATATCACTAGCCTTCCCTTCAAGTCTTGTCGAAGGAGATGTAGACGACTGACTAGACATAAGTCTGATTTTGTCTTTTCCTACCCGTGACTCTGCTCCAGATATTGAAATGACCTCACAGATTTTGTGTACAACTGTCTCACTAAACCAGGTATAGTGCTCCTGTGAGCTTTTTGATCCTTTAAATAGGGTTACAACCTTCTCTTCATCCACCACCCCTCTCAGTTCTTTTCCTTCCTTGTCACCTTTTATTGCTAAGGTTATGGTCTCAGATCCTCCTCTTTGGGGGTACTTTTGTCAGACGATGTGAGATATATATATGAGTTTATTGGGATTTTTGCTCCGGCTACCTCTAGGGTTCAAGGGATTGTCTTAAGAGATGAAGCTTCACAATTTAGACTTTTCATCCAAAGATGCTGATGCTCTGAAGGACTCAAGAAACTTCAGAGAGATTTTTGCTACTCGTAGAGGGGCAGCCAAATGACCCATGGGTGCTGTGTGAAGGGCACAACACATGTTACCCTTGGGCTATGCTTGGTTGCTCCACTTGCAGAGCTCTAGGGCTTGAGAGGGGAAGTGGCTTTTACATTTACTTTTCCATCATGGTCTGTATGGACCTTTCTCCTTCCCCCTCCCCTTGAGTTTTTCTACTTTGTTGCTTTCTTCGTCCTAGGCTAAATATTGCTACTTATGAGCCTTGACAAGCCTGGGCGAAGTAAGATATTTCCATCTCTGCTCCATGGTAAGTTTGAATCCAGTGGAACTAAAATTTTCTAAGCGTTTTAAGAGCTTGTGTTTGTAAACTTTGTTATCTATCTGAGGCTTACTATTCTGAGGGAAAATATAATGTTATGTACTTGATTAGATTCTAATTGTAACAACAAACTCTTGTATTGAATTAAGTGATTCTATTGAGTCCTTCTGTAATTTACAAGAATAAATATGATGTTGTATTCATTACCCCTATGTATATCCTACGTGTCATTTATCATGGCTGAGACTATCTTAACTGTTGGAATACTTCTATATTATAGCTAATATTATGCCAGCCAATATTGTTTCGTTAATTGAAATCAATATTATACTTACCGGCATAACCAAAGTTATATCGGCTAATATAAAATTATTTTGATCAATATTAGTTTACATTTTATAAGGATGTTAATTCAAAATCTGTTATTCGCCTAAATCTCCATCCTTAAATGTTTTTGTCCATAGCTTGGACTTAGTCAAAAAATCAGCCCTTTTCACTTTATCATGTCCAGTTAATTACGTCTTCTTTCAAAGCTTCCTAGCTGGTAATTGGATCTTCTTTGGGTGAGAGAATGTCAGAAACGTACCCCGAGGTGTTACCAACCCCAGCGTGATTTGATCCATCACATCCAATATAAATATTTTTATGATGGTATGACACATACTTTTTCTGACCGCCACGTCACGTGGGCCTCTCGCCTTTCTCTTGTGATTCTCAGCGTCTGCTGAGATAAAGATATTTTGATCTAACGATGGTTGTGTGCTCTACAAACCCTGAACCCTTCGTCTCCTTTTAAACTTTGTCTCTTCTTTTCTCTTCTCTAGAGTGCTTTTCCTGTTGCAGTCCTCAACCCGTGCTCACCGTTTCTCGACGATCTCCTTTCTTGTCTTCAGTAACTGATGTTCTGTGATAGTTTAAAGCGAACAAAGTGGCTGATGCACTCAGTAGGAAGTCGTAGGCCACCTTAGTACCCGGAGCTATTTTAAGTTCGAGGACGAACTTTTATGAGGTATGGGAGACTGTAACACCCATAGGGTTCCTAGCAATTTCATATATTTTACCATGGTTAAAATAGGCCTTATGTGGAAATTTGCAAAAATAATAAAATAAAACCAAAAAGAGATGACTAAGGTTTGAACCTTGGACATCTTACTAGATACATGTATGTGATAACCAATGAATCAAGTGAATGTATTGTTAGGAAGAGAAGGGACAATATAGTTAAGAGTAAGAGAGGGGTTCTTTCATTTAGGAAGAGAAGTTGGAATTTCCTTCTTCCTCTCAAAAGAAAAGAGGATTCTTGCTTTCTCTTTTCATTAAGAAATGAGTAAAAGAAAAGAGAAGGAAAAATTCATTTTCCCTTCTTCTTTTCATGAGGAATAAAAGGAGAAAAGAAAGAGAAAACTTCATTTTCTCCTCTTCCTCCTCCCTCCTCCTCTCCACCGTGACCAAGAACTCTCCTCCTCCACACCATTGCCGAAACCCAATCAAGAGAAGCTCCTCTCTAGGAAGGCTCCACAAGCAAGGTTTCTTCCCTAAGTAAATCAAGCAAGGATGTGAGTATCCCCTCACTGCAGTACAAGTAGCTATCGATTTTCCTTGTATGTGAATGTTATTGAAATCTTAGAGATCTCCTTGCAAGTTTCGGCCAAGATAGGTAAGTGGTCACTTAGGATAAGCAAGTTTACAAGTTATGCTCTATGTTGTACAAAAAAAAAAAAAAGAAATTTAGAACCTCACCTTGAAGTTTCGGCCAAGACAAAAAGGAGAAGGTTTAGTGCAAAGTTTCTTTTGGTAACATGCTTGTCTATGTTCCTTCATGATATAGGATCTTTTATATGTTGTTAGCTAAGTTGGATACTTCATATGGTATTAAAAAGTTTAAGAACTCTAACCTAATGTTTCGGCCAAGATGAGTTATAATGTTTAGGGCAAAACTTTAAAAAGGAAACATATTGTTTATGCTCCTAAAACTTGTTAGACTTTCTTATATGTTGATAGCTTAAGTTTTTTTTTCATGTTTCATGTTGTATAAAATTAGGATAAGTTTATCTTCAAGTTTCGGCCAAGAATAGGAATGAAATTTGGAGTAAAGTTTTTGAAACTTAAATGATAATATGTTGTTTATGCCCTCTTATGATGAATGAACTCTTATGTGTTGATAGCTTAGATTCCTTTTTATGCTTCATGTTGTATAAAAAAAAAAAAGATGAAAACCCTAGTGAAGTTTCGGCCAAGATAAGATAGGAGGCTTAGGGCTACAAATTTAAAACCTAAACATGCTTGTTTATGTTCATTTATGAAGTATGATACCTTGTATGAAGTTTGGTTAAGACTTTATGTTACATATTGCACTAGAAGACTTGAAACCCTACTTGTAGGTTTCAGCCAAGGTAGCATGTAAGCTTAGAACTAAGTTTTTCTAACCTAATTATGCTTAGTTATGTTTCTACATAATGTATGATCTTTTGTATGAGGTTAGATAAGATTTTCATGCTACAATGTTGAACAAATGAACCTTAGAATTCCACCCTAGGGTTCGGCCAAGATAAGATATGAAGCTTAGGGACAAGATTTAAAACCTAATCATGCTTGTTTATGCTTATTCATGAAGTATGATATCTTGTATGTGGTTAGGTGATGTCTTTATATCACATGTTTCACTAGAAGAATTGGAACCCCACTTGTAAGTTTCGGCCAAGATGGAATGTAGAGCTTAGAGCTAAGTTTTGAAACCTAATTATGCTTAGTTGTGTTTCTACATGATGTATGATCTTTTGTATGAGGTTAGATAAGATTTTCATGCTACAATGTTGAACAAATGAACCTTAGAATTTCACCCTAGGGTTCGGCCAAGTAAGTAGAGGAGGCTTAGAGCAAGGTCTTGAAATCTAACCATGTTTGTTTATGCTTTCCTATGATGTATGATTATTTATGGTTAGTTAAGTTTCATGTTTTTGGTAGTTAAGGTTTAAAAACCCTAACCTTAGGGTTCGGCCAAGATTGGAAAAAGGGGTTTAGGGAAAAGTTTTTGAACCTAACTATGCATGCTTATGTTTACTCATGTTGTATGATCCTTGATATATGGTTAGTTTAAGTTTCATGCTTCATGATATGATAGGATATGTTATGCTACATGATAGTAGATGATATGCTATGTTTCATGGAATGATATAGGCTATACTCCATGATATGATATATGCTATGCTTCATGATTTGATATGCTATGTTTCATGATATGATATATGTTAAGTTTCATGATATGATATGCTATGCTTCATGATATGATATATGTTAAGTTTCATGATATGATATGCTATGCTTCATGATATGATATATGTTAAGTTTCATGAGATGATATGCTATGCTTCATGACATGATAAATGCTATGTTTCATGTAACATGCTATGCTCTATGTTATGATAAGAACATGTTATGGTTTATGAGATATGTTATGAAAGGCTTATGTAAGAAGAAAAGCCTAAGAGATGCTTCCCTTAAGTTGGGATCAAGAGCACTCTTCATGATACGATAAAGAGATGCTTCCCTTAAGTTGGGATCAAGAGCTCTCTTCATGATATGACATGTATGATAAGACAAGAACATGATATGTATGATGACATGATAAGAAATATGATACATGATATGTATGACATGCTATTTTACTTTTTGTATGGCTTGTACCAAGGGTGGGCTCCATAAGCGCCCCGAGGTCGATGGTCTATGAAACGGGCCTTATAAAAAGGATGGGCTCCTTAGTACGCCCTAGGTCGACGGACTATGAACGGACCTAGATCCCTAGTAGGTTCGGGGCTAGTTACCCTGTCCTAGGGATTGCGCGCATTTATGTATGTATGTGGTACAAGCCTGGCCCTTATGTTGATATTATGTTCAAGTATGTATATGATATGAAAAAAAAAACACATGTTGCATATGTTCATTTCATTATGCATGTTTTCAAAGGAACATCTTGCATCTACATGTACATGTTATATGATTTTCCTTCACACTTATTTACTTTTGGAATCATGTTTATGATGTTTGGATGATCATGTTATTAGTTCATGTTATGTATTCACATGTTATGATATGTATCATGTTATGACCTCACATGCTATGATATGTTTCATGATATGTTCTCACATGCTATGATATGTTGTATGTTATGTTCTCACATGCTATGATGTGGTTATGTTATGTCTTTCACATGCTATGATATGTTTTATGTGTACGTATGATTTATGGTTTTATGAGTAGGAAAGGAACTTACTAAGCCTTAGGGCAAGGAATGGATGAACTAAGGGGAGCAGCAGGAAAGGCAGGGAGTGTGTGTGGAAGTGGCATGGTGGATAGATTTAATTTAATTTTAAAACTTTATTTGGTTGAATTGTGCATGTGAGCTAAGTTTGAACCTTATGTTTATGATGATAACTTGAACTAGTATACTATGCATTTATGATGTCTTATTTCAGGTCAGTAGATTTATAAGATCATGATTCATGTTTAAGTAGCAAATATAGATTAAGTTATGCATGAATATTAGTATGATTTATGGTTCACATGCCACGTTTAAAAAAAATGCATATGATAAAATAGAATGAAAATTTTAAATAAATATCTTCCGCTGCCATGAGATCATATGCACATGTATGTTAGGTAGGTGTAAGTAACCCCATCCCTTAGGGTATCCTTAGCGCCCCCGGAAGGGGCGGGCGTTACAGTTTGGTATCAGAGTAGGTCTACCTTCCACTACACACACATCAAGCCTACATCCTGCCGCTCCAAGTAAGAATTTCTTGCTTAAATTTTTATGATGCTTATGCTTAAATCTATTCTTTCATAATGCTTTGATAGTATGCATATCTACTTTTTTATTTTTTTATTTTTTTATATTTTATTATTATTATTTGATAAGTTACAGTTTTAGGTTAAGTATGCATGATGGTAGATTAGGAATAATAATAACTTATGCTAGCCTTGTTATTATTTATGAAGAGAAGCATGGCTTGAAGACGCAATACTAGAGCAGAGGAGACAGTACCTCCACCGGATCTGATGCATGTGGTCATTGAGCTCCAGCGTCAGGTTACGGAACAACAACAGATAATCACTGCTCTAAAGAATCAGCAGGGGAATACTGCTACCCCACCTGGAAATCAGAATACGATGCCAGTTATACCTGCAGCTGCACCAGTGCCACCGACACCTGCACTACCAGTAGGCCCAGCTCCAGTGGTTCGTCAGGAGGCATATCTGATTCAATGGCAGAGACTGAAGTCGGAAACTTTCTCCGGTAACTGTGAACCATGGGACGCGCAGGCCTGGTTGAAGACTGTGGAGAGCATAGTGGAGTTATTGGATTGGCCCGAACACGAGAAAGTCAAATGCGCATTGTTCTTCCTTACGGGCGATGCCAGAATGTGGTGGGACCGAGTCAAAGCAAAAAGACAAATAAATCAAATGAGATGGATAGACTTTGAGACGGAATTTTTCGAAGAATTCTTCCATATGAGGGTGACAAACAAGCACTATGATGAGTTCGCCGAGTTCCGACAAGGCGATCTGTCGGTTAATGAAGCTATTAAGAAATTCAACAGTTTAGCGCGCTTATGTCCAGAATTGGTTAGCACTGAAAGAGAAAGGGTCAGACTCATGCTAAAGATGCTCAAACCTGAGATAGCTCTGAATGTGGCCGGCGGAGTTAATAGACCACAGACCGCCGAAGAATTAATCAGCAGTGCCCTGATCACCGAACACTATCAGAAGGCGATGAACGAAGGCAAGAGTCAAACTCAGCCGGGAGGATAGAAATCTCAGAGCACCAGAACCAACTAGAAAGGAAATCACAGTGGCAAGAGGAAGCAATGGAATGACTCCAAGGGTGGTCCAGCAAACAAGCAACTCATGTTTCCTCAGTGTACCACCTGCGGGAAGAAGCACCCAGGAATATGTCGTATAGGCACAAATAGGTGCTACAACTGTGGAATGGAAGGACATATGGCTCGGAACTGTCCTACTCAGATTCAGACACCTCCCCCACAGCATGTCCAAAACAGAGGTGTTCCCCCACAGCTACACCTGATGCAAGCTACATTAGAAGGCCCACAGATAAGCCAGGGGAGATTGGAAGCTCCGCCAGTGACGACAAATGCCAGAATTTTCTCCATCACCAAGGAAGATGCGGCCAATGCTTCTACGGTTATCACATGTCAGATATTTGTTTTCAGTCAGTATGCTACTGTACTATTTGACACTGGGGCAACACACTCGTTTATCTCTACACCTTTCACAAGAAAGATAGACATGCCACCCCAAGCCTTAGATTACAAATTCTTAACGACTTTACCTTCGGGAGAAGTGATGCCATCCACTCATATGCTGTGAGCCGCACCCATCAGAATTGCAGACAGAGAACTCTACTGTAATCTGATAGTGCTTGACATGCAGGATTATGATATTATATTGGGCATGGACTTCCTAAGTAAGTACAATGCTTCAATAGAGTGCCGTAAAAGAAAAGTAATTTTTCGGCCTGAAGCAGAACCGACTTTCGAATTTATCGGAGAGACCAAGAAAGAAGTTAAAAAGTTTTTATCAGTTTTAAAGGCACGGAAGATGTTGGACAACGGATGCACCGGGTTTCTAACTCATGTGGTTGATACAAGTCAGGCAGAAGAGCTGAAGTCGAAAGATGTCAGAGTTGTATGCAATTACCCAGAGGTATTTCCGGATGAACTACCAGGTTTTGCACCTGACCGAGAAATTGAGTTTGAGATCGAATTGATTCCTGGTACGAAGCCGATCTCTAAAGCACCTTACCGTATAGCGCCAGCTGAATTGAAGAAACTTCAAGAACAGCTACGGGAGTTACTCGACAAGGGACTTATCCACCCTAGTCACTCTCCATGGGGAGCTCCGATACTGTTTGTGAAAAAGAAAGATGGGTCTATGTGAATATGCATAGACTATCGAGCGCTAAATAAGGTTACAATCAAGAACAGATATCCTTTACCACGGATTGACGATCTGTTAGATCAGTTGAAGGGTGCCACCATTTTCTCTAAGATTGATTTGAAATCTGGCTATCATCAAGTAAAGGTGAAACAAAATGATATACCGAAGATGGCTTTCCGGATAAGATACGGGCATTATGAGTTCGTAGTAATGCCCTTCGGAGTGACAAATGCTCCTACTCTATTTATGGACCTGATGAATCGGGTGTTCTCAGTATATCTCGATAAATTTGTGATAGTTTTCATCGATGACATCCTCATTTACTCGAGAACCCAAGAAGAGCATGCCGAACACCAAGAAATAGTTCTCAGTATGCGAAATTCTCCAAATGCGAATTTCGGCTCGACCACGTATCATTTTTGGGTCATGTTATCTCTAGGGATGGGGTAATGGTAGACCCAATCAAGATTGAAGTCGTTAGTAACTTGAATTGGCCAAGGAATGCCAGCGAAATCAGGAGTTTCCTCGGACTAGTAGGCTATTATTGGAAGTTCGTAGAGGGTTTCTCCAGAATCGCAGCCCCGATGACAACCCTCACTCGGAAAAATAAGAAGTACGAATGGACAGATGACTGTGAGAAGAGTTTCACATAACTGAAAAGGACACTGACCAATGCTCCAATTCTTACTCTTCCGGAAGGCAACGAAGGATTTGATATGTACAGCGACGCTTCTAGATTAGGACTCGGAGCTGTATTCATGCAGAATGGCAAGGTCATTGCCTATGCCTCTAAGCAACTCAAAGAACACGAGAAAAATTACCCCACTCATGATTTAGAGCTAGCAGCCGTGGTCTTTGCTCTTAAAATATGGAGGCATTATCTATATGGAGCACAGTGTAAGATTTATACAGATCACCAGAGTCTGAAATACTTCTTCACACAGAAGGACCTGAACATGAGACAACGAAGATGGCTTGATCTAGTCAAGGACTATGACTGCGAGATCTTTGACCATCCAGGAAAAGCGAACAAAGTGGCTGATGCACTCAGCAGGAAGTCGTAGGTCACCTTAGTACCCCGAGATATTTTAAGTTCGAGGATGAACTTTTATGAGGTATGGGGTACTGTAACACCCATAGGGTTCCTAGCAATTTCATATATTTTACCATGGTTAAAATAGGCCTTATGTGGAAATTTGTAAAAATAATAAAATAGAACCAAAAAGAGATGACCAAGGTTTGAACCTTGGACCTCTTACTAGATACATGTATGTTATAACCAATGAATCAAGAGAATGTATTGTTAGGAAGAGAAGGGACAATATAGTTAAGAGTAAGAGAGGGTTTCTTTCATTTAGGAAGAGAAGTTGGAATTTCCTTCTTCCTCTCAAAGGAAAAGAGGATTCTTGCTTTCTCTTTTCATTAAGAAATGAGTAAAAGAAAAGAGAAGGAAAAATTCATTTTCCCTTCTTCTTTTCATGAGGAATAAAAGGAGAAAAGAAAGAGAAAACTTCATTTTCTCCTCTTCCTCCTCCCTCCTCCTCTCCATCGTGACCAAGAACTCTCCTCCTCCACACCATTGCCGAAACCCAATCAAGAGAAGCTCCTCTCTAGGAAGGCTCCACAAGCAAGGTTTCTTCCCTAAGTAAATCAAGCAAGGATGTGAGTATCCCCTCACTGCAGTACAAGTAGCTATCGATTTTCCTTGTATGTGAATGTTATTGAAATCTTAGAGATCTCCTTGCAAGTTTCGGCCAAGATAGGTTAGTGGTCACTTAGGATAAACAAGTTTACAAGTTATGCTCTATGTTGTACAAAACAAAAAAAAAAGAAATTTAGAACCTCACCTTGAAGTTTCGGCCAAGACAAAAAGGAGAAGGTTTAGAGCAAAGTTTCTATTGGTAACATGATTGTCGATGTTCCTTCATGATATAGGATCTTTTATATGTTGTTAGCTAAGTTGGATACTTCATATGGTATTAAAAAGTTTAAGAACTCTAACCTAATGTTTCGGCCAAGATGAGTTATAATGTTTAGGGCAAAACTTTAAAAAGGAAACATATTGTTTATGCTCCTAAAACTTGTTAGACTTTCTTATATGTTGATAGCTTAAGTTTTTTTTTTTCATGTTTCATGTTGTATAAAATTAGGATAAGTTTATCTTCAAGTTTCGGCCAAGAATAGGAATGAAATTTGGAGTAAGGTTTTTGAAACTTAAATGATAATATGTTGTTTATGCCCTCTTATGATGAATGAACTCTTATGTGTTGATAGCTTAGATTTCTTTTTATGCTTCATGTTGTATAAAAAAAAAGAAGATGAAAACCCTAGTGAAGTTTCGGCCAAGATAAGATATGAGGCTTAGGGCTAAAAATTTAAAACCTAAACATGCTTATTTATGTTCATTTATGAAGTATGATACCTTGTATGATAGGTTAAGACTTTATGTTACATATTGCACTAGAAGACTTGAAACCCTACTTGTAGGTTTCGGCCAAGGTAGCATGTAAGCTTAGAACTAAGTTTTTCTAACCTAATTATGCTTAGTTATGTTTCTACATAATGTATGATCTTTTGTATGAGGTTAGATAAGATTTTCATGCTACAATGTTGAACAAATGAACCTTAGAATTCCACCCTAGGGTTCGTCCAAGATAAGATATGAAGCTTAGGGACAAGATTTATAATCTAATCATGATTGTTTATGCTTATTCATGAGGTATGATATATTGTATGTGGTTAGATGAAGTCTTTATATCACATGTTTGACTAGAAGAATTGGAACCCCACTTGTAAGTTTCAGCCAAGATGGAATGTAGAGCTTAGTGCTAAGTTTTGAAATCTAATTATGCTTAGTTGTGTTTCTACATGATGTATGATCTTTTGTATGAGGTTAGATAAGATTTTCATGCTACAATGTTGAACAAATGAACCTTAGAATTTCACCCTAGGGTTCGGCCAAGTAAGTAGAGGAGGCTTAGAGCAAGGTCTTGAAATCTAACCATGTTTGTTTATGCTTTCCTATGATGTATGATTATTTATGGTTAGTTAAGTTTCATGTTTTTGGTAGTTAAGGTTTAAAAACCCTAACCTTAGGGTTCGGCCAAGATTGGAAAAAGGGGTTTAGGGAAAAGTTTTTGAACCTAACTATGCATGCTTATGTTTACTCATGTTGTATGATCCTTGATATATGGTTAGTTTAAGTTTCATGCTTCATGATATGATAGGATATGTTATGCTACATGATTGGAGATGATATGCTATGTTTCATGGAATGATATAGGCTATACTACATGATATGATATATGCTATGCTTCATGGTATGATATGCTATGTTTCATGATATGATATATGTTAAGTTTCATGATATGATATGCTATGCTTCATGATATGATATATGTTAAGTTTCATGATATGATATGCTATGCTTCATGATATGATATATGTTAAGTTTCATGAGATGATATGCTATGCTTCATGACTTGATAAATGCTATGTTTCATGTAACATGCTATACTCTATGTTATGATAAGAACATGTTATGGTTTATGAGATATGTTATGAAAGGCTTATGTAAGAAGAAAAGCCTAAGAGATGCTTCCCTTAAGTTGGGATCAAGAGCACTCTTCATGATACGATAAAGAGATGCTTCCCTTAAGTTGGGATCAAGAGCTCTCTTCATGATATGGCATGTATGATAAGACAAGAACATGATATATATGATGACATGATAAGAAATATGATACAAGATATGTATGACATGCTATTTTACTTTTTGTATGGCTTGTACCAAGAGTGGGCTCCATAAGCGCCCCGAGGTCAATGGTCTATGAAATGGGCCTCATAAAAAGGGATGGACTCATTAGTACGCCCCTAGGTCGACGGACTATGAACGGACCTAGATCCCTAGTAGGTTCGGGGCTAGCTACCCTGTCCTAGGGATTGCGCGTATTTATGTATGTATGTGGTACAAGCCGGGCCCTTATGGTGATATTTTGTTCAAGTATGTATATGATATGAAAAAAAAAAACACATGTTGCATATGTTCATTTCATTATGCATGTTTTCAAAGGAACATCTTGCATCTACATGTACATGTTAGATGCTTTTCCTTCACACTTATTTACTTTTGGAATCATGTTTATGATGTTTGGATGATCATGTTATTAGTTCATGTTATGTATTCACATGTTATGATATGTTTCATGTTATGAACTCACATGCTATGATATTTTTCATGATATGTTCTCACATGCTATGATATGTTGTATGTTATGTTCTCACATGCTATGGTGTGGTTATGTTATGTCTTTTACATGCTATGATATGTTTTATGTGTACGTATGATTTATGGTTTTATGAGTAGGAAAGGAACTTACTAAGCCTTAGGGCTTATAGTTTTTATGTTTCCTTGTACTGCAGAGAAAGGCAAGGAATGGATGAACTAAGGGGAGCAGCAGGAAAGACAGGGAGTGTGTGTGGAAGTGGCATGGTGGATAGATCTAATTTAGTTTTAAAACTTTATTTGGTTGAATTGTGCATGTGAGCTAAGTTTGAACCTTATGTTTATGATGATAACTTGAACTAGTATACTATGCATTTATGATGTCTTATTTCAGGTCAGTAGATTTATAAGATCATGATTCATGTTCAAGTAGCAAATATAGATTAAGTTATGCATGAATATTAGTATGATTTATGGTTCATATGCCACGTTTAAAAAAAAATGCATATGATAAAATAGAATGAAAATTTTAAATAAATATCTTCCGCTGCCATGAGATCATATGCACATGTATGTTAGGTAGGTGTAAGTAACCCCGTCCCTTAGTGTAGCCTTAGCGCCCCCTGAAGGGGCGGGCGTTACAGCTCACCTATGCCCCGAGCTGGTTAGCACAGAACAAGAAAGAGTAAGGCTAATGCTCAAGATGCTGAGGCCAGAGATTGCTCTGAATGTAGCTGGCGGAATTAATAGACCGCAGACTATAGAAGAGCTGATTAGTAGTGCCCTGATCATGGAGTATTACCTGAACAGTATCAAGTAGTAGAAGGCAGTACTGATTAAGAATAAAAGTAAAGAGAGTTCTGGCACTCAGAAACCCCAGAGCCATGGTTCAACCTGGAAGGGGAGCTCCAAGAGAAAGTAGTGGAGTAATAAAAAGGGAGGATCCGTAAGCAAGCAGCCTAAGTATGGTACATTTCTCATGTGTGGGAAGGTGCATCCTAGAATCTGTTGCAAGGGCACTAGTGGCTGTTATACGTGTGGTCAAGAGGGACATATGGCCAAGTATTGCCCGACCAAGATCAACCTACCTCTAGCACAACCTGTTCAGTATGGAGGCAAGCAGGCACAGCTACACCAAATGCAGGCCGTGTTGGAGGGTCCTCATATTAGCCAAGGAAGACTGGAGGCTCCACCAAGTTCTACAAATGCTCGAGTTTTCTCCCCTACTAGAGAGGAGGTAGCAAACGCCTCCACTGTTGTCATAGGTTAGATACACATTTTTAGTTAGTATACAACTGTGCTATTTGATACTGGGGCAACCCATTCGTTTGTCTCCATAGCATTTGCTGAAAGAATAGGTATACCCTCGGAGGTCCTATGCAGACAATTCTTGAGGATGCTACCCTCGGGAGAGATAATGACATCTACGCACTGGCTATGTGCTGTGCCAGTCAAAATTTCAGACAGTGAGCTATACAGTGATCTGATAATGTTGAACATGTCTGACTATGATGTTATTTTTGGGATCGACTTTTTGAGCAAGTATGGTGCTTCTATCGAGTGCTGTAAGCAAAGAGTCCTATTCCAATCCGAGGCAGAATCTAAATTTGAGTTCATCAGAGAATCAAAGAAGAGAACCCAGAAATTCTTATCGACCATAAAGGCTCAGAAAATGTTAGCCGATGGATGTGCCGGGTTTCTAGCCCATGTGGTTAATACCCAACAAGAAAGAGACCAAAAGTTAGAGGAAGTTAGAGTCGTATGTGACTACCCAGAAGTGTTTCCGGATGAGTTGCCAGGCTTAGCTCCGGATAGGGAAATTGAATTTGAGATTGAACTCATCCCGGGTACCCATCCAATCTCAAAGGCACCCTACCGCATGGGTCCTGTAGAATTGAAAGAACTTCAGGGACAACTATAGGAGCTACTCGACAAGGATTTTATTCGCCCTAGTCATTCACCAAGGGGAGCTCCAGTGTTCGTAAAGAAGAAGGACGGGTCCATGCGAATGTGTGTGGACTACCGAGCACTGAACAAAGTAACAATCAAGAATAGGTATCCCCTACCAAGAATTGATGATTTATTTGATCAGTTAAAGGGAGCCACAGTCTTTTCCAAGATAGACTTGTGGTCAGAATATCATCAAGTGAAAGTGAAAGCGGATGATGTACCAAAGACGACATTCCAAATGAGGTATGAGCACTACAAGTTTGTAGTTATGCCTTTTGGAGTGACGAACGCTCCTGCTACATTTATAGATTTGATGAACAGAGTATTCAAAGCATATTTGGACAAGTTTGTAATCGTCTTCATAGATGATATCCTTATATACTCCAGAACTCAGGAAGAACATGCTGAACATCTGAGGACAGTATTACAGGTTCTTCAGCAGAGCCAGTTGTATGCAAAGTTCTCCAAGTACGAGTTCTGGCTCGATCAAGTGTCCTTCCTAGGTCACATTATTTCCAAGGATGGGGTTATGGTAGACCCGACAAAAATAGAAGCTGTGAGTAACTAGAATAAACCCAAGAATGACAGTGAAATCAGGAGCCTGCTTTCTTATATAATCCTATTTTTATATATAATCTATATATATATATATATATTATAATTTCCTGTAGTAGCCTGCTTTATATTATATATATATATATATATATATATATATATAATATATATTATTTATATTGATCAAATTTATATATGTATACCATATATATAATATCTAATTCACATACAAAATGTTATCTACATTTTCTTATATAATATGTATTATATATTTTATAATATAATATATGTTGGGATTTTCGAGCCGCAAAAAACCGCTTTTGCGTTGCGGAAACCCCGAAATCCCATGCCACCGGATCTGTGCGAATATTAAAATTTTACATGTACAAGTTTTCTAATCCTAGATCTACTTTAGATCTACATGTTTAGGAGTTTATACCTTTGATGCGAAGCCCTTCGCTTATCCCGCTCGTCCAAGTGTTGCAGGATCTCGAGTGTGTTCAAATGTACACACCTCTAGTAGTATCCACACGAACAAGAAGTGATTCTCAAACCACTCTAGATGAAGAAGAGAGCACCACAAGTGTGCTAGCACTCCCAAGGGCTCTCGGTTGGGATTGGAAGAAGAAAGGAGAGAAAAAGAAGAAGAGGATTCTCATACACTTCTCTAAACTCTCTACTTACCCTTTCTTCTTGGATTAAACTCACTCACCTTCACCCTTCTTGCTTGGAACTCTCGACCAAGAGGAGAATGAGAACAAGAAGATACTAAGGAGGAAGAAGACAACAACCAATAATCACAATTCAATGCCAATGAATCCCATATTCATTTGGCCGGCCACTCATGGAATGCCAAGGGTCTATGGCTCTTGGCATTCCATGCCTCTAGCTCTCCCTTAATGATGTGGAGATGATGTGGAAAGGATGTATTGGTTAGCCATTCCATGTAGGATGAGTCAACCTTCACCAAGTGGAATTTCATCAAGTCAAACTTGATGTTTCAACTTCCAGTTTGGTCAAGTCAAAATTGACCACTTCTCTTCCTTGTTGAGTTAAATCCAACCTTTGATTCAAGTCAATTTCAATTTAATGAATCTCAATTCATTAATATAAATTGACTCAATGAATCAACTCTAAATTAGACTCATTTAACAATTGAATCCAATTGAGTCTAACTCAATAAGTCTAATTTGGATTACTCTTAATCCAATTTTGGTTCATCATATGAGCCTCATCCAGTTGGTTCACCATATGAACCTAATCTCCATCCACTTGTTCTTTGTATGTGACCCAATAGGTTCTTGTAACGTTGGCAATGCTCCTAAACCCATTTAGAAGCATAAGTAATGAGCGGTATCTAGCAACACATCATTACTACCCAAGTTACAAGAATGTTGAGATCCAACATCACCTTGTGACTACTAATTGTGACTCTTCACAATATATGACAAGTGTCCTTCTATCCTTGACATCTAGATTGATCAATTTGAGGCATAGACGGTGTCATCCTCTGATCAATCTAAATCTTAAACTCCAAGTAGACTCACTATAATCAAATGAGCTCAATATCTCATATTGACTCACTTGGGCATGACCATGCACTTAGTGGTCTTACTCTATCAAGAATAATGATGTCACTCCCGTTATATAGGAGGGATAGATCCCATCTACATCACTCACATCCCTCCACATAATTTGTTACATACCCAGTAATCGCCTTAATAGTCCACCCAGTTATGAGTGACGTTTGACGAAGCCAAAGTATGCAACTCCTTATGTAGGGAACCACGGTGACTTCAGGTCCAAGGACTAATAATCATACTAATAGCCACATGAGAAAGTATATGACACTCATATAACGATCCATGATACTTTCTCATGGCGGGTCATTCAGTACACATTCTCCAATGCATACCCATGTGTCAACTTGATATCTCTATATCCATGACTTGTGAGATCAAGTCATCGAGTTGACCTACATGCTAGTCTCGTCGCATTAACATTGTCCCTGAATGTTAATACTTGACTAGGAATGATTAAGAGTAGTGTTCTCTATATCATCTCACTATCGATTCAACCAATCGATTGATATAGATAAGAACCTTCTACTCAAGGACGCTATTATACTTAGTTATTTGGTACCAATACAAGTATAATAACCAAAACAAATGTCTTTATATATACATAGAAATATGATACAATTAGTCCATACAACAATCATCATATGATTGGCTCTAGGGCTCTAACTAACAATATATAATATGTTAATTATATTTTAGATGAATAATCTATATGAAAATTTTATATATTTATATCCTATTATTTTTCTAATATAATTGATTAATCTAAATTCCCTAATTATAGGTTAACTTAATTAATTAAATCTATTTACATAAATAAATTCTTAATTAAATCAAGAGAATCCCCTTTAATTAAACCATTGAGTTTTCGGATACTATACAAGAAGTCAAGCGGAAGATGCAGCTAGCTAGAAGGATGAAATGGGAAGGGAGTTGATGAGCTTGGTGCCTCCAAAGGACGAAATGCTGCAAAAGAGTATACTGGCGGACAATAAGGACATGCGTGGCGGTCCGAGGGATGAGAAGTCAGGGAGGAAGGCTTCTCAAGGAGAAGGTCAGAGTTAGGTTTGGTTGAGCTCAACTCCAGTTAGCCAGAGATTTACCCACGTGAAGAGATCAGCCACTAAGGAGCTGATCTGCCACTTGGAAGGCACCTCCCATGGCTGAAAGGAACCTTTAATGAATAGTGCAAAGGCGCCTTCCAGCTCTTGAAGGCACCTTCTAGTAGCTGCTAGCCACAGATAGAGTTTTTGTTGGTTGCTACTCGGAATACCGTTCTAGTTCCTTTGTACAAAAATTTATACAAGCATAGAACTATCCTAGCTACCCATGTTCTCTACTGAAGTTAAATTTGGACTGCAAATGATGCTTAACATTATTAATCCAAATTACCCTTCAGAAGTTAAACTTGGATTGGAAATGATACTTAACATTTTTACTCCAAATTTAATCGATGTGTTCTTCATAAGTTAAACCATATTACAGAAGCTAATTAAATATCTATTTCAAAGATTGGCTTCCAGGTTAAACATGGAGAGGCACTAGGCCTTCTTGGGTATGGGATCATCCACCACTTCGTAGACAAAGCCTTTCAAAGAAATCAGATATTTAACTTCTTACAGTAAACTAGGTTTAACTATAGAGACCTCAATAGAAGCACAATATCAAAAACATGAAATCGAAAAATAAAATCGATAACAAAACGATAACCTAAAACTGATAACCTCTTGTATTTGGTTTTTCAAGATCTATACAAAAGGATGAGCTAGTCATGATGCGGAAACAAATAACTAGTTATACCTTTTGTAGCTTATAGACCTCTTGATCTTCTGTTGTATTTGTTAGAGTGTATATATACTAAAAGCCTAGCTTTTTGTATAAACATTTATTTAGAAATAAGAATCATATTGGTCAAATGTCTACATTTATATGTTAAGTGTAGTTGTTCAATTAATTTATATTATAGATAACATGGTGTGTGGTGTCACACATAGAAGATCATGTTATCGATTCCTTATAAATTATAAATAGTAGCTCACAACTAAGATGGAAAGGAACAAACCATTGGAATAGACATAGTGTAATTAGGTATTAGTTTATCTTGACTAATAAATTACACTAGTACACTCTGAGTGTATTGATCAGGACCATTTAAGGTAAGTTCTTTTTATACTGACTTAATAAAAGAACAAAACCTTAGTTATTATGGAAGTGTGTGCTCTTAATCCTAATATAATAATAAGCACATATATTTAGTATTTATTTCTTTGACTTATCAAAGGGTGAGATTTAGCTCGATAAATCAAAATACCTGATAAGTTGGGAAGTGATATTATTTATAGTGTGTGTTGTTGATTATAGAAGGAAACTGTGTCCTAGTAATCTAGGTTGATAATGTCCCCAAGAGGAGCTCATAAAGATTTCCATATTAAACCCTGTAGGTGGATTTAGTCTGACATGACGATAAGGTTAAGTGTTAATACTCTTGGACTAAGATATTAATTAAAGAGAGTTGTCAGTAACTCATTTAATTAGTGGGCATTCGACATCTTAAACACAGGGAGACTAACACACTCATAATAAGAAGGAGCCCAAAATGTTATTTGGGATTGGTGCGGTAGTTCAATAATAATTCTTTAGTGGTATGAATTATTATTGATGAAATTAAGTTGGGTGTTTGGGCGCGAACATGGGAAGCTTAATTTCATCGGGAGACCAAAACCAATTCCTCCTCTCGGTCCCTATCGTATCCTCTTGTATATAGAGAATTATACCCACCACATACCCACTTCCTACCCACCCTTAGGTGGCCAGCCAAGCAACCTTGGAGCCCAAGCTTGGGCCGGTCAAAACCAAGGGATTGAGCCAAGATTAGTGGCCGGCCATAGCTTGGAGCCCAAGCTAGGTGTGGCCAGCCACATATAAATAAAAGGAATTTTATATAAAATCTTTCCTTATGTGGAAGTCATGGTTTTAAAAGAGAGTTTAAATTTAAATCTTTCTTTTTATAGTTTTCTACAAAAGATTAAGTGAAAGGTTTGATATCTTTCCTTATTTGTAGTTAAAAGGAAGATTTTAATTTTTGATAAAACTTTCCTTTTATGAAACCATGTTCATCATTTAAAAGAGAGTTTTAAAATTAAATCTTTCTTATTATAGTTTCTACAAAAGATTAAGAAAAGATTTGATATCTTTCCTTATTTGTAGATTGAGAGGAAGATTTTAATTTTAAAGATAACTTTCCTTTTTGAAAATCATCCACATGTTTTAATAGAGAGATTTTAATTTATAAAATTTCCTTTTATAACCAACCATGAAGGGAAAAATTATTAGAGAAATTTTTATTTTAAAATTTCCTGAAACAAATAAGGAAGTTTTAATTTTGTGTTTAAAACTTGCCTTATTTGGAGCTTGTGATGTGGCCGGCCATGATAAGGGTTAAAAGGAAAGTTTAATTAAATTTTCCTTATTAACCAAAGGCAAGGAATATAAGAGAATTTTAATTATAATTAAATTTCCTTATTTGCCAAGACCAAGGAATATAAAAGAGGGGGTAGAGGTGTCTCACCTAAGAACAACTCTCTTCTATTTTTCCTCTCTCTTTTCTTCCTTAGTGGTGGCTGGCCATATCATCTCCTCCTCTTCCTCCTTAGTGGCTGAACCTCATCAATCTCTAGGAGCTTGTTTTGGTGGCCGGATCTAGCTTGGAGAAGAAGAAGAGAAAGGAGGTTTTGTTTCCTAGTTTTCCTTGGAGCTTGGTTGGTGGCCAAGACTTATAATCTCTTGGAGAAGGTTGCTTGGCTGAATCTTGGAAGAAGGAAGAAGGAAGAAGAAGGGCTTGGGTGGTTCTCATCTCGGTAGATCGTCGCCCACACGACGCCCGAGATAAGAAGAGGAATACGGTAGAAGATCAAGAGGTTGTTTCTTACAAAGAAAGGTATAACAAGTAATTGTTTTCCGCATCATACTAGTTTTTCTTTGTATGAATTTCAAACAAAAGAGACATATAATTCTAGGTTTCAATTTGTGATTCGAGTTTGTGTTTTTTTTATTTTTTGAATTTATGATTCGATTGTTCCTTTTGGTTAAACCTAGGGTTATATAAGGAAATTAAATATTATATTTCATTGAAAGGCTTTGTCTAGGAAGTGGTGGATGCTCCCATACCCAAGAAGGCCTAGTGCCTCACCATGTTTAACCTGGAAGCTGATTTTTTAAATTAATATTTAATTGAATTTGTAACATAGGTGGATTTGGATCAATAATGTTAAGCATCGTTTGCGATCCAAGTCTAAACCACTAAGAACAGATAAGTTAAATTTGGAATGAATAATGTTAAGTTCCGTTTGCGATTCCTAATTTAATTTCTAAAGAACACAATAGGTTGCTAGTAAAGGTTCAGGACTTGTACAAAATTTTTGTACAGGGGAACCGATATGATATTCTGCGTAGCAACCAATAGTATTCCTCTCCTTCTCTTGGACGTCGTGTGGGCGATGATCTACCAAGATGAAATCCACCCAAGCTTCTTCCTTTGCTTCCAAGTTTCGGCCACCTTCCACCAAAGGATACTAGGATGCAATACCTCCTTCACTTCTTTCTTCTTCTTCTCCAAGCAACCGGCCACCAATGTCTCTCCAAGGCTTGATGCCGCCGACCACAAAGAAGAGGAAAGGGAGAAGAGGGAGAGCCGACCACAAGGAATAGAGAAGAGAAATAAGAGATGTGTGATATTCCATAAGGCACCACCTCCTCTTCTTTTATACTCCTTAGTGATTGCAAAAAAGGAAAGTTTTATAACAAAAAAGAAAACTTCCTTTTCTATCATGGCATGACCGGCCACAAGCTTGTGCTCCAAGTAAGGAAAGATTTTAAACAAAATTAAAATCTCTCTTCTAAAATCCTTTTTGTGGATAGTTATAAACAAAATGTTTTATAAATTAAAATATCTCTCTTTTAAATCCTTTTATGGATATCTATAAAAGAAAAGATTTAAAAATAAAATTTCTCTTTTAAAACATGGTTACAAAAAAGTAAAGTTTTATCAAAAAAATAAAATCTTTCTTTCACATTATAGATAACTAAAAATAAGGAAAGACTTCAAATCTCTCTTTTTAATCCTTTGTAGAAAAGCTATAAAAGGAAAGATTTTAAAACTTAAAACTCTCTTTTAAAACCATGTGGTTGGCATCATAAAAGGAAAGATTTTATCAACATTTTATTTTTAATAAAACTTCCTTTTCTCTTATGATATGGTCGCCCCCTTGCTTGGGCACCAAGCAAGGCTTGGTTGGCCCTATCTTGAGCTCCAAGCTTGGCTTGGCCAGCCCCTTGCTTGGGCTCAAAGTAAGGATGTGGTTGACCCTTAAGCTTGGTTATGAAGCTGGGCTTTGGGTAGATATAAGGCTTTATAAATAAGAGGCTACAACAGGGACCGAGAGGAGGAATTGATTTTGGTCTCCCGATGAGCTTGAGGTTCCCGTGTTCACCCCGAACACCCAATTCAAGTTCATCAATAATAACTCATACCACTAAAGAGTTATTATTGTACTACCACACCAATCCCAAATTACAATATGGGCTCCTTCTTATCATGAGTGTGTTACTCTCTCTGTGTTTAAGATATCGAATACCCACTAATTAAATGAGTTACTGACAACTCACTTAATTAATATTTAGCTCCAAGAGTAGTACCACTCAACCTTATTGTCATGTCGGATTAAGTCCACCTGCAGGGTTTACATGACAATCCTTATGAGCTCCTCAAGGGGGCATCATCAACCTAGATCACTAGGACACAGTTTCATTCTATAATCAACAACACACCATATAAATAATATCATTTCCCAACTTATCGGACCTATTGATTTAACGAACTAAATCTCACCCTTTGATAAATTAAATAAATAAATATTAAGTATACATGCTTGTTATTATATCATGATTAAGAGTACGCACATCCATAATAATAGAGGTCCTATTCTTTTTTACAGTCAGTATAAAAAGAACAACCTCAAATATGTTAGGACCAAAATGTTGCTAGATGGGGGGTGAATAGCTCATTGCATGCTCGGTGCTCGTCGTTTCTTGTTTCTTCAGGGATGTGCAGCGAAATATACAAGAAACAAATACAACAATGCTAACACAGATGGTTTACTTGGTATCCACCTCACAAGAGGTGACTAGTCCAAGGATCCACACCTACTCACGCACCCTCCACTATGAATAACACTCCTTTATGGTAACTACCAAAGGTAGAGAAGCCCTACAACACTCTCAATACAAGAAGAAGAAAGGGAAATACAAGATAAGCAAAATCTTACAAGATGTACAATAAAAGCCCTAACCCTAACTTCTTCTTCTTGCTTTTGATCTGCCTCTTGACTTGGAAGAGCCTCCAAGAATCTTCAAGAACTGGCGATCTGGAGCTTGGAGAGCACTGTGGAGTTGCTGGTGATGAATCGTATGAAGTCTCGGAAGTTCGGCCGAAGAAGACGCACGCCTGCAGCCTTTATCTGCGCCAACGGTCGGATCCCGATCGATTGGATTGCTCCCAATCGATCGGGGAGGCTTTGGATCGATCCATGGATCGATCCAGAGCGCCTCTGTGCTCTGGGAAATTGCCTGGATCGATCGGCTAATCGATCCAGGGCTTATCGTGACAAATCGCGCCACCCCAATCGATCCACTGATCGATTTGGGTCTCTGGATCGATCCACTGATCGATCCAGAGGCATTCTGTGCGCTCGCGACTACCTCCCAATCGATCCACTGATCGATTGGGATGAAGCTTCTCGCAGGGACTCCCCAATCGATCGGCCGATCGATTGGGCTCCAGCCAATCGATCGGCTGATCGATCCAGCTGCTGATTTTTACCCAAAACCAAGTCCCAATCCCTCAAACCAACATCCGGTCAACCCATGACCTGTTGGTTCATCATGCCTAACATCCGGTCACCCTTTGTAACGCCCGAAAATTCTAAAAATGATTTTTGGAAATAATCTATGATTTTTCTAGAATTTTAGAATATTTTAGGGAATTTTTAGAGTAGCGGAAGTAGCAAAAATAAATGAAGTCGTAAAATAGCCTACGCTGGTTTTGAACTCGAGACGTATTGGGTCCTACGACTGTTATGTGAATGCACTTATTATATATAGTTTTCAAACTCTCACAAGATTGTTATGTGAATGCAGTATAGCCTCAGCATTAGTCTAGCATTAGCTTAGCTCAGCTTTCGGTATCAGATTAGTTTTCCTATTGATACAATGTGATAGTTATGATTAGCTTTATTGCCATGATTAGTTCGATTTCTATGTGTTGTGTGTCATGCCATGCTTAGCATATTCAGTAAACATATATTTCAAATAGCATGTTTTCAAAGCATAAATTGCATCGTATGCATGTTTTGTGAGGTAGATGGTTTCTTACTAAGCATAAAGCTTACAGATACTCTTTCCTTATACTGCAGATAAAAGTAAAGGAAAGATGGACTAGCGGAGGCTGGAGGGCAATGCGATGAAGATGTGTGTGGATTGAACTTGGAATAAAGACCTTGGAGGAACTAGAAATAAATCTGAAACTTTAACATTTTATTAAGTTGTTACTTTCCTTATTTCAATTTTTTTTAATGCTATGAATCATGAAAGACCTGGTTAGATTGTTAGTGTTCCTGCTTAGAATGTCAGTTAGTTTTATAGGGATGTTTTATGGTCATGTTAGAACTTGTGTGTGTGAATTTGGCACGAAACAGTGCTGGAATCAGACTGGTGGTACGAAATCAGAAACCCCAATCGATCGGCCGATCGATTGGAGGCTTCTCAATCGATCAGCCGATCGATTGAGAAGTTCGTACCGCGAACAGTAAGCTCCTGATAAGGCGGGTCGTTACACTGAGATCGAGCACTGGATCGATTGGCCAGTCTAGATCGATCAACCGATCGATCCGGAATATTGCCTGAGCACAGTAGCGCGCTGAATCGATCACTGGATCGATCCAACCTAAGTTCCGCATTCAGTAGCATGCTGGGTCGATCACTGGATCGATTAGACCATTCCAATCGATCCACCGATCGATTGGGAAGCCTGATAGCAGCGGGAAACCCCTCATTCCAGTTCCTTGACCATGGGGAAGGTAATATATGACATGAATAGTTTGATTACACCCCTTAGCACATATAAGATAAAGAAATGATAGTAGTTTAGCCAAGTTTTAATTAGTACAGCTTCCGCACCTAGACTTAGCAATGGTCATGGATATAGCTTAGCATAGCATATTGTGACGGTTCGGCCTTACAGCCTAGCCAGTAGAAGGCGGGTCGTTACAGAGTGGTATCAGAGCAGAAAGTTCCATACTTCCTTCACACACATCAGCATTGAACCTGCAGCTTCCAAGTAAGAATACGTCTCACTTTGTTATGTCTATTGCTTTCATGTTTGTACATAACTAAAGTATGCTTATCTGTGATAGTAACTAACATGATAGTATTAGCTATGTAAACATGATGCTTTAGTTATGTATGTCCTTTGTTCCTTTAGAAATGGCACGAGGACGCCCAACTAGAAGGGCACCAGCTACTGAGCCCCAGCCTGAGGCAGGCAGTTCAGTGCCTCCCCCAGACCTTACAGCATTAGTGGCTCAGTTACAACATCAGCTAGCTGAACAACAATAGGAGATAGCCGCCTTAAAGGCTAATCAGCAGAACACTCCCACCGTCACCCCGGAACCAAACATAGCAACCCCAGTAGTTATAGAGGTTCCACCAGTCCAGCCTACAACGCAAGTAGCCCCAGCAGCAGAGGAAAAGAGAGAAGCCTATCTGATCCAGTGGTAGAGAGTGAAGCCAGAGAACTTCTCAGGCACCAGTGAACCATGGGATACTCAAGCCTGGTTCAAAACACTGGAGAGTACGATGGAGCTTCTGGACTGGCCAGAGCATGAAAAAGTGAAGTGTGCCTCCTTCTGCTTGACAGGAGATACACATATGTGGTGGGAAAGAATTAGAGCGAAGCGGACAGTGAACCAGATGACATGGGCTGACTTCGAGAAGGAATTCTTCGAGGAGTTCTTTCATACGCGGGTCACAAACTGCCACTGCGATGAGTTCACTGAGTTTCGTCAAGGCAACCTATCAATTGAGGAAGCCGTGAAGAAATTCAATAGACTGGCTCGTCTATGCCCTGAACTAGTCAACACAGAAAAAGAACGAGTTCGGTTGATGCTCAAGATGCTGAGGTCGGAAATAGCGATGAACGTGGCTGGCGGCGTTCATAGGCCACAAACCACCGAAGAACTAGTCAGCAGTGCTCTGACTACCGAGCACTACCAGAGTCCTCTCAGAGTCCAAAGGGCAAGAAGGCTCAGGTACTCAAAAACAACAGGGCCACAGCTCTAACTGGAAAGGGAACTCCAGCAATAAGCGCAAACCAGGGAGTTACCTAAAGGGAGGACCAGCCAGCAAACAGCCTAGCTATCCCAAATTTGTTACTTGTCGGAAATTTCACCCAGGAGTTTGTCGCAAGGGCACATGAGGATGCTTTAAATGTGGACAGGAAGGACATATAGCTAAGCAGTGCCCAAACAAGACTAGTCTTCCTCTACCACAGCCGATTTAGTATGGAGGCCAGCCAGCTCAGTTACATCAAATGCAGGCCGCTCTAGATGGTCCCCACATCAGCCAGGGCAGATTAGAAGCCCCTCTAGCTATGACCAATGCGAGGATCTACTCACTCACCAGAGAGGACGTAGCAAATGCCTCGACAGTTGTTACAGGTCAGATTAGTATTTTACAGCAAAGTACAATTGTCTTATTCGATACTGGGGCAACCCATTCTTATATATCCAGGGCATCCGCCGAAAAGTTAGCAGTACCCCCAGAAGTATTAAGTGGTCAGTTTTTGACGATGCTACCTTCGGGAGAATTTATGGCGTCCACGCACTGGCTCCGGGCAGTGCCAGTCATGATAGCAGACAGAGAACTCTTTTGTGATCTGATAGTGCTAGATATGACTGATTATGACGTCATCCTTGGAATGAATTTCCTGATCAGATACGGTGCCTCTATAGAGTGCCGTAAATAGAAAGTCGTATTCCAACCTGAAGCAGAAGTGCAATTCGAGTACATGGGAGAACTAAAGAGAAAGGCCAAGAAATTTCTCTCATCTCTGAAGGCACATAAATTGTTAGATTCAGGATGCACGGGATTTTTAGCGCATGTAGTCAATGCCAGTCAGGACAAGGACCAACAGCTAGCAGAGGTCCGAGTCGTATGTGACTACCCAGCAGTCTTCCCTGAAGAGTTACCAGGCCTAGCACCAGACAGGGAGATTGAATTTGAGATAGAACTCATTCCCGGTACAAATCTTATCTCCAAGGCACCTTATCGCATGACCCCAGCAGAACTGAAGGAACTTCAGGAGCAATTACAGGAGCTGCTTGACAAAGGTTTCATACGCCCTAGTCACTCACCATGGGGAGCGCCTGTATTGTTAGTGAAGAAGAAGGACGGGAGCATGCGCCTGTGCATAGATTACAGAGCACTGAGCCAAGTCACCATCAAGATCAGGTATCCTCTTCCCAGAATAGATGACCTGTTCGATCAGTTAAAGGGAGCAGCAGTGTTCTCTAAGATAGACCTCAGATCAAGTTATCATCAGGTGAAAGTTAAAGAAGGGGATATACCCAAGACAGCATTCAGGACGAGATACGGACACTACGAGTTCGTAGTGATGCCCTTTGGCGTGACAAATGCTCCAGCTACTTTCATGGACCTCATGAACAGAGTATTCAGGGACTACCTAGATAGATTTGTTATCGTCTTTATCGATGACATTCTTATCTATTCAGGAACTCAGGAAGAACACGCAGAGCACCTGAGAATAGTATTGCAGACCCTTCAGCAGAACCAGCTGTACGCCAAGTTCACGAAATGTGAATTTTGGTTAGATCAGGTGTCCTTCTTGGGTCACATCATCTCAAAGGATGGTATCATGGTAGACCCCAGTAAAATAGAAGCTGTGAGTAACTGGAAAAGACCCAAGAATGCCAGTGAGATCAGGAGCTTTTTGGGATTAGCAGGTTATTACAGAAAATTCGTAGAGGACTTCTCCAGAATAGCCTCCCCACTGACAGCTCTCACCAGAAAGAACAAAAAAATTCAGTGGACAGAGGACTGTGAGAACAGCTTCAGCGAGTTAAAGAGGAGATTGACCAGTGCTCCCATTTTGACCCTACCAGAAAGCACAGACAACTTTGATATTTATAGTGATGCCTCTAAGTTGGGACTAGGAGCAGTACTGATGCAAAATGGAAGGTGATTGCCTATGCCTCCAGACAACTCAAGGAATATAAGAAGAATTACCCGACTCATGACCTTGAGTTTGTAGCAGTGGTGTTCACCCTAAAAAATTTGGAGACATTACTTGTATGGAGCTCAGTGTAGAGTGTATACAGATCATTAGAGTCTGAAGTACTTCTTCACTCAGAAGGACTTGAATATGCGACAGCGTAGATGGCTCGAGCTGGTCAAAGATTATGACATAGACATCCTCTACCACCCAGGAAAAGCCAATAAGGTGGCAGACGTACTTAGCAGGAAGTCCGATGCTACCTTACTATCCCTAGCAGCCATGTCACCGCCCCTATAGAAAGAGATCACAGATTTTGGTCTCGAACTTATAGTGGGACAGCTCTCTACTATGACATTAGCATCTAACCTAATTGGTGACATTCAGACAGCTCAGGAACAGGATCCTGAAATTCAGAAAACCAAGCAAGGGTTAGCAGAATTAGAAAGTAGAGAATTCAGAGTGTCCGATAGTGGGGTATTATATTTTGGTGACAGACTCTGTGTTCTAGATCAGGAGGAACTAAAGAGGAAGATTTTAGACGAGGCTCACAGGACTCCTTATGCGATGCATCCAGGTTCCACCAAGATGTACCAAGATCTAAAGAAACGTTTTTGGTGGCCCGGGATGAAAAGAGACATCGCTAGATATGTTAGCACCTGTCTAACTTGTCAGAGGGTCAAGGCAGAACATCAGAGACCAGGAGGAGTTTTGCAGCCCATCCAGATCCTAGAATGGAAGTGGTAAGATATTTCTATGGATTTTATAGTGGGACCACCCAGAACTACGAATGGTTTTGATGCCATCTGGGTAATAGTTGACAGGTTAACTAAATCAGCCCACTTCCTAGCCATCAGGATATCCTATTCCATGGAACAGCTAGCTCAGTTGTATCTCAAGGAGATCGTCAGACTACATGGAGTCCCACGAACCATCATTTCAGACAAAGACAGTAGATTCACATCACACTTCTGGGAGTGTGTACAGTCAGCATTGGGCACGAAGTTAAAATTTAGCACAACTTTCCATCCTCAGACAGATGGTCAAACGGAGCGAGTAAATCAGGTACTCGAAGATATGCTCCGCGCATGTGCCCTAGACTTCAAGGGAAGTTGGTGCAAATATCTGAGTTTAGCAGAATTTGCATACAACAATAGTTATCAGGCCACTATCGGTATGACACCTTATGAGGCTCTCTATGGGCAGAGGTGTAGATCTCCAATCTGCTGGTACAAGAGTGGTGAACAGAAAGAACTAGAACTCCAGACAGATCTAGTAGCAGACACCACAGCAGCTATACAGCAAATCCGCCAGAGGATAGAGACAGCTCAGAGCCGCCAGAAAAGCTATGCTGATACACGGCGCAGACCCTTAGAGTTTTCAGTTGGTGATTCAGTGTTCCTCAGAGTAGCTCCCATGAAGGGAGTAATGCGTTTTGGGAAGAAGGGCAAATTAAGTTCCAGATATGTGGGACCATACCTTATCACTAGAAGAGTTGGCAAGGTAGCATATGAGTTAGAGCTACCCCAGGAAATGTCAACCATTCATAATGTATTTCATGTCTCTATGCTGAAGAAGCATATCCCAGATGCCACCCAGGTGATTGAGCCCCAGTCGGTACCAGTCCGCGAAGACCTCAGCTATGATAGTCGGCCTATTCAGGTAATAGACCGAGCAGTTAAGAAATTACGGAACAAGGAGGTACCATTAGTAAAAGTCGTTTGGCAAAGTCACACAGCAGAAGAGGCAACTTGGGAGACAGAAGCCAGTATGAGACAGAAGTACCCAGAGTTATTCTAAGTTCGAGGACGAACTTTTTATAAGGTATGAGGGATTGTAACGCCCGAAAATTCTCAAAATGATTTTTGGAAATAATTTATGATTTTTTTGGAATTTTAGAATATCTTAGGGAATTTTTAGAGTAGCAGAAGTAGCAAAAATAAATGAAGTCATAAAATAGCCTACGTGGGTTTTGAACTCGAGACCTATTGGGTCCTACGACTTATAGCAGACTCTAGTAACCAAGTGAACCCAGCAGGGTCGTGCTGAAAGGGAAGGGAAACAATTATATTTATATTTGAATTGGGTGAATTTAACCACTTAATATAAATAAGAAATTAAAAGAGGAGTTATTAGATTTTATTCGTGACTTTCCACCTCCTCACCCTAACCTCACGCCGCCCCCTCCCTCCTCTTTCTCTCTCGGTGCACCAAGCAAAGGCTAGGGTTCTGCCCCTAGGCTCTAGGAGTACCTTCCGGCGGTGACCCCGACACGAGGATTCACAGTACAATATTTAGATGTTCGGCATATTCTTCTTGGGTTCTTGAATAGATGAGGATATCGTCAATGAAGACGATCACACATTTATCGACATATGCCACAAATACCTGATTCATCAAGTCCATGAACACAGCAGGGGCATTGGTCACTCCGAAGGGCATAACCACGAACTCATAGTGTCCGTATCTTGTTGGAAAGGCTGTCTTTGGTATATCATCTTGTTTCAGTTTCACTTGATGATAGCCGGACCTTAGATCAATCTTTGAGAAGACAGTTGCTCCCTTCAATTGGTCGAACAGATCGTCGATCCGTGGAAGGGGGTATCTGTTTTTGATCGTCGCATTGTTTAATTCTCGGTATAATGTCATAATCCCGCATGTCAAGTACTATCAGATCGCAGTAGAGTTCTTTGTCTGCGATTCGGATAGGTACAGCCCGTAATATACGATCCGATGGCATAACTTCCCCGGATGGTAGGGTTATTATGAACGTGATATTTAGTGTCTGGGGCGGTATATCTAATCTCTTGGTAAATGATGCTGAGACGAACGAGTGTGTCGCCCCCGTATCAAACAATACTAAAGCATACTGACTGAAAATAGGTAGCTAACCTGTGACGACAGTAGAGGCGCTTGCCACATCCTCCTTAGTAAGCGAGAAAACCCTGGCATTCGTTGTAGTTGGTGGAGCTTCCAATCTCCCTTGGCTGATCGGTGTTCCTTCAATAGTAGTTTGCATCTGATGTAGTTGTGAGGGGGTATTCCTGTTTTGGTTGTTCTGCTGAGGTGGTGCCTGGAACTGGTTGGTGCAGTCTCTGGCAAGATGTCCTTCTCCTCCGCAACTATCGCACCTTCTGGTACCCTTATGACATACTCTGGAATGCATCTTTCCGCAAATTGTGCACTGAGGGTACTTCGGTTGCTTATTCACTGAGCCACCTTTTGCATTGTCCCATTGTTTCCTTTTTCCAGTGGAGTTCCCTTTCCAGCTTGCCTTATTACTTGAAGATTTCTGTCCTTCTGTTCGGACCTGACTCTTATTTCCGTTCATTGCATTCTGATAATGTTCTGTGATGAGGGCACTGCTGACCAATTCCTGTGTAGTCTGGGGTCTATTAACTCCGCCGGCCACGTTCAGTGCTATTTCGGGTCGAAGCATCTTTAACATCAGTCTGACCCTTTCTCTTTCTGTGCGCACCAATTCTGGACATAGGCGTGCCAAACGGTTGAAGCGTTTTACTACTTCGTTTACTGATAGATCACCTTGCCGAAACTCGGTGAACTCATCATAGTGTCGGTTCTTCACTTGCATATGGAAGAACTCTTTGAAGAACTCTGTCTCAAAGTCTGTCCAGTTCATCAGATTAATCTGTCACTTTGCTTTCACTCTTTCCCACCATATTCTCGCGTCTCCGGAAAAACAGAAAGATACGCACTTGATCTTCTCCGATTCGGGCCAGTCTAGTAATTCCACTATGCTTTCTACTGTCTTGAACCAGGCCTGGGCATCCCATGGCTCGCAATTACCCAAGAAGTTTTCTGGTTTCAGATTTAGCCACTATATCAAGTAGGTTTCCTGTCGAGCCACTAGGGCAGGGGCAACCGGTGGTACTGGTGCAACTATTGGCACGACGGGCACCGCATTTTGATTTACTGGCGGGGTAGTAGGAGTTCCTTGTTGGCCCATTAGTGTAATGATTAGCTGTTGTTGCTCCGTGATCTGACGCTGGAGATCAGTGACTACCTGGGTCAGATCTGGTGGAGTCGGTGTCTCGTCTACTCGGGTAGTACGTCTCCTAGTCATGCTTATCTTCATTAAATAACAATAAATTATCGTTATTCCTATTCGGTTGCAAAGAGGTTAGTACTATTCGTATCCTACCATCATGCATACCTAAACTAAATAACGAACATAAATAAACATGCATAATATCAAAGCATCATAAAACAAACAACAACAAATTAAATTAAGCACATAGATTCTTACTTGGAGCGGCAGGATGGAGGCTTGACATGTGTGTAGTGAATTGGCTAAACTTGGCTCTGATACAAAACTGTAACGCCCCGCCCCTCCTGCTAAGGCGACGGGGGTTACTTACACATACATACCTACTTGCTACAGCGGAAGTCTTATTTATAGAAATTAAATTCTTTTCTTTGCTTTAAATCAACATGACTAATTACCTGGATATATAACACCACATAGCATGCTTAACATGACTTTTAAGTCATAATGCTCAACACAAAATTTAAATGTCATGGAGTCATAAAGCAGTAACATATCTAGTCATAGTTCTTATTAAACAAAAGCAGGTCTTTCTCCTTTAGCCAAGGCAATACCACACACATCTTCCTAGCCTCTCCTGCTGCTCCCCTAGTTCATCCATTCCTTGCCTTTATCTATGGTACAAGAAAGTAAGCTGTGAGCACTCATGGCTCAGTAAGTTCCATTCCTACTTACAAAACCGTATAACATATTAAAATCACAAGACATAACACATGGAGGAAATTCATTATATCATGCAGCATATCATGGCATATCATAACGTAAGCATAAGGTATCATGGCATAACATAACATAATCATCAACTGCACCCTGACATATCATAACATCATCATAAATATCATGGCATAATCATAAGGTATATGAAAGGTGAACTCATAAACATGTATCATAAAAACATATGCAATATGTCCTTTGAAAACTTATAATATACATACTTAAACATAATCTTAACATGATTAGGGCCCCGGCTTGTACCACATACGTAAATGTGCGCGTCCTATGTAGGTCCAAGGTAGCAAGTCTTGAACCCTACAAGGCATACATACTAGGCTCATTTCTTAGTCCATCGACCTAGGGGCACTTAGGAGCTCATCCCTAACGAGGCCCGTTTCTTAGTCCATCGACCCCGGGGCGCTTATGGAGCCCACCCTTGGTACAAGACATACATAAAGTAAAATAGCATGTTTTTACATATCATGGTTCTTATCTTTTCTTGTACATCGTGTCACTTATCATATCATACCATATAGACTTTTGGGCACACAGCTCATCATAATGGTATGTAAAGATTTGGCACAAAGTACATCATATATTTTATGCATAAATTGGCTACACAGCACATCATATATTGTATGCTTAAACTGGGCACACAGCAAATCATATATTCCATGCATAAATTTGGCACACAGCACATCATATATTTCATGCATAAATTTGCACATAGCTTCATCATAAATAATACACACCATAGCATAAGGGTTTCAATCATGTATAGATCATAAGTGTGCATAATTAAACTTAGAAGCATAGAAATCTCAAAATCATGGCATATAAGATACATGGAAAACATAATTCGATCTCTAACCCTAATGTCTTTTAGTGGCCGAACCATATAGGTTGGGTTTTTGGTAAAACTTCATCCCAACATGTGAACCCTAAGTAAGCATCACTTCTTATACCATAAGAACTATCATGAGCAAGTTTAGGTAGAGTTCTAGGTTACTTAAACTTACCACTTATCATGGCCGAACCTTATCAAGCATACATTGGGTTAAAAACTATCATTCAAGCTTGTGAACCTTAAACAACTTTCATAGCAAACATTTCAAGGAATAACATGAGCATGGTTGAGTTAGGTTCTAAGTTTCCTAAGTCCTTCATCATGTAATGGCCGAATATTATACGACTTAAAATTTAGGTTCAAGTGTCCTAAAAGCATGAGAACCTTAAACAACCTTCATAGCAAATATATCAAGGAACAACATGAGCATAGTTGAGTTAGGTTCTAAGTTTCCTAAGCCCTAAATCTTGAAGTGGCTGAAACATATAGGGTTTAAAACTAGGGTTCAAGTGCCCTAAAAACATGAGAACCTTAAACAACCTTTATAGCAAATATATCAAGGAATAACATGAGCAAAGTTGAGTTAGGTTCTAAGTTTCCTAAGCCCTAAATCTTGAAGTGGCCGAAACATGTAGGGTTTAAAATTAGGGTTCAAGTGCCCAAAAAACATGAGAACCTTAAACAACCTTCATAGCAAATATATCAAGGAATAACATGAGCATAGTTGAGTTAGGTTCTAAGTTTCCTAAGCCCTAAATCTTGAAGTGGCCGAAACATGTAGGGTTTAAAATTAGGGTTCAAGTGCCCTAAAAACATGAGAACCTTAAACAACCTTCATAGCAAATATATCAAGGAATAACATGAGCATAGTTGAGTTAGGTTCTAAGTTTCCTAAGCCCTAAATCTTGAAGTGGCCGAAACATGTAGGGCTTCATATTAGGGTTCAAGTGCCCTAAAAATATGAGAACCTTAACAACTTTCTTAACAAACATTTCAAGGAATAACATGAGCATGATTGAGTTGGGTTCTAAGTTTCCTAAGTCCTAAATCATGAAGTGGCCGAAGGTTATATAGCATGAATTTAATTTCCATACAACAATTAACATAAGCACATTAGATTAGCTACATAACATTTCATCAAGGAGATCATGAGCATCTTAGATTTGCTTTAAATTCTCCTAGGCGTTTTAGGAACAAAACATCCAAACATAGCCGAACCTTCATGGACATGAAATAGAGTTGAACTTAACATATAATCATTGGCATATCGTAATAGTTTCATATCTTATCTTAAGGAGATCTTGGCATACTTAGTTTTAAATTAAAGCTCTCCTAGGCCCTTAGTTCTACCATGGCCGAATACTCATAAATCTAAGTTCTACCAAACATTTTTAACATAGATAACTCCTTACCATAAAATACATGCTACAAGAGAAATATCAAGCATATAAATTTTTAGATCCTTTCTTTCTCTAGGTCCTTCCTTTGGTCTTATCTTGGTTAGAATTTCTTCATGATGTTCTCTTAGCTTTTTATGTGACCGAATTCTACATAGAAAAATAAGAGCTATTGTACCACAGGTGAGGGGAACTTACATCCTTTCGCTTGTGGTTTTCCTTAGAGAGAAAAGTGTTCTAGTGATAAGGAAGGTGGAAGCTTCTTCTTCTTGTACCTCCTCTTGTTTCCTTTGCTTGTAAGGGCTAGAACTTGAAGTTTCCTTCTCGGAAATTAGCTTTCTTGGAGAAGTTTCTTGGAGAAGAACTTAACTTAGAAATTGGTATGAGGAGAGGAAAGGGGTTTCTTGCTTCGGTGAGAATGAAGAAGGGAGAAGGAGGAAGAAGAAAATGAATTAAATCCTTTGTTTTTCTTCTCTAACCCTATTTATCCCTTTGCCAATGAGACATGTCCCCATTCATTCCCCCAACTCCTCTTTTCCCTCACTCCTTTAATTCCCACGAAAATAGAGAGAGGGAGAGGAGTAGTAAATCCCTCTTTTGCTTGCTCCCTTTTCTTAACCAAGAGGGAAAAGAAAGTAAGCAACTTAGTTTTCTCTTGTTCTTTTTGCTTACTTTTCTTTTCTCCTTTAACTAAATTTTTCATTCCTTTCAATACAATCATTTCTCCTTATCCTAATGTTTATCATCCATAAATTTATCTCCATGTATTGTGGGAGGTTCAAGGTTCAATCCTTGACCTCACCTCCTCTTATCTTATATTTTCTTTTGTTTTTATTTTCCTTTTTCTCCTATTCTATACTTTAAGAAAAATAATATTCCTACACATATAATTTCGTGGGTGTTACAGTACCCCATACCTCTTAAAAAGTTCATCCTCGAACTTAGAATAGCGATATCAGGTTGTACCGGACTTCCGGCTGAGCGCATCGGCCACCTTGTTCGCTTTTCCGGGATGATAAAAGATTTTGCAATCGTAATCTTTGACTAGCTCGAGCCATCTGCGCTGTCTCATATTTAGGTCTTTTTGCGTGAAGAAATATTTCAGACTCTGGTGGTCTGTATAAATCCTGCACGGGGCTCCATACAAATAATGTCTCCATGTTTTCAGAGCGAAGACCACAGCTGCTAGTTCCAGATCGTGAATAGGGTAACTTTTTCGTGCTCTTTGAGTTGTCTGGAGGCATAGGCGATGACTTTGCCGTCTTGCATGAGTACAACTCCCAATCCTAATAAGGAAGCATCACTATACATATCAAAGCCTTTGTTGCTTTCTGGAAGAGTAAGGATCGGGGCACTGGTCAGCCTCCGTTTTAGTTCTGTAAAACTCTTCTCGCATTCCTCCGTCCATTCGTACTTTTTATTTTTCTTGGTGAGATTCGTCATGGGGGCTGCGATTTTGGAGAAATCCTCTACGAACTTCCTGTAGTAGCCTGCCAATCCCAGAAAACTTCTGATTTCGCTGGCATTCTTCGGTCTGTTCCAGTTACTTACGGCTTCAATCTTGCTTGGATCTACCATGACTACATCCTTGGAGATGACATGACCCAAGAATATTACTCGATCTAGCCAGAACTCGCACTTGGAAAACTTTGCATAGAGTTGTTTCTCTCGGAGGATTCGCAGTACAATATTCAGATGTTCCGCATGTTCTTCTTGGGTTCTTGAATAGATGAGGATATCGTCAATGAAGACGATCACACATTTATCGAGATATGCCACAAATACCCGATTCATCAAGTCCATGAACACAGCAAGGGCATTGTTCACTCCGAAGGGCATAACCATGAACTCATAGTGTCCGTATCTTGTTTGAAAGGCTGTCTTTAGTATATCATCTTGTTTCACTTTCACTTGATGATAGTCGGACCTTAGATCAATCTTTGAGAAGACAGTTGCTCCCTTCAATTGGTCGAACAGATTGTCGATCCGTGGAAGGGGGTATCTATTTTTGATCGTCGCGTTGTTTAATGCCCGGTATAATGTCATAATCCCGCATGTCAAGTACTATAAGATCACAGTAGAGTTCTCTGTCTGCGATTCGGAGAGGTACGGCCCGCAGCATATGATCCGATGGCATAACTTCCCCGGATGGTAGGGTTGTTAAGAACGTGATATTTAGTGTCTGGGGCGGTATATCTAATCTCTTGGTAAATAATGCTGAGACGAACGAGTGTGTCGACCCCGTATCAAACAATACTAAAGCATACTGACTGAAAATAGGTAGCTGACCTGTGACGACAGTAGAGGCGCTTGCCACATCCTCCTTAGTAAGCGAGAAAACCCTGGCGTTCGTTGTAGTTGGTGGAGCTTCCAATCTCCCTTGGTTGATCGGTGTTCCTTCAATAGTAGTTTGCATCTGATGTAGTTGTGAGGGGGTATTCCTATTTTGGTTGTTCTACTGAGGTGGTGCCTGGAACTGGTTGGTGCAGTCTCTGGCAAGATGTCCTTCTCCTCCGCAACTATAGCACCATCTGGTACCCTTATGACTTACTCCGGAATGCAGCTTTCCGCAAATTGTGCACTGAGGGTACTTCGGTTGCTTATTCACTGAGCCACCTTTTGCATTGTCCCATTGTTTCCTTTTTCCAGTGGAGGTCCCTTTCCAGCTTGCCTTATTACTTGAAGATTTCTGTCCTTATGTTCGGACCTGACTCTTATTTCCGTTCATTGCATTCTGATAATGTTCTGTGATGAGGGCACTGCTAACCAATTCCTGTGTAGTCTGGGGTCTATTAACTCTGCCGGCCACGTTCAGTGCTATTTCGGGTCAAAGCATCTTTAACATCAGTCTGACCCTTTCTCTTTCTGTGTGCACCAATTCTGGACATAGGCGTGCCAAACGGTTGAAGCGTTTTACTGCTTCGTTTACTGATAGATCACCTTGCCGAAACTCGGTGAACTCCACATAGTGTCGGTTCGTCACTTGCATATAGAAGAACTCTTCGAAGAACTCTGTCTCGAAGTCCATCCAGTTCATCAGATTAATTTGTCTCTTTGCTTTCACTCTTTCCCACCACATTCTCGCATCTCTGGAAAAACAGAAAGATACGCACTTGATCTTCTCCGATTCGGGCCAGTCCAGTAGTTCCACTATGCTTTCTACTGTCTTGAACCAGGCCTGGGTATCCCATGGCTCGCAAGTACCCGAGAAGTTTTCCGGTTTCAGCCTTAACCACTATATCAAGTAGGTTTCCTGTCGAGCCACTGCGGCAGGGGCAACCGGTGGTACTGGTGCAACTATTGGCACGACAGGCACCGCATTTTGATTTACTGGCGGGGTAGTAGGAGTTCCTTGTTGGCCCATTAGTGTAATGATCAGTTGTTGTTGCTCCGTGATATGACGCTGGAGATCAGTGACTACCTGGGTCAGATCTGGTGGAGTCGGTGTCTCGTCTGCTCGGGTAGTACGTCTCCTAGTCATGCTTATCTTCATTAAATAACAATAAATTATCGTTATTCCTATTCGGTTGCAAAGAGGTTAGTACTATTCCTATCCTACCATCATGCATACCTAAACTAAATAACGAACACAAATAAACATGCATAATATCAAAGCATCATAAAACAAACAACAACAAATTAAATTAAGCACATAGATTCTTACTTGGAGCGGCAGGATGGAGGCTTGACATGTGTGTAGTGAATTGGCTAAACTTGGCTCTGATACCAAACTGTAACGCCCCGCCCCTCCTGCTAAGGCGACGGGGGTTACTTACACATACATACCTACTTGCTATAGCGGAAGTCTTATTTATAGAAATTAAATACATTTCTTTGCTTTAAATCAATATGACTATTTACCTAGACATATAACACCACATAGCATGCTTAACATGACTTTTAAGTCATAATGCTCAACACAAAATTTAAATGTCATGGAGTCATAAAGCAGTAACATAACTAGTCATAGTTCTTATTAAACAAAAGCAGGTCTTTCTCCTTTAGCCAAGGCACTACCACACACATCTTCCTAGCCCCTCCTGCTGCTCCCCTAGTTCATCCATTCCTTGCCTTTATCTGTGGTACAAGAAAGTAAGCTGTGAGCACTCATGGCTCAATAAGTTCCATTCCTACTCACAAAACCGTATAACATAGTAAAATCACAAGACATAACACATGGAGGAAATTCATTATATCATGCAGCATATCATGGCATATCATAACGTAAGCATAAGGTATCATGGCATAACATAACATAATCATCAACTACACCCTGACATATCATAACATCATCATAAATATCATGGCATAATCATAAGGTATATGCAAGGTGAACTCATAAACATGTATCATAAAAACATATGCAATATGTCCTTTGAAAACTTATAATATACATACTTAAACATAATCTTAACATGATTAGGGCCCCGGCTTGTACCACATACGTAAATGCGCGCGTCCTATGTAGGTCCAAGGTAGCAAGTCTTGAACCCTACAAGGCATACATACTAGGCCCATTTCTTAGTCCATCGACCTAGGGGCACTTAGGAGCCCATCCCTAACGAGGCCTGTTTCTTAGTCCATCGACCCCGGGGCGCTTATGGAGCCCACCCTTGGTACAAGTCATACATAAAGTAAAACAGCATGTTGTTACATATCATGGTTCTTATCTTTTCTTGTACATCGTGTCACTTATCATATCATACCATATAGACTTTTGGGCACACATCTCATCATAATTGTATTTAAAGATTTGGCACACAGCACATCATATATTTTATGCATAAATTGGGCACACAGCACATCATATATTGTATGCATAAACTGGGCACACAGCACATCATATATTCCATGCATAAATTTGGCACACAGCACATCATATATTTCATGCATAAATTTGCACATAGCTTCATCATAAATAATACACACCATAGCATAAGGGTTTCCATCATGTATAGATCATAAGTGTGCATAATTAAACTTAGAAGCATAGAAATCTCAAAATCATGGCATATAAGAGACATGGAAAATATAATTCAATCTCTAACCCTAATGTCTTTTAGTGGCCGAACCATATAGGTTGGGTTTTTGGTAAAACTTCATCCCAACATGTGAACCCTAAGTAAGCATCACTTCTTATACCATAAGAACTATCATGAGCAAGTTTAGGTAGAGTTCTAGGTTACTTAAACTTACCACTTATCATGGCCGAACCTTATCAAGCATACATTGGGTTAAAAACTATCATTCAAGCTTGTGAACCTTAAACAACTTTCATAGCAAACATTTCAAGGAATAACATGAGCATGGTTTTGTTAGGTTCTAAGTTTCCTAAGTCCTTCATCATGTAATGGCCGAATATTATACGACTTAAAATTTAGGTTCAAGTGTCCTAAAAGCATGAGAACCTTAAACAACCTTCATAGCAAATATATCAAGGAACAATATGAGCATAGTTGAGTTAGGTTCTAAGTTTCCTAAGCCCTAAATCTTGAAGTGGCTGAAACATGTAGGGTTTAAAATTAGGGTTCAAGTGCCCTAAAAACATGAGAACCTTAAACAACCTTTATAGCAAATATATCAAGGAATAACATGAGCAAAGTTGAGTTAGGTTCTAAGTTTCCTAAGCCCTAAATCTTGAAGTGGCCGAAACATGTAGGGTTTAAAATTTGGGTTCAAGTGCCCTAAAAACATGAGAACCTTAAACAACCTTTATAGCAAATATATCAAGGAATAACATGAGCATAGTTGAGTTAGGTTCTAAGTTTCCTAAGCCCTAAATCTTGAAGTGGCCGAAACATGTAGGGTTTAAAATTAGGGTTCAAGTGCCCTAAAAACATGAGAACCTTAAACAACCTTCATAGCAAATATATCAAGGAATAACATGAGCATAGTTGAGTTAGGTTCTAAGTTTCCTAAGCCCTAAATCTTGAAGTGGCCGAAACATGTAGGGCTTCATATTAGGGTTCAAGTGCCCTAAAAACATGAGAACCTTAACAACTTTCTTAACAAACATTTCAAGGAATAACATGAGCATGATTGAGTTGGGTTCTAAGTTTCCTAAGTCCTAAATCATGAAGTGGCTGAAGGTTATATAGCATGAATTTAGTTTCCATACAACAATTAACATAAGCACATTAGATTAGCTACATAACATTTCATCAAGGAGATCATGAGCATCTTAGATTTGCTTTAAATTCTCCTAGGCTTTTTAGGAACAAAACATCCAAACATAGCCGAACCTTCATGGACATGAAATAGAGTTCAACTTAACATATAATCATGGGCATGTCGTAATAGTTTCATATCTTATCTTAAGGAGATCTTGGCATACTTAGTTTTAAATTAAAGCTCTCCTAGGCCCTTAGTTCTACCATGGCCGAATACTCATAAATCTAAGTTCTACCAAACATTTTTAACATAGATAACTCCTTACCATAAAATACATGCTACAAGAGAAATATCAAGCATATAAATTTTTAGATCCTTTCTTTCTCTAGGTCCTTCCTTTGGTCTTATCTTGGTTAGAATTTCTTCATGATGTTTTCTTAGCTTTTTATGTGACCGAATTCTACATAGAAAAACAAGAGCTATTGTACCACAGGTGAGGGGAACTTGTTGGGGTTGCAAGGTTGCAAACATAGTCCCATATTGGAAACACATGGGAAAGATCATAAGTTTATAAGAGAAAAGATATCTCCATTGGAATGAGGCCTTTTGGGGAGAGCCCAAGAGCAAAACCATGAGGGTTTAGGCCCAAAGTGGACAATATCATGCAATTGTGGAGATATCTAAATTCTTTTCGATCCTACAATTGGTATCAGAGCAAGGACTGCCAGAAGGTTTAACCGCCGACTGTGCACAAACAGAACTTACATCCTTTCGCTTGTGGTTTTCCTTAGAGAGAAAAGTGTTCTAGTGATAAGGAAGGTGGAAGCTTCTTCTTCTTGTACCTCCTCTTGTTTCCTTTGCTTGTAAGGTGTAAGATATCGCAAAATAAATAATAAATGTTATTGGACGAAAAATCTTATTGGATTTTTCAGAAATTTTTAGAGATTTTTCGAGATTTAAACGGAGTCTGTTTGGCCCATTTTGAGGGGATGAATTCAGGATATAGTAAAAGCCTGTTTGAAACACCATTTAAGTAGGAGTTGATTTAGGATTTAACTTAAGGTTTAATTAACTTAAACCTAGGTTTTTATTTCCTTTTTATTTCTTCCCAAATTCGCCAAGCCTTCTCCTCCTTCCCAATTCTGCTAAACCCACCTCCCTCTCCCGATCTCCTCCTTCTCCTCACATTACGCTCGAGACCCCCTTCCCTCTCCGGCGATTTTCTCCTCGCCCGATCGGCGGCCACCGCGAGCTCACTGCCGGTAACGACCTTCTCCTCTAGCATGCCTCAGTCGGTTCTCCCTCCGATCTTTCTCCCTCTCAAGGTGTGGACCACACCTCTCCTCTTCCCTGAGTCGATTTCCCCCTCGACGACCTCTATGATCGATCCATTCTTCCCGCGATCCGATTTCGCCGAGGGTACAACTCAATCGCCACCGATCACGTTGGATCTCTTAGTGACATCGCGTCTCCAACGCTGTTATGTCGCTCTGTTGCCAACGCCTGATTGCAGTGGTCGGCTGCTCCTGGTGGATGTCGATTGCTCCTCATCACCGGATCTTGGATCAAGGAGATCCATTGCGGTTCCTCCTCACCATATCTTGGACAGAGAGGTCCTCTACCCTTCTTGAAGCTATGCCCTAGCTTCCGGGTGCTGAGTTCTTCTTCCTCTTCATTGATCTGGATTGAGGTAAGGTCCTGTTGAGGGGAGTTTTGTACTATGGATTAGGGTTTCAGCAAATCTTTTGTTGTATGACTGGAGTTTTGGATTATTTTCTTGGAGGGATAGGTTTGTGTGTGCTCTTGGAGTTTATGGACAGGGAGTCATAAGAGCTGAGGGCTGTTGTACTTCTGCCAGACCTCAAGGTAAGTGGTAGGGATGAATTTGTGTTTAGCTTCACCGGAATTGATTATGAAATGTATGAGATTGTTGGCATGTACTTGAGTTATATATATTGGATTGAAGATTGATTAGGGTTATTTGTTTTGGAGGACAGTATCTTCCACCTTGCTCCAGCTACGGACTCTAGTAGTGGTTGCTTCAGTTTTGGCTCTTTGATGGCTCTTGGCACTGTTGACACCAATCTATGGTAAGTTGTTAATTAAAGATTGTGGATTAAGGATTAAGGTTTTAATTCTAGTGGTAAGTATTGTTTTGGTTAATTAGTTGTTGATAGTGATTGGTTGATATAGATTGTTATGTGATCATTCTTAGGATCATCGGATTGATTGTCGGTTGGATTATCAGATGTGGTGGTTAGAGAGTTATTTGGTGGAAGGATTATGCATGGTGGATTCATGATGTTTAGTAGAGATGATACAGGGGATTGATTAATAGATTATGGATTATGTTTGGATTTAGAAGGGGTTGGGTTAAGGATGGATTTATTATTTAATTGGATCTTTAGGTGGAATTAAACATGGTTACCTAGTTGACGTAGGATTAGGTTCGGGGTTGAGTTTGTTGTTGATTATGTGATTAGCTAAACATTATATATATACCATGTGATTCGCAGGACTTGGATTCGGGACGAGCGTCTCGAAGTGGGACTGATTTATCTGACACGGTCAATAGATAAAGGCGGGTATTTCTTCCTTGGCCTCTATGTAGATTTTCTTGTACTTAGTGCATGGTTATTATTAGATGAATTAGGCTGCTTTATCTTATATCATGATCGGTTGCTATTTTTCCTGTATGATACTTATGCTTGACCCTTGTGATGATCTGTTTAATTCATATACAGTCTACACTCTTGATATCTACTCTGTTGTGATTACACGTGTAGAGTATGTCTTATAGGGATTGTTGGGTTGTTGGTATTACCATGCTGATTGGGTATATGATGTGGACTGTACATAGGTGGGTATGTGTTATAGGAGTCATCTTGTTGACCATGCATTTACATGTGGTGTGTACATACGTATTTGTTATGTACTTTTGGAGGAGTTGTGTTGGTTATAGGTTCTTGTATATACACGTGTCTGATGTGTTTACCAGAGGATACATGTTGATTGTACTTATGTTCTGTGTACATGTGTCTTGTGGGGTTATTGGAGATCTTTGGTCGATTATACATGCGTAGTTGTGCGCATGTGGTTGGTGGTATATATGGAGGTATCATGACGATTATACTCATATTGTGGGGTACTCATGTGGTTGGGGGGTTGCATTGATGATGATAGTGTCGGTATCATGATTATATATGTATATATATCATGTCATCATTCATTGCATACTGACGACTATTGTCTCCCTTGTGGTGAGAGAGTTGTCGGTTGTTTATAGCTGCCCATTCGGCCACTGTTGGAGAGTGGTAGCTAGGAGTGGAGCTAGTCCTGTCGTGCTCATTCAGCCGCTCAGTGTTCTGTCAGCCTCAACCACTCTGGAGCAGTGGGTCTTGAGGGTACAGTAGTCAGAGGGCTTGAGTTGTGAGTGGTCAGGGACCCTTAGCTATGTAGTTATATAACTGCTTAGCTGACCGTCCGCATCGGCCGCCTATAGCGGTGCATGTGCTGGAGGCTAGTACGGTTTGTCACGGACCCAAGCCTCTCGGCCATATAGGGGTCTTGGTGTCTAGAGAGGTGGCGGGGGTGACCATGGAGCATGCATGCACATTTGCATTTGATGCGCGGTGCATCTTTGGAGATATATTTGCATACATGCCTAGTAGTTACTAGTTGCATGTGTTTGTGGTATGTTGCATTTGTTTGCGATATGATTGTTGCATATGGTTGTCATGTTGCATACATGTCATTTATTTTACATGTATATGCAGTCGTACTTATATTGCACAGGTGTCACGGGTATATCTGTTGCAGATCCGGTGAGTTTACTGATCATTGTACCATGTGTCGATTCCAAATTGGGTACGTATCTGTCATTATGTTAGTTGTGGTTTGTACAGTTTATGTCAGGTTATTATGTTAGGTATGTTCAGATGCATTGATTATAATAGTATGATCATGTTCTTATTCCCTACTGAGACTGTATACTTGTGATCTCCATGATTTTATTTATGGACCATGCACTATCTTTTCTATTACCCGTTGAGTTACCTATACTCACCACCGCATGTATACATTTATGTTTTCAGGTAGCTTGTAGATGGTTGGTGTCGCTTGGAGTATCCTGTCTGCCGGGTCCTACGTCACATCCGAAGACCGCGCTTGTTTTCTTTTGTATATCTTCTTATTATTTTTGGCATTGTATTTATGTGTAGCCATGTGGCTATCTTGTGGTTTTGGTGTTGTATTTGTGTTTAAGCCGTGCCAGCATGCATTGTATTTATTTGTGTTGTGTGGGCTTTCCTTCATTTTTTCGCTGTGTTTTAGTACAGCCGTGTGGGCTGTTTTATATATAACTGTGTGGTTGTGATTGTTTCATTCCAGCCGTGTGGGCTATTATTATAACTGCGTGGTTGTGTATATAAATATTCCAGCCGCATGTGGCTGATGTATTTTGCTTGTAGTGATGCTTCAGATTGTCACCGGTACAGGGGAGATGCTGCCGGATTTTTATCTGGCAGAGACTCCTTTGGGGGCGTGACATAAGGGCTAGAACTTGAAGTTTCCTTCTCGGAAATTAGCTTTCTTGGAGAAGAACTTAACTTAGAAATTGGTATGAGGAGAGGAAAGGGGTTTCTTGCTTCGGTGAGAATGAAGAAGGGAGAAGGAGGAAGAAGAAAATGAATTAAATCCTTTGTTTTTCTTCTCTAACCCTATTTATCCCTTTGCCAATGAGACATGTCCCCATTCATTCCCCCAACTCCTCTTTTCCCTCACTCCTTTAATTCCCACGAAAATAGAGAGAGGGAGAGGAGTAGTAAATCCCTCTTTTGTTTGCTCCCTTTTCTTAACCAAGAGGGAAAAGAAAGTAAGCAACTTGGTTTTCTCTTGTTCTTTTTGCTTACTTTTCTTTTCTCCTTTAACTAAATTTTCCATTCCTTTCTATCCAATCATTTCTCCTTATCCTAATGGTTATCATCCATAAATTTATCTTCATGTATTGTGGGAGGTTCAAGGTTCAATCCTTGACCTCACCTCTTCTTATCTTATATTTTCTTTTGTTTTTATTTACCTTTTTCTCCTATTTTATGCTTTAAGAAAAATAATATTCCTACACCTATAATTTCGTAGGTGTTACAAGTTTAATAGTATGTAGACTTTCGGCACAAAGGATGCGAACTAGCGCATACCAAGTGTTCAAATAAATTGTTAACACAGTTAAAATGCAACTTAGGCATTTTCTTAGCTTAGATAAATGCAATGGTAGCATTTTCATAGCTTATTTAGTCTTGCTACAGCTCTTATAGGACTAGATGTCCAATGGGTGGGCTCCCACAGTCGCCTCTAGGTTCAGACAACCTAGCTCTAGGTTCAGATAACCTAGAATGAGCAAGACAAGTAATAATTAGCTATGTTCAGTATTTTACTTTCTCAGTGGCACTGTACTGGATTAGATATCCCTTGGGTTGGGCTCCCATAGTCGTCCCTAGGTTCAGCTAACCTAGTAAACCCTACTAGATTCAGAATTTGCAACCTCGGGTTTAGTTAGGGATGTGCGCACAGCAAGTACAGTTGTCGGGCCCGAACAGCAACATGATTATGTATTTTCACTTATTATATATAGTTTTCAAACTCTCACAATATTGTTATGTGAATGCAGTATAGCCTCAGCATTAGTCTAGCATTAGCTTAGCTCACCTTTCGGTATCAGATTAGTTTTACTATTGATACAATGTGATAGTTATGATTAGCTTTATTGCCATGATTAGTTCGATTTCTATGTGTTGTGTGCCATACCATGCTTAGCATATTCAGTAAACATATATTTCAAATAGCATGTTTTCAAAGTATAAATTGCATCGTATGCATGTTTTGTGAGGTAGATGGTTTCTTACTAAGCATAAAGCTTACAGATACTCTTTCCTTATACTGCAGATAAAGGTAAAGGAAAGATGGACTAGCGGAGGCTGGAGGGAAATGCGATGAAGATGTGTGTGGATGGAACTTGGAATAAAGACCTTGGAGGAACTAGAAATAAATCTGAAACTTTAACATTTTATTAAGTTGTTACTTTCCTTATTTCAGTTTTTTTTAATGCTATGAATCATGAAAGACCTGGTTAGATTGTTAGTGTTCTTGCTTAGAATGTCGGTTAGTGTTATTGGGATGTTTTATGGTCATGTTAGAACTTGTGTGTGTGAATTTGGCACGAAACAGTGCTGGAATCAGACTGGTGGTACGAAATCAGAAACCCCAATCGATCGGCCGATCGATTGGAGGCTTCTCAATCGATCAGCCGATCGATTGAGAAGTTCGTACCGCGAACAGTAAGCTCCTGGATCGATCAGCCGATCGATCCGGATGCCTTCGGTTGCGAACAGAAAGCCCTGAGATCGAGCACTGGATCGATTGGCCAGTCTGGATCGATCAGCCGATCGATCCGGAATATTGCCCGAGTACAGTAGCGCGCTGAATCGATCACTGGATCGATCCAACCTAAGTTCCGCATTCAGTAGCATGCTGGGTCGATCACTGGATCGATTAAACCATTCCAATCGATCCACCAACCGATTGGGAAGCCTGATAGCAGTGGGAAACCCCTCATTCCAGTTCCTTGACCATGGGGAAGGTAATATATGACATGAATAGTTTGATTACACCCCTTAGCACATATAAGATAAAGAAATGATAGTATTTTAGCCAAGTTTTAATTAGTACAGCTTCCGCACCTAGACTTAGCGATGGTCATGGATATAGTTTAGCACAGCATATTGTGACGGTCCGGCCTTACAGCCTAGCCAGTAGAAGGCGGGTCGTTACACCCTTGACTTGCTAGGACTCCCTCACCAAGTGTCCGGTCAATCCCTTTGACCCACTTGGACTTTTCCTCATCGTGCCAAGTATTCGGTCACTCCCTTGGCCTACTTGGACTTTTCCCTTCTTGCCAAGTATCCGGTCAAATCTTTTGACCTACTTGGACTTTCACCAGATGTCTGGTCAACCTTGACCCATCTGGATTTCCCTTGCTTGGCTTCACTCATCAGGACTTTCCATCTGCCTAGCTTCACTCACTAGGACTTTCACCTGGCTTCACTTACCAGGTTTTTCTCTCTGCCTAGCTTCACTCACTAGGTCTTTCACCTGGCTTCACTCACCAGGATTTTCTTCTGCCTAGCTTCACTCACTAGGACTTTCCGACTGCCTAGCTTCACTCACTAGGTCTTTCACCTAGCTTCACTCACCAGGATTTTCTTCTGCCTAACATCCCAGTTAGGACTTCTCAGCCAAGTATCTGGTCAACCTTGACCTACTTGACTCTTCTTCAACAAACCTGATCAAACCCTGATCAGAAGGGAATTGCACCAATAATCTCTCCACATGAACAACTGCACCTGCATTGTTCATGTATTGTCAAACATCGAAACTCAAACCAAGACTCAAGCTTGGTCAACCAGGTCAACCTTGACCTGAGGGATATTGCACCAACAAAATAGTCCTGCTCAATACACTCAGAGTGTACTAGTATAATTTTATAGTCAAGATAAACTAATATCAAATTATACTACAACCATTACAATGGTTTGTCCCATTTCATCTTGGTTGTGAGCAACTATTTATAATTTATAAGGAACTGATAACATGATCTTCTGTGTGACACCACACACTATGTTATCTTCAATATAAATTAAATGAACAACTACATTTAGCATATAAATGTAGACATTTGACCAATGTGATTCTTATTTCAAAATAAATATTTATATAAAAGGTAGACTTTTAGTATACATTCTAACAGTTTTATCGTCAATGGATAAAACTTAGCTTATGGAAGGCACCTTGGACCATCTTGAAGGCACCTTTAAGCTATGGATAGAGATTTTTAGGGGCTATAAAATGATCCCTAGAGATAGAAATATTCAACAACTTGAACAACAAGTATTGTACACTTTTCTAGTCTTTCTTTTGAGCTATCAACTTCTGCAAGCGGCTTCTCCACCTACAACAAAGGAGATTTCTAGTGGAGCTTTCTTCAACGCCTTAGATTAACAACCACCTAGGTTGTAACTAAATAAATAAAATTATCATCTTACTTTCTTTTATTTAGTTTTAAATTAATTCATTATTATTATCGTGCTAATCTAATAAAAGAATCAAGAAAGGGATTTATTTTTTTAAGGCAATTTACCCCCTTTTGTCGGCCTCACTGCACCAATAGAGACCTTATATTGCAACTAGTTTTATGGAGTTTTGAGGCTGCAAGGAGTCTAATGGTGCTATCCATTCCATATTTTTTCATTTCAGAAGTATTTAAATGTTATAAAAAAAATCAGCTAAAGCGTAAACTCATTCATATCAGGTCCATGGGGATTAGGGTTTAGCTTATTCTTCTAATAACATTTTAACACATTCAGAGAAGCTGAAATATTCAATGGATAGTACTGTTGGATTTCTTGCAGCCTCAGAAATCCATAGGACTTGAAATGTATCCAATTAGACCTATCTAGGTCCATAAGTGGGTTTTGGTTAAAATCCACTTATCGACCTAGAGACTTTAGATTATAACCATTTCAAGTCCTGTAAATTTATGAGGCTACAAGGAGTCTAACATTATCATCTATTGCATATTTTGGCTTCTCTAGAGGTGTTAAAATGTTATTAAAAATTTAGTAAAAGTATAAACTCATTCATATCAGGCCCAATATGGGCCTGATATGATTCATATCTAGCCCACGGGACATTGTTAGACTCCTTACAACATTGGATGCCACCATTAGTATCCTTACAGCAATGGTGATATGATTCATCAAAATTTAGTAAAATTTAGCTGATTTATTCAATAACATTTTAACATATCCGAAGAAGCTAAAATATGCATTGGATGACACCGTTAGACTCCTTACAGTCTCAAAAATTCATAAGACCTAAAATGTGTCCAATTGGGCATATCTAGGTCCATTAGTGGGCTTTGGTCAAAATCCACTGATCGACCTAAAACCTTCGATTGCAACTATTTTAGGTCATGTGGATTTCTAAGGTTGTAAGTTGTCAAACGGTACCTTCTATTGCATATTTCAGCTTCTCTAGAGGTGTCAAAATGTTATCAAAAGAATTAGCTAAGCCCTAACCATCATGGGCCTGATATGAATGAATTTATGCTTTATTTAATTTTTTTGTTAATATTTTAACACTTTTGGAGAAGCCAAAATATACAATGGATGACACTATTAGAATCTTAAAAGCCTAGCTTTTTGTAAACATTTATATTTGAAATAAAAGAATCACATTGGTCAAATGTCTTCATTTATTTGTTAAGTGTAGTTGTTCAATTAATTTATATTGTAGATAACATGGTGTGTGGTGTTGCACACAGAAGATCGTGTTATCAGTTCTTTATAAATTATAAATAGTTACTCATGACTAAGATGAAAAGGAACAAACCATTGGAATAGTCGTAGTGTAATTAGCTATTAGTTTATCTTGACTAATAAATTACACTAATACACTCTAAGTGTATTGAGTAGGACCATTTAACGTAAGTTCTTTTTATACTGACTTAATAAAAGAACAAGACCTTAGTTATTATGGAAGTGTGTGCTCTTAATCCTAATATAATAACAAACATATATATTTAGTATTTATTTCATTGACTTATCAAAGGGTGAGATTTAGCTCGATAAATCAATAGGCCCGATAAGTTGGGAAATGATATTACTTATAGTGTGTGTTGTTGATTATAGAAAGAACTGTGTCCTAGTCATCTAGGTTGAGAATGTCCCCAAGAGGAGCTCATAAGGATTGTCATGTTAAACCCTACAGGTGGACTTAGTCCGACATGACAATGAAGTTGAGTGGTACTACTCTTGGACTAAAACATTAATTAAAATGAGTTGTCAGTAACTCAATTAATTAGTGGATATTTGATATCTTAAAAACAGGGAGACTAACACACTCATGATAAAAAGGAGTCCATAATGTAATTTGGGATTGGTGCGGTAGTGCAATAATAACTCTCTAATGGAATGAGTTATTATTGATGAACTTGAGTTGTATGCTCAGGGCAAATACGGGATACTCAAGCTCATTGAAAGGCCAAAACCAATTTCTCCTCTAGGTCTCTGTCGTAGCCTCATTAAAGCCTCAAGTCCATCCAAATAAAAGCCCATCTTGGTGTCCAAGAAGGGGGCCAACCCAAGGCTTGGTGACCAAGCCAAGGGTCGGCCACCATCTCCTCAAGAGGGTCGGCCCTATGCTTGGTGCCCAAGCAAAGGAAGGGTCAGCCACTATATTTCAAATTTGGAGGGGTGTTTTGAATTTTTAAAATCTTCTTTTTGTAGATAACTACAAGTTTAAAATAAGGATTTTAAATTGACAAAACTTTCCTTATTTGAATTAGACCACATGGTTTAAAAGAAAGTTTTAAAACTTTCCTTTTTTAACCATCCTCATGGTTGTTGGTAAAAAGGAAGGGAGTTTTAAATTTGAAACTTTCTATTTTTGTAACCATGTTAAAAAAGGAAATTTTAAAAGAGAAGTTTTAAATTTTAAAACTTTCCTTTTTTAACCATCCTCATGGTTGTTGGTAAAAAGGAAGGGAGTTTTAAATTTGAAACTTTCTATTTTTGTAACCATGTTAAAAAAGGAAATTTTAAAAGAGAAGTTTTAAATTTTAAAACTTTCCTTTTTTAACATCCACATTAAGAAATTAAAAGAGAGCTTGTAAAATTTTATAAGAGCTTTCCTTCTTTGCTTATAAAATTTTTACAAAGTTTTTATTCCTCTTTAATTGGCCGACCACCTTTGCTTGGTGGCCAAGCAAGGGGTCAACCAATCAATTAATCAATCAAAGATTGATGATTGAATCAATCAAGAGGAAAGAAAAGGAAAAATAAAAGGGGAAAAGGAAAAAGAAGAGGAAGATTTTAATTTTTGTAAAAATCTTTCCTTATTTGCCTTGGGCAAGTATTATAAAAGAAGAGGAGGAGGGGCCTCATTAGACATCAATTCTTATTCTCTTGTTGGAGCTCTCTATTGTGGCCGACCCTCTCTCCCTTCCCTTTCCCTTTGCTCTCTTTGGTTCCTTGGTGGTGGTGGTGGCCGGATTTTAGAGAAGGAGGATGAAGGCTTTGGGTGGTGTTCATCTTGGAGGATCGTCGCCCACACGACGTCCAAGGCGAGGCGAGGAATACAACAAAAGATCTTGAGGTTATTAGCATACAAAGAAAAGGTATAACTAGTTATTGTTTTTCGCATCATGCTAGTTATTTTTCTTTGTATGAATTCCAAACATAAGAGACATTAGATTCTAGTTTTTCAAATTTGTTATTCGAGTTTGTGTTTTTTTATTTTTTGAATTTGTGATTCGATTGTTCCTTTTGGTTAAACCTAGAGTTATATAAGGAAATTAAATATTAGCTTTCCTTAAAAGGCTTTGTCTAGGCGGTGGTGGATGCCTCCCATACCCAAGAAGGCCATGTGCCTCGCCATGCAATCCTGGAAGCTAATTTAAGAAATTAATATTTAATTGAATTTATAACATAGGTTGATTTAGATTAATAGTGTTAAGTTTCACTTGCGATCCAAATCTAAACCATTAAGAATAGATAAGTTAAATTTGGAATCAGTAATGTTAAGTTCCGTGTGCGATTCCTAATTAAATTTCTAAAGAACACAATAGGTTGTTTAGGAAAAGTTCGACACTTGTAACACTACAAGAAAAAAGCTTAACAACAACGATTTTTCACCGTTGTCGTAGCCTCTTTCGGACTGTTGTTAAAGGCTGTGTTGTTAAAAGGGGTACCCAAAGACAACAGTTTTTAACCGTTGTCTTTGAAGGCAAAGACAACAGTTTTACAACAGTGAAAAACCGTTGTCTTTTCCTTCAAAGACAACAGTTTTTCACCCTTGTCTTTGAGCGTCTACCGTTAATAACAGGGTCTTCAACAACAGTTTTAAACTATCTACGACAACGGTGAAAAACCGTTATCTTTTTTAGATAAAAAATAAAAAAAATTAATACACAATTTTCCAATATTATAAATCATTCAAAATACTAAATTTCAAAATAAAATTTAATATACAATTTTCTAACATTGAAAAATAATATCTATAACATTCTGAAGAAATTTCATAAGCAACCAACAAAATTTCATAAGCAACCAACAAAATGATAACACTATTAAAACAAAGGTAGAACAATATAACACGAGATTTTCTAATCTGTTTTGACTGTTGAACTTTTGCTCCTAATCTATTTCAAGGACCGCAGCGCTGCTACAGTGCTTTTCATGTATAAGCTCTGCATATATTTAATCTCCTCCAACTCCGGAACCCTCCCACCTGATTGTGCCGGCTTTGGGACTCCATTTTGTCCGTCGCATTCTGCTGAAATTGATAAGTTGTTGCTGGGGAAGAGGTGGTCGAGCATAGCCACACACTCCTTCACGAGTTTGCATAGGAGATCAGTTGTAAAGAATGGCTGCTGCAGCACCTTTTCGATGAAGGGCTGCCTGATAAGTGCTCCTGTTCTCTTGTCATACTTCTTCAGTATTTTCACTAGCCGACAGGTCCGTCCTCTTAGCTTCCCAACAAGATCACCCTACATTAGGACATTCTCAAATTTAAAAGTTGTCTTGACTAGATTCGCAATTGCCATAGCACCAACAAATGATTCCTGCATAACATCAAAAGTTAAGCCATCAACAAAAGAATAGTTTTGTTAAAAAGATTATATGAATTTACACATACAAAGAATTGATGTTCTCTAGTCTCGAACAAGTAATCATGCTTCCAACTTCTATCAATTAATGAGTAAAAAGTAAATAGATTTGACGTTGTCCTGAGGTTTAATATGCTCATCTAGTAATGATAATGCCAAAAAACTTAACATCACACGCTTGGTTGCAGGAGCTATTCGGAAAAGGTTTCCATCCTCATCAACATAGTTCCACTAAAATATGCAGAGTTATTACTACAATAACAATAAACCATGTAATTATTGACTGAGGAAATAAGACAAAAGATGCTAATTTTACTAAATTTAAAATGCAAAAAAATCTAAAATTTGATAGAACCTATAATCAAACTCAATCTGAGATTCCTAAGCATATAGGAAAACATTAAAAAAAACATATCAGAACTGTAGAGTAAGCTCGATCACATAAATTGAGACTAGTGTTAGTTTAACTAATTTTTTTTCTACTAATTAAATCAAATATATAGAATTCTCACACGATCTCCTTTCTCCTCGGTAGCTTCATCTGTAAGTAATCTCGCATTCTGAACAGACAATAATAACCAGAGGATAAGATCAAAAAAAAAAAGAGGGAGATATTATCATAAACAACCGCAACTATTATTACAAAGAATAAAAAAAATAGAAACTCTACTTGCCGCCATTATGCTAGACCAATGAATCTGAGAAATCTAGCCAACCTGTAAATATGGAGGAAAAAAAGCACCAAAATGGGGCAAAATGAAAAAAATGGACTGGCGATTACACACGCTTAGGTTCCTTGGCGACTTCTCAGATAGTGAGATCAAAAACCCTATAGCGACGAGCGGAATTTGTGATTCTTCTAGGCAAGGCAGCTGTAGAGGCCGCGCGACACAATCAAACTGGCAGACAACACCACTGGCAGTCGCAACAGCATACGGGAGGAAGAAAGAGAAGAAGATTAGGGATTTAGAGAAGGGTCACAACAGTATACTAGACGTTACCAGTGGTAGCCGCAGAATCATACGGGAGGTAGTCGCACCAGTGAGAGAGGTCTCCTAAGCGCCGGGCGAAGGAAGCGAAGAGACTGGTCTATCACCTCAGCGTTGGGATCTACTGCTTGACGATCGAAGGTTTTGGTTCGGCGGTAGAAAGATTTCGGTGGACGGAGTTTAGGGATCGAAGAGCATTTTGGTTCGACGGTAGATAGATTTCGGTGAGGGAGTTTAAGTTTGCCAAGGGTTTTGTTGGTTCGGCGAAATGTTTGGGCGGAAAAAATTTGACGAAGGGTTTTGACAAACAGATGTTTTGGCAGACATAATTAGATGCGGCAGTTTAGGGATTTAAAAATTCTTAAATTTTTTAAAATTATTAACAACCCACAAGTACATTGTTGATATTTTATAATATTTATTGACGACATATGTTTTTCACACCATCATTTATATTGTATAATAAGTATTAATAGTGTATTTCACACGCGGTTAATATTAAATTTTAGCAGCGCACTCTGTAAACCGTAGAAAAATTTAATGATAACATATTATTTTTGCACGTTGTCGTTTGTATAAATATTATATTATCCGCAGCGCATATAATTGGGTGCGCCATAAAAACTATTATTAATAGCGTGCTCTAATCGCACGTCGTTGATGATGCGCTGCGAAAAATTATATTTGTTGTAGTGGACATGTCAATCAAAGTCGGCGTTGATCGAAGCAAGGCACGACTCAATGAGGCTTCAACCGACGTTGAGTAACTCTTGGCTGGTGGTTATGTATGCGGGGAGAAGAAGTCGATAGGCGGCGAGGATCAACATCGGGTTGGGAAGGAGGGGAAAGGGGAATCGGCAGTGGTGACCTAGCCTCACGCGAACAAAAAAACTCTTTGTTCGTGAGTTTTTTTTCGTGAAGTTAAAAAAAACTATTAATTTTTTGGGATTCAACTACATTCAATAGACAACAGTTTAATAAAACTGTTGTATATTATCATGTAAGCAACGCTAAAAGACAACAGTTTTTTAAAACCGTTGTCTTTGACATACATTAGACAACAGTTTTTTAAAAATCGTTGTCTTTGACATACATTAGACAACAGTTTTTTAAAAACCGTTGTCATTTAAAAAAAATTATGGTGAACAACAACGGTTTTCAATAAAACCATTGTTAAATGGCAAAAAGACAACAGTTTCTCGAAAAACTGTTGTCTATTAGGTGTGGTTAAATCTAAAATTTCTTGTAGTGTAATAAATTTTTGTACAGTGGAACCGGTACGATCTTCCTAGGACCAACCAACAATTGGTATCAGAGCTAGGGTTTGCCTCTGTGTGTTTTGGTTTTCAAATAGATTATGCACATGTCATATATAATTTAGGTAGGATAATAGTAGGATGTGCTAACTTTGTGGTTGTAGGCTCCAACTATTATGACTTATAGATGTTGTGTGTGATTGGACCCTTGGACATGTCAAGGGCATTATTTTTATGTGTGCATGATTGTTTATAACTAATACAGCAGGATCTGTATTAGCCCTAGGATTTTAGAATTTTATTTTCGATCTAGATTATATGTACATTCCTTCGTGGAATATAGGATCGATATATGTAAAATTCTATTTTTGTCGCGGATCGTATCCTTGCGAGGCGTGGTGCTATTGGAGGACCAGAGGCGTAGCGGAATAAGAAGCAAGATAGATGCGACGATTGAACCTGATGGCAGTGGCTAAAGATGACAGCAGCTAGAGTTAGCACACGGAGGACAGTGATGGAAAAGGCCATAATAGTTGGAAAATTAATTTCCAAATTTATTGCTTTTATTTACTGTGATGTGTGTGTGTGCATGTGATGTATGCTTGCATAGGTTAATATTCCTCATCTTAAATAACTAAGTGGGAGAGGGATTTTTAAATAAATTCCACGGTCTCCATTACTGGTTTGTAAGTGATGCAAACAAACTTGCGCGTTGGCTTTGAGTGCCTTCCTCCATATCGGATGAGTTTGTTTGCGGATCACTAGATCAAACTTTCATTTTGGATGGTTATAGGAAATTAATTAAGAGCGTGTGATCTTCCCCATTGGAAGGGGTATAATCTTATTTAATGGACTAAGTATCAAGTAATGGTATACACTTAGGCACATTTAATAGTATCCTCCCCATCGGAGTTATTGCTATTATTTGTGTGACCGAAGGAAAAACCCAACTATTAATTTGTCACAAAGATTGGTTGTCAAGATAATAAAATTAAAACCCCCTCTTTCAAATGTTGAGATGTTGTATACCTCTACACTATCGTGGCATACAAAATTCAAGGTGTTTGAGGTAATTTTATTTGTTAGGTTGACAAGATAATAAAATTAATAGGTAAAACCCCTCTTACAAATGTTTGAATTTGTATTCGTCCACACTATCGTTGTAACGACCACCCTTCTTACTACTACTACACTCTAAGGATCACCGTTACTTAACTACTAATTCTACTTAACCGGTAAGATCGAAACCACGAGGAGTCTCTACCGAAAAATTTTGACAGCATCTCCCCTGTACCGGTGACCATAAACTGAAATTCATACATAGTATACATCAGTCACAGGCGGCTGGAACATATATTAAACATCCACGCAGTTAAATAAGTGTCAAACACCAAAAATACATACTTACTATACTGAATTCATCTTAGCATACTATCTAAAACAATCTCAAATGACATGGAACTCAAAATACAATCTCAATATTTATTAATCACTAAAATACGGAAAACTCAACAACATCCCAAGTCTTTCCCATAGTCCTGGCATCACACACCATCCGCACCTCCTCCTCGTCTTCCTTTATCTGCAGTAAGAGGAAATGCAATCTATAAGCAAAATGCTTAGTAAGCGCTATCTAACTCACAAAAACTCGATATGCATGTACATATATCTATAACATGAACTAACTGCATGCTTACTGAAGAGTACTCATGTTCACCCAATAGTAAAGGAATCAAACAGGCTGAAATGCTAAACATGTAAGGCTACTCATGCTCTTCTAATAGCAAAAAACAGTAAGCTAATCTAAATAACATGCTAGCATAAAAGAAAACTCAACTTGCTGATTTTAAAACAAAGTGAAACTTAATTCATTTGTTCTAAACTTATTCATTTATCTCACTTGTTTAAAACTTATTCTTTAATACTTTTATACTTATGTGAAACTTATTTTACTTATTCAAAAACTTATACTTATAATACTTCAAAATAATAATCAACTTTCTTCTTGGGTCCGGCAACTGTACTTGCTATGCGCACATCCCTAACTAGACCCGAGATAGCTGGTCCCGAATCTAGTAGGGTTTACTAGGTTATCTAAACCTAGGGACGACTATGGGAGCCTAACCGAAGGACAACTGAGAGTCCAGCATATTAGGTTATCTAAACCTAGGGACGACTATGGGAGCCCAACCCAAGGACAACTGAGAGTCCAACATAGTGCAACTGATAAAAGTAAAATACTTGTTATCTTTTAATACTTCTAATATATATAATGCCTCGACATTTTCTTTAGCACCTTGTGTGCCAAAATCCCTAAAGTCTTGACTTTGAGATCTACTTAAGGCCTTGGCATTTTTTTTTCTTTTCTTTATCTTTCATATACTTTCTTAAACTCAAAATACTGTTAGGGTATTTTTCCATATGCATCTATAAGTGAATTCAACTAAGTAATACACAATCATGCATATTTAAGGGAATTCTAAAGCCTTGTTCTACAATGCTATCCATAAGCTATCTATTAGCAATTCTGCACTGCTAAAGAAACTAAATACTTAAAGCAAATCTACACTACAATGCTTAACAAAATTCTGTACTGCAATTCTTAACAAAATTCTCTACTGTAATGCTTAACAAAATTCTGTACTACAATGTTAAATAAAAATCTGTTCACTAATGCTTAATAAAATCTGCACACTAATACTTAATAAAAATCTGCACTAAAATTCTGCACTACAAGGAGATCTAAACTGCACTAAAATTCTGCACTACAAGGAGATTTCAACTGCATTAAAATTCTGCACTTCAAGGAGATCTAAACTGCACTAAAATTCTCACATGGCAATTATAAACCTAGAATTTCAGATTCGAGTAACCGGCTGAGACCAAATGGAATCCTTGATATTGACACATCCAAGCACTTTAATTCTGAACATCAATTATGCCATTAAACTTATGGTCAGAAAGGAATTCTCAGTATAAAATCTATATTGATCAACATATAAATCTCTTTTCTCATCTTCTAAACTAAACTTCTACTCTGAACTTACTACTTGCATATCTAAATTACTCACATACTTCTCACTTGTTAAATTCATTACATCAATTCAAATCATCTTTAGTCTTAATACATGATACTAACCAAAACAACATATTACATGTGTTCATCTTCACTCTTTCATCCACACTTCTGCACTAAAGAGATTACACTACCTACTTCATCATAAAATAAACCAAAATCACTGCCGGATCAACCTCGAATTAGCCTAATAAACCAATACTTAATCCAAGCCATTCTATGTTCATTGCCTAATAGCAGAACAAAGGGAAACTAAAAGCTTAAAGAAAAATCTAACTATATACTTGGAATAAAAGGCTGTTTGTTGCATAGATATATATATAAACTAAAACTGAAAATCTACATCTGAAATGTTTTCATGAAATCTGAAACCAACATGCTAAACTTAAAACTATAACTGCAAGTTAAAGGATCACTAACAAAGAATCTAGTAGCATGTTAAACAATTGATAACAAAAGGGTCCAATTAAGCCACAGGAAACCAACAGAGCACTCCCAAAGGTATAGCTATTCATGTCTTTTGCATAACACGACTCAAAGCTCAAAACTCCTGTTCAGTGCCACTGTAAGAAAACAAAAAGGAACCGAGAAGGCTACATACTCAAACAACTATACCTTTCCATGTTAAAATCCCAAACCTACTAATCTGGATTAGGTTTTCATGGCAACAAACTCTAAACAAACCGAACCACTACTCTTCTCCTCTTCTTTATCAAACTCACGACAGCAAGGGGAAATTAACCAAGCTAATGCAGAAAAAGGGAAATTAACCAGTTATGTACAGCTTAAGTCCAATGCTACTGTGGAGAGATCAAGTTAAACTTGCTGTAAAATTTAAAACACATCCTGATTAACTCCAAGATAATAATTAAATCCGAATTAAGCAACCACAAGCTAAACAAGCAAATAAACAAACCCTATCTCAACTTCCTGCAAGAACTCACGGTAGGGACTAAAAGAAATGGATGCCATGCTAAACAAAACTTTTCAGCATAAATCCCAATTCTGTAGAAATCTAACCATATACCTAACTAACCAACTAAAATCTGAAGCCAACAGAAGTAAATTCCTCCCGGAACTGTTGCACAGCCAGTGACCAAAAGGAACTAAATGTTCCTCACACTTTTTTTTCCATGTTCATCCTTTCAACCTCACGGTAGAAAACACTAAACTTATCCCTTCTCACGGCAAACCCAAAAAAACAAGGAAAGTAACAAATTAAATTCGGAAACAAGAAGAGGAACAAGGAATAAACCTCGGAGCTATCCCACTGCAGGTGAGTAGCAACTTACCTCAGTTCCTTGGACTCACAGCCGAAGAGGGAAGGTTCTAGGGTTCGGATAACTCGAGCTCTCGATCTCTTCTTGTGCTCACGGACCCTCCTCGACGAGAGGACCTCAACGGTGTGAAGACCTCACAGAAATACTCCTTCACCGGCCGCCGGAGACGGCCCAGCTCCTGCTGTGGATTTCGCCTGAGAGAAGCCGCACCGTCGGGAAAGAGAGGAGAGGTTTCGGGAGAAAGAATTCGGGATAATACCTATGTTTATTTTTTTTTTTATAACTAGGGTTTCAATTATAACTTATATATATCTCGCTCCATATTCGTTCACAAAATGCTTGCAGAATAGTTGGTTAGCTGCGTTTTTACCGAGTCAGAGGTTGCTAGTTCGAACCTCGGCTTGGACATTTTTTTTTTCGAAACTTCTTTCATTTAGTAAAAATACCAAACGACCTCCAAAAATTGCATAAAAATACTCTAAAAATTTCTAAAAATCTCTAGAATTTTTCTAGAGCATTTTAAAATATTTTTGAATTATTTTTGGGGCTCAAAATGAGGAAATTTGGGTTGTTATAATCGTGACATAAAATATTCACGATGTTTGAGGTAATTTTATTTGTCATAAAGATAGGTTGACAAGGCTATTAATGGGTATAACCTTCTTCTTACAAATGTTCAATTTTGTATACGTCTACACTATCGTGGCTTGTAAAATTCATGGTATTTGAGGTGTTGGTGAATTTAAATGATATTGTTTTGAGGAATCAATATTATTTTAAATTCAAAGTTTTGACCAAATATTTGATCAAAGATAGACCAACTATTAATTTTATTTGTTATAAAGTTAGGTTGACAAGATAATAAAATTAATGGATAAAATCTTTGAATTTGTATACGACCATACTATCGTGGCATACAAAATTCACAGGGATTTTAAGGTGTTGGTCATGACCAAATATTTTTGTGATTCTTAGGATTTCAAATGTTTGTCAATCCCCTAGTTGTTATACTATAGAATAGAGTTACTAGTCCCAATTAGGATTGGAAACAAAACTTGGGCTCTAAGGTGGGTTGTCCTCTCAAAAATGAGAACAATAAAAGTGCATTTTATTCATTAGTTGTTGAAACTTGTTTAGTGGTGTTATCTACCGGTACCTAATGTATAGATACGGGAGCCACTGATCATGTCTGCAATTCATTACAGGGGTTCTAGGAAACCTGACAACTATATGAAAGGGAAAATACCGTCTACATGGGTACCGCTATAAAAATAGCAGCTGTTGTAGTGGGAGATATTTATCCTTTGAAAGGAATAAAACATTGATTGTCTGGACGTACTAAGTTTTAGAAAGAACTTGATTTTAGTTTCTAAAACCATTTAAGGATTGATATACTGTCTCTTTTGATAACAAAGTTATTATCAAGAAAAAGAGGGAAGTTATCTGTTCTAGTACGTTGGTTGGCAATTTATAACTTCCACGATGCAACAAATTGGAAATTAATAACACATCTTCTAACTCTAATAAGATAAAGCAACCTTCAGAAATGAACCAATCATATCTTTAGCATCTAGGGCTAGGTTATATTAACTTAAGTAGGATTCAAAGGATAATAGCCGATGAACTTTTGGGTTTATTGGTAGTGCAAAACCTTTCCAACCTACGAGTCTTACTTGGAAAGAAGAATAACCAAGAAGCTTTTAAGTCTAAGGGGTATAGAGCCAAAGATGTGTTAGAATTGGTTCATTCTGATTTGTGTAGATCTATGACTATCCAGGAAAGAGGTGGTTTCGAATATTTCATCTATTTTATAGACAACTATTCAAAAATATTGGTACATTTACTTGATGCGCCGTAAGTCTAAGTGCTTTGATAAGTTCAGAAGGTATTAGGCAGATGTGGAGTAACGTCAAGGTAAAAGTATCAAGACACTACGCTGAGATCATAGTGGCAAGTACCTCTTGGGAGATTTTAGGAGTCACTTATCAGAAGTCGGGATTCAATCCCAACTAACTGCACCTGGTACACTCCAACAGAATGGTGTAATAAGAAGGTATAGGACTCTTATGGAAATGATTAGATCGATGAGTCATTCAGAAAATTATCAAATTCGTTTTAAGGATATATTCTGGAAACGAAGTGAATATAGTAGAACTCTCTACTAACATAAAATTGCATAATATGCTTAAGCCTAATTTGAAGCATATTCAGATTCAGGGTAGTCCAACACATGTGTTGAAGGGAGATACTAATAAGATGGACAGGAGTTCACTTGTTTGAGGGTTATCCTAGAGAAACGAAAGGAGGTTTATAGTCCTAAAAATCAGAAGGTCATGGTTAGCACCAATGCCCGATTTTTCAGAAGAGGACTATGTAATGAACCACAAGCCCATAAGTAAATTTGCTCTTAAAGAAATAATAAAGGACACGTCTAATCTAGTACCAATTGTACAAGATGAAATATCACAAGAAACTGCAACACGTATCACAAATGATACACAATTACAGACAGTGTCTCATCGTAGTGGGAGGGTTGTTAGACAACCTGAAAGATTCATGTTTTGGGAAAGTCTTTGGACTTGATCCCTAGCGAATATGAACCTGATCCCCGGACATATGACGAAGTGCTCCAAGATAAGGATGCAGTATCTTGGCAAAGAGCAATGAATACAGAATTAGAATATATGTATTCTAATAAAGTCTGGGAGCTTGTAGAGCCACCAGATGGTGTAAAAGCCATTGAGTCTACAATAGGAAAAGAGGGATAGACGGGAAGGTGGAAACTTTCAAAGCAAGGCTTGTTGAAAAAGGAAACTTTCTCACCGGTAGCCATGCTCACGTCTATCCAGATTCTTTTATCTATTGGACTATGAGATTTGGTAAGTGGATGTCAAGACAGTTTTCCTTAATGGAAGTCTTGAAGAAAACATCCATATAAAGCAACCAGAAGGGTTCATTGCAAAGGGAAAAGAGCATCTTGTGTGCAAGCTCAATCAATCTATGGACTAAAGCAAAGCTTCAAGGTCTTGGAACATCCGATTTAATGAAGTAATCTAGTCGAATGGATTTATTCAGTAACCCGATGAGTTTTGTATACAAGAAGTGTGATGGAAACGTGGTGGTATTTCTTGTACTATACGTAGATGACATTTTTGGTAGTTGGAAACAATATCAAAGTGTTGTCGGAAGTAAGGGTATGGTTGTCCAAACAATTCGATATGAAAGACTTGGGAGAATGCACACATATTCTCGGGATCAAAGTGATCACAAGAAAAGAATGTTGTGCTTATCCCGAGCTTCATACAATTCTATCTTGTTTTAGCATGCAAAACTCCAAGAAAGGTTTCTTACCTTTTCAGCATGGAGTACCTTTATCTAAAGAGATGTCTCCAAAGACATCAAAGGATATAAAAGGACATGAAGGCAGTTCCTTATGCTTCGGTTGTCGGAAGCCTAATGTATGCTATGTTGTGCACGGGACCGGATATTTGTTTTGCCCAGGGCATAGTTAGCAGATATCGAAGTAACCTAGGACCAGGACACTAAACTGCCGTAAAGCATATATTAAAGTATCTTAGAGGGACTAAAGATTATATGCTAGTTTACAAGGCAGATGATTTGATCCCTGTGAGTTACACAAATTTTGACTTCCAATCAGATAGGGACAATAGTAAGATGACCTCAGGGCTTTATGTTTATTTTAGGAGGTGAAGCCATATCTTTGGAGGAGTGTTAAGCATAGGTGCTTTTCCAGACTCCACCATAGAAGCTGAGTATGTGGCAGCCTCTGAGGCAACCACAGAAGTTATATGGCTCAGAAACTTCATGATGGACTTAGACATGATTTCTGGTTTGTCCAAAATTATTACAATTTTTGTAATAATAGTGGTGCAGTAGCAAACTCAAAGGAACCATAATTCTATAAGGCAAGTAAAACACAATAGAGTGCAAGTACCACCCAATACGAGACATCGTATAACGAGAAGTTGTTGCCACCTAGATTGCATCAGATGATAGCCTGAGAGATCCTCACTAAGGCCCTTAAGGCAAGAGCTTTTGATGGGCATGTTGAAGGGTTGGGAATCAGATGTATGACAGCAGATATGATAGCTTAGCCTTTTAGTATAAGTGGAAGATTATTAGAGTGTATACTAAAAGCCTAGCTTTTTGTAAACATATATATTTGAAATAAAAGAATCACATTGGTCAAATGTCTACATTTATTTGTTAAGTATAGTTGTTCAATTAATTTATATTGTAGATAACATGGTGTGTGGTGTGACAAACAGAAGATCGTGTTATTTGTTCTTTATAAATTATAAATAGTTGCTCACGACTAAGATGGAAAGAACAAACCATTGGAATAGTCGTAGTGTAATTAGCTATTAGTTTATCTTGACTAATAAATTACACTAATACACTCTAAGTGTATTGAGTAGGATCATTTAAGGTAAGTTTTTTTATACTGACTTAATAAAAGAACAAGACCTTAGTTATTATGGAAGTGTGTGCTCTTAATCCTAATATAATATCAAACACATATATTTAGTATTTATTTCTTTGACTTATCAAAGGGTGAGATTTAGCTCGATAAATCAATAGGTCTGATAAGTTGGGAAATGATATTACTTATAGTGTGTGTTGTTGATTATAGAAGGAAACTGTGTCCTAGTCATCTAGGTTGAGAATGTCCCCAAGAGGAGCTCATAAGGATTGTCATGTTAAACCCTACAGGTGGACTTAGTCCGACATGACAATGAAGTTGAGTGGTACTACTTTTGGACTAAGACATTAATTAAAATGAGTTGTCAGTAACTCAATTAATTAGTGGACATTCGATATCTTAAACACAGGGAGACTAACACACTTATGATAAGAAGGAGCCCATAATGTAATTTGGGATTGGTGCGGTAGTGCAATAATAACTCTCTAGTGGAATGAGTTATTATTGATCAACTTGAGTTGTGTGTTCAGGGCGTATACGGGATACTCAAGCTCGTCGGAAGGCCAAAACCAATTTCTCCTCTAGGTCCCTGTCGTAGCCTCATTAAAGCCTCAAGTCCATCCAAATAAAAGCCCATCTTGGTGTCCAAGAAGGGGTCGGCCCAAGGCTTGGCGACCAAGCCAAGGGTAGGCCCAAGGATTGGTGACCAAGCCAAGGGCCGACCACCATCTCCTCAAGAGGGCCGGCCCTATGCTTGGTGCCCAAGAAAAGGAAGGGTCGACCACTATATTTCAAATTAGGAGGGGTGTTTTGAATTTTTAAAATCTTCTCTTTGTAGATAACTACAAGTTTAAAAGAAGGATTTTAAATTTACAAAACTTTCCTTATTTGAATTAGGCCACATGGTTTAAAAGAAAGTTTTGAAACTTACCTTTTTTAACCATCCTCATGGTTGTTGGAAAAAAGGAAGGGAGTTTTAAATTTGAAACTGGCCTCATTAGACATCAATTCTTATTCTCTTGTTGGAGCTCTCTATTGTGGCCGGCCCTTTCTCCCTTCCCTTTCC